>NC_139567.1:36018911-37218911 GCF_965112155.1 Podarcis liolepis
TCAGTCTCCTCTGCCTATTATTTTTACGGACATTTTTAATGTTTGATGCATTACTGTATTTTAATATTTTGTTGGAAGCCGCCCAGAGTGGCTGGGGAAACCCAGCCAGATGGGCAAGGTATAAATAAATAAATTGTTGTTGTTGTTGTTGTTGTTGTTGTTGTTATTATTATTATTATTATTATTATTATTATTATTATTATTATTATTATTTAGGACATGGGGTGGGCAGGTCCTTCCCAAAAAATATTGGGCCCCCCAAAAGAGTTTGGCCCACTGGTTGGAAGGAACTCCATCAGAAAGTTCTTCCTAATGTTTAGTTAGAATTCCCTTTCTTATAATTTTAATCGTTCAAGTCCTACCCTCTGGAGCAGCAGAAAACAAGCTTACGCCATCTTCAGATATTAGAAGATGGCTATCCTATCCTCTCTCAGTCTTCTCTTGTCCAGGCTAAACATACCCAGCTCCCTCAGTCAGTCCCCATAAGGCTTGGTTTCCTGGACCCTTGATCATCTTGGTTGCCTAGAAATCTAAATGCCTAGATCATCTCAGTACCTAGAAATGCAGCACGTTCCTGG
Source organism: Podarcis liolepis (assembly GCF_965112155.1). Classification (NCBI taxonomy): domain Eukaryota; kingdom Metazoa; phylum Chordata; class Lepidosauria; order Squamata; family Lacertidae; genus Podarcis; species Podarcis liolepis. The sequence goes on from NC_139567.1 coordinate 36,019,490, forward strand.
AACCCAGAGCAGGTGTGGTACAGCAGATAAAGGAAAGTGCTATCTAATAGGAAGCTTCTTGGTTTAAATCTTATCTCTGCTATAGACACGCCCGTTGGCAAGCATGCCTCTCTTTCTCAGCCTCTAGTCTGCAGGAGGGGGATATTCATAGCGAAGTACCTTCCAGGGTTCTTATTTGTTCATTTGTATTCTGCCCTTCTCCCAGTGCAGTACCTGAAGGCAGCTCACAGCACAAACTAAAACAGATGCAACTATTACACAGCTTAGCTGTGTAGAACTCAGTTGGTTAGAGTGTGGCACTGACAACACCAAGGTTGCAGGTTTGATCCCTATATGGGACAGCTGCATATTCCTGCATTGCAAGGGGTTGCACTAGATCAGTATTTCCCAGACTTGCATCTCCAGCTGTTTTTGGACTACAGTTCCCATGATCCCTGACTAGCTAGGGATGATGGGAATTGTAGTCCAAATACAGCTGGAGACCCAAGTTTGGAAAATACTGGTCCCTTCCAACTCTACAGTTCCATAATTCTATGAAAACACACACAATAAACATGTATTAAATAATAATAATAGATATCCCTATTAGAAACAGCTCTGAAAACACTTAAAAACAACCCCCCTATAAGCATAGGAAACATTTAATTCCCTTCCCACACCCCAACTACATGCCTTATTTTATTTTATAATATATCTTTATTAATTTTAAATTAATACATTTATGAAAAACAGACGTACATACAAGTAATTTCTGCCTTATTTTAAAGCCAGAAATTTATCAGCTGGGAACTTACAGCTCTGAACATTCAAAAATGGCATCTTATGAATGCAAATGTCACCATCATTCCTTGAACCAGAATAAAACAACTGCTGGCACAACAGCATTGTCACTCACCTGCCTAAGCTTCTGGTAAATCACCCCAAATTTGAACGTGTTGTTGACCTCGTGCTCATCATAGGAGACGATCATCTGAGATGCCTGAAATAGGAGACAGGTCGTTATTTAATTATGTATATATGAAAACCAATAAATACATGACATTCAGTTCCCAAACAGAACCATCAGAAGTACTTGAGGGAGCGTCGATTTCATAGCGGCTACAAGATAGGTAGATATAAATGGCACAGCTTGGTGCATGCTTTGCCTGCAGAATGTCCCGGGTTTGATTTCCAATAAAGTAAAGGTACGTAAAGGGACCCCTGACCATTAGGTCCAGTCGTGGCTGACTCTGGGGTTGCAGCGCTCATCTCGCTTTATTGGCTGAGGGAGCCGGCGTACAGCTTCCGGGTCATGTGGCCAGCATGACTAAGCCACTTCTGGCAAACCAGAGCAGCGCATGGAAGCACCGTTTACCTTCCCGCCAGAGCAGTACCTATTTATCTACTTGCACTTTGACGTGCTTTCGGACTGCTAGGTTGGCAGGAGCTGGGACTGGGCAACGGGAGCTCACCCCATCATGGGGATTTGAACCGCTGACCTTCTGATCGGCAAGTCCTAGGCTCTGTGGTTTAACCCACAGCGCCACCCGCGCCCCTTGATTTCTGATATCTGCTATGAAAACAGGGCTTTGAAGCCTGCAGTGCTACAGAAGTTAAGAACGTAAGATCTAACCAATGGTCCATCTAGTAGTCCAACATCCTGCTTTGTCAGTACCCATTGGGAAACCAGCAAGCAGGACCTGAGTGCGAGAGCACGCTTCTCTCCTATCGTTTCCAGCAACTGGTATTCAGAAGCATTGCTGCCTCCAGATGTGGAGGAAGAGGATAGCCATCATGGCTAATAGGCATCTACAGCCCGCCACTCCATAAATTTGTTCAATTCTCTTTACATCATTGTCTCCTGTGGGAGTGAGTTCCGCAGTTTAACTGGGCACCGAGTACTTTCTTTGGTCTGTCCTGAACCCTCCAACCTTCTCTTTCCCCCGTCTAACCAGCTCTGTCGACCATTCCTCATATGGTGTGGCTTTCAGGCACACTCCCATCGTGGCTGCCCTTCTGGGTCCAGGGTGGCTGTCTACCAGCTCCATCTGGTACACAGGCTGAGACCCTACCTGCCCTTGGACTGTCTCGCCAGAGTGGTGCATGCTCTGGTTATCTCCCGCTTGGACTACTGCAATGCGCTCTATGTGGGGCTACCTTTGAAGGTGACCCGGAAACTGCAACTAATCCAGAACGCGGCAGCTAGACTGGTGACTGGGAGTGGCCGCCGAGACCACATAACACCAGTCCTGAGAGATCTGCATTGGCTCCCAGTACGTTTCCGAGCACAATTCAAAGTGTTGGTGCTGACCTTTAAAGCCCTAAACGGCCTTGGTCCAGTATACAGTGGTACCTCTGTATACAGGTTAAGTACTTAATTTGTTCCGGAGGTCCGTTCTTAACCTGAAACTGCTCTTAACCTGAAGCACCACTTTAGCTAATGGGGCCTCCTGCTGCTGCTGCGCCGCCGGAGCACGATTTCTGTTCTCATCCTGAAGCAAAGTTTTTAACCCGAGGTACTATTTCTGGGTTAGCGGAGTCTGTAACCTGAAACGTATGTAACCAGAGGTACCACTGTATTTGAAGGAGCGTCTCCACCTCCATCGTTCTACCTGGACACTGAGGTCCAGCACCGAGAGCCTTCTGGTGGTTCCCTCAACTGCGAGAAGTCAGGTTACAGGGAACCAGACAGAGGGCCTTCTTGGTAGTGGCACCCTCCCTGTGGAACACCCTCCCATCAGATGTCAAGGAAATAAGCAGCCATATTCTATTTTTAAAAGACATCTGAAGGCAATTAGGGAATTTAGGGAAGTTTTTAAATATTTAATGCTGTATTGTTTTTAACACTCAATTGGGAGCTGCCCATAGTGGCTGGGGAAACAGCCAGATGGGCAGAGTATAAATAAATTATTATTATTATTATTATTATTATTATTATTATTATTATTCCTTGGGAGAGATCAGAAGCCATAGGAAGAGCCAGAAACTATTTTTGATCTGTGTGAAGGGGCCAGCTTTACCTGCCCCATGCCAAAGGCTTGCTTTGACTCTTGTGTCCTTCTGAAAATATCCAACAGCCTTTTTGAAGCACCTGCACTGAGTCAAAATATGCCTTTGCATTTCAGTTTTGTTCCCTCCCCCATCCGAAGGATCCCTTGGGCTCCCTTCTGAGCAACAATCTCCAACCTGCTGAGAGTTTATTTGGTTCAAATTCTCCCCCTCTTGTTTTGAAATTGAGGTCAGAAAACAAGCTGGAAAATGAAATGCAACCCTACTTGTGTATAATTGCAAAGCTTATTCGAGGGCCCAGGGGATGCAAACTCAACTGCTGCCCCCCCCCCCATGACAATTCCGAAGTGCACATTGCAAATTGTTGAAACATAATAAAGAGGTGTTATATAAAAAAGAATCCGATGTTGTTTTTGAGCAGGCAAGAACATGGCATCAGAATTAAGAAAACTACTCGGTCTTCCACTCTGTTTTGATAACCCCACTAACAACTCCATCGCTAAATTAAAATTTGTTGATGTGCAGTGTTGTGTGGGCGGAAGAATAACGTCATGGGATAGAATCGTACGGTGGTATTCAACCAATGTGTCCCACCAGAAGAAGGATTTCAGCTTTTGCAATAGGACCATGCCCTCCCCAGATCTGTTCCAGAGAGTTGGCAAAACCCCTAGACCAGGTTAATTGGGGGGGGGGGGCAGAGGGCAGAAATATTCTGTTCCACAAGCTGAAATCCCAGCCCCCAACTAACATTCCAATTAAGGAGAAGTCCACCACTTTCCATGAGAGGTTTTTAAGCAAAGACTGGAAAGGACACCAGACTGGGTGAGACAAAAACTCTGTCTCTGAAGTGTGCAAGAAAGGAATGGCAGCAAGAGACTGGCTGCATAGCTGTATGTCCTCCACCGCTGGTACTTTGAGGTAGAGTGCCTCTGAACATGGAGGTTTTACTCCTAACCATCAAGGTTAAGAGCAGGGGTGGGGAACCTCCCATCAGCTGACCAAACATGGCACACCAAAGGGGTTCAATTGGGCCCACAAGAACATCTTCCTCAAACCACCCACCCATTTCTGATGTCAGGGTGAAATTCTGGTTGTGTGCATCTGTTCCCAGAAGGAAGGACACACAGCCAAAGCAGCAGGATTAAAGAGATGAGTGTGTGTGGAGGGAGTAAATTCTGGTCATTCTGGCTTCACACACCTGTTTTCAGCAGGGAACAAAGATGCGCTCCCAAAGCAGCAGAATTTAAACTCCACTCATCATAGAATCATAGAATCATAGAATCATAGAATCATAGAGTTGGAAAAGACCACAAGGGCCATCGAGTCCAACCCCCTGCCAAGCAGGAAACACCATCAGAGCACTCCTGACATATGGTTGTCAAGCCTCTGCTTAAAGACCTCCAAAGTAGGAGACTCCACCACACTCCTTGGCAGCAAATTCCACTGTCGAACAGCTCTTACTGTCAGGAAGTTCTTCCTAATGTTTAGGTGGAATCTTCCTTCTTGTAGTTTGGCTCCATTGCTCCGTGTCCGCTTCTCTGGAGCAGCAGAAAACAACCTTTCTCCCTCCTCTATGTGACATCCTTTTATATATTTGAACATGGCTATCATATCACCCCTTAACCTCCTCTTCTCCAGGCTAAACATGCCCAGCTCCCTTAGCCGTTCCTCATAAGGCATCGTTTCCAGGCCTTTGACCATTTTGGTTGCCCTCCTCTGGACACGTTCCAGTTTGTCAGTGTCCTTCTTGAATTGTGGTGCCCAGAACTGGACACAGTACTCCAGGTGTGGTCTGACCAGAGCAGAATACAGTGGCACTATTACTTCCCTTGATCTAGATGCTATACTCCTATTGATGCAGCCCAGAATTGCATTGGCTTTTTTAGCTGCCGCATCACACTGTTGGCTCATGTCAAGTTTGTGGTCAACCAAGACTCCTAGATCCTTTTCACATGTACTGCTCTCAAGCCAGGTGTCACCCATCTTGTATTTGTGCCTCTCATTTTTTTTGCCCAAGTGCAATACTTTACATTTCTCCCTGTTAAAATTCATCTTGTTTGTTTTTGCCCAGTTCTCTAATCTGTCAAGGTCGTTTTGAAGTGTGATCCTGTCCTCTGGAGTGTTAGCCACCCCTCCCAGTTTGGTGTCATCTGCAAATTTGATCAGGATGCCCTTGAGTCCATCATCCAAGTCGTTGATAAAGATGTTGAATAAGACCGGGCCCAAGACAGAACCCTGTGGCACCCCACTAGTCACTCTTCTCCAGGATGAAGAGGAACCATTGATGAGCACCCTTTGGGTTCCCTTTGGGGGGGAGTTGATGAGTAGGGGTTAAATCCTGCTCAGTTTGTCAGGATTCCATGCAAGCCTCTTCCTAGTTCAGGAAAGGGTGTGCGTAGAGACCTCTGTAAAAATGAAAGTGGGGACTTCATTTTAGCAACACCTTCTAAGGTGCTTTGAAGTCTCAACTTTGGGACTTCAAAGCACCTTGCACTTGACACCATTGTAATGGCAGACAATTGACAGGATGGCAGCCTCTCTCACCTGTCAGATTTGGTCTTCAAAGCCAATCTTGATCAGAATCTGTTCCATGGAGCCAAAAAGATCTCCACCCCCACCCCCACTCATGGTTAAAAACAACAGAGCCCTGGAGGATCACTCTAGTCCAGTCTAGTTTCTCACAATTTGCTCTCTTGAAATGGCAAAAGTGCTCCCTTAGCATATAACTTCCCTGCCTATTAATGGGGAGCAAATGTGAACCCCACTGAGATGCGTTGTTGGACTCCAACTCCCATCTGCCCCAGCCATCAAGGAGGCTGAGAGTTGTAGTCTAGCAACATTTAGAAGACCACAGGCTCCCTATCCCTAGCTACAAGGAGTCTCCTCTTCCAATCTGAAGGATCGTGGAAACCTATGATCAGGAAGACCGCACATTTCTGAACTCCCATTTTCACATGCACACAAACACTGAGCACACCAGTTCTGAAATAGGCCCTCTCGAGTCCTTGCTTGGCACGTCCTTCATCTCACCTTGGGGTAGAGCACAGGGTTAAACTTCAATCCAGTCACATCATCGCAGAAAGCCTGCCCAGATAGGGAAGAGAAGTGATTGTCAGCAAAGGCCACCAATGAGTAAATGTTTCTTTCAGATAGTTGAAGGCAACTTGAAAGAGGCATTGGGTTTTGCATTGTTTTGAAGGGGAGGAAGAGTACATTGGCTAGGGGTCTCCAACATGGTGCCCTTCTGGCGAGAAGTGAGGTTACAGGGAACCAGGCAGAAGGCCCTCTTGGTAGATATGCCCTCCCTGTGAAATGCCCTCCCATCAGGGATCAAAGCGAGAAACATTTCAAAGAGGCAAATAATTATACAACTTCCCAGTTGAATCCTGACAAGACAGAAGTACTGTTTTGGGGGGACAGGAGGCGGGCAGGTGTGGGGGACTCCCTGGTCCTGAATGGGGTAACTGTGCCCTGAAAGGACCAGGTGCGCAGCCTGGGAGTCATTTTGGACTCACAGCTGTCCATGGAGGCGCAGGTTAATTCTGTGTCCAGGGCGGCTGTTTATCAGCTCCACCTGTATGCAGGCTGAGACCCTACCTGCCCGCAGATTGTCTCACCATAGTGGTGCATGCTCTAGTTATCTCTCACTTGGACTACTGCAATGCGCTCTATGTGGGGCTACTTTTGAAGGTGACCCGGAAACTGCAATTAATCCAGAATGCGGCACCTAGACTGGTGACTGGGAGCGGCCGCCGAGACCACATAACACCGGTCTTGAAAGACCTACATTGGCTCCCAGTACATTTCCGGGCACAATTCAAAGTGTTGGTGCTGACCTTTAAAGCCCTAAACGGCCTTGGCCCAGTATACCTGAAGGAGCGTCTCCACCCCCATCCTTCAGCCCGGACACTGAGATCCAGCGCTGAGGGCCTTCTGGCGGTTCCCTCATTGTGAGAAGTGAGGTTACAGGGAACCAGACAGAGGGCCTTCTCGGTAGTGGCGCCCGCCCTGTAGAACGCCCTCCCATCAGATGTCAAGGAAATAAGCAGCTATCCTATTTTTAAAAGACATCTGAAGGCAACCCTGTTTGGGGAAGTTTTTAATATTTAATGCTGTATTGTTTTTAACACTTGATTGGGAGCCGCCCAGAGTGGCTGGGGAAACTCAACCAGATGGGTGGGGTATAAATTATAAATTATAAAATATTGTTATTATTATTGACGTCTGAAGATAGCACTATATTGGGAATTTGATGTTTTGTTTTGTTCTGTTTTTTGTTTTGTTTTCTGTAGGAAGCTACCCAGAGTGTCTGGGGCAAGCCAGTCAGATGGGCAGGGTGTCAGTAATAATCACCACCACCCTCAATATCATTTCAAAGCAACCCACCTTTGCAATCTGTGGGATGCTTGGTAGTTTGCTAAGTCCAGCTAAGGGGATTCTTTCATGCAGCGTTTTTGCTTTGGACCTATGGAAAGCAAAGAGAGAGGGAGAAAGGGAGTAAGTCGGAAATAAGCTGTGATGGTGTACAGATGCCTCTGGGCTTAAAACAGTAACACACATACACAATATCTGCAAAATTCACAATGCAAAACTATACCAGATGTCTGGAAATGAAACCCCACTGAACATTTGGGCAGGGGGAGGGGACTGTTGGCATTGAACGTTACAGTTGTTTAGTCTCCTGATCTTTTTAAAAATTCATGTGTTTGCCTAGGAAATAAGAGGATAAGTCAAATAGGAGCTTGTTTTCCTTGGTTTTGAGAAGGAACGGTGCTAAATATGATTGATACTTTCCAATATCCTTGCAGGGATTTTTATTTTATTTTATTTTACATCTGGTTTCCTAGGGGCTGGCTGCAGATCAAGCAAAATGACGTTCATTACCAAAGTAATCTTGAAAGAACAGACTCAAAATTCAAAGTGTGTGGCTGTGGCGGGGAGGGAGATCTATAGCAGCATGGGTTCTTAGCCTGGCTTTCTGGGTTATCACCATTTCCTTCCTCTCACACAGCAAAGGTTCCCGACTCAAGAGGAGATTGACCACGCAATCTTGGTGCTGGGGGAAACCGAGGATCTTTAGGAGCCAATTCCTCGGGTCTGTGGGGGCTTCGGCCACCACACTAAAACATTTGAGGGAGCTAAAATGATCCTCTTCTTCCTCAGTCCATCAGTCCACAAACAGCAACTACAGGTTATGCTCCTTTAGAGAACTCAAATGAGTGAGCAACCCTTTGCAATATTAGCAGTTGGCGATTAGGACTGGAGGAGCCTGCACCACCAATGAGAAAAGACCTTATCAGTTGCACTTCATCAAGAATACAAAAATCTGTAATTGTGCCCATTTCTGTTCCTTGACATGAGATTCCTGGGTGGCATTTAGGGTTGCCTCTTCTCGTATAGAAAAGGCAGTGGGGGTGGGGGCAGACATGGCCACAAAAATGAATAAAAATGTACAAAGAGGCATGTTGGATCAAGCTGGGACCCTACAGAGCCCAGCCTCCAGCCAGAATATTCACAGGCCAGGATGTAGGGGTGGGGATTTGATTCATTTTCAGTTTAAAGGAAAACCTATCTGTTTTGAACTTTCTGAAACAAGGTGTGAACCAAAATGCGAATTTTGCAGCGGAGTTCTCCAAACAAAATAGGGTGCACAAAAGCGCACACACAAATGTTAATGTGCGCATAACAATGTACATATTAGTGAAGATAACATACTAAAAGGCATTATATTAGGGGAAATTGCTTTGTGTATAGTTGAAGAAATTCTCACCGATGAATTTTCATGAGGATTTTTTATATATATTACATAAAATGCAAGCGGATGTGAAAATGTGGAGGACTGAATTTAAGACTGGAAGCATAAAAAATAAAACACCCAAGAGAGTGAAATGGGTAGATTTGCCCACTCTTAGCTTACAAGTTTCCATTCTGAGGTTGCGGAACCAGAATTGTACAAATACCTGGGCAATAGGCAGTTCCACAACACACAAAGCTTTGCTCATTTTCCGCAGGGAAATCTGCCCTGGAACTAAGACTATAGAAGGTATGGGAAGAACAAGTAGGACCTGCAGCCAAATGACACAGTGCAGAGCGATGCTCTTCAGTGTTCCAGCCAGCCTCTTATACATTACATCCCCTCCAACCCCCAAAAAATGTTGGCTCCCCATCAGCAATCCTAAGCCACTGAGCATGCTCACTGCTCACTGGGCTGTTTGGGGAGGAAGGATATGCCCTTAATTTATCCCCTAACATTAGTATTGGGACGCGGGTGGCGCTGTGGGTAAAACCTCAGTGCCTAGGACTTGCCGATCGTATAGTCGGTGGTTCGAATCCCCGTGGCGGGATGAGCTCCCGTCTTTCGGTCCCAGCTCCTGCCCACCTAGCAGTTCGAAAGCACCCCAAAGTGCAAGTAGATAAATAGGTACCGCTTTATAACGGGAAGGTAAATGGTGTTTCTGTGTGCTGCGCTGGTGCCGGCTCGCCAGAGCAGCTTTGTCACGCTGGCCACGTGACCCGGAAGTGTCTGCAGACAGCGCTGGCTCCCGGCCTCTTAAGTGAGATGAGCGCACAACCCTAGAGTCAGACACGACTGGCCCGTACAGGCAGGGGTACCTTTACCTTTACCTTTAACATTAGTATTAGTATGCAGGATGATATAGAACAATGGGATCATTCAGACTTCCATTTGCTCCACTGCTTTCTTTGGAAAAAACGCACTCTTAGATTGGAGCAAACATCAGCTGGGTTTTCCATGGAATTCATGTTTTCTCCGATTCAGCACTAAAGGTAAAGGTAAAGGAACCCTGGACGGTTAAGTCCAGTCAAAGGCAACTATGGGGTTGTGGTGCTTGTCTCACTTTCAGGCCGAGGGAGCCGGCGTTTGTCCAAAGACAGCTTTCCGGGTCATGTGGCCAGGAGGACTAAACCACTTCTGGAGCAATGGAACACTGTGATGGAAGCCAAAGCACACAGAGACATTGTTTACCCTCTCACCACAGCAGTACCTATTTATCTAATTGCACTGGTGTGCTTTCGAACTGCTATGTTGGCAGGAGCTGGGACTGGGGAACGGGAGCTCACCCCATCGTGGGGATTCGAACCGCCAACCTTCTGATCAGCAAGCCCAAGAGGCTCAGTGGTCTAGACCACAACGCCACTAAAGACATGGGACAAGTAGAAGTGTGTAAGAGCCCGATGTTGAATTAACGAAAGGAACAGGGATGTATGTTTGCCATTAGCATATGAGATGTAGCAGAAATGACTCAAGGAGTTCATGAAACAAAATTTTGGAAATTGGTTTGCTTCAGACACTGACCCCTTTTCCGCTTACTGTACCTGAGTATAATTCTTAGGTATTCAATTCCGTCTGCCTCTTCGCATTTAATAGAAAGGATCAAATTTCCCAGGCTGCTAGCTGTGCAGTAAAAATTTAAATGATCCTAAAAATAGAAGGGAAGTGTTAACAGTGTGAGGAAGAAGCCCAGGGGAAAGCAAGGGTTTTGATCTCACCCCGACTGTTCCCTCAGTGTTGGGTCTTGACGCCTAGAAGGAATCACGGCTGACTCATTGCTATCTTAAGAACATCTCACAAACTTGCCATCCTCTGGGAAACCAAAAAGCAATTATTTACACTTCACTCGTAGGTCTCAATATTTGATCCACGCCACTTGCCACTATAAGCTACAGGAGCTATATCAACAACTCTGAGGGCAGTGTAATAGATGACCAGCACTCATGCAAAATTGTGATGGGGGAAAATCAACACTCAGAACATACCTCCATTTCCCCTCTCCCTGTATTGCACTTCCAAAGAGGTCACAATGGGTGGGAAACCTTAGGCCTGCCAAGCCCTCTCTAACTGGCCCTCTGGACATCTCTCACTGGTCCTTCTTCACACACACAATGTGTTTGCCTGGCTGGAATGTGTCCTTGAGCTCCAAAATTGCCTTTTCCTCGCATGGATGGAGAACAGAGATGTGTCTATGAGCGCATGCAGTACCTAGCCTACCGTACGCTACCCTACTGTGCAATTGGACAATGAGTGCAAAATCTGCATTCTTTGCTCCACCCACTTTTCCCACTGGCCCCACCCACCACTGGCAGCAGGTGAAGATTGCACTGAAGGGGATATAGTCCTTGGGCTGCAAAAGGTACTACCCCACCCCACCCCACTCGAATACATGGACCCTCCTTCAAATGCCCTCCTCCTCCTCCATCATATGCATTTTGCTGGCTATTCATGGCCTCACAAGCCAAAGTGTGGTCATTGTTAATTAATTAACAGCTAACGATTCAACTTCAATCCATTATTATTACCAAACTCATTCATGATCAATACTCATCAGTTGGCTTAGTAGTGATTTCTCTCTTTCTTTAAAAACCTCTGGCGGCCCAAGGGGTCTTAAGGCCACGCTCACAATTCCCCACTGACCTTTCCCAAGAAGTGTTTCCTGTATGCTCTGGCTTCTCCTTTGCACTCCAGCTTGTAGCCATAAGCACTGGGGCTCAGCTGCTCCTCGTCCTCTTCACAGATGCTGCTCTCCGATGAGGTGGGTGTGCTGACGTTCTCGGGGTCTTCGATCCAGTAGCCCCCAAACTGCGGCAGGATGATGACAGGATAAGGGCCGCCTTTTTCTACAATCTGGGGGAAAGATTAAGCAGGCTTCAGATGCAGAGCTGACCACATCAAGCCACGATGATTGACAACTTTGGAGGATTAGAGAAGAGGATTAGACAAATTCATGGAGGATAATGCTCTCAACAGCTACTAGCCATGATGGCTATGTTCTGCAGAGGCATGTTGGCATTCATCTGTCTTGAGAGTCAATGGAGGGAAGGGCAAACCACTGGAGAATCACAGCACCTGCTGTTGCTGCAGAGACCAGTAACTTGTAATGGCTGCCTCCCATGTTGCTTTTGCTGCATTAACAGCAACAACAGTGATCTCTCTGGGGCGCAAGCCTGGGCAGAGTGTATGGAGGTCCTGGGCTGCCCAGATGACAAGGACACCCGCCCCCTGCTGCCCAGCTCAGCCTCGCTGATGTGATCCAAAGGAAAGCAGAGCAATACGTTTGGCACCAGCTTGGCGACCAGAGTTGCTGGAAGGAGGCATGCAAGGTGCCATCCAACCAACTTAGAAAGTCCACTCTGGGTTTGTGTAGGGTTTGCTCCTTAGCCTTTTCTTCTCCCTGCAAGATATCCTGCAAGGCAACAGAGGTTTAGAAGCAGTTTTCCTTCTCTTAGATTGTATACCCAGTATGTTTCCGAGCACAATTCAACGTGTTGGTGCTGACCTTTAAAGCCCTAAATAGCCTTGGCCCTGTGTACCTGAAGGAGCATCTCCACCTCCATCGTTCAGCCCGGACACTGAGGTCCAGCTCCGAGGGCCTTCTGGTGGTTCCCTCCCTGCTAGAAGTGAGGTTACAGGGAACCAGGCAGAGGGCCTTCTCAGTAGTGGCGCCCGCCCTGTGGAATGCCCTCCCATCAGATGTCAACAAAATAAACAACTACCTGGCTTTTAGAAAACATCTGAAGGCAGTCCTGTTTAGGGAAGCTGTTAATGTTTGATATTTTATCGTGTTTTTAATTTTATCATGTTTTTAATATTCTATTGGGAGCCGCCCAGAGTGGCTGGGGAAACCCAGCCAGGTGGGCAGGATATAAATAATAAATTATTATTATTATAATATTATTATTTTTATACCATCCCAGGTTGACAAACCCCACCTGCCCCTGATGTACCTCTGCAGCACATGCAGAAACCACCTTTGTGGTCACTGGACCTAACATTGGTCTCATCCACTCAATCTGCCTGTCTTTGCATGCAGGGGAAGTCCCTAACTCAGTTGCAGGGGTGTGTGGATTGCTGACTCTTTGGAGAGCAATTGCACTAGCATTGGCCCACACTGAATTTCCCTGATGGAAGCATGGTCAGCCAAGGCAATGCTTGTGAACACCCACCCCATAGAATCACAGAACTAGCCCAAACCCCTGCAATTCAGGAATCACAGCTGATTGGCCTTTTATAGTGAGTACATGTGCAGGACGCACATTCGCACAGAAACATGCATGGACTAGCAGGTCTGGCGATACTCACTTCATCAATGCTGGGATACGGGATGTAGTCCTCCTGAAAAACATCCAAAGGAAAGGCGGCCATTAATTCTAACACAATTTGCAATGGGAGAAATATTTGGGCATGGGATATAGACAATGGTTCATGTGTGGCACAAAGAAATTGGACAGAGACTAGTTTTTCCTCTCCCTAGTTTTTCCTCTCCCTAGACACTAGACTTCATGATCATCCGAAGCTGAACGTTGGAGTACAGAGAAAAGAAAGTCCTTATTTCTTGGGCTCCATGATCACTGCAGATGGTGACAGCAGTCACGAAATTAAAGACGCCTGCTTCTTGGGAGAAAAGCAATGACAAACCTAGACAGCATCTTAAAAAGCAGAGACATCACCTTGCCGACAAAGGTCCGTATAGTTAAAGCCATGGTTTCCCCAGTAGTGATGTATGGAAGTGAGAGCTGGACCATAAAGAAGGCTGATGGCCGAAGAATTGATGCTTTTCAATTATGGTGCTGGAGGAGACTCTTGAGAGTCCCATGGACTGCAAGAAGATCAAACCTATCCATTCTTAAGGAAATCAGCTCTGAGTGCTCACTGGAAGGACAGATCCTGAAGCTGAGGCTCCAGTACTTGGGCCACCTCATGAGAAGACTCCCTGGAAAAGACCCTGACACTGGGAAAGATTGAAGGCACAAGGAGAAGGGGATGACAGAGGATGAGATGGTTGGACAGTGTTCTTGAAGCTACCAACATGAGTTTGACCAAACTGAGGGAGGCAGTGGAAGACAGGAGTGTTCTGGCGTGTTCATGGGGTCATGAAGTGTCGGACACGACTAAACAACTAAACAAAAACAACAATTCAGGCAAAGCATAAAGTATGGAATTTGCTCCCACAAGAGGCAGTGATGGCCACCAACTTGGGTGGCTTTTATAAGAGGATTACTCAAATGCATAGGACAATAAGGTGGTAATGGTTGTGTCCTATCTCCATGGTCAAAGACTTCTGAACATCAGTTGCTGGGGATCACAAGCTGTAGAGCACTAACACTCTTATGTTTTGCTTGCTTGCTTCCCATAATAGGCATCTGGTTGGCTGCTGTGAGAAATAGATGCTGGACTAGATGGGCCACTGGCAAAATCCAGCAGGCTCTTCTTACATTCTTAAAGGTGTTTGTGGGGTGTGTGTATTTTGAAGGACTGGTCATAAATTCATCCAGGGTCCTTTTCTTCGAAAATCTTCCTGGCGGCTGAATGCGAGCAAGAACTATTGAATCCATGTTGTTTATCAGCGTGAGCTCTCCAGCATCATATTTCTTACAGGCTCAGCACAGGAAGAGGGCGGGTGAAAAACAGGATTAAGGGCTCTCCCTCCTCATAGGGTTGATCCCTGCATTTTTAATCAGAGCCTCGGTTTTCAATAATACTCAAATCCTTCTGCCTGCGCCATCACTTTTGTTCTGACTTTGAGCATCTGGATTACTGAGGAAAAAACTAATGGATGGCTGAGTTCCATGCAAAAGATCACCGGTGCTCCTTGACGGCAATAAGTCTCTCTCACACACACAGGTGACACACTTTGGCTACTGATATGAACATAGACATACAGGCAGAGACATATTTTGCTGTAAGCTTGCAGTTGGACTCTGTCAAATGCAGAAGGAACAAGATATTCAGGCATTGCTCAGACTGAGAAACCAAGCCTGGAACAGCAGTTAGCCTGTCATTTGTTTACGTATATACTCCTGTGGTTTAAACCACAGAGCCTAGGATTTGCTGATCAGAAGGTCAGTGGTTCTAATCCCCACAACGGGGTGAGCTCCTGTTGTTCGGTCCCAGCTCCTGCCAACCTAGCAGTTCGAAAGCATGTCAAAGTGCAAGTAGATAAATAGGTACCGCTCCAGCGGGAAGGTAAATGGCGTTTCCTTGTGCTGCTCTGGTTCGCCAGAAGCAGCTTAGTCATGCTGGCCACATGACCTGGAAGCTGTACACCAGCTCCCTCGGCCAATAAAGTGAGATGAGCGCCGCAACCCCCGAGTCGGCCACGACTGGACCTAATGGTCAGGGGTCCCTTTACCTTTACCTTTATACTCCTTACATGCCAGAATGGTTACAAGCCTGACACAACTTATAAAATCCATTCATTAATAAAATGCACCATAAAACAATTGAATCAAATCATTAGAACCACACATATTTAAATGTTCAGTAAAACAATCCTATTTTTTTTAAATAAACAAAATAAAACCAACTAACAAGGCAGTTAAAAGAGCAATTAAAAGTTGGATCAAGGTGCTCACCCTAAACAGGGGCATCTTCAAGAGTTGGCGGGATGCCAATACTGATTGGGGATGCTCGTATTTAAGCCAGAAGGACTTTCTGCACTACTGGTACCACAAGGGAACAAAGCTGCGTCATCTCAAATCAATGCACATCAAGCCATGGCAAAACTAGCTTGGTTCTGCTTGCTGATCTTAATGTGTTTACTGGACAGTGGAGGGGAAGTTAGCTTTTCAGGTGATTTGGCCCAGAGTGGTTTAGGGTTTTATATGTAAGTAGCAAGACCTTAAAACTGGCTCAGTGTGTAACAGGCAGCCAGTGAAGATCCCTTATATGCCCAGTAAGGAGGACCGCTCACACCCTGTGCATGGTACATGTGCCATAGAGCCAGCCAGCCCCTAATTGGTTCATTGGGTCACCTGGTTTGGTTGGGGCAATGAGCCCAACACTCTCTCTCAACAGCTACATGGCTGGTGCTGCTGCACATCGAAAAGATCAGGCCAATTAAGTCATCCAGCCTGAAAGCTGGGAGTAAAGACAAGCAAGTCCCTGCCACCACAACCCCCAGTTTAAGGCCCCCTGGCACCATTCACATGAACACTTGTTCTGATCCAACAGGTCTCTTAAGCTCTTAGGGAGCTGAGAGTTTCTAGCTGGGATTACATGGACTAGTCAGACCCCTTGAATGCTGTGGGAGTTTTTGCTTTTGGAAAGCGAGTGTGCAGTTGGTTTTTCTGTTTCCTATTTGTAAATAAACTATATAGCCGAAAAAAGCAAAATAAGAGCTATTGCTTATATTAAAGTTTATGTAACTGAATGTTATCAAATTTACATTTGAATCAATATAGATTTCTTTTAAAATGCAGTACGATAGCTATTATAAATTATACAACGTTATAAAATAAATTTGGTCTCCAGTGTTTACTCGGCCCAAGGAAACTGTTTGTGTCTACTACTCAGAAGTAAGTCTCAGTGAATAAACATGAGGCTTCTTCCAAGGTGTGAATAGCAGGGGTGAGGAACCTCTGGCCCATGGGTCTAATCAGACCCAGCACAGATACAATTTTGGCCCCTGGTGCTGTTTCCCCAGAAGCACGCCCACCTGCCACACTTTGGATGCCATATTTGGGCAGCTAGGGACATGGCTGCCAGCAAGCCTTAAAGTGGGCTTCTGATTGTTCCTTGACAAGGAAGGCTTGCTGTCACCGCTGATCAGCTGATTGACTGGGGAGATGGTTGGAATCGACTGTGCTATGAAATCCCCCATCAGGAACTCCATAGCACCATTGATCCTCACCAAAACGCAGCACCAGTCAGCTCACCAAGGAAGTCAGCACGCCAAAGCACCGTGTGTTCAAATCCTGCTTGGATCAGCTTGGATCCACCTTTACAGCACAGCTTGACCCCAAGCCACGCTACAAAAGAAAAATGAGACACCTGATGTCATGGTGATGTCAGGTGATCAATATGCAGGCAGCACCACCTACCCATTGAAGTGGCCCACAGTGGGGCTAGGACATGGGTAGGCAAACTAAGGCCTGGGGGCTGGATCCGGCCCAATCGCCTTCTAAATCCGGCCCATGGATGGTCCAGAAACCAGTGTGTTTTTACATGAGTAGAATGTGTCGTTTTATTTAAAATGCATCTCTGGGTTATTTGTGGGGAATAGGAATTCATTCATTTCCCCCCAAAAAATATAGTCCAGCCCCACACAAGGGGAAAAAGTTTGCTGACCCCTGGGCTAGGATCTGCCTGTTGGATTTCAGCCTTTGGAGAAACTGAGGAAAACTCAGAAGCGCCTTACATTATGAACCACCTTGTCCAAGCAAAGATATATTCTGTTCCTAGACATTGAAAAAGAGACCCACGTTTGGACCTTGTCCTGAAACTGACCTTATTTCTCTGGCTTCCACTTCTCTGTTCCTCTAATTTTGGCCCCTGTTTGTAGAAAAACATGACATGAAGTTTGTTTAGTTACTTTGGGATACATGCCAGAGGTCTTGGGTGCATGTTCCTGGTTAAAATTTGCAACACAGAACTTCTTACTAGTCTAGTTTATTTGGTCAAATGGGACATTGGCCCACCAAGCTCAGTCTCCCCTCAGCCAGCCCCACTTGCCTGTCTGCTTCCTTACAATCAGCTCAGAAGGTGGTGGCCCTGCCTGTCAACTTCCTCCACCTTAGTCTCAGCCTTGCCCTGGGATAACTCAGAAGAGAGGAGGAAGATGGAGACAACTCTAGAATGAGTTGGCTCTGCCTGCCATTGGCTCTGGTCCCACCTGCTGGTGGGCTCCCTGCCTTCTGCCCCACCAGTCGCCAGTGGGCACCAGCCACCACTGTCATAGAGCCCACAGACACATCTCAGCCCCATTCCACACTTTCAGTATTGGGATGTGGGGCAGTGGCAGAGCTGTAACAAACAGCAGCTGCATCCTCATTGCAAATGGCCCCGGGGGAACAATGGGATGCTGTGATGCAGCTTTTGTTCAAAATTATGGCTGTCTCCGCTGGTCACTGAGAACAGCCATATATCTACTTCAAGTTGGCAAGGATGACCATCATTTCACCAGTCTTCCTCCCCAGGAGCACTTTTGGAGACCATGTCTTAGAAAAGTAGAGTCTATGTATATGCACTTTCTCCCTCCCTCCCTCCCTCCCTCCCTCCCTCCCTCTCTCTCTCTCTCTCTCTCTGCTGGAGGGGGTGTGCAGATCTGGGAGCAGGAGAGAGAAAAGGCTCTAGGGCAGCCTTTCTCAACCTGTGGGTCCCCAGATGTTGTTGGACTACAACTCCCATCACCCCTAGCTAGCATGGCCAGAGCTCAGGGATGATGGGAGTTGTAGTCCAACAACATCTGGGGACCCACAGGTTGAGAACCGCTGCTCTAGGGGGTCAAGTGCCCACAGCCCTCATTCAAAAATCAAAATATGCCCATAGGTCTATAAAGGTTGAGAGCCCCTGGGGTAGCATAACTCCCAGCAGATTTGGTGATCTGCTGGGTCGCTGCTTCCATTTCTTGCAGCCTGATTTATTGGCAAGGCATTTATTTGCAAGCTGAAGAAAGACAGGATGCAATCCTCTGCCACTTCATCTCTATCAGATCAGCCATTGCACACGTGTTTTCAGAAACGTGAGACATATTTCCCAGTCACCAAAGATCACAAACATCTTTGAAGGCCTTTTGCACCCACACCCTGCTCCAAAGTAGCCTGCCACAATTATGTTGAAAACACGCATGCACAGTTGCAAAGAGGAACAAGTTCCGGGCAGAACTGACATGCCACATACCTGCATTTTTTCCAGCATTTCAAAGAACTCTGCAGACTGGGGGAGACAAAGAAAAGAAAGAAAGAAGTGAAGCTAAAAGTCAACACCTTATGACAACTGCAGTCAGATCATTTATTGCACTCACTGCTTCCAATTCAGAGAGATTTGACTAATGAAGCCCTAAATGGCTTGGGACCTTGATGCCAGAAGGAAGATCTCCTCCTCCTGGAATTACCTGAAACTTAAGGTCACCCACAGAGGCAGATCTCTGAGTTTCCTCAGTCTGAAGCTCAGACTGCTGTGAGGGACAGGGGCTTCTTCTGTGGTGGCCCCCTAGCTATTGAATACTCTGCCAGGGAAGCTCGCCTGACACCAGCCTAAGACTTAAGCCTTCTTGCTTAAATCCCTCTGGCCAGTGGTTTTAGTTACTGGATTTGCTGGTAGCGTTTAGCTCCTGAGTTTTCTCTTGCATTTTAGTGTGCATTTACTTTTTTTTGTATTTGGGCTTTACACCGGGTTTGGCTTCTAAGATTCATGCTCGATTTTTACAGGCATTATTCTTAGGTTTTTGATTGCAACACATGATGCCCAGAGAACGTGTTCGTGGGGGGCCTAACAAGTAAATAGACATGCACAGAAAAGTCTAGGTTTTTATATCGATTCTCCATCGTTCATTGATTGCAAACCAAAATCCACTGGAGGGAGCAGCGCCTCTGAACACCATCTGCTGGGAACTGTAGGCGGAGAGAATGCAGCTAAACTTGTGTCCCTCTTGCAGGGTTCCCATTGGTGCATCTGGTTAGCCACTGAGAACAGAGCGCTGGATTCCTGCATTGCAGGGGGTTAGACTAGATGACCCTTGGAGTACCGTCAAACCCTGTGATTCTATGACTAGGTGGCTGATGGCCTCATCCAGGAGAGCTATTCTCATGTTCTTATGATGTTCTAGTGTAAAATGTCAGCCACTGCTATAAACCCAGAAATCCCCACTTCATTCTGCTGGTTCACCTCAGCTTATAGCTTGATGACTCTGTGAGAACTTGCCCGTTTGAAAACCCTTTTTTGTTTCCGTCAACACAGGATGAGCTCAAAACACTGGATGGTGAGGAAACCCTTATTGATATAACATATTGACACCCACTTTTCTTCATTAGAGGTCCAGGCAGTTTTCAAAACAGTAAAATGCAGTTTTTTTAAAAAAAGCTGTATATAGAAGGAAGTAGCCAGCAATAAAAGACAGCAATAAAACAATTTAAAAGGAACTGAAGTTTTAAAAAACATAACCCAATGAAATATAATAAAAGGTGCCATGAAAAAACAGAGTCAGAAGGGTTATATACAATTATAGCTGAGCCAAATGTTCTTAGAAGACCTTTTTTTCTCAGAAAATGTCAGCTCCTTTGTTTCTTTGTAGGATTATATCGCTTTGAAGCATTATACCAAAATATTCACCGGCATTTTGGGAAGCCGTTACCCTCTCTCCCCCAACACACTCAGCTGTGGAATAACCCTAGGTCTGGGGCATTCTTTTAATTGCAATGTAATGTCCAGGGTTGCAGTAGGGCTGGGGCAGTGGAGGCAGGGCCCAGTCCTCAGAGGAGGAGCCAGGAGGGAACCTCCATTGCAATCGACATCCTCCCCAGTCTATGGTAAGAGCCTGTGCCTCACCCTCCTGGAAAAACTGAGGAAGCACTTGGTCAGCCTACTGTACAAAAAACATGAGACTGTGAAGAGGCAGGTCTTAAAATTTAGGTAGGCTCAGTTGTAGACAACTGCCATGCAGCCCCTCCATTCCTGGAAAGGCCTTGATCCATAGCTAACTCCATCCACCTGCTGCCAAGTGAGGTGTCAGCCTGCCTGACTCCAGCTGCCATTGGCTCTTCCCTGCCCAGAACTCCCCACCCCCTGTGATGAAACAATGCTCCTCTTCTTTCCGTTCTTCCCATTGCTCTGCTCTTCTGTGTAGGACAGAAGTGGTGAGGTGGATCCACCTGGTGGGCCAGGTCATTACCTTCCACCCACGTCCCTGCACAAGCCAGGTTTGACAGGTGGGCAGGGCTACCCAGCTGCCAGTTACCTGACGTTACCATGACAGCAGCTGACATGGCGCTTTGAAGTGCTTGGGCTTTGCAAGCACCAACAACCAGCTGTTTGTCGGGGCTTGAAACGGAGCCAGGCAGGTAGCTTTTGCAGTGGATCTTTGCAGGTAGCGCTGATCAGTTGACTGGTGGTAACTGCAAAGCCCCCTTTGACCCTGTTAGGTTGTTTTATCTGCACAACAGCTGAAATCACATAGGGCAAGTAGGTGTGCCTTGGCAAAACATGCTCTCACAAGTCAAATGGAGAGGACTTGTGGGTTGAATAAAGCCCACAGGCCAGAAGTCATGGACCGGTTTGATGCAGATGAATGGTGGTAGGAACCAGCAGGGGAGCCACCAAGGGAAGAAAGCTCACAGCCCGATTTCTGATCGCTTCCGGGACGCCGCGGCCACGGGAAGGAGCGCGAGGCAACTCGTCTGAGGAGCCTCGAACAGCGTGGGGGTCTTAGAGGGGTCACGAAGGCTCTGTGAACCCCTAAACCACAGGTGGAATATCCTGTTGGTCAAAATACCCAGCAAGAGCCCAGGGAGTGGTGGTGGGACGATGATGAATGGTAAGAGGGAGAAGATTGGGAAGATGAGGTGTTGGAAGCTGAAGGGGTAATGGGACTTAGTGAGCAACTAACCCTAACCCCAGCTCCCCTCCTCCCTGGTCTCCCAGAAGCAGAAGAGGCAGGAAGTGGGAAGAACAAAGACAGGCATTCAGGTGCCTGATTCCTTGGGGGGGGACCCTAGAGAGGACACATGGACAGCTGCGGGGAGGAAGGGACCTTAATTCTTGGCAACTGATGCATTGGTCAAGACCTACCAGGGATGAGTTCCTGTGCTCACTGGGCCTAACACTAGTCTGTTCTGGCTAATAAAGAGTTAACTCCAACATGCATGGTGTGGTTTACTGCTGACTTGCTCCAGAGCTTCACCACCAGCCTTCCATGACCTGAAATCCTGGAGAGCCACTGTCAGAATAGGGGATACTAAGCTAGATGACCTGATAGACACCAGCTTCCCAAGGCTTCATATTCAACACTGGCATCTTCAACTAGGTGGTCACAGGTGATGGGATTGGAGTACACCTCTGCTTGAGGCTTTGGAGAACCGCTGCCAGTGGTGGAGACTCTGTTGCTGAACCTCAACACTCATCATCCTTGACCACTGGCTCTGCTGAGTAGGGCTGAAGGGAGCTGGAGTCCAGCAGCATCTGAAATAGACAGTGCTGGCCTGGTGGAAGGAAGACTCCTTTCTTGTTCAGCTGCAGCTTGGGCTCAATGCCCTGGGGTAGCTCAACCGGTAGAGCATGAGACTCTTAACCTCAGGGTTGTGGGGTCAAGCCCCATGTTGGTCAAAAGATTCCTGAATTGCAGGGGGTTGGATAAGATGACTGCGCCCCAATGGCCCCTTCCAACTCTACAATTCCATGAGGTTGCACAGAGATGGGGATGAAGCTCACCTTACCACTAGGTATCCTGCACCGGCAAAGGAAAGGCAAGCTCAGGAAGCGAATGAGGGGTGTGGCAGCCCCCCAAAATTGTGCCCGATAACGTAAAGCAAAGTGACAATCAGGCTGGAAAATAAAAGCCAGAGCAAAGGCAGATGCAGACCATTAAGTTAATTAGTGGCAAGGTTCCAGCAGAGCTCGCCCAACCAAACTCGATTATTGTATCGCTTTTTGAATTTTCCAGTCATTTGCAAGGTCATCTCCTTCGTCTAGTAACAGCCCGGTAATTCAATTGCAGGTTTATTTTCTCAGGAAGCTGCCCTCCTTTAAAAAAACAAAATAAAGAGCCTATCCAGCTGCTCTGGGAGTCCTTGTCAAATATTGGGACACTCCTAATAAACAAATACGGCTTTTCTTTCCAAAGATGGTACAGAGTACCAAAGAGAAGTCTGTCTTGTCTTTCCTCATCTCCGCCCTCCTGACATCTTTTAATCAAACCTTTGTTTGCTCACAGGAGAGATCTAAGTTCCTTTACTCCTTTAAGCCAGATAATGGAAAGTACTTCTTCACGCAGCGCATAATTCAACTATGGAACTCACCGCCACAGCCGGCAGTGATGGCCACCACCTTGGAAGGCTTCAAAACACTAATTCATGGTCTGGTTTGTCAGGGTCCTTCCTAAAATGTCAGTGCCTTTTGCATGTTTTCCCGTCTTCAGTGCTGATGTTTGCATGGACCCTGATAAACCACACTGCAATAAAGTAATCGTGATGTTAAACACTGCAATAAAGCAACCTTGATATTAAACATAGTAATAAATAAAGCAATCTTGATGTGGTCTCATGTCCAATTGCATCAAGATTTCTTGCTCTTCGTATTTTATCACTACAGTGGTACCTCGGGTTAAGAACTTAATTCGTTCTGGAGGTCCGTTCTTAACCTGAAACTGTTCTTAACCTGAAGCACCACTTTAGCTAATGGGCCTCCTGCTGCCGCTGCACGATTTCTGTTCTCATCCTGAAGCAAAGTTCTTAACCCGAGGTAATATTTCTGGGTTAGCAGAGTCTGTAACCTGAAGCGTATGTAACCTGAAGTGTATGTAACCCAAGGTACCACTGTATTCTGGTGACAGTAATTTGTTTGCATTGTTTCATTCTGACCCTTATATCATTGTAACCCACCCCAAGACCTCCTGGCGAAGGACAGGAAACAACAACAAACGTTAAAAATCACACAATATTATCGGATTTCAAAATCAAGTCAGCCATTTTAAAATATACATTATAAAATTGAATTGCATCTCAAAATACATGTCAGATTTGCATATATGGGTAGGCTGCTTAAATGGGGGGGTTTCTTAGAAGGCTTAGAAAACTGTACAGCAGAGGTGCCTGCATAATATCAATAGGCAAGGAGTTCCAGAGGTGCTGTCATGGTGGAGGACTGCTTCCTCAGAAGTGTGGAATGAACGAGAAACAAAGAAGACTAAGTTGGGGGATAGCTTAGTCGGTAGAGCATGCGATTTAATCTCAGGGTTGTGGGTTCAAATCCTCACATTGGGCAAAAGTTTCCTGTACTGTAGGGGGCTGGACTAGATGACGCTTGTGGTCCCTTTCCAACTCTCCAAGATCCACTTCCACACATGAGCTTGGCAGGCTGTGCCAGCGTCCCTGAAATTACCATATTTTTCGCTCTATAGGACGTACCTGACCATAGGACGCACCTTGTTTTAGAGTGGGAGAACAAAAAAAAAAATCTCCCCCTCTCTGCTCAGTGCCCCATCAGTGAAGCGGCAGGAGAAATGGAGCCCCTTCCATTTCTCCTCCCGCTTCGCTGAAGGGGCGCTGCGCAGAGAGGGGGAGAATTGTTTTTTCTTGTTCTCCCCCTCTAAAACAAGGTGCGTTCAGTGCGTTCAAGGTGCGTTCAGTCTCCTTCAGTGAAGGCAACCCGAAGCCTCCGGAGCACAGCGGGAGTTCCCACTTAGCTCCGAAGGCTTTGGATTTATTTTGCAGAAGCCGGGAGAGCAAGACTCTCCTGACTTCAGCAAAAGGAACCTGAAGCCTCTGGAATGCAGCGGGAACTCGCGCTGCGCTCCGAAGGCTTCAGGCGGCTATCCCTGAAGCCTGGAGAGCGAGAGGGATCAGTGCACACCCCTCCAGGCTTCAGCGAAAGCAACGCGAAGCCTCCGAAGCGTGGAGGGAGCGCTCCCTCTGCATTTCGGAGGCTTCACGATTCTATCGCTGAAGCCAAGGAGCCTGCATTCGCTCCATAGGACGCACACACATTTCCCCTTAATTTTTGGTGGCGAAAAGGTGCGTCCTATAGAGTGAAAAATACGGTGCTCTGCTGCAAACCTAAGATGTGACCCTTTGAGATTTCTGCTTCTGAAGTTCAGTGGTAGGGCATCTGCATGCAGAAATCTCCAAGGAGGGCCAGGAGACATTCCCTGCCTGAAACCCAAGAGAGCTGCTGCCAGTCAGTGTAGAAAACACTTAGCTAAATGGACCAATGGGTCTGACTCATTATAAGGTAGCTTCCTATGTTCCTAAGGTTCAGCTGAGGCAAAAGTGTGCTTGTTAGGACTTATCAGCATGGAGCAGCTGGTGGCGTTACCACCATTTTGCAGCCAGAAAGATGCGGCAGCTTGCCAGAGCACGTGTGGCATGACCGGTGCCTTCTGAGTTACCGTACATCCCTTGAGCCCTGCTTGAGGCCAGAAATCCCAACCCTGATAAGCAATCTCTGCCCCCTAACAGGCCGGACTGGTCTCTCTGATTAATACAAACAACAAACTAGGCAGACAACGAAAGCTGGGGAAGTTGAATCTAGCATAAGTGCCACCCTCCATTTCCATGCTTGCCAGTCTTGGGGAGCCAAGCGCAACAGTACTATAGAAACCATAGAAGCGTAGAGTTGGAAGGGATCCTGAGGATCATCTAGTCCAACCCCCCGCAATGCAGGAATATGTAGCCACCCCATACGGGGATCGAACCTGCAACCTTGGCGTTATCACATTCTAGCCAGGTGGCTCCTCCATCCATACAGCCCGATCTTCAGGTAGGGCTGGAAGAGAACGCTTTCTGAAATCCCAGAGAACCACTTCCATCCTGGGTGGACAATACTGAGCTAGGTGGAACAGTGGTCTGACGTAATAATAATAATAATAATAATAATAATAATAATAATAATAATAATTTTATTTGTATCCCACCCTCCCTGGCCAAAGCCGGGCTCAGAGCGGCTAACAACAAGTAAAAATAGCACAGCGTACATAAAATCACACAGTCAATTAATTAAAATACATTCTAAAATCAATTCAGAATCAAATTAATGGCAACCATTGGGTTAGAGGTCTATGAGGATTACAGAAGGAGAGAGGAGGTCAGACTGTGCCTTGGCCTGATGGAACAGCTCCGTCTTGCAAGTCCTGCAGAAAGATGTCAAGTTCCGCAGGGCCCTAGTATCTTGTGACAGAGCATTCCACCAGATCGGGGCCACAGCTGAAAAAGCCTAACCTCCCAGTGGCCCAGGATCTCCAAGATGTTTTGAAGACCGTAAGGTCCTCCATGGGACATACCAGGCGAGGTGGTTTCCCATGTCCCTTCTCTCGCTCTCTCCCTTTCCCCCACTCACATATCCATCCAACCACTCACTCACTTCTGTTTAGAGGAACACGATGGGGAACATTGGCTCAGCGTTCCTTGCAAGCGGCTCCAGCAAGCTCAGCCCTTGCACACCTTGTTGTCTCCAGAGTCAACCTTCTTCAGAAATCTCACTGAAGATGCCATGGGTGAGAACAATGCCAGGAGGGTGGGAGGGAGAAGAGCAGTGTAATTAAGCTGACATGCCTGCCACTCAGACCCAGAGGAGCTGTCAGCTCTGCCTTTCTAGTCTGACAAGAGTTCCGACTTTTCGTTGTACTGCAATAGCATCTCCTTACATGCCTCTGCAGGGTTATGAATGGGGTCCACCGGCTGTTTTGTGAATGCAGCAAACTGTGTGTTACATCAGGCCAGACTTTGGGCCATCTTGTCTATTCTGATCGGCAGTGATTCCCCAACACCTTAAAGCAGAAGGCTTTCCACCTGCTGCCTGCTCCTTTTAACTGGAGATGTCAGAAATTGAACCTGGGACCTTCTCGTTTATTTTGAAGAGTTGTACCTTCCAATCAGGGACACGGGTGGCGCTGTGGGTTAAACCACAGAGCCTAGGACTTGCCGATCAGAAGGTCAGCAGTTCGAATCCCCACAACGATGTGAGCTCCCGTTGTTCAGTCCCTGCTCCTACCAACCTAGCAGTCCAAAAGCATGTCAGAAGTGCAAGTAGATAAATAGGTACCGCTCTGGCAGGAAGGTAAACAGCGTTTCCGTGCGCCGCTCTAGTTCACCAGAAGTGGCTTAGTCATGCTAGCCACATGACCCAGAAGATGTACGCCGGCTCCCTCGGCCAATAAAGCGAGATGAGCGCCACAACCTCAGAGTCGGCCACGACTGGACCTAATGGTCAGGGGTCCCCTTACCATTACCTTTACCTTCCAATCAAAGGATTCTCAAGTCAACTTATAGGCAGCAGGCAATACTACAACAGAAACCTCAACATTCTCTGTCTGCCTCTTTCTGTCTCTGTCTCTGTCTCTGTCTCTGTCTCTGTCTCTGTCTCTGTCTCTGTCTCTGTCTCTGTCTCTGCCTCTGCCTCTGTCTCTCACACAAACACAAACACACACACACACACACACACACACAATCCAGCAACCCTTAGAGCTTTGTTGATAGACATAGACCCTCCAAGTGTCCCTACTTTCCAGGGACAGTCCCGAATTTACAGAAGCCATTCCAGTTTCTGATGAGTTGTCCCGCTTTTCCTTAGGACATCCCTATTTTCATCTGAGAAATGTTGGAGGGTATGGAGCTATCCGAAACCTAAGCCAAGGAGATAAGTAACCATACAACATTTAGAAGACATCTGAAGGCAGCCCTGTAGAGGGAAGTTTTTAAAAATGTGCAATGTTTTATTATGTTTTTATATATGTTGGAAGCCGCCCAGAGTGTCTGGGGCAACCCAGTTAGATGGGTGGGGTATTATTATTATTATTATTGTTATTATTATTATTATTATTATTTCGGACGTCCCTATTCTCATTGGAGAAATGTTGGAGGGTATGTAGACAGGGCCAGAGCAGTGATGTCTGGTGCCAACTGGGACTGGTAGAGCAGAGGTAAGGGAGGTCAAGAGTAAGTGGAGCCCGAGGCTATGACAGGCAGAGCCAGCTGATTCTAGTTCCATCCCTTATCCCCTTCCTCCCTGCTGAGTTCTGCAAGGGCAAGACTGAGACTAAAGAGAAAGAAGGAAGTGACAGCCAAGGGTGGCCTTCTGGACTGGTTAAAAGGCAGCAGATGGGCTTGGAGGAAATAAGGCTGCTGTTGGCGGGACAGCACCCCATCTGCCCTAACGTGCCAGTTTCCTCTGGCAGGCTATACAAGAAAACGCCCAACACTCACTCACCCATTTGCATGCATGGCCCTAATGCCCTTAGATCTCCATCTGATGGACGGGGGCAGAGCTTGCTGCCTTTTGGTCCTGCAGTCCCAGCCCAGCCAGCAGCTGGAGCTGAGTCTCTGACAATGGGGCAGGGGGAAACCCACCCCCTAAAGCTGCTCTTTCACTGGTCAATGGAAGTGGCCGTGCTGGTTTCCCCATTACCATGACATTCTTCCTGGGAAGCAGAGGGTGCAATTCTCCAGCTGATGGCAGAGGCAAGAGTGTGCATCTCTAGCATGTAAAGTATCTTTGGGTTGTTCCACCGTTGAGCTATGGTTACTCCTCAACTAGGATGCCTTGCTAGAAATGTCACTCTCTAATGCACCCTTAAGAAGATCGAACCTATCCATTCTGAAGGAAATCAGCCCTGAGTGCTCACTGGAAGGACAGATCCTGAAGCTGAGGCTCAAATACTTTGGCCACCTCATGAGAAGAGAAGACTCCCTGGAAAAGACCCTGATGTTGGGAAAGATGGAGGGCACAAGGAGAAGGGGACGACAGAGGATGAGATGGTTGGACAGTGTTCTCGAAGCTACAAACATGAGTCTGACCAAGCTGCGGGAGACAGTGGAAGACAGAAGTGCCTGGCATGCTCTGGTCCACAGGGTCACGAAGAGTTGGACACGACTAAACAACTAAACAATAACAATGCACCCTTCCCATGACACCAGGGGTGGTTTTTCAAGGTGCAAAACATTACGCCGGCAATTCTCATGCAGAAACTCTCTAATTACTGTAATTTCAACCCAGAATAAATGTTAGATCTTGACGACATGCTGTATTCGTCGTATTAGAAGGTATCAGTTGGGTTCTTGGGAACTCTGAAGGCTCTCAGAAGACAGGGAGGGAAAGCTTTGGAGAGTAGGCAAGGCCTAGCATGTCTTCCTGAAAATGGCAATCGGTCCCTCTAACCTTCCACCCAAACCATAACACTATCTATGTTTTAGACTCAGCATACATGGTTCTCCTAACAGTTCTTGGGTACAAGGGTATTTTCCATACATATTGCACTCCAGGAGATAAGAGCCAGACAGTTCGCATCTCAGAAGGGATAATATAAGTGGAGATTAACAATAGAAGACTTTGCAATCCACGCTATAAACTCCACCTGCCTCTGGTAAAACATTCAGATTTTTCAAGAATCTCTCGATTCTGAATATTCTTTTTTCCTGCTATTAACTTCAGTTCTCCCAATTTCCACATCAGCTGGTTATTTAAAAAGAAGAAGTTGTCATGAAAATTCATCAGCATTCGGGAGAGAACTTCTAATATATTTTATTTACTTATTATACAACGCTTATTTATAACGAAACATTAAAGCAATAAAATGATAAAATCATTGGGGAAAACAACAGATTAAAACATTAAAAAGTGATTGAAATCAACAATAACCTAATAACCAGATCCAAACACGTGTCAACATACTACGTGTCTAATCTCTCTCTCTCTCTTTAGCGATCACTTGTAGCCGAGTAAGATTGTCTTCCTTAAACACGGTTTTAATTTTGTATGCAGTTTTGCCTAATGTACGCATTTTCACAAAGCAAATTGCCCTTATAGAACGTATTTTGTATGCAATTTACACAATTTAATTTTAATGCACACTTTGCCGTGGCACATACGTCTTCTGTACACTTTACTCAGCCAGCAGAGTGCATTGCAGAATGAGCAGCAGTACAAATTTTGAACAATATGTTTTGGCTCGTGTATTGCTTCTGAGAGTGCAGATTTGTAGGTTCACCTGCAATGCAAACTGAACTGAATTTCTCCCTCCCCCCCCCACATCCCTAATCAAGAATTGGAGTCTGGGTTATATAGAATCCTAGAATTGGAGAGTTGGAAGTGACCTTGAGGATTGTCAAGTCCATCCGCCTGCAAGGAAGGAATAAGCTGCTGTCCCATATGGGAATTGAACCTGCGACCTTGGCAGGTTATCAGCCCCATGCTCTAACCAACTATTCAGGCTTATACTCAATCAGACCAGTGGTCCATCTAGCTCAGTATTGTCTACACTGACTGGCAGCAGCTCTCCAGGATTTCCGGCAGGAGTTTCTCCAAACCCCACCTGGAGATGCCAGAGGGGATCAAACCTGGGAACTTCTGCTTGCAGGGCAAACACTCTATCATTGAGCTATGGCCATTCCCCTAACACAGCTAGTTTTGACTTGGTGCTTTTGCCAGGATCGAAGTTATTTAGCAGAGGGTCAAGCAAGCTCACTGTGCGAGCTGACTGCACGAGAGTTGCGGCACAACACTCACCAAAAAACTGCTAAGGAGGTCCATCATGTTTCCAATGCCCCACCAATCCACGCTAGCGTCGCATAGATCCGAAACCACCCTGCGTCCTTCTGGAGAGCTCTCCTGAAGCCATACACCAGCCTGAACATCCATATAGACTGTGCTTTATCCCCCCCCCCAACATCCCTTTGTTAATATTTCTCTAAGTGAGACATTATGCGCTGGCTGCTTGACAGGTTAAATGGGCGTGCCAAGTCACCAGGCGAAAGCACCCAAAACAGGTTGTGCAGGAAGCACATTTTAATATTTCAAAGCAGAGAGAGAGGGGGGGCTGTGTTTCTTTTCCTCCCTCCCACCTCACAATTTGGAACGGGATCAAAGGCACCCTGTGACGTAACAATCCTCTAAATGTGGAAGGCAAATGTGCTAGTGTATTTGATATCGGGTACAACAATGCGTGTGGAGGGGGAAGAGGGAAAACAGTCGCTATTAAATGCAAGCCACCAAAAGAGCAAAAGGTTACCTCTGCTTCAGCAAATGGACTTGCGCAGAGTCTTGCTGTGCTCAGACTAGCAAAGGCAGACCAGATAGAAAAGGGGTAGGCAAACTAAGGCCTGGGGGCCGGATCCAGCCCAATCACCTTCTCAATCCGACCAGCTGATGGTCCGGGAATCAGCGTGTTTTTACACGAGTAGAATGTGTCCTTTTATTTAAAATGCATCTCTGGGTTATTTGTGGGGCATAGGAATTCGTTCATTTTTATTTGTATTTTCAAAATATAGTCCGGCCCCCCACAAGGTCTGAGGTAGAGTGGACCGGCCCCCTGCTGAAAAAGTTTGCTGATCCCTGAGCTAGAATATGGACCAGGGAGAAAATGTCCCCATCTTCTCTGCCCTCTCCACAGGCTGCAAAGTTGGGGAGTGCATACACAAGGCATACGCACCAAGGAGGGGCGCTCTGGGATTGTGGTTCCCTCCCCCCAGGACATTCAGTGGTGACGCTTCTAAAATGTTCAGCTATCATCATTTTATTTATTCAAAAGTTGAGTTTCTAGTCCCTTTACTTCATAGAATCATCAAGCTGGAAGGGATCCCGAGGGTCATCTAGTCCAACCCTCTGCAATGCAATAATCTCAGCTAATGCATCATGGCAGATCCACGACCAATCATTCCACCCTGCTATTCAGAAGTTCAGATATGATCTTATTGACCACGGGGGGGGGGGGATGACTGTGTGGAACCCCTGCAAGTAAATCAGCAGGGGAACATGCCCCACCCCCACCCCCAATACTAATTATTACTTCACTATAAACTAGCTGGCATCCTAGCAACATTTCCTTATTAATCGTCCTTTTTATAGCACAGACTTGCAATGCTTTCAGACCACACCTGATGAGTAAACAGGAAGCCGTTCTTGGATATCTATTCCAACGCAATGATTCTTCGGATTAATATGCTACCTAATGGCACTTCTCCCATATCAAATTGCAATGGTAAGGTTTGGTGATTTTAGACACTGGACCTCATGGTCTTATCACATGGCACTCAACAGTTCTGAATTAAGTGGGACATCCCAGAATTACAGAAGTCGGCTACTGTTTGGATCCTGGAATGTCTCATTTTTCATTCTGGCACTCTGGAGTGAGTCAGGTGGCTCACACCAGAGCGTCGGACCAAATGACGCTCACTTTTCAGTCTTGCGAGACCCAAAAACGAGCATCTTTTGGTCTTGCGCTCTCACGCAGGTGTGAGCGTTTGGGACCAAACAAAGGAGTGTCCCAATTTTGCTTCCCAAGATGTTGCAGGGTCTGCTAACAGGGAGTGGTGGTTCCGATGACAATGTGTACGGCTTCAGTTACATCAAAATGTGGAAAGATAACCCTGCTCACCTTCTCATTCTGCTGAGTGAAGCCCTGGGCAATGCCCCACCACCACCAAGTCCTGCTCTGATGATGCCACCATAAAAATGACTTCTATCAACTCACCCACCAAGCCTGAACTTCTGGGTACTTCTCTTGGTCCCACTTCAAATGTTGAACCTGCTTTGGAGATGCTGCTCCACTTGTGTCTGAAGCTTCCCATTTCTGGAAGGCTGAAGCGGCCCTGACAAAACGCAGGCATCCTTGCATCATGCCAGCCTACAGATCCTAACGCTCCTTTGGCGCAGAGGGCTGCGATCACAGTTGTGTGGAGCAATCGTTGCATGCAGACAGGTTGGTAAATTGAACATGACAGTCTCCGGGGGGCTGTTGGGCTCCTGAGATACTCCAGCCCTCTGCTGCCTGGAAATATCCCTCAACTCCCACCCGCTGCAAATTGTTGGTGACAACCTGGGTTGAGGCAGCAAGCAGGCCTTTTCCCTCGCTGCCTGCTGCTTTCTCAGCAATCCACTCTCTCAGAGAGGAGCTAGAGAAGGCCCTGGGGCACAGAATCTTTTCCCACCCTGTAAAACCTTCTGAGGACCACATGCCAGCGGTGGACATGGATTATGAAGTTTGCCTTTGTGTCATAGCCTAATTTCTTCACACAGAGTATCCTCCAAGTGTCCCGATTTTCCAGGGGCACCTAGTTAGAAAAGGCCTCTCAAAGTCAGACTCTAGGTGCCAGCTGGCACACTTTCAGTTCATTGTTGATTATTCTTTCACTCCTTCTCCCTCTCACCCCAAAGAAACACACATTGTGCAATGAAGGTGCTTAAAAGGTTTAACAGTTTGCTGCTACAACCAGGGGAAAGAATTTGGGGATCTTTTCTACAAGCTGAGCACGATACAGGTGGGAGTAATTCCTCTTCTCCTTGACGGAGAGCGCCAGAAAGTATTAGAAAAGCAGAGGGAAAGCAAAATTCCCTTACTTATTAGGAATGGCCTGGAGCATTGTGAGGGGAAAGTTAACTGCAGATCCAGCTAAGCTTGTTCTGAGCATGGCTGCAAGGACACATGGGTGGGGGGCTCTCTTGCCAATTTCCAGCTGGGCATTTAGGTCATAGCTGTCAAGAGTCCCTTATTTGGTGGGACAGTCCCTTATCCCAGCGCCATGTCCCACTGCTGTCCCTTATTGATGATGTCCCTTAAATAAGCTACTGAAGGTAATGGGGCCCTTTCTATGTCCAGCTGTCCTTTGTCAACAACAAATTGTTGCTGGTTTTTTGTGTTGAATATATGCTACATGGTAATTTATGGACCTAATAAGTATCTAAAGCCTATTTTGTTGCATACAACAAAATATGTACAGTGGTACCCCGCAAGACGAACGCCTCGGAAGACGAAAAACTCACTAGACAAAGGAGTTTTTCGTTTTCTTAGCCGCTTCGCAAGACGCATTTCCCTATGGGCTTGCTTTTCAAAACGAAGCTTGCCCCGCAAGCTCCGGGGATAGCGGGGAAGCGCAGCGCGTCTTCCCCGCTGTCCCCGGACCTCTTTTGAAGCAAGGGGCGGCGGGGAGAAGATCGCTTCTCCCCGTTGCCAGCCCCGCAATCTCCGGGGAGGCACGCGCGCCTTCCCCTCTCTCCCCGGACCCCTTTTGAACCAAGGGGCGGCAACGGGGAGAAGCGATTCTCCCCGCTGCCCCTTCCCTTGCTTTAAAACAGGTCCGGGGACAGAGGGGAAGGCGCGCGCGCCTTCCCCTCTGTCCCCGGAGATTGTGGGGCAGGCAACGGGGAGAAGCAATCTTCTCCCCGCCGCCCCTTGCTTTAAACAGGTCCGGGGACAGAGGGGAAGGCGCGCGGCGCTTCCCCTCTGTCCCCGGACGGTCTCCATAGGAACGCATTGATTGATTTTCAATGCATTCCTATGGGAAACCGTGCTTCGCAAGACGAAAAACTCTCAAGAAGAAAAAACTTGCGGAACGAATTAATTTCGTCTTCCGAGGCACCACTGTATTTTATCAAAGTAATTGTTGATCCCTTATTTTGGCTGCTGATCCCTTGTTTTCAAATCTGTAAGTTGACAGCTATGATTTAGGTAGTTTTAGACTCTGCATGCACTGGTTTAAATGCCCACCCACTTTGGATGCAAAAGGCATTGTGTTAAGTTGTGGATGAACATATCAGACGACACAGCAATTCTTCAAACAGCTCTTGTTTATTCACAGGCCAGAACAGAACTGAACTGAAGGGTTCAGCCAGTCTGCTTATATAGAGCTCCACTACAACACAACAGTAACCACTTTCTGTAACTATCCAATCACTGAACGTCACTTTCAGTCCCTTATTTGCATATGTGGACCTGAGTGACAACTATCTACAGTATCCCCCTGCTGGCCCAGGGTGAGAACTTCAGTACATAACACATTGCTTTGCTTTCTTCAAAGGCAGATGCCAGCCCTGTTGTATTTGAGGAGTCTCCTGCTCATCCTGCTGAAATTTTAAACTTTGGACTAGGGGATAGGGGCTCTTTCATTAGAAAGATGTGTATTTTACCACTACTTCTTCAAAATCTGGTAAGCCACGTCTTTTGCATTTGTGGACCCTCCTGCTTATACGGCTAAGCGGGGTATATCAAGAGGTTTAAGTCCTGTAGAACCATAGAATTGTAGAGTTGGAAGGGACCACAAAGGTCATCTAGTCCAACCCCCTGCGATGCAGGAATCTTTCACCCAGTGTGGGACTCGAACCCACAACCCTGGGATTAAGAGTCTCATGTTCTACTGACTCAGCGATTGTCTTCCATTCCTGGGCTAAAGATGTTGTGTTCTTGAGTGTGATACTGAATAGTCCTCAGTTTCAATACCCCACTCTCCGTACTCTCCAAACCCCGTTTTCAGTAAATGTTATTTTACTTGCATAGGGCTCACCTCCCCCCCCCTTTTTTTGTTATTGTTTTTTTTAAAAAAAAATGGCAAAAAAATCTGTTTAAAAAACCAAATCTGTTTTAAAAAAGACTTGAGCCTCTGCCTTGAGTCTTCAAAACAGGACAAGGTGCAAATTTAAATAAGTAAATATTTATGAAAACTGCTCTTAAGACAGTGTTCCACCGCTGCACATGTTACGGTCTTGAAATTTACGAGGAATAATAAAAAGCAGAACAGCAGCTCAGATGCACTGAGGCTATTTCAGCTCCCCCTATGGAAGGTCATTAAAATTTCAGCTTTCTATCAGAAACATCATTAAAGCAAACGGGGAGAAGGAGGAGCAATCCACCAAGAGCGGTACATTGGGATTAATTTGTTTGTTTTGCGCTTCTAAAGAGATCGTATAATAATATGCACAGACACTCTCAATTCACCCACTGTCGACTCATAGAATTAAGAACTCATCAGGGAGGTCCTCCGAAAAAAGGATGTAATTGGATTGCAGCAACAACATAGTCTTAGGAGACTAAGCGACTTGCCACCCCCTTGCTTGCAAGTGTACACAACATCCGTTGAGTGGAGGTACAAGTTTTTTTGTTCCATTTCATGCTTTTCTGTCTCCCAAAATAAGTTATGGCAACAATAATGCACCTCGAATGTAGACTGATGGAAACGGCTCCAGTCAAATTCTCCAGAGCAACCTAGTCATGTGCTTGGGTACAAATAAATACATGAAGTGCTGGCAGTCATTTCGCCAGATCCTTGAGGTGTGGGGGATGGCGTTTCAGAGGGTGAGAATAAGAATAACAACAACAACAACAACAACAACAACAACAATTTATTATTTATACCCTGCCCACTCTGGGCAGCTTCCAAAAAAATATATTAAAATACTGTAATACATCAAACATTAAAAGCTTCCCTAAACAGGGCTGCCTTCAGATGCCTTCAGATGTCTTCTAAAAGTCTGGTAGTTGTGGTTCTCTTTGACATCTGGTGGGAGGGCATCCCACAGGGAGGGCGCCACTACTGAGAAGGCCCTCTGCCTGGTTCCCTGTAACTTGGCTTCTAACAGTGAGGGAACCACCAGAAGAACTTACTTTAAAAATTGGGGAAATTGTGCTAGAAGAGCCTAAAAAGGTAAAGGACCCCTGACAGTTAAGTCCAGTCACAGACGACTCTGGGATTGCGGCGCTCATCTCGCTTTACAGGCCAAGGGAGCCAACGTTTGTCCGCAGACAGTTTTTCCAGGTCATGTTGCCAGCATGACTAAGCCGCTTCTGGCGCAACGGAACACCAAACCAGAGCAGTGCACAGAAACGCCATTTACCTTCCGCTGGAGCGGAACCTATTTATCTACTTGCACTTTTTGGCGTGCTTTCGAACTGCTAGGTTGGCAGGAGCAGGGACTGAGCAATGGGAGCTCACCCCATCACAGGGATTCGAACTGCCAAGCCTCTGATTGGCAAGCCCAAGAGGCTCAGTGGTTTAGACCACAGTGCCACCCTAGAAAGGGCAAAAAAATGAGGCTCATTTATTTCCCCAAGTCCTCATGAAAAGTTGTCAGCAGATTTCTCCTAACACGCTCATCCGTGTGCAATTTTGCCTATTGTCTACATTTTCACAAAGCATTTTTTCCTAAAGTAGCACATTTTCAATAGAATCTAAGCTGACCTTAGATGATCTGTTTCATAGAATCATAAAGTTGGAAGGGACCCCTTTGGGCATCTAGTTTTGTGTGTGTGTTAAATTCACCAGGATATGCATTCACTCCCCCCCCCCCAAATAAATGATTTACCAGCATTTCACTGCAAATCTCCCAAGATAAGCACATTTTAGCATGCAGCTTTGGCGAGTTTTAAGGCCAGGGCTCATTCAGGCGGAAAGCCAGGATATATATATTCACCAAATAATAATGTAATAATAATAAATAATGTTATGGTACACATTTTTGCAAGCAAACCCTAAGGTTTGCAGAAGGACAGACCATTGGAGGGGAAGCCTAAGGAGGGAAAACAAAACAAAACAGCCCCATGTGGACCGAGTGTCCTTTTTGGCAAATGGATGCTGGTTGGTTGTCCAGGAGGAGGTGAAAACAATAAGGGAGGAGGAATAGAATGGAGTGTCCTGAAGGAGGGCATCACCGAGTGACTGGCAGCACAGTCTGACACATGCATATCTAATCTTGAGCCCAATGTGGCTTACTCACAGGCAGTGGAATCTGACCAATTTGGGCAAAGGGGGGAAAGCCAGCCAGATGAGCAGGGTAGAAATAATAGATGATGGTGGTGGTGATGATGATGATGATGATTAACCTCTGTCTTCCCTCAGGCATCCCCACTGCCACCTGCCTACCTTCTTGCTTACAACCAATCAGGGGGCAGCCCTGCCTGTCAGTGGCTCCGGCGCCATCTGCTGTTGGGCTCCTGCCCCACCAGTCTCAAAAGGTACCAGCCACCACCGCTCCCAGGTAAGTGGGTACAGGATTGCCCTTTCATACACTGAACAGGAGGACTCCGCATTGGTTGCTGTTCACATAGGGAAGCCTCAGTCATATTGTGTTACATCTTCTAAAAATTATATTGTATAATTTGGTAAACCACCCTGTGATCCTTGGATGAAGGCAGTATAGATGATGATGAAGATGACGACGACAACAACAACAACAACAACAACAACACACCTATTTAAGCATTTCTTCAGAAGAAGGAGGTTCCACAGGCAACACCTCAAAAGTTGTTGTTTTTTAAAGAAGTGTGGGGAATCTTTTGGGACCCCCCACAGGGGCAGACTTTGGTAATATGGCTCCCTGAGTGGGGGGGGGGAAATTGGCTCCCCACCCTTAAATATTTGTACCAGAGAGGAATGCCAAACCAAGCTATTTGGAGTATGCCAAAATGGCCAAATTGACTGGAAAGCTCAAGAACCAAGAAGATAAAAACTTCAATAAAGAATGGGGGGAAATATAATTTATTTAGGAGACCCCTTTAAGCAGATGAAAACGTTATCAGGATTTTAATAACACTTGTGATGTAGCAAATACCATGGATAATATGGAGAGATATAAAACATGGATTATGAAATAATAGGCAGTTGTAAAAAGTCAATAGAACCCATCGAGGGGATGGTGAGAAGTCTGGAGATTCAGAGAAATCTCTAAATATAGATCTGTATTTTGAATTGTTATAATTCTACACTTGTATAATCAAAGAAAAAATATTTCAAAAAATGTTTCTTTTTTCATAATAATTCATTTTGGTACAGTTGCTTTTTATGGATTATTACACTGTATTATTACAGTGGAACCTCGGGTTACAGACGCTTCAGGTTACAGAAGCTTCAGGTTACAGACTCCACTAACCCAGAAATAGTGCTTCAGGTTAAGAACTTTGCTTCAGGATGATAACAGTAATCTTGCTCCGGCGGTGCGGCGGCAGCAGGAGGCTCCATTAGCTGAAGTGGTGCTTCAAGTTAAGAACAGTTTCAGATTAAGAACAGACCTCCAGAATGAATTAAGTTCTTAACCCGAGGTACCACTGTATTATCATTATGATGGTGGTGCTGATGTTGCGCCCCCTTGGTCCAGCACCCTGTGCAGAGGATCTGCCCACACCGCCCTAAACCCGGAGCTGACTCCTGATGCTGCTGAACTACAGCTTCCATCATCCCTGGCCAATGGCCATGCTTCATGGGAGTTCTGGTTCAGCCACATTGGCTGAGCCTAGGGTTCCCCACAGCTATTTTGAACCTTCTGTTCTCTCCGTATACATTACTGCTCTCCTGAATCTTTTGGCTGCTCAGTCATGCAGGTGTAAACTTGGCCTCTCGTAGATATTTATCTTCCAGTAGCTGCTTGAGCACATTGGGGCAGGGGGAGGTAGCACTGGGTTCCTTCCCAACTCCTTGTGCAACTAGTTTGGCCAGTCTCTCTCCCTTCAAGTACCACTTCCGCCAGCATTCCTCTCTAGGCATGTGCAAAAGGCACTTTGTCACCTTCCTGGGCAACTTTCTGGGGCCCACAGGCAGAACAATGAAAGCAAATTTTAGCTGAACTGTATTCTATACGTTT
Source organism: Podarcis liolepis (assembly GCF_965112155.1). Lineage (NCBI taxonomy): Eukaryota > Metazoa > Chordata > Lepidosauria > Squamata > Lacertidae > Podarcis > Podarcis liolepis. Next base: position 36,058,257 of record NC_139567.1, read on the forward strand.
TGGAAAGTTGTCTGTCCATCACCAAATTTGGCATGTTGGTTCCTAAGATCCAGGAGTCCGTTTTGGACTAGGTTTTGGCAGTGCTATTTCTCAAGAAAAAGAGGTGCCAAAACTCACCATGAAGACCTCCCTTGTTCTCTTATAACTGAGTTCCAGTAAGTTTGGGCTGAAAAAAATGCCCTGGGTTTCGGTACATAGCTGTCAACTTTCAGATTTGAAAATAAGGGCTCAGCAGCCTCAAAAATAAGGGATCAGCAGCCTCACCTGTCCCGGGGATAGTCTACAGGATATCTAACAATCCGGGATAGCAGCAGGAAGCAGCGGAAAACAGTGCTGCAATAAGGGAATTTCCCACAAAAAAGGGAAGGTTGACAGCTATGTTTTGTACCACGAGACACCATTTTGAATCAAAGTGGCAGTTGGAGCCTTTCAACACTCCATTGCGAATCCAGAATGTCCTGGTAAAATTGAGGCAGTTGGAGGGTATGAGAGCCCACCACTTCTCAGTGGAATCTCTCCCAGTGTAAAGCAGCTCGTTCCACCAGGAAGTTCTTGCTATTATTCATCCAAAACCTGCTTCCCTGCCTTTTCTGCCTGTTGGTCCTAGTCCTGTCTTCTGGAGCAGTAGAAAGCAAGCCTGCTCCCTCTCCCCCTCCCACAAAAAAAATTCAACATGACATCACTTCCTGTTTTAATGAAAACAAGATCTGGGTCACTTCAATGCCCCAATCAAAGTTCTTCTCCTCTGTCTGTCTCCCTTAAAGAAAGTGGGGGAGCAAAGGGGTGGAGCCTCTCCGTGAGACCACTACCATGGCTGTGAGGGGCACCAAGGGCACGTGGGGGCTGAAGAGTGGCCATTGTTGACTCTGGCTTGCTTTGTTTGGCAACTGCATCCCTGCCCCAGCCTGTGAGGAGGAGGCTCAGTAGAGGAGGTAGACAGGAAGGATGACACTAATGTAGAATGTGTCTCTATTTTGATCTGAGGAATGTTGGGGTTGGGACTTCCATTGGGGCATCAGGTTGGCCCCTGTGAGAACAGAATGCTGGACTAGATGAGTCATTGGCTTTCATTCTTACCTGTTTCTCCAGAACACTATCTGTGACCCCCTGTTTCACAATGGGCTCCTTACACAAGTCAGCTCCTCCCAGTCTCATTTATTAAAAGGCACATCGTCTTCATCGTAGGCATAATCAGCAGCAGAGCAAGCCGATCGGGCACTGGGGGAGTCTGCCTGCCTCCTCCCACTCAGCCACCCTACAGCTGAGGGGGAGGCGGTGGGTGGACTGTTCGGGGCAGTACAGAGAGACGCGTGCTCCCAGGAGAGACGCGTGGCTCAGGTGCACTGCAGACCCCGTGGTGAGTGCCACCCAGCATTTTGTCACCCCCTCCCCCAGTGGTGACACCCAGGGCAGTCCACCCCCACCGCACCCCCCTTCCTCTGCCCCTGGGCATAATCTAATTGGTTTAAAGTAGGAATCAGGGGAAATCTGTTGAGAGTTGCATTCATGGCAATAGGGTGGTACCTCGGGTTACGAACTTAATTCGTTCCAGAGGTCCATTCTTAACCCAAAGCCGTTCTTAACCTGAGGTGTGCTTTCACTAATGGGGGCTTCCACTGCCACCGGGCCACCGGCGCGCAAATTTCATTCTCATCCTGGGGCAAAGTTCTCAACCCGAGGTACTATTTCTGGGTTAGCGGAGTTTGTAACCTGAAGTGTTTGTAACCCGAGGTACCACTGTAGTCAGCAGAGTCAGAGCTTGAGGTGAATTGTGCCCCCTTTCTGTCCCTGTTCTCCCCTGTCTTTCCCCCTCCTGGTCACCCAAATGAAATCAGGAAGAGCGCCTCATAAAAAATAGGATGAGGATTGTGTGCAGGCCTGGGGGCGTAGGTTACCAGCCCCCTGATTGGAACGACATGGGTAAACATTTGTTTACCTCTGCTAAAATGTCGGGTAGGCTTCAAACAGAAACACAAATGAAATTGGCACAGGGCTTACCTTTCAAACTCCGGCACAAAGTCAGCAACGAATGCCTGGTGCTGGGGGTGTTCAACACTGGAGCTGCCAGCTGAGATCCCTCCCCAAGCTCATCAAGGCCTAGGGCCCAGACTCGGAGCCTGCAAGGAATCCACGCTGAACGGGTTCATTGCATCCTGCTCTCTATACACTTCAGCCAGGTGAACAGAGCAGCCGCTCTCGAGCCGAAGGTGTGGGTTCCGTGAGGAAGCCCTCCCAGGTGACGTGGACAAACCCTTTGAGCGTTTGTCCCTCTCATTACCTAGTTATCACCTCTCTGCCCTCCTCCTGCCTCCGAGATAGGGAGCCAGCAGGCTTGCTTTAAAATAAACCTCAAAAAAAAAGGTCGGCAACGTGTGATTAACTTAATGTGATAAGAAGCCCAGAGAACTCGGGAAGGAGTGATTGGCAAAAGGTGACAAACAACTCCCCGCCGGGATTAATTTACCGTTTCGCGGACTGACAAGGCAGCTCATTATTACACCCAATTATTTATTCTGCCTCAGCCAGAAAGGCTCGAGGAGCGCCACGCTGGGAATAAATGGCAGGCCGCTTTCGCTTGCAGGTGCAGAGCAGGAGAGAGGCACAACATTTCGGGCTGTGCTGAGATTTCCCACCCGGGCTTTATGTTTTCCACAGACCATTTTGGGGAGAGGTGCAGGACCTTTTATAGAGAAATCGGGCTATTACTTACAGGTTTCTGTCATTTGCAGGTGGTGAAGGGGTTCAAGACAGTCTGCAGAGAACGATCATGGGCTTTGTGCTTTTTGAAGAGCAATGGGCCATTTCAGAGTAAGGCTGCCTGGAAGGCAGGGATATTTTTGCTGCAAATTTGCAATTCTGTCTTCTCCCTTGGCAGACCATTTGCCAGCTTATTATGGGAAGGCCGTTTGGAGCTTCTGGGGCTGCTTTTCAGATTGCATTTTTTAAAAGGTAGAAGGTGGTTCGTATACAGTGTCTGCATAAAGTGTGTTTCATCACTTCCTCCATCATTGCAAGTGAAAACAACAACAACCCATGAAGCTGTGCTGTCTGGAGCCTCCAACGAAACCGAAAATCACACTAATCCCTCCTCATGCGGATTAACATAAAAGGCTTCTGTATTATCCTTGTGAGATAAGAGAGAACAGCAAAGAGAGGCTGGGCCTTCTCTGTCTTTATATGTTGTGGTGCTTTCCTTGGTATAAAAGCTCCGACCCAAAAGGAAGAGTGGTGGCTGAGGCCTATTGGGATTGGTGGGGAGAAGGTTGGAAGGACAACCGTAGGTAGAGACAGAGCCAATGACAGGCCAAGACAACTAATTCTATTTTTGCCTCCCTCCTCCTCCTTCCTGCTGAGTTCTACAAGGGCAACACTGAGACTAAGGCAGGGGTAGTAAACCTTTTTAAACCTACCGCCCACTAATGCCTCTTTCTTGATGGTAAAATTTCCTTACCGCCCACCAGTGCTCGATGGAAAGAGGATTCAGCTTGTGCCGTAGAACCCCCAACCGCCCACCTAGAATCCTGAAACGCCCACTAATGGGCGGTAGGGACCAGACTGACAACCCCTGGACTAAGGGCTAAACCAGGAAGGAAGATGACAGTCAGGCTCCAACCCCTTGACTGGTTGTAAGGAAGAAGGCAGCCAGGTGGGGGCTGGCTGAAGTCAGCCTAATGTTGGTGGGGCAGTGGCTTATTGGTGTAGAAGAAGAAGAAGAGTTTGGATTTGATATCCCGCTTCATCACTACCCGAAGGAGTCTCAAAGCAGCTAACGTTCTCCTTTCCCTTCCTCCCCCACAACAAACACTCTGTGAGGTGAGTGAGGCTGAGGGACTTCAAAGAAGTGTGACTAGCCCAAGGTCACCCAGCAGCTGCATGTGGAGGAGTGGGAAAGCGAACCCGGTTCACCAGATTACAAGTCCACTGCTCTTAACCACTACACCACACCGGCTCTCAGTGTGTAGAAACCCAGTCAGATGGGCAGGGCTACAATTATTATTATTATTATTATTATTATTATTATTATTATTCCTAATGCACCAGTCTCTATGGGAGGAGGAGGGAAATACTGTTCTAACAAGGAATGATCCTTGATTCGGGATGCAACAAGATAGCATCCCAGGCTGTGTTCATCACAATCAGCACGTAATTTTGACGGAAGGGAAATGTCGAAAACAATGCAGAAAGCAGAGTAATTATTTACTGAACATTTGCAGACTGAAAAAACAGTAGCAAATACAAGTCCTATTTGCTTTTGCAATTTCCACTCCTGGCCTCAGACAAACATGCAAATTACTGCAAGTCATGCTCTTGTTTCTGCAAATGTTCTCTGACATCCCTGCCCTAGATGTATGTTGCTTTCTTACATCGTCCAAAAGTCACCGCATGGCATGCCCAAATTCAATTTGTACAGCGGTGCCTCATGTTACGTATTTAATCCGTTCTGGAGGTCCGTTTGTAACAGGAAACCACTCGTAAGATGAGGCGCGCGTTCTCTAATGGCGCCTTCCGCTGCTGCTCTGCCACTGGAGCGTGACTTCCACTCGCATCCCAGGGCAAAGGTCACAACAAGGGGCATCTACTTCCGGGTTAGCAGAGCGCGTAACCCGCAGCATTCGTAAGGGGGACAATATGTAACACGAGGTACCACTGTACTGATGACCCAGCCTGAACATCATCTCATTCATTTTCTCAAGCATTTTACATATTGGAGGCTACATTCTCTAGAAGACCTACCACTGATAGCAGTTGACATTACTGATTGTACCGTTTTGTAAGGAGGGACAGATGTCTCACACCTGCAGAGTTTATAGAGGGCACCATTTGGACTGTGAGGAAGGCCTAACACCCTCTCACAAAACACCACTTCATCTTCAAAGCAGCCCTTGAGGCTGCCTCTTAGTGAAACAAATCACATTTACATTGGCCCTTACCTGGGGGGCTGATCTAACCAACCTGCTCACCTCCCTTCCAAGCCGTTCCTGGAATTTGGGCTTCTAGATCCAGACACAGCATGTAGATCTTCAGCTCCCATATGGAATTGGTTTTTTTTTAAAAAAAAAAAGCAAGCAGGTGGCGATCCTATTTCCAACCATTTTTTGGATGGCAGTGAGCGATTCCTACAGTTGCTAGGCAACAGCAGCATCCTTTCTTCCGCCCCAGAATTGAACAAAAATGCAAACAAACAGTGGAGCTCTTTGTACAGTCTTTGAAGGAGGGAAGAACTCAAGGAATCATCTTGTGGTTGCTTAGGAACTCCAGAACAGACTTCTGATAACATCTGGGCACCCTGGAAATATTTGATCAATGCTCCCTGCGGTTGCCAAGATCTTCCTGCTAGGCTTTTTAGCTCTCTGATCCTGAAGGAATAATTTAGCTGATGGACTATCTAAAGCAGCCATCGGCAACCTAGTGCCTTCCAAGTGTTTTGGACCACAACTCCCATCAGCTCATGGGAACTGTGGTCCAAGGGTTCCACCCAATGCTAGTCCTACTCAGAATGGAGCCACTGGAGTTAATGGAAATGACTCACTTAGGCACACAGATTTTAATGGGTCTACTCTGAGTAGGACTTAGTCGGCAACAACCCCCAACAGCTGAAGGACAACAGGTTGGTGAAAACTGATCTCAAGTACTGGAAGCAAGCAGTACCTGATGGAAGAAGACTTCTTCACAGTGCCCCACCTCCTGCTTTGACCCCCAACTATTCGGTGGTATCTCATACCTTCCAACACAACATGCCCCAAACCCAAGAAGCCATCTTCTGGGTCTCACTCCTGTGCGAGTCACGTGACCCACATTTGATCATGCCCCCCCAAGTGCTTTCTTCAAGAACAGCACCCGAAAACACGCGTTTTGGACCGCCATGCCCCCCAAAAATGCTGTCCAAAATCACGCAAGTTTGCGGCGGCCATTTTGGCCACTGTCCTCTAGCAATAAAAAACAGGATGTCCCATTTTATTTCTGGGGTAGTTGACAGGTATGGTATCTGTCGCCTTGCCGAAATCTTCTCGCTCATTGGAAAAGGGCTTTTGTCACTTCATTTCTGCTGCATTTATACATGAGGTCACTAGTCTGGCAATAACGGAAGAAACAGCTTTTAGTAGTCTTTACCATTGATTCCAATTTTGTGGCAACTGCATCTTCTGCATTGTGTTTCTTCATTCCTTTTGCATACAATGTATATGTGAGGCCACATCTGCATTGCCATACCGCCAGCTCTCGAAGGCACACCTGCTTAGGCATTCCCCTGAACTTGAACTTCCTGGTACAACTGCTTGAATTGCTCTTTTAACTGTTATGTTTTTTTAACGGGCTTCTTTGATTGTATATTTTATATTCAGGTATCTTTAATGTTAGAATTGTTGTATGGCATGCTCTTATTGTGTTTGAAATTTACTATGCTTGTTAACTGCTTAGGAGTCATTGTAAGTGGTATATAAATTAATAAAAGTAATTATTATTATTATTATTATTATTATTATTATTATTATTATTATCATTAAGATCACTATTAAACATAATAATAATACACACTTTCACATTACCTTCCCTGGGCCTTTCAAGAATGCAAAGCTGGAAGGAAGCGACTCAAAAACTATATATCAACTCTTAGGCTAGATGTGACTGCAACAGATAAGCCGCACCGTTCTGCTCCAATATAACTGCAAGATCCTGCAGTTGGGGCAGTGCCCAGCCATGCAAATAACACATGCGACGCACCGGCCATAATGCAGCCCATAAGCCGCTTACCTTCATGCTTGGCGGAGCAGTGAGCGGTGGAGATAAGGGTCTCTCTGGAGCTGCCATATCTGTGCTGTTCAACACGTCTTGTTTCCTGTAATACAAGGAGAAATTGATCTTAACGTTTTCTTTCCAGGCCTTTTAAAGGACGCAGAAAACCCCAAAGAGATAAAGAAGGGGAAACTTTTGAGAATTCTGAACCAAAGAAACTTCACCATTCTATTTTTTTTTAAGAGAGAGGGAGGGAGGGAGAGAATAACCCTGGTTCTTGAGAGAATTCATATTGTTCCTTTGTTTCATCCAATTATTTATGGCCCCTAAAAGCGGAGAAGGTCTTTCACTGGGGCATCCAAAGTAGAGAACATCAATAGAGCCTATACCTGCTATGTAAGTTGCAGGTAAAATCCATTCCAGGTAATTTCTATTAGTGGGCTAAGCTGAGGGTTAGCTATATAGAGCTGGGTTTCTATGGCAACACTCTTGCAAAAAAAATATTTCCCTCCCTCCCCACCTCCCCCCACCCTCCGCCCCACTCTTCCTTGTCCCCAGTTTCTCCATCTGGTCTTATCTATTGACTCTGTAATGTTTGCTCATATCTTTCTCGCTCGACAGAAAGGACACGATGCACAGCAGAACAGATGCTGATCACGGTTATGCCAGATCACCGCCAGGGAATCACACAAAAAAGGAAGAAAGGAAGAAATGTGCCGCTCTGAGTTTATCATGGCCTGCCCAGGCTGAACTTCAGGAGGAAAGCCTAATGAGCAGGGAAACGTACAAAGCATGCTTTTCACTGCAACCGCTTCATAGCGCAGAATTCTTTTTCTTTATTTTAACAAATTGGAAACAGTTCTTTAATATTGCACACTCCCTTGTTCTCTGAATAATGTCAAGTTCCAGAGGCAGCCCTTGCTACGCTTTGGCTATGCAAACACACCATATGTTTAAAGCACATTGAAAGCATGTGACTTATCCCAAAGAATCCTGGGAACTGTGGCTTGTTAAGGGTGTCGGGATTTGTAGCTCTGTGCGGGGATAAAGTATACCCAGGATTCTTGTGCATTGTGGATTTTCAAGGGGATATTTACTAAGAAGTTTTGCAGGTATCATAGGAGAAAAACTGGCAGGCGCACTGGTGGCCAAGGGCATCACATTGGAGACCTCTGATGCACAGTATAGACATAGATCCCTTCATGGATCACTGCCTTGCCGTGGCGAGGGGGCTTGAATAACTCAGAGAAGCTATGAGCTATGCCGTGCAGGGCCACCCAAGATGGACAGGTCATAGTGGAGGGTTTTGACCAAACGTGATCCACCTGGAGCAGGAACTGGCAAGCCACTCCAGTATCCCTGCCAAGAAAACTCCACGGACAAAGACAACAAGCATATAAAAGTTATGATGCTGGAAGATGAGCCCCTCAGGTCAGAAGGCGTCCAACATGCTACTGAGGAAGAGCGGAGGACAAGTACAAGTAGATTCAGCTGATGAAGTGTCTGGGCCAAAGCCAAAAGGACGCTCAGTTGCGGATATGCCTGGAAGCGAAAGGAAAGTCCAGTGCTGTAAAGAAAAATATGTGGTCAAAAATGAGATGGCAAGAACATGAGTTTGACCAAACTGCGGGAGGCAGTGGAAGACAGGAGTGCCTGGCATGCTCTGGTCCATGGGGTCACGAAGAATCAGACACAACTAAACGACTAAATAACAACATAGACATAGTTGGAAAGTCACTGTGAAGAGTGTGGAGGGTGTCAGGACCTCCACTCCAGCCAGCAAACAGGCTACTGACCAGCATCAGCGACGCTCACTACATTTACAAGACTGTTGCACTTGACTCTTTCTGCCCGTTGCCCCTCTGCATAAATCCATACCATTTGCTTTCTAGCGAACGCACATCTAATGAAACGCTTGCGACTAAAAATGCCAAATAAATTAACCCCAGGAACTGAGAACAGATGAATAATTGGTGGCGGGCATGGGCAGAGCACCACCCACCAGCTGGCGCGGTCAGGATAATTGTGCCAGCTAATGCCGCCTGTGAGCAGAATTACGATGAGCTGGTCCCACCAAGGGACAAGACGGAAGCCGTTATCTTTTAACCAACCGGATCCAAGTGCGGTTTTCCTCGCTGCCGCGGAAAATGTGCGATTCTGCCTCTGTGAATAGAGAGCTATAAGGAAAGGCTCACTCAGAGGGCAGTTCTGTCCATGGAGCCACAAGTGCTCCATCTTCATCTGGTGGCCCAGTTGTGGCCTTGTCAGGATGGGGAATAGCCTAACTTTGTTTGTCTGTGTTCCTGTAATCTCTAGGTTAGACTAGGGAAAGGGAAAGGGAAAGGGACCCCTGACCATTAGGTCCAGTCATGGCCAACTCTGGGGTTGCGGCACTCATCTCGCTTTATTGGCTGAGGGAGCCAGCGCACAGTTTCCGGGTCATGTGGCCAGCATGACGAAGACGCTTCTGGCGAACCAGAGCAGCGCACGGAAATGCCGTTTACCTTCCCGCCGGAGCGGTACCTATTTATCTACTTGCACTTTGGCGTGCATTCAAACTGCTAGGTTGGCAGGAGCAGGGACCGAGCAACGGGAGCTCACCCCATCGCGGGGATTCGAAGCGCCGACCTTCTGATCGGCAAATCCTACGCTCTGTGGTTTAACCCACAGCGCCACCCGCGTCCCCCTCTAGGTTAGACTACTCCATTGCAATGGAGCCTCCTCTGAAGATAGTTGAGAACTTCAGAATTTAAGAAGAGACTGTTGGATCAGAGGTGCTAGCAGCCACTGGCTTTAAAAAAGAGGATTAAGCAAATGGGTGGAGAACTCTTCCCATGACTGTTAACAACAATAGTGAATTGGAACCTTCATGTCCCGAGACAGTGCTTCTCCAGATGACAGCTGCTGGGGGCTATTGTCCTTATGCCCTGATTGTGAAGAAATCTGGCTGAGAACAGAGATCTCCTTATGTTTGAATCCAGGAGAAGGGAAGCACATTTTCAGCCTGAGGGTCATATTCCTCCCCAAGAACCTTCCAAGGACCACCCACTGGATGTGGGCAGGGCCAACAGCAAATGTGAGAGAGATGGTGAATGTAAAAATACACACATACGCACACACACACACACACACACACACAAACATTTCATCAGAACTGAGTGAAGATGGTGGTTGCCAGCAGCAAAAAGACCTTTGGATTGATTCGGCAGAAACACCAGCATGTGAGGAGATGCTGCAAACTTATAGAGGGGAATCATAGACATAAAAAAGCCACACAGAAACACATCATTGCTTGTTTTAACTCACTTGTGGGAACAACTCAGAGGCCGTGAAAGAAGGAAGGTTAACAACAGGAAGAATTAGAGGAACCATTGGAAATGACTATGAAAAGCAGTAGAGATATGAGATGATCAGAACCCTCCAAACTTGAAGCATGGGAAGTCCAATTTAAAAAATTATAATTTGGCAGAATATTTGGATTATTTGATATGTATATGTATAATATTTAATGTGATTAGATTGGATTGTTAAAGTGGAACATTTAATAAAAATGAATTTAAAACACACACACGGCGTGTGTGAAGTGTTAGGGGAGGGGTAGGGCCTATTGGTAAGGGACACATCATACTCTTTCTGGGGTAGTTTGTCCATCTTTGGTCCCCACCCTACACTCAGTTCTCCTCTGTGCCTCCTGGAAGCTATCAGCATGCGACAGTGGCCACACCCTGGGAATGGCTTTGACTGGCTGGCTAAACCATGTGAGGGTAGCCAATGGGTCTCAAACCATCAGCGAGTTAGAGACTTCCACTGTGTGTGAAGACATGCTCTTGTGGATTGAGCGGACAAGACCAATAGTGTGTCCAATGGTCAAGAAGGAGGTTTCTGCATGTGCTGTAGAGGGAAGTAAGAGGCAGATGGGGCTCGTCCACCTGGAAGGTAGCCCATCTAAGAGAAGGAAAACTCTGATCCTAAACCTCTGCTGCCTTGTGGGATATCTTCGGGAGAAGAAAAGTCTAAGAAATAAACCCTACACAAATCCGGAGTGGAGTCACTAAGACTGTTGGATAGCACCTTGCACGCCTCTTTCTGGCAACTCCTGCAGCCAAGCTGGTCCCAAACGTATTGCTCTGCTTTCCTTTGGACCACATAGGTGAGGCCAAGAGGGGGATCTTGTCATCTGGGCAGCCCAGGACCCATGAGATCACTTCAGTGCCTTTAACACAGCAGTTTGACTTCACCCCTGGAGGCACACTCCATCGTCTCTCGAGACAGACGGATGCCAACAACAACAACTCCTGAGTCTCAGCATTCCCCACTTCTTGAACTCAGCAGGGGAGAGGATGGGGACTAAACTAGGAGGAGCTGACTCTGTCCGTCACTGACTCTGGCTCTGCCTAGCATTTAGTCTCCTTCGGGGCCTTCCTACCCATGAGGTGGGGTGAAATAGCCACCTCAGGCAGCGGAAGCCCCTGAGGCAGAGAAGTGGCAATCGAGACAGTGCTGATTTCCAGCAAATTTTCACCCAAACCTCATGAGATTTTGATGGAACCCACCGCTACCGCTTTGTGTTGCTGCTGCACAACCTGGTTAAAGGAAGCTTTGGTGAGTTGGACGTGACTTAACGACTAAACAATAACAACAATTGTGGCGGCGGCAGGGTGGGCTTGCACTTGCCATTTCATCTCAAGCAGCAAAATGGGATGCGCTGCTCCTGGTCTCCCTGCCATCTGCCCTACCAGCCATCACTGTGTAGAAGGTCCCAGGTTCCAATCCAGGTAGGGCTATAAAAACTCCTGTCTCCAACCCTGGAGAAGCTCTGTCAATCAGTTTGGAGGCAACAGGGAGGCAGATGAACCAGTGGTCTGACCCACTGGAAGATAAGTTTCTATCTTCCTTTAAAAAAGAAACCCTCTCTCCTTTGTGTGTCTTGAAAAAGCATCAAGGGTCCTGCCCGCCCTGTGATCGTGTTTAAAATCATTTATCTCCAGACTATTAATTTTTCATGTGCAGAGCATTAGCGTCAAGATGCTGAGGGTTCAGGGAAAGACGATCAGAGGTTTCATCCCATTTTCTTTTCTCCCTGGCACATTAATCCCTGGGTTGCACAGTCCAAACACCCGACTGTTTGTCCTTTGTTTCTATGACAACCTCCAGGATGATGGCAAAGCACGATAACACACACACCATGACAGATGACTCGAACGAGAGATTGGGGGAAATCTGGGTAACAGGTGCTCTGGGGACACCGGGATTTGTTTATGGTAATTGGGAAAACTTTTTGGGAATAGATTTAGGATCTTGGCAGGGGGGTGGGGGGCTGCAATCAGGAGGACCAAAACTTTAATAAGGAATGGGGGGAATTTATAATTAAGAACCATTGTAAATGGTTAAAACTGTTAGTGGGATTGCAATAACACTTGAAATGTAACGAAGAACAATGGACATAATGGAGATACAGAAATTTGGATCATTATGAAAGATGCAGAAGGAAAGGACTAACAATAAGACCCACAAAGGGGAGGAGGGAATGTAAATTTTAATATGGAAAATCAAATAAATAATTGTGGGGGGGGGGGAGAGAAAGTTCAAGGAAATCTGCTCTGAGATTCAAATAAGTGAAAGCAAATAAGTGCAACAAGCTCCATTTTTAAAACATTTGGGCTTATTTTTATTTTTTTTAGAAGTCTAGGCTTATTTCAGTTTCTCAAAGCTTCAAGTGTACAGCAGTATCCAAACCTAGATGAAAACCTGCTCCTGGATCCATCATGCAGAATTTGGATAGACTGTGAAAATTTGAAAAGCTCTGAAGCTTCGAAAGGTTCAGTCTGCCAATTTGATGGTGCTTGGTTTCAGTGGTTCTCAGACCTTCAGGTCACACTGAATGTTCGCACATCATTCTGGGTTTCATGCTGATGGCTGCTTGGGCATTCAGCGCATTCCCATAAATGAAAAATGAACTGCATGACAGCCATTTGTTTCACTAATGGACACGAATGGGAATACAAATGAATGAGTTCAGAATGAAACTTCCTTTTTTTCTCATTTCTTTCAAGTGGAATCCTGCTGGAACATCACAGAAAAGTGACACAAAGAGGAGGAAGGGAAAGGAGCAGCACATTCATATACCTGTGCTTTTAAAGAATAATAAAAATCCTATGAAATGAGAGCCTTTTGTCCCAACTATCTGAAATTTCAGACAGGGTGTAATGGGATTTGTGAAACCAAATGGGATGGTAAACACAGAACTCACAGGCAGAAGAGGAGCAGCTCAGTCTGCCATTGAAGGAATGGAATACTTTCAGGATCAGTGCCTTTCTTTTTAAATTCTCTGTAAAGTGGGGACACTTGCCCCAATCGGTTTGAAGTTTGGAAGATCTGACACCCTGCTGATGGGAAGCCTCATGCTATCTGTGCAGAAAATGCCAACCCATTGAAGTCAGTGGCAAACCAAAAACAAAATGGTGGTACACAGAAACAAAGGAACCCCATTCCGTATCAGAAATGAAATGAATGTGATTCTAATGACTAATGCAACCAATAAAACTTTAAATGAATGGAGTCAGAGTGGAGAGTAGATGCACGTTCTCTTTAGTACACATGAATGTATGGACCTCATCTACATTATACATCGAAAGCACTATTGTACACACACACACACACACACACACACACACACACACATATATATATAGTATTGGGAGTTTTCAACATAAAATGCAACAAAAGCCAAACTAATCTAAAGAAGATAAATAGAAGAGAAGCAGGAATAAACAAGAGAAGAAAATGAAGAAACAGGAAAAAAGAGAAGAAATGAGTGCATGCTCCTCTATCATAATTACCGTATTTTTCCGTGTACAGTGGCACCTTGGGTTACATACGCTTCAGGTTACAGACTCCGCTAACCCAGAAATAGTACCTCGGGTTAAGAACTTTGCTTCAGGATGAGAACAGAAATTGTGCGGCGGCAGCACAGCAGCAGCGGGAGGCCCCATTAGCTAAAGTGGTGCTTCAGGTTAAAAACAGTTTCAGGTTAAGTACGGACCTCTGGAATGAATTAAGTACTTAACCTGAGGTACCACTGTATAAGACTAAGGGTTTTTTTACCAAAAAATTATGTTTAAAATTGGCACTCGTCTTATGCACAGGTAGTGCTGAGGGGTGTTTTCTTAATTTGGAGACACGGAAAAATACTGTAAATTTAATCTTAACCCTTACTCCACACACAGTTAAGTGAACCCTCCCAGCTCTCACCTGGGAGCTTCCCCCTCTTCCCCCAGCCTCCCACCCTGGGAGATCCTCTCTAGCCTGCGTCTCCTGCAGAGCCCTCCATCTCCTGTCCATCACCTTTCCGTGTGGATCTTCATTAATCCAAGAGAGAAAACTTCAAAAGCAAAGCATAAACATATATACAGGATGATGAACAGAACAACCACTGGATAGCTCAGTTGGTTAGAGCGTGGTGCTGATAACAACAAGGTTGCAGGTTCTATCTCCACATGGGGCAGCTGCATATTCTTGCATGGCAAGGGGTTGGGGCCAGATGATCCTCAAGGTCCCTTCCAACTCTATGATTCTATGAAAAATTTAAAACCATAGAAAAGAAAAGAAAAAAGAGGGTCTTCAGATTCTCTGCCTGCCAGTTGTATCTATAAACACTATTGAAAGTATTCAAGGTATACACTCCAAGATGACTTCTAGCTGTATTAACGTCCAGCTTCTTCACCAATCAAGTAGGTGTTATATTCTCAGTCTTCACTTCCAGGCATCTCAGATTCTCCTTTTTTCCACTCAAAATGTCCAAAAGAAGAAAAGCACTGTTGTACCACTTTGAAGAGTCGTGGCTTACCCACAAAGAAACTTGGGGACTGCGGTTTGTGAAAGGTGCTGAGAGTTCTTAGGAGAACCCCCCCCCCATTCCCCTCACTGAGCTACAATTCTAAGGGTGCTTTAAGAATCAATCCCTCTCCCCAGGGGACTCTGGGAATTGTGAGCCTAGGATTGGCATTACCCAAAATGGATCTGTTTTGAGTAGGTCCACCTGAGGCCATTTGCAGTGCCAGAAAGGCAATTCATCATCCCTGTGTCAGCCCTTCAAATATTTGAAGATGGCTAGATCAACAACGTACCATGGGACATTCTTTTCTTCTTCTAGTATATATTTACCAAAAAGTACAGACACTTGGCATTTGAATCAATGCAGAACAGAGTAAAGAAATATGGCAATAACATGTAACCAGACTAGCAAAGCTTGGGCAAAAAAGTTCTTCAATTAGAAGAACGTAACAGCTCTGCTGAATCACACCTGATCTAACATCTAGTTTGCCACAATATACCTATTTCCCAGCCAGATGCAAGATGCCTATAGGACGCAACTGGCGCTGTGGGTTAAACCACAGGGCCTAGGACTTGCCGATCAGAAGGTCAGCGGTTCAAATCCCCGTGACGGGGTGAGCTCCCTGCTCCTGCCCACCTAGCAGTTCGAAAGCATGTCAAAAGTGCAAGTAGATAAATAGGTACCGCTCTGGCGGGAAGGTAAACGGCGTTTCCGTGCACTGCTCTGGTTCGCCAGAAGTGGCTTAGTCATGCTGGCCACATCACCCGGAAGCTGTACGTCGGCTCCCTCAGCCAATAAAGCGAGATGTGCACCACAACCCCAGAGTCAGCCATGACTGGACCTATTGGTCAGGGGTCCCTTTACCTTTACCTTTACCTAAGGAGGGCTAGAAGGCAGAAGCCTCACACCTGCTATTATTCCCGAGCCACTGAGACTTAGAGACCTCTGAATCTGGTGCTAGTATATACAGACATCCTCCCACTTACGTGGAGGTTACGTTCCAGTCCCCCCACCACCATAAGTGAAATCATGTAAAGTGGAGAGCATGATTTCAATGCCATTTCAATGCCCTCTCTACCACTCAGCCTTCAATCCATACCAAAAATACTGTACCCCAAAATATCCACAACTAGAATTGAAGCTCTGGGGCCAGCTGGAGGCTGGAGGACACACAGCATAGTAGCTGCTGCTGCTACTGTGCTACCCCACACATCAGCTGTTAGGCGGGGAGGCTGAGCAGTGTAAACAAAGCCCCACTGTGCCTACAGTCTCTATGGGGCTTCCTTCACCCTCACTGATGTCTTCTTCAGGTTCTGGGAAGAATCTCATCACAAGCCACGATGACTCTCCAGCTCTCTCCTGCCATTTCCAGGTTTGAATTGAATTGTGTATTTATTTAGCTCAGTTGGTTAGAGCGTGATGCTGACAACGCCAAGGCTGCAGGTTCAATCCCCATAAGGGACAGTTGCATATTCCTGCATTGCAGGTGGATGGACTTAGATGATCCTCAGGGTCCCTTCCAACTCTGATTCTATGAGATATGAGATATTTCCAGGCGCTGTGCATATACGTGGTCATGCACGAGTCGAGGAACACCTGTTTACGGGTGGTGGCCGGTGCCCATTGAGATTGGTGGGGTGGAAGGTAGGGAGCCCAACAGTAGGTGGCGCCAGAGCCCATGACAACAGTGGTGGCTAGTTCCCATTGGGGCAGAAGAAAGGGAGCCTAACAGTAGGTGGCGCCAGAGCCCATGACTGACAAAACTAACTCATTCTAGTTTTGTCCCCATCCTCCTGGTCTCTGAAGAGTTCTACAGAAGGCAACAGACATGGGAGAAAGCTGCATTGAAATCCAATGTCCAATAAATATTTGTTGCCTGTATACATGGGCCATTGCAAATGCAGTACAAAATGCCCAACACTGACATAAAGCATGGTTAAATATACTCTCCACTTAAAATGCAATCAGAATTAAAATCAACCTTAAAACTTCCTGGGATTAGTCTTGGGTTTATCTTGCTCAAATTAACAAGCCACTTTTACACCCCACAGACGTTTGGCTCAAGACTCTCACTAGGATTTTCTTGGCTGCAGTTGCAAACAGCACAACCTGATAAGATACGTACTCATATTCGTGAGATAGCGAGTCAATTACCATGTTCTGTATTGGCCATCCTGTACACTGCAACTCAAAGTAAGGCAACAGTTTATTTCTAGGGCTGGCATATGGTGGACAGAAGAATAAATGTGCTTGGGTGTGGCTTGATGATTTCCCACAGGCATCTGATTGGCCGCTGTGAGAACAGGACGCTGGACTAGATAGGCCATTGGCCTGATCCAACAGGGATCCTCTTATATTCTGATATAATGTACTCGTCCTCTATGGAACCATTTCCACAGATGCACAATCTATTTCTTACTGGGCTATAACAATACCCACCATCCAAATAAGCGGGTAGGATATGTTGGAAACCGATGAGACTTTCCTCAGCACAAACACTGTTTTTTTAATATTTTATTTAAAGATTTATGGCATTCATAACCTGCACGGAGTTGTGCTGTAATTCTGAAATTGGGGGGGAAGAGGAAAGCTTCGGCCCAAGCAAATTCATGCTACGGAATGAAATGAGGGCCCACCAACAGCCGAAGGGACTGTTTTATCTGACTCTGAAGAGAGCTATCCTTGAAAACGGAGAGCTTATGATGTGAGGAGGCTGAAATGAGTTCGGAATTGGGTTTTCAATTATTGGAGCCTAGAGGAAATGAATTGGCTTGACCGTGAAGCGAGCAAATGAACAGTGGGTAGAATCTGGGCTGGCAGGAATCCAGCATCTTTGTTAACAGAATTATATTGTCACTTTGCACAGGTGTGTTGAACAGCCACATATTTGGGGGGGGGGAGGAGGTTATAGTCCCCAAAAGGACATTTTCATTACATACAGTACCTGTTGGTGTCAGACTGGAATCAAGAGCAAGTGTAACTGGTGGGCTTTTTGCATTCACCCACTGCCAGTGGTTCCTGCCAACCTAGCAGTTCGAAAGCATGTCAAAGTGCAAGTAGATAAATAGGTACCACTCCGGCGGGAAGGTAAACGGCGTTTCCGTGCACTGCTCTGGTTCGCCAGAAGCGGCTTAGTCATGCTGGCCACATGACCCGGAAGCTGTATACCAGCTCCCTCGGCCAATAAAGCGAGATGAGAGCCGCAACCCCAGAGTCTGCCATGACTGGACCTAATGGTCAGGGGTCCCTTTACCTTTACCTTTACCTTTACTGCTAGTGGTCTTGGAACAGTCACCTCAAATCCCAGGAGAGTACAGTCGTACCTTGGTTCTCTAACAGAATGCATTCTGGGAGTCCATTCAAAAACCAAAGTGTGGCTTCTGATTGGCTGCAGGAGCGTGCTGCAGCCAATCGGGAGCCGCAGAAGCCACACCAGACATTCAGCTTCCGGAAATTGTTCAGAAACCGGAACACTCACTTTTGGGTTTCGATCATTCGGGAGCCAATTTGTTTGGGAGCCGAGGGGTTCAGCTTCCAAGGTACCACTGTATTACAGCAAGGGATGTGGTGGGTGGAGTAGATTAAGTTTGCATCTGAAGGGGAAACCTACCTCAAAGCAAAGCTTTATTGTTGCAGATAGTGTGACCAGCCCCCCAAGGAAACAAAATAAGAAGCTGATAAAATAAACGAAGGGAAAACACCTCATTTGCAATTTTCCAAAGAATGTGCAAACAGAAAACACAGTCGTCCTTTGAAACTGGCACAGATTTCGCAACATGGTTCTCCCACCAAGTAACATGTAGCAAAATGCTTATGCTGTGGTAAATTGTGCATAGAAAATGCTTATATTGGCGACCACATTGAAAGACCTACATTGGCTCCCAATATGTTTCTAAGCACAATTCAAAGTGTTGGTGCTGACCTTTAAAGCCCTAAACGGCCTTGGTCCTGTATACCTGAAGGAGCGTCTCCACCTTCATCGTTCAGCCTGGACGCTGAGGTCCAGCGCCAAGGGTCTTCTGGCGGTTCCCTCACTGTGAGAAGTGAGGTTACAGGGAACCAGGCAGAGGGCCTTCTTGGTAGTGGCGCCCGCCCTGTAGAACGCCCTCCCATCAGGTGTCAGGGAAATAAACAACTATCTGACTTTTAGAAGATATCTGAAAGCAGCCCTGTTTAGGGAAGTTTTTAATGTTTGATCTTTTATTGCTTTTACTATTATTAATAATAATATTCTGTTGGGAGCCACCCAGAGCGGCTGTGGAAACCCAAGCCAGATGGAAGGGGTATAACTATATTACTACTACTACTACTACTACTACTACTACTACTACAACTACTATAACATGCGGAAATTCATTATATTGGTGAGAGATTGCATTGCAGAAAGAAATTCACACTAAAGTGCTGGTGAATTTTCACAAGGACTTAAAACAATACAAAAATCACAGACTGATATGGAACTGTGGAGAACAGAACCCCTGATTAGAAAAATGAAAAACTGAAAGAAACCTGAGCAGAGAGATTCTCCCATGTAGTCCCACATCCTGTTCTCACAAAGACTGACCAGGTGCCCCCCCATGAGAAGCCCACAAACAGGGTCTGAGCATTACGGCAGCACTTTCTCCTCCTGTGGTTTCCAAAGTGGGGGGGAGAACATCAGCATCAGGGTTAGTAGCCACCAGAAAAAGGCAGCTGGAGCAAGAGACTGCAAGGAGGACTGTAAGAAAGGACTACAAATAAGGTATGGTAGGGGGAAGGATCCAACGTCCCTCTCCCACAACCTCCTCTTACCGTAAAGTGAAGTCCTCACCCCACCCTGCTTTATAGGAAAACGTGTTGCAAAAGAAATAATGGTGACCCTGCTGTGCCTTATTTGAGCTCTGCTATCTCACCCCTTAGGGACACGGGTGGTGCTGTGCGTTAAACCACAGAGCCTGGGACTTGCTGATCAGAAGGTCAGCTGTTCGAATCCCCGTGACGGGGTGAGCTCCCGTTGCTCGGTCCCTGCTCCTGCCCACCTAGCAGTTCAAAAGCACGTCAAAGTGCAAGTAGATAAATAGGTACCGCTCCCGCGGGAAGGTAAACGGCATTTCCGTGCACTGCTCTGGTTCACCAGAAGCAGCTTAGTCATGCTGGCCACATGACCCGGAAGCTGTACGCCGGCTTCCTCGGCCAATAAAGCGAGATGAGCGCCGCAGCCCCAGAGTCAGTCACGACTGGACGTAATGGTCAGGGGTCCCCTTTACCTTTACTATCTCACCCCTTTGCAACATCAGGTTGGTTGAAAGCCAATGGAAACAAGCAGCCTGTCTGGGAAAACACAAAGCCCTGGGTATGAAATACGAAAGGCCACAAAGTACCTCTGCCAGCCGCAAGGCACAGGCAGGTCCACCAAGGATGGTGGTTTGAATTTGTGTACTATGTAGGGGAGAAGTACCCTTCCATCAAGGGTAAAATCTGAGCCTTGAGTGGGATGGGGAGGTGAAGATTCACAGATCTGACTTCCAACCTAGTGGAACCAGTTGTGCTAAGAGTGTGCAAGTTCTCCCCTAACATCTGGATATGCAAAGTGTAGCTCCTATTTTGCAATTCTTTAGCAAAGACAGTGTCAGGGTTCTTCATGAACAACTTCCCAGAAGCTATAAAAGACGAACTTGGGTTTAAATCTAATCTTAAAATGGGTTGCAAGTAAACATAGTATAATTGCAATATGCAATGTTAGGCTGCAATCCTATACACCAGGGGCAGAGAGCCTTTTTTTGGCTGAGGGCCACATTCCTAACACCTCCTATTTTACTGTCCAACAAATCTTACTGTTAGGACAGTAATCGTACTGCCAAGCCAAAGTTGGCTTCCTTTCAATTTCCACCTGTTAGTTCAAGCCCTATGCCCTGGGAGGTGCTGTTTTTCATCAAAAGTGTCTCCTAATCTGATTAGGTTTGCGACCCTAGGTGCATATCCCACAGAACTTCTTTGTAAAGTTTTGATTTGGCCAAGAGACAAGGCCACAGGTGCCGTCATCACATCCATTCGAATTGCTTGAAGTTGACAGGAAGTTCATTTTGAACGTTCAACCAAAAAAACTACTTTTGGGAGCGGCGTGTTTAAAAAAGAAAGCAGACAATATGTTGACTTCCCTGTCTCGATTTCCTCCCCCACACACTTCTCCTAATTGTGCTGCTTCGAAAGCTACCTGCTAATTCTGACACAACAAATGGTAATGAAGGTGAGTCCATGTCTGGCAAGAGGAGGGGGAGAAATTCAGTTCCGTTCGCACTAAAAGACAAGCCTACCTAGTTTGCATGTCCCAAAATGTGGCAAGAACTGAAATGCAGCCATCCTTCAAAATTCACACCTCTCCAGATTAAACAATACAGTTTCCCTACTGAGTAATGTGTGAAATAATAATAATATGTCTAAACTGTGCATTTAAAATGCATATATAAGTGAAGGTAACATACAAAAGAGGCATATGAGATAAAAATCAGGTTGCAGAAATGTGCATATCAGGCAAAATTGCATAGGGGGGAAATCTGTAGAAATTCACCCAAAACCTGACATGGAAATGTGGAAAACTGTACTTATGTCTGTGTTCAGCAAGATTGTTCTTCCTTATTCCTGCATTTCAAGCCACATTTGTAGAGTGTAGCTCACATCAGAAAGTCAGCAGGTGGGCCTTCATCTAACACACGAGACCTGTTTGGTTTCCCCACCTCTGCAAAGAAACAAAATAAAACCACACAACTCCTATTCATGAAGCTGTCAGCTGTATATGTGTGGTGGCTGCCTCAAATGCGCACAGCATTCTGAAGAAAAAAGATGAATGTGGCTTAAGTTTTCTAGTCGGGTGGAAGCTGGTTTGAGAGAGAAAAAGGTGCATTGAAAGGCAGTATTTTAAAGAAACTGCTGGATCAATATGATTTGTGGCCAGCGTCGTATGAAAGTGACTTCAAAAACTAACCGTGGTAGTGGACTTGATGCAGAATAAGCAATGATGTGAACTTACCCAAAGACCAGAAAAATGGGAAACAAGGATAAACTGAAAATGACAGCTTTGCCCGTCCCAACATGTGACATGATTTTTCCTCCCATTAAAAATAAATAAATAAAAGAAACACAGTGATATATAAAAAGAGGGGTGGTTGGCTTTTGCTGTCCAACTCCCCAAGGGACTGAGTCCCCTAAGTCCATGATTGGTCAGCGATGAATGGATGGAGGCAGGCAGGATGCAGTGAAAGCAAGGCAGATCTTTATTTTTCTGTGGCGACAAAGTTCCCTCCCCTCCTAGCAAGGAGGCAAGAGAGACCCAGAACCAAGAAGGCACGTCTCTTTTAAGGGTTTGCATTTTGGGGTGGAGAAGGAGGACATCCCCTCTACAAAATTGCATCAGACATAAAGTGGGGTTACTGTGGCTCAGGCAGGCCAAGATGTGATATTCCTGAGGATTTAGCAAGTTTTACAAAGTTCCAGACACCGCTTACACAAAACATTAGCATTTGATAAGACAATCTGGATGCCCGTCAGACATCCCTCAATGCAGAGCATCTGGGCAAACAATGACAATTAATACCAAGGAGGTTCATAGATATAGGAGAGGAATCCCTTCAGGAACTTCCCCTGATTGCTATCTGCCTACGTGTTCTCAGGCAAGGAGGGTTAAGGAAGCAGGGGAATTATTTAGTCTTTAGAAGAGCCAAGATGGCTTTTGGATTACTCTCCTATACTATTTTAGACATGTGGTTTATATACTTAGGTATGTGTGTTTACCTTGTGCAATCTTGAGACCTTAGAATTCCTATAACAACAGACTCAGTTGAGAATGCAAGACCAACAAGGGGAGGGGGCAGAACCCAGCCGAATCCTTTCCTGAACTTTGTTTGCTTCCCCATGCATAGAGGGGGAAAAGATCCAGGAATTAGGAGGAAAGCTTATGCAGCCCCCCCTCAGTTCCCTCCCGCTATATTTCATTATATATCAGGTTTCCCAAGTTGATACTCTAGCAAATACGATGGACTCCAAATTCAGTCTGCCCCAGCCAGTGTGACCAAGGGTGATGGGATGCAAAACATATCGAGGGCACCAGATTGCAGACAGCTGATTCATTTGGGTGGATCAATGGGATCTACTGCCAGGGAAGTGTATAACATGGTGGACTATGTTAGCTGCATTTAAACCCTCCACCCACAGTTCTCCAGGATGATAGACCTTCTGGGGTAATGTCAGGGAACTGCCATCAGAGGGAAGAGGAGAGGAAAGTCGCTCCAGTGATGCAGGGGAGGGAACTAGCAAGGAGAGAGAGGGGGTTCCCACAGGGGAAAGAAATCCAGGGGACACCAGGGAGAAAGGGGAAGCCGGGAGCAAGGCGGAGGGGAGGCTCAGAGACTCTTCCAGTGAAATCAGCAGAGAGAGCACCGGACCTCCGCTTGGCATGCCCACGCTGCGCAGAAGGCTTCCACGCAGAGAATCTAGGAGGAGACTTGGAGTCAAGCAACTTTTATGTTGGAAGAAATTTAGGTCCCGCCCACTGACGGATTCTGCCAGTGACTAAGACAGTCGCGTTTCAAAGGCTGTCAACTGGGGAAAGTTTTAGTTACACGGCTAGCTTGGAGCAGTTTGCAGTTTACGCACAAGCAACCCCAATTCCCATTACAGGTAAGTTCAAGAGGATGGCATTGGACAGCCCACCGTTACAAAAATAGAGGCAGTTTTAAGGTGGAAGAAAGGCCCACTGATGGGAAGAGGCCTTTTTGCTGTGGAGCAAAATGTCCTGGAGCAGGTCTTGGAACAAGTGTCTTTTAATGAATCAAAGTACGGTTTCAGATGAGCAATGCAGCCACCAGGGCTCCTTTCGGCATTTCCAGAGACGTCAGCTCCGTGATATATCGACTGGCAGGTCAGAAGCCTTTGTTCTCCGCCTTGCAATTAAGCACAGAACAAAAGAATCAATGAAGGCAGATTCATCTTTCTCTTTCACGAGAGCTTTGAAGAGGAACCCTGCAGCCTTTCCCTGTCTGGACCTCCTTTCTGCCGCTCACCTATTAACCTCATTACATTTAGCAACCGAGCAGGCATGGCAGGAGTGCAGAGGTCCTTGCATCGATTGGGAAGAGTCAGCCAGAGCTTTGGCAGCAGGAATTGTTGCTCAGCCTGATACCCTGGCAGCCCCATCCTGCGCAGGTGATCCCAGAAGTAATTTGAGCTGATTTCAGTGCAAGTAAGTGGGAAACACATCATACTCTTTCTGGAGTAGCCTGTCCACCTTTGGTCCACACCCTTCACTCAGCTCTCAGCATGCTGTTATCATGCAACAGCGGCACAGGCCAGGAAATGGCTTCAATTGGCAGGCTTAGGCAGGTGAGGATAGCTGATGGGTCTCAAACCCTTGGTGAGTTACGGACTTCCCCTGCAGGCGGAGACAGGCTCCAGGAGACTGAGTGGATGAGACCAATAGTGGGTCCAATGGTCAAGGAGGCAGTTTCTGCACGTGCCATAGAGGGAAGTGAAGGGCAGATGGGGCTCGTCCACCTGGGAAGGTAGCCCATGTAGGAGAAAGAAGACTCTGGTCCTAAACCTCCGCTGCCTTGTGGGACATCTTCAGGAGAGGAAGAGCCTAAGGAGTAAACCCTACACAAATCCAGAGTGGAGTCCCAAACATAGTTGGATGGCACCTTGCACACCTCCTTCCAGCAACTCCTGCAGCCAAGCTGGTGCCAAATGTATTGCTCTGCTTTCCTTTGGACCACATCAGTGAGACTGAGGGTTTTGTTGTCTCAGCAGCCCAGGGCCTCCATACACACTGCATAGCTTCCCGCCCCAGGTAGTTCCCTTCAGTGCTGCTATTGCAGTGGTTTGACTTCACCCCTGGAGGCGCACTCCATTGTCTCTCAAGACAAACAAATTAACTTGTAGTTTGCCACCTTGGGCTCCTTTGAGAGGAGAGGTGAGATATCAATTTACTAAATAAATAATATGCAGCCCAAACCAAATTTATCACCCTGTATGAGTGTTAAGATGTAAAAGGTAGAGGGGCTGTGAGTTGTTGTTTTTTAATGTCCAAACATCTTTCCAAAAAAGCAAAATGAGGGCAGGCCAGAGGTAGGGATTCAGCAAATGCAATGACGGTAAATCAACTGATAAACAAGGATTTGTTGGAACACCTGCTGTTTGCAGAAGTTCATCTCAGGCCAGGAGCTGGGCCTCAGCGGTACCAATATTTGGGCACCTGCTAAAGACTTGGCCATGCAAAATGCAGGAAGCAAAATCAGTCACTGCAGATGTAGTCCAGAAGTCCAAAGATCTCTGCCTGTCACTCATTCAACCTTGCCTACTCAGCAACCAAAGCAATCCATTAATCGCCCACAGTCCTTCAGCACTCTGAAACCTCATCTTTCAGGGAATTGTCTACAGACCCTGCATCCTAATGCAAGCATTGCTGAGGCAGCTTTCATTTTCACACTCCTTGCCAGATCATAATGGCATCTGTACAGGAGAGGCCTATACAGACCACACCTGGAGTCCTGTGTCCAGTTCTGGGTACCATAACTTAAGAAAAATATTGACAAGCTAGAACGTGTGCAGAGGAGGGCAACCAAGATGGTTAAGGATCTGGAAACCAAGCGTTATGAGGAACGGTTGAGGGAGTTGGGTATGTTTAGCCTGGAGAAGAAAAGACTGAGAGGTAATATGATAGCCATCTTTTGACATCTAAAGGGTTGTCACGTGGAAGATGAAACAAGCTTGTTTTTAGCATCAGGAAGAACTGACAGAAAGAAGCTCTCTGGCTCACGCCTTGGTTTAAATAGCACCCCCCCCCCAGCCAGGCTGGAACTTTGACATGGCCAGGACCTCCGGTGCTGCTCGCTGCCATGGTGCCCACCATTTTGCCTTGCCGGAAGTCCCCAGGCATAAATCCGGGGACATTAATTGAATTCCGGGGACATTCTGGGGACAGATTTTGTCTGGGGACAGATTGGTGAATCCGGGGACTGTCCCTGGAAACTGGAGACATCTGGTACCCCTACTCTAGATGTCCTTCATAAGCACAAATAATTATGCATGTACAATAATAAAAATTATTTGTGCTCATGGTCATATCCAGGCAAAATAAAAAAATCCCTTCCAGTAGCACCTTAAAGACCAACTAAGTTAGTTCTTGGTATGAGCTTTCGTGTGCATGCACACTTTTTCAGATACGATATCCAGGCAGTTATTCACAATCTCATTTTCAATACCATTTGCACCTGCAAAGGCTTTGGAGCAGCCAGACAGATTTGTTTCCAATTGGTGCGTGTCCCATAATTTCCTGCAGAAATCAAGTACCTTTTCATCATATATGGGGTTGTTTTGTCCCACTTTTGTTGTGCTATAGTGCAAGAGTGCTCCTCCAGCAGATGGCAATAATGCAGTGACGTTGGGGAAGCCTCACGGAACAGCAAATACAACAGAATGATGTGTGGATGCCCCAGGATGAATCCACTCCTAATGCACCAATATTGTGTCAATGACATGTTGCAAAATAGACCCATCAAAAAGAGGAAAGAACCCCAGCCAGTCTGAAGAAGCCACCACTCCTTCCTCTGATAGAGACATACCAATAGGATTGGTACCCAAACAATACTACTGATAAGCAAGAGGGGGATATCAGCACGACTAGAGGAATCTCAAATTTCACAAAAATAAAGACTTTTAAAGAAATGCTAATGAAGATTGGGCATGCATAGTAGCCACATGACATTCAGTGTAAGCTGGGAAAGCAAAACAGAAAAGCAGGAGGTGAAGGGAAAAGTGGAATAGCATCCTTGCTTCTTTCGGCTTATATCAGCCGCCACCAGCCTAATGCCTTCTGCCTATTTTGGACTATAAGTCCCATGAGTTGTGACCCATCAACTGATAGGAGTTGTAGTTCTTTTTTAAAAAAAGATAAAGTAAAAATTTACCCCCTCCCTAAGAGATGAAGTCTGCATATCCAGATCCAAAGTCCACCCAAGTCCAAATCATATATCCAGATTCCAGAGGTCCACAAAGGATAACACCAAAAAAAATCACCAAATGAACCAAAAATGCCAATTTCCAGACCTTGTTTTATCGATTCATCAAAGAGGCTCCTTCCATATATTTCCAATATCTAGTTACAGTAAGTCCTGCTGTGAATAAGAGATACCCAATCAGCAGTTTAAAGCACACAGCTGCATTTTCCATACAGAAAATATTTAATAAAGCCAATTCCAGACACTTAACCACCTTTGTCCAGTAACTTTGCAGAGTTGTAGTTCCAGACGGTTGGAGGTCATCTAGGATTCTGAAAGAGGGCTCCACAAATTGGCTCAGACCAGGCAGAAGAGAATTCCCGCTGGGAACAAAGATACACTGCCACATTTTTGTTGTCCTGAGCCATTAACAAATCTAAAGCATAGTGATATTGGGGGAAGAGAGCTTTTGGTCTGACAACTATCTGAAGCTATATTGCCAAGTGTCAAAAGCATATCAGTTTATTATTATTTTTTGTGGTGCTAGTGGGAGAGATTATTCTCCCTCCCAAAATGGGTAAGATTCTTCATGTTAGTTTTTCGTGGTCATTGAAGTTACACAGCATGGAGTTAAAATAAAATAAAAGGTTATTTTGGTCGTGGCAGCCCGTAGGGTGAGAATCTTCTTGCAGCCAACTTGGATTCAGAAACAAGTTCCCATTTCTAAAAATACCAAGTTCTCTTGCTAAGCATTTTCCTTCCTGCCTTGTGGAAATGGGAAGTAAGAACCAGCTAAAAGACCAAAAAAAAGGTTATATTTTTTTTTAAAAAAAAAAGAACCTGGCTCGATGCTTTCTCAAAATAAATTATGCATTTTCAAATTAACAGCTATGCCTCTGTCTATAGACAGTAGCCTTCCCTCCGAGGCGCAATTCACAACTTCAGAAAAGGGAGGTGTAGACCTGCAAGAACCAAGGTGACATTTAACAGAAAACGGGTTGAGCTTTAATTACTTTCCTCCAAATCAAGGATAAATATTGCTCAACGCAACCCAGGGAACTTGACACAGGAACATTGTGGTTTCCGCTACGAACGTGCATTTCGCGTGGGCATGCAGCGTTGATAGGGAGGGAGGGAAGGGATTTGCAGTCTGAGAAGTTCGAAATATGAAATACACACACACACACACCAATTCAAAAAGCCTTGCCTCGTTTCAAGCTGGGCATGGGACACACACACACACCGAATTTGGGTCTAGCTTGAAGTAGGATCCATTCTCACTGTTGACTGCCCCATCACTGCCTGCCAGAAGCTCTGCCTCTTTCCCAGCCGAGAAAACTTTACCCTTGAGGAGGAAGAAATCAGGCCGGTTTGGGCAGATCTGGGCTATGTACAGATCAGGTTGAGACAGCCTTCACTGTGGTGCTTGTGGGTGTAGAAAGACATTATTATTTTTAAAATGGGACCCTGGAGCAACACAAATTGTAGCTCTGTAAAGGGGAAAAGGCCCCCCTAACAACTCCCAGCACCTTTAACTAACTACAGCTCCCAGGATTTTTTGGAGGGAGCTATGACTATTTAAAGTGGTGCAGTACTGCTTTAACAGGTCCATGCAAATGGGGCCTATGACCAGAGCCAGATTTAGGTTTGATAAGGCCCTAAGCTACTGAAGGTAATGGGGCCTTTTATATGTCCAGCTTTGTCAACAACAAATTGTTGCTTTTTTGTGTGTTGAATACAGTGGTACCTCGGGTTACATATGCTTCAGGTTACATACGCTTCAGGTTACAGACTCCGCTAACCCAGAAATATTTCTTCAGGTTAAGAACTTTGCTTCAGGATGAGAACAGAAATTGTGCTCCGGCAGCGCGGTGGCAGCAGGAGGCCCCATTAGCTAAAGTGGTACCTCAGGTTAAGAACAGTTTCAGGTTAAGCATGGACCTCCGGAACGAATTAAGTACTTAACCCAAGCTACCACTGTATATGCTATATGGTAATTTATGGACTTAATGGGTATCTAAAGCATTTGCACATAACAAAATATGTATTTCATCAAAGTAATTGTTGAACTTATCTTATATTTTGGAAATGTACATCCAGTTTAGTTTTCTTTAAAAAAAAAATGGGGGGGCCCCAAGAGAGTTAAGCTATAGCTATACAGTAGCTTGTTTAGCTTATACGTAAATCCGGCACTGCCTATGGCATAAGATTTTGTGAGCCCCTCCATTAGATCCATGGACCCCTTGCCAAATAATCAACAATGCATTTGCAGACAGCTAGAGCTTCGTGTCTGTGCCACTACAAGACAGATCCACGTTCAACAACGCCCTGTTCAGAGCACCACTGTGCTCATGGTTACTTCAACAGGCAAAGTCTCTCCCTTGTTCCTGCAGAGTGTCACTGGATATTCACTCAGGATCAACAGTGACATCCTGGGTTGTTATTCAAATTAACAAGCCTCGTTGTGATTGATTGTTCTGGGAAAGAGCTCAGTGGGGGAGAGCTTCATCCTGGCTTGGGAGGAAAAGGAAAGCTCGCAGCAATCAATTTGCAGCATTAGATTTTGCTGGGTTGCTAATAAGGCAGCGGTGTTGACCTCCTGGAAGTCAGCATCTGTTGCCAACCTTGCTTGGCTTGCTCCCTCGCTCCCTCACATGGGGTGATGGTCAATTGCAGGTGGAGAACAAAGCCCCAAACTCAAAGATGTCACTTGCAACATCAAGACTGCAGGACAGATTTCTAAAAGGTGCTTTTTCACACAGCACCCAGTTAAACTATGGAACTCTCTCCTACAGGCAGCAGTGAAGACCTGGATCACTTTAAAAGAGGATTAGGGAAATTCAGGGAGGACAAAGCTATTGATGGCTACTAACCATGATGGCTATGTTCTACACTGTCAGAGGTAGTATACCTCTGAGTACCCGTTGCAGATGGGTAGAATGCTGTTGTCCTGTCTGCAGGCTTCTCACGTGCATCTGGTTGGCCACTGTAAGACCAGGAGGCTGGACATATTGACCTTTGGCTTCAGCCAACAGGTTCTTCATATGTTCTTACATCCTCCCTAAATGGCCTCGGTCCTGTATACCTGTATATATCGGTCCTGTATATATCGTTCAGCCCAGACACTGAGATCCAGCTCCGAGGGCCTTCTGGCGGTTCCCTCATTGCGAGGAGTGAGGCTACAGGGAACCAGACAGAGGGCCTTCTTGGTAGTGGCACCCACCCTGTGGAACGCCCTCCCTTCAGATGTCAAAGAGATAAACAACTACCTGACATTCAGAAGTCATCTTAAGGCAGCCCTGTTCAGGGAAGTTTTTAATATTTAACGCTGTACTGTTTTTAACACTTGATTGGGAGCTGCCCAGGGTGGCTGGGGAAACTCAGCCAGATGGGCGGGGTATAAATAATAAATTATTATTAATTATTATTATTATTATTATTATTATTATTATTATTATTATTATTATTATTATTATTATTCCAGCCCTTGGTAGAGGAGATGCTAGTTGTGCAAAAGTTGCAAAGTTACACATTTTTTTGCTTATGGTTGAAGGGGACATTTTCTCCAGACTCAGAACCCCAGGGGGCCCAATGCTGAGCTGCAAGGAAGCCTGGGAGAGAAATTTGTTTCAGTTCACATTTGAAGGCAGACTTACTTCACACTTTGCAAAATAATACTCAGAGCTAAACACAGCTGCCCTTTGAAATCCATACCGCTCAGAATTTTGCAGGGTGGCCTCCAGCCCAGTAATGCACAAAAAATGTGTATACCTGGGCAATGTTTCCATTGCATTGCATATATTTGTGAAAACAACACACACCAACGCATTATTTTAGGAGCGATCTGTTTGCAAAAAATGTGTGTATTGGGAGACATTTGCACTAAAATGCTGGTGAATTTCCACAAGAACTTTTTGCAATAAATAAATAAATCACAGAGTGATATGGAAATATGGAGAACAGAACTTAAGATGGAGAGAAATTCAGAAAACCGAAAACTTGCATATCCCTAGTTGCAAGTCTCCACTCTAGGGTCATTTAGGGGAGAAAGGTGAAATATAAATTAGATTTAAAAATTTAAAAATCCTCCCAGAGTACATAGAACAGGGTTGGGGAACCTATGTTCCTCTAGGTATTTTTTTAGACTACAACTTCCGTCAACCATGCTTGACCATGCTGGCTGTGGCTGACGGGAGTTCAAATGTAGTAATGTCTGTATGGCCACAGGTTCCCCATCCTCGACTCAAGCTATTGGTTGGCTCTAAACTGTTGCTGAAGCCATGTGTTGCCCTGTATGCAGCCTCGCCTTGCCACCAACCCCAACAGTGAGCTGTCCACGGTCCTGAACACCTGCAACCTAGCATGTGCCCCTTGCCTTTGCTTGGCCATTGCAAGCTGCAGGCTGGTACAGAACATGACCGCTGTTGCCCTTTTCCTTATGTGGCCACTGCTGCCTCCCTCACCAGGCCAGCAGTTGCCGCTTTGTTAGAACTGCAGACAGGTGGGCCAAGACAGCTAAGAAAGACACAACAGCAGCTGCTCTCAAGCCAGCCATAGAGGTGGCCCAAGTGCCCCAAGTTGGCAACCATCCAACAGAAGTTGTTATCTGTGGCCAAAGATCTTGCACTGTACAAATACAAAAACCACTTGTGCCACAGTAGCTTTCCAAGATTCACATCTACAGGTAACTATGAACTGTTACCAAGAAACTCAGTTCAGCTGGAACTCTGCATAAACCCACCTTGAAAAATGTGTTCACTGGATTTGCTCTGAAACTCCAAGTAAAATGAGGCCCCCAAGCCTCTCTATTTGGCCCTCAGGACTCTCCTCAGTCCACAGCCCCTCACATACTCCTCACCAACCCTACTTTGAGTTCTCTTTGAGTGGCTTCACCTGGCTGGAATGAAGAAGAGAAGAAGAGAAGAAGAAGAGTTTGGATTTGATATCCCGCCTTTCACTCCCCTTCAGGAGTCTCAAAGCGGCTAACATTCTCCTTTCCCTTCCTCCCCCACAACAAACACTCTGTGAGATGAGTGGGGCTGAGAGACTTCACAGAAGTGTGACTGGCCCAAGGTCACCCAGCAGCTGCATGTGGAGGAGCGGAGACGCGAACCCGGTTTCCCAGATTACGTGACTACCGCTCTTAACCACTACACCACACTGGCTCTTAAACTCTGCTAATGTCTCTCGCTTGTGTGGATGGAGGCTGTGTGAATACATGTAGAAACCAGCCTACTATACAAAGGTCAACACTTCCATCCATTGCTCCACCTACTTTTGTATATGGCACTGTCCACCACTAGCATAAGCATCCTCCTGAAGGTGGCCCAGATAGGAATGTATCCCATCTCTGTTCTGAGCGATGATCATGGTGCTATTGCAAGGAATCAGAGAAAGCTGCAGCCACTCAAGAGAAGCATTGCCCAACGAGGGGCAACCCTAAGCCTTCCAGCCAGTCTTCCTTTCCATAGTAGCTGTGCTACTCAATATCTCCCCTGCTATAGCAGCATTGACATGAGTGCACACCTAATTAGTCTCCAGAATCTTTTCCCATATCCAATGGAAGCGTCCATCCCTATGCCTTTACGGAGATAGTAATTAATTTTCAGGAAATTACAATGGCACATCCTCCACAAGCATCTCCCCCTGCTAACTGAATGAAATCTAAATTTACATTTCCTAGGAAACATCTCCACCTTTCCCAACAAAGGACACATCACCTGGCTGCACGTTCTGGTTGGCCGGGAACCCCTCATGACATCCTTGCCACGCTCCAGCAGGAAAACGGTATTGTGATGCTCGCTGACAGCTCATTACCTGTGCCCTTTGTTGGTCAATGTCCTTTCTGCCCAGCCCTGTCCTGAACGAAATCACCCTTTGTGTTAGAGTGAACACCAGTCAGGAATCTTTCTTCCTTTAATTAGACACATCTCTGTCTCCGCTTTGTTCGTTCCTTTGAGTAATGTGCTTGATGGACTGCTCCCTGCCACCCTATTCCAAGCATGTTCTGACCTCAGAGATGCCTGAAGGAGTCAGACCTCTTCTTCAGCTTAGCTAGATCCTTAACCTTGCCTCCTCTCCCTGCCTTCCTGCTTCTGAACTGTATATATTATCTTCTCCAGATTAGACAGGACCTGTCAGGGACTGGGCAGAGGAGGAATGGTGAGGACTGCCTCCCCATCCTAATTCTTCTAGGGAGGAAGAAGAGGAAGACCATATAGATTTACAAGAGGGGTTTAAGGGAGGTCATAGCTCAGAGGCAGATGAGGGGGAAAGCTGGGAAATCGTGGTAGAGCCAGAACAGCTAGCTGACACGTTGTCATTAGAAAGCATTCCAGACCCTCCATCTCCCAGAACCCGGCGAGCCTTAAAAGTAGGAGAGCAAAAAGCTCAAAGACAGAGGGCACGTAGAAGCACCTGTAGAGGAGATGATGAGGAAGTGGGAGAGGAGGGGGTGGAGGGTCACTTGGGATAACACGATTATCCAAGATGCAGGGTTCTATAGCCTCTCTCTGTAAAGATTGAAATTAAAAAGGACCGTAAGAAACTTTTCCTTGTCTTTATACTTTCCTGGGCAAGCAGCCGGGAGCCGCTGATGGCATCCTGACAGGACCCTTGAAGGAAGCACAGCCCAGGGTTACCTTAAAAGGAGGCCTTGGGTGTTGTCAACTAGGTTTTGCTCAGAGTAGGTGCACCCAAGTTACTCATGTCCATTGTTTTCAATGGGTCTCCTCTGAGCAAGACATAGTTGAATACAACCTAGTTCTGATATTAATAATGGATGGTATTAAATGCTAGCCTTACACCCATTGATGTTAATGGGCATGACTTAGGTCCACTAACTTCAACAGGTTTAGTCTAAGTAAAGTTTAGCTGAATACAGCCCAATGGTGATGATAATGATAGGCTGTAGTCAACTAAGCTTTACTCAGAGTAGATCCATTGGATGATAGACCCAAGTAAGTCATGCCCATTATTTTCAACTAGCATTTCATGCAACCCTTTTTCTATTTCTGAAACTACATTAGGAGCGTTTCAAGTAACCCAGGGTTGTGAGCAGACTTAGCTCAAGGCCAGCCGATGAAGGCAATACCACCTCCAGCTACCACATTACCGCTTGTGCCTGGAGAACTTTTTTTGGATGGTCATAGATAACAAGAGACAAGTGCCTTCTTTTCAGACACCTGGGCAGTTTTCCCCATCAAAGAATTTGTGCCTGGCCTTTGCCAGTTATCTCAGACCCAGAGGTCACAGGAAAACCCAGGAAGCCACTCCTCTTTATTCCCCCTTATTTGGAATGGGCAATTATTAGAATCTTCCTCCTCCTTCCTGCCTCTAACTTTCTCATTTCCCTAAACTCACTACCTTTGATCCAAAACCCA
The DNA here is from genome assembly GCF_965112155.1 of Podarcis liolepis. Lineage (NCBI taxonomy): Eukaryota > Metazoa > Chordata > Lepidosauria > Squamata > Lacertidae > Podarcis > Podarcis liolepis. Next base: position 36,092,171 of record NC_139567.1, read on the forward strand.
TCATTTACATTGGCAAGCATTTCCTCTTGATGTGTTAAGGCCTCTGCTTCATTTTGCCTGCTTCCCTAGTAAAGGTAAAGGGGCCCCTGATCGTTAGGTCCCGTCGCAGTCGACTCTGGGGTTGCTGCGCTCATCTCGCTTTATTGGCCGAGGGAGCCGGCATACAGCTTCCAGATCATGTGGCCAGCATGACTAAGCCGCTTCTGGCGAACCAGAGCAGCGCACGGAAACGCCGTTTACCTTCCCGCCAGAGTGGTACCTATTTATCTACTTGCACTTTGACGTGCTTTCGAACTGCTAGGTTGGCAGGAGCAGGGACCGAGCAACGGGAGCTCACCCCGTCATGGGGATTCGAACCACCGACCTTCCAATCGGCAGGTCCTAGGCTCTGTGGTTTAACCCACAGCGCCACCCGCTTCCCTGCTTCCCTAGTACCCACCTTTAATCCACATAACACATAATCCACATAATAATATCTCTCTCTGCAACAGGAACTGTGTGAGCTTAGGACCCAAGCAATGTGGGTGTTGAGCAGCCTGTGTAATGTACAACAACTTTAACCATCTTGCTGTTTTATATTTCTCCACAAGTGCTTCAAGTTGCAAAGCCACTTCTACTTACAGACACCCACGCACATGGTGGCCATTGTGACTAGTAGGGCAGAAGGCAGGGAGGTCAACAGTAGGGGGCGCCAGAGTCAGCAACAGGCAGAGCCAAGCAATGCTAGTGTTGTCCCTATCCTCCTCCCTGCTGAGTTCTACAAGAGCAACTGAGGAGGAAGCTGACAGGCAACAGCACCTCCTGGATTGATTAAGGCAAGAATGGACACCCTGGCTGAGGACAGACTGAGGCTGGTGGGGTAGAATGATTCCTTGGCTCTGGCTCCATCTGCTGTTTGGACTCCAACTTTTACCTTACCAGACACAATGGGCACAAAGTGCTGCTGCAGATCCATTTAGTCCTCTGCAGCTAATGCATTCTAGTGGAAAGTGAGTTCAGGAACAACCTTCTAGAGTTTCTCGGCCCCAATTGCACCCATATATATATATTTTTTTTGCCAAATATGTGTTGGCTGATTGTACATTGGTCAAATACTGGTGTCAAAAGCTGCAGGGTCCCAGTGAGCAGACTGTAAAAGAAAACAGAGAGAGAGAGAGAGGCAGAGAGAACTGTTCTTCCTGTCCATTTAGAAATGGTCACCCAATTCTATTAGTTGTCCCTAAGTTCCAGGCAAACAAAAGTAAGCCCTTCTTCACACAAGAGACATAATTAACTTACGGCATTAATTGTCACAAGATGTGCTGCTGAACACTAGCTTACGTGGCTTTTGAAAAGGATTAGACAAGCACATGGGGGGTAACCCTATTGATGCCTATTAGTTCAGATAACTTGAGGGAGGGAATTTCTAAGACATTCCCTGGTGGTGACTGAGTGGGGATTTGAACCTAGGTCTCCCTGTCCCTAGTTGAATACTCTAACCACTATAAAAAAATTCCTTCCTGTAGCACCTTAAAGACCAAGTAAGTTAGTTCTTGGTATGAGCTTTCGTGTGCATGCACACTTCTTCAGATACACTGAAACAGAAGTTGCCAGATCCTTCTATATGGTGATATAGTGATATTCACTATATAGAAGGATCTGGCAACTTCTGTTTCAGTGTATCTGAAGAAGTGTGCATGCACACGAAAGCTCATACCAAGAACTAACTTACTTGGTCTTTAAGGTGCTACAGGAAGGAATTTTTTTATTTTGACTATGGCAGACCAACACGGCTACCTATCTGTAACTCTAACCACTGTTGAACCTAACTGAACCACTCTAACCAGCTCTCTCTTGGGGAGCAGAACACGATGGTGGCAAGAAAGGCTGAACATATAAATTTTGGTTTCTCACAGTTCCATAGTTTTCCAGTCTGAAGCTCAGTTCAGCTCTTCACTTTTCCGCATCCGCTTGCGAATTATTATTTTTTAAAATTCTTGTGAAAATTCACCAGCATTTTAGTATGAATTTCTCCTAAAATACAATGCTTGTGTGCATGTTTTCCTAATATACACATTTTTTGTATGTTGTTTTCACCAACATAAGGATTTTCCTGTATCCTTTACCCATGTATATGCATTTTTATACATGGCACTTGTATATGCATTTTTGCATAGTATATGCGTTTTTGTACGTAGTGCTGCAAAATTCAGAGGAGTGTGAATTTCAAAGGCTGGCTGTGTCTTGATCTTTGTATTGTTTCATAAATGTGCAGAATTTGGCAGGTTCCTGTTTACTTGCAAACTGAATCACATTTCCCTCCAGCCCTAATGGGAAGTAACTATCCTGGGCATCATTCAATGTTCTAACTTTCGCAGAAACTAAAGTGTGGCAGCAACTACTGAGCTACAGATTGTCTAACAAGATAAAGGACCAAGTCATTATGAGTGGTTATTTTTTCCTTTCCTAAATTGATCCCTTTAACTGATAATTGATCCTGATCTTAAGGGAGGGCATATACTTTGGGAAGGGGAGAGCATAATCCTTTTCTAACAAACTAATCAACCAAAAGGTTTCCTTAGGACAACTTCCAATAGAAGAGTGGACTTTGTGCAAACCATTGCAGGATGGGCCAAGAAGCCCAGTAAGGACTATGGAGGAAAGGAATTCAATTCAATTTTCATTTAAATGTGGGCCTATCTAATTAGCATTTCCAAAACAATCTGCAAACTGAAGCACAGCTATCCTTTGAAATTCATACTTCTGCAAATTTTGCAACGTAGATCTCCAGCCAAATAACTTGGACAAAAATACATACATGCATAAACCAAAGAAAATAACATTCAAAATGCATTATATTAAAGGAAAAACCTTTGCAAAAATGTGGGGGGAAACTCATCCAAAGATGCCTATATTTGGGAATAATTACAGGAACAAAAAATGCTGGTGAATTTTCCTGAGAACATTTCAAAACAAGTTTGCAAACTGATGTGGAAATGTGGGGAATGGAACAAAACTGGAAAAAATAAGTAGCTGACAAGAATCGAAATGGAGAGATTCACCTACCTCTAGCAAGGAGGGCATAATTTTACACCTGCTTAATTGAGAGCGACTCCCAATGCATTGAGGACTTACTTGGCAGTAAAGTGGAGAGGATCACTTCTAACAAACTTTACTTTGACTTTTGAAGGGAAGATCTGGCTTGATCAGATGGCATCATAATCACTGTGCCAATCATAATGGTGCCAGAGGGGTATTTGTGTTCTTAAGGCAATCTGTTTGCTTTGTCGGGGCATCGCACTGAAACAACATCAACACCCACTTCCTTCCACAAAGGCTTTGGCACAACACCTTAATCTGCATCCCTTTCCTGTAACCAAGTGAAGGATGCATTAGCTAAAATACATGCATATTCCTTTAACATTTTGATGGCCGCCTCCATTTCCATCTCCCGCCCCCTTCCCTGCCTTGCTTTCCTCATGTCGAATTTCAAATTGTAAGCTTCTTGGGGCAGAGGCCTACCCTCTTGTACTTTGCATAATGTTGTGCACAGTGGTAGTGCTATACGAAGAATAGGCAACATTGAGGAGTCTCCATGCTTTGATTTTAACCTTGCTTTGTTAAATTCCCACTCAATTATTTGTCTCCGGCTGGAATCCTGCCAAGGAGATAATTGTTTTAATGTACTTTATAATGGTCCAGTCCAGTCTCTCAGTCTCTCTCCCCTCCCCCCATAGAAATAGCTAACCACAGCAACAACAACAAAAACCACGACAATAATTCCCATCTATTCACACACATTGTATTGCGTAGATCCAGACGGTCTTCTTTGCCAGAGAGAAAAGTTTAAAAGAGATAAACCACGCCTGAAAAATCAAAGTGCCTGAAATCAAGTCAAACATTGTTAAGTCCCAAAAATAGAGGGTGGGGGAAGGGGAAATCAAATAAAAACACCCGTCGCCATGGGGAGGAATAAGAAGTGATTGCTACATCCTGAATTGTCACTGATCGACTGTTGATCTCCAACAGGGGAACACAACAAGGTTAACAAACTCACATTTCCTCGTCTTTTGAACACAGGGCATTGCCTGTGTGCAGCTGCAACATCATAGCAGCTTCTGTTCTGCCCCACACACCCCGGGTTAGGTGGGGGGGTTCCTCCAATCACTCTTGCAAATCAAAATCAATCCGACCACCGCAACGGTCCTAGCTTTTGAGTTTTGCAGGCAAGGAGATGAGCCTCATACACGACTCCTCCAGCTCTCCATCAGCATGACGTCCCACAGACACCTTGCCAAACTCCATCTCAAGTTGGGCATTGCAACTCTCGGCAGCAGATTAAGGGAGAACTCCTTTCCTACCTCCACAGGGTCTCCCTCAAGTACATCTTTTGTCACCAGTGGGTCTCCTGCTCCCGTCCAGAGCTGCGCGCACCTCCGATCAGCAGAGCAACCGAGACACAAACGTTCATCATCGCCCACAAGCTGACACATCCCAACAATAGCCACACAAAGCGAGCGCTTAGCGGCTTGGCAGAGCCCTCGATGGAACGCTGCTGTTCCCATGCCAAAGGCTTGCTCCTGCTTCTTGCACTTCTCCTTCCCCCCACCCACCCTCCCTGTGTTCAAAGAGACGGAAACACAACATACAAAAGAGATAGCACATAGAGGAATTACCTTTTCTCTTTATTTTGCTTTCGGGACTTGTGTAACAACCCTATGAGGACAACAGCTGCTCGGATTCCTGCTCGTTTTGCATGCATCCTACCAGGAGATTGTGACATAGTTAAAGTGACACTTCTGCAGGCAGGTGGTGCTGCCGATGTCGCCAGTCGCTGGCAGGAGACCTGCTTTTAAAAAGTGCACACCTCCCTCCCTCCCTTTCTCGCACACAGGCTCATCCCCCCCCCTCTCCTTTTTTGCTTTTGCTGTGACTGCAGCCGGATAGGTAAGTCCGTTCCCGGAATCAGGTGACTTCTTCCCACTCGGACGACCTTCAAGTCACCTGGAGCCTGCCTGCTCTTTTTTGCTAGCCAAGCCCCTCTTCTGAGCTCCGCTTGCGTGCAGGGGGGTTGCCGAACTGCCAAGCCAGAGGAGCAGAGGTGGCATTCCCCAGTCAATTAAATCGCTTTCAACCATACCCAGCTGCACATGCGGCCGCCGGCTTTCTGCCAATCTGTCACGCCTGCGCTCACAAGCCGTCAGCGTCAGCTCCCGGCTCAGCCCCGAAAGGAGAAGAGAAGTTGAGGGCTCGCTTCAGAGCATTCTTGTGGCTTTGTTTTGTGCTTTGCTATTTTTTGTTTTTGCAAGGTTCGCTATGGTCATTTGGAAAAAGCACTCCATCAAGGCAAGCAGGTGCAGAAGTTTAAGAGGGACAGGTTCTCCTTGTCTTTGGGCTGCCAGGAGAAAGATCTACAAGCCGAAATGACAGGACCACTTGCCACCGGGAGACAGACGCGTCTTTGCGCTTTTAACATTGCTCTGCAGAAGATTTTCTCCAAATCCATGTGCATTTTTGTACATCCATATAAAAGGGGAAGAGGGTGACGCTTCTGTGATTTGATGTTGCGGAAACGAAAGCTTTCTGTGAGGTGGGTATGATTAATTGCTAGGGCGGGGTTTGTGTGCATGGTTTGGGGGTGCATTTTTCTCTACAACAAATTGTTTCCCTTGCTTAGGGAAAATGGGTTATTCGGAGGATCATGTTTCGTATTGCAATTGTCAGTGTAACTGCAGCAGCTGCAATGAATAAAGGCTTCCAACCCCCAACCTTTACTGGATGTCATTTACTGATTGCTGTTAGAGATTAGAAACATTTTAAGAGTATTAAAATGAAAGGGGCTTGATTTGGAACTGTCTGGCGGCTGCACTGCATGGGAAAGAGATCACTTCATCTGTGCATGCTGGAAGATGAGCGGAAACTGCCTGGATAGCCTGAGATCAGGCACGGAAAACTTGGAAGTTGAGGGGCACCTTGTTCCAAAAAGTTTTCGCAGCGATGACCCACGCACGCTGAGTTCACAAAATCAGAATGAGAGCAATGAAGATCCAGAAAGCACTGTGGCCTTGCTCTCACTCTCAGTTGACTTTGTGACATCATCAAGTAAATAAAGCTGATTGGCTACAGTGTAGCAATGTCATCACATTAGCCAAGTGATCCCGTGGGGGTCACCCATGTGACAATACATAGGAAGGAAAATATTAGTTATTTTTCAAACAAGGAGGGGGGGCACTGAACTAGCCTCTGACTGGAGAAGCAATGGTGCAAACAAAGTTAAAGAGGCCGCAAACAGGGTCCTGGATCCAATCTCTGACCTTGTCAGGTAGGGATGGAAAAGAAAGCTGTCCAAAAATCAGGAGAGATTATACCAGTCAATGCCCAGGCCGGCCCATACAAGAGGCAAGGTGAGGCAACTGCCTCAGGCGGCAGGAACCACTGGGGCAGCAGATCCTGATGTCAATCTTTCTTCCCCCCACATGACACCCTGTCTCTGGTGTAGATCTTCCCTGACCCCTTCTTCCCTGGCAAGGAGGAAGGGCGCCATTTGGGGGCCTGTCTCAGGTGCCAAAATGTATTGGGCTTGGTCAGTGCAGAAATCGCTTAGCCAAGTGGAGCCAATGGCTTGGTCTAAGGCAGCGTCTTTTAGTGCTCTATGGTACAATCAGTGGAGGCTACTCCATTAGGGCACTGCCTCGCCAACCTCTCAAGCCAGCCCTTTATTTGCCTGTCTACTTAATCACAGACTAAGAAGTGGCCCTGCCTATCAGCACCATCCTCCTTAGTCCAATGCTTGCAAAACTCAGCAAGGAGGACAAAGCCATAGCTACTTGGCTCTGCCTTTCACTGGCTCTGGCGCCACCTACTGTTGGTCTTCCTGCCTTCCACCCTAGTAGTTCCAGTGGGCACCAGTCGCTTGCTGGGTGCAATTCCTGCAAAACACACAGCATCCCTGCGCAGAGACCCCTGATGCACTCCAACCCAAGAGCCTGTTCATTTTTGCTTCTACAGAGAAGGGTGGGCTGTTATACACGATGAGCTGCAGGCTACATACAGGAATGAATGTTGCCAGGGACAGAAACTATAGAGCACATCTTGCTTCCATCCCCCTCTCCCGGCACCAAACAAAATGCTTCCCACACTTCCTGTTCGGTGCTAAAACACAGAATCGGGAACGTGGGCTGCAACCTTCTGGCCCATGCTGCTTTTGAGGATCAAGGTAAAAGCACAGACATTTGAAGAACCAGAAGGAACATTTCTCCCCTGCTCATGACCGGCGAATCTATAGTGATCTTATTGATCACATTGCTGGTTTGAGAGGTCAACGTGTTTGTAGATTTATATTGCATTATGATGCTGCATTAAATTTTTTTAAATCTTGTATCAGCTTTTTTATGGTGTGTATTTTTTTATTATTATTATTTATTGAATTTATATATTGTCCTATACCTGGGGGTCTCAGGGCAGCATTGTGCATGTTATTATTATAATAATATTATAATATTATTCATATTATTATTATTGTGATGCAATGGGGGGAGAATTGATCGTTGGTATTGAGTTCATTAGGGGTAGGGGAAACCTTTTTCATCCTGAGGGCCGTCTTCTGATCTAGGCAAGCTTCCAAGGGCCACATCCCAGTATTGGGTGGGGCCAGGGGCTAAAGCGGGTGGAGCAACAAATTTTAAAGCCATCCAAGTCAGCCATCACTGCCTCTTGTGGGAGTGAGTTCCGTAGTTCAACTGCACACATTTCCGTTAGTGTTTTGGTTTGCCTATTGGATACCTGTGTTTCGCTTCACATATTGGTTCAAGAAGTGCAAGTTAGGTGGTTTCCCACCCAAATTCAACTTCTCTCACATTCTTAGGAGGGCTTCTCAAGAGCCCTCAGCTGTGACACAATTCGACTTTCAAGATTTAGTTGCCATGGAGATCAAACATGCCTGGACTCCACCAACACCCTAATCATTTCACCCATCCACTTACCCAGACAAGCCAGTGAGACAAACATTAGCCTCACAACGTCTGGGTTTTGAAATTTAGGTGCTCAGAGAAAGGGGGGGGCAGCAATACACACAGAAACAAGGTGTGAAACTTCTCCCTGATTCACACGTGTGTGAATATCTGGCTAAAGCTGGCTTATTGCTGCCCCCCCCCAATCAATGCTGATTGACAGGCACTGAAAAAAAGACACCCACTGCCATCGTCTTGCTGTGTTGGATCTGCCAGCGGTTCAGGATTCCTCAAGAGGCGATTAGGGGTGAGAGGGAAATGAGATTCAGTTCGTAGGTAGAGGCAAACCTACCAAATTCACAAAACAACACACGGACCTTAGCCTGGAGAAGAGGAGACTGAGAGGAGATATGCTAACCACCTTCCAGTATCTCGAGGGCTTTCACATGGAAGATGGAGAAAGCTTGTTTTTTTTTCCTGCTCGGGATGGTAGGACTCGAACCCATGGCTTCAACTTACAAGAAAGGAGATTCTGACTAACATCAGGAAGAACTTTCTGAGAGCAAGAGCTGCTCGACAGTGGAACCATCTCCCTCAGAAGGTTGTGGACTCTCCTTCCTTGGAGGTTTTTAAGCAGAGGTTGGGTGGTCATCTGTCCTGGATGCTTTAGCTGAGATTCCTGCATTGCAAGGGGGTTGGACTAGATGACCCTTGAGGTCTCTCTTCCAAGTCTATTATTCTATGAACCAAAGCACAGCTACCCTTTGAAATCCCCACGTCTCTAAATTCTGCTCTCTAGCCAAGTAAAGCTTACATAAATGTGCCCAGGAAGAGTGCTAGTGTTCTTGCGTCCTGCTTGTGTGCTTCCTACCAAGCATGTGGCCAGCTATTGTGAGAACAGGATGCTGGAGGAAATGGGCCATTGGCCAGATCCTGCAGCCAGTATCTTCTGATGTTTGCTCTCTCTGCTCTGCTCATTCATTCCTGGGCAGCTTACAGCTGTGGTCCTGGGCTACCTCGTGTTAATCATTTACAAGAAACAGAGTGCTGTCTAGCAAAGTCCACAATCTGTTTTAGATAGCAAGCACAACGTAAAAAAAAGAACAAAATCTGGATAACAGAGAGGTACAAGTCCCTGATCACTGGGGGTGGGGTGGGGGTGTTAAAGGGGCACACAATTAGGCCTGATGGGCAACAAAAGGATGACTTTCACTGCTCGCTTCTGTCGGATACAGTGGTACCTCGGGTTAAGTACTTAATTCGTTCTAGAGGTCCGTTCTTAACCTGAAACTGTTCTTAACCTGAAGCACCACTTTAGCTAATGGGGCCTCCTGCTGCCGCCGCCCCACCGGAGCACGATATCTGTTCTCATCCTGAAGCAAAGTTCTTAACCTGAAGCACTATTTCTGGGTTAGCAGAGTAGGTAACCTGAAGCATATGTAACCTGAAGCGTATGTAACCTGAGGTACCACTGTACATCCAACCAACTGTTCAAGGGCACTTCTCTGTGGAAATGTGACCCTCGGAATCAATGAAGCCCAAACTGATTTGTCTAAGTAACTGTGGGATGCACCTGGCTACCTCCCGGCAGATGTAGTTTATGGGCCCAATTTTTCAGAGGCATTCAGGGCAAAGAAGCGAAATGGCTTGTCCTTTCTGCCTCTGAAAGGGCACCACCACCCATTCGTACCAATGCCCTTTCGATGGTGCCCTTTCCTAACTCACGGAGAGAAACCAGAGCCTGTCCTGGCCCCCGTTGGTGGACGTGTTGGTTGGGCTCTCTTGCTTTCTGCCAAAAGATTATAAGGCGTAGATTCCCACAGCATGCAATTCAGGTTACAGTCACTGGTTGTGGCAAAGGTTCAGCTATGTTTGACGTGCCCCCTGGGCTCTCATCTTGAAAAGCAGGGAGGACGTAGTCATCCACATGGTTGGCACTCCAAGCCAAGGGACTAGGCAAGCAAACAGGCACTCCCATCCAGTAGGCTGGGTTTTCTGAGTCTGTTCTTACTGTCACAGATATCTCTTGCACCCTTGTTGACAAAGGTAGAGTCAACGAGGCCAACTCATGGTCAGATCTCTCGGTAGATGGGATGGGGCTCTTGGGGTGTGGGAAGCAACTCTGGCACCACTGAGGTGTCTGATGACCTAGCAGTCTGCTCAGGCCCTCCCTAGGGTCCAAGTCAACAGCCACTAGTCTGCTATGCTCCTCCTCAGAGTCCCATTCTAATGTTCCCAGAGAGCCAGTGTGGTGTAGTGGTTAAGAGCGGTGGACTCGTAATCTGGTGAACTGGGTTTGCTTCCCCGCTCCTCCACATGCAGCTGCTGGGTGACCTTGGTCCAGTCACACTTCTCTGAAGTCTCTCAGCCTCACTCACCTCACAGAGTGTTTGTTGTGGAGGAGGAAGGGAAAGGAGATTGTTAGCCACTTTGAGACTCCTTAGGGTAGTGATGAAGCGGGATATCAAATCCAAACTCCTCCTCCTCTTCTTCTTCTTCTTCTTCATCCTCCTCCTCCTCCCTCAGGCCAGTCCTGTCAAGATGTCTCCACAGAGCTCAAGATGCAGTCATTGCCAAAGAATGCAATAAATTCCTAGAACCATAGAACTGTACCCCGAGAGTAATCTAATGTAACTCCCTGCGGTGCATTCTCTAGGCCAGGCATGTCTAACCAGTCAATCGTGATCTACCGGTCAACCGCAGAGTGTCCCTGGTCATTCCTGGTCAGTTGTGGGTTCCTGATTGATTGCCCCCCAAACACACACACACACAAAACTTTGGCTCATCCTCCCCCCAAAAAACTCAACAATTCCGGTCAATCCTCCCCCCCAAAAAAGCTGAACAATTCTGGTCAATTCAATGGCTAGATCACTGCCAGATTATTTATGGTGGGAGTAGATCACAGTCTCTTGGAAGTTGGACATGCCTGCTTTAGGCTAGTGATAGCATATGGAGAGCCCTGCCTGATCAGACTAAAGGTCCAGCATCCTGTTTTTGCACAGTGACCAACCAGGAAACTCCATGGAGCACCGGAGCAGGGAGTGAAGGGAACTCCCCTGTTGTCATTCCCCAACAACTGGTATTCAGAGGTGGACGGCCTCCAAAAATGAAATGCCCTGCTCAAAACTCTGATGTTTAAGAACATCTGAGTCCTGGAGGACCAGATCATGAGGCCCATCTAGACCACATGTTGAGGAAACTTCACCAGCCAGGGAGCCAGATCCCTATTTCCCCACTTCTGGAGGGCCAAATTTGACAGGTGAGCGACTCACCTATCAATCCCCTGATGTCACCATGACACAATAACACTGCCCTTTAAAGCCCAGACTGTCCAGATTTCAAAGCACAGAATGGAGCTGTTTGGAAGCCCCTTCCCTAGCAGCCTCACGCTGCTCTTTAAACCTCCAGGTTTCGAAGGTTGAAAGAGTAGCATGGAGGCTGTTTACAGTTGAAATGCAATTCTGATTCACATGTTGCACTTTTCTGAATTTTTCATTGAGGTTCCCGGGCAAAGTAATGTGCTGAAAAGAAGGCATAAACTAGGGTAAAAAGCTCCAAATGTCTGGTTTGACCCTTAAGGCTGAATCTGATGCTACATTAATGTCACATTTGCCAGGCGCTGCATCACTCACACTTCCTGTAGCTCTGCTAAAACTGTATTTTCCACATTGCCAGTTTGTAGATCTCAGTTGAGAGAAAATCCATGACCTGAAATGAACTCCAGAGCAAAGGGATCTGGCCATAAGCTAGACCTCTCTGAGTCCACAGTTCATATGCGCTGGTTACGACCTTTCAAACCTCTCTTTAGTTTGGGACCACAATATCAAATGCACAGCCTTTGTCCACACACACACACACACACACACACACACACTACAGATAGGACAATACTATTTAGAAATGGTAATGTTTCATCAGGCTGAAACTAAGCACCTTCCATTTGGTGCATGTTGCTGCCCCATGTGGTGAGTTAAAAGAACAGCAGCTTGGAACATATTCATGGCAGTGAAACATGCTCTGGGTTAGCTGTACCCACCCCAAGCCTGGCCATTATTCCCTCTTGGGAAGGAAGGGGTATAGAAGACTTCCTGTTTGGGGTGCGGTCTTTCCTGAGCAGGAAGATCTTCCTGCCTCTGGTGTTTCTTTGTGCATCACTCGGATCTGACTTTGGGCTGGTCTCTTGGCCCTGAATCCCTAGCTCAGTTCCTAGATCCCAGCTCACTTCTGCCGGTCGCCTACAGATTAGTATTGTCAAGCTGCACACTCCTAAAGTCAGCAAGGTATATGACACCTGAGATGTAACCACTGTCATCCAGAATTTCCACTTTCCTGGGGCTCCAGAGATATGGCATTTGCTGCATGGCCTGGCCATGGGATGGTCGCCTCAGGGTCCATTGTCTTTTCCCCATACAGCCGTACGTGGGATTCTCAGTGCCTCCCCCTCCTGCAACATGGGACATTGGCCGATGGCTGTCTGAATTAGCCAGTCAGGGGACTGCACAGGGCAGGGATGTGGTCACCATATTTGGGGCCAGGGAGCAATTTGTTTCTTGCAGGCAAATTGGCTGGTCTACAGTTTTCGCCTGCCTAATAGAAAACGTCACAACTTTTGGCAGATAAGGCATTGGGTTGGATCCTTAACTGAGCAGGTACCCCGTTAAAAGGGTCCAGGAACAGGTTTTGTCTGGGAGCCCACACAGGAGCCAATGGGCCACCTTGGGAGGAAGAGCTGTCTAGCCTTTGTTCTTCCCCATTCAACCATGTGAACCCTATCAGTAAGGAGGTCTAAGCTGGATGCTTAGACTGTGTGGCTTAAGCAAGCCATCTTTGTGTTTCTATAAAAATAATTTAGAAACCCTCATCACATTGGAAGCTACATTTTACTGCCTGTGTTTTCTTACTGCTGTATGGAAAAGCACATGAATCTGACCTTTGAACCGTTTGTAAGTAAAGCATTTTTAACTTACCAAACATGTAGGCTCTTTCTATGCAAATGAAAGTGGGTCACTTTGGAAGCAACTTAGAAGGGCATATTTCAAAGGTATTACAGCCTATATTTCTATGCTTTACATTGCTGCATGTTCTGTGATTTTAAATCTCTGCTGGGGTTCTCTCATCAAAGAGTACGTCCAGGGAATTCTTCTTTTTATAACACCTAAGTATTTTTTCCTTCAGCCAAATACAAAATATACCAACAGAACCTACCTAATTCACACTTCCTGAAACAATACACAAATAAAAAAACAGCCATCATTCAAAACTCACACTGCTCTGAATATTGCAAGGCAGTTCTCCAGTCAAGAAATATATAAACAATGCACAGAAGAGGTTAATCTGTTCATAAAAATGCATATACAGTGGTACCTCGGGTTAAGAACTTAATTCGTTCTGGAGGTCTGTTCTTAACCTGAAACTGTTCTTAACCTGAAGCACCACTTTAGCTAATGGGGTCTCCTGCTGTCACCACACTGCCAGAGCACGATTTCTGTTCTCATTCTGAAGCAAAGTTCTTAACCCGAGGTACTATTTCTGGGTTAGTGGAGTCTGTAACCTGAAGTGTATGTAACCTGAAGCATATATAACCCGAGGTACCACTGTATTAGTTAAAGTAACATACAGAAAGCATTATACTAAGCTAAATTGCTTGCAAACATGTGTGTTAAATGAAATTTGTACTAAACTGCTGGTGAATTTTCAAGATGAGTTTTCTTACTATATAAGAAAATTGTAAGGATGTCAATCATGCTGCTTTTCACAAGATGGATCAGGCCATCTAGTCAGCCTCCTGTTCTCACAGTGGTCAACCAGATGCAAAGACCATAAGCAACAGTATTCTCTCCTCCTGCGGTTTCCAGCAACTGGCATTTAGTGGCATACTGCTTCTAATAAAAGAGGAAAAGCATTGCCACTGTGGCTAGCAACTATTGATAGCCTTATCAGTCAGTCTAATCCTCTTTTAAAGCCATGCTGTTTGGTGGTCACCACTACCTCTTGTGGGAGCAAATTCCATGTTGGACCAGGAAATATAAATTGTCCCTTCCTACATTTGAATAAAGCTCATGCTGGGGGGATGGGAAGTCCCAGCAGCAGCCAAAAATATGCCAGGAAACTGCAAGTTCAAACTACTGGTATGTGAACACACACTTCAGTTTGCATGACCTTTAGGAAATAGAGTTCCATTAGCTATGCGAAGGGGGAAAGTCTATTAAAATTCCTTGACATTTATTCTTCAAAGAAGGGAGCTTTGCTGCTAGATAGAGAGTATAATTTCAGAAGGACAAAAAGGTCCTACACACACACAGTCAATTAGACGCCATGGTGAATATATCATTTGCGTACTTCAACTGTGGCCTATTCGTCAAGACTCCTAGTTGCCACTTTTCTAAGAAAATGAGAAATCTAGAAATGCCAACCGGTGGCAAGGTGACAGCAAACTTTGACCCTAGTTCACGCAGTGGCGTAGCGTGGGGGCTGCGGGGGGGCCGGCCACACCGGGCGCAACATCTGGGGGGGGCCCGCTCGCACTAGCAGCTCTCTGCCCCTACCTGGCTCACTCACTCTCTCTCTCACTGCAGTGCTGGCTGTGCGAATCCGATCCGAGCCGCTGGGTCGCCGCCCACTGTGGAGGGGGTGGGTGCCAGGCGTGCGGTGCGGAGAGAGAGCGAGGGACTATCTGGGGGAGGGACAGTGCAGCGGCCGCCCAGCGCAGCGCTGAGCGCGGGAGAGAACCACACCAGACCAGACCAGGCAGCAGCAAGAAGAAGCTGGCAGCGGCAGCAGGTTAGGGGTTAAGGGGCGCAAATTACTTGCCTTGCCCCGGGTTAGGGGGCGCAAATTACCGTATTTTTCACTCTATAACACGCACCCGACCATAACACGCACGTAGTTTTTAGAGGAGGAAAATCTGTAGGCATGCCACCCGTAGGCATTTCCTCCATAACACGCACAGACATTTCCCCTTACTTTCTAGGAGGAAAAAAGTGAGTGTTATGGTGCAAAAAATACGGTACTTTCCTTGCCCCGGGTGCTGACAACCCACGCTACGTCGCTGAGTTCACGAACCTTGGTTATATCAAGAGATGGGTTCAAACACATTCACATTATTAGAAAGGGTCGTTGGTAAAAACAGAAACTGCTCGGATGTATGCCTTCTAACTGTCAAGGCCAATTAAAATACAGATCCCATCTGAAAATATCTTTGTTTAATTCCTGTCTGCTTTGCAAATCTACTCTTTGCAGAATTTCTGTCTGCTTTGCAAATCTACTCTGGTCTTTGGCTGCTCCATTTTTATGGCAGGCTATTTGGATGGTCCATTTTGCAAACCTGTATAGCAACTGGTTCTGGAAAAGTGTCCATCTGTATAGAATTCTTAGGAACTGGCTCTGTACAAATAGAATCATGATTTAAGGCGGCACTATTGATATTATACATTATGGGCCAGAGTTAGGGGTCAGCACTGTTAGGCAGTTGCCAATGGCCCAAACCTTCAGGGGGACCCACCTTGCTGCCAATCCAAAATGCCAGCTGTAGGAATCATAGAATTGTAGAATGGTAAGGGACCCTGCGGGGTTCTACCATTGTAGAATGGTAAGGGACGCTGGTGGCGCTGTGGGTTAAACCACAGAGCCTAGGACTTGCCGATCAGAAGGTTGGCGGTTCGAATCCCCACGACGGGGTGAGCTCCCGTTGCTTGGTCCCAGCTCCTGCCCACCTAGCAGTTCGAAAGCATGTCAAAGTGCAAGTAGATAAATAGGGACCGCTCCGGCGGCCAGGTAAACGGCGTTTCCGTGCGCTGCTCTGGTTCACCAGAAGTGGCTTAGTCATGCTGGCCACTTGACCCAGAAGCTGTACACCAGCTCCCACGGCCAATAAAGTGAGATGAGCGCCGCAACCCCAGAGTCGGCCATGACTGGACCTAATGGTCAGGTGTCCCTTTACCTTTACCTTAAGGGACCCTCCAGATCATCTAGTCCAGGAATGTGCAGCTGCCCCATATGGGGATTGAACCTGCAACCTTGGGATTACCAGCACCTTGCTCTAACGCAGTGTTTCCCAACCGGTGTTCCGCGGCACACTAGTGTGCCGTGAGAGGTTGGCTGGTGTGCCGTGGGAGGGAGGCGGGCGAGTCGGGCGGTGAGAGGCGGCGGCGGCGAGGATCCGCGTCGAGCCAGGGACGGCTCCGCGGTGGTGGTGCCGAGGTTTCTCTCTCCATTCTCCCCTCACACACACACACACACAGGAAGATCAGCTGACAGGACCCAGCCAATGGGGCGGCGGCGGGGCAGCGCGCGCAAGGGAGGAGCGCAAGACAGCGGACGAGGAGGAGGCCGGCATGTCCGGGCAGCAGCAGCAACAACAGCAGCAGCAACTCCCGGCGACGGCTCCTCAAGCCCCGGGCAACCCTACTCCCTCACTGGCCTCGGCCGCCCTCCTGCTCCACCCGCCGCCGCCTCCCCCGCCGCCGCCGGCCACCTCGGCCCCGCCGCCGCCCCCTCCTCCGCCTGCTATCGCCGCCACCACCACAACAGCCGCCGCCGCCTCAGCTGCCGCCGTCCCTCAGTCCCTCGCTTTGCTGCGCTGCCTCCTCCCCCCCCCACCCCCAAAGCTTGGAGGTTCCCCGGCAAGGGGGAGGGGAAAAAATTGAAAACTTTCACTTTCGTGCGTCCCTCCCGGCGTGACGCTGCGCGCTGACGTCACGGGGCTGTAATGGTGGTGTGCCGCGAGATTTTTTTCTTCAAACAAGTGTTCCTTTGCCCAAAAAAGGTTGGGAAACACTGCTCTAACGAACTGAGCTACATGTTGAACATGGAAAGCTGCCTTTAACTGAGCCAGATCCTTGGTCCGCGCAGCTCAGTATTGTCTTCATCGATGAGCAATGTCTCTCCAGGGTTTCATACAGGGAGTCTCTCCCAGTCCTGCCTGAAGACAGGGGCAGAGGAAGGGGGCGGTGGGGACGGTCCACCCCGGGTGTCACCACTGGGGGAGTGACAAAATGCCGGGTGGCACTCACCGCAGGGCCTGCAGCATGCCCGAGCCACGCATCTCTCCTGGGAGTGACGTTGTGGCTTGGGCACCCACAGGCTGCCCCAAATGGTCCATCCACTGCCTCCCTCCCCCCCCCCCGCTATAGGGTGGCTGAGTGGGAGGAGGCAGGCAGACTCCTCGGAGGCCCCGCGGAGCATCCTGCCTTGGCTCGCCCCACCGTGTGGGCGACTGGCCCAGCCCCTGGGCACAGGGCGTGCACACCGCCCCAGGCGTCCAATCGGCTTGCTCCACCGCTGCCTGGAGATACCACCAGGAACCTGGGACCATCTGCATACGAGGGAGGTCCTCTGATGCTGAGCTATGGTCTCTTTTTGCAAAGGGAGTTTGGGAAATTGCTTGTGATGGCCTGGGATTCCGATTCAGAGGCTGAACCGGAGGAATCCCAGCCTGCACAGGAGTCCCCGCCTCCAGGGCCAGCTGAACTGGGGCAGGGCCTTGAGTCTGAAGCGCCTGCACCTGTGCCGGATCCTCAGGAGCAGGCACCAGGTGATTCCACTCTGGCTCCGGAGGTGATTGAGGACTCAGTGCCTACAGGTGAGTCTCCCCCTGGGTCCATTAACCCTTCAGCCTCTCCTGAACTGCAGAGGCTCAGGGCAGAGAGGCGAAGGGAGCTGGTTTCTCCCAGGAGGAGTGCTCGCCTTAAGGCCAGGGGAGGCGGGTCTCCTGGGGGCCGGGACCGCCCCTGGCCACAGAGAAGATAAAGGCCAGTCAGCCCGGTCCCAGGTTGCGGGAGCAACATCGTCGTTGAGTACCTGCTCCTACCCGGACCCAGACCTGCCCTTCCAGTGTCCCTGTTCCCCGCCCGGCTTCCTGCGTCTGACCTTCCAGTGTTCCTGTCCCCGCCCGGCTTCCTGCTTCGGACTTCGCCTCGCTCTTTGTGAACTGTTTCCAGGCTAGTGACTCAGGACTGATCTTTGACTACGATAACGGTAACCTACCCCCTGGGACCAGCACATTGCTTTGGGCCTAGTCTAGGCAGGACTAAACTTGGCCCTCCAGCTGTTTTGGGACTACAATTCCCATCATCCCTAACCACTGGTCCTGTTAGCTAGGGATGATGGGAGTTGTAGTCCCAAAACAGCTGGAGAGCTAAGTTTGGCCATGCCTGGACTAGTCAAAGCAATGGAGCATCTAGCTTAGTACTAGCTCTCCAGGGCTCTCAGCCCTCCTTGGAGATGCTAGGCACTGAACCTGGAGCCTTCTGAATGCAGTGCAGGTGCTTGCCCACTGAGCTACAGCCAGTCAGTGTGTAGACAGTGCTGAGCTAGATGGATCAATGGTCTGGCCTGCTATAAGACAAGCTATATGGTTCTGTGTTTCAAAGCTGCTTGCAACATCCTTTTCTTTTCTTCTTTTTAGTCTCTGACTTTGTACACCTCCCTGAGAACTTGCCTGAACCTGGGCAAAGTGGAAACCACAAAAATACACCAATAAGCCAATAAATAAATATAATGCATAGGTTGTAAGAGGGAGAAATCCCATTTATCTCTCTCTCTCTCTCTCTCTCTATATATATATATAATCTCAAACTTTAAAAAAGAAATCAGGTGTCAACATCAATGGACTCAACCTTTTCCCTTCTGCAAGCTAATTATTAACAACGGTATATGTCAAGCCATTCTTGTATTTAGCCATTAACTAAATAATTTGTGTTCCTACAATGCTCTGAGAAAAGGGAACATGCTTTTCCAGGCAGACAAAGGCCTGCTAAATAAATCTTAAGGTATCTAATATAAGGACTGCCTGTAAACATTTAGACAAGACTGGGCCACAATCTGCCCTTGTAAACTATTTGACTTTGCAGAGCCCATTCAGAGTGAGTGTGGCCATCGCCTACCCCTTCCTTATGGGTATTCTGTTAAAGGAATCCAGCGGTCGTGGATCCTGTCTGATGCCCTGCTGGGGCTGGGGGCCATGGCATGACATCAGGGGACATCAGGGGAGAGCTTACAGTTGCATTTGCATCAACAGGCTCCCCCTACTGGTGGTTAACCCCTGTTAGACTCGCCCCTCCCTGAGGGGCGGAGTCAAACTTTGAGGGTTTTTCCAATGCCTAAGCCAATACCACTCACATGCTGTAATCAATAAAGTTGTGGCCTTTTCTAGCCCATTAACCTTAAATACTGTGTCCGTGTGTCTTTCTTATCCCCAAGCATGGGGGGAGGGGCCTCGAATCACAATCTGCCCTTGCAAACTATTTGACTTTTCAGAGCCCATTCAGAGTGATGGCAGCACTTTTTTGTCATTGCTCTAAATAGGAGGATATTTTTGCCCCATTTCACAGCCACACACACACACACACACACACACACACACTGCAAAAAGCAGAGAATACCACAGATTACACCTGTTCTTTCAATTCTTTATGGTCCAGCTCTCACTTCCATACATCACTACTGGGAAAACCATAGCTTTAACTATATGGACCTTTGTTGGCAAGGTGATGTCTCTGTAGCTTCTCACAAATAATCCTGGGGACTGTGGTTTATTAAGGGGACCCTTATTAATTCACAGAGCTTCATCTCCCAGAGTTCCCTGGGAAAAGGGGTAGATTGTTAAACCACTTTATATATATTGAACAGATGGGGCCTTTGCCAAGCCAAAATCCCCCACCCAACTTTGCCACACTTTTCACTGGCTCCAGGGATGGTCCCCCTTTCAGTATCCCCCCCCCCAAAAAAAGGTTCACTCTCCCTACTTTCCTGGATGCAAAGGCTCGGAGATATTGCTCTCACTGAAATTTGGCTTTAAATAATGTAGTCTGAAGTCAAACGAAGGTGTTTCCTGCCTGCACTGTGGTGTCTTGTGGGTAAAAAGCAATTCTTATTATTATTTTAAAAAACCACTCTGATGAAAACAGAGAAAGTGGTAGGAAAGGAGGTGCGTGTTCTGAAACCATTTCCCTCTCCCCTCCCAAACCCCTCGCTGTTTTAGTATCAGTTTTAGTATTTTAACTTTGCATGTTTAAAAGTATTGTTGTAATTTTTCCTTGATTTAAATTGTTTCCTCTTTGAGGGTTTTTTTCATATTTCATATTTCAAGTGGTGTACAAATTTTATGAAATAAATAAATGAAAATAATTACGTTGATGGTGACTTGTGCCTTCCTACTGTTCTGTTCTTTCGCCACTCACAGTAACATAGCAAGAGGAGGCTGTTAGGGGCGGGTGGGAGAAACTGCCTCCTTGCTTAAAAGAGGGATTTCGCTTCTTTGAAGGCTGCATTTATGCAACCAGGCCATAACCTTTAACTGAAGCAAATAATGACTTCCGCCTGTCACATGTGTAGGTGGAAGCTCCCGATCACAAACATGGCATTTGTTGCGGTTGTTAACCTTTTGCTCTTTCAGGGAAAGCATCCTGCCCCAATTCTGTTGCAAAACCACAGCTCTACTCTAACAATATTGCTTGCCGCCCCTTTGTGTCACATAGTCTTCATCTACTCTTCAAAGAAGGAGCGCCTCCACCTCCATCGTTCTGCCAGGACACTGAGATCCAGCGCCAAGGGCCTTCTGGTGGTTCCCTCCCTGCAAGAAGTGAAGTTACAGGGAACTAGGCAGAGGGCCTTCTTGGTAGTGGCACCCACCCTGTGGAACGCCCTCCCATCAGATGTCAAGGAAATAAACAACTATCTGACTTTTAGAAGACATCTGAAGGCAGCCCTGTTTAGGGAAGTTTTAAATGTTTGATGTTTTATCGTATTTTTAATATTCTGTTGGGAGCTGCCCAGAGTGGCTGGGGAAACCCAGCCAGATGGGCAGGATATAAATAAATATATTATTATTATTATTATTATTATTATTATTATTCAAAGCGACTGACATCCAAGTGATTTTAAATACCCCCACTCAGCAGTTTCATGTACAGTGGTAGCTCGAGTTACAAATGCCTCAGGTTACAAATGCTTCAGGTTACAAACTCCACTAACCTGGAAGAGTTACCTCGAGTTGAGAACTTTGCCCCAGGATGAGAATGGGAATTGTGTGCCGGCGGCGCAGCAGCAGCAAGAGGCCCCATTAGCGAAAGCACGCCTCTAGTTAAGAACAGTTTCAGGTTAAGAACGGATCTCCGGAATGAATTAAGTTCGTAACTAGGGGTACCACTGTAGATGTTGAACAGTATAGAGGATGAAAATGAACCCTGGGGAATTCCATATGGAAGGTTCTTCGGGGCCCAGAAGCATCACCCTTTGGAACAGACCACCCAAATAGGACTGGAACTGCTACAAAGGGGTGCCACCCACACCTAACTCAGACAACGTCTCCAGAAAGGTATCGTGGTTGGTGGTATCCATGAGGACCATGAATTGTGTGGCGTTCCAGATGTACAACAGGGGTATCCAATGCAATGTCCTCCAGATGTTGTTGAACCACAACTTCCATAATCCCTGGTCCATGCTGGGTGGATCTCATGGGAGTTGTAGCCCAACAACATCTAGACTGCCAAATGTTTCCCATCTTTGATGTGCAAGGCTGCTGCCTTAATATCTACTTAAAAAGAGGTGAGAAGAATTTGGCAGATTTCCCAAGGCTGTAACTGCAGATCTTCATGTGAATCTCTCCGGGATGCATGCCTGATATATATAATCTGTGACTTGAAACAGGGTTCTGTTGAGCAGTCCTGATCAACAGCCTTCAAAAGCATCTTGCAGTCTGTTTATGCACCAAGATATCAAACCACAGCACAGCAGAAAGGCAATTAGGAGACTCCACGTTGCTTGAGACACCACTGTGGGTTCTTAAACAATGTGCCTGAAGTTTGCTGCTCTGAAGTGTTGAGATGTTTGAAATGCGTTGTTTTGATGGCAGGGTGCTAAAACCAAGATGTAATGCCGAGCAAAATCCTACCGATTTGCATCTCAATTATGTGTTAGCACACTGGGAGATCTGGATCAGAAATCATATTCCTATGCTGTTTTTTTAAATGCAAGCTTTAATTTTTTTCTAATTTGGGCCCCTCTATTTGACCTGCTTGTTGAGTATCGATCCTTTTGCTTGACAAAGCTCACATGAAGGTTAGATTACATCCAGCTTTTATTGTTCTGGCTTGTTTATAGAACAGTTATACAGCAATACACCTGAATTGCTTGAAGGGTGTTTATACATCTTCCCGTGAACCATTCGTTCATCACACACTTTTCAATGTTTCCTCCATCAATAAGCAATAAAAACAAAAACAATTGCAGTGCTGAGCAGAACTAGTAATGAGCTAGCTGAGGTGTCCTTCAGAGGGGGGCATTTGGCTCAACTAATTATTGGTATGGGTATTCCTACCTGGAGAAGTTTGGTTTCTGAATGCAAATTATCCTGCTGTCACCACCCATTCCATCTTCGGCTCCCCATAGACCATAAATCGGTAGTCTATTAGCCTTTGGGCGGAGAGGTGGGTTATGGTCAACAGTGATTCTGCCACTGTGGGTTTTACCCTAGCAGAAGCCAGTCAGGGTTGTGTTCTGAAGGAGGGAATAATGGGGTTTTGTTTTGTTGCTTGGGCCTCATAATAAACTCCCTTTCCCAGATTTCAATGAGATAGCTCCATCTTGTTCTGCTAGGGATGTTTGTTTTGTAAGGCTCAGCTAAAAGCAGTAATCTGCTTAGTTTTAAAAAAAAAATCCCCCTCAAAACTAAGAGACCTGGGAGTGAAAATCCATAACCCATATGGTATCTTTATCTCACAGGCCATTAAACGGCAGGGGCTGAAGGAGGCAGTCAACTAATATTTACTTTCAATAGGTTGTTCTGCAAGCCACTTCCCATTTAGCCACCAGCAAATAGCACTCTCTTTAGTGAACCTC
Source organism: Podarcis liolepis (assembly GCF_965112155.1). Classification (NCBI taxonomy): domain Eukaryota; kingdom Metazoa; phylum Chordata; class Lepidosauria; order Squamata; family Lacertidae; genus Podarcis; species Podarcis liolepis. The sequence goes on from NC_139567.1 coordinate 36,114,937, forward strand.
AAAGGAGAGAGAGAGTTGACTTCTTCTAAGACAGAGCTTGAGATAGACAGACAGATAGGCAGATGTAGATATATCTTTGTAGCAATAGTGGGCCTCTCATACAGATGTAACTGTGAACTAATCCATCTTTAAATACATCCAAGCTGGCTTGATAATTGTGCTACATTCCCAGCATATGGAATTTGCGAACAGCATGTGTTCCTGGCAGATTGACTGCATTTTCTGTGTTGTTGTTTTTTGAAATGGCCATCTGCATTATCAGAATCTGGTGTGTAATTTATTTATTTATTTAGCAGAGAAGTATTGGGGCTTGAAGACCACCCGGAAGCCCTATTCTCTCATGCCAGATGTTGATTCTGAGCAATCTAGAATATATTCTTTACAGGTTGCACAATGGGTCATTAACTAGGGATGGAGGAGAAATTGGGCGAGGTTCGCATTTAAAGGTGAACCTGCTTATTTTCACTTTGCAAAATGATTCGCAAACTGAAACGCAGCCGTCCTTCCAAATTTGTGCTTCTCTGAAATTTGCAGTAAAGAGTAACGGGCACAAAAATGCACATACTGGTGTGAGGGAACGGATATATCAATGAAAATAACATGCAGAAAATGTGTACTAGGGTCAATTGCTTTGCAAAAGAAACGTGTAGATTAGGGGAAATAACATACAGAATGTTCTTATCAGGAGGAATGAGTTTTTGGCAGGGTTTTGGGTACTTTTTAAATGCAAGCTGATGTAGAAATGCAGAGAACTGAACGTAAGGATGGAAAAAGCAGTAGAGCATGTGCTTTGTCTACAAAATGTCCCAGGTTCAGCTCTAGGCATTTGTAGTTTAAAAAAGTTCAGACAGCAGATGATGGGGACGACCTCTGTCCAAGGACCCTAGAAGGTTGCTGCCAGTCAGAATTGACCATACTGGGCTAGACAGACAGTCTGACCTGGGATAAGACAGCTGACTTGCAATAACATAGCTGACAGGGTTCCAAACTCATGAACTGGAGTTTTACAAGACAGGGCTGAACCTTGTTGGACTGGGACCTGGGAGACTGGGGTTCGAATCCCCACTCGGCCATGAAGCTCATTGACTGACCTTGGAGTCAGTCCCTCACTCTCAGGCTAGACTACCCCTCAAGGTTGTTGTGGGGGTGACAAGGGGAGAAGAGCTATGCACACCATCTTGAGCTCCTTGGAAGAAAGGTGGCGTAGAAGTGAAATAAATAAATAAACAAACAAACAAGACCTTGGCATTTTACAGTAGCATGGGGGTAGAGCTGTGGTTATTCAGCACTGAGAAGCAAGGCACTCTGCACATGCTCAATGGCACTCAGCAGTTCTACAATCCTCCCTTCACTGATCTTATTCACTGAAACCAACAGTTCAAAGCTCTGAAATTCTATTATTCTAGAATCTTACCGCAAAAAATGTCTGTAGTAGGCTTCCATCAAGGAAAGAGAGCAAGCACTGAGCATGAAAGGTCCCGCCAGGTCTTTCACTCCTTGGCTGGAATGGCAGGGCCTGATAATTGTGAATCTATCGATTCCGCTTCTGGCAGGTTGGGTTTTCTGAATGGTATGACGGCAACTTCCGAGGAAGAGATGTCCTGGTGTTGTGCACCACATGGAGCTTAGAGATAAGGGAAGGAGACGCGCTTGTCTAAAACACATCAGAAGGCTGGGTGGGTTTGGAACAGAGAGAGACTTGCAAGCTTATGCACTGGGTACCATCTGAACAAGGCTCTATGGCCACATTTAAAGCACTTTAACAGCCTTTATGTCTGTCAAATAATCCTGCGGGCTGTAGTTTAAGGGTGTTGGGAGTTATTGGGATAACCCCCTATTCCCCTCACAGAGCTACAGTTAGAACAGTTCCTTGGGAAGATGGGCTGGTTGTTAAACCACTCTGGGAATTGTGGGCCTGTGAGAGGCGTCACCCTTAACAAACTACAGTTCCCAGGATTCTTTGGGGGGCACCATGACTGTCAAAAGCAGTAAGGTACCGTTTTAACTGAGACTCCACATTCAGAGGCAGTGTACCTCTAAATACCTCCAGCAACTTATATACAGAATTACGGCATCTCTGAACATTGCGGTCCTGTATAGTCTTCACCTCACTGACACTGCAATGCCAGTTCCAGAGAGCAGTTACAGCAATATTTCCTATGCTCAGAGACACCAGCTACAATATAAGATGGTGGTTAAAGTGTTGGACTAGGAGCAGAGAGACTTAGGTTCAAATCCTCACTCAGCCTATAAAGCTCACTGGGTAAGCTGGGACCAGTCATTATATCTTAGCCTAACTTACCTCCCAAAGTCATTGTAAATGTGAAATGGAAGGGGAGTACTCTGTACACAACCTGATATAAATGTAATAATAATAGCAGGTAAAAAGGTAAAGGTAAAGGACCCCTGGATGGTTAAGTCCAGTCAAAGGCGACTATGGGGTGTGGCGCTCATCTTAATTTCAGGCCGAGGGAGCCGGCGTTTGTCCACAGACAGCTTTTCAGGTCATGTGGCCAGCATGACTAAACCGCTTCTGACGCAACGGGACACCGTGACGGAAACCAGAGAGCACGGAAACGCCGTTTACCTTCCCGCTGCAATAATAATAATAAAGCTAAAGTGATCACAGATATCCTTCATGGTCATCCTCATGGAACCAAGATCCAAATACTTGGCTCGCTGTTTGGTTGGACTCAACTGCTGGTCCAACCATCAAAAAAAGTGAGCCTTTGCTTGCAAACACCAATGGGTCAATAGCTGAAGAAGTGGCTCCCTTTGCCTTTTACAGTAGCAAAACTAGGTTGGGCTTCATTTCTCTAGAAACTGAGAATTTCACTGTGTGTTTTCCTTTATGATTGTTTATTTTTATTGATGCTTCTTAATCGATGCAGTACAGGCTGTAGCCTGCAATTTGCCAGCCTAGCTTTGTTTTGGAAACATTTGTATTATATAATTTGCAGACAAAATTGCAGAACTGTTTTGCTTACTCCCTGTACTTATTCTTCAAAAGCTTTTTTTAAAAAAATGAATCGGCAGATATACAGAGAATGGTTCTTGCAACAGCTATTAGCAATGACAATTAAAAATAGAACCTATGTATTCAGAAGCAGTATATCTCAGATTACATAACTGCTGTAAGCAAACAAGGAAACATATTATGCCATCCAGCCTTGCCTGTGGAAGTCCAGCAGGCATCTACCTGAACCAGGTGAAATAATAAGATACCTGCATAGCAACAAGTCCCCTTAAGCTGAATGGGATTTACTTCTGAGTAAACATGCTTAGGATGCCAATGCACACAGCCCTTTGGTCTCAATCAGCACAGCAATTCTTAGGATTTGTCCCAGTCTGAGTGGGCCCTGGCAGATGCTCCATTATATATCATGTAACCTGCCTCACAGCCAGCACACACAGAGACAGAGGCTCATATGTGTAAGGAAAATAGAGATCATTATTCAAGCATGTAATGGTACGGGTTTGGCAGCAGACACAGAGCTCAGAAGGCATGACTCAAGAGTTCAAGCAAAGTGTTCAAAGCTGATCAGAAGCAACTAAGATGTCCCAATGGTTTCCATGCCCTACCCGCCAAGCTTTCAGACAGTCGCTTATTATGTGAGAAGTGTTAGAATTCCTGCTCTATGATTGCAGTCATGGGATTGTTGTCTATCACATTACAGTATATGTTTTGACTCCACAGAGTGGGAAGTGACGGAAACAGGATGTTTGTGTTACTGTGTTCCGTGAAGTGAGACTATTGTCCTTTGTTTTTCTCCCTTTGCTGTCTGATGCTAGAAAGAGAGGGAGCCATGTTGCAGTGCTCCGTGTGTGTTTATATGTAAATAAAGTAGATTAGCCAAAATGCTGAGTTGCTGAGGTCTGTCACGCACATGATGAGCAAACTCTGCAGATCCCTAAGTGTGCCGGTGTCGGTTGGCATCGGTCGCTGTGCTGTTCCGGCTGAAGAAAGCTTATGAAGCTCCTGAACAAAAGACCAGGAGGGAGGAACATGCCAGTCGGGAACATGCCAGAGTCCTACTCAAATGTAGGCTGAACTCCTGACAAGAAGGTCAATATTGCAAACATGAGATCCTCTGAGACTGGTGGGTCTTCTCCCGTCTGCAGAGGTGGCACCAGGCTCTAGGGAACAATCTAGTGCCCTTCTGTCACAGCCCCTGATCAGATGTAGCTGCCGCCACCTCCACCTGTATCCAGGCTTGCCAACCTAGTCCTGACATGAGTCCCTGTGGGGCTCATGGCAATGTGCATTATTGTATTAAAACCACCCCAGAGAAACTTCTATGCTGAGAGCATGGGAATAGAGTAGAAATGAAATAATTAAATCTAGACAGCATTGGAAGCTATGTTACAACTTTGTATGAAGTAATATCCTTGAGAAACAGAGTGACGGTAGCATAGTTTTCGGGTCATTTTTTTCGTCTCTGCAGGAACAATTGAGTAGTTATCACAAGTGCCTCTTTTTTCAAAACCAGTATTATTTCTCTCTCTAAAACACACACAACCACCACAATGACACTCACAAATGCGTTTTCCTTTTGTTCCACATCACTCCATTTCTGTGCACACAGACACACATCACATCACCTCATCCCACTCTTCAGATGACTTCATTCTCTCTGAGATAAATATATTTACTGGGGATGGATGAGCCACAGAAAAGAGAGACAGATGGAGAGAGCTTGTTATGTTCCACTAACATTGTGACCCTGAAAGGAGGAGGGGGAATTCTCCGGATGGATTTGTCTCCTGCAAAATCCCCTCTATTTGTCTTATTTACTTCACCTATGAAGGTCTGTCACCTCCAGGGTAATCACAGACAGGGACCGAAAGTCAGAAGCCATCTATTTATTACTTTTCCCTTTCCATTTTGGAACAGGCAGCAAAAACTCCGGCAGCCTCTCAGACTCAGGCAGCTGGAGGTTGGACTATAGGAACAGGACCACACAGCTAAAAATAAGACACTAAAAACGGACCCATTGGATCAAGAAAAAGACCTATCTAGTCCAATTATGTCACCCTAAAAACATCTGCATGGAGAATCAGTATGGACCACTTGCAGTCTTACACACACAAACATGGTTCCAGTTGTAGATAGGTAGCCGTGTTGGTCTGCCATAGTCAAAATAAGAAAAATTCCTTCCAGTAGCACCTTAAAGACCAACTAAGTTAGTTCTTGGTATGAGCTCATCTCAGCTATCTGCCTATCTCCCATTCCCACCACCCTTCTGAGTAATACCCCTCCCCACCTTCTCACTATATAGAAGGATCTGGCAACTTCTGTTTCAGTGTATCTGAAGAAGTGTGCATGCACACGAAAGCTCATACCAAGAACTAACTTAGTTGGTCTTTAAGGTGCTACTGGAAGGAATCTCAAAGATAGTTCATGTTCTAGTTTTTGCTTCCTAACAACGTTGGGCATTTGACTGAAGCCCAGCCACTGAAAAGAGTTTTGTTATTAACTTCAGACTAGACAGAGGAGGAGGGGGAGAGGGAGAGAGGTGCGGGGAAACCACTTTATCTTCTCAAAGCTAATCACTGGAGTTGCTGTGAAGAAACAATGTTATCTCCGTTGCTGGGCCAACGAACCCATGAACTCCGCCTGACTTATTTCTAGCAGAAAAGATGAAAGCCAAATTTCCCAGTGATGCTTGACCCCTTTGGGGACAGGTGAGTTCATTGTTGCATGCCACTGTACACATCTCAGACCCCTTAAATCCACGGATTTAAGGTTTTGCACCGTTAAGATAAGGTTACTAGATGTCCCCGTTTCCCAAGGACACTCCGCAGATTTACAAATCTGTCCCCATGCAAAATCCATTGAAGTTGAAAAGTGTCCCCAGATTCATTGAAAAAAATATCTGGTAACCTTACATTAAGAAGGACCATTTGATGCTGCCTTATATTGAGACAGACCATAGTTTCCTCTAGCTCAGGGGTGAGGAACTTAATGCCCCTCCAGATGATGCTTAATTACAACTACCTGTAGTAGGTCACTTTCACTAGGTAGCCTTTGCTTCTACTCGGGAAACTATCCAGCACCCAAGGGAGAACCAGCCAGAGAACTCATAAGCTCCAAATGCTGCAACCTTTCTCCATCCCCTTTGCCGTTTTGTGTACATTAGGAGAAATTTGCGCTGAACCCCTGATGAATTTTCATGAGGTATAAAAATAATCACAGACTGATGTGGAAATCAGAAAGGAGAGAAACAGAAATTGACAGACTTGCCGGCTCCTAGCCCCAGGGTCTCAGAACCTTCCAAACTTAGACTGCCCTTCCTTCCTGCTCTCCTTGTCAGACCAGAGAAGTCCTGCTCACCATGGAGAGAATAGACAAAGCCACTTAATGGCCAAAGCCCACCCTCAAACTCTCCTTGCAGAACCAGCCTTTGCCTTACTCATCCTCAGGGCTTTTTTTCAGCCGGAACTCGCTGGAACTCAGTTCTAGCCCCTCTCAGGTGGGTTCCAGCACCTGTCAGGTGAGAGCCCTTGCCATTCTAAGAGAGCGAAGGAGGAGTTTGTGGTGAGTTCTGGCACCTCTTTTTCTAGAAAAATAGCACTGTTCCACCTTCTTCTTTCCTTCCCTGGCTCCTTCTGAGGCTCAGAGGCTGTCAGTCCCAGTCTGAAATATTGCAGCCTCTCATCTGCCCCACTCTTAATTCAGCTGCAGTCCCATCCTGTCTGATTCCTAGTTGGACTTCTCGTGAGCAAGCAGCCACATCCTGCTCACTGAACTCTTTAAATGTGCACCCAAGTTACCTCTCTTTCTCCCCGCCTCCCTCCAGGCCACATTAGGGGTTTAAAACCCCAATTAAACACTTTGCAAGGCCCCAAAATTGGTCTGCACTCTGAGCACCAAATTAGGGGGTGTGCACAGCCCTAGTCTCTAGCTCCTGGCTCAGCCCCTCCCCAACAATTAAAACACATACAATGAATCAACTAAGATTTTTTTAATCAGGTGACAGTCCTAACATGGCCACACACAAATGCTTGCCAACCATTTTTATAGCCAATGGCTGGATGCAGTTTTGTGTTTTGATAGCACCATCTGGTGGCCAAATAAATTTTAAAAACATTGCAATGTTCACTTTGGAAAAAGATGCATTTGACTCTGGCTGGGGTGAGGGTCCTGGGCCCTCTTTGTGTCATTGGACACCACTTCTGATCAGACTCAGCCAGCATGGGAAGCTGTCCAATGGGAGTTATAATCTAGAGAGCCACAGGCTCCCCACTTTTGATCTACACCAGTGGTTCCCTAGTAGCTAAGTGCCATTGTTGTTGTTGTTTAGTCGCTTAGTCGTGTCTGACTCTTCGTGACCCCATGGACCAGAGCACGCCAGGCACTCCTGTCTCCCACTGCCTCCTGCAGTTTGGTCAAACTCATGCTAGTAGCTTCGAGAACACTGTCCAACCATCTCGTCCTCTGTCGTCCCCTTCTCCTTGTGCCCTCCATCTTTCCCAACATCAGGGTCTTTTCCAGGGAGTCTTCTCTTCTCATGAGGTGGCCAAAGTATTGGAGCCTCAGCTTCACGATCTGTCCTTCCAGTGAGCACTCAGGGCTGATTTCCTTCAGAATGGAGAGGTTTGATCTTCTTGCAGTCCATGGGACTCTCAAGAGTCTCCTCCAACACCTAAGTACCATAGACTCCCTGTTTTTCACAAGCCAAGTCACGGACCCCTTACTTTTGAAAATCATGATATCTCTGTGGTAGCTTTTGTTATTTGAATGGTGCCACAGACGCCCCTGGATGGGTTATGCAGACCCACTGGGGTCTGCAAACCACCAATTGAGAACCACTGATCTACACTATTTAGCAAGGCTCCTGGGGGACAAAGAGTGATTTGTTCCTCAAAATATTATGAGCAATTTGTTCACAGATTTAAACCAGAGGGGTGGAGATGGCAGCCATCAAAAGACTTGAATTATTACTGAAACAAATTAAGCAGATATTATCTTGTGAATCACTAATTCCTTTCCTCATCTGAATCATCCTCAACCCTCGCAGACTTTTCAGTCTCTGCCCTCTCTTTACCTTCATTAACCCCCTCACTCTCCTGGCAAACTTTGATCATCGCCTCTGTTTGGTTCCCTTCAAACACCTCCGGTGAAGGAGAGCTCACCAGCCCTTCTAAACAATTGGCTACAATGCTGAACAGCTGCTGTCATCAAGAAGTTTTGCTTAACGGAGCAATTGAAATGGACCCTCCTGTAACCTACAGCCTTCAGATCTCGTCAGGGGGTCATATGCAATGCTCTTAGTCCACTTGCACAAGCACTCAAAGGAATCCAGTGCAACAGTTGCACTAGAGCAGCCTTTCTCAACCTGGGGGTCCCCAGATGTTGTTGGACTACAACTCCCATCACCCCTAGCTAGCAAGGCCAGAGCCCAGGGATGTGGGAGTTGTAGTCCAACAACATCTGGGGACCCACAGGTTGAGAACCGCTGCACTAGAGGATGGTTGTGCAACAGCTGGTTCTTGCTGTGCTGTCTGTTTCATGGCAATCTTCCATTGTGCACGTCTGCTCTCCCTTGCACAAAAAGCATCCCGGCTGTGAAACAAGCTAAGTGACTTCAACTTAGCGCTATGTTGCATAGGACCTTCTGCCCTTCAGGGATCTGAAGGAGGTTCTCAGTCCCAACTTCCTCCCAATATACAACTTGCCTGGGACAACTACAGGAGGTGTGGTTTGTAATTTTGTATATGTCTGTCTCAAAATCATGGATTTTTGGCATGTATTATCACCGGCACAGGATTTGAAATGGTCATTCCTCTAAAGCAGGGGTGGAGAAACTATGGCACAGCAGAAGTTGGACCACAGTTCCCATCATTTCCAACCACTGGCTGCACTGGCTGTGGCTGATGGTAAGACACCAGGTTAGCCAGCCCTCACTTGAAAAACATATTGAGTGGTACTGGCTGAATCCCGCTTGCTCACAGCTTCACGATCAACAGGAAGTCCTGGGTCCATTAATTTCATTTGGTCCACTCTAAGTAAAACTTAGGGACGCGGGTGGCACTGTGGGTTAAACCACAGAGCCTAGGACTTGCCAATCAGAAGGTCGGTGGTTCGAATCCCCGTGACGGGCTGAGCTCCTGTTGCTCGGTCCCAGCTCCTGCCAACCTAGCAGTTCGAAAGCATGTCAAAGTGCAAGTAGATAAATAGGTGCTCCAGCGGGAAGGTAAACGGCGTTTCCGTGTGCTGCTCTGGTTGGCCAGAAGCGGCTTAGTTATGCTGGCCACATGACCCAGAAGCTGTATGCCGGCTCCCTCGGCCAGTAAAGCGGGATGAGCGCCGCAACCCCAGAGTCGGCCACGACTGGACCTAATGGTCGGGGTCCCTTTACCTTTACCTTAAGTAAAACTTAGTTGAATGCCACACAATCCATTTTACGCTTCTAAAGAAGACCTTCTGGCTCATCTCTCATTCAGAAACCTGAATTTTTTAGCCATTCATTATTATATTTCTAGCAACACATTAGTCCTACCAGGAGCTGGATATTTATCTCGAATCGATGTGCCCAGGAATACATTTGTATTCAATCAGATTTCAAACTGTCTTGAGATTGTATTAGGATTGTTCTATGTTCCTAGGATATAAAGGATGGTATTCAATGCGAGTCCAAACGAAGAAACCCCACTGATCTAAATGGACATAACTAAGTTAGGTTCATTCATTTCAGTTGGCCTACTCTGAATAGGACTTAATTAAATGCAACCCCAAAAGTATTTCAGCTAAGGAGGGGAAACGTTACTCCCAACTTCTATATATACATTCATGGTCACCCGCATGACATATGAATTAGCTTAACACTCAGCAAAAATTTTAAAAAGAATAATAGATATGTCGTGCCAATACCATACATTTAAAATATGCTTATACCACTTTCACAACCATGGAGAATCTTGGGAACTGTGGCTTATTAAGCAGGAACTGTAGCTCTGTGATATCATCAGTGGCAAAGCTGCATGCTCCACTACCAGGGGCGGAGAGCAGGCGGGGGCGTGGCTGGTGCCCCCCCGGGGGTGTGGCACACATCCTGGGGGTGTGACACGCCACCCGCGAGGGTGCGGCGCACGTTCTGGGGGCATAGCACCCAGCACGTGGGGGGGCATGGCGTGTGTCCAGGGGGGCGCCATGATGGCACCCTACCAGAATAGTGGTGCCAGGGGCGGTCTGCTCCCTGCACACCCCCGTTCCTCCGCCAGTGGACATCATCACCCTTAACAAACTAGTTCCCAGAATTCTTTTGGGGAAGCCATGATCGTTAAAGTGGTACATGAGTGCTTTAAATACCATACATGGTATGAATATGACAATTAGATAGATAGATGATAGATAGATAGATAGATAGATAGATAGATAGATAGATAGATAGATAGAGATAGAGATAGAGAGAGAGAGAGAGAGAGAGAGAGAGATGATAGATAGATAGATAGATAGATAGATAGATAGATAGATAGATAGATAGATAGATAGATAGAGATAGATCGATCTTTGGCCTTTAAAGGCCACATTCCTAGACCCAATTTCCTGAGAGTAAGCTGCATTGAACTCAGCTAACTTAATTTTCACTGGACATGTAGAGAATTGCACTGTAAAAACAGCATTTGAGCGAGCGCAGAAGCAATACACAACTTCATTTTTGAAGTTTTGCAAAGCTTTTTTTGCCAAAACGCGCCCTCTTGTGGACTCTGAAGATATCTAACAAGCTTTAAGCAAGTGAGCTGATTCTATTGTTTTTGCTGCAAAGGACTTATAGCGGCTACCCTCTGTGGCAGCCATTATTTCTCAACAAACATGCCCTGGATTATGCTGTAAGGCAGCCTTCACCAGTCTGGTGCTCTCTAGATGTTTTGAACTACAACATCCATTGGCTGTGCTAGCAGGGGCTAATGGGAACTGTAGTCCAAAACTGTCTGGAGGGCACCCTGTTGGTGAAGCCTGCTTTAAGGCATGCTTGATTTCAGGGCTGGGGAACTTGTGGCCCTGCATATGTGCTAGGACTCCAAATCCCATCATCCCTGACCATTGGCCATGCTGTATGTGGATGATGGGAGTTAGAGTTTCACATCTGGAGTGTGGGAAATAATCTCGCAGCCTAAATAAAATTTCAAGTATTGTTAGATAAGCAAAGGGTTAAGGCACATGGAGTTCCCCTGTAAATTCCTAGAGAGGACACTCTGTGAGGTCATATCCCCTGCTCCTCCTGGTGGAAAAGGTAAACAAAATAATCCTTACTACTTCCTTTCTCCTCAGATCCCAGTCTGTTTTTCACCATGCTTCTGAGGCAGACAGACACCTGTCTGGTCTCTGCTTCAATTGGAGACTTCATTTTGAACTGAAATATGCATTTCGTAATCTAGAAGTAGAATTTTCCTGCCTTGCTTTCATTACTGTTTCCGCTTGAATCAAGTGTGAGACTTTATCTAAGCAAACACCATTTTTATGCTTAATTTACAGACAGATTCTTTTAATTAATAACCTGGATAAATTGCCATAAGGCTACACAGCCTCATCCCAAAGTTTCCACTTTAATGCTGCAAGGGATGGTATTTAAAACTCTGCTAATTGTTGTAAGTTTAAATGTTCTGCTCACATACTTGAGTCATAGGGAGGATAAATTGTAAAATATATCCTACCCTGCCTATAAATTCCACCTAACGTGGAGGTTGACAGGTTGCCCAGTGTCAGGGAACTGACATCGGAGCCAGAGGTGGAGGCAAGGCTCCCAAGTGATGCTGGAGAAGGGCCCAGCAGGGAGAGAGGCAGTTCATCAACTGGGGAAGGAAATCAGCGTAACACCAGGGATAAAGGGGGGCAGATGGGGGGATCGGTGAGAGGGCTCCAGGACTCTTCGCCGGAGACCAGCAGGGACAGCACGGGTCCTCCGCTACCCACACCCTCCCTGCGCAGAAGACTTCCGCGCAGGGAGAGTAGGAGGAGACTTGGCGTCAAACAGCTTTTATGCTGGAAAAGGTTTAAGAAACGCCCACTGACGGATTCTGCTAGCAACTGAAACAGCCACGAAGTGAAGGGCTGTCCAGACAGGAAAGGTTTAAACAGGCAACCTAGCCAGGAGTGGCGGCAACCTACGCACGAGCAACCCCTATTATTATTACACCCAGCCTTCCACTATTTAAAAATATTTCAGCCCTGGGTGAAACTGTTTCTCAGATTAGAAGGAGGAACCACCCTGTGGTACAGAACTTCTGTTACGGGAAATGCAACACTAGATCTAATTTTATACAAAATTATTTCCCAACAAAGGAAGTTATGGGATCCAAAACACCACTCTGTACAGTCCAACTGTTTCACCTCTTACCTTTACCACCCAGTACTCCTACGATGGAGGGCAGAATATTATTAATAAGGCTGTTTGTCTCCCCACCATCCGAGATCAAGTGGGTGGTGACCATTCAGAGAAGGGGTAAGGAACCTTTTCTGGCCATTAGGCCAGATCCTTATCTCCCACCAATGGAGGGCCAAGTTTAACAGGTGGGAACACCCCTCTGTCAACTGCCTGACATCACGGTGACATCAGATGATGCTGTGCTTTGAAGCCCCAACTGTTGGGCCTTCCAAGTGTGGTGTTATTTAAAAGCCCTTTTGCAAACAGCCTCACACTACATTTTGGCTGCATGTGCCTATTTAACCCAGACCCTCCAAGTCTCCCTATTTTCCAGGGACAGTCCTAAATTTACAGAAGCAGTCCCAGTTTCTGATTTGATCCTGGAATGTTCCACTTTTCCTTAGGACATCCCTATCAGAGAAATGGGGGACAGGGGGCGGGCGGGTGTGGGGGATTCCCTGGTCCTGAATGGGGTAACTGTGCCCCTGAAGGACCAGGTGCGCAGCCTGGGAGTCATTTTGGACTCACAGCTGTCCATGGAGGCACAGGTTAATTCTGTGTCCAGGGCAGCTGTCTACCAGCTCCACCTGGTACGCAGGCTAAGACCCTACCTGCCCGCGGACTGTCTTGCCAGAGTGGTGCATGCTCTAGTTATCTCCCGCTTGGACTACTGCAACGCGCTCTATGTGGGGCTACCTTTGAAGGTGACCCGGAAACTGCAATTAATCCAGAATGCGGCAGCTAGACTGGTGACTGGGAGTGGCCGCTGGGACCACATAACACCAGTTCTGAGAGATCTGCATTGGCTCCCAGTACGTTTCCGAGCACAATTCAAAGTGTTGGTGCTGACCTTTAAAGCCCTAAACGGCCTCGGTCCAGTATACCTGAAGGAGCGTCTCCACCCCCATCGTTCAGCCCGGACACTGAGATCCAGCGCCGAGGGCCTTCTGGCGGTTCCCTCATTGCGAGAAGTAAGGTTACAGGGAACCAGGCAGAGGGCCTTCTCGGTAGTGGCGCCTTCCCTGTGGAACGCCCTCCCAGCAGATGTCAAAGCAATAAACAACTATTTTACTTTTAAAAGTCATCTGAAGGTAATAGCCATGTTTAATTCATTGGAGATAAGAAATGAAATTTTGAAACAGAATTATGTTAAAAGGTTATATATTGGAGGAAACCCAATTATTATTTATAAAGAGATTCCTTCGAGATTTCTTCGAAGGAGGGACCCATATAAAAAATTAACAAATCAATTGAAGAAAAATGGGATCCTGTACAGATGGGAGTTTCCGGAAGGCATTTCATTCTATTTCAAAGAAAAAAAGTTCAAACTGTCTACCATCTCAGAACTACAAAAATTCGCAAGGAGATATGAGAAGGATCTGGGGGAAATGATGGGAGAGGAGGAGGTGGGGAACCAGCAGGGGGAAGAAAATGGGGGGAGTGAAGAAGAAGAAAGAGAGGAGAGCTCAAAAGGAGAAGGAGAAGAACTAGAGAAAGGAGACAAAGAACAGTAGATTGCGCATAGGTTTGATAAGTTAACTTATATTACAGAACAGATGACGTTAAAAATACTAAACTGGAATGTGAATGGACTGAACAATAAAAACAAAAGGAACCAGATTACACATGTATTATTGAAAAAGAATTATGACTTAATATGCCTCCAAGAGACGCATATAATAAATAAGCATAAGAGACTATTATGTAATAAGAGACTGGGAGCAGACTTTGTGACATCAGATAGAGTGAAGAAAAGAGGGGTGGTACTATATATTAAGGAAAAATATGAGCCACAACTATTATATAAAGATGATCAAGGGAGAGTAATCATTGTTCAGATGGTGTTTCAGGGAGAAAAAATAATTGTTGTTGGAATATATGCTCCAAACGATAAAAAATCTGCTTTCTATTCTGAATTAAGAGATAAATTGATGGAATGGATGGATCAAAAAATGATTTTAATGGGTGACTTTAATGGGGTGGTGTCTCCAAATTTAGATAAGCTAACAAAAAAACAAGAAAAGAAGGAAGGTAAATTACCGCGATCTTTTTTTGACATGGTAAATAATCTGGGATTAATTGATGCATGGAGACTCAAAAACCCCACTACAAAACAATACACTTTTTTCTCAAACCCAAATCAGAGCTGGGGGCGAATAGATAGCATTTGGATCTCGAAGGAATTAACCCAGAATTTAATTAAATCAGAAATTCTCCCAAGAATTATATCTGACCATAATGCGGTTTACAGTGAGCTGAAAGGCAAGGATATTAAAACAACTAGATGGAGAATGAATGAATTTCTATTTAATGATCAGAAGATCGTAAATAAGGCAATAGAGACAATAGAAGATTACCTTAAATGGAATCTAAACGGGGAAACTGCTATAGAGACGGTGTGGGACGCAGGAAAGGCAGTTATGAGGGGCTTTTTAATACAGAAAAACAGCCAAGTAAGAAAAGAAAAAGAGTTAAAGAAGGAACAGATCCTAACACAGATTATGGAAAATGAAAAAAAATTAACCATCAACCCCAGTGAGGAGATCGCAAAACAGAATATAAAGATATTACAAGCTAAACTTTCTACAATAATTGATCAAGAGGTAGAATGGAAAATTAAAATGATGAACCAGAGGACATTTGAATCCGCAAACACGATAGGCAAATATTTGGCGTGGCAAATAAGAGAAAGAAGAAAACAAAATACGATTAGTAAGATAAGGGAAGGAGAAAGGATTGTGGAAGAGCCAAAAGAAATAAGGAAGATATTTCAAAAATATTATAAGGACTTATATAAAAGAGGAAAGGAAACAAAACAAGAAATAGAGCAGTTTTTGCAAGAACATCATTTAAAACAAATCCCAAAAGAAGAAAAAGAGATATTAGACCAGGAAATTACCCAAGAAGAGATAAAGAAGGCGATTAAAAAGATGAAAAACGGGAAAGTGCCAGGCCCAGATGGGCTCTCAGCCAAATATTATAAAACACTAAGTAACCAAATATCCCCAGTGTTAGGTGAAGTGATGAATAATATATTAAAGGAAGGAAGGATCCCGAATACCTGGAAGGAAGCATATATTACTTTGATTCCCAAAAAAGAGGCAGATACTTTGGAAGTGAAAAACTATAGGCCAATTTCACTACTAAATAATGATTATAAGCTATTTGCAGATATAATGGCAGAAAGACTAAAAAAGGTTTTGAACAACAGAATACATAAAGATCAAACGGGCTTCCTCCCAGGGAGACAACTAAGGGACAATGTAAGGAACCTGATAGACATTATTGAATATTTGGATATGAGTATAGATAGACAAGCGGCCTTGGTATTCATAGATGCTGAGAAAGCGTTTGATAACATCTCGTGGGATTTCTTGAAGAAAAGTTTGGAAATGATGGGAATGGGAGAGAAATTTAGAAAAGGCATAGAAGCTATATATAAGGAACAGAAGGCAAAATTGGTAATAAACAACACCACAACAGAATATTTTAGTATATATAAAGGAACTAGACAAGGCTGCCCCCTGTCCCCTCTATTGTTTATAACAGTATTAGAAATACTAAACGAGAGACTGAGGGGGGCAACAGAAGTCACAGGAGTCAGGGTAGGAAAGAGGGAATACAAAATCAAGGCCTTCGCAGATGACATTGTACTAACCTTAGAAGACCCAAAAAACAGCGTAAAAGAAGCTTTACAAAAAAATTGACGAATTTGGAGCCGTGGCAGGACTTAAGGTAAATAAAAACAAAACCAAAATGTTAGTTAAAAATTTAACAAAGGAAGAAGTGATAGATCTAGAAAGAAAGACCAAAATTGCGGTAGCTAAGAAAGTGAAATATCTTGGGATCTGGGTTACAGCTAAGAACATAAATTTATACAAGGATAATTACGATGCCACCTGGAGGAGTATAAAGAAAGACATGGAAATTTGGGGGAGGATGAAACTCTCCTTTTTGGGGAGGATAGCTGTTGTTAAAATGAACATTCTGCCTAGAATGTTATTTTTATTCCAAACCATCCCCATACTTAAAGGCCTAAAACAATGTAAAGAGTGGCAGAGAGCCTTGGCAAAGTATATTTGGCAGGGGAAAAGGCCACGGATAAAAATGAAAATTTTGATAGACAAAAAAGAAAGAGGGGGTTTTTCTCTCCCGGACCTAAGTTTATACTATGAAGCGGCTTGTATATATTGGGTAAAAGATTGGATAAAACTGGAGAATAGAGAGCTACTGGACCTGGAAGGCTTTAATAATTGGTACGGATGGCATTCGTACCTTTGGTATGGGAAAGTGAAAGTTCACAAGAGTTTCTTAGATCATATTTTTAGGGGACCATTATATCAAGCATGGGAAAGGAACAAAAACCTCCTCGAAAGAAAGACCCCATGGTGGATTTCACCAATAGAGGCCTTAACGATTAAGAAAATAAATATGGAGGAGATAAACGCCACCTATGAAGAAATGTTAAGAAAAACTGACCAAGGGCCCAAACTCAGACCTTATGAAGAAATAAAAAATTTATTCACTGGTTGGCTGCAATACCACCAGGTGAATGATTTGTTAAAAGAGGATAAGAGGAAGGCGGGTTTTGATGATAAAAAATCAAAATTTAGTATAGAAGTAATAGAAGGCAAAAATAAAACCCTGTCCAGAATTTATGATATATTACTAGAGTGGTACACAAAAGATGAGGAGGTGAAGGAGGCAATGATTAAATGGGCAATTGACTTTGGTTATAACATTGATTTTGAAAGGTGGATAGAAGTTTGGAATTGTAACATAAAGTTCACAGCATGTATGGCATTGAGAGAAAATATCTGGAAGATGCTATATAGATGGTACCACACCCCTGTGAAATTGGCCAAAATGTATAGATTAAAGGATAAGAGATGCTGGAAATGTGGCGAGGTGGAGGGTGACCTATATCATTTATGGTGGACATGTAAAAAGGTGAAAGGCTTTTGGGAATTAATTTATAATGAACTTAAAAAAATATTTAAGTATACCTTTCCCAAGAGGCCTGAAGCCTTCCTGTTGGGAATGATGGATAAAGAAATTAAAAAGGAAGATAGGACGATATTCCTCTACGCCACCACAGCAGCGAGAATTATGTTGGCACAATATTGGAAAGTGGAAACCATCCCCAACATAAAGGACTGGCAGATTAGAATGGTAAACTATGCTGAGCTTGACAAACTAACAGGTAAAATAAGAGATCAGGATGAACAGAAATTTCTGAAAAATTGGAGTAAATTTTGGAAATATATTGGAATAAATGCTTAAAGTGAATTGACGGGGTTAGAACAATACGACCAGCGAGTGAATTTAAGACTATAGATTGAAAATCAAATACGTAATGGAAGGAGATATTTCATACTTATCAAAAGGATGGAGGGAAGTTCAGATTGTGTGTCTTTCTTTTTTCGGATGTGTGGTTTTTCTTTTTTTTCTTTTTTTTTCTTTGTAATTTTTTCTCTGTATTTTCATATATATCTGTTTTTTGTGTATAACTTCAATAAAAATGCATTTAAAAAATAAAAATAAAAGTCATCTGAAGGCAGCCCTCTTTAGGGAAGTTTTTAATGTTTGATGCTGTACTGTTTTTAATATTCAGTTGGAAGCCGCCCAGAGTGGCTGGGGAGGCCCAGCCAGATGGGTGGGGTATAAATGATAAATTATTATTATTATTATTATTATTATTATTATTATAAATGTTGGAGGGTATGGAGTTATGCAACCCCCAAGCCAAGGAGATAAGTAACTATACAGTGGTACCTCGGATTAAGTACTTAATTCATTCCAGAGGTCCATACTTAACTTGAAACTGTTCTTAACCTGAAGCACCACTTTAGCTAATGGGGCCTCCTGCTGCCGCCACACCGCTGGAGCATGATTTCTGTTCTTATCCTGAAGCAAAGTTCTTAACCTGAAGTACTATTTCTGGGTTAGCAGAGTCTGTAACCTGAAGCGTATGTAACCTGAAGAGTATGTAACCCGAGGTACCACTGTACAACCTGTAGAAGACATCAGGAGGCAGCCCTGTGTAGGGAACGGTTTTATTTAATGTTTGATGTTTTATTATGTTTTTATATCTGTTGGAAGCCGCCCAGAGTGGCTGGGACAACTCAGTCAGATGGATGGGGCATAAATAATAAAATTATTGTTATTATTATGGAATAGAACGTCCCTATTTTCATCGGAGGAATGTTGGACAGTATGCTTAACCCCACTCATCAGCTGATGAGTAAGGGTTAAATCCTACTCCTTGCCCTAGTGTGCAGAGCCAAAGCAGACTTACAGTGATGCCAGCTGATTGCCAGGTAGTTGTGGTTCTGGCCCACGCAGGCCAAATTTCACCCCATGGTGGGCCAGGATTGGTCTCTGGGCCAGATACCCCCCAACACTGGGGCAGATAAAATGTCTCTTGCTTGCCTGGGTGGAGAAACGTTTGTGCAGAAACCTCTGGCTTTTGCGTGGCTGGAATTCAGCCTACAGGGAAGAATCAAATCTATTTCTGCCTCTGGCTCAGTCCATCACTAGCATGTTGTCCCCGGAAAGTTGCCTCTGGGGCAATTCAGCCCCCAGGCCAAAAAGAAAAAGCGCCTCATCCTTGTTTTACAGGAAGGCACAGCTGCTTTGAAAGCAGGCCTCGTGTTGCTCAACACCCTGGGTGTGACTTCTCTTTTCACCTGGAGAATAAGCGCTGCAACTTTCTACACTGAGAGCAGGAAGGGGGCTTGCTGAGAAGCTGCCCCATCCCGCTGAACAGTCTCTGGCCCCCAGCCAGCTGGGGCTTGTGGTCTCTGTGGGCTGAAATCCAGCCCATGTCAAAAGCAGCTCCTCCAACTGAGGTCAAAAGTGTGAAATGCTGGTTTGCCGTTCCCTTTTGATGGTTTCGGTTCCTGCACTTTTCTTTTGTTTTCTTTCCTTCTTTGACTCATCAAGCTGTTTTTTTTTTTTAATAATAATAATAATAATATCTTTATTGTCATTGCCCCCTCTCGGGGACAACGAAATTACTTGGCTGCTCCATCCACCCAGGTAGGGCACTCCACACAAAATCAAAACAACTATAAAAACACTAATTAAAACAATACAGTATAAAACAGCAAGGAAGATTAGATGACTTTCAAAGTCCAGGCTTCCCATTCAGGGCCGAGATCGCTCTGGGGAAGAAGCTGTTCTTAAGACGGCTCGTTCTTGTCTTCATCGTCCTGTATCTCCGTCCCGACGGCAGGAGCTCGAAGAGACAGTGACCAGGATGCGATGGATCTTTTACTATGTCCAGTGCCTTCCTATGGCACCTTGTGGCATAAATCTGCTCTAAGGTGGAGAGTGGGCAGCCAACAATGCTCTCTGCTGCCTTAACAACTCTGCACAACCCCAACCTGTGTAGTACAGCTTCCGTACCACACTTTGACTCATCAAGCTGTTTCCAGCTCCTCATCCACGCCCATCGCTTTGACTACGCTTCCCTCGGCCACCTAGTCCTCGTGGACTGATCTGCCTCTGAGGCTGGCAACCTGGGCTCCATCACACAGTTTTGGAAGGGATTTTGTCCAAACTGTGAGCAAACAACCTCACCCCTCTAGGCAATGCCACCAAAGATTCCTTCTATCAAAACAAAACTGGACAAACTGTGGCCCTCCAGGTGTGGATGGACCATGACTTGGTCAATTACAGTGGTACCTCGGGTTAAGAACTTAATTCGTTCTGGAGGTCCGTTCTTAACCTGAAACTTTTCTTAACCTGAGGTACCACTTTAGCTAATGGGGCCTCCCACTGCCGCTGCACCGCCACCACACAATTTCTGTTCTCATCCTGAAGCACAGTTCTTAACCTGAGGTACTATTTCTGGCTTAGTGGAGTCTGTAACCTGAAGCATCTGTAACCTGAAGCATCTGTAACCCAAGGTACCACTGTATTGGGGTGGTGGGGACTGCGGTTCACGAACCTCAGGAAGACCACAGGACCCCAATCCCTGCCCTAGGAACTAGGGCTGGGACGTGACCTTTTCCCTACGCAAATATCACCAAGAGAAAAAGCAGCTTCCCATAAGGTTGCGAAAACGCTGTCAATTTCACTTCCTCAGTGCAGAGGTTTCCAAGACTTGAGTCTCACCAATTCCATGCTTTTTGCCCGGGATTGTGGGCGAGTGCTGCTGCATAATGCTCAAAGAACTGCATGCAGAAGCAGCAAGGAAGAGCCATGAAACGTCCACACACACACCCTTCCGCAGCAATTATGGAGAAGTCCGCCTGCTGCAGAAGTGAAGCACATAGCTCCCTTACTCCAAGAGTGGCAGTTAGGGTTGCCATCTGTCCTGTATAATACAGTGGTACCTTGGTTCTCAAACTTAATCTGTTCCAGAAGTCCGTTCCAAAACCAAAGCATTCCAAAACCAAGGCTCGCTTTCCCATTGAAAGTAATGCAAAATGGATTAATCCGTTCCAGACTATTGAAAGCAACCGCTAAAACAGCAATTTCACTTGATTTTTACTATCTAATGAGACCTCTGATCCATAAAATGAAAGCAATAAACAATGTACTGCAGTCACACACACAATCAATCAATCAAATCAGTAGCTGAACTGGGTTCCAAACAGTCGCAAAAAACAAATAAAAAGTGCCGCAAAAACAGAAACGCAAAATAAATAGCAATAACAGGCAGGCCTCAGCGTAATGCTCAAAATGGAAGTGTAACACTCAAAACAGAGCATGTTCAGCTTTCGAAGAAAGTTCGCAAACCAGAACACTTGCTTCTAGGTTTGCAGTGTTTGAGTTCCAAGTTGTTTGAGGCAGTGGCGTAGCGTGGGGGGTGCCAAGGGTGCCGGCCACACCGGGCACAACATCTGGGGGGGCGCGAGTCCAGAGGGAAGGGACAAGTTCCTTCCTCCGCCGGGCTCCCCGCAGCCACCGCCAGCCTTGCGCCCTAGCGCGCGCGCCCCCCGCCGCCGCTGCAGCTGCGCTCCACTCACTGCTTGCAGGAGGAGCAGCCGCTGCAGCAGCGCCGACGCCGCCACCGACGCCTGGCCGGCATGGGCAGCCTCCGCACCCCAACGCGCCGCCGGGCCTCGCCGCGCCCTGCGCTCCCCAAAAACCTCCGAGAGGAAGCTGGTGGGCGGGCGAGGCCCGGCTAAGCCTCTCGCCAGCGGGTTAAGGGGCTTTCGGTTTTAAAAGGATTAGCTTGGGAAGGGGCGGGGGGGTGCTTGCCGGCAAGCGCCTGCTCCGCGTTTCCAAAGGCGCTCGCCATCCGAGGGACACGGAGCGCTTGCAAGGAACGGGCTCCGTGGAGCAGGTTAGGAAGAGATCCCTTCCCTGGCAGGCCGCCGGCTTCGCCAGCTGTTTCCCATTCACGATCAGGAGGAACTTCAGGCTGCTTTCAGCTTTGGTAGAGGGAATCTAAGCAAGGGGATGGAGCCGGTGCCCTGAGGAAAGGCGGCAGCATTGGGTTTGTTTTTAGTTTAGAGAAAAGGCAAGCAAGAGGCGACAGGAGAGAAGCCTGCAAAACTAAGGCATGGCAAGGAGAGAGTGGACAGAGAGGAAAGTTTTTATCCCCCTCTCTGTACAATATAACTCGTGGGCATCCAGTGAAGCTGAACGTTGGAACAGTGGCGTAGCGTGGGGAGTGCCAAGGGTGCCGGCCGCACCGGGTGCAACATGGGGGGGGGCGCGCTCGCACTCGGGTGCTAAAATCCATGGGTTAGGGGGCGCAAATTACTTGCCTTGCCCCGGGTGCTGACAACCCACGCTACGCCACTGGTTTGAGGACCAAGGCATTTGAGAACCAAGGTAGCACTGTACAGAATTGTCCTGTATTTCAATGTAATATGCTTTGTCCACTATTGATACAGTTCTGTCCTGTATTTCAGATCTTCCTTCCCTCCCTCCCTCTCTCTCTGCACCAAATTAGGGATCCTCTCCAACTGCATGTGCTTGAAAGGGTGTGTGAAAGGTAATGTATTTAAGCTCTGGGTAGCCAAGCACAGACAGATTTATAGATTTGTGTATATGTGTGTGTGAATGTGCATGTGTGACAAATTCCAGAGGGGCCATCCTGTTAGGCTGCAAGAGATTGTAATGGATCGCTTTGAAGTCACTTCAGCAGCAGATTGGAGGAGGAATTGCCCCCCAACCACCCCGCCCTGCCCTATCATTAATTTTGCCAGAACAAAGGTGGCAACCCTACAGTTTCACAGACACAAGTCATCCAATACAGGGGCCTGGGATCTTCTTCCTGCAAAGCCATGCAGGAGAGAGAGAGAGAGAGAGAGAGAGAGAGAGAGAGAGAGAGAGATTTGAGAATTTCTTCTCCAATCTGAAGTGAGATCAGAGGGCTTGTTAGTGACACCTCTGCCTCCTTTTTAAAATTAGTTTCTATTAAAGATTGTCATGTTGCAAAACAAGCAAATAAACAAGGGAAAGTACATATAGCATCTCTTCTTTCTTTCTTTCTTTCTTTCTTTCTTTCTTTCTTTCTTTCTTTCTTTCTTTCTCCAAACCTTTATTGGGCATTACCGAAATAGACCATCTAAAGGCATCCATATACAGTCATAACTCGGGTTACAGACACTTCAGGTTGCGCGTTTTCAGGTTGCACACCGCGCCGAACCCGGAAGTACCAGATCGAGTTACTTCCATGCACTTGCGCATGTGCAGAAGCACTAAATCGCGTGAATGAATAAATAACGGAAAGATGAGTAAACACCCCACAAGCAAATCAGGATGAATGTTCATAGACATATAAGTGCACCCGTGAACAAATCAGAATGAATGCGCAATGAAGGCCAGATATCATCTAACCTCTGAGTAAGCTTTGTGGAAGCAAATGAGGACAAAGCTCAGTAAACACAAGAGGTCTATGGTGTGCGACACTCTACCCACTAGTCAATGCTACCTCTTCCAGCATTCCTGGCACCACACTTGTTGACCAGTGGCCTCCTTCGCCACACAAGGAAGCAAAATAGGAAATAGTGCCTAAATATTCAGCAGCGCTTTGTCTTGATGCTTAGGGAGACCCACTTAAAACACAGACAGGAGGGGTGATGGAATGAAATGAATAGACTTACCAGAGTTCCTTCTGCGATTTTTGAACAGTTGAAACAGGGAAACAGAAGAGTATCTCTCTCTGTCAGAAGCCTCCTAGCAGGTAGCAAGTGTCAAGCTTTCAGGACTTTCTCACACGGCTCTTCGTGGCTAATTGCGATGGGGAGGATATCTTTCCCTAAACATTTCCCCCCTTTCTTTAATTATTTTATATATATATATATATCTAAAAATCAGTCCAGGCAAACTATTCAGGCAGGACTATCTCTCTGTTGCTTCCTCCTATCACGCTCCGTATTGTTGTGCTCTTTTGCTCTTAATTTCAAAACCCTCCACAGATGCATTCATGGTTACCATAGGAACTAATGAAAACCAAATTAAACTGTAAAGGGGTGTGTGAAGAGACAGACAAATAAAAATAATAAGACCTCCCAGCTGTGAGTGAATCAACCGAAGAAGCAAAAAAAAGGTGATAATTTGCTTGCAGCAGGGCAGGGAGGGAAAGATGGAGAGAGAGAGCAGATATATTATTGGTTATATAGTTCTGTTTTAGGTAGGGTTCTGTTTAGGGAAGTGCAAGGAAGTTGTGTCTCAGCTGTGACTGTGGAATTGACATACCTTCCAAGTGCCCTGGGGGGGGGGGAAATACGGGACATCCCATTTTTTTCTTGCAAGAGCTCAGTGGCCATCTTGGGTGCCTTAAACTTTTGCACTCTCACCCCCAAAAAAGTGCTTTTTCTGAGCCGAGATCTCATGCAGTGTGTTTTGGGGCTCTGCAAGAGATCGGGGGAGGGGGGGCTGCAAAAAATGCTTTCATGGGACGAGAGCAAAGTGCAGGCCATTTGACTTGCCTGGGAGAACGTCCCAGTTTGGCATTGGATGGTATGAATTTATGGCCCTCACTTCCATTCCACCCACAGCTTTAGGGTGGCTGAAATATACTCGGAGTCAAGAGTGGATTTCATGCTCTTTATTCAGCTCATAGTGGTGAGGAGGAATGGAAGTTCCCCCAGAATGTCTGCTTTATATACATTATTTACACAATGGGCCCCACGTGATTGGCTAATTCCGGGATTCACCTGTAGGCCAATCAGGTTGCAGATTCACTTCCACCTGGAGCTGGATTGGGTGGCTCCTGTGGACCAATCAGACTGCTCTAGGACCAATCAGACTGCTGCCTTTTGGATCCTGTTCAACTCAGTACATAACAGTGGCTAAGATCAGCAATTGTTAGATTAGTTCTGCAATAGCCTTCTCTGTCTACAATTCTCAGAGCGGTTTCGCAATGAATTCCTCTTCCCACGGAACTCTGGGAATTGTAGTTTTTGGAGGGGAATAGGTGCCTCCTGACATCTCTCAGCACCCTCAACAAACTATTGTTCCCAGGATTTATGAGGGGGGAGATGACTGTTTAAAGTGGTATTATAGTGCTTTAAACATGTGATGCAGATGCGATCTATTTTTGCCTAATAGTGTGTTCAATCCAGTTCCCCACACAAAACAACAACAAAACATTCCTAAGAAGCTGCTGTTAAACTTGTAGTCCCAGGATGGAGAACATCAGATCTTGTTGGACTTCAACTCCCAGCAGTCACACACTGTATAGGTAATGGGCAAGGATGATGGGAGTTGTAGTCCAGCAAAACCATGAGGCCTACCAGTTCTCTACCTCCTTTATGATATAGGGTTTTGAATTGAGCATGGGGGCAGAATTGAGACATTTCCCTGTCTCATGATTCTACAGATTGCAGTTGCCCAGTGAAATGGATTTACTTTCCCTGCTCTCATGATTCTAGAT
Source organism: Podarcis liolepis (assembly GCF_965112155.1). Classification (NCBI taxonomy): domain Eukaryota; kingdom Metazoa; phylum Chordata; class Lepidosauria; order Squamata; family Lacertidae; genus Podarcis; species Podarcis liolepis. The sequence goes on from NC_139567.1 coordinate 36,140,149, forward strand.
TTTGCCATCACCCAGTGAAAAAAATAGGAAGTTGCCTTATAATAGAACGGCCAGCATGAAATAGGAACTCCTTTAAAGAAAATAAAAGCCGTACCTAGCCTCTGCTTGGTTATTTTCCTCAGCACCTGACTTCATCTGTGCTAATCTATCAGACACTACAGTAGTAAACTTGAACACATCACCTAGGAAACATAGGCAGGTGTCTTATACCATTGTATAAGTATTGATCCAGGTTTGGGTCAAACAGGAAATCTTTCCCAGCCCTGCCTGGAGTTGCTGGGGGTTGTACCTGGGACCTGCAGGACCTGCAAGGAGATGCTGTGCTACTGAGCTACACACCTTCCACACAGTAGATTTAGGACAGGCTCTGTAGTAGGACAGAAAAAAGAAAGAACTTCATGAATGGGACTCACTGTCACAAGATTGGCCTGTAGGTTTGGGACAATCTAGGCACCATGTTAATTGCATCACTGGCTCTTGAAAAGCAGCCAGATGATTTTCAAGGTCCAGTTTGCTGGCATCTCTAGTTAAAAGAACCAGGTATTTAGGTGAAGCCGGTCAGAGGAGGACAACACTGAGATAGATTGCAAAATAGCTTGACTTAGCAGAAAGCATCTCTCAAACACATCCTTCCCTGCTCCGACCATAAATACAAGTAAAGCCGTCATCAGCGGGGGTGGCAGATGGAAATTGTTTTCAAATTCAAATGGCCCAAGAGAACAACATAGCTCTTTAAAGGAAAAAGAAAAAAAAAGTCAGGGCTGTGATTGAGAGGGACAACGCGGAGCAATAGCCCCAAGCCAGGAATGTTATTGCTTTTTTGTTCATTGACTCATCCAGGATGTGACGAAACCAATCTCGACGCAGGAATCGCAGGAGGCATCAGACAGCGTTGCCAGCCTGTGCGTCAGCTTAATGAGGAAGAGCTGACAGTCTGTCAAACTGTCACACAGAGGGCAAATATTGTTCTTGGAGAACCAAAGCGTCAAGCGCTGTGCGGGGAGATCATAAAGAAACAGTTGACAGGACATCGATGGCAATCGACTAGATGGTGGAGGGGAAAGATGTAGCTCTGCGGATGTTGCTGAACTCATTCCCATCATCTCTGAACGTTTGGCCATAGCTGTAGCCCAACAAGATCCGGAGGCTCACAGATCCATCACTGGATGGAGAACAGGCACGGGAAGCAAGCAGGCGGAGGCGCTGACTTGCACCCAACAGCATGTGTTGTTGTTGTTTTATTAGAAGAATTTCATTTATAGAAAGATAGAGCAGCACAAGAAAAAGTGAGTGAGAATGAAAAAGAGGGGGGAAATACTGTTACACTTCCATACATTAGTAAACAGATATGCATAAGTTTATTATCCTAATACACACATGTGATGTCATGTGCGCATTGCGCACTGTGCGCAAGACGTCACATCATTGGGAGGATGCTGAGCACAGATTTTCAATGGTTTCAATGGCCAGCGGCTCCTCCTCCCTTGTGCTCAGAAGGAGACGGCCACTGAAGCCACACTGCATTCGGCTTCACACTTAGCCTCCTCCATCCTGTCAACATTGAGGAAGATGCCTTCACCCTATAGAGGTGGTTACAGTGCAACCAGCCCAGGTACTGACAGCTGGGGATATTTGCGGGTCTCAGAACCAGTCAAAGTCAAACTCAACCTTCCACAACCCCAGGACCTCCAGATATCCTTGGACTACAGCTCCCATCATCCCTGCGCAATGGCCATTGTGGCTGTAGCTCATGGGAGTTTGAGTCTTAACAACGTCAGGAAGGGACCTGGTTGGGAAAGGGTGTTCTACCTTGGTGCAGAAATTAATGAAACAAATTGCTACAACAGGGGGTTGGGAAGTGCTCTCTAGGTGTGTTCTGCTTTGCAGAGGACAGTCCTCTGTGTGAAAGACTGCTAGGTCAAACTCCACTACCACACACACCCCCAGACCACTTGAGAATTGCTGAGAGTCCTGGAGTACCAATCAATGATTTTTCTGCTGGTTGCTTGGCAATTCTAATACGCTATGCTAAATGTCGTGGTTCTGAATGAAGCTGTTTCACGGACCAGGCTTTCGGAACCTCTGTTCAAGAGCGTTCCTTTCTTGTTCCCACAAAGCGAAAACTGTATGATTCCTACAGCCTACTGCCCAAGCCTCACTTCAAACAGAAAAGGGCTGAATTGGATATAATTGTTCAGAACATGAATCACCTCGGCCTTCGGAAGGGGGCTGCAGGAGGTGGAGGGTGGAGAGAGAAATAACCAGGCGTACCGAGATTAAAAATAGTGCAGCGGCAGAAATGAAAACAAAACAGGGGCAGAAGGCAGCATTCCGGTTTCCCCTTCCCGCTTGGAGTTGCCAGGAGCTGGCAGCTTCTATGGCTACATTTGGTCCATGGTGAAAGCAATTTCTCCTTCCCAGGTCTACATAGGAAGCTGCCTTATACACAGTCAGTCTCAGCGGTCCATCTAACTCGTTATTGTTAACACTGACTGGCAGTGATTGTGCACGGTTTCCAGACTTTCCCAGCCCTACCTTGTGATGCAACCAGGGATTGAACCTGGGACCCTCTGCATGCAAAGCAGATGCTCTAACCACTAAGCTACACCACCCTTCCCATCCAGACTCATGTTCTCTGGCCTCAATCCTCCCTGTGGCTCAGAGGAGGCATCATCTGGAGAAGGGGTTTCTCCAATTTTAAGACCTTCCAGGCCAAAGTATGCAGCTTTACCCAACTCATCAGACACCGAGGGCAGCCCAGGATGCAGTCCTCACCACCCCAAAGACATAGAAGTCAACGGGTGCAAAATCAAGCAATAGCCGAACAAGAGCTCCTTGGGATGGGGGCATGTTAACGGCAGGTCCAGACCAGCCAGGTTTCAGTAGACATCTCCCGGAATGAGTTCCAGTCATCACCTCTGCTGATGATCTGTCCACGGTCCTGAAAGACCATGCTTTTTGCCTTCACTGATCCTAATCAGCCTGCTAGCTTGACCCTGTCCTATCAGAAGTGACTGTGCCATAAGCAAGCCAGAAAAGCTCTGCTGGATCAGGCCAGAGGCCCATCTACTCCAAGACTCTGCTCTCACAGTGGCCAACCAGAAATGAAACTGGAGAGGGGGGAGACTGCAAGCAGGTCATGTGCACAGCAACACTCTCCTCACCTGCAGATCCAGCACCTCGCTGCCTCTGACAGTGGGAGGAAAAAATTGTGGCTACTGGCCATTAATGTCCACGAACTTGCATTTCTAAACCCTCTTTTAAAGCCAGCCAAGCCATCTTGAACACTGCTGCTCTGAGGTCCACTTTGTGGGCTTCCCAGAGGGCATCTGGTTGGCCGCTGTGAGAATAGGATGCTGGACCTTTAGGCTGATACTTAAAGGGGATTTGGCCATCCACACACACATGCAAAATGGCTCTAAGGAAAATCATTCTCCCAAATTCCACCCTTGGAGCTAGGAACCTTGTTTGCCAATGGTTTTCCATTGTTTCGGACAAGGGACCTTCCCAGCTCCCATTGGAGATGTAGGCCGTTGACCCTGGGACCTTCTGCATACAAAGGAGATGTTTTACCCCTGAGCTATAGCCCTTCCCTAAGCTACTTTGTGTCTATCGAGGACATTGTTGAAAGCACTAGTGGCAGTTCACTTCCTTGGGCAAATAGCAGGTAGAGATGTCTGAGAATTCCAGTGAAAATGGAAAACGGAATAGAAATTGCTGCCATTCGTGTGTGAATCTGTGGTCAGAAATGAAAACCCGTGTTGTTGTTTTCCCATTGTTCTGACATTTCCTTCACATCGAAATGAACTTAAGTTACGTAAATAGTCAACTCTACAACTTGTGTTGAAGAGCAGACAGCAAGGCAAATAACATAGTATTTTGTAGACACTGAACTGGAACGAACGGAGCAGTGATTGTAAGGAATACAGGTTGGAATGGACAGAGCTGCCTCCTTACAACTGTCCCGCCCCCTCCAATTTCATTTCGGTTCGTTTTTATATATAAACAAAGACAAAAGAAAGTAAGGCACAACCGAATGAGTAACAACCAGCCAGCTATTTCACTGGGACCACTTATATAAAGCTTCCATCAAGTCCAAGAACATAAGATCGCCCGCTGTTTACCAGCTTTGCAAGCATATCGAAGAAGAAAGAGAAGCACGCCTTGTAGGAAAGAGGCCATCATAAGCCTCCCAGAAAACTTAATATCACATGGGATGGCAACCAAGCAGTGTAAAGAATGAATTAGATAAAATAATCAATTACTCACTTGATCTTCAGGCTTGCAAGCATGGTTTTGTCAATCCTGGAAAAGATGAGGGGTGGGAGGGAGAGAATGTTAAGCAGATTGTTCTTCTTGTTACTTTTATTGGTAAGATACCCCTCATTTCCTGCATTTTTGGCTGAAAAGCAGGCCCCGTGGTGTGTATTCCGACACCACACCTACAAGGGCGGGAAATGGGGATGGGTCCTCAATTCATCATCCTAAAAATAAAAATAAAATCAAGATTTGAGGGTTGTTGTTGTTTTAAGATCCAGTTTCTAGTTCATAGAAGCAATGGGATATGAATGAAAAATATGGGAAGAACTGAAAGCAACCATCTCGCAAGCTTGATATTCGGAAGCAATGGATAGGATTTCCAAGGCTGCAGAAAGCAAGGCTTTAATGCCCTAGAAAGTCTTTTTTCCACACCTACTCATGACTAGAGGAATGAACATTAACGATGCCCCAAAGGTAGGGTGGCCACCCAGTTTTCAAAACTCTTAAATCAATAGGGATGAAATCCTGCCCGGGTGTAAATCTCATTTAAATTCTATGCTTAATTCAAAGGAAGCATCTATAGGATTGCATTGTTGCAGAGTACCCCCTACAGTTGTTTATTCAGAAAGCCATCACATAATATTCAGTTGAGTGAACTCCCAGTGGCTGTGTGTGTGTGTGTGTGTGTGTGTGTGTGTGTGTGTGTGTAGGACTGCAGTCTTAAATTAGTTAAGACAGAGTACAGGGTGGCGCTGAGGGTTAAACCACAAAGCCTAGGAATTGCCGATCAGAAGGTCGGCGGTTCAAAACCCCTCGACAGGGTGAGCTCCTGTTGCTCAGTCCCTGCTACTGCCAACCTAGCAGTTCAAAAGTACGTCAAAGTGCAAGTAGATAAATAGGTACCGCTCCGGCGGGAAGGTAAACGGTGTTTCTGTGCGCTGCTCTGGTTCACCAGAAGTGGCTTAGTCATGCTGGCCACATGACCTGGAAGCTGTACGCCGGCTCCCTCGGCCAATAAAGCGAGAAGAGCGCCGCAACCCCAGATTCGGCCACGACTGGACCTAATGGTCAGGGGTCCCTTTACCTTTACCTTTACAGGTGAATAGAAAGAAAACATTCTGGGGCAACCCAGTCAGATGGGCAACTTATAATTGTTGTTGTTGTTGCTGCTGCTGCTGCTAGGGTAAGGAAACCTGTGACCTTCCAAATGTTGCTGGACTCCAATCCCCTCATCATTGACCATTGGCTTTGCTGGCTGGGGATGATGGGAGTTGGAATCCAGTAACCTCTGCTAAGCCACGGGTAGCTTTGGGGGAGAAATTCAGTCCAGTTCACATTTCAAGCCAAACTACCAAATCTGCACTTTCCAAACAGCTGTCCTTCAAACTTCTCACTTCTCCGAATTTTGCAATGCCGTTCTCCAGCCAAGTAATGCATACAAAAAAATGCATATACTGGGGGTATAAAGTGTGCCTATAAATGCATATGTCTGTGCAAAATAGCAACATGCTGTATAGTAGGGAACACTGCTTTGCCCAAAACAAAAAGTGTATATTAGGCAAAATGGAATGCCTGCATGTGTTGATTAGTAACAATTTGCACTAGAGTATTGATGATTTTTCATGAGGACTTCTTTTTAAGGGGGAGGGGACACAGACTGATGTGGAAATGTGAAGAAGTAGACTTAAGGTTGGAGAGAACAGTAATAGATAGATTGTCTCATCCAGCCCAGTTTCTCCAGCCCATTTTAGATATTGTGTTGCGTGTCTCCTAGCAGCGAGATATGAGCGGCCTTTGTTTTCCTATATGAGAAATAAAGCAGAAGGCCTCTGAGTTGTTGTTTTATTATTTTTTTAAAAAAAACATACCTGTGGGTGGTTGGCTCTGAGTCCTTGTATTAAAATAGTTTTTTAAAAATCTGCTACTCCAATAAATTGGCAGCACCTTTAACTCAAAGCTGTTGGGTTTTTTTTACACAAACACATAAACACAAAAATAAAAATGATCTAACCAGGCTGCAATGATGTTCCTGTCTCCTTTGAGACCCATTTAAGATGGACACCTTCCCTACATTTTGTTGTAACATATTGCATTATTTCGCTACGCACCGTTGCTGGTTTTTCTGGTTTTTAAAATGGCTTTCGAGACTGTGTGTGTGTGTCTGTGTGTGCATGGTGAGAGAATCCTTGTTGGGTGAACCTTTTTATAGATGAAAATGAGCTCAGGGAGTTGTAGAGAGAACAAGGCTGTTGCCCTCCTTATGAAACGAAGAAGCAAATGAAAGATTTATCGTGCAAAATTACAGTTTAGATTTCACAGCAGTGGACCTGTGGGTTGGAGGGTGGGGATATCTGCTACCAGTTGCCGTTTCTTCACCCGAGAAAACCTAGATCACCCACAGGAAGCCAGAGTTTCACTCTGACCAAGCTGATGGGAAGGGAGGGGTTGTTTTTCAACAACAGCCCTGACGGAGGTGGCCTGCAAGTGCACAAAGTCTTTTGCAGGTGGCCTAGAAGAGTCACACTAAGGCTATATTTAAAACCATACATTTAAAGCCACTTTAAACAGCCATGGCTTCCCCACCAAAGAATTATGGGAATTGTTATAGGTGCTAAGGGTTGCGAGGAGGCCCCTATTCCCACCACAGAGCTATACAATTTCCAGAGATCCCTAAGAAGAGGTTAAAGCACTCTGAGAATTGTAGCTCTGGGAGGATGGCAAAAGACAGCTGAATGCTAGTTTCCGTATTGGTTCAAGAAGCGCAGATCAAGTAGTTTCTTTTAAAAATGCAAGCAAAACTGAATCTTTCTCCAATAAGGCTGAATGCAGGAAGATCCCGGAGAGAGAAGTCACTTCATCATAACTTAAACTAAGGAATTTGCTGCACTACCATTAGATGCAGCAATGGGCACCGACATGGATAGCTTTAAAGGGGGAGTCAGCAAATGTATGGATGATAAGACTATCTATGGCTGCTAGACACAATGGCTATGTAGTAGTTCCACTACCAGAGACAGCATGTCTTCAAGCACCAATTTCTGGGGAGCATGGATGGGGAGCGGGGTTACACATCCAGAATCTTCTCCCAAGTATCTATTTGTGAGAAAAGGATGTTGGATTGTATCTAGCAGGACTTTTTATCTGACCCAGATCAAACGGATTCCAATTGTCCTTATGGGGGCTACGTAGACCAAAGAGCCGACTCTAGTGTATGGGCGAGTGGGCTTCATCACTGGTGGCTTGTTCCCATTGGGATTGGTAGGTTGGAAGGCAGGGAGGTCAATAGTAGGTGGCGCCAGAGACAATGGCAAGCAGAGCCAACTCATTGTCCCCACCCTCCTCCTCCCTTCTTGGTTTTACAAAGGCAACACTGAGACTTAAGGAGGAGAGAAATTACCGGCAGGGCCAACCCCCTCCCCCCACCACCAGCTGGTTGGAAGTAAGGAGGTGGGCAGGTAGGGGTACCTAAGCACCTCCACTGCCTTGTGCATTCCCTGTCCTGTGCAGGCCCAGAAATCAATGCTAAAAGCACCAAATTTCTCACGGTAATGGGTGTGACCAACCACTCCACCCAGACAAAAGCACATTTAGCAAGATAGCCAAGATAAGAGCTGTTCTGCCAACCGCTTCCTTTTCAGTAAACACACAGAGACAGACTTTCCTGTACTTGAACTCAGCACTCGAGAATACTGTGCATTTGCAGCCAACACGCTGATTCATAGGTCTGAGCTACTCTGGCGCAAGTTCCCATGCTGATGGTTGCTTTTTTTCACTCTCCCCTTCCCTTAATTTAGTGGCTGTTCATTTTATATATTTCTAGGTCATCTATTAATGCAAAAGCATTCTCAAGGCAGCTTACATGCAAAAGATAAAATACAAGATAAAGGACTGCAGTAGTGGAGTGGTCTTTTTTTCTTTTTTCTTCTTTTTTTTATCATGACTACTAAACAGCCAGCCTGAAATACGAACCTCTTCAAAGAAAAGGAAAGACGTATCCAGACCCAGCTTGATCATTTTCTTCATTCTCTAACTTTCTCTGTGCTGATCTTTCAGACAATAGTAAAACTCAGACACATCACCTAGGAAACATAGACATCTGCCTTATCCTGAGTCAGACCATTGGTCCATGGAGCTCAGTACTGTCTACACTGACTGGTAGCAGCTCTGCAGAATTTCTGACAGGCTCTTCTCACAGCTCTAGATAGCAACTCCAGAGATTGTACTTTTGCATGCAAAGAAATTGATGACGTGGTTTGTAGCCAACATGCAAGAAAGTAGTGGTGACCTTCTCATGTTCATTGGCAAATGGGTGGGCCGGCTCCAATGGTGGAAGGGGCTTAAGTCACTGTGAGCAAGACCCTTTCTGTATCTGTCTCTTTCTCTGTGTCCCTATAGTTCTTTCTCCTTTTTCCCCAACACGAAATTTTAGGCACATGGAATCAGGGTCTTTCCTTTTTAATAGCGTTACAAGCTGGAGGCATGACAGGTCATGGGTTGTAACCAATGCTAGTCCTACTCATTGAAGCAGATGGGCATGGCCAACTTGACTCCATTAATTTCACTTGGTCTACTCTGAGTAAAACTTCATTGGATACGACCCTAGGCCAGTTGTCCAAAGACAAGCACACGGAAAGCACAGTGGCTTGAGGTGTATCTGTGATCAAAACTTGCAAGTTTTGCATTTAAAAATGGTGAATACCCAAGAAATGTAATTCAAGCTCCTGAGCATTTTGTTTCCTTGGGCAATGAAGTGTCTCAGCTCCATGGCAGAGCATGTCCCTTAGGGGGAAAGGTCACATGTTCAATTAGGGACAGGCAAATCTGCCAGTTTGGGGATTTCTCCATTACACATTTTCACAACCGTATGTTCATTTCATCAAAGCTCCATATCAGTTTGTGAATTATTATTATTATTATTTCAAGTCCTCCTGGAAACCCATCAGCATTTGAGTGCAAATCCCTCCTAAAGCAACACATTTCTGTCTGCAGTTTTGCCTAACGTGCACTTTTTTTGCAGAGCAGATTTCCCTAGCAGAATGCCTTCTTTGTGTGTTATTTTCATGAACGCCTCCACTGCATCACCTTGCACACTTTCCCCCGGCGTATGCATTCACTTGGGCTGAGAACTGCAGTGCAAAATTCAGAGAAGTGAGAATGTTGAAGGGCAGGCGTGTTTCCGGTGTTGTTCTGGAATGTGAGAATCAGGTAGGTTCGCATTTAAAAGCGAGCAGAATCAAATTCCTCACCCATCCTCAAGTTCATCTCCCGACATCTCCAGGCAGAGCTAGAGAAAGAACTCCCTGCGGAGGACCTTAAATAACAACACTTTGGAGGTCCCGAGCCTCAAGGTAGTTAGACTGGTCTCACCTAGGGCCAGGGCCTTTTCTGTACTGGCCCCGACTTGGTGGAACACTCTGTCACAAGAGACCAGGGCCCTGCGGGATTTGACATCTTTCCACAGGGCCTGCAAGATGGAGCTGTTCCGCCTGGCCTTTGGTTTGGACTCAGTCTGACCCTTATGTTTCCCTCTCCTTATGATTTTGATTTATGGGCTACTACTAAAATGAGGCTGCATTTTAAATTGTAATTTAACTCATATTTTAACCCATATTTTAATTACCTTTTTTTCTTCTATTATGTTTTATTGTAATTTTATTGTTGTTAGCCACCCTGAGCCCGGTTCTGGCTGGGGAGGGCAGGGTATAATAATTATTATTATTATTATTATTATTATTATTATTATTATTATTACCTAGGTTCCTGGAGTGTCCATGTAAAATCTCCAGGCACGGTCATTATTGTGGAACTGTTTCGTCACCCATGAAATTTGGGGTGGGAGGAGACATAGGAATCAGACCATTGGTCAATCTACTTTAGTACTGTCCACACTGGCTGGCAGCAGCTCTCCAAGGTTTCAGGCTTGAATCCCAGCCCTACCTGGAGGTGCCAAGGATCGAACCTGGGACCTCATGCATGTGAGGCAGACACATTGCTTCTGAGCTATGTGACTTTCAGGCATTGTCCACAATACAACAGTCATATTTTACCCCCCAAGGATATTGCTGGGCGTGACAGGAAGTGGTGGCGATCCTTCTTCTGTTCTTCGGTGATTAAGAAAGAAGGGGGGGAAACCCCTCGGTTATCTTTAAAAAGAGAAGCCAAACAAACATCTGAAAAGTCCCCCCACTGCCCAATATTTGGCTGAGGCCCATCACTAGTGCAGACAGCAACATGAAAGATGAGACAAAGTCCAGTTTTGAAATGAGGAAGCTTCTTCTGTTCCTTCTTAAGAAGAACAATGCGGAAGAGGCAGAGGTCAGTGGTAGGTCACCTGATTTCATGTAGCCCATCTCAGGCTCAGTCCCCAGCATCTCCAGGTGGCGTGGGGTGGGCAGTAGTGGCCGCGGACCCAAGTGCAAATTCTGAAGGGCACAACTAGACCGCAGCAATCCTAAAGGTGCTGCGAGACTGGGAGTGAGGTTGCTCCCTTTTTTGGCCCAGCAATGCATGGCACAGGTGTCTCCTGGGCAGCCAGGTGGGCTATGAGTAGAGACAGGATGCAGCCGGCCAGGCCTTCCCCTGCTAGAGTGGAGCCCCCTCTCAATGCCTGCCCCAGCGTGCTTCTAAAGGCCACTTGTAAGAAAGTGCAGGGTGGGCAAGTTGCAGTTGCGTGTCAAGACCCCGAAACCACCCCCTCATTGAAGAATAACATGCACAAGGACACAGATATTAGGTTAATGTTATTGGGCTAATTTTGGCCACAACTTTACTGATTGCAGAATGTGAGCGGTATTGGCTTAGCCATTGAATGAACCCGACTATATCTGACTCCTGCCCGTTGTGAAGTGTCTGGTAAGGGTAAACCACCAGAAGGGGGAGCCCCATAGATGCAGACGAACTCAAGCTCCCCCGGGTGTTCCCATCGGGGTCGTGTCATGGCCCTAGCCCCGCCCCGGGCTTCGGACAAGATCCACACCCCCAGATTCCTTTAACGGAATACCCTTAAGCTTGGAGGGGCAGGTGGTGGCCACACCTCCCACCAGCCAGCGGATTGGCTGGCCGGTTGCTGACGTGGCCAGGATCCCTGGGCAACATGGGACTTTGTCCCACGCCCCCAGAGGAGAGTGGGTGGCCACGTGGTCCACCGCAACTCCTCCCCACGGTGAAGTGGAGCAGACTTGTGCTGCCCATAACTAACTACCTAGGCACAGGTAGGCAATGTGATGCCTTCACAATGTGCTTGGACTCCGGTTCCCATCCAACCTAGTCAACATGGCAAGCTGACAGCGATGGTATTAGTTGGAGGTGTGACGTTAACGTATGAGAGTGCTGGAGGTGAAATAGTTAAACAGGTTACCCAATCAGAACCCAGGGGGTGGAGTCAGAGGGACTATAAAACCAGCTCTGGGAGGGGCGAAGGGGAGAGTTTGTTGGGAGTTGGGTGGTTGGTTGGAGTGGGAGTGAATTGGGATAGAGTCTGTGGGTAGGTTGAGTTAGTGTAGCGAAATAAGCTGAGTCAGGAACAATTAGGAGCTGGGAAGACAAGTAAATATCTGAGAGGTGGTTTAGTGAGTGAGAGCAGGTAGCGGAAGTTATAGGTCTGGATAGGCACCCCATGATTGTAATTGACCGATACTGTTTATGAAACCACACGCTTGTTAAACTGCAATAAATAAACAGAAGTTTATGTTCCAATTTAACCCTGACTGGACTCAGTATTGTACCAGGTAGGGCCTGGGTGGTGGCAGCGAGAAATAAGGTGGTGGCACAGGGATCAATAGACGGTGAAACATCTGGGGACCCTGTGTGATCGCCACAGAAGGGCATCGTGTTGGCTTAGGGTCTTCCCATAGGGAGATCTGGTTGGCTGCTGTGAGAACAATATGCCAAACTAGATGGGACACTGGCCTGATCCGGCATTAGGGGGGGTCAACAGAATTTGGATGGGTCAAGTCTTCCGTGCAAAATCCAAGGATTCTCCCTCCACCCTTTGTTGAAAGAGGTGGGCAGAGTAGATACCAAAAGCCTCTGCATTGCAAAGGCTCTCTCTCTCTCTCTCAGTGCTCAAAGATCAGGGGCTCCTTCCTCTTCCTTCCACCTTCCCTCTTCCAGCGCCAAAGATAAACACTCACAAACTTACACAGAAAAACCTCAACATCATACAGATTAGGGTAATGTGTGCGCATTTGAGCCATGTGGTGTTAAGTCCTCCTGAATGTGAGGATGCATTTCAGGTGTGGGTGGGTGTGGGTGTGTTATTGTGCTGGATTTCCTGAGTACAATGCTAGCGCTTCTACCCTGGAGTCCAACCACCTTCGTCGCACTGCATTCATTACCTGTTGCATTATGGAATGGTGGCTTTTAGATCAGTATACCGGCACATCACACTAAATTTTAAAGGACGGGAAAGAACTGTGTGCTTGAACACCAGCACAAATTTCATCCCGGGGAAATTGGCGATGCAAAACTCCCACATTTGTCTGGATCAACAAGGTTGCAAACAGATTTTGTCTGGAAGCAAATAACATGGAAATGAGCGCCATGCTCCCACTAGATTCCGCTGGTTTTCTGCGCCATGTGAAAGATAAAGCACTGAAATTGTTGGGCACAGAAACATTAGGAAAATGGCATAAAGTGCAGTCTGAAAGCTTCTCCGTAATGGGGATATTTGTGAACAGAAATGCAGACAGATTCCCCACCCCCACCCCCAGCCACCAGCACCTAAACCTCTGGTACAGACAACACAAGCTAAACACTTTGTCAAAACATACTTTGTTGAGGTTGCGCTTAAGAGCCCCTTTCTGAAATTCTAAACAAATCGTAGAATTGTAGACTTGGAAGGGATCCTGAGGATCATCTAGTCCAACCCCTGCAATTCAGGAATATGCAGCTGTCCCATACAGGGATCGAACCTGCAACCTTGGCATTATCAGCACCACGCTCTAACCGACTGAGCCATCCAGGCTCAAATGGGTCAGAAAGACGCCAGGAAGATCTCCCTCGGCAACCTCAGCTCTGCAAAGTAAATGAAGACAGACCCACCATCCGTAGCCTCCAAAGGAGACGCTCCGCTTCCTCTGAAACATGGTGGCCGCTGCTTCTGGCTCCTGGCACTGTGGCCTGCTCTTATTCCTCAGGAGGGCTGCTCGCTCTCTGGCTCGCTCACACCGAGGTCGAACAACCGGGGAGACACATATTTCAAAGGGTGTTTCTTAAACTGCAGCTACATGTTGTATCCTTCTGGCACGTGAAGGAAACCGCTGTGACCACTTCCTGCCCCAAACGCCTCTGCGATTCTCGATTAAGGAGGTGCAGTCCCTCCCCTCTGGGAAATAGCATGCCCAGTTATTTATTTATTTTCTTTTAAGTGCCGTAAAACTTTCTTTTTCTTTCTTTCTTTTTTTCTTTCCTTTTGTCCTCTCTCTACTACTCATTCCTTTAACACAGTGGTTTTCAACCAGGGTGCTGTGGCTCCCTGGGGTACCCTGAATGATGGTCAGGGGTGCCTCAGGCAACACACGCCTCCATCCCTCTCTCCTTCCCTCCCTCCTCTGATGCCCTCTCATGTCTCTGCCTCCCAAAGGCTTGCACAGCTGTGTATTGCAGCAGCCCTGGCTATAAGATCCACAGGCAAATGGTACTCTTGGAGGCCCCTCTCTTTGGGGTGGGGGGCAGCTCAGAGACCAGGGGTGGCAGCAGCAGCTGCTCAGAGGACTCTCCCAAGTAGAGAGGGGAGAGGAGAGGAGGCTGAGGGAACACTCAATGAGGGAGGGTGTTCGAAAAAGGGTGAGAGGCTGCCAACTCTGCAGGCAGGGGGTGACAATGGGGTTGTTCCATTTTAAACCCATGACTAATGCACAATTATTACACCAACACTGTTGTAGAATACACCCACGGGAAGGGGGGGATACACAAATCTGGAGGGGCCCATTATGAATGTGGAAAATGCTCTGATGTCCGCTGTCCCCTAAAGCTTCAGGCCCCCAGCTTTTGCCAGGGAGTTGGACAGAGGGGATGGGCTCTGAGCCTCAACATCTGGAGACCCAAAGGTTTTCCACACCTGCCTAAGACAGCCCCACTGACGCCATGAGAACTCACATCCCTCTTTGCGTGGTTCCATTTCCTGGAAGAAAATTAGTCGACTCCGTGAAAGTAGACTGACCTGACTTCAAAACCCCATTTAAATGTAAATCTTGACCTTCAGCTTTCTCATGAAAGTCTTTTAAATTACTAGCTGCGAGCTGAACAAGATTTCTTTTCTTCTAAGTGCTAAGTTGGTGCCCCTTCCAAGCATCACACATTCCACTTTTCCCATTGCTGCTGCTCATTTTGGCTGCGTGAAGTGCAGCAATATGCACTCTGGCCTCTTCCTTGAAGGATGCTCTGTAGTGGGGGTGGCAGGCTGCTTCATAAGATAAAGGCATCTTCAAAACTCATTTCCATATGAAGCAAGCATCGACTGAGTTTATCCCCATCGAGGGTCCGCTGCCTGGTGTCTCAGCTATGAAATGTACCCGGCTGACAGAGCGACACCAGATTGAGTGGGCAAGAGCAATAGAGACTTCAATGGTCAAGAAGGCAGTTTCTGCACATGCTATAGAGGGAAGTGAGATGGGGCTCATTGGCTTGACTTCACCCCTGGAGGCACACTCCATTATCTCTTGGGACAGACGGATGCCAGGGGAAGTTTGCAAGAGAAGAAAGGAGAACTTCTGAACACTGCAGGTGCTCCAAGCCTGGGAATTAATGTGAAGAGTCAAATGGGAATTTAACTGGACCTTTGTCCAGAACCGAGCCATCATCCGACAGCAGATAATGGTCTTCAGTAAATTGCAAAGTACAAACAAACAGATGCCGTCTCCTATGACTTAAAGTGACAGCTATCCATCAAACCGCAAGGATACTGGGTGAAAACTGCTTCCTGGATGTTAAGAGCCCTGGAACATCACGGCAGCCAGACCAGCAGTATCAAGCTGCTTCAAAGGCAATGCAGCTTTAATGAAGGGAATAAACACTAATATCTCAAAGGCAAAAGCGGCAGTAGATTTGCTGCTGCCCAGTGTCAGGGCTCCGCAAGGCAGTTTTGTGTCCCCGTCCATGCCCTCTTAAATCCCTGGCAGAACGGAATGACCTCAGCACAAACCATCTGGGTAACATTTACAGAAAAAATTCTGCCAAGATCGTGGCGGAGGCATCCTCGGTTACAAGAAGCAATGCCCTTTGTGGCTTAGAAGCATCGCCTTCGAAGGCAAAGGACAGACAGCTGTGCCAAACTTTGGGGAATAAGTGGCATGCAAATCTGTGGTGGCTGCTGCCCATTGGGACTGGTAGGTTGGGAGGGAGGGAGCCCAACAGTAGGTGGCACCAGAGCCAAGTTAGAATCATAGAATCATAGAGTTGGAAGGGACCCCAGGGACTAGCCCAACCCCCTTGCAATGCAGGAATCTCAGCTAAAGCATCCATGACAGATGGCCATCCAACGTCTGCTTAAAAACCTCCAAGGAAGGAGAGGCCACAACCTTGGAAGGGAGACCATTCCACTACCAAACAGCTCTTACTGTCAGACGTAGGCACCAACTCCTAGAGGCCGAGGCAGTTCTAGTTTGGCCCCTATCCTCTCCGTTGAGTTCTGCAAGGGGCAACAATAAGCTCTAAGGAGGAGGAGGAGACTGGCAATCAGGGCCGCCCTCTGGGCTGGATGCAAGGAAGAAGACAGACAGTCCCAATGGACCAGCCTCTCTAATACAAGCAGTTGAAATAAATAATAATCGATAAGTTGTAACGAACAGCTGTGCTCAACTCCCCACACACATACACATTTAAAAATTATTTTCTTGTATCCTGCCTTTCTTCCATTATGAAACCCACAGGAATGTGCATGGGCCTTCTCGGTAGTGGCACCCGCCCTGTGGAATGCCCTCCCACCAGATGTCAAAGAGAAAAACAACTACCAGACCTTTAGAAGACATCTGAAAGCAGCCCTCTTTAGGGAAGCTTTTAATGTTTGACAGACTATTGTATTTTAATATTCTGTTGGAAGCCGCCCAGAGTGGCTGGGGAAACCCAGCCAGATGGGCGGGGTATAAATAATATATTATTATTATTATTATTATTATTATTATTATTATTATTATTACAGTGGTGCCTCGCAAGACGAAATTCATCCGTTCCGCGAGTCTCTTCGTCTTGCGGTTTTTTCGTCTTGCGAAGCATGGCTATTAGCGGCTTAGCGGCTATTAACAGCTTAGCAGCTTTAAGAAAAAGGAAACAAACTCGCAAGGACTCGCAAGACGTTTCGTCTTGCAAAGCAAGCCCATAGGGAAATTTGTCTTGCGGAACGACTCAAAAAACGGAAAACTCTTTCGTCTTGCGCGTTTTTCGTCTTGCGAGGCATTCGTCTTGCGAGGTACCACTGTATTATTATTAAGTCCATACATGGTCATCCCCCTAGGCATTCACCATTGGATCCATCTAGCTCAGTATTGCCTTCTCATACTGGCAGCAGCTCTCCAGAGCTTCAGGCAGGGAGCATCTCCCAGCCCTGCCTGGAGATGCCAGGGATCAAACCCGGGACCTTCTGTGCACAAGAAAGCTGAGCTACAGCTCTGCCTAGGATGCAAGCAAATCACCAGAAGCAAAGCAGCTTTGAGGCATAGGCAGCACCAGTGCACCTTATGGGCAAATCACATCCCGTTAAGCAGGTTACATAAGATGGCTTATGAAAGAAACAGGTCGCCTGTGAGAGCTAATCTTCCGCAGCCTGGCCAGTGCTAATCGAAAGCACCCACAAGTCATAGAATCGTAGGATTGTAGGGGCGGAAGGAAACCCAGGGGTCATCCAGCCTGACCCCCTGCAATGTCCCCGTCACAGAAGACGATTCGGAAAGAGAGGTTTGCGCAATTCTCTTTATTGCTAGTGGAGTCAAAGTGTGGAAAGAAGAGTTTGGATTTGGATTTGATATCCCGCTTTATCACTACCCTAAGGAGTCTCAAAGCGGCTAACAATCTCCTTTTTCCTTCCTCCCCCACAACAAACACTCTGTGAGGTGAGTGAGGCTGAGAGACTTCAGAGAAATGTGACTACCCCAAGGTCACCCAGTAGCTGCATGTGGAGGAGCGGAGACGTGAACCCAGTTCACCAGATTACGAGTCTACCACTCTTAACCACTACACCACAATGGGAACGGCCATGCCTTAGAATTCAGTGGTAGGATAAACAATAGCTCTTTGAGTTGGCAGGGAGGTGTTGTGACACGGCATGCAGAAGTTAAACTGGGGCCAAAATTGACACACACCCACCCAAGTTTCCACAACCGTCCCCCTGTGGAAAGAGGGGGGCAATCCTTTGCTGCTTTCTCCAGAGCGAAAGATTCAGAGATTAAAGGATTCTCACCCCCTTTGCCACATGAGGCGAGGTGGGAATTGCCAGCTCCTGCCCTACCCCACCAGAAGACAAGCAGCAGCACAGCACGCCACAATGCCTCTCTCTCAGTCGGTTAGAGCACTGTGCTGATGACGCCAAGGCTGCAGGTTCGATCCCCGTACGGGACAAATTCCTGCATCGCAGGGGGTTGGATGAAATGATCCTCAGGGTCCCTTCCAACAATTCTAGGATTCTCTCAGAGAATCGGCAGAAGTGGTGGAGTGAGTGGAGCGCTGCCTCTTGCACTAGGCCAATGCTCTGAGCTCAAGGGTAAGGAACGTCAGAACTAGGGGCTGAATGTGGCTCTTCAGGCCTTTGTCTCTGGCCCTCGGGAGTCTCCCCGGAATAGACTCCCTCTTGACTCTGCTCCATGCCTTCTTCCAGTTCCTTTGCCTGGGGGGAAACACAGTCTTGAATTGCAAGTATGTGTGGAAGGAGAGATGCGCAGAAGGAAACGTCTGGCTTTTGCATGGCTAGACTGCAGCCTACAGCATAAGGTTTCATCCACTACTGGTGCTGCCTTTGGGGTGATAAAAATGCTCTGATCCCTGCCTGAGCAGAACAAATCAATAATAATAATAATAATAATAATAATAATAATAATAATAATAATAACAGACGTTCTGCAATTTGGAGAGTGAAGGGGAAATATGTTGAAAATTGCAGGGCGAGCGAATCATTAATGGGAAGAAGTGTACATCGGGATGAATGTTCAATGAAGACCAGATATAATCTAACCCCGTGTAAGGTTCTTGCAAAGCAAATCAGAATGAGTTCCCCGATAAACAGAGACCATACACCTCTCTAACCTTCCTAACCTATTTTTCCTGTTCTCATTTCAAGGGCAGTTTTTCTGTTGTTGTTGGGGGTTTTTTTAAAAAAAAAATGTGTTATATGCTGGAAATGAAACCCAAAGGGAACTGCTCTAATTAACCTGTTAAAGAGGATTCGGCCCCTCAAGAGCCAAGGCAATAAGAGAGTCAGCGTTCCCAAGCTGTCATTTGCGAGTCCTCACCCATCTCCACCACCTGGAAGCCACATAAAATTGTTCACCGTGAGCCGGTGCCAAACCTAGGTTGATATGAACTAGATCTCAGTGTTGGGCAAAGTCAGATCTCTCGATGCTGTTTGGGCACAGCTGGTGCGTAAATAACGAAGCTTCACGCCACAGCTGGCAAATCTCCATTTGGCTAATTAATGTGTCACTGGTTGGCAGATGAGATGCGCAGAAATACGCCCCCTGCTGGCTGAGCTCATAGCAGCTGCTTGTCCTGACTTCCCCTTGTTCTAAAGCAAGGAGGGCCAGCTCCCACCAAGAGACTGCGATCTACTCACAGAGTTAAAAACTGGCAGTGATCTACCCCCTTTCGGGGGGTTCAGGTCAAAGTTGTTGAGCTCTTTTTTTATCCCAGCCAGGCCAGGAACTCCCTGTCAGGCATTCAGGCCCCAAAGACTTAGATTAAGTTATGATAGAGGACTAACATACCCTCCAACATTTCTCTGGTGAAAACAGGGACTTCCCATTCCATAAGAATTATTTTATTATTTATACCCCACACATCTTACTGGGTTGCCCCAGTCACTCTGGGCAGCTTCCAACATATATAAACACATAATAAACATTAAACATTTTGTAGTGGATTTGAGTTACTCGTGCGTAAACTGTCCCCGTTAGGGAGCTTAATTGCCTGGGTTAAACCGTCCTGACTGCACAGCCCATCTCAGCGTGGCTGCCTCAGTCGCTAGCAGAATCTGTCTGTGGGCGTTTCTTAAACCTTTTCCAGCATAAAAGCTGTTTGACTCCCAGTCGTCTCCGCCTCTCACTGCGCGGGAGTCTTCTGCGCAGGGAGGGCGTGGGTAGTGGAGGACCAGTGCTCTCATCACTGATGTCCAGGGAAGAATCCCGGAGCTCTCCCCCCGCTCCCCCCATTTGCCCTCCTGGATCCCTGGTGTTACGCCGATTTTCTTCCCCCTCTACCAAGCTGTGTCTCCCCCTGGTGCTGGTACCTTCTCCTGCAGAATCGGGGAGCCTCTCCTTCTCCTTTCGCTCTGATGTCAGTTCCCTGACATATTTTTTTTAAAAAAACCACTTCCCTATACAGGGCTGCCTTCAGACGGCTCAGGGGTGGCATAATACCATACCCTCCAACATTTCTCAAATGAAAATAGGGACGTCCTAAGGAAAAGCAGGACATTTTGGGATCAAATCAGAAACCAAGGTGGCTTCTCTAGATCAGGGACATCCCTGGAAAATAGGGGTGGTCTGGGCTAGTTAGAAGACCAACAATAACACTGACTGGTTCCAGATTCAGAACACTTCTTCGCAATATTCATCAGAGAATTGAAATTTACCTCAAAAGCCATCTATTATTATTATTTATTATTATTAATCACAGTCTACATAATTGTCTCAAGTCAATGTCCAGTCAAAACAGCTGTAGGTTTTGTTAGAAAAGATAAGAAAAAGGCAGGTCAATTTAACGGAAAACTAGAACAATACGTAATCATAGCAAAGACCTATTTATCCAGCTGGGAAAACCAGTTCGAACAAAAATGTCTTCAGTTTCTTCCAGGAAGTACAAAGCCCTTGTTTATATCTTGAAGGGCCTGCTATTCCACAGACAGGGGCAGCCACACTAAAAGCTCTGCTCTGACTTATTGGGCTTCTGGGATCTGTAACTTGCAGGAGAGAGACTTTGCTACAGACTGCAGGAGAAGGTGGCCTCTCAAGTAACCTGATCCTGAGCTGTATTTGTGCCGCCACCTTGAACATGGCACCCAGTGCGAATCTCGCAAGCAGGGTGTGCTGCTGACTCTCAAACGTTGGGTTTGTTGAAAAATACATACAACAAAAAAAATTAATCAATTTGAATCAAGCAACTCAAATTGGATTGACTAGACCCATTTTTTAAAAAGAAATGTTGACTAAACTCGCTCCAAGATTAAGGGCCCTGATCTTAAACTTCATTAGTTTCAGAGTCTATCTGTAATACTGTGCTTTACAATCAAGAAAATTCATTAATTGAAAACAAAGGTTTTGTATGAACTGAAGAGCATTGCAGAGACAGGGGTTAAGAACTGCTTTTGAGAGAGGGTGCTGTATTTACTTTTATCTTTCTCTCTCTGTTTTTATTTAGATTGGTTTCTTTTGTCTTATTGTATTGTGAAAAAGCTTTAATATGATCTTATTTTCAAAAAGAATACACACTTCTTGAGAGGTGGGCCTTCCTTTTACATTTCTGGAACGACAAAGTAAATGACGATGTTTCTCCCTTTAATTTTTTTCATAGTATTCTAGTATTCTGTTAGTTGCCTCTCTCCCTTTGTTAGTGAGAAGTCACCTGTATATTATTAAATAACAACAGACTATAAACTACTCTTAGACCCGTCTACTGTACTGTTCTCTTATACAAAGGACTTAGCTTCATCTGAGGAAAAATAGATGATGGTACATCTGCTAATGGCTGTCCAGATTATTATTTGTGTATACTGGGTTGGGGGAAGAACTCCAACACTCGAGGACAGGATCGTAAAACTTTGGGACATAGTGTACATGGTCAAAATACTCAACGCGGTCAAGGTTAGAAAACAAAGGCAACAGAGAGACGTTTTTATAGCAAAATGTACCAGAGTAATAAAGCTCAAGGAAATATATCACTGTTGGGGTCACCGTAACACATTCATGCTTATATATTTTACTCTTATTACATAGACAAAACAGCCATTCATTGGGGAAATATATGGGGAATAGAGAGAACATCCTTCACAAAGCTGGTGCCTCCCATGTAGATATCTATACGGCTCAGTTTTTGCCTGGAAATAGTTTAGAAATTGTTTACAGCAATGAAGATTTCTATTGCTAAATATAACTATCTCTAAAGTGTCAGAGAAAAGCTGGGCACCCTCAATTCTAGACTGGCTGGAAAACATCTGGAATATAGGAACACTTGCATATCACATTAGAGAGAGAGAGAGAGACAAGAGAGCAAGCAAACAAATTCATAGAACTCAATCTTTGTTGCATTTTGTAATGATTAGGTTCAATTCAACATAGATCAATATCATTTATTGACCTATATGAAATATTGTAACATGATTTTAGTTATGTTTGTTTGCATTGTTTCCTTTATTCTGTATTATCAGTTATTTTTCTGCATTCTCTATTACTGTTATTATTAACTTTTATTGTTAATATAGTGTAAGAACATCAGAAGTGTGGGATGTAATCCATTGGAGCAGTCAAATACAACATTCCTTGCTTTCCTAGAGTGGACACAGACAGGGGGATGTTACTCCAGCCAGTATAACTTCCTGTTACACCTGGTCTAGAGCATCCTCCCCCTGCATGTGACAAGGTACCCAACGAAAGGTCGTCACGCAGCCAACTTTCTCCTTTACTCTTTTGCTTCTCTTGGACTGCACTGCTGGCCATCAGCCAGCAACACATGGGGAAAATCCCCATAAGGGATGAATCCACACCTTTCTCTGTAACTACAAGCCAAAGCTTGCCTTCAGGGATGATACTGTGAACTGAATGCATAGCTGTCAACTTTCAGATTTGAAAATAAGGGATCAGCAGCCTCGAAAATAAGGAATCAGCAGCCTCACCTGTCCCAGGGACAGTCAACAGAATATCTAACAATCCAGGATAGCAGCGGAAAACAGCTGGAATAAGGGAATTTCCCACAAAAAAAGAGAAGGTTGACAGCTATGACTGAATGTGAGTAAACTTCTTGTTACATTTAAGGAAAGACTGTTGCGTCTTTATTCTTTTGAGAGGGATCAAAGGGAATTTACCGGGAATGAATCCAATCTGGGCAAGACAGACTGGATTGCTTAACTAAAGGGATTCAAGAATGCACACTTATTGAGAGCTGGACTCTTAATGTAATTTTGGACTCTTAATGTAATTTTGCCGTCTGCTGGCTCTCAGCCAGCAGCACATGAGTCCAGTCTCCCTATGAGATGATCTCACAGTTTATTGTGTAACTATCAAGTAAAGCCTGCCTTTCGGGGATCATATCGAAAACTGAAATGTGAGTAAACTTGTTGTTACTTTACTCAGAAAGACTCTTGTGTCTTTATTCTTTTAGGAAGGATAAAAGGGGACACCAGGAAATAATCTTAACTAAGAGGGATGCGGGTGGCGCTGTGGGTTAAACCACAGAGCCTAGGGCTTGCTGATCAGAAGGTCAGTGGTTCGAATCCCCACAATGGGGTGAGCTCCTGTTGCTCGGTCCCTGCTCCTGCCAACCTAGCAGTTCAAAAGCACATTAAAGTGCAAGTAGATAAATAGGTACCGCTCCAGCGGGAAGGTAAATAGTGTTTCTGTGCGCTACTCTGGTTCGCCAGAAGCAGCTTAGTCATGCTGGCCACATGACCCGGAAGCTGTACGCCGGCTCCCTCGGCCAGTAAAGCGAGATGAGCGCCGCAACCCCAGAGTCGGCCACGACTGGATCTAATGGTCAGGGGTCCCTTTACCTTTAAGAGATTCAAACAAATCTGCAAACTAGCTGTATAAGGGGAATGTATACTTGACTCACTAGCATGAGTGAGGAAGGATAATATTTAGAAGGAGAAGAGTTTGGATTTGATATCCTGCTTCATCACTACCCGAAGGAGTCTCAAAGCGGCTAACATTCTCCTTTCCCTTCCTCCCCCACAACAAACACTCTGTGAGGTGAGTGGGGCTGAGAGACTTCAGAGAAGTGTGACTGGCCCAAGGTCACCCAGCAGCTGCATGTGGAGGAGCGGGGAAGCGAACCCAGTTCCCCAGATTACGAGTCTACCATTCTTAACCACTACACCACACTGGCTCTCGATATAATCGATATAACCTCTCCTACAATCCACAACATTCCCACAAGAAGAGCCTGCTGGATCACGCCAGTGGCCCATCTCATCCAGCATCCTGTTCTCGCAGGAGCCAATCAGATGCCCCAAAAGGAAGCCCAAAAACGGTACCTGAGGCACAACACAACTCTCCCCACCTGCAGTTTCCAGTAACCAATATTCAGAAGTGTTATTGCCTCCGACCATGGAGGCAGAGCTTAGCCATATTGCCATTTTCTTCCATGAATTTGCCCAGTCTTCTTTTAATGCCATCCAAGTTGGGCCACAATTCAGGAGAATTGAAAGGCAGCTAACCAGGAAAATCTTTACAATTTAGTATATTCAGCCAGTTAGCCCTGGCGATTATCTAATTGAATTTTGATTTTTGTATTTTATTGTTGTTCATGTTTTTATACTGTATTTTATGCTGCTTTTATAATTAAGTAGTAAGTGTTTTAAAGTGTTTTAAATTTGTTGTTAGCCGCCCTGAGCCCGGTTTTTGAACCAGGAAGGGCGGGGTATAAATAATTATTATTATTATTATTATTATTATTATTATTATTATTATATTCTTCATACTAATTGGGAAAGCGGGGGGGGGGGAGAAAGTCAACAAGGTTCTGAAATTATGCCTAGGAAGGACGAAATAATTCTCTCCTTTGCAACCTTGCACCATGAAAGATTGATTGCGCCATTAATACTTCACGCAGCAGTGGGGCAGTTCATCTATTTATGATGATGGTGCGCAGAGATATGAAAGGCCGGGAGGTTGCAACACAGACAATGGCATTAGATAAAAATGCAACGCATGTGCTTTTAGCATTATCGACCAGCCTCCGCAGGGAATGCGGACCAAAGTCTGTAAGCGAGCCTCGCCTGCTGTCTTCTCCTACCCCCCAGATTTCATGTTACTTCTAGACTCAAAGCCAGTTTGGCTACTCTCCAGAAGCAGAAAAGCAAGCCACAGTGATTATTTTCGATGTCTAAAATGTCATCTTGTTAAAAAAAAAAAAAAAAAAGGAGGCGGTAGGGAAAGATGCATTATTTAGATGAAAGCCCAGCCCACGGATTCTGAAATGTTGCTCTCTGGGAGAGTACAGCCTCTAGTTCTGGGCTAGTGGTATCTTACGTAACAAAAATGATCACAGAAGCATGGGCTGTGGGTAAGCACCATAATTTAAAGCACAATTGGAAGCAGGTGGCTTCCCTCCAAGAATCCTGGGGCTGCAGATTGTAAAGAGTGCTGGGAGTTATAGAGTTATAAGGCTAAACTGCAGGTCCCCAGAGTTCTCTGGTGCATACACTGCCTTCCTCTCTGCAGACTTTGGACCAATAGTACTATGGGAGAGAGAGAAGTGGGGTTTTGGAAGGGTTAAGAAGAAGTGCCTGATTTTGGAAGGGTTCCCCTTCCCATCACACTACCGAGTTAGGAGGCTTTCCTCCTAGTCCAGTGCTGTGATTTGGAAAATAAACCAAGCTTTCCAAGGGTTTTCAATCTGAGCCAAGTGGAGACAAGCTCATCCATCTCTGTCCAAAACCAGTGATGTGGTGGTTTAACTTGTAAAGCACAATGACCTTTAATAATAGATCTGCAGCCTGCTGAAAGGCTTTACGTTGCAAAGACAAACTTGCAAACAAGTGCTGCTATTTAAACTGCTAGCCTGAAATAAGAAGCCCGTGGAAGAAAAGGGAAGCCGTACCCAGCCTCTGTTGCAAAATAATAGTGCAACTCAAAAGCCTCATTCTTGCTTCACTCGCTGTCCAGAGCAAGAACAGCCCATCAATTCCCCTGGTGTTCCAGTCGATGACATCATCACTCCTGCTCCGGAGTAGTCCCAAAGTTGTGCTCCCACCCACTCCACTTGTGAGAGAAATCCCAGGGAGCACTGGAGCAGTTGCTGGATATCAAGGCCATTAATCATAACTCAAGGGCCAGTCTATATTTTAAGGGGGGAAAGAAACAATGGCCGTGTTACACAACTGAAGAGCCTGTTTGCAAGGTGGCCCCGACTGCATCTCTTAGTCCCACAAACAAGATCTTGCAGACTTGGGCTGAGTCCCAATAAGGAAGCAAAGAAAGGAGCCATTTTCAGAAGCCAGGTGACCTTGAGATCAAATCTATCTGTATATCCAAATAGGGTGGTTTGTTTGTTTTGAGCAGCACACAGACAAGACCAGTGTTGCCCTGGATTTACTCCAGAATCATTAAAAACAGCGAGAGGCTCACTTCTGTGTAGCGTTTCCAGATATGGATTTGTCCTGGAGGACTGGAAACTCTGGCAGTCGCGCCCCTTTCGAAACATGCAAATCAGCATGCATGCACCCGCATGCACCCGCACACAACATGAGAGAGGTATCTCTGGGGTTGTGGGTTTTTGTTTTTTTCCCTGCCACTATATAAAATCCCTACGAAAACAAAATAAATCCTGTTGGCTGCCAACAGGGAAGAGAAGCAGCTCCAAAAACGCTCCTCCATCTGTTTGGGACTGGATCAGGCAAGCGAGGAATGCAGCAGCAAGGGCGTTGAGAAATGTAATTTGGGTATATAAAGGATGGACAAATGGTTCGCTGTCCAGAAACCATGAAAGCACATCGATTCTAATATATTAGAACCTAATATTTAGGGGAGAGAGGTGGGCATAAACATGTGTTTTTAAGGGGTTGTAGCTGCTCTGGTAGGGACACGGGTGGCGCTGTGGGTTAAACCACAGAACCTAGGACTTGCCGATCAGAAGGTCGGCGGTTTGAATCCCCGCAATGGGGTGAGCTCCCGTTGCTCGGTCCCTGCTCCTGCCAACCTAGCAGTTCGAAAGCACGTCAAAGTGCAAGTAGATAAATAGGTACAGCTCCAACGGGAAGGTAAACGGCGTTTCCGTGCGCTGCTCTGGTTCGCCAGAAACGGCTTAGTCATGCTGGCCACATGGCCCGGAAGCTGTACGCCGGCTCCCTCAGCCAATAAAGCGAGATGAGTGCCGCAACCCCAGAGTCGGCCACAACTGGACCTAATGGTCAGGGGTCCCTTTACCTTTATTCCATCAAGGCAAATCTATCAGGGACCACATGATGATGGTTGATGGGCCTCCTGTCAAATGGGGGGCATTCGTTTCTCTCTTTCTTCCACTCTCTTGGCTCATCCTAACTTTCCCCATCCAGTGGGCTGTGGGGAAAGAGGCAGATTGGCCCCATACCAACCTGAGGTTGCCCACTCCCAGTTTAGGGAAGCAACCTTCAGCCACATCCACTGCTTGCATTTAAGGAACTAGGATACCACTTCAAACAGTGATGGATTCTCCCAAATAATTCTGGGAGCTGTAGTTAGTTAGGGGTGCTGAGAGGCATCAAGAGAGCCTCTATTCCCCTTGCAGTGTCATGATTCCAAGAGTAGTTTAGCCATCAACCCCTCTTCAGGGAAGTTTTAAATGTGTGGCATTTTAGTGTATTTTTGGTCTTTGTTGGAAGCCACCCAGAGTGCTGGGGAAACCCAGCCAGATGGGCGGGGTACAAATAATAAATTATTATTATTATTATTATTATTATTATTATTATTATTATTCCGCCAATATGGAATTGTGAAGAACTGAACTTGAGATGGAAAAGAGTGAGAAACCAAAACTGCTTGATTCAACTATCCCTCACCCAAGCATTTTGAAATCTCGTTGTGGTAAGCTATCTAAGAACAGTTAACAAAAATAGTTTTGAGTGGGGGGGGGGGATAGAGAGAGATAGAGAGAGAAAGAGACCTGCAAAACTGTTATACTATGGGAAAATATTCCCCAGGAATTGAGATCAAACACCTGCTCAAAGGAAAACACAATGCAGAACGTTAACAGCTCCCACAGACATTATTGTATGGATGTTCTGAATAAGACTCGTTCCAACCTCCAGTCACCATGGTTACGTAGTTTGGAGTACCCTTTTCCAACAGCAGCACTGAGTTCCACAGAGGGACTTGAAAGCAAAACCGTCAGTATCACAACGCCATTATACAAATCTACTGTTGCTGGGAGTATTGTGTACAGTTAGGGTCACCTCACTTGAAAAAGGATATTGCAGACTTGGGAAAGGTTCAAAAAGGGGCAGCCAAAAGGGCAGGGGT
The DNA here is from genome assembly GCF_965112155.1 of Podarcis liolepis. Taxonomy (NCBI): domain Eukaryota; kingdom Metazoa; phylum Chordata; class Lepidosauria; order Squamata; family Lacertidae; genus Podarcis; species Podarcis liolepis. The sequence goes on from NC_139567.1 coordinate 36,167,760, forward strand.
CAGCATACTTTTTCAGCAGGGGGCCGGTCCACTGTCCCTCAGACTTTGTGGGGGGCCAGACTATATTGGGGGGGGGGGAATGAACGAATTCCTACGCCCCACAAATAACCCAGGGATGCATTTTAAATAAAAGCACACATTCTACTCATGTAAAAACACGCTGATTCCCAGACCGTCCGTGGGCCGGATTGAGAAGGCGATTGGGCCGGATACGGCCCCCGGGCCTTACTTTGCCTACCCATCATCAAGGGGATGGAGTGGCTCCCTTGTGAGGAAAAAATGCAGTATTTGGACATTTTTCGTTTAGAGAAAAGAGGTAGCATGGTAAAATGATACATGACAAGGAGAAAGTGAATCGAGGAAAGTTTTTCTTCCTTTCTCATAACGCTGGAACTGAAGGGCACCTAATGAAGCTGAAGATTCAGGACAAAGAAAGTAATTCTTCATGCAGTGCACAGTTAAACTAAATAGAATTGGGCAGACTCACAGGGGATGAGGGTATCAGTGGCTACAAGTCGTAATGTCTAAGCTCTGCTTCCACAGATGGAGGCAATCGTGCTTCTGAATGCCATTTGCTGGAAACCCAAGGAGGGCAGAGGGCTCTTGTGCTCAGATCCTACTTCCCATGGAGGGATCTTGTTGACCCCTACGAGAGCAGGGTGATGGACTGGACGGGCCATTGGCACGATCCGGCTCGCTCGTCTTATGTTCTTAGGTGTAAATTATATCCATTCTGGTTTCTCTCCATTTCTCATTTTCCGATCTTTAAATTCAGTTCTCCACATTTCTATGTCACTTGGTGAATTTTGCTTTTTTAAAAAAGAAGTCCTTGTGAAAATTCATCAGCATTCTCATGTGAATTCCTTCTACTATACACATTTTAGCCACCGTGAGCCCAGTCTTGGCTGGGGAGGGCAGGGTATAAATAAAAAATTATTATTATTATTATTATTATTATTATTATTATTATTATTATTATTAGCAATTTTGCCTAAAGTCCACATTTCTGCAAGGCATAAAGTAATGCATTTCCATACATTCTTTGCACTAACGTTCGCATTCCTGGGCACACTTTACCCTAGTATATACAGTGCCATTTTTTGAGAAAATGAGGTGCCAGAACTCACCATGAACGCCCCCCCCCTTGTTCTCTTATAATGGCAATGCCCACCTGAGAGGAGGCGGAACTGAGTTCTGGCGAGTTCTGGCTGGGAAAATAAGCCTTGAGTCTACGCATCATTGAACACAATAGTTGTCTGAAGAACCACGTTGCAGAATTCACAGAGTTGTCCAATTCAAAGAATGGTGATGTTTCAGTTTACAACATTGTGGATTCGGACAAGTTTCCCTTTAAATGCAGATGGAAGTGGATTTCTCCCCGAAGCCTACTTCCATGCCACTCACAACAATAACAAGGCATTAAAAACACACACAAGCACATTTCCGACAATATAATCAACACAGTGGTGCATCGAGAAAGCAAAAACAAGCAATGCAATTAAGAACCAATGTTGCTCAATAGAGAGGTCGCAATAATTCAAAAATACCATTATCAGAAACGGCTGCTGCGTGCCAGTGGAGAAATCCTTCTGGGAAGGGGCTTGGTTACCCAGTGCAGCAGCAGAATTGCCCATTTGCTCTTTTGTAGGGTTGCAGCTTCAATCCCCGGCAGCATCCCTAGGTGTGGCTGAGAAAGACTTCCTGCCTGAAACTCTGGAGCGCTGCTGCCAGTCAGTGTAGAACAGAGGTAGGGACCCTCCACCCATGGGCCTAATGCGGCTGACTAGGCTTCTCTATGGGACGCAGGTGGCGCTGTGGGTTAAACCACAGAGCCTAGGACTTGCTGATCAGAAGGTTGGCAGTTCAAATCCCCGCGACGGGGTGAGCTCCCGTCGCTCGGTCCCTGCTCCTGCCAACCTAGCAGTTCGAAAGCACGTCAAAGTACAAGTAGATAAATAGGTACCACTAGCGGGAAGGTAAACAGCGTTTCCGTGCGCTGCTCTGGTTTGCCAGAAGCGGCTTAGTCATGCTGGCCATATGACCCAGAAGCTCCCTCGGCCAATAAAGCAAGATGAGCGCCACAACCCCAGAGTCGGTCACGACTGGACCTAATGGTCAGGGGTCCCTTTACCTTTACCTAGGCTTCTCTATCTGGTCCAGGTCACACCCCACCAGCCCTGCTCCACCCACACCTTGGGGTGTTTTTGTGTGGCAAGGAGCATGTCCTTTCTGACCCATACAATAAGGTGGGAAATGTGGATTGGGCCAGTTCTCCCTGAGATTGTGTGGCACAAATTAAATTCCTCAAGCATCCTGCCTTCATCAAGTTCTAACATCATGCAAAATAAAGAAAAACACGTACCACACATGCCACACATCAGGGCCGGCCAGGGCCGGATTTTGGTTTGATGAGGCCCTAAGCCAGGCATTGACAAACTCGGCCCTCCAGATGTTTTGGGACTACAATACCCATCATCCCTGACCACTGGTCCTGTTAGCTAGGGGTGATGGGAGTTGTAGTCCCAAAGCACCTGGAGGGCCAAGTTTGCGTATGCCTGCCCTAAACTACTGAAGGTAATGGGGCCCTTTATATGTCCAGCTATCCTTTATCAACAACAAATTGTCGCTGTTTTTTTGTGTTGAATATATGCGATATGGTAATTTATGGACCGGGTAGGTATCTATAGCCACTTGCACATAACAAATAGGAGCCTACACAAAACACTGTTGCTGTATGTAGGTTTTATTTTATTTGCTTTTTATCTTTTATATTGGAAATGTACATCCAGGTTTTAATTCCTTTAAATTTGGGGGGAAGGGCAAGAGTGTGGGGCCCTAAGCTATAGCTTTCCTTTAAATTTGGAGGGAAGGGCAAGAGAGTAGGGCCTTAAGCTATAGCTTGTTTAGCTTATACGTAAATCTGGCACTGGGGCTGGCCCATTCATGTGTCAAGGTGAGGCAACTGCCTGAGGCAGCAGAATGGCTGCCCTCTGGGTCTCCCGGGGTCTCCTCTTGCCCAAGAGTGGGACCCTCCTCACTCTGTCTTTGATTTCCACTTCATCCATCCTTTAAGGTTAATTTGATTCCCCTTCTTGTAGATCTTTATTTCCCCCTTGTTCCCAACGTACATCTTCATTCACCCCTTCGGCAAAGGAGGACGCCATTTTGTAATTCACCTCAGGTGCCAAAATGTCTTGGGTCAGCCACAAATGTGCAGTCTTCAGGTTTTTCCTTTTCCTCTGCAGTTGGAAAAGGTGCAACCAGAGTTTCACACAAATATTCTCAGCTTAGCTCTGCCATATATCTGTAAGAACATAAGGAGAGACCTGCTGGAGCTAGACGTGCCTTCTTCACCTCTCATTGTCTCCCGTTCCACCTCCTGGTGGGCTTCCATCCAACCAGTCTCAATAGGTACCGGCTGTCATGGACCGGCCCCATCCCAACATCATGCCCTCTGCTACCAATTCAGTCTCCTGGCCTACCAGATGCCTAAGGGAGTCCAGAAGCAGGGCCCGAATGCAGCAGCGACACTGCCCACAACCAGTATTCAGAGGTACCCTGCCTCTGGCAGTGAAGATATAGGCATCATTTCACCCCAGTGCTAAGGACATTCCACCCATTTCCGAGTTAGTGTGGCATAGCTCCACATCTGTCAATGCATAGATGAAGGTGCTTAGATAGTCAACAGATGTTTGAAAGAATGACGTGTTTAGGAGACAGGCCAGATGTTTAGGTGCCGTCTAGGAATCTGCCTTAGGCTCGACTGGGATTGAAGATGGAGTAAACAGTGCCCAGCAGATTGAGGAACAGCTGGACATTGCCCTGGAGTGAATGTTTTGGATACTTTGAATAATCTGAAAAATGGGCAGATGGAGAATGGGAGGTCCTCTCTACTTCTTTCCTTTATCTCTCTTTTTCTCTTTCTATTTTATGCTATCTGAAATTATTTTTAATGACATTTAGCTTTCGTCTGTTTTGTTGCTGTTTTTTTGGGGGGGGGAGGTTGTTTAAGTTGCATTTGGTTTTTTGATGTCCTCTATGTTGGGTTGCGGGACGCGGGTGGCGCTGTGGGTTAAACCATAGAGCCTAGGACTTGCCGATCAGAAGGTCGGCGGTTCAAATCCCCATGACGGGGTGAGCTCCCGTTGCTCGGTCCCTGCTGCTGCCAACCTAGCAGTTCGAAAGCACGTCAAATAGATAAATAGGGACCGCTCCGGCAGGAAGGTAAACGGCGTTTCCGTGCGCTGCTCTGGTTCGCCAGAAGCGGCTTAGTCATGCTGGCCACATGACCCAGAAGCTGTACGCTGGCTCATAAAGCGAGATGAGCGCCGCAATCCCAGAGTCGGCCATGACTGCACCTAATGGTCAGGGGTCCCTTTACCTTTACCTATGTTGGGTTGAGGAGGATACTCACAAGAAGGTGATGGTTGACCAAAGAACCCTGCATGGGAGGCAGGGAAGGGAATAACTCCCAGGTGGGAGGCTGGAAGAAGAAATGGAAGCTTCCAGCTGTGAACTGGCAAGCTCCACTCCTTTTTGTGTGAAATAAGGGTTAAGGGTGCCACCAGTTTCACACAAATATTGTCAACGTAGTTCTGCCATATATCTGTAAGAACATCTGTCCTTGATTTCCTACAACTCAACATAGAGGACATCAAAAAACCAAATCAGTCCTTGATAGAGGGCTCTGTATTTTATTTTCTCTCTCTTTCTTTACCTTCCTATTTCCTCTCATTGTTTTCTTTCTTTCTTTCTTGGTTCCCCCCCCTCTCTATTTTTATTTAGTTTGTTTTTTATTGTATTCTATGTTGAAAACTTCCAGTAAATAATCAGATTTTTTAAAAAAAGAATCTGCCTTAGGATGAGTCAGACCATTAGCCCAGCCAGCGCAGCATTGTCTGCACTGACTGGCAGCAGCTCTCCAGGGTTTCAAGCAGCAGAGAGTCCTACCAAGAGATAATGAGGATTGAACAAATGCTCTATTGCTGAGCAGCAGGTCTTCTCTGCGGGGGGGGGGTGGCAAGGGGGGTCTCATTCCCTCTAGCAGTGTCTCAGGTGGGTGAGTGCCAGCAAATAAGATTTTAAAGAAAAAGAAAGAGCAGAGCAATGGGGAGGTGAGCGGGTGGTTCATCAAGCACCTTTGAAGTCCATTGGGCTCAAAAGTGCTGGTGGCAAAGGTATAACAGTTAAAGTGTTGGCTTGTGATCTGGGTTTGAATCATCACTCAGCCATGAAGCTCCCTGGGTAAACTTGGACCTGTCGTTGACTCTGAGCCTGATCTACCTTGCAGGTAAAATGGGGAGAGCGAAACCAGGTCTACCACCTTGAGCTCCTTGGAGGAAAAGATGGAGGTGTAAATGAAATGTACTACATAAACCAAGCCAGGGCTAGTGCAAGATGCACCCAAAGCAAGCCGTCGAACCTCTCCCCTCCCCAGGGCGAGCCATTGCTCCTCTTCCCTCATCTTTGCAAGGTAGTGAGCAGAGAAAGCAAAAGCCCACCCTTTCCTACTGACTGCCATGGCAGTGTTGATACGAGCAGCCGCCCCCACAGCCTTTAGAGATGCCTTCAACACCAGCCAGCCACATCCCTTGCTGCCACAGCAACCCATGCATCCTGCACTGCAGACAGCAGCCACAGCTCACAGGAGCGGCCGGGTAGCTGCTGACCACCTCCGCTGGACAGCATCCCAGAGAATCAAGGTGGGAAAGAAGAGTCGCGGTGCTCAGGCAAAACAAGAAAGCAGGGCCCACGGGAGTGCTTGTCCATCACCTCCATCTCCTGTCATCTGAGGCCATTGCTTCATTTTGTCTAATGGATGGACCGGCACCGAGTTGAACCCATAATCTTTCCATAGAGAATAGAGGGAGGAAGCAAAGTATGGGGAACCCTGTGGCCTTCTTGGAGTCCATCTCCCATCATTCGTGGCCGTTGGCCAAGCTAGCTATGCCTAATGGGAATAAGAGGTCAGCCACCTTGGGAGGGCTCCAGGTTCTGTGTTCTTGGTTCACAGAAACCAGAAGTCAAGCAGACAGTAGCCCTGCCCAGGAGCATCATTTGCCATGCAGTTAATACCACATGGAGGGAGGGTACAGGCTCATGTACAGAAGCCCCAATGAAGGCTGGGCCATGAGGGTGAATGAGGCACTGCCCCACCAACCTCACTCTGCCCTCAGCCAGATGCCAGATGCCTGCCTTCTTACTTACAACCAGTCCAGCTTCCAAAGGCTTCTGGCTGCCCTTGTAGAGCTCATCCAGGAGGACAATGGGGGGAAAACTGGAATTGGCTCTGGTGCCACCAACTGTTTGGCTCCCGTCCCACCAGTCTCAATGGGCACCGACTGCCACTAATCTTAATGGAACCACTGTACTGAATCTCTTCGCTGGTTTTACAGAGTGAGACGGTGTAAAGACGGGTCCCAGCTTCATTCCCTAGCACGTTCAGTTTTAAGACAGCGAGTGATGGGAAAGTCCTGTGTGTGTGTATGTGTGTTTGTGTGCGTGCGCGCGTGTCTGTCTGTCTGTCTCTCCCCAAGTCCATGGAGTATACTGAGCTAGATGAAAAAAACATAACCGTAGAATCATAGAATTGGAAGAGACATCTAGTCCAACCCCCTGCAATGCAGGGATCTTTTGCCCAACATGGGGCTTGAACCCACAACCCTCATGCTCTACCAACTGAGCTCTCTGACCTGGCATAGGACAGCTTCCCAGGTCCACCGCCACCCCACCTAGATGTGGGTTGCAGAGTGGCGCAGTGAAAGCAGACATCCCTCCGCTTCAGGTCAGTCCAAAGGAAGACTTCATATCATACCCAGCAGCAGTGGAGGCTGGATCATCAGGTGGGTCACTGCCCCACCAACCTCCATCTCAGTTCCTCAAGCCCATCTCCCTTCTTACTTGCCACCAGACCAGGAGGTGGCTCTGGTTGTCAGCTTCTTCGTATCAGCATTGCCCTTGCAGATCTCAGCAAGGAGGAGGAGGAGGACAAAATTAGAAGGAGTTAGTTCTGCCTCTTGCTGGTTCTGGCTCCACTTTCTGCTGGTCTTCCTGACTTCCAACCCACCAGTCCCAGTGAGCACCACCACACAGCAGGTTGTTGTAGACAACCGTTTTTAACCATCTGCATGCCAGGAAGCCTCTGTATAGAAGGCACCTAGCCCTTGTGGTTCTTGGAGGGACGATAACAATATTTGCAATTTTCTGCCCCTCGACACAGACCAGACCACTTTACAAACCATATACCCTGTTGCACCCTTGTGTTGCTCTTTCAGCTTCCATATGGGGCTAAACAATTTCAACCTTTTGCAATGCAGTTATTGGAAAAGGGTAAAAAAGGGGGGGGGAGACGATTGCCACTCTTTCTAGCAGTAATCTCACTCTGGTCATTTAACAGTGGAGGTCAAAAACATTCTGCCAAATCGTTCTCTTGCTGCTGCATTGGTCTAGTTTATAAACAGGGAGCCTCACTCACACAACACGGTGTGACCTATAGATGAATGCATTCCCCCCCCCCCTAAGCAAGCAAGACATCCTGAGTTGCAGGAGCAAAGCTTTCGTGAAAGATATGGGAAGGGGATCTCCCTCTCTTAGCACAATATTGATCCTGCATTTTCTCCTTCCGACAAGTTAGCAAATTAAGGCTTGCCTGCCTAGACAATCTGGAGCGCGCCCCATTTCGTCTTTGACATATTCAAACAGGAACCCCTGTCCCAAGTTGCCGCCACCTCCTCGGACCCTCGCAATTGCCCCAGACACCCGAGGAATGTTCAGCCTCCTCAAAACGATTTTCCGTACCCCCAACCCTGTAGCATCAGCAGACAACACAACCGCCTGTAAAGCTCCTTTGCTTTCCTAATGCTACACATGCCTCTACGGTTCTGCAGTAGTAATAGTAGAAAAAGCAAACATGTTGAAATGGTTATTGCTTGAGGAGCTTGAAAGGCACCCGGTCCCCATTGATGCAAAATATACAGAAGCACAAACAGACAGACTTTGTGCATAAGAGCATCTCTGCCGTTCCGGAGTGCAAATTCTCTTGACGCATCATGCTCTGGCACATGTTATATGAGCATTGTTTTACGTTCAGATTATGGCTCAGCCGAGACAAGAATCGGATCCTTACCTTAAAATTGCCTTGCTGCTTCACTTTATGCAACGTTGATGCTCACAGTCAACATCAAGGCAAGGTTTATTTATTTCAAAGACAAGGAAGGAGGGCGTGCAGTTATGGAGCCAGCCGCTCAGTGTTCCCTCGCAAAGGAGAAGCTTCTATGGCATTGTTGATTTGGAGTAGATGATGTGTCTGCATTTGCTAACCTGCTGTTTTAATGCTCTACGGTCTCTTGGCAAGAAACCAGCAGCATTCCCAGCCACAAGGGGGCGTTCGGTGTTTTCATGAGCCACCGCGCATCTCGCAAACCTTCCACGCTTCTTGCAAGAAACACAAAAGAATTGGTTCAGCAGCATTCAGGCTACTATACATGGGGGAGAAACAAAGAAAAACAGAGGGGGAGACCCCACAGGGCTTTGGGAGGAATCCATCTTCCATTCTGCCCTTCGACCAGTGCAGTGATGCTGCCACTATTGTTAGATGTGCACCAAGGAGACTTTGGTTCAAACCCCCGGCCAGCTGTGAAGCCAACCTCATAACTGCCTATGCTTGTTCGTTTATTTGTTTTTAAGAAATACTGTATTTATATCCTGCCTTTATAATCCAAGCAGCACAAGTTAGCTTGCATGGTTCCCTCCACCCAGCATTCTATCTCCGCAACAAATCCATGAGGTGGGATAGTTTAAGAAGTGGCCCGTGATCAATTAGCTAAGCATCCCAGTTTGAGTGGGGAATCAGACCCTTGTCTGCTACACTGTGCAGCGTTCTAACAGATCAGATCATGTCGTTCATTTGTCCATCGAGCTCAGCATTGTCAACTCTGGCTGGCAGCAGCTCTCTGGGGTCGCAAGCGAAAGCCTCTCTCATCATCTGCTATTTCCCTCTCAACTGGAATTGCCACAGGTTGAATCGGGGAACTATCTGCCTGGAAAACATGCACCCTATCACAGAACTTGCTCTACACACACACACACACAGAGAGAGAGAGAGAGAGAGAGAGAGAGAGAGAGAGAGAGAAACACAATTGGTCCATCTAGCCCTGTTCATCCCACTCTGATAGCAATGACTCTTCTCAGTTATTATCATGAATTCAAAGCATTGGTGTTGACCTTTAAAGCCCTAAATGGCCTCGGCCCAGTATACCTGAAGGAGCGTCTCCAGCCCGAACCCTGAGGTCCAGCGCCGAGTGCCTTCTGGTGGTCCCCTCACTGCAAGAAGCCAAGTTACAGGGAACCAGGCAGAGGGCCTTCTCGGTAGTGGCACCCGCCCTGTGAAACGCCCTCCCACCAGATGTCAAAGAGATAAACAACTATCTGTAGGCAGCCCTGTTCAGGGAAGTTTTTAATGTGTGACATTTTAATGTATTTTAAATCTTTGTTGGAAGCCACCCAGAGTGGCTAGGGAAACCCAGCCAGATGGGCGGGGTACAAATAAAAAATTATTATTATTATTATTATTATTATTATTATTATTATTATTATTATTTATTTTAAAAATATGCACTGGGGCAAATGGGGCACTACCCTACCATCCTTCCCACAGCCAGCTGCACCTTGACCACCTTCTTATTTAAAAGACATGGGGCAGGGCACAGCGTCTCAGCTTCCTCCCCTTTAGTTTCAGTGATACCCTTGCAGAACTCAGCAAGAAGGATGGGGACAACACTAGAAACAGTTGGCTCCTCTAGTCATTGGCTCTGGCCCTAACTCTGCCTGTCATGCACTCTGGCTCCCCCTACTGTTGGGCTCCCCACCTTCTGCCCTACCAGTCCCAATGGCACCAGCCATTGCTGAACATCTGTGTCTGCCCTATACAGCGTCAGACACTACTGCTACTTACTACGACCAGCTGTGGCTCTCCACGGTCTTATTCCACACTGCCAGGCACTCTTCCAACAATCACACTATCTCCCTCCCCACCCCTTTCCTCCATCTCTCAAAGTGCATGTCTTCCCCAAATGAATTATTTGCAGCTCCCTGTTTCAGCGCCATACCCCAGGAGATGGCTCACACACTTTCGCAAACAGAGGTGTAACTTGTGGGCAAAGTAACGCATGTATTTTTGCTCCAGTAAAGTTGCCTTGTTGGAAGGAATGGTTATTCTAGTGTTGATTAAGAAGGCCTGCTGGATCAGGCCAAACATCCTTCTAGTCCAGCTTAACACCAGGTGTCAGTGAAGTTAACCAAAAACAGTGCAGACCTAGTGATCACAGCAACTCTTCCCAGATCTTGCCTGAGTGAGGCAGTTGTGAGGACTGAAGGTCCCCATCTTCCTACCATTCTCTAAGGATCCTCACCCCGTTCCTTCCCCTGTAGCCAAAGCCTCTATTATCTTGTCTCTCTCTTTGGTCCACCCTCTTCATTTCTCTGCATGTTCTGGGGAGGGGAGCTGGTCACAGCAGGAGGGGGAGACTTACTGGGGTCTGCAGCAGCTTCCTCATCTATATGTCCTGGCCCCACTCCTCTCCTGCCTCTGATTCTGGGCTGCTCTCTGCCCCAGGCTCTTCCTGCTCACTAAACCCTGTTCCCTATTCAGATTCCGACATCTCCTCCTTCCAGGCTGCCCTCTCTGCTCCCTCTGACCACTCATTGTCATCCCACCACCAATCCACAGACTTCTTCCCCAGGGGTTCCCTTGGGGGTTCTCCAGCCAGTGCCTCCCACCACTCCTCTGCATCCAGCCAGCCCATAATAGTTCTGCATGATGATGGACTTTCCTTTCATTCCAGGTCCCACTTGTTGTCTTAATCCCGGTATCAAATGGTACAGTAATTATAAAAATGAGGTTTTCAGGTTGGCAGAGATAAATCGTTGCAGTACAACAGGCTCCAAGAGATCCCATGGACACATTCACTTACCACCGGCGGGGGGAATTGCCTTTACAGCGCAGAGGCCTACATTTACTCAGGGAATTTGGAAAACAGAGTACGAGGGCTTAATGGCTCTAAAAGCTTCCGAGGTCCACCCAAGTCAGAGAATCAAACTCAGAGAGTGCAGGAGTATCGATTTCCTTGCCATTAGCCTCTTCTCCGAGGCGTAGAACACATTCAACACAGAGGTTTCATAGGGGACAGTTCTGGCTAGGTTGTTTCTCTTAGAATTGCTTCCAGCTACAAATTCTGCAGAAAGCTATTTATCTCTCAGATTTGTGATCCATCCCTGGGCACGCATAAGGCATAATTAGATTCTACCCTCACGAAACTCATGGTGCAAGGAGAGAAAAGGCTAAGCAATAGCATACCCTCCAAGATTTTCAGTGGTGGAAAGAGGAGCAGGTTTGTAAGAGGGATTAATACGCAGTCCCCCTGAAAATGGGGGGGGGGAGCATGCGAGGGGAATTGTGGGTCACGACGCAAGGAGGGAGCAGCTTCCACCCTGCCTTGTATTCATCACAATCAGCATTGTTTCCATTCCACTGCAGTTTGGCTTCCACTAAAATGTACATTATTTGTCTCCGGTGAAACTAACATAACTAATGACGTAATCAACTTCTTTGCATTTCAGCGCAAGGGTTTGGGAAGGCTCTGGCAGGATCCTAGAGCCTTCCTTCTCCTTCCCCAAACTGTGCAAGCACTAACTGGGCCTTGGGAAAGAAAGAGGGGGACTCTAGGACCCTATCGGACCCTCATGTCTCTTTCCCAAATGCTTACCAGGATTTGGGAAGGAGGCAAGAAGGTGCCCTCTCAACTCGGCACCTGTGCAGGGGAACCAGTTGTGCCATCCTAAATCCACCGTTGGGGTGGCACAACTATCCATCTTCCTCCTCCTTGGTCTCAGTGCTGCCCTTGTAGAACTCAGCATGGAGGAGGATTAGAATTAGTTGACTCCACCTCTCATGAGCTCTGGCTGTTGAGCTCCCTGCCTTCTGCTGTACCAATCCCAATGGGTACCATCCACCACTGTCCAGAATTGGTCACATTTGTATTTCTGGACCATTGACAACCCCAGAAGGAAGGCACTATCCATAGGTTCCCATCTCTGCCTGGAACTTCACAGGCTCCCTGCCCAAACCACTTGTCCCACAGGCTTCTTAAGGGATCACAGCCCACTCTTTGAAGACCACCTAAGGTTTTTGGCTCACCGGCTCGGAACTTCCAGGTCTGCTCTGCTGACGATGCGATGCTGCTGCGGAGAGTAGAGCCACTGGAATGCTGTCAGGGTCCTCTCCTCGATCCGGAAGCGACCTTCCCTCACGTACCTGAAGAGCAGGGAGCACAGCATGGGAACGTTTGTCAGGGCAAGAAGGTGGAACAGCAGCTGAGACACAGGGGGCCATGGATCAAAGGAGGCCATGAAGCAGGGGCAGGGATCCTTACTCAGCCGCAGGGCCATGTTCCCTCACAGAGAACCTTCCAGGGGCTGTGTGCCAATGGTGGGGGGGGGCAGAGACAGAAGTGGGTGGAGCTATGGGAGTGGCTCTTCCCTTTGTACAACAGGCTATGTTCCAGCCATGCAAAAGTCAGAGGTTTCCACACGCACGTCCATTGAAGCAAACAAAAGACATTCTCAGAGTTCAAGGATACATTCCAGCTGGGCAAAAATACTCAAGGAGGCTGTGCAACAATACTGTGCTTCCATTGGGGTAGCACCCTAGAACAACTAGTCCAGTGGAAAGGTGTGCAGACAGTATGGACCCACCTCTTACCCTGAACAGTTTCTTATACCAACTGGTCATTTTAAGAATGACTGTTTCACAATGGGTGCTTCCCCCCCTCCCCTCCCCTCCCCTCCCTACCCCTTTCCCCTTGTTTGTCATGCTTATTTATTTGCAGCCCTGTGAGTGTCAGGGACTTGAATGAGGAGGAATGGTGAAGACCGCCTCCCCCTCCTCCTGAACCTTCCAGAGAATAGGAAGACCATATAGATTTACAATGGTGGTTTGCAGAAGGTCACGGCTCAGAGGGGCAAAGCTGGGAAATAACGGGAGAAGAAGAGGGGGAAGCAGAGCTGGAGCAGCTGGCTGACACATTATCACTAGAAAACATTCCAGACCCCTCTCCCAGAACCCAGCGAGCATTGAAGGCAGGAGAACAAAAAGCTAAGAGGCAAATGGCCCTAAACAGCCACCATAAGGGGTGTGCGCTGTTGATGATTGAGGAGAGAAGGGGGGTGGAGTTTACTTGGAGCAACACCATTACTCCAAGAGGAAGCATTTCTAAGCCTCTCTCTGTGAATATTAAATAAAAGACTTTGGTAAGAGCTTTTCGTGTTATCTATCCCTGGCAGCCTGCCTTGGGGAGAGGGGATCAAATTTCCTGATGCCTGACAGTGTGATAGGTTAGGCTGAGAGGCAGTGACTGCCCCCACAAGGTCCTTCAGCGAGTTTCATCTTCTTATATCTCTATCCTGCCTTTCTTCTGCTATGGAACCCACAGTGATGTGTATGGAGTTGCCAGGTGGTCACCCACACAGGCCTGACCATAGGAAGCTGCCTTATACTGAGACAGACCATCAGGCCACCTAGCTAAGCACAGCCTGCACCAGGTATCTTCAACCTGTTCAGACCCAGGAGGACCCAACTTTAGCCAAACATGCATTTGGAGACCCATTACTTTTACCATGTATTTGCACTCATGGTAGCACTCCTTTTGTGACCCACTTTGTTCAAGCCACGAACCGCTAGTGAGTGCCAACCCACCAGTTGTAGACCAGTGGTCTACACTGACTGACAGAAGCTTTCCAGGGGTTGGAGGAAGAGTTGGTGGGACTTGGTCCTTTGGGGGCCCTACCCTTTAAGTCACTCGAGGTAAAAGTCACTAAAGGCATGCAACATCCCTACTCTGAAACCACTTCTTTAATTTGGCATAAATGGTAACCACAGCTTTTGTCATTCTGCTCTCCTTTAACTCCAACACAAACCTACCTGGGTTTGGTGTGTCAGTCATTGAAAATATGCATAGGGTGAAGGGGTGCAAAGAAAGACGTAAGGTAAAGGTACCCCTGCCCGTACGGGCCAGTCGTGACCGACTCTAGGGTAGTGCGCTCATCTCACTTAAGAGGCCGGGAGCCGGCGCCGTCCGAGGACACTTCCGGGTCACATGGCCAGCGTGACGAAGCTGCACTGGTGAGCCAGCACCCGTGCCACACACGGAAACGCCGTTTACCTTCCCGCTATAAAGCGATACCTATTTATCTACTTGTACTTAGGGGTGCTTTCAAACTGCTAGGTGGGCAGGAGCTGGGACCGAACGACGGGAGCTCACCCCGCCACGGGGATTTGAACCGCTGACCTTACGATCAGCAAGTCCTAGGCACTGAGGTTTTACCCACAGCACCGTATTTTATATTAAAGAATTTTTAAGTGAACAAGCCTGGTAACCTTAGAGCAGCTTCATGTGGCATTGGGAGACTTGACTCTCTAACCGGTTCCATAAACATCAGCTCATGAAATTTATCAGGGACCACATTGTTCAATCTCATGCAACTGAACCTTTGATTGAATTTGAACAAACATTATTAGCAGTGGGAAAGGGACAGTGTCTGTGACTTAATAGGAATTCAAAGAGGACAGAAGAAAATCTGGAAATGTGACTTGAATATAGCAACAGCAGACCCTGTCTGGATGAGTCAGTGAACCAAAAAAAATTAAAACCGCAGCAGCCGGTATTCGTGAAATTCCAATGAAAACATTGTACTGCTGGCACAGAACACTGCCACAGCTGGTGCATATAACACCTGCTTGTAGCCCCAGCTTCTGGGGCAGTGATGTTAAAGGCACTTTGGGTGGTATTCAGCCTTTCTAGACGGTGGTCCAAGAGGAAATCTCTGTGGTAGTTAAGGAGCAGGTTGTTTGTGTGTCTGAGTTGTTTTTATCGTCAGCAGTGGAGCTAGAGCATAGCCATCACACAGAGATTGTACAGAGAGATCTTAGGGTCATACTCAGTTAAGTTTCAATCAGAGAAGACCCACCGAAATCAATGGCCCTAGGTTAGTCATGTCCATTCCTTTTGGTGAGTGTACTCTGGGCATGACTAACACCAGATAAAACCCATAATATCCGAAGCTGCTCTTCCAAGGAACCTCACACAGCGCCTGGTGTTTCACGGACTCTTGAATTTATTTTCCTTCTCAAAGGGCAGAGCAATCTCCCTGGATTTTACAAAGATGTTGCGACGCATGAATCACCATTTTTAAATCACCCGGGGTACCAGACTAACAAGGTATCCACAGCTAAACATGGCTGCCATTTCTCCAGTGATGCTTTAAAATCGTTTTGAAATCTCCATGGAAGGAGAAATGTGGGGCAGGGAGAGACCAGAATCTCTTCTTGGCATTAAGAGAAAATGTTCTTTCTGGATAGGCCATCTCTGAACAGAAGACATGGAATCAGAGTGGTACAGCTGCAAGGGAACAAAAGGGGTCATCTTGTCCAACCCGTCGTCTCCCGGGCGAAAAGGGGCGAGCCGAGGGCTGCCCCGACCTTAAGTGGCCTTTCTAAGGCCTGCCCCTGCCGCCAGCCGATTGGCTGGCGCCAAGGGGATGTTAATTGGGGGAATCCCGGCGGCCTCCCGCGAGGCTGGCACCAGCCTCGCGAGGGCGAGTGTGGGTGGTGTCGTGATCCCGCAACCCCCCCTCCTCCTGACGATCGGAAGGGGCATTCTGGCCCAGTGCTAGATTCAATGGGAAAAGTGGTGCAACAAGGCTGATTCAAGGTTACAGCACCACGGACAGCTCCACACAAGCAACTTGCTCCAACAAAGGCTGGGGGCAGACTGAGGCCTTTTCAGACTCTGTCTCCGGGCTACCTCCTCCAGGCTCCACCCCCTTGTGGGAACCCCAGAGCCTCAGAAGACCAACCCTCTGGCCTGCACTGCTGAGTAGATGGTGTGCAATGGAAGGCACCTGGCTCTTCACAGACCGTCCAAGTGTCCCTATTTTCCAGGGACATCCCTGATTTAGAGAAGCCGTTCCAGTTTCTGATTTGATCCCGGAATGTCCCACTTTCCCTTAGGATGTCCTTATTTTCATTGGAGAAATGTTGGAGGGTATGAAGTTATCCGACTCCCAAGCCACCTGAAGGCAATCCTGTATAGGGAATTTTTTATGTTTAATGCTTTATTATGTTTTTATATATGTCGGAATCTGCCCAAAGTGGCTGGAGCAATCCAGTAAGATGTGTGGGATATAAATAGTAAGATTATCATTATGGAATGGGACATCCCTATTTTCATCGGAGAAATGTTGGAGGGTACCGTATTTTTTCGTCTCCTCCCCTCTATTTGGAGGGGACTCAGATTTAAGAAAATGGGGGAAGATGTCCCCATGTATAAGATACCCCCTAATTTTTGACATTATTTTTAGGAAGAAAACCTAGTCTTATACGGGAAAATACGGTATGTCTTCAGGAGAAGATTCCTTAGAATCCAGGCTCTGGTCTTAAAGAGCCTGGTAGTTTGGGATGTTCCTCTGGGGACTCCTGTCCATCAGCCTTGGGTGTAGGTGTCTCCCTCTTTCTTCAGGATCCTGGTCTGAGCCCTGACCCTGACCTGCCTCTCCATCAGGTGACCCTGCAGCCTCCAACCCTCCCAAAGAAGACTGGAAAGAGGAGGTGTCAGAAGCTGAAAGGGTAACAGGACTTAGTGAGTGGAGAGAGTTGGAGTACCAGGAGAGGCATGAAGAGGGCAGAGGAGAAGCCAGCTTCATGCAGGCACAGTCTAAGAATGCTTGGGGGAAACCCTGGAGAGGAGGGGACTTAGGCTGCTGTGGGGAGGCAGGGACCTTTAGTCTCAGCAACTGCTAAATGGAGGGCAAAACGTACCAGAGATGAGTTGTTTGCACTCCACCAACTCTATGCCAATTGTGTTTTTGCCAGGGAAGAGTTCACTCCAACTTGCAAGGTCTGATTTACTGCTAGCTCGCTTCCGATACCATATGAACTGGCGTCAAAGTAAAAATTAATGGACTATGCAGAATTAGATAAAATGACAGGAAGGATTCAAAACCTGTGGGACCAGAGAGTCACAGAAGATTGGAAGAAATATACGAACTATTTGAAGAGCAGCTGTAATCAACAAATTACGCCAGAAGGACTACAAGAAGTTTTGTAAGGAGAAATATATGAAATATTGCAAAGAAAAGAAAGAATAGAGATAACAGTTTTGATAGTTAAATGTAATAGTGGAAGTAAGAAATGTATATTAGGTGATTAGATTGGAAAATTTTCAGATGTGATTGATGGAAGTAAAAAATGGTGTAAGAACTGAAAGTATGTTTAATTACTGTTGAAAATGATATGTTGAAAAATTAATAAAAATTTATACAAAAAAAAGAAAATTTCAGCAATAATAATAAAAAAGAACTGGGGTCAAAGTAAATCCTGAAGGCTCATAATAACAGCCGATCTAACACCAACCTGAGGCTTGTTGCACTAACTAGAAGCTATGTTTGCGCACTCAGCACCCAGTGCTAAAGCCACTTAAGGATTCAGTCACCCATCACCGCCATACTCTGAAATTTCCTACATCACAGAAGTTTGCACTGGCTGTCTCCCAGACAGAAAAAAATAGATCACAGCTCCTAGTAGACCTAGCATTGACCTTTATGTGTAAAGGCTTGCCATTTTATTCCTATGATTGCCTTGACAAAACCACACAGCGAGTCCTTTCTTCAGCTGTGGATTATTTCAGAAGGTGCCAGAGCAATGCCCCTCGAATCTCGTTCTGAATGTCACGGCAGATGCCGGCGCTTATTAAGCAATGTTAAGATGAATCAAGGCTTGTTATGCCAATTAAGGGCTGCTTCTCCGCCTATGTGCGAGCAAAAATATCTGTAATTACAACTGTTCCTTTGCTTTAGAGAAGGAACAAAGGCATGTTCCACGACTTCCACTTGGCAATCAGGAACATTAGTTAGTACCAACTCATTTGCATATGAAATGTTTACGGGCAAGTGATTCCTTGTTAAAGAATAATTATACTTGTCTCTCTCTCTCTCTCTTTCTCTCTCTCTCTTTGTCTTTCGGCGCACGCGCCCCATTCCTTCTGGAGAAGAAAAAGCAGAAATCAAAACCAAATCTAATTGGAAAGATGGCATATGCTTCATTAGAGAGGGAAATGGAGACTACAGCTGGCAAGGCAGTGATGTGGGGGTCAAAGGTCAGGATCAGAGGTCAAAGCAAGCTTGGTTTTTTACATTTTTTCATTTTTAGTTACTGGTGCCAAGGCTAGATTATCATGTTCCTTTTGCATATGTATTATAGAAGCAACTACTACAGCAACTACATGTATTATAGAAGCAACTGAAAATGCAGGGGGAAATAGTAATCAGTTTATTATTATTATTATTATTATTATTATTATTATTATTATTATTGACAGGGAATATGTGTACCCCAGCAGTGGAGTCTGAACTGATTTGTTGGTTGGATTCACTGGCTGCTGCCGTAGAGAAGAGAGGAAGGGTGTCAGTAAATAGGATCAGACTCAAAGATTGGAGGTTCTCCTAAATCTAGCTTTGTCGCTGGATCCCTTGCATCAGCCTTCTGCACCAGTTGGGACCCTCTCCTGAACAGGAGTAACCCAGCCACAGTTACTCATGTCATCTTCATTGGAATCAGAATGTGAAGGAACCTCAAAAAACATCTAGCCCAACCCTTCCGCCCAATGCAGGAAAAATCCTCTGTGACAGCTGTGTGTGGTAGCCTCTGCCTTAAATACTCTAATCAAAGAGAGTCCACAACTTCTGCTTAGAGACAGTCTTCATTTTCTGATTCAGTAAGCAATGTAAAGGTAAAGGTAAAGGGACCCCTGACCATTAGGTCCAGTCGTGGCCGACTCTGGGGTTGCGGCACTCATCTCGCTTTACTGGCCGAGGGAGCCGGCGTACAGCTTCTGGGTCATGTGGCCAGCATGACTAAGCCACTTCTGGCGAACCAGAGTAGCGCACGGAAACACCATTTACCTTCCCACCAGAGCAGTACCTATTTATCTACTTGCACTTTGATGTGCTTTCGAACTGCTAGGTTGGCAGGAGCAGGGACTGAACAATGGGAGCTCAGCCCGTCACAGGGAGTCGAACCGCCGACCTTCTGATCGGCAAGTCCTAGGCTCTGTGGTTTAACCCACAGTACCACCCAAGTGCAAGTAACCGATGTACATTGTGCTAAATAATAAGCATGCTGTCCGTTGGCCTTGCTTTCCTCCAGCTTTTTCAGTGAATGCAGGTGGGAGCAGGAAGGAAGGCAGGCAGACTAGATAGACCAGGGATCACCAATATTCATGGACCTGCAGGCATATTTTGAATTTTGAAAAAGGTCCTTGGGCACCAGTCACAAAATGGCTATTGGGGCAGGGCCAAAGCACAATGTGTTATAGATGTGAGATAGAAGACCAATCATAGCTTATGCCTACATATATATGAGAGAAAACTATTAAGTGCTGCAAACTCTGGCCACCACTGGAGTCTCCAGCTGGTGACTGCAAAGGAAAGGCAATTTGAAGTAGAACAGCACTCTCTGGCTCTGTCTTGTGTTGTTGTGTTCTCATTTGGCATTTTTGCCTTGTCCTGTGGCCTTCAGATGAAGGGCGGTATACAAATTTAATAAATAATTATAATAATATTGTTTGAAATTGCAGGTGGCTGCAGTGCTTGCCCTCATTTTTTTATGGCTCCTATATAATAACAATCATAGTGCAACAAAAACCCCTGCCAAATGTCAAGGGGCAGCGAGTTCCACAGAGTATTTATATGCTGTTCGACAGGAAGGAACCCTCATAAGCAGTTTACTCTGTCTGTCTGTCTAATGCCACATTAAAATTATCAACAACAACAAAAAAGACGATGTGAATTATATTCTCCCTCTATGATACTGTTTGCTCTTCGCAAAATGCAATCTGCAGAAATGAATTGTTTTGTAAACAGGAGCTGATTTCCTGAAATTGCTTGAATTCCCCCCCCCCCCCAAAAAAAAATGACTTGTTTTGATTCAATCCTAATTCCTAGCCCAGCCATAGGCAGCAGAGGGCGCTGAGTGAGCAGCTGACAAGCATTCCTTTTTAGGAGCCTCTTTCTCAGATGTGAAGGGGGGGGATTGCCTGTTAGGTGTGATTCAACCCCCTTTAAGAACCTCATTGGTTTAAGGCTCCCTTCCTTTGTATTGGTGGAGACGTGTTTCATTCAAACGCATGAGACGCCGACAGAACGTCATTCTGCTGCGAGCAGCTTGAATCAGGCAACTCAGCCCATTCATCGCGTCACGGCTGCCGTTGTTTGGGAGGAGGCGTCAAGGACACTTGGTCTCAGGATGCTGTCTACCTGAGTATTGAGAGGGAAGCATTAAGCAAGAGCAGCAGAGCAAACAGGGTGATATGTGGCTCCCGTAAACAAAATAATATGGAGCCGAGAGCTCTAGCAACAGAGAATCCTGTCCGGGGGTTGGGCAGCTTCCTTTGTTCCTAAAGCTGGAGGCGTGTGCCATTCTTACGCATCGAAATATTGCTTTATAGGGCAGGGAGCTGGCAATGGTTTAGAGATGCAGACTGCATCTGCACAACATGCAGAAAGCCCACCCTTAAACCATGAGTTCGCTGTTAATGTATATAGGCTTTTTAAATGTTCTATAAGGATCTGCAACTGGAAGCAACCAGACCTGAGATTTCCCCAGTCCAGGGTCACGATGTGAAATGAGCAGTGGGTGTGATTATGGCATATAAGGAAATGAAAAGGGCAGCCTCGGTCCAAGCTGACCTATGGCGCTGGTTGCTGTCCAAGGTGCTGAAATATTTTCCGTGCTGTCAGTTTGGGCTCTGACCCGATTTAACGGCTTTAAACTTACCGAATTCATCAATCTGAAGAAATGTCTATATGCCTAAAACAATTGCTTAGGAGAAGGAAGACAGGCATATTTCCTGAGCCAAGTTCTAACTCTTCAGCCATACAGCCTACACACCCTGGCCTTCCTGTCCCATTATTTTTCTTTAAGAAAACTAAGCACGCAAGTTCCTAGCAGCGGGTATGCACTCTGCACATGCCTCAGAGGCCCTCTTCCTTGCACTTCACACGTGCCGGGGCAGTGGTCAGTGCAATTGCAGTCGTTTGGGTCCTGCCTTCCCAAGTCTTCCTGCCTACGATCCAAAGGTGGAAGCACATTCAGCCAAAACCTGGCTGGCCTTCAAGGCTTACATAATTTTCTAAAAGCTGTAGCCCAGAAAAACAACAACATCTCATCACCTTGTGATGCAGCAAGGTGAGATATCAAACCAGTGAGAACAAAAAAAAAAAAACCCTAAACTAAACTAAAAGTGGTTAGCCTATTTTTGGCCTACAGGCCAAAGTTTGTGCATGCTTTAGCACACTGTACAGAAAAAGAGAGGGGCAGGCAGAGAAAGAGGGGGGTTAAGAAGACCCACCCACAGCCCCACTGTTCTTCCACTGAGCAATCTGGTCAGCAAAAGTGCGGGGGGGGCGTTATTCCTCCCAGTTGCACTGCTGCACTGGAAGAAGAGGAGCTCACCACTATGGAACTGATCTGTTTTTCAGATGCTGTGGAAATGCTGTGCATTTAATCCTGGGTCTACCCAGTCCTAGTCAAAAGCTCTAAACAACACACCAGCGGCATCATTATAAGTCTCCAGTAGAGAAACTCACTGCCTTTATGGTCTGGAAGGGCTCTATAGCTAAGTGGTTAGGGCACCCAAATTGCATGCAGAAGGTCCCGGGTTCAATCCCTGACATCACCTGGTAAGGCTGGGAAAGATTCCCTGCCTGAAACCCCTGATAGCTGCTGCCAGCCAGTGTAAACAACATGGAACTAGATGGACCAATGGTCTCAACTCAGTATATGCTCCTCCTTTTAAAAGCAGATGAATTTCTGACTTCAGGTAGCAATCCCTCTCCAACATTACAGATAAATCTCCTTCCTCTAGAGCAGCGGTTCTCAACCTTTGGGTCCCCAGATGTTGTTGGACTACAACTCCCATCATCCCTGAGCTCTGGCCTTGCTAGCTGGGGTAATGGGAGTTGTAGTCCAACAACATCTGGGGACCCACAGGTTGAGAAAGGCTGCTCTAGACTGTCCCAGGTGGGATCCTGCTGCCTGCCCCACCCCCCATCTCTTTAAGACCTTAAAACCTGCTCCTTTTGGACAGGAACTCTCAAGATTTACAGAGGTGCTTCTGCTTCCTCTAAAAAAATCGCCCCTCTCCTTGCCTCATGCTCAAGACAGAAAGGGATTATTTATCAAATAGGAATGTTCCTTACACAACGTCAGACTACTAATCTAGCTCATTTTTGCCCTTAATTCCAAGGGGGAGGGCATTGCTCCCTTGGTTCCATAAACTTATCCCTAGTGTTTCCCATCTCCTAAAAAGCATTGTTCACAGTTAGCCCTTCCATTTCCAGCTGGAAATCCAAGGAGAAAGAAGGTAATTTTTACCATATGTGGTGGTCATGCAATAAGGTAAAGGCTTTTGGGGAGATGATTTATAATGCATTGAAGAAAATGTTTAAAAATACATTTGTTTAAAAACCAGAGGCCTTTCTGTTAGGTACAGTAGGTGAAGCAATACCTAGAGAAGATAAATGACTATTTATGTATGCAACAACAGCAGCGAGAGTATTGCTAGCCCAGACTTGGAAAGAAGAATGGCAGACAAAATTGATGGACTATGTGAAGATGGTGAAATTGACAGGGAAGATCCAAAACCAGGAAGATCAAGTTTTTGAAAAAGACTGGAATAATTTTTTATATTACTTAAAGAACTACTGTAAACATGTAAAATCACTGGCAGGAATGTGAAGATGCTTGTAATGTGAAATTCTTATCACATGCTTTTTTCCTAATGGGAAAATTAGTAATTGGGTAATTTAAAAGTATGCAGATAACTTTGTATTATAGAAAGGACCCAGGGAGGGACGTCCGGTAGGTTCTAAGGAATCTTTTTTAAAAAATTTGGATGTTTGAAATGCTTAATGTCAATATATACAAAAATGTGGAAACTAATTGTAAAATTTATAATAAATAAATAAATAAATTCACAGTTAGTCCAGCTCACAGACACACAATATAATCCAAAACAGTCGCAATTCATTGAACATCTACTCAAAACCAACTATTTAGATTAATTCAACAAAATGGATTAAATCAGTCCAGCAATACCAGCTTCTCACATACACACACACACACGCGCTTCTTAACACACACCCCAAGGAAATCCCACTGCCCCCAGATGGTGGTCCTGAATTACTGGTCCACAGTGATTGGCTGTGTTTCCCCAGGGTTTCAGGTGAAGGGTCTTTCCTCATCTCTACCTGGAGATGTTGCAGTTTGAACCTGGGACCTCCTGCCTGGGACCTAACACTGAGCCTGCCCTTCGTGGATCCTGCACACACACACACACACACAGTGGCGCAGCCTGGACCCTCCCCTTCCTGGCAGGAGTTTGCAGAGGCACTGCTCTCCTCACTAGCCGGCATCCTTCCTGCATCACTTTGCATCCTTGTTTCTCACTCACCATCGCACCAGCTCCCATTTCTTCTCCCCCGGCCCTTTCTTCTTCGTAGCCATGGTGCCTCCTCCTCCTCTCGAGATCTTGGGTGAAAGGGACCAGCTCTAACCTAGTCCAAGGATGCTCTGCCTTCAGCCAGGGACAAATAGAGGGTGTTTTTGCAGCAGCAGCAGCAGCTACTCAGCAGCCAAACCAGGTACTTAGTTGGTGCATCAAGAAGCAGCAAAACTGCTGAGGGAGCCTGCCTTAACCTCCCAGTCCTGGCCTCAAGCACACAAGCCAGGTCCCAGTGGAAGTCAGGGAAGGTAAAGCTCAGAGATTTTTGCCTTCCCTAGAGGTTTAGGCTGGATGCATTCTGGAGGGTTGACCTTGGAGCTCAAGCCCACAAGCCAGGGCACTCCCAGTGATCACTCAGAAAGGAGCAGGTTATGGGGCATAGGGATCATAGATTTACAGAATCACAGAACTGTAGAGGTGTAAGGGATCCCTGGGGCATCTAGTCCAACCCCCTGCAATGCAGGGATCTACCTTATGCTCATTTTTACTCAGAAATCAGTGGACCCAAGTTAGCCATGCCTATTATTTTCAGCGTGTCTACTCTGAGGAGGACTAGCCCTGGAGACAACCCAGTGAGTCGGTCTATTGGTCCATGTAGCCCTATGTTGTCTACACTGACTGGCAGCAGCTCTCCAAGATTGGAGGCCGGTCCTCTAGGGCAAATGGGGCACTGCCCCACCAACCTCAGTCTGCCTTCAGCTAGTCCCCACCTGCATATCGCTGAGTAACAGTGCAGTCCTAACCATGTTTACTCAGAAGCAAGTCTTATTGAATTCAATAGGGCTTGCTCCCAAGCAAGCAGGGTTAAACCTGCAGCCATAATCCACTTTGCACGGGCCAGCAAAAGCAAGACTCATTTTGTTCCTGCAGTCATGATGGGGCTAGGATTCAAATGCTTTCCTGAAATGCAAACCTGCACATGTTCAGAGTACAGTGGTACCTCGGGTTACAGGCGCTTCAGGTTACATACGCTTCAGGTTACAGACTCTGCTAACCCAGAAATAGTACCTTGGGTTAAGAACTTTGCTTCAGGATGAGAACAGAAATCACGCGGTGGCGGCATGGCAGCAGCAGGAGACCCCATTAGCTAAAGTGGTACTTCAGATTAAGAACAGTTTCAGGTTAAGAACGGACCTCCAGAATGAATTAAGTTATTAACCCGAGGTACCACTGTATGTCTTTGACCAAGGCTGAGAAACTGGGTTTCGCTTTTTGCTTTAACAGTTTTGGGGGGTGGGGGGGGGACACAGAAGTGAGGAGCTTTTCTCATCCCACATTCATCCGTTCTGGGCAACCTTCCCATGGCCACAGGTGGATGTGGCCTGTGCAAAAGTGGGTGGAGCAATAATGTGACTGTTGCCTTTGTGCAGGGGCTAGTATCTACACACACTCACAAGTGTGCCTGTTTATCTTCCATCCAGGCAAGGAAGTAGCATTATTACAGTCCAAGGACAACTTCCAGCCAGGCAAAACACTTGAAGAAGGGGCAAAGCAGGACCAGTGACATAGATTGCCTGCGGAAAAGGGGAGTGGCCTGGGAAAAGCCAGGAGGGTCTGATAGAGAGGGCTGGAGAACCCAACCCCACCCCCCAGCTCTGAGGTCCTCCATTCCTGCTTTATCTTGTCAGGGATGTAGAAACCATTGCAATGCATTGAACATTGGGAGGGAGCAGAGAGAGGAATGTTAATGGTGTGCTTCACAGGTGAAATGTTAACAGTGTGCTTCACAGAAGAAGTAATCCACATGGTTCTCCAAAGCAAGTACCAGCGAGACAATGTTGAGTCCAGGGTCTAAAATGACCTGGCTCTAACCATGGATTCAGGTAGGATTCTGGCTCTTGTAAGTTACAGTGCGGTTTGCTCATGAATGCAGAGGATGCCAGTGTTCAAGAAGTTGTTTCCTCCAAGTGGGAATCCTCTCTTCCCTGATCTCAAGACAGCTGGAAGCTCTGAAAGAGAGGCATTATCACTGATTTCTGCTGCCTCTTTTAATTTGTGCTTTGCTGGTTTAATGCTATTTGATATTTCAAAGTGTGTTTTTATTATATTTTATTTTCACATAAGCCACTTCTAACATTGTTTGAAAATAAACACACACACACACCCCTGAAAGATACAGTGGTACCTCGGGTTACATTCGCATCAGGTTACAGACTCCACTACCCAGAAATATTACCTTGGGTTAAGAAACTTTGCTTCAGGATGAGAACAGAAATCATGCAGCGGCAGCAGGAGCTAAAGTTGTGCTTCAGATTAAGAACAGTTTCAGGTTAAGAACAGACCTCCAGAACAAATTAAGTTCTTAACCCAAGGTACCACTGTATATCTATGGTAGGTTTAACTACATCAAGGATTTGAAAAGTGAAGTTTGTAATTCCCTTCTACGTCACCAGAGGTCAGTATCGCATAAAGAAAACAGTTTTAATGTACAACACCAATCAGTGATGTGTCCAAGGATACGATATATCGTAAGCAAACCCTTAAAATATGTATTACTCAAACTCAGTGAAAATTTCTATGCACTCTTTGTACCTCTGAACCAACAGCCAAAGAGCCAAAGAAGTTTTATGTTGTGTCCTCCTCACAGGCAGAAGGAAATATACAGTAAAGGATTTTCTTCTTTGTTACAGAGTTGCTGCCCAAAGGAGGCAAAGGAAGTGACCACACACAGAAGGAACTCTCTGCATACTAGCCCTGTGCTTGTCTAGCAAAACATGCATTTGTGGTTTGGGCTGCAAACCCCACACTGAGGGCAGCAGGCTAGCTTAGTGGGCCCAGGGCAAAGCCAAACAGCACATGCACAGCTCTGTCCTACTTGCAAAGAGAAAGACCATCAGCCTAGGTAGTGGAGGCCCATCTGTTAGGGTGAATAAAACTCAGCCCCACTGACCTCAGTCTGCCTTCAGCCAATCCGTATCTTCCGGCCTTCTTACTTACAACCAGTCCGGAGTGGGGAGTTTGGCACTGCCTCTTTCCTCCTCCTTAGCCCTAATGTTGCCTTCTGTAGAACTCACAGGGAGGTGGCTCCACCTGTCATTGACTCTGGCGCCATGTACTGTTGACCTCCCAGCCTTCTGTCCCCAAGGGGCACCAGCTACCACTAGGCTAAGTAGAAATGCCGGAGGGAGTTGCCACCACTGCTCGCGCGCTCTCTCTCTCTCTCTCTCTCTCTCTCTCGCACACACACACACACAAAGACATTCCCCAGTACCTGCCACCTGAACTGGCTGTCTTGCTTTTGCCAGGTTACTTGTTGAATTCATTTTATAGCCTTCAACACACCAGGATCCTGCAGAATATTGATAGGGATCTCTCTGAATGGGCAACTTAGCACAGCGTTGGCTTCCCTGATTCTGTGGCATGAGTTCTGTCCAGCTAAAGTGGAAGCTTTTGAAACAAGAACACGAAACGCTGCAGGAATTATCCCCAGCTCAGATGACAATGGCCACCTTCTCATTCACCTTTAGCAGGAGGAGTGGCAGGACTGTGATGCAATGGCTCCTCCTCCCTCTTCCCCCCACCCCCACCCCATCCACTCTCTTCTCTCTGATTGTATCCTGGAGCGATGACCTCATTTAAGAAGACAGCCGTCTGTCCCTGAATATCTGACCTTGATCTTTCTGCAACCCTGTCTCGTTGTTGCATGGAGGGCTGTGTGTGTGTGTTTCAGGCAATAGGAAATCAATGAAGAAAGCCGAAAGGGCTATGCACTGCAGAAACAATGACCCTTTTTGATCAGGACCACTCACTTCCATTCACACAAATGTATAGTTTCCTAGAATAAGAAGGAAGTAGCTAGGGCATTGCCAGGGGTGGGGGGTGAAGGGGCTGGAGGCAGAAAGAGCAGGCAGCATAACAGGCGAGGCACATAATAAGCTAAGAATAGACACCCTCAAAGTCTGGATGGTTGAATATTGATTTGTGCATATGGGTTGTGGCACTGGAGAAAGAGGGCGTTTATCTGCAATAGAGTTGATGGCCCTGGTGGAGCAGGGCTTCCAGGCAGTAGACAGGGGTCCCACTCTGCCGAAGGAGTTGAGAAGCCACCACCATCACACACCCCCACCCCCAAATGTAGCTAGCTTTCTATATTGTGTTGTAAGCTAAATAAATACACGCTATCATCTGGAGATAGGGAGGCTGTAAGCCCATTAAGTCTGGAGTCTAAAGTTCCCTAATGCACCTTTGATTAGAGACTCTTTGCAAGCAGAAGACAGTGGATGTTTTCCAGATTCATCTTGAAAGGGGAGCTCTTACCAGTCCTACTCACATGCATCTATACACTCGGGATGCTATATCTTGCAGACATACTCACAGGCTTATCGTTTTAGAGGTCTTTACTGGAGACGATGGTGGCTCACTGAGGTTACTGCATGGGGTCTGTTGATTTAAGGCAGGCAAGCATGGCAGCAACATCTGGAGGGCCAAAGACACACACACCGCCCTTGGCCATCCCTCCAGGGACACTATGCCAGTGGTGCATGTGGCCAAAGCATACACATTCCCCAAAAACATATAGTAGAAAACAGCTGTGATGGGAAACCTGTGGGCTCTCCAATTGTTACTGGACTACAACTCCCATCATCCCTGACCATTGGCCACGCTACGCTAGGTGGGGTTGATGGGAGTTAGGAGTCTGCCAACAAGCAAAGGGCTGCAGGTTCCCCACTCCTGATCCAGAGGAAAGTGCTCCTTGAGAAACATAAATCCATCGCCACAGAGGCACATGGAGGCGCAGATGTTTGGGTTCACAAAACTAGTCATGCATTTCTAGCTAAATGTTGAGTTCAGAAATGTAAGGTGCTCTTTTCACAACCCACGCAAATGTGGCGAATCTGAAGTTGCAGCAGCAAGGTGCATGTGTTTCTCCACTTCTCCACTCAAGCGATTTCAGAAACAGTTGGCATTTTAAAGCCTTCACCAGGCAGTTGAGAATATTCCAGCAGCAACCTCTTTCTTCTAACCTGCCATACTATCTTAACAAGGGTCTAGCAGAAATGGCTCTTAAGCTTTAAATAGAGCCGGTTGAATTATTCATTGTCAATAAGAAGCTTATGTGAAATAAATTATTCAAAAAAATCATATGTCCCTTGTCCGACTAGCTCTGCTGAAATATAATTTCAGAAGGCTTTCACAAAGAGGAGCTGAGAGACACCTCCTAAGAACACAGAGCTTCAGCTATTCATAATCTGTGCCAGAAGAAGTTCAAATTTCATGCCACATAAACATGATTTCTGGTGATGTCTCCTTTTCTGCTTTTTTCTGCTTTTCGTTCTTTCCTTCTTTTCAACCAAATGCAAACTGAAGGCAGTCCAACCATGATCGTTAACATTCCACCTGTATTGACACACTACTAGCGATTGGCAAACCCTTCACCTTCATTTGCAATTGCCTCCGTATCTGTTAGCTTTCTCAGATAACTCTTTCAAATGAAATAAAAAGCCCTAATACTTTTCAGAATATTCTTCTCTAGTTTCTAACATTGGCCCTAGAAGACAATCGAAGCCCTAGAAGGAGTAAACCCTACACAAATCCAGAGTGGAGGCCCTAAGATGGTTGGATGATATCTTTGCATGCCTCCTGCAGCCAAGCTGGTGCCAAATGTATAGGTCTGGTTTTCTTTGGACCACATCAGCGAGGCTAAGAGGGGAGTCTTGTCGCCTGGGCAGCCCAGGACCTCCATACACACTGCCCAGGCTTGCACCCTGGCGAGTGTTGCTAATGCAGTGATTTGACTTTACCCCCAGAGGCACACACCATTGTCTCCCAAGACAGATGGATGCCAACAACTGAGAGTAGACCCAATTAAATTAATGAACCTAAGTTAGTCATGAAAGGGACGTGGGTGGTGCTGTGGGTTAAACCACAGAACCTAGGACTTGCCGGGGTGAGCTCCCGTTGCTCGGTCCCTGCTCCTGCCAACCTAGCAGTTCGAAAGCACGTCACAGTACAAGTAGATAAATAGGTACCACTCCAGCAGGAAGGTAAACAGCGTTTCCGTGCGCTGCTCTGGTTCGCCAAAAGCGGCTTAGTCATGCTGGCCACATGACCCGGAAGCTGTACGCTGGCTCCCTCAGCCAATAAAGTGAGATGAGCGTCGCAACCCCAGAGTTGTCTGCGACTGGACCTAATGGTCAGGGGTCCCTTTACCTTTACCTAGTCAGGAAAAGAGCCTGCTGGATCAGGCCAATGGCCCATCTAGTCCAGCATCCTGTTGTCAAAGGGCCCACCCAGATGCCTGTGGGAAACCTATAAGCAGGACCAAAGCAGTCATGTCTAATAGTCATGCCTATTGACTTAAGTGGGTCTGCTCTGAGTAGGGCTAGCATTGAATGCCACCCATTGGGTTGTATCCCATATTGGGTTGTTTCCCACTGAAAATCATGAGTATGACTAACTTGGTTCCATTAATTTCAATGGGTCTATTCTAAGTAGAACTTAGCTGGAGACAACCCTCTGATGGGGCCATATGCATGCAACATTTTTGGCCATATCTCTGCATCTTATCTACTGGTCCTCTAGAACTGCCTGTTCCCATGTGAACATGAGAACCTAGGAAATGCCTTATACTAGTCAGACCATTGGTCCATCTAGCTCAGTTTTGTTGGCACTGATGAGCAGGGCTTAGGACATCTCTGCCTGGATTTGCCAGGGACTGGACCTGGGACCTTCTGCAAGCAAAGCAGGTGCTCTGCTACCAAGGCTACAGCCCTCCTTTTTTGTGTAGAGTTGGGGGAATGATAAAGTAAAAACCATTCCTGCTGTTCCATTTTTCACTCCAGCCTGTGCCAACACCAAGCCCTACCTGGTGCATGCATTTGATATACTGTGTGGTACCCACAAAGTAGCTGGACAGCTGGGCTCCACAGTTACCATCCACTCACTCAACATCCAAAAAACCAAAGTGCTGCACCAACAAGCACAAAATAACCCCTCTGCAGCACCACAAATCCAACTCAATGGTGTAACATTGGGAAATGCCAATCACTTCTACCTGGGCAGTTATCTTTCCACAAGGGCCGACATTGATGCCGAAATCCAGCATCGCCTGAGCTCTGCAAATGCACCTTTCTCCCAATTGAAGTGCAGAGTGTTTGACAACTGGGACATTCACAGAGAAACCAAAATGCTTGTTTACAAAGCTATTGTACTACCAACTTTACTGTATGCTTGTGAAACATGGACCACTTATAAACGCCATCTCCAACTCCTCAAAAGATTCCATCAACAGTGTCTCCAAAAAAATTTACACATCACTTGGGAAGACAGGCGAACTAATACCAGTGTACTGGAAGAAGCAAAGATCACCAGTGTTGAAGCAATGATTCTTCAACATCAACTTCGTTGGACTGGTCATGTTGTGCGGATGCCTGATTATTGTCTTCTAAAGCAACTATTCTATTCCGGACTTTAAAATGGAAAGCATAATGCTGGTGGTCAACAGAAGAGGTTTAAAGACTCTCTCAAGGCAAATCTTTTAAAAAATGTAGTATAAAGGTAAAGGTAAAGGGACCCCTGACCATTAGGTCCAGTCGTGACCGACTCTGGGGTTGCGGTGCTCATCTCGCTTTATTGGCCGAGGGAGCCGGCGTACAGCTTCCGGGTTATGTGGCCAGCATGACTAAGCCGCTTCTGGCGAACTAGAGCAGCGCACAGAAACGCCGTTTACCTTCCTGCCGGAGCGGTTCCTATTTATCTACTTGCACTTTGACGTGCTTTCAAACTGCTAGGTTGGCAGGAGCAGGGACCAAGCAACGGGAGCTCACCCCATGTAGTATAAACACCAACAATTAGGAAACACTTGCCTGCAGGTGCTCCAATTGGAGAAGAGCCTTTACCAAAGGTGTCATGGGCTTTGGAGACACTCCAACTCAGGATGCAAGGGAGAAATGTGCCAAGAGGAAGGCACACTTGGCAAATCCACACCGTGATCAACTCCCACCCAGAAACCTATGCACCCACTGTGGAAGGACATGTGGATCCAGAAAGAAAGTTACCATCCAGACCAGAAGTTAATACTGTTTATTGTAAGCAAGATTTAGACCTTGGACTACTAAATGCAATTTACATATGGAAGATGGAAGCAATGGGCAATGGTTGTGTTTATGAGCAACCATGCTTTGCTAAGGTCTGACAGTGTGGGGAGAAGGATGGGGCACTGTACTGCATTTGCTGGAGTTCAGCACCATGGTCAGCTCCTTCCCAGTGAGATTACTCTGCTAGCCTGATTAAGTGGACTCCACAGTCTAGCCTGTGAAAGCTTCTGCTGCTATAAATCTGTTGGCCTTTGAAGCCCAGACCACCCTCAGAGCAGTGCATGTGATCCTCCCTTCCAACCAGATGCTGTCGGACCACAACTCCCATCATCCCTGACCACTGGCAATGCTTGCTAGGGCTGGTGGGAGTTGCAGTCCAATGACATTGGGAGGGTGCTAGGTTGGCAAAAGCTGGTCTAAGCCCTACACCGCGGTGGGCATATAAACATTGACAAAGGTATCATTTGGAATTCTCTTTTATATTTCTACAGATACAGCTGTATATTGGTGTGGGTGTGGGGGAGAGAGAGAGAGAGAGAATGGTTGCTTATGATGTAAGCTTTCATGTCCCAGAGCTTTCTTCATTTCTGTGCAACTCAAAACCTTACCTCTTTCTGGGCACCTTAAGTTTGGCACTTAAAAGCCAACATATTGTATCTTGCTTCTTACTTTCAGGCTTGGGCGCCAAACCAACTTTTTTGGCAAAATGGATAGCTTGGTTGGTTAGAGCGTGGTGCTGATAACACCAAGGCTGCAGGTTTGACAGGTTTGACAGGTGCGCAGCTGCATATTCCTGCGTTGCAGGGGGTGGACTAGATGATCCTCAGGGTCCCTTCCAACTCTATGATTCCACGATTCTATGAAACTAAGCTTAAAGCATCTCAGTTTGGCTGCATCTTTGGACCCAGTGACAAAATACAAGTCACCTTTGCTTGGAACTTGACCATTTCAAGCAGAGGTGCCAACTTGAATAAAATATGGGGGAGGCAGGTAAGCCCCACCCTGCATAATCGATCACAAGATGCAGCGTGCACACACCATTTGAATGGCAATGTTCATCAACATTGCCCCTCATTGCCTGCCCCCCAAAATATTTTATTGGGGGGCCAATGGGACCTCAGCCCCTAGGAGTAGGCTCCTATGATTTCAGGTAACTCATATATAAACAGCTGTAGCCCTGCTTTGCGCGAGAACAGCCTGCCTGGCCGAAGGTGGAACCTCCATGTAGAAGAGCAGCATATCTCTGAATGTCAGCCGCTGGGAGGCCAGCAAATGATCTAAGGCTATTTCCTTCAAGTCCTGCCTGTGAGCTTCCTCTAAGTACCCGATTGGCGGATTGGGTGCTCCGCTTCCTGCTCTGGGATCTCAGAGAGCTGCAGGGAAAAGCAAGGAGGGGGGAAAGAAGAGGAGGAGGAGGAGGTCTGGCTTAAAATAGATGTCTCCGCCTCTGTTCCCCAGGTGGGTCTCTGCCACCACCACCCCAGTCTCCATCCACTCTCCCCTGGCTCTGTGCTGAATCAGCAACCTCCAATGCCATGGCCGAGTCCCCAGGGGGAGGCACAGAGAGGTGATTTCATCGGCTGGATGTTGTCAAGTGGAGCCATCCTCCTCTCCCCTCCTCCTCCTCTCCCTGCTGCTCCTGCTGCTGTACAAGCCAACCCAGACTGATCTCACCAGTTCCGGTCACGTTATTCTGTGTTTACGCCTTCGCTCGCTCCCTCGCTCGCCTCTGCTTCTCCTCTAACCTGCCAGGGCCTGCTGCAAACCACCTCCGGCGCCCACCATTTCCATCACCATCACCTCCCCAGCTTTGCCAAGAGGGCGCAGGAGGAGGACGGGGACCGGGGAGACGGGGAAGAAGCAGCCGAGAGTCCATGGAGTCCGCAACTTTGGGACGGGTGCCCTTGTGTGTCCACTGCGCCAGGAGGCTTTGAAGGAGATCCAGGAGGAAGAGGAGGAGAAAACCCAGCAAGGGGGCGCCAGGGGTGGCGGGAGGGGATCTTCCCCCTCCATTCCCTCCCGCCTCCCTCCTTAATACCTCCCCCCGCCACCCGCCGGGTGTTTGTGGCTGACACGGAGGAGGGGAGCGTTTGGATAACCCTCCAGGGGGGACGAGGACGCAACCTGTTCGCCCTTCCTTGCCTTGGCATCTCCTTCCATTGATGACACCGAGTCGTGGCCACCAGTTCCTGCTGTCGCCTCCTCGTTTTGCCCAGGTAAGGAAAGCGAGGCGGCGGGAAGCGGGGAGAGAGAGAAAGATGTGCATATTGAGATCTGTTTTGGAGGAGAGAGAGAAAGAGAGAGAGGATTTTCCTAGGAAACCTGAATACAGAGCAGCTGCCGCTTTCTGGAGATGGTGATCCCACTGGCTCCCTGCTAAATAATAGAAGTTTGTGGATTGGCTGGTTGTTGTTTCTTAAAAAGGTCAGGGAGCAGAGCTGCTTTGCAGTCCTAGAATCAGAGAGGTGGAAGGGGGTTCCCTAGAGGTCATTTAGTCCAACCCCCTGCTGGTGCCTGGAATCCATGGCACAGTCTCAACTCATCCACCTCCGGTTAATTTCAGGGTCAGTATAGGTCAGTGTTTAGAGCAGAAGAGCGTCCAGAGTTCAGTCTCTGGCATTTCCCTGTAGGTCTGGGAATAGCCCCTACCTGAAACCATGGACAGAGGCTGCCAGTCAGTGTTGGCAATCCTGAGCTAAATGGACCAATAATCTGGCTTGGTATAAGACACTTCCTCTGTTCCTAAATTCAACAAAGGGAGGTTTTGAGTTTCTGAGCAGCAGAGGTGGGGACTCCTCAGGCTTGGAAGGTGCCTTTTTAAGCCCAGATTGGAGTAGGTGGGAGGGATCAGAAAATGCACTCTGCTTATGCTCAAAGGCAGTTGCCCTAGGCAGAAACAAGAGAGCAGCAATTCAATTTCCCTTAGTGCAAACACCAGAGTGTTCTCCTCTCCAGCTGCAAAGAAGAATAAAAGAGTCAGCGCCCAAGGTCTTTGAACTATGTTTTTTTAAAGAAAGGAGATAAAGCGGCTCAGAGGTCAAATACCCAGCGGAGGCTGGTCCATTTGGGCAAAGGGGGTCTCTGCCCCCCAACCTGAGTGTCTTCCCTCAGCCAGCCCCTGCCTGCCTGCCTCCTTACTCTCAGCCCAGGGGTGGCGCTGCCTGTCAGCTTCTTCGTCCCCCTTAAAGTGTTGCCTTCATACCACTTGAGCACTCAGTCTGGTCCTTCTGCTCTTCTGACCTGCAATGATGGGTGGAGGTTCAGCTAGAAGACCTCCCAAGGTCCTTTCCAACTCTATGAGTTGGGCAAACATCTGGAGAAGAGGTCATAACCACAGGGAAGAGCCATAGGTCAAGGGTTCAGCATCTTCTGTGCGTGCAGAAGGTCCCAGCTTCTGTCCAGGTAGGGCAGGGAATATCTCCTGCCTGGAACCATGGAAAGCCAGTCTGGGAATTTATTTATTTGTTGCCTGTATTTATACCCCACTTTCCTCTCCAAGGAGCTCAAAGTGGGATACATGGCTCTCTTCCTCCCCGCTTTATCCAAACAACAACCCTGCAAGTTAGAGTTTAGGCTGGGAGATGGTGACTGACCCAAGGTCACCCAGGGAGTTTCATGGCTGAGTGGAGATTTGAACCCTGGTCTCCCAGCTTCCAGTCCAACACTCTAACCACTACACCACACTGGCTGCAGACAATACTGAGCTGATGATCCCACTCAGCTTCGTATGTCCCGTTGGGTCGCTTCTGGGTGGGCAACCTGTTTCTTAGGACTCAGTGGGTAGATTGTGCTCTAGACTGCTGTGTATTCACAGGAGGAGGGGTTACGTTTTGCCTCTGACAATGTGGGCTGTGACCCCACACATACCAGTGACGCCACCATCAACCTCTTCCTTTTAAAAGTTTGGTCAGACTCAACGGCTGGACTTTGCTGCGACACACAAACTGAGGCTTCCTCTCTGGAGTTTGTCTGTCTAGTAAAAACGCCACTGGGAGCGATGTCTCTTGAGTTGGAAGATACCAAGGAAAACTGCATTGCCCAGGAACTGGAAACACTTCCCATATAAGGGAGCTGCTTTATATACCAAGTCAGATCATTGGTCCACGCAGACCAATAGCCGCCTCTGCTCTGGCAGGCAACTCAGCCTGCCTGTGTAATCCTAAAACAACCAAAAGTCCTGAGAAGATGAATCTCCAGAGCAAATGTTGTGCTTCTGCGGTACAGCTGTGGAATCGCAGTTCTGTCCTATGGTAAGGGTTGTAGCTCAATGGAAGAGCATCTGCTTTGCATCCAGACAGTTCCAGGTTCAATCTCCTGGCAACTCCAGGTAGGGTTCCCACTGGGGGTCAAGGGAACCCTGTCTGAAACTCTGGAGGTCCACTGCCAGTCAGTATAGACAGTATAGGGCTAGCTGCGCCAGTGGTCTGACTCAGTGTATGGCAACTTCCTATGCACCTTGTTTCCTCTTTTCCACAGTCACTTTCCCTCTGACCCACATGCCTTTCTTCTCATGAAAGGACCCCCTTCTTTCCTATGAACCTGGTTGAAATATTATAACCAGAAGCCCTGGTTTGGTTCCCAAGTGCCCATTGGGACTGATAGGGCAGAAGGCAAGGAGCCGAACAGTAGGTGGCGCCAGAGGAAATGACAGCCAGAGCAAACGGCTTCTAGTTTGGGCCCCATCCTCCTCCCTGCTGAGTTCTGCAGGGGCAACAGAGCAGAAAGCTGACAGGCAGGACCACCTTCTGGACTGGTTGCATGTGAGAAGGCAGGCAAGTAGGGAATGGCTGAAGGCAGACTGAGGCTGGTGGGCAGCACCCCGGGTGCCCTTACGGACAAGCCTTGACTGGTTGGAGGTTAGATGGGCAGATCAAGAGCAGAACCTCCCCGTTCCAATACTAATACTAATAATAAACATTCTTGCTAGAGATGTTTACTTGGCACGTCCCTTGATATTAGTTAAGTACCTAGAGAACATCACTGTATTCTCTTGGGTATACGGTCTCAATACTCCTTAATGCATTTGTACCTACTTTGCAATTGCCTTCTTGTATTTCAAGACTTTAGGTCTGCGGTTATACAGAAACCCACAAGGGGAAAGCACCTGAGTTTGCTCATTGTTTGTTCATTTATTGTTTAGTTTCCTTAAAAAACAGTAAGCCACTTTTAATAGCACCAGCGGAAAAGCAAGATCACAATGTTTGAAGGGTGCAGTTCAAGAAAAATGTAACCAACTCCCATTGTACTCAATGGGGCTTACTTCTGAGTAGGCATATAACATTCCACTGCTCCCTCTCTTATGAATTGGTGTCCTTTATGAGGTTCCCAGGTATGGATCTTTTCCTGGGGAGATATAAGACATTATTCTGCATCATTGATTTATTTTATTTGCATTAGGAGCAGAGACAGAGAAATATCTGCCAGAGGTTGGTTGGTTGTTGTCTTGAAATAGTTCAGAGGCTCAGTGATAAAGCATATGTGAAAGCAAAAGGTCTTGAAATCAATCCCCAGGTAAGGTTGGGGAAGACTTCCTGACTGGAACCCTGGAGAGATCCTGTCAGTCAGTGCCAACATTACTGATCTAAATGGACCGCTAGTTTGACTCTGTATAAGGCAGCTAGCTCTCTGTGCTTCTGTGCTCCTGGGCCATCTTTTAGGCTGGTGGCTGGCAACTTTAAAAACCACATAAAACTACATAATCATATTCTAATAAAAATCTAGTCATTTGAATTAGGTGTTTTAAAAGTTTCACATAGCAGCAGGGCACTCGTGTAACATTAACTGAAACAGTGAAATGTTTGAACACCAGCAACACTAACATTAAATTGTTTCTAGATTCAGACTAGTATCTCAGCTGGAAACCAAAAGAGATGGATTTTTAAGGCCTGTTTAAAAACCCTTGTTGATGGGGCCAAATGTATCTCTCTTGGGAAGGGGTTCCATAAACATGGAGCCACCACCAAAGAATCCCTGTGTCTCACGCCCTCCAATCCCAAGAATCTTAAATGTGGGTCTGTAAGCAAGCCCTTCAGAAGTTGAACTCGAAGGCAGGTTCAGATAGGATACCATGTATTAAATTCAGCTAAGTGCCTGGCGTGCTCTGGTCCATGGGGTCACGACGAGTCTGACACGACAAAACGACTAAGCAACAAAAACAAAGTGCCTAGCAAAAGGAGTTGCAAAAATAGGTTTTTAAGCCACTTTGCAATTCTGTGAGCGCATATCTAGGTGTAAGCCCAGCTGAAAATGGGACTTGCTTCAACAAAATCGTGTTGAAAATCATCTAACCTACAATTCTGTGAATAATCTTGATTTCTCATTCCGTGTCTAATTAAACACCATATTTGGAATTTTTAAAAAGAGCTGTTTTATTTTTATTTTTTGCATTTATAAACCACCTTTATCTTCTAAGGAGCACAAGGTGGTCACATGGTTCACCTCCTCCCCATTCCATCCTCAGAGCAACCCTGTGAGGTAGACTAGGCTAAAAAATGGTGACTGGCCCAAGGTCACCCAGTGAACTTCATGGCTGAGTTGGGATTCAAACCTTGGTCTCCCAGGTCACAGTTTTCAGTTGGCAGAGCGTGAGACTGTTAATCTCAGGGTTGTGGGTTGGAGACCCATGTTGGGCAAAAGATTCCTGCGTCACAGGGGTTGGCCTAGATGACCCTCGTGGCCTCTTCCAAACCTACGATTCTGTGGTTCTGCTCTGTGCAAGAACAGCAGCCTGTTTGATTTGTTTTAGGTGGAACGCGCAAATATATTCAGATATATCAATTGCTTGATGTGTTTAAAGCCAATGCCTTTCAGTACATCAACCTGCAGGAATCATTTGAGAGAGGGTAGAGGGAGAGGAGAAGCAGCTCCCTCTTCCCACAAGCCACTATTGCCGTGAGGGCAACTCATGAATCCACGTCTAATTCCCTCTAGGCTCTGACGGTTGACAACTGTGTTGCGATGGAGACCCTGTCCCTGGAGCACCATATCCAAAGTGTGCAAAGACACATCGCCTTCTTGAAGAAGGAGCAGATGGAACTCCTCCACGATTTGCACCTGGAGATCCTCCACTTACAGAAGCACTGCACAGGTGAGCTGTGTGGGTTTGGGGGCAGGGAACTGGTGGCCCTCCAAGTCTCGTGAGGCTCCCTAACCACACAGACCCTGCAGGTTGAGTCTGACGGGAGTTGTGGGCTTCCAGAAGTTATGGGTGTCCCGTCTCTCACTGGAGGAAGATCTTGAACTCCAACCTCTGCATACTATCCTTTGCTTTTTCCTGTAGGACTAATTGCAGTCGTTAATAGTCGTCAACAGGTTTACCATACGCATTGAGTCAATCACTCATCTCCTACTATGCTTCTGAGAAAAGCCCCACCCCACCCTCCCACTATATATAAAGGTCTGGTGACTTCTGTTTCAGTGTATCTGAAGAAGTGTGCATGCACACGAAAGCTTATATCCAGAACAAACTTAGCTGGTCTCTAAGATGCTACTGGACAATTTTTTAATTTTTTAATTTATTTCCAATGTCTGCTTCTGCCCAAATCGTTCAGACTTTATTCACTATGGTGCATCGGCAAGACAAAGGTTCAAAGACACGGCAGGTGAATTGCATGGCTTAGGGGCAAGCGAAGAAGTGGATGCAACCAACAACATGCCCGCTGCACCTTCCTTTAGAACAGGCCAGGTACAGTCTGTTTGCACAGCAAGCAAGAGGAGTCTCGGGACTGGACAAGGCAAGCTCAGAAGGCTCATCCACAACTTCCACTTGTCCCACCACTTTCCTCTGAGAAAAACCTGCATTTTGCCATTGAATTGGAGCAAAAGTCAAAACAGGTTTTCTGCAAGTTGATGTGTGCTCCAGTTCAGTGGTAAGGAGTGGGTTTTCCCAGGGAAAGTGTGGGTCAAACATAGAACCTCTCAGACCTGTGGTTTCTAGGCATGGGGCAAGCAGAAGTGTGTACAAGCCCTGAGTTGGTTGATGTTCACGCTGGAATTTCCAGGACCTAGGAAGGGGAGTCAATGCCAGCTCAGCATCCAACTTGTCTCTTCCAAGGGGGAAACCTTACTATTAGAGGAGGCTCTGGAGGGAACTGGCTAGGGTGGTAACACAGGGGAAAGGTCTTTCCCTGACAACGGGCTTAAACCATCTCCTGAACTGCAGCTCCTTGCATTCCTTCCCACCCAGTGGCATGGGGTGGTTGCCCGAGTCCCAAAAAATTTAGGGACACAAAATTTCAACACCTGGTGCTGCTTCAATACAGTTGCTTGCTTCTGTCACTGGGCTCTGTTGAAAATGACTTCTTCATGCAAACCAGGAAGTGGCCTCTCCAGACAATGGAACGACTCTTCTTTTCCTATCTCTATGGCTGCGATCTCCTGGGTGATGCAGACACCACTAGGCATTTGAATGCATATGTGTACTCTGTCCCTTTCCCTCCTTCCCATCCGCTCCTTATGGCCCCGGGCTCTGACAACCCATGCTATGCCACTGTGCCCACCAACTCCCTCTCTAGCTCCAAAGTTTCTTGGGGCTCCAGCATTGCTTTTTGGACTCCACTGGGACCTTCCCTGGGGTCATGTGGTTCTAACTCTCCAGGCTCCTCCCATCCCTCCTCTTGATCTGACCATTCCCTCCACGCCACCTCCAAGGGACTCCAGCTCCCATCAGGACCAGCCAGCATGGCCAGTGGTCAGAGGCAATGGGATTTGGATTCCAACAACATCTGGAGGGACCACTGGATCCCCATCCCTGACAAAGAGCATCAGTACGTACACACAGGCAGATGTTTCTGGTCGTAGACCCAACAGCTTCTGAGAAAGACCTTTAAGAGTCAGACGGCAATTGAACACATTGGTGTTGGGAGACTGTGTAATCTGCTGCCTGGAAAGGTTTCAAGGATACCAGAGTAAGGCCACATTCACACCCTATATCTAAAGCACTATAGCACCACTTTAACCAGCCATGACTTCCCCCAAAGAATTCTGGGAGCTGTAGTTTGGTGCTGGGAGTTGTTAGGAGAACCCCTATTCTTCTCCCAGAGCTACAGTTCCCAGAATGGTCTAACAGTCAATCCCTCTTCTGAGTTTTGTAGCTCTGTAAGGAAAACAGGGGTCTCCTAGCAAATCTCAGCCTCCTTATCAGCTCCTAGAATCATTTGGGTGAAGCCATGACAGATCAAAGTGACAACACGGTGCTTTAAATGTATGGTGCAAATGTGGCTTACGTTAGTAATCAGTTCTCTAATTGGTTTCCTTCTGGGAATACATGT
The DNA here is from genome assembly GCF_965112155.1 of Podarcis liolepis. Taxonomy (NCBI): domain Eukaryota; kingdom Metazoa; phylum Chordata; class Lepidosauria; order Squamata; family Lacertidae; genus Podarcis; species Podarcis liolepis. The sequence continues at coordinate 36,208,677 of NC_139567.1, forward strand.
TGAATGAAAGAGAGAGGTTTTTCTACCACATTCTCTCTCTGTCTGTCTTTTAGGAAACGCAGTTGGAATTGTAATTAGCATGGTTGGGCTAAATTTGATTTCAATGCAATCCAGTTTAAGACGTTCCTTTCTGTTAGGGCGGACGACTAAACAGTGTTTTGAGTTACAATAGACAAAAGCCTGGGGGTGGGGAGGGGAACATATGAGTGTGAGCATTTTGTTAATCCAGCAGTCCTTTGCCTGATCCAAGATTGTGGGAGGGAGCCATTGTGGGGGAGGGGCAAAGTACATTGTGTGTTACAAAGCCATCATTAAACCCCCTGTGTCTCCTCCTCTTCAAAGAGGATTAATTTCAGCCCTGTGCCATGTGCATCAGTGTTAAGTGATCTCATTTGTACTGGTTTTGGCGCATGGGTGGGGGACGGGCGGGCAACCGCGCATCCAGCCAGCTTGCAGAAGTCTCTTCTGAAGAGACAAAGGAAGCTGTGGATCCAGTATTTAGATCCCTCGGTTGCTGCTCAAGTTCCAGAAGCGTAATCCGAAAGGAAATTCGAGAAGCAAAAGGTTGCCAACAGAGAGTGAGGAGATTAACTTGGCTTTGGGTTAAGTCATTCTTCCTTGCGCTTGACCCAGAAAGTGCAGCTGGCGCAGAATGCTGCAGCAAGGTTGCTGACAGGTGTGAAGCCCCCATCAGCATATATAACACCTGTTCCCAGAGATCTGCACTGGCGGCCCATTTGCTACCAGGCCAAGTTTAAGGTGTTAGAATATAACAACATATGCCCACTCAACCTTCTTCCATCTGTGGAACTGGCACGGTGACGGGTTCCCTATAATATTCGTTCTGCAACTGTAAGAGAATCAGTCTTTTAGTAGCAACCTACGCTTTGAAACTCCCTGTGTATTGAACTCACTCAATTTCAATGGGGGAAGGATGAGAGGGGCAGGGCCCTGCGAACACCAGAGAAGACTTCTGTCCCATGGGCACCATATTAGCAAATCATGATCTTGGAGTGCTCCTAAGGTAGAAACATATTTATGGTTGACTTCTCTACAACCCACTGGACAACAGTGTAGGTATGACTTCCATTGGAGCTCTCTGAGGTCCTGAAGAGGCTTAACCTGCTTCCTACAGTACTTAGAACTGCTGCTCTAGGTAGTAGGCAGGGTGAGCCACTCCAGGACTTAGGAGAGCTCCTAGGGAGGACATATATTACTGTCCAGCTGTAGGTAGCTTCATATCCTAGGAGACCTCCCAAGGAAAGGTGGGTGATGTTGCTTCAGCAGTTTTTGGCTGAACCACAGGTAGGCATTTGCTCTCTTGTAAGTGGTAAAGGAATCTTGGGGGCGATTTAGCGAAGGAAAACAACTAAGCCTGGAAGACTTAAGCATACACTTACTCCTCACTGCTCAAAATTGTAACCTTCAATCAGAACTTTGTTACAGGAGAAGGACTAAGCCAAAACAGGAGTGGATGCTTCCCCTCCGCTATCCTCTCTCCTCTCCTCTCCTCCAGTTTCATTAGAAAACCTTCAATTGACTCCCCCCCCCAAAAAAAAAGAGCCAAGAGATGTATCACTTTGACCACACTTCAAAATAAAGTCGCTCTGTTTTCCCCTTACTTCAGGAGTCTTGCCCACCTGCATTTTCTTTTTATGGAAACGCCAAATGAAATATTTGTTTTCCAGTGACACAATCGTACCAACAAAGCAGGTTCATATAAAAGGAAGGCTGAACTTGCTTAATGCCTTCCTTCTGCCTCAAATGCATTAACCTGTTAGGAGGGGGGTTGAATTAGTGACCCACGGTTACAGCAAATGTGCTACCCCCAAGTCAGCCCACTTGCTTCTGCTTGCCTTGCTGTTCTGCAAGTTGTACATGGTCTTTTAGGTGCAGGAAACGGGCAGACAACTCCCCGGTGGCATGGAGATCAGCTAGGGGATCCTGCTTGTCCTCCTCTTCCACTGAGGAAACCCGTCTCCCCCAGGTTCAAAAGCTAGGCAAGGCTGTAAACCTAATAGCTTATTCTACATCAGGGGTGGGAAACACATTTTTTAAAGCCGGACGGCCACATGTCATTTCCAGTATCCTTCTGGGCCCACATGCCAGTGGTGGGCAAGACCAGGAGCAAATGTGGGTGGAGCCACATATGCTAATTTACTCAGACAACACCCTCTGTCCTCTACCCATTATCAGAATGCAAGGACGCATCATAGTGAAGCAAAAGGTGAGGTGTAGGGTCTGTAGAGAAGGGGTGCAGCTATAAAACCGCTAGCACATCTGCAAAGCTAAGCAGGGTCCGGTATGGTTTCAAATTGGGCAGGGGACTGTGTGTTGAGATTGCAGCGGGTTGGACTAGATGACCCTCGAGATCCCTTCCAGTTCTACAATTCTACAGTTCTATGGTATGGCTGGGGAGGGCGGTTTAGGGAGGACCACCCCACCCCCCATGAGTCAGATAGAGAGGCCTGGATGGCTGCGGTCAGCCTCTAAGCCCATCCTGCTCCCATGTGTGAGTCATATCCGAAACACAATTGTGTTCCCTGAGTAGCCACCAGAAAGAAAAAGGGCCAAACTCTCCAGTCCTTTGTAATCCCCACATTTCCAGTATCGGGTCTTGTGGGAAGATAAATGCTGTTAACAATACAGGAATGAGTCATTTCTTGGAATGAGCCTGACATACGAAAGGCGCAACTTGGCCCTCCTCCCATCCTGCCTAAACTTAGGCGGAAAATGTATGCTTCCAGTTCTCCTCACCCCATTCTTTCTGTAGTCCTGGGAAGGTAAAATGCAACCTTAATTAGCATTGCCATGAACAAAAAAGAAGTGGACCTCTCACACAAAGGGATCTTGAGGATGTGTTTCTTTAGACGCTAATCATCAAACCACTCAGCCAAAACCTTCAGTTTTGTTTCTGAAGCGATATTGAAATGCCAAAATTGGGCAATGGATTTGACCAACTAAGGGAAACAATAGTATCGCTCATTCTGCCTTGGTCAGACCACACCTGGAATACTGTGTCCTGTTCTGGGCACCACAATTTAAGAAGGATGTCGACAAGCTGGAACGTATACAGAGGAGGGCACCCAAGGTGATCAAGGGCCTGGAAACCAGGTCTGATGAAGAACGGTTGAGGGAGTTGGGTTACGTTTAGTCTGGTAAAGAGGAGACTGAGAGGAGATATGATAGCCATCCTGAAATATCTGAAGGGCTGTCACATAGAGGATGGAGCAAGCTTGTTTTCTCCTGCTCTGGAGGGTAGGACTCAAACCAGCAGCTTCAAGTTGCAAGGAGATTCTGACTAAACTTCTTGATGGTAAGAGCTGTTTGACAGTGGAATGTCGGTGGACCCTCCTTCTTTGGTGGTTTTCAAGCAGAAGTTGGATTGTCGTCTGTCATGGGTTCTTTGAGATAGTTGAGATTCCAGCATCGCAGGGGGTTGGACTAGATGACCCTCAGGGTCCCTCCCAACTACAATTCTATGAGTTTCCAAAAATCTGCACATTAGTTAAAATTGCGTACAAAACTGTCTGTGCCGAGAAAGAGTCACCCTGAAACGCCAGTGGATTTTCATGAGGACTTTCTGTTTTCTTAGAAAAACACAAACTGATGTGGAAATGGGGAGAGCTGAACATAACGGGGGGGGGGGGATGAAAAACTGGAATTGGCAGATTCGCCCGTCTCTGCCAGAGAGATGCTGCAGAGTTTTACTATAGCTGCAGGAACAAGGCAGGAGAAGGTGGGCATAAGGCTGCCCGTATTGATTTGCAATAGGATAGCAGGAGAGATTTGAATAGCTTACCAGAAATTGCTGTGCCTAGTCCATTACTTGCATGTTTCCGCCACTGATCTCATTCTCAGAGGATCCGGGGGGGAGGGAGAGGGAGAGGAAGTGAAGGTTCAGCCCTGTTGATCACTGTCTCAAAGTCACAGCAATGACTCGCACAAAGGTGGGGGACCTGTGGGCCTCCAGATGTTGTTGGACCTCCATCAGCCCCAGCTTGCATGGCCAATGGCCAGGGGTGATGAGGTTTGTTCTCCAGCGACATTGATCCACCACAATGCTCAAGCAAGGAAGGTTAGAGTCAACATGCAAACTATTTTATTTTATTTCTAAGAAAGACAATGATTAACTATTACAGTTTTTGTTCTTTTTTCAGCCTCCTCATTTTCCTAAGTGCTTTCCCCACCCCTCCCAGTTTTGTTCCACCATTGTTCTTAATTTCATGGTGGTCTATTAATTATTTTGGAGGCATCAAATAAGGCCCGGGATAGCTCAGTTGGTGGAGCATGAGACTCTTAAGCTCAGGGTTGTGGTCTTGAGCCCCACGTTGGGCAAAAGATTTATGCATTGCAGGGGGTTGGACTAGATGACCCTTGTGGACCCTTCCAACTCCACCATTCTAGGGTTCTATCAGGCTCAGTTATTAGAAAAGAAAGACTAGGGAACAAAAATAGACGTGGCACCATGGGAGATCCAGGATTTGGACTCACCTGTGGTTCTTGCTTTTGCTTCAAAACACTTCTGCGTGCCCAAGCTAAAGGGAAGAAATTCAATTCAGTTGACATTTAAAGGCACATCCACCTAATTCAAACCAAAACGCAGCTGTCCTTTGACATTTTCGCTTCTGCAAATTTTTCAACGAAGTTCTCCCACCAAACAATGTTTACAAAAGTTCTCCAACAGAAGTTCTGCGATAAAACAATGTTTACAAAAATGCATATACCAGGGAAAGTGTGCATGAATGCATATATTAGTGAGGTCATGAGGTCCTCTTTTTTTAAAAAAACCACAACAATAACAACAACAACAGAGAGAGAGAGAGATTGGACAGAAAGGGGGAGAACCGAACATAAGGCTGGGAAAATAAGGACGTGAAATAGATTGAAATTGGCAGAATAGCACACACCCCATCCTTAGGCATAGGCGCTGACTCCATGGGGCCTGAGGGGGCCCGAGCCGCCTTAAAAATTCATTTCGGGGGCTCTGTCCCCCCAATAATCTCGGGCACCCCTCCAGCAGAGCGCCGCCGCCCCTCCCCCAGCCCAAAATGCACAGGGTCGGGCTGCATGCCTCCTGCCCTCCCTCCCGAGCAAAAGCTCCACCCAATTTCCTTCGGAGCTGATTAATAGGCGCAGCACGCTCTCCCCTATTCGCTCACGAGGAGGCGGCGCCACTTTATCTGCATATTCATGAGCTTATTTATTATTCATGAGCTTTCGCGGGCTCCCCCAATATTTTTTATAAGTCGGCGCCCCTGTCCTTAGGCCAGACATGGTGGAGTTGAGCTCACAAGGGCTGGAGTGAGGAACGATGGCTCCCGAGTTTCGGCTGAACTCCAGCTCCCGTCACCCCTAAACAGTGGCCAGTTTGGCTGGGGCTGATGGAAGTTGAAATCCAACCACATCTGGAGGGCCACAGTTTAGCCATGCTGATTTAGACTAAAATCTAGAAGAGCTTCCTGGTGGTGCAAGCTGTTCAGTGCCTTGAATGTGGTGGACTCTCCTTCGTAATCAGAGCCCAAATGGCCACCTATCAGAGATGCCAGAGCAATGGGTTTCTGGTAACAGCATCCCTGATAGGTGAACCTTTGAGGCAGCTCCCAGCTCTGTGATTCTAAGGTTCTCTGCCCCAGGGAGAATCCACAGAGCAGGCGAAAAACTCCAGCGTGGTGACTTTTGTAGCATCAATGCGGTTTGAAGAAGGTACCCATCTGGTCTTTCCTCAATGGGGACCAAACAGGCACAACTACCTACAATAGGTAAAAGAAAATTGGAACAAACCCCTGTTAACAGAGGCAGTTGGGACATGTGGTTTCAATTGTTCTTTGCAACTAAACGATTTGCAGGAGCCCGTGTTTCATTTCGTTTTCTTGCAATTCTGTGATCGGCAACAGAAGAAAAGAGACAGGACAAAGAAGAAGCAATTGTGCTTGAACTGCAACTTTAATTTGCAAAGCTTTCATGGGTCGTACAAGTCAAAGAATGCAGTGCTTTTTTAGGGGCTGGCTGCAGAACGCTCATTCTGTTCTTTGTTTCGCATACTGGATATGAATAGAAGCCTGTTTGTCATAGGCTCTGAGTGGAGCAGGAGCTGGCCAGGCCAAGACAGAGGAGACAAGTGGCCAACAAATGACCACTGAGAAGGATCCAGTGGGCTGGGAAGGTCTCTACCTGGGTCAGGAGAGCCCAAGGAAGAGGATCCTGGGGAAAGTCCTAATGGGGTGAATTTCCCTTGCCTTGTCTCCCCACCAGTCCCCACAGTGCAAGGCACAGGTTCCACCTCCAGCTGTCAAACAGCTCTGTCCATCAGAAAGTTCTTCCTGGTGTTCAGTAGGAATCTCTTTTCTTGCAACTTGAAGCCTGTGGTGAAACCAGGTCTGCCTCCAGGAATGTATTCTGCTCTGGTCAGACCTCACCTGGAGTACTGTGTCCAGTTCTGGGCACCACAGTTCAAGAAGGACACTGACAAACTGGAACGTTTCCAGAGGAGTGCAACCAAAATGGTCAAAGGCCTGGAAACGATGCCTTATGAGGAACGGCTAAGGGAGCTGGGCATGTTTAGCCTGGAGAAGAGGAGGTTAAGGGGTGATATGATAGCCATGTTCAAATATGTAAAAGGATGTCACATAGAGGAGGGAGAAAGGTTGTTTTCTGCTGCTCCAGAGAAGCGGACACGGAGCAATGGATCCAAACTACAAGAAAGAAGATTCCACCTAAACATTAGGAAGAACTTCCTGACAGTAAGAGCTGTTCGACAGTGGAATTTGCTGCCAAGGAGTGTGGTGGCGTCTCCTTCTTTGGAGGTCTTTAAGCAGAGGCTTGACAACCACATGTCAGGAGTGCTCTGATGGTGTTTCCTGCTTGGCAGGGGGTTGGACTCGATGGCCCTTGTGGTCTATTCCAACTCTATGGTTCTATGATTCTATGAATGTCATAAACCATGATCTGCACTAAGGCAAGAATGTCCAGCTGCACAAATATAAGATAATAATAATAAATAATATTTTTTTATTTATACCCCGCCCTTCCCGGTTCAGAAAACCGGGCTCAGGGCGGCTAACAACAAAATTAAAACACTTAATTGTAAAAGCAGCATAAAATACAGTATAAAAACATGAATAACAATAAAATTCAAAGTTCAGAAATCAATTTGGGGGAAATCCATCTAATAAGCATTAGATAGTCACCAGGGCTAGCTGGTTGTATTAGTCCTACCTGGGCCAGCGAGGAGGCCAGGGGAGAATTAGCTGTGGGGTCTCAGAGCGGGCGAACTTCATAAAAGGGGAGAGGGAAGGAAGGGGAGGGAAAGAAAAGATCAGGCTGAATTCAAATTAAAGGCCAGGTGCAATAGCTCTGTCTTACAGGCCCGATGGAAGAAGGTTAAATCCTGAAGGGCCCTAGTCTCATGGGACAGAGCATTCCACCAGGTCGGAGCCATCACTGAAAAGGCCCTGGCCCTGGTGGAGTTGGACCCTTCCAACTCTACAGTTCTATGAATATATGTCCAGTCCCACCTGTTTGTTGCGCCACCTGTCCTATCCATCTATGAGAAGGCAGTAATGCCTCCTCCATCCCCCAGGTCACAGAGATGTCAGTGCAGGTGTGAATAGACACTGGTCTACCTGGCTGGCAGCAGCTGTCCTGGGATCCATGCAAGGCTCTTGTTGGGTCCCAATTGAACATGCTGGGGGTTGAACCTGCCACCTTCTGCATCCCCTTTCCGAGTGAAGATACAGTGTCTTCTCTTGAGTCAGGAGGAATGGCCCTGGCTCAGTGGCAGAGCCTCAGCTTTGCATGCAGAAGGTCCAGGTTTAATTCCTGGCACCTCCAGGTAGGGCTGGGAGAGACTCCCTACCTGAAATCCTAGAAGAACTGATGCCAGTCGGAGTGGACACTACTGACCACTACTGACCACAGAGTGGACACTATGGACTGACGGGCCAATGGGCCAATTTGGAGGAAGGCAGCTCCCTTCGTTCCTATTGAATCAAGACCATGAGTTGTCTTCTTTTCAATAGGGCATTCCTACCATCATCATCATTAATAATAATAATAATCATCATCATCATGTTTGTTTGTTTGTTTGTTTGTTTGTTTGTTTGTTTGTTTGTTTATACCGCCCATCAGGCTGGACTTCCCCAGCCACTCAGGGCAGCTTCCAACAAAATATTAAAATACACTAATGCATCAAACATTAAAAGCTTCCCCAAACAGGGCTGCCTTCAGATGTCTTCTAAATGTCAGGTAGTTGTTTATCTCTTTGACATCTATGGGAGGGCGTTCCACAGGGCAGGCACCACTACCGAGAAGGCCCTCTGCCTGGTTCCCTGTAGCTTTGCTTCTCACATCGAGGGAACCGCCAGAAGGCCCTCGGCGCTGGACCTCAGCGTCCAGGCAGAACGATGGGGATGGAGACGCTCCTTCAGATATACTGGACCGAGGCCATTTAGGGCTTTAAAGGTCAGCACCAACACTTTGAATTGTGCTTGGAAACGTACTGGGAGCCAATATAGGTCTTTCAAGACCAGTGTTATACGGTCTCGGCGGCCGCCCCCAGTCACCAGTCTAGCTGCTGCATTCTGGATTAGTTGTAGTTTCCGGGTCACCTTCAAAGGTAGCCCCACGTAGAGCACATTGCAGTAGTCCAAGCGAGAGATAAGCAGAGCATGCACCACTCTGGCGAGACAGTCTGCAGGCAGGTAGGGTCTCAGCCTGCGTACCAGATGGAGCTGGTAGACATCAAGACCATTAGTTGTCTTCTTTTCAATAGGGTATTCCCACCACTCAGTTGAGGGGCTTGCTCCGGGTGGCAAATGAAGGTGTCAGGGATTGGACTCGAGAGGCGGTGCGAGAGATGAGGAGGAATGGTGGGGATCATGCCCCCTGCTTCCCCTGATTCTGCTGAAGGAGAGGAATGCAGTATTGAATTACAACAGGGCTTTGAGGAGTTTGAGGGAAGTCACAGCTCAGAGACATGCGAACAGAAGATTTGGGAAGTGTTAGAAGAAGGGGGGAAATGTGGAAGGGGAACCAGCTGACATATTGTCACTGGAGAGTATTTCTGACCCCCCTTCCCCCAGAACTCGGCATTCATTAAAGGTGCAGGAACAATGGAATCAGAGACATTTGACCACAGGTGGCCACCGTAAGGGAAAGTGCTGTTGCTACGAAGGAGGAAGGAGGAACCCAGTTTGGAGCAACGCCATTGTTAAGGCTTGTTGCGTTCTTTTGTCTCTCACTATTGGGATTAAATAAAACTCATTAAAAGGGACTCTACCTTGTTTTCTCTGCCCTTGTTGCAACCAGAGAAGGAATAGCTTTCCCATAGCCTTGACAGAGCCTTGACAGAAGGCTGTAATCTGATACGCACTTACAGTGGAGTAAATCTCATTGACCTGTTCCTGCGCCCTATTCATGTCTCTACATAGGATTGTGCCATTAAGGCCCAATCAAAGGGCGAAAAGACCGTGTTTAATTGAACGCTGTTGGCCGCACTGCCAGAACAGAGCGCCATTTGGCATTTCCCTGGAAATTTAACTGGGTTTGTTGCATCGCACAGAGAAACCGGCATCCGATAAAGGATTGGTTTCCAAGTCTGGCGTGGAGTGCGCTGGGATTCATGCCTTGCTGCCAAGCAAAGTGCTGTTTGCCCTTCGAATGCAACCACCTCTGGGGCTGGCCTGGTTTTACAAGAGAGGAAGGAGATAGACTGAGTGTTCTCCCAGCATGCATTTCTGCCCCACTTCTGGGCCTGCCTCAGCTTCTCGGAGTTAATCAGGCCGAAACTGCCTTCAAATTGCACAGCCGGCATTTGAGTTTGATTTGGAATCTGGCAGCATGAAATCTGAGGCACTCAGGGTGCAAGAGCAGATCTGGAAGGGTGATCCCTTTGGTCTAGCCACCTCATCTTGGACCTTGCTATTTGGCAGTCGGCGTAGTGGTTAGAGCAGTGGTTCTCAATGAGTGCGGCACTGGGGTGGCAGGAAAGGATGGCAAATGTGGCAGGAAAATTCAAGGGGAAATCAAAGAAACATTTCAACGTCAACTGACGTTGGAGAGAAATTGAGTTGAGAAATAAAATTAAGGGTACATATTGATATGGGAATGTATTAGATAAAATGTAAAGAAATATACAATAATAAGAGTACATTCATTTGTAAAAAAAGGAATATACAACGGGATTGACAGAAAGTCCGTAGTGTTGTTGCATATAAGATTTTGGAATAGCTTTTTGTCTTTGTTCTTTCTTTTTTTCTTTCTTTAGGTATATAAATTTTGTATATGAACTTTGTATACATGTTGGAAATTATATTATAATAAGCCCTGTAATGTAATATGACAATGTATGCATATGTAACATAAGAACGTTAATAAATAAATAAAATGGGGAGGGGAAAAGAAACATTTAAACATTTCAAGAGCATTGGCTATTCTTCTGCAGTTCCCCACAACACCTTGTTCTAAACAGGGATTTCCAACTCAGACAAATGTGAAAGATCAGAAAAGAGAAAGGCCTCTTTGTGTTGATGCGGAGATGAGAGTTGGCTTGGCTCAAATTAGACCTGAAATAAATGAGATTGCCCAGCAGATGCAAGCTCACACCTCTCAATGACTTTGTTTACGTACATACTTAAGGCACATATGTAAAAGGCTCATTTATAATTATATTTTGGGAGTGATTCATATTCTTGCATTGCTTAATAATAATAATAATAATAATAGAATTTATATACTTCCCTATACCTGGAGGTCTCAGGGTGGTTCACAGAAAAGATCAACATAAAAACCAAAACGTATATATGATCAAAATGAAAACAAGAACTCAATAACTCACACCCCCGCCCCCGCCCAAAAGAAAGACTTTCTGGATGTCCCATGATCATATTATAAAGTGGTTGCATTCTATGTTTTAAAGCAAGCATTGTTGTTTCTTTTTGTTTTCCAATGTGTTTCTTCATTTTAAAATTTTAAAAAATATTTTGTTGAGAGCCACCCGGAGTGGTTACATAGCAAAACATGGGGGTGGGGTTTTTTTGCTGCAAACGCTGCAAAACTTTGGCACGAAGTTGGAGGGGATCCCAGATTTCAGGGTTCATAGTTCACGAATCCCATCTGGTTGGCCGCTGAGAGAACAGGGCGCTACGCTAGACAGGTCATTGAACTGAGCCATCAGGCTTCTCTTACATTTCTATGTTCTTACGATCTCTTTTCTTCTTCTAGAATTGACTCATGATCTTGAAACAAAGGAGCTGGAAGCCAGTCAGCAAGGTAAGAGGAAGCCCCCTTTGTGGGTGAGATGTTGTTAAGAGCATGAGACTCTTCATCTGTGATTCAAAAAGCGGGCGAGGCATTTGTATAGCTCTGTCCCAGGTTCAAAACCCTCTCCGGTTAAAAGGGTTTGGTAGCAGGAGGTGAGAAAAGATGCCTCTCTGCTTGACTCCCTCAAAAGCCACTGCCCCTCAGAGGCCACAGTGCTAATTCTTTACAAATATATATATATATTAACTTTAATAATGTGTTTTAACCTTCTAGAGGAGACCAGGCTGGCCTCATCCCTGTTTTCCTTCCACCACCAGACAAAGCCTTTTTTGTACCAATGAGCCTTTGGCCCCTAGCTAGCTGTTTTCTTTTGTGTGTGTGTGCTTTTAAATGTTGTTAAGTGTTTCCAGTGCAGTTTCTGATACGGCTACAGTCATACCTCGGAAGTCGAACGGAATCCATTCGACTTCCAAAACTTTCGGAAACCTGGGCGCGGCTGCCGATTGGCTGCAGGAAGCTCCTGCAGCCAATCAGAAGCCATGGAAGGCCGTTCGGATGTTTGGGTTCCAAAAAATGTCCATAAACCGGTACGCTCACTTCCAGGTTTGTGGCGTTCAGGAGCCAAAACGTTCAACTCGCAAGGCATTCGACTTCCGAGATACAACTGTAAAGGGACCCCTGACCATTAGATCCAGTTGTAGCCGACTCTGGGGTTGCGGCGCTCATCTCGCTTTATTGGCCAAGGGAGCCGGCGTACAGCTTCCGGGTCATGTGGCCAGCATGACTAAGCCGCTTCTGGCGAACCAGAGCAGCGCATGGAAACGCCGTTTACCTTCCCGCCGGAGCAGTACCTATTTATCTACTTGCACTTTGACGTGCTTTCGAACTGCTAGGTTGGCAGGAGCAGGGACCAAGCAACGGGAGCTCACCCCGTCATGGGGATTCGAACCACCGACTTTCTAATCAGCAAGTCCTAGGCTCTGTGGTTTAACCCACAGTGCTACCCGCGTCCCTCCTGAGTAGGACTAGCTTTGGCTAAAACCAGTGCTATTTTTTTCTAGAAAACGAGGTGCCAGAACTCACCGTGAACTCCTCCCCTGTTCTCTTATAATGACAATGGCACCCACATAAGGGGTGCCAAAGCTGAGTTCCAGATGGGGGTGGGGAGCCCTGGCTAAAACCCCAGGCCTTGAAAATAGTTTCATTTCCCCAGCTCTCCCAGGCATGAATGCTTTTCGACCCAGTCCTAATTCTTAGCGACAGTGCGGCCAGCAGAGGGTGCTGAGTGAGCATGTGATTGGCGTTCCCTTCTAGGCTTGGAACAGTTCCCAAGGATTCCACTATTATTCCACTTTGCCGTCTCGGTTTCTGGCCTGGCCTAGTTTCGCTCTTTACCAATGATGTTTACGGGTATTGTTTGCAAGTCTTCAGACTGAACAAGCTGGCATTGGGTGCTCAGAAGCCTTCTTTCCTCACCGCTTCCCACTGCGTGGGTGCATAGGAAAAAGAAGTCAAGATGTTTGGATCAGTGGTCCAGACTGGATTCCATGACATTCATTATTTGCACATCGCCCGTATTTCTTGCCCAGGATCGGTGTGATCATTAGAGTATCCAACTCTTTCTCTCTATCTATCTCTCTCTCTCTCTTTCTTACATTTGTATAGCAATCTTCAAATATCTAACAGGCTGTCACATGGAAAATGGCGCCTCCTTGTTTTCTCCTGCTCTGGAGGGTAGGACTTGAACCCATGACTTCAAGTTACAAGAAAGGAGAACATTTGGAAGAACTTTCTTACCACTTCTCTAGAGGATTTGGAGGGGGCAACATCCTCTGAATATTGAGGGGGCTCAGCCCCATCCAGAAAAATATTCAACTGCATCAGCCCCTGGGAGTTGGCACCTATGTCTGACAGTAAGAGCTGTTTGACTCCCTTGGGAGATTGTGGACTCTCCTTCCTTGGAGGTTTTAAAGCAGAGTTTGGATGGCCATCTGCCATGGATGCTTTAGCTGAGATTCCTGTATTTCAGGGGGTTGGACTAGATGACCCTCAGGAGGTCCCAACTCCACGATTCTATGATTTAGGGATTGCTGAAACCCCCAACCAGCAGTGGCCTTCGTGGTCAAGTGACAAAGCCACCAATAGGAGGACAGGAAGCTGCCTTATATCCGACAGTAGTTCTATCGTGTTTCCCAAAGTTGGGTCTCCAGCTGTTTTTGGACTACAACTCCCATCATCCCTAGCTAGCAGGACCAGTGGTCAGGGATGATGGGAATTGTAGTCCTGCAGCCTTGGCTGCTGGATGATGGAGGGGAGAGAGAAAAGGTCCCAAGATCTTTATCGCCAGGAGCAGCTCTTTTATCACAGCGAGGTGGTGCTGCTGAGCGTCTGGCGGCCTCGCCCCGGCCCCGGAGGCAAAAGGCGAGGCTGCAAGTGGCACAACAAAGGCGTTTGAGGCGTAGACGGCAGCAGGAAGTCTCAGGCGAATGGAATGCTGGTGGAAGGCAGACGCAGAGAAGCAAGTGGCCGATTCCAAAAAAAGCCTCTCCTCCTTCTCTGCCACACCCTGGAGGAGGAAACAGCACCGCAGCGAAATGTATCCGGTGCACCTTGATGTCCTCAGCTGCCCTTTGTAGGTTCAGATAAAGCAGAAGTCAGCCCGTTAGGGGTCACCAAAGGCAGCCCCACCAACCTCAGCCAGCCCTCAGAAACCGGCCTTTGATAACTGCCTTTCTTGAAAAGATGTCCCAGTCCCTAACAGCATCCAAAGAGCAGAGCTCGAAGGACCGTTTCTTTGCAATAGGGCACGATTTTATTTATTTCCATCGGAAGAGCATGGGACTCTTAATCCTAGGGTTGTGGGTTCGAGCCCCACATTGGGCAAAAGAGTCCTGCCCTGAAGAGGGTTGGACTAGAGGACACACACACACCAGCCCCTTTCAACTCTACAAATCTATGATTCTAGGCAAATATTGAGGTTGTTCAGTCCCACCAGCACATGCAAATGTCTGGCTCATTTAAGACTATGCAAAAGAGTTTTTTGGATTTGATATCCCGCTTTATCGGGGACACGGGTGGCACTGTGGGTTAAACCACAGACTTGCCGATCAGACTTGCTGAGCAGAAGTTTGGCGGTTTGAATCCCTGCGACAGGATGAGCTCCCGTTGCTCAGTCCCAGCTCCTGCCAACCTACCAGTTCAAAAGCACGTCAAAGTGCAAGTAGATAAATAGGCACCACTCCGGCGGGAAGGTAAACGGCGTTTCCGTGTGCTGCTTTGGTGGCTTAGTCATGCTGGCCACATGAACCAGAAGCTGTACACCGGCTCCCTCAGCCAGTAAAGCGAGATGAGCGCCACAACCCCAGAGTCGGCCACGACTGGATCTAATGGTCAGGGGTCCCTTTACCCTTTACCTTTATATCGGATGTATAACCAGATGTTGCTGGATTCTCCCATATCCAGCAACCCCAGGATGGTGACAGGAGCGAGCCAGCAGGAAACCACACCGAGCCAGTTGGCGTTAACTCTTTATTAGCAAAAGAAGGATCTGCACAGGTGTGTCGGGCCTAATGAACACAGCAACTGATCTCCAGCAGGCCTTTTCCCCATGAAACAGTTGCTGAGACTGAAGGTCTCTGCCTCCCCGCAGCTGCCTAAGTCCCCTCCTCTCCAGGGTTTTCCCCAAGCAATCTTAGACTGCGCCTACATGGAGCTAATTTCTCCTCCGCCCTCTTCATGCCTCTCCTGTTACTGGGAGACCAGCGGGGAGGGGAGCTTGTTGCAGCAGCAGAAGGAGACACCCATGCCTCTTCACCAGCCAGACTCATCTCTGCCTCTTGGCATCCCTCCTCTCCTGCTTCAGCTTCTGACTCTGGACTTCTCTCTGCCACAGACCCTCCCCGCTCACTAAGCCCTGCTACCTCTTCAGCTTCTCTTCTGACACCTCCTGTTCCCAGTCTTCTCTCTCTGACCACTCACTGTTGTCCCACCACCGCTCCCCAGGCTCTGAGCCTTCTTCTCTTGGGGGTCCCCCATCTGACTGCTCCCACCATTCCTCTGCACCCAACCGGTCTGTGGCATCTAGCCAATGGTCAGCAGGAGGGTGGGATGGCAGTTGTAGCCCCAGAACCTTCTGGAGAACCACAGATCTCCATCCCTGGGCTAGGTGAGGACTGTGCATGACAACATAGGATATCGGAATAACTCATTGCTCTCTAAACTCCTAACTAGAAGAGGGCAAGCGAGGTGATAGGGGAAGAGCAGGGCAAAAGGAGCATCAGCAAATTCATTTCTTCCTCAGCATCCTTGGATCTGCAAGCAACTGACTCACGAGCCACCCTATTCCACACAAGAGGCCGCCTCCCATGCTGTGGATTCTTTGCCTATGTCAGCTTTCACTATCCCAACATCTTATAGGACAATAAACTGATGATGAGTCAAATAATTGCTTCCCCCTTGTCACCTTGTGTACATCCACGTCTCTCAAAGAGCTCCTTGTAAGCCTCTGAAGAGGCAGTGCTGGGAAGCAATTGCGTGTAGGAGAAGGGTTGAAATAATAATAATAATATTAATAATAATGAAAGGAATCCACAAACTGGAACGCCCTCTGGACAGGTTTTTGCATGGCTAATCCTTTGGCTAGGATGTCTTTGCATTACAGTGTCTGAGAGGTGTGTTAGCAGGCATTTACATAGAAAGCTGGAAGTGGAAGCAAAGTGACTTCTTCTTCTGGGGAGACTGGATATCATCCTGCAGGCATACCAGATCTGTGCGCTCCAGCTGTCTTTTGCCTGGGCCAGTCCTGGGTTTTCGGTCTGGCAAGCCAAAACAGGTCCAT
This sequence comes from Podarcis liolepis, assembly GCF_965112155.1. NCBI lineage: Eukaryota > Metazoa > Chordata > Lepidosauria > Squamata > Lacertidae > Podarcis > Podarcis liolepis. The sequence goes on from NC_139567.1 coordinate 36,224,776, forward strand.
GGCAAAGATCAACAAGAACACTACCCACCAGGCACTGAGCTTGTGGAGCTATCTGCAGGGAGTCGTTCATCCAAAAGCTGTGTCATCGGGCAGTGAAAAGGGTGGTAGAGCACATGCTTGGCAGCCTACATTGACAGAAAGCCCATTCTGTGTCCAGGGCGGCTGTCAACCAGCTCCGTTTGGTAGGCCGGCTGAGACCCTACCTGCCTGACCGTTGTCTCGCCAGAGTGGTACACGCTCTGGCTATCTTCTGCTTGGACTACTGCAATGCTACCTTTGAAGGTGACTCGGAAACTGCAACTAATCCAGAATGCGGCAGCTAGACTGATGACTGGGAGCGGCCACCAGGACCATAGAACACGAGTCCTAAAGGATCTGCACTGGCTCCCAGTACATTTCCGAGCACAATTCTAAGTGTTGGTGCTGACCTTTAAAGCCCTAAATGGCCTCTGCATTGTAAACCTAAAGGGGTGGCTCCAACTCCATTGTTTAGCCGCTGTTGTTTGGACTGTTGTCCATTGTCCGGACACTGAAGTTCCACCTTCGGGGGCCTTCTGGTGGTTCCCTCACTGCGAGAAGTAAGGTTACAGGGAACCAGGCAGAGGGCCTTTTTCGCAGCGTTGCCTTCCCTGTGGAACGCCCTCCCATCGGATGTCAAGGAGATAAACAACTATCTGATTTTTTAGAACACATCTGAAGGCAGCCCTGTATAGGAAAGCTTTTAATGTCTGAGGTTTTATTATGCTTTTATATTTGTTGGAAGCCTCCCAGAGTGAATGGGGCAACCAAGTGAGATGGGGTGTTGTTGTTGTTGTTGTTCTTATTATTATTAATCTTCAATGTTCTAGAATCTTCAATGTTCAGTCTTCTAGAATCCTTGAGTTGGAGGACAGCTTGAGAGAACATCTAGTCCAACCTCAACCCCATCCATGGTTCTTACATTTTCATCCCGCATTGGAAAATACCTGCATTGCAGGGGGCTGGGCTAAGCACTCTTGGGGTCCCTGCAATACTATGATTTCCCCTGAGGACATCTTGAAGGGTCTCAGGACTCATCCACACTTCCCCTTGTCCGTCTGCTTCCCCCTGGCTAAAACTGCTCTTTACAGTGATCAAATGGAGCAAAATGTGTTTTCTCCAGGTGGTTATTTTCTCTGATTCCGCACTAAAGATCAGGTTTTCCCAGGGAAAGGAGTGGGACAAGGGGAAACTCCTTGGACCCATATCTAGAAAGTGTGGGTCAAGCAGAAAACCGCTCAGCCCCATGCTTTTCAAAGCGAAAGTGTGAGTGAGCCCTCAGTAGACCATTATTTGTTTTCATTTCACTTAAAAATATTTCTATAGCCCAAATATATTTGGGGACCCCCTCCCCAAAAGGGCTCAGCCCTCAGGAGCTGCCCCCCCTCCCTGTTCATGATTGTCTGGGTTTTCTGTTTCTTCTGTGCATCACAAGTAGCACCGGGACTAAGTTCACAGTTACGTCTTCTGCATCTCGTCTGCCCTTGTTTTTGTCCACTTGAAAAATCTCAGTTAAGAAAAAGAAAGCCAAGAAGCCTCTAATTTTCTCTTGAATGTAGACCTTTTTCTTTTGAAATTCTTTTTTATTCAGTTTTACACTACGCATTTAAATTAGACATCATCACCAGCATTTAGGATTCCCTGAATCCTTAGACTCCCCTCCATGGTTTCCATTTTCAATCTTTTCCTACTTCATCACATATTTTCTCCATTTTTCTTAAAGAATCTGTTTTTACCTTAGTTTTTAGTATATTATAAGCGTTACTCAAATCCTGCCAAAGTTTTTAGTTGCTTACAATGTTCTCTTAAGCAAATTGTAATTTCCCCCATTCCTTATTTAAGTTCCTCTCTTCCTGGTTTCTGATTTTCCCGGTCAATTTTGCCATTTCGGCATAGTCCATCATCTCCATAAGCCACTTGTCTCTGGTAGGAACTTTTTCTTCTTTCCATCTCTGGGCCAGTAGTGTCCGCGCTGCTGTCGTCACATACATAAACAATTGTTTCTGCTCCTTTGGTATCTCTGCACCTAAAATTCCTAGTCAAAAAGCCTCTGGTTTTTCCCAGAAATGTTATTTTAAACTTTTTCCCCCAACTCATTATATATACAGTGGTACCTCGGATTACAGACACTTCAGGTTACAGACACTTCAGGTTACAGACTCCGCTAACCCATAAATATTACCTCAGGTTAAGAATTTTACTTCAGGATGAGAACAGAAATCGTGCTACAGCGGCACGGCGGCAGCGGAAGGCCCCATTAGCTAAAGTGGTACCTCAGGTTAAGAACAGTTTCAGGTTAAGAAAGGACCTCCAGAACGAATTAAGTTCTTAACCCGAGGTACCACTGTATATATATCATTTCCAGGAATGCTTTTGTTGTCTTGCACGTCCACCACGTGTGGTAGAACTTGCCTTCCTTCTCCTTGCACTTCCTTTTGGCTAAGATCAAGTGTAGTGTCTGTTCTTCTCAGTTTAATATCTTGATATGTTCTCTATTTGAATGCAGACATCATTGACCAGGAGCTGGAGGAGAAGTGCAAGATCATGGAAGCCCAGCTGCAGGAGAAGGAGATGAACAACGTGGAGCTGCGCAAGGAGCTGAGGCACAAGGAGAGTTTGGTGGCTGCCCTCCGCTCCAACCTGAGGAACAAAGAGAGGAAATTCCTGGAGGAGCTGAAGAGGAGAAGCCACCGGGTGACCATCCTCAACACAGAGCTGCAGAAGCAGACGGAGGCGGCTGCCTACCTCTCCTTCCAGCTCCACGCCACCAAACAGAAGCTCCACAGTTCCCGGCAGAGCGGGAAGGCCCTGCCCGAGATGCCCCCTGAGAAACCTTTCCTCCCTCCGCCCTGCGGCGAGGCGAGGCCCAAGAAACGGACGCAGAAGTCCCACACTCGCCGGCAGGCTTCCAGCAACTTCCACAGCAGGGGGGCCTTCAAGGAGCCTCCGCCCCGCGACCGGCTGAGCAGCTTCGAAGACGTCGAGCCCATGCCCGACCCGGCGCTTTTCCTGTACATGAAACGGCACCACACGCCGCCTCACCGCCAGAGAGCGGAGCATCACAAAGCCTCGGCCTTGTCCGCCAAGGCAGGTGCCGACCAAAGCGACCCCAAAGGCAGCCGGCTGAGGTCATCCGCCCGGCAGGCCTCCTCGGAGCCAACGGAAGCTTCCGGAGGCGCCAGGACTTTGGGCAAGCCGCGGCCGTCTTCCAAAGGGGAGCAGCACAAGCGAAGCGGCCCCAGCCCCCAAACTTCGAAAGATGTTGACTAAAAGGGGGCAGGCAAGTGAGAGAGATATGCTAGAAAAGGGGGGGGAACACGCAGCCATTTTGAAATTGCTTTTCTTAAGAGGTCACACTGGGGAGGGGGGCCGATCTTTTCAAGTACATCCCTAAATTAGAGGTAGTCTCAAGAGGGAGTGCTGTGGGGCCTCGTAGGTGCCGCCATTTTGTCTACCAAGTTGGGAACGGCGTCCACAACAGCGGAACTGCCAAGGCTGGAGTGGTTTTGAACATTGCGGTCGGAGCCGCAGTGAATGTAGCAAGCCGTTTGCCGCCACACCACTCAACAAGCACTGCACAACGTCTCAGCAAAGAGGATCGAGGAACTGAACCTGAAGTTTCCGTGCCTTCAGATTAACAGCTTTCTTCGTTGGTTTGCTTTTTTTAGTTTTCCCGTTTCAAATTCTGACATCAGCTTCGAAAGCCTGCTGTCTGAAATCTCTGCATCAGTGGCAAAAACTGATGCTTCGGTGCTGGCAGCTGGGTTTTTGGCTCTTCTGAATGTGTACGATTCATCCCATCTTAAATGGGTGTGATTTTCTTTTCCGTTTTAGCACTAGTTGCGATACCTTTGGCTCAAAGAGAAGGTGGCCTCAGAGGCTGGTTATGGGAGAGTGTTTGGGAAGGGGGCTTTGATGGGATTTGCTGGGGAGGGAGTAGGTTTTGGGGAGTATCTAGAGCAGGGTATTCTTTTAAGAAAGTAGCATTCAATCCACCTCCTTTGGGGGGTCGAACGACGAGGGGTTGGACAACAAAGTGCAACTCTAGAAAACATAAACATGAATGGTGACCATTGTTCTGCTTAAGTATAGGAGAACAGTATAACACCAGAGTTGAAATCCTGGAAAGTATTTGTGATGGATACCCAGGCTTAACTTACAGGGCTGCCAGAGAGATTTTAGCCCATTGGTCTTCTGTGACTGCCTCCTTGGCTGTTTTTTGGAAGCTACAGGGGAGGCTGTGTCTAAAATTGTGAGGGGTGTTCTGCCCAAGGGGGTTATGCCCTCTATCTCCCTGCCCCCCATAATGCAAGTACCAATGGGCATAGTGCAGTACAGGGTGTGATAGCAGGCATCCATCCTCAGAGGTATTTGGGGAGGGATTTAACTAAGGCTGGGTCTACACTGATCTGGAAAATGCTATAAAAATGCTGTTATAGCTCCCATTGCAATTTCCCATTGGTGAAAGTTCACTGCTCTGGGGCGCCCTCTGGTGTCACATTTTTATAACACATTTTTAACGTTATAACTCACCAGTGTAGATTAGTCCTAAGTCTTAAGTCTCTCCTGCAAGACTGAGAACCCTGTGTCCCTCCAGATGTTGCTGCACTACAACTCCCTGATCATCAACTGGGGATTATAGGAGCTGAATATCTGGACGGCCACCGGTTCCCCATCTGTGGTCTTCCTCTTTTTCTCTCTTTGCTTTTGCACTCTGCAGGCAGGGAAGATGCCTAGGCACACCCAGTGTTAAATGGGGAGATTTTGAAAGTGAAATCTGAATTTCAAGCCAAACTTAAATTCTGGGTTTAGGGTTCTTTTTCCCCCTTTTTTTCTTTTTTGGCCAAGTTTTGAATTTGGACAAATGTTTGTCTTGGGCAAAAGCTGAATCATAAACACAGGGGTAAGTATCTATGCATTCCAGTTCCTTGATTCTAACATCACAATACTAAGAGCTCAATTTAAAGTATCTACTCAGTGCTCAAATGATAGAGGGGCCTTTGGTGACTATTTCTAGATGACCACAAGAGGACCATGATTTGGGTGAAACTGAGGGGGAGCCAGCAGGAGCATCCAACATTAGTCGTACTCGGAGCAGATCCATTGGAATGAATGGGCGTAATTAACTTTAAATTTGTTAATTGCAATGGCTCTACTCCGAGTAGAATTTAGTTGACTGTGGAGCTTATGCATTCCTGTCTCCCGCTCCAATAATTTGAGTACTGACCTGCCCAAGAGGAATAATTCAGGTTTTTGGTTTTTGTCTTTCAAAAATATGTTTGGGGACCCAAATCATGAAGGACTGGGGATTTTTCCAGCCTTGGTTGGCCTCCAAGTTAGGGGGCTGAAAGCCTATCCAGCATAATGGTGGGGGGGTTGGATATGCTCGCATAGAACTGTAGAGTTGGAAGGGACCCTAAGGGCCATCTAGTCCAACCCCCTGCAATGCAGCCATGTATAGGAAGAGACAAAAAAATTGCACAGCAACCTGTTCACTGAAGTGGAGTGAACGGGGCAAAATCAACCAATCTCAGTCTAGGCTAGAACTCCGACATCTTCCATGGAGTTCTGAGACGGAGAGGTTTGGTTCCAAATTCTCGTCGACAGATCGCTTTACCTTTTGAGGCAGAAGACGGGCCGCTGAGTGACAATCAAGACGGTTGAAAGGGTATGGCTTGGAATTCAGGAATTCAGGAGTTCTGGGAAAGCCACCGAGGTCTAAAAATACGCATCCGTCCATGTCCATGCTCATGTGCTTGGCAGCATACACACCATGCACTGAAATCACATTTGCTCTCCGCAAAGAATCCTCGAAACCGTAGTTCACACCTCGCAACGCTACAACTCCCAGCGCCCTTAGCAAACCACAGTTCCCAGGATTCTTAGGGTGGGTGGGGAGGTGCTTAATATGTATGGTGTGTAAGTTTAGCTTACAAGTTTTTGCTTACAAGTTTTGCTCATCTGCTTCCATAGCGACGTTGTGCTTATTCAAGGCAGTGATCCAAAGTGCTCTTACGATGTACCCGCAGAGCAAATGTGGGAGAGAGAGGTCATGAATGAATGAAATACTAGGAACGCAAGTGGGGCCTACAGCAAAATGTTGCAGTAGGAAGCGATATTCTTTTTAGGATTCCAGCCATTCATCAATGCCTTTTCCCAGGATACTCCATTCCGTTGTTTTCCTCCCCTTGCCACTGAGAATCAGCTGCACAATATGCTGTATTTTTCTGTGTATTGGACGAGGTTTTTTGACTCAAAAATCATGTCAAAAAACTGGGGTCGTCCAATACACGGATAGTGGCATGGGGGGGGGGAGAAGCGGTGCGCCTGCCAGCCAGCCGGTTGGCAGGAACGCAACTCCCCCCGATGCCACTGCGTGCGGGCAACGATCTAGGGAGTGTTTCCTGCCCACAGCTGCGTGGGGGGAGAAGCTCAACAACTTTGGGCCATTTCCCCTCATTTTCTTAAAATTGAATCCCACAAAATAGAGGGGGGTCTTATACATGGGGGCATCTTATAGACGGGAAAATACAGTATATTTAAAGCAGTATCGTACCACTTCCCCCAAAGATTCCTAGGAATAAGGTAAGGGTAAGGGGACCCCTGACCATTAGGCCCAGTCATGACCGACTCTGGGATTGTGGTGCTCATCTCGCTTTATTGGCCGAGGGAGCCAGCGTACAGCTTCCGGGTCAGCATGATTAAGCCGCTTCTGGCGAACCAGAGCAGCGCATGGAAATGGTGTTTACCTTCCCACCGGAGCGGTACCTATTTATCTACTTGCACTTTGACATGCTTTTGAACTGCTATGTTGTCAGGAGCAGGGACCGAGCAACGGGAGCTCACCCCGTTGCGGGGATTTGAACCGCTGACCTTCTGATCAGCAAGTCCTAGGCTCTGTGGTTTAACCCACAGCGCCACCCATGTCACTTCCTAGGAATAGTAGCCTGTTAAGCGTGCTGAGAAATGTTTGGAGGTCACCCCATTCCGCTCACACAACTACAGTTTCCAGAGAGATTTAACAATCAACTCTTCCTAAGGGACCTCTGGAAATTATAGCTATGTGATGGAAATAAGGGTCTTCTAGCAGTTCTTTGGGAGCATCTGTGACTGTCTACAGGGGTGTAAAACTGCTTTAAATGTGTAGTGCAGATGGGGGCCCTGATAGATTTCCATGCCCACTGGCATGCTCAGTCTCCATTGGACTCTACTTGGGAGGGGGCTGACCCCTTAGTTTGTTTTGCTACATATTCTGCATGTGTGAACTTCTACATGCCTTTGGGTTTCTACTTGTCCCTTCTAGGCACAGATCTGAGTGGTTTTGCCCCTGTCCTGCCATTTCCCCTGGGGAAACCCGCTCTTTAGCAATAAATCAGCGCAAACAACAATCCGGAGAAACCCCGATTGAAGTTTGCTCCGATTCAGCTGTAAAGATCGGGTGCAAGGGCAAGTTCGGATGAGCCCTGAGCTTCCGAAGACAAAAATCTATTCAAGAGCAGATTACTAAACCCGGGGTGCACAAATCAAATCTAGATCTGGTCCATTTCATTTTGCATGCATGCATAAATCCATCTGATCCCATTTCCACATTCATCTGTTGTTTTTTAACTGCACAAAAATTCACATTGAAATAGGTATTTTCATACACATTTTAGAAATGTGTTTTGATGCATTTCACAAGGCAACAGAAGATTCAGGAAACACAAAAGCCAGTAATAACTTACAGCACTTACTCAGAAGTAAGCCCTCTTGATTTCAGTGGGTTATATTCAACGTGGCTTGAAAGTGAAAGTCACTTCATGGTATACTTGCTTTGTGGGCAACATGTTTTGCGCCAGAGGAACGTGGTTGCACAAGGGAATGCATCAGGTGGTTGTACGATAGTTTTTGCAATCAGCAATCAGTGCAGAGAGTTTCTGCTTCTGCAACTGTTGCGTTGGAGTCTTCTGTTGCTCAACATTAAGACTCACCTGTCTGCTAGCACAAGAGAATGTTGGATGCAGCCCACAGGGACTTACTCCAAGATAACTGTGATTAGGAGTGCAGATGTAAGAGGTCTTCTAGTCTATTTCATCTCTCTTCCACCTGTGTGGCATATCAAGAGATGAAACCCCCGAACTTCTGGGTCAAACCCAGAACCCGGTAACTCTGTGTACTACATTCAGCAGGTTGGCTCCAGACAAGTAAGCGGAAATTGGGTCCCGCGGAAACCAATTGGACAAGTTAATTTGGAGAAGGACGGCAGTGGTAGTGGTAGAACACCTGCTTCTAACATAGGCAGAAGGTCCCAGATTCTCTGGGTAGGACTGGGAGAGACTCCCTCTCTGAATGCCTGGAAATTCGCTGCCAGTCAAAATAGGCAATACCAAGATAGATGGACTTGGTATAAGACAGCTTGCTATGGGTGGTATACAACTAGGTTTTACTCAAGAGTTGAAATTAATGGACCTAACTTAGTCATGTTCATTAATTTCAATGGGTTTGCTCTTAGTAAAACTTATTGGGCTAGCTTCCTATATTCCTACTTTATTTCCCATTGAAATCATGAGGGAACTATGTTTCAACTGACATAGACTGGATCCTATCTAATGAATGAAGCAGTTCAGAGGTACCAACTTGGCAGTCTTTGGAATGAAGCTTTTGAATGACCTGCGGAGTCCGCAGAACCAGGCTCTGCTTATTTACAGCTACTCTTTCTTAGTCCTATGTTTCCTTTTCCTCTTGTGTAGGAAGGAGCAAATCCATGCAGTTGCATAGTGCAAAAAGATACAAGGTGCACAGTAACATAATTATTTTTCAGTTGGGCAATCAAACGTTCCAGTCATCAGGAGTTTTGTTTCCATGAGGGTCGCATTATGCTGGGAAGCATAGAGCAGTTGGGAAAACGTATAGATCTGGGCTGAAAAACCAGTTGCCTTCCAGAAGTTGGTGAACTCCAACTCCCATCAAGTGTGGCCAATAGCCGGGGATGATGGGAGTTGTAGTCCAGCAACATCTTAAGGGCCACAAGTTCCCCACCTTTGGAATAAACGCGAATGGGATATTGGCAATCACATGAATGGTAGTGGCTCATGCCCATTGGCGACTGGTAGGGCAGAAGGTGGGGAGCCCAACAGTAGGTGGCGCCAGAGCCAATGAGAATTCATTCTAGCTTTGTCCTCCTCCTCCTCCCTGCTGAGTTCTACAAGGCCAATACTGAGATCAAGGAGGAGGAGGAAGCTGAGAGCCCGGGCTCCACTCTGGACTGTGTGTAAGTAAGAAGGGAGACAGATGGGCGCTGACTAGAGGCAGACTGAGGTTGGTGGGGCAGAACCTCATTCGTCCTAAGGGAACAACCTCCGCTGCTTATATATGCAGCTACAGACAGCACCAGAAATCAGCGCCCGCCAACAGGCTACAGGACACATAAACAGAAGCCATTTTCTCACTGGTAAGCCAGTGTCTCTGTCGCACTAGGGATGAGCAAATCTGTCAATTTCGGTTTCTTATTTTTCTAGTCTTAAGTTTTCCCGTGTTTTCACATCAGTTTGCGAATCTTATTTAAAGTCGTCGTGGAGATTCATCAGCCTCTTCAGGCAAACTTCTCCTAACATAAGCATCTTCCTATGCCCTTTCCAGTACTGAAACCCCCTCTTTTCTTTTCTTTTTGCAAAACAGCTTCCCCTCAAATAACGCATTCTTGTCTGCTCTTTTCCACAACCACATGTGGGCAATTCCGCTCCTTTCCTGCTTCTTCAGTGGCTGTTTCGCTGCAGCCCGAAGCTCCGCGTGCTTCTGAGATGGGAATGAAGCTCTGGCTCGCCTGAGGCTGCTTTGCCCAGCGCTGTGCATGCGCGGCGAAGATTTCCCCATTGCATGCGCAGAGAAAAGCTCAGAACGGAGCCCGCTTTCGCACGCATGTAGCGCTACGTAAGCGTTGCGGTTTCTGGGTATGCAATGCGGCTTTGCTCATTCGGAGCAACTACTGTACATTCAAAAAGATTTGGGTTTCTTTTTTAAATAATAATAACAATAACAATAAAACCTTTGTATTTCTATAAACACAATCAGAAATATATAAATATATATATATATTACCAGTGTTTTTACATTTTTAAGCAAGGAGTCCCTGCGTCTGAAGGAATAACTCGCAAAAGCACACACCTGATGAAATGCAGAATCTTTTCTAACAGCTGTGGATGGGTGTATGTGGTTGTACAGATTGCCTTGTATAAATTATACACTGAACAAGAGATTTTTACGATGTTCTTTCTCCATCTTCTGTTATAGGCTTCCTGCAAGAGGATTATAAATAGCTGAAATGGCACATTTTACCTGTGTACTTTTACCTGTGCGCAAGTCCCACTGAACTAGGTGGAACTTAATTTCTGGAACTGACAACTGGTTGCGCGTTTGTTGTGTATATCGGCCTCCTTCAACCTGGCTCCCTCCAGATGTTTGGAACGGCAACACCCATCACCTGTGACTGACAAGGATTGCCTGGGGCCGATGGGACCCAACATCTGAAGGGCGCCAGCTTTGGGAAAGGTGTCGCAAATGTAAATATCTGCTGTATTTACATTTATCAGGGAGCGTACCAAATGAAATTGGCCCGCTTTGTACGATGAGGACCAACATTCAAATGTTTTGTTAACTTGTACAGCTTCACAACGAGACTTTGGGAAGGCTGAGGCATAGCAATAACTCATTGTAGTTATGTAAACAGTACGTCTTGTTATATTCACATGGGCTAAAGATGCCTTCGGTGTTGCTTAACAATCACTTGGGCTATGGTTTCCTGATTTTGCATCCGTCTCCTCCATTCTGGAATTGTCCAGCTGGCTGAACATCTCTTTTTGTCTTATTTTGTTGCACGTTCTCCTTCCAAATGAAAATGTTGCCTCCCCTCCACAATGTGTGTGTCTAGCTTTTAAGCGCTCTGAGAATTGTGTCCGCTTAAAGTGAAACTTTGGGGCGGGGAGGAATATATGAATACTGCTCTTATGGGAGTTGTTGTGCAGCAACCTTTGGAAGACCAAAGCTTGCCCACACCAACGTAAGATGTTGGATCTGGCAATGACAGTGTAAGGCCATCTTCTCACAACCGCTAGATGAGGTGGTAAATGCAGATCTCTGGACTGTGCCACTAGAGACCGTAGACGCAGACTCATGTCACTGAATGTTACTTGGCTGAAATAGTGTTCATAAAATCCTACAGTCTTTGCTCTTCCCATCAATAAATTGCTCCAGATGTTCCATACCCTCCAACATTTATCTGACGAAAATAGGAATGTCCTATTCCATCATCATTTTACTATTTATACCCCACCCATCCGACTGAATTGCTGGATTGCTCCAGCCACTCTAATATATATAAAACATAATAAATCATTTAAAAAATTTTTAAAAATCCCTATACAGGGTTGCCTTCAGATGGCTCGGGGGCTGGATAACTCCATTACCCCCCCCACACACACACATTTCTCTGACGAAAATAGGGACGTCCTAAGGAAAAGCGGGATATTCCAGGATTAAATCAGAAACTGGGATGGCTTCTGTAAATCCATAAAGTTAGGCAAGGCTACATGACCCCTTTTGGGGTGTATGAATGGCATATCTTCCAACATTTCTCCGATGAAATAGGGACATCCCATTCCATAATGATAATTTTATTCTGTTTATACCCAACACATCATACTGGGTTGCCCCAGCCACTCTGGGCAGCTTCCAACATATAAATTTTAATAATAAAAAACATTTTTTAAATAACAAAGTGCTCTTCAGGTCAACAGCACTTTGAATAAGACCAGCAGGTCTCTACACAATCTTCTCCAAGCTAAATACTGTATAACCAGTCCCTCACTGCTTTCCTCATAGGACTTAGCCCTGGCCATGTTTGACAACCTCATTCTAACCTCTTCCAATCAACAGACATCTTCCAGCTCCTTTACATCCCTCGTTCTTAAGATGCGGTGCCCAGACCTGGAGACAGGAGTCCAGATGAGGTCAGACTGAAGTAGCACTTCAGATTGAAGTAGCTCTTGCAGAATAAAGTAGCACTCTGGTGGTGGCGGCGGCTAGGAAACTCGATGGCTCTATTATTCAGTAGCCTTTTTTCTTTTTCTCAGTCACATCACACTGCTGATTTGTGCTCAGCTTGCTGTCAGCTACAATTCTTGAGATCTTGTTGATTCATTCAATTTCTTAGCTGCTCTTCCTCGTGAGGTGCCAGGGCAGGTTGCAGCAGATAGCACACAATGCCGTAAAATAACAAAAACCTGGCTCATGACCCCCAGACAATGTTGCTGCTGCCAAGACAGGGACCCCTTATTCTATACCTGTGCATTTGGTTTTTATTTTTTTTAAAAAAATATTTTTATTATATTTTTTCCAGATAAAGACATACAAAAAAAAACAAGAAAAAAGAAAACAAAAAAGAAAAAAGCAAAAAGAAAATTCCATCATTTCAAAACTTCTTTCCAATCATCTACCGGACTTCCCCACATCCCCCTCACAGTGCATTCTTAACAATAAAAATGTCAGCAAGTTATGACCTTGTGTCGTGCATTCTTTTATACTTTCAGATATTTACATTTAAGTTTAAATTACTTATTATCCATTTGTTGCTAAAACCAATATAGTGTTATATTTAAACGTTGGTCCTTTCATTAATATAACTTAGTTTCATATAAACCCAATCTCGTTGCTGGAGCTAGCCTTTCCAAATCCTGCGAATTCTTATAATTCATATAACTTATAAAGTTTTTGCAAATAGTCCTTAAATTTTTTCCAATCCTCCTCCGTTGCTTCTTCTCCCAAATCTCGGATCCTGGCAGTCATCTCGGCCAATTCCATATAGTCCATCAGTTGCGTCTGCCACTCTTCCAGTGTGGGTAAATCTTGAGTCTTCCAATGTTTTGCAATGAGAATTCTTGCTGCTGTAGTTGCATACATAAAAAAAAACGTTCTATCCTTCTTTAACACCTTTTGGCCGACAATGCCCAAGAGGAAGGCCTCCGGTTTCTTAGGAAAGGTGTACTTAAACACCTTTTTTTAACTCATTGTAAATCATTTCCCAGAAGGCCTTCACTTTTGGACAGGTCCACCACAGGTGAAAGAATGTCCCTTCAGCCTCCTTACATTTCCAGCATTTATTATCGGACAAATGGTATATCTTAGCAAGCTTGACTGGGGTCATGTACCACCTGTATATCATTTTCATAATGTTTTCTTTCAGGGCATTACATGCCGTAAATTTCATACCGGTGGTCCATAACCTTTCCCAGTCTTCAAACATAATGTTGTGCCCAATGTCTTGAGCCCATTTTATCATGGCTGATTTAACTGTCTTGTCCTGAGTGTTCCATTTAAGCAGCAAGTTATACATTCTCGAAAGTACCTTAGTCTTTGGTTCTAACAGTTCTGTCTCTAGTTTCGATTTTTCCTCCTGGAATCCTATTTTTTTATCCAACTTAAAAACCTCTTGTAATTGAGCATAATGAAACCAATCTTGCACCTTATTCTTTAGTTTTTCAAAGCTCTGTAACCTCCAATTGTCACCAGTTTTTTCTATTATTTCCCCATATTTCAGCCAACCGGCCTCCATATTGGGTTTTTTCCAAGCCTTGGCCTCCACTGGTGATACCCACCTCGGGGTCTTACTTTCTAATAAGTCTTTATATTTTGTCCAGACCATAAATATTGCTTTTCTGACAATATGGTTTTTAAACATTTTATGAGTCTTTACCTTGTCGTACCACAAATATGCATGCCATCCTAACGAATTATTAAACCTTTCCAGATCTAGGACGTCTGTGTTCTCTAAAAGCATCCAATCTTTCATCCAGCAGAAGGCTGCAGCTTCATAATACAACCTTAAGTCTGGCAGGGCTGTGCATTTGGTTTTTAAAATATATATATATATATATATATATATATATATATATATATATATATATATTGCTTTCCTCAGTACAAAACGTTGCATATGTCTCTGCATGTAGAAACCTCAATGTCAGAGGAAGGGTCTGAGTGCAGCCTTCTCCATGACACGCTGGCTTTCAACATGTAAGGATTCCTTTTGGTAGAGGATAATTCCATCCTTTGAACTGCCGCAGCCACAAACCCAGAGTCTGAAGTGGTACAGTCCAGACAGCAGCTTTAACAAGCTGTGGTTTACCAGGATTTTTTCAGGGAAATAAAGTGTTTCACCTGTGATTTGAAAGCGCAGTGTGGATAAGCTTACTGCTTCATTTCTGTTTCTGAGAGTTGGGCCTAACACAGACTGCAGATGTACACAATGGTTTCTTCTGGGGTGCTTTTTTTGTTTCGTTTTGCTTTCCTGAGGATGTTGGAAACGTCTTTCCCGGTCAGCGCAAACCATTTCAATTAAAAGCCATATTCTCCAAACTAGTCCATTGTTACTGATGGATACCTACGTTGAACCAATTTCCGATCTGAGAAACGTCCGTTCCTGGAGCGCACGTCTGATGCTGCACAACTGGGGGTGACAGGATTCAGAGTTACAGATAGGTAGCTGTGTTGGTCTGCCATAGTCAAAATAAAAAAATTCCTTCCAGTAGCACCTTAAAGACCAACTAAGTTAGTTCTTGGTATGAGCTTTCGTGTGCATGCACACTTCTTCAGATACACTGAAACAGAAGTTGCCAGATCCTTCTATATAGTGAGAAGGTGGGGAGGGGTATTACTCAGAAGGGTGGTGGGAATGGGTGATTGGCAGATAGCTGAGATTCACAGTGAGGATTCACAGTGTCAACACCCAGCACAACTGAACAAAATCTGGGAGTTCTAGCAGGGTCCACAGGGACTGGTGCCTTGCATGCTACTCCAGCAACCTCTTCTGGGATAGCTAGCTCTGCATTGCATGACGGGGTATAAAAACGGCTTCCTCCTAGCTAATTCTAGCCCCACAGCCAACTAAGCTGGGTTGGATCTGGACACGGGGGGGGGGGGGAGTCATAAATAAGTCAGAAATTAGATCTTTTCAACAACAACAAAAAATCTCTACGGAAAATCGCGTTTTAAAATTCCCTGCTCTCTGGCGCCATCTTGTGCTGCATGTTTATAGCACATTCAAATCGCTGTTTCTTTACTAATGTCGCTGAGTCCCTAGCTAGCTAGTTCACTAGCCCAGGACTGGAGGTGGCAGGCAGTGGCTGCAACAGCAGTCGCACCAACACAGCAGGGGGAGCGACCCGCAATGCACTGCAAAGTGGTTGGGGATTGGGGCCAATCTCTGGGAGGTGTCGGTGCAGGGAGTGTGTGTGTCCAGTTGCAATATATTGAGGGCTCGCCCTATCCTGAATAGCAAAATATTATTCTGGAGCTGGCTATATAGCATATCAACTTTCAAGAGCACGGGTGGTGCGTACGTGTTGCTATTTATCACACACACCACATTTCCCCCCGAGGCGGCATGCATGATTCTCCCTCTCTCCATGTTATCCTCAAAACAACCTTGTGAGGTGGGAGAAGCTGAAAGAGTCGGCGACTTGCTCAAGGTCACCCAGCGAGATTCGGGACTGTCAGTGGCGTAGCGTGGGGGGTGCAGGGGGGGCCGGCCGCACCGGGCGCAACATCTGGGCGGGGCGCGCTAGCACTCGCAGCTCTCTGCCCCTACCTGGCTCACTCACTCTCTCTCACTGCAGTGCTGGCTGTGCGAATCCGATCCGAGCCGCTGGGTCGCCACCCACTGTGGAGGGGGTGGGTGCCAGGCGTGCGGTGCGGAGAGAGAGCGAGGGACTATCTGGGGGAGGGACAGTGCAGCGGCCGTC
Organism: Podarcis liolepis; assembly: GCF_965112155.1. NCBI lineage: Eukaryota > Metazoa > Chordata > Lepidosauria > Squamata > Lacertidae > Podarcis > Podarcis liolepis. The sequence continues at coordinate 36,240,567 of NC_139567.1, forward strand.
CAGCGCAGCGCTGAGCGCGGGAGAGAACCACACCACACCAGACCAGGCAGCAGCAAGAAGAAGCTGGCAGCGGCGGCAGGTTAGGGGTTAGGGGGCGCAAATTACTTGCCTTGCCCCGGGTTAGGGGGCGCAAATTACTTGCCTTGCCCCGGGTGCTGACAACCCACGCTACGCCGCTGGAGACTGTTATCTGTATCCCAATCATTCTTCCTTGTGCATCCTTGAACCACTGATACGGGTCATATTTGGATTTAATATAGATCACAACCTCTCTTTTTCTAGTTTTAACTGATGTTAAACAGTCCACACCCAATCTTTTATTTATCAAGACTCTTCTATGTCGTTTTGCAACATGAGTTTCTGGAAGGCAAATCACATCTACCGTACTTTTCTGTGTATTACACGCCCCCATGTATAAGACACCCCCTGTTTTGGGGGACTCAAATTTAAGAAAATGGGGGAAGATGGCACAGAGCATTTTTTTATTTTTTTTTTGCAGAGGATTGCCCCAGAGTTGTTGAGCTGATTTTTGGGGGGATTACGCAGAGTTGCTGAGCTTTTTTTGGGGGGGGGGTTGCTGAAAATCACTCACCCGCACGTGTCCCAAAATCCGCCTCTCATCCGTCCCCTCGCCGGCAGAAGCTGCCAATCGCCCGCCCGACTCCCGCAGCGTCAGCCAATCAACACCAGCCATTGATGCAGCAACCAATAACACGCCCACTAGCCGCTGACAGCCGCAGCAGCAACCAATCAAATGTCCACCCTATGCACTATCCATGTACCGTATTTTTTGCACCATAACACTCACTTTTTTCCTCCTAGAAAGTAAGGGGAAATGTCTGTGCGTGTTATGGAGCGAATGCCTGCGGGTGGCGGGGGGGGGGAATCTGCTGCAGTCGTGAACAGAGGATCCATGGTTCCCCTTCCTTCCCTCCTCCATGGTTACAAAGCATGGATCCACATGGATCCTCAGGATTTTTGCATTGGGCTACTCCAAACTCACTGTCAGATCACATGTCTGTGGCCACAGCATGAACCACAAAAATCATATATCCACTATTTCGTTTAGAATATTTTTTTTCTTGTTTTCCTCCTCTAAAAACTACATGCGTGTTATGGTCTGGTGCGTGTTATAGAGCGAAAAATACGGTATAAGACGACCCCCACTTTTAAGCATAATGTTTAAAGAAACAAACCTAGTCTTATACACAGAAAAGTACGGTAATTTTTTTCTTTGTAACACACGTCCTGTCTTATTTATCTTTATTATTGAGTCCACGTTTTTTAAAAAATAGATCCATCTCAAAAAAAAAAAAATTAAAATTATTAGATTTATCCTAGTGCAACACTCTAAGCACTACATTACTTTTTTTTTTTTTTTTTACTGTTTGCACATTCCCTGTCCTTCGCAGAATGGTCTCGGGGCAGATTATACTGGGGAGAGGTGTAAGAGGCCTTGCTGTTTGTGTGTGTGTGTGTGTGTGTGAGAGAGAGAGAGAGAGAGAGAGAGAGAGAGAGAGAGAGATTGTGCGCGCACACTCCTGTTGAGTCACCCGCCGCGTGAGGAATATGCCTGTGCTTGCTGCCGAACGGGGAGAGCTCTTGTTTTCTCCCTTCCCCTGCCAAGTTTATACTGTAAACCTGGCAACTTTTCAGAAAGGATGACTCAGCAAAAGTCAAATCAATTGACCATCCGTTGGAGCCCAGGGGTAAAAGGCATCCATTGCTCCAAATTTCCTCCTCCCTTTCCAAGAAACTGGGTCCATTTAGCTACTAGATTCCTCGCAACATACCGTATTTTCCCGTGTGTAAGACTAGGGGGGGGGGGGCTTTTACCAAAAAAATAGGTTTAAAATTGGGGCTCGTCTTATACCTGGATAGTGCTGAGGGGTGTTTTCTTAATTTGGAGTCCCCCAAAAGAGGGGACGTCTTATACATGGGGGTGTTTTATACACGGAAAAATACAGTGTAGTTGTGGAAATTTCATACATTTGAAACAACAAAGGAAACTACAGTGGTGCCTCACAAGACGAAAAGAATCCGTTCTGTGATTCTCTTTGTCTAGCGTTTTTTTTGTCTAGCGAAGCAAGCCCATTGACGGATTAGCGCTATTAGCGGCTTTTAGCGGCTTATCTGCTGATCGGATCAGCTGATAAGCGGCTTAGCGGCTTAGAAAAGGGGGGGAGGGGAAAAAGCCAGCAGGAACTCGCAAGACATTGTCGTCTTGCGAAGCAAGCCCATAGGAAATTCGTTTTGCGAAGCACCTCCAAAACGGAAAACTCTTTCGTCTAGCGAGTTTTCCGTCTTGCGAGGCATTCGTCTTGCGGGGCACCACTGTACAGCAGTTGAAGCCAGTGAGGCCTCTTTAAATGAGAGAGGACGAAAAGTAATCCTTCGAATGCTCTCAGTGACCGGGGGATTTAAGTGCTACTATACCCTCCAACATGTCCCATTCCATAATGATAATTTTACTATTTATACCCCACACATCTTACTGGGTTGCCCCAGGCATTCTGGGCAGCTTCTAACATATATAAAAACATAAAACATTAAACATTTAATTAAAAAAAAACTTCCCTATACACAGGATTGCCTTCAGATGGCTCGGGAGTCAGATAACTCCATATCTTCCAACATTTCTCCAATGAAAATAGGGACATCTTAAGGAAAAGTGGGACGTTCAGGGATCAAATCAGAAACCAGGACGGCTTCTCTAAATCAGGGACGTCCCTGGGAAATAGGGGTGCTTGAAGGGTCTGGCTTTATAACGGGAAACCTGGATTGATTACAAGGAAATCTTGTCCTAGTGTTTCCCATGCCTGCTGTGCTCGGGGGAGAAGGAAGGCTGGCTTAACCTTTACTCAAGGCTTAATCTGTATCAGCAACACCCCCCTGCCCCTGAATTTGTTTGAAATGCCAGGGACGGCTGAATCTAAGAATAGGCACAGTAATGATCTGTGGTGCGGTATTCAATTAAGTTTTACAAACTAGATGCATTGAAATGACCTAACATAGGCCCCCGGATACTTAAAGCAGTATTAAAACACTTTAAACAGTCATGGCTCCCCTCCCACCCAAAATAAATAAAAATAAAAATCCTGGGAACTGTAGTTTGTAAAGGGTGCTGAGAGTTGTGAAGAGACCACAGTTCCCTTCACAGAGCTCCAGTTCTCTGAGTAGCTTAACAACCAAGGCTTCTTCCCAAGGAATGCTGGGAATTCCAGCTCTGTTGGGGGATAGCAGTCTCCTAACAACTCTCAGCACATTTGACAAACTACAGTTTCCAGGATTCTTCGGGGGGGGGGGAGCCATGGCTGTTAAAGCAGACCTGCTGAAATTAACAGATGGGACTAATTTTCATCCATTAAAGAGTAGGATTTGGTTGGCTTGCATACTATCATGTCTTAGCACACACCCAGCCTTTATACAGCATTGTTTTCTATTTAACTTACATCAAAATGTGGTAAATCCTGGGTCCCTTCCTCCTCCTTCTACTGGGAAGGGTCCCCAACAAAAGTCCTGCCTTGATAGCAACTCTATGAATAATAAAACAAATTGATGTTTTTAGCAGTTATTTGACTGGCTTTTTTAAAAGAACTGCTGGACTTCAACTGTTTTAACTGTACATTTAAAGCCGTATCAGATCGCTTGAAGCAGCCATGGGTCGTCCCCCCCCCCCCCCGCCGCCACCCAAAGAATATTGGGAAGTCTGGTGCTGAGAGTTTAAGGTAAAGGTAACGGGACCCCTGACCATTAGGTCCAGTCGTGACCGACTCTGGGGTTGCGGCGCTCATCTCGCTTTATTGGCCAAGTGAGCCGGCGTACAGCTTCCAGGTCATGTGGCCAGCATGACTAAGCCGCTCCTGGTGAACCAGAGCAGTGCACGGAAACGCCGTTTACCTTCCCGTCGGAGCAGTACCTATTTATCTACTTGCACTTTGACGTGCTTTCAAACTGCTAGGTTGGGAGGTGGGACCGAGTAATGGGAGCTCACCCCGAACCGCCCCCAAACCGCCAACCTTCTGATCAGCAAGTCCTAGGCTCTGTGGTTTAACCCACAGCGCCACCTGCGTCCCTCCCTGGTGCTGAGAGTTACAAGATGACAAATTCCTGGAGGGAAAGGCTATCCATGGCTGTTAGCTGTGGTGGCTAAGCTCCTGCTCCCTGGTCAGAGGCAGCAATGCTTCTGAATATCAATTGCTGGAAACCACAGATGAGGAGAGTGGTCTTGTGTTCAGGTCAGGCTTGCAGATTTCCCACAGACATCTGGTTGGCTATTGTGAGAACGGGACGCTGGGCCCTTGGCTTGATCCAGCAGCCTCTTCTGATGTTCTCCTTGGAGAGCTGAAACAGTGGCGTAGCGTGGGTTGTCAGCACCCGGGGCAAGGCAAGTAATTTGCGCCCCCTAACCCGTGGATTTGCACCCCATAACCCTAACCCCCAGATGTTGTGCCCGGTGCGGCCGGGGCCCCCTGCACCCCCCACGCTACACCACTGAGCTGAAATCCCCAGAGTTCCCTGGGAAAGAAGGAGAGCCATTCTTAAACCCCTCTGGGAACAGTAGCTCCGTGAGGGGAGCTGGGCTCTCCCAGCAATGCTCAGCACCCTTAACTGACTACAGTTCCCAGAGGGGAGCTGTGATGTGCCGCAGAAAGGCTTCTTAGCAGCCTGCTTCCTAGTGCTGTTGCAGGAATGAGGTGCTTGATCTGCGACTCAGAGGAACTGTGCTCGGCTAAATAGCGGAGTCTCCTTCCTGAACGTGCCTGTTCTTGTCTCATCCATCCTCCTGCTGCGTTGCCACGATTAAGCCTGTCTGTGCAGAGTCTCGGAGTGGGGGTGGCGAAGAGGGATATCCCTTCCTCGCTCTGGTGCCTGCCACACTCACACTGACTCACCCCCAGGACGCACAATGGCACTCTTGCATTCGCAAGCAAGGAAGCAAGGAAACTCATCCATGACGTCTTCTGCCGGAAGCGATGGAGCACTCCACAGTCGGACCCTCTCAACACCATCTTTGCCAGGCCTGGAAACAAGCATAGGATAAACATCACCACCCCAGAAGAAGTCTCATAGCATCCTCAACTGAGATGATCTTCAGCGGCGAGGGGACAGGCTGAAGGCATTCTGCTACGTCTGTTTTCAGAGGCTGGGTCAAAGTGGTACAAGCCTTTTCCCTGGTCAAAATTAGGGGGATGTCCGATTTTCAACAGTGTGATATATCACCAGCTAAACATCACAATATACTGATATATCACAATGTGGGCTCCCTATTGGGCCATTGCAAGTACAGGCAAACCCCCCATTTTAGGCATGACTGATATGTGTGCAATTGCGCACACACGCACAGCGCTGAATCCAGAAATGTCATGAAAGACGTCACTCAAAGAGTAGAGCAGGGGCAGAACAGCGTCTTTCCATTGCCCCTGATATTCGGGGTTGCCTGTACCCAATGATGATGACCTCTGCATCAGTTTGCAATTTTTTAAGTCCTCGTGAAAATTCGCAAAGTGTTAGTGCAAATTTCTCCTAAGGTTGTGCACATTTCTGCAAGCAATTCTTGCCTAATAGCATGTTATTTTCACAAATGTATGCGTTTTATGTACACTTGACACACACATAGAACTATATGCATTTTCCCTAAAACAAGATATTTGGCTGGATAATTGCACTGCAAATTTCGAAGCTTGGCTGTGGTTTCAGTTCAAATATCGTTTCAGGAAGTGAATTAGGCAGTTCCCCCTTTAAATGCCAGCTGGAGTTAATTTCTCCTCCATGCCTAATGAGAGGTCATATGGTTTTGGAGAGACAATAGGGCCAAGTGTGTTAATACGATAAGCATGAGTACTGTCTTGAACAAGGACCAATGAGCTTGAAGCCCCAGCTGTGTGAGAGTAAGAAAAACTACCTTGCTCTTCTAGAGGAATCAGGTTGAAGCTCCCTGAATCTGCCAACTCTGCCAATCACAGAGACCTTAACAGGTGTTTGCACCACAGAAGCAGGCAGGTGAAGCTTTCAGTAACACAAATCACTTGATAGCTGTGCTGGTTGCTTTCTAGAACGAACCATTGTTAAAGGGGCAGAGCTAACAGGAGCCGATTCAAACCTTTCTCTCCGTACTCCACGCTGAAGTATAGAAGTTTGCATATGGCGATGATCAGTTTTTAGTTGGGCAGGACAGAGAATTAGCTCTTACTTTCAACCTCCATTCCAGACCCTCCACGTGTCCCTATTTTCCAGGGACATCCCTGATTTACAGAATCCATCCCGGTTTTTGATTTGATCCTGGAATGTCCCATTTTTCCTTAGGATGTCCCTATTTTCATTTGTGAAATGTTGGAGGGTATGGAGTTGCCCTACCCCTGAACCATCTGAAAGCAATCCTCGATATGGAAGGTTTTTAACAGTGTGTGTGTGTTGAAAGCTGCCCAGATTGGAGCAACCCAGTAAGATGGGGGGGTATAAATATTAAAATTATCATTATGGAATGGGACATCTCTATTTTCATTGGAGAAATGTTGGTGGGTATGCCATTCCTACACCCCGGTGGGGGTCATGTGGCTTTGCCTAACTTTACGTGAATGGCAGGGAGGGTGAAAAAATAGGGGAAGGGTGTGCTGGAAAGAGAGAGAAATAGGGCGCGTACAAGAAAGAGAGAGAGAGAGAACGCAGAGGCAAAAGAAAAGGGAAATGGGGTGGCGTGGTGGGTTAAACCATAGAGCCTAGGACTTGCCGATCAGAAGGTTGGCGGTTCGAATCCCCGCGACAGGGTGAGCTCCCGTTGCTCGGTCCCTGCTCCTGCCAACCTAGCAGTTCAAAAGCACGTCAAAGTGCAAGTAGATAAATAGGTACCACTCCGGTGGGAAGGTAAACGGTGTTTCCGTGTGCTGCTCTGGTTCGCCAGAAGCGGCTTAGTCATGCTGGCCACATGACCCGGAAGCTATACGCCGGCTCCCTCGGCCAATAAAGTGAGATGAGCGCCGCAACCCCAGAGTCGGCCATGACTGGACCTAATGCTCAGGGGTCCCTTTACCTTTACCTAGTCTAGGGCTAGTGCCATTTAACTAACACAGGCAGTGGCCCCATTTCCCACCACTGGCCTGCAGCCCTCAATGTACTGCCCCCAAAGGAATGAGGCCCTAAACAGAAAAAGAGGTTTCCTCTCCTGCTTTGCCCCCTTGCCTGGGAGCAAGCCCCACTGAACACAAGGAGACTTCTCCCTGAGTAGGTATGGATAGGTTTACACGGTTAAGTTTCCTATGCATGCATTATAAATCCTACAGACATCATAAACGCACTCACACATTCTCACCAATCTAATACATATTAGAACATAAGCATTAGCACCTTAACGACTTTCCCAGTTCATTGTGGCCAGATGCCACTTCACTTGAGGCACAGGATGCTATCCTAAGTTGGCATCAGGTTGATTGGATGCAAAAGAGGACAAGGGGTGCTGTGCCTTTAAAACTTGCACTGGAAGGGGAATTTCAGCAGGTGTGCCTTGCATGACAAGCTGCACCTGCTGAAGTTCCCCCATCTGCACAACTGTTAAAGTCAGAGGAGCCCTGTCTCTTTGGCATTTGGCCACCAAAGTGGGTATACAGGTCAGGGTCATCTAATCCCCTGCAATCCACAATTACAGCAGACTGAATTGATTTGTTGCCCCAGTACAACAAACCCACTTGTTAAAAACTCTTTCTTTTTGCGGTTTGGAAAGTGGCAGGGAAACAAACTTAAAAGTGCCAGGAGTGGGGGAGAAGGAAACACAAATACATATATACCGTGTGCAAGCAAAATTAGGGTGCTCACTGTTGTATTACCTCCCCTCAAACAAATCGGAACCGACGTCAGTCCAACGTGGATATATTCTAACCTCCATGTAAGCTTTATGCAAGCAAAGCTGGATGAATGCTCAATAAATAGATCTTCTGCAAGAGACTTGTACCTATATATCTCTAAATATATACACACAGGTAAAGACAAAATGCACTGGCGTGCAGTGATATTTTTCATAGGGGAACAGTGCAAGGGTGATGGGGGGGGGCCTACGTTGCACGTGTGATGTTGTGACGTCTGGATGTCCCGCGTATCAGCATCGTGGCTCTCTCCTAAGCTGGGCAGAAACTTTCCACACTTTGCGAAGGAGGCACCAAGGAGACATTTAGGGGACTAGCCTAGCCCCTCTAGTCCACCGACCACACGCCACTGACAGAAAGTTTTTGGAGGGAGTGGGTCATGTTATTATAAAGCAGCATTGGAAGAGATGAGTGCGGCACTTGGCTTCAGAGAGAATGAAGGAAAGCCAGAGATATTCAACAGGGTGAAGATCTGCTGATAATGAAGTGCCCTGGATAAATGGCGTATTACATAAATAACCAAAGAGTGACAGGTACTTTCTCCCATGAGTGAGTCACTCCTAGTCACCGTTGAGCCCAAGTCTGAGAATGTGGCATCTACAGGTGATGGGACACCTGTTCAGAAGAAGATGCTGACTCAGGACTCACTTCTGGGTTCAGTTTCACTGGGCACGCAAGTTGACTCGAAAGCAATTTCCGTTGTGTTACTCTCAGGTAACTTTGCCAGGATTTTAGTGAGAATTTATCTTAATACACACATCTTTGCCTGGCTTCTTGACACATTCCTGGAAGCCATTTCCCACCCAATATAACACACACACTCTCCAAATATACACATTTTTGCACCTATTGGTTGGAGACCTGCATTGCAAAATTCAGAGAAGTGTGGATTTCAAAGGACAGCAATGTCTCGGCTTGTGTATTGGTTTGAGAGGTTTTAGGTAGGTAGTTTCTCATTAAAACCCAAACAAAAATCAAACTCCCCACCCCATCCCTGCTCTCAGGTAAGTGTGCATCAGATTGCAACCTTAGCAACATGAAAAAAAACTATAATGTTGCTGCAATTAGGGTTGACAGGTCAGTGTCCAGTTAGGTGGCTGCTAGGGACCACCCTCTTATTGCTCCTTGCTCTTTATTTATTTATAAAGGTATTTATATACCTCCCTCTAGCAAAACATCACGGCAGCATCCAGAAGAATTTCAGAAGGAATACAGAATAATCATTAAAATGCCGAAAAACATTTTTTTAAAAAAAATACTTGCTTAGGCCTGTCTTCAGAGGGAAAGTCTTCAAGAGACACCTGAATGTCAAATGCAATGATGCCTGCCAAATCTCTGCGGAGAAAAAGTATACCACTGCATAATATGGGCAACACTAAATGCCTGGCTTCTAGTTGAAGCCAATGAGGCCTGTTTAAATGGGAGAGGACTAAAAGTATTCGTCCGGATGCTCTCAGTGACCCAGGTGCTACAACAGTCCTTAAGGCAAACTGGGCCCCGGTTGTTTGGGGCTTTGCATAGCAACACACTGGCTATTCACCTGCAGTGACAGAACTGTACAGAACAACCTTACATTTGCAGAGCAAAATATCCTTTTGAATTATATGTCCAGCACATGGAACCTTACAAAAGGACAATATGAACGGACTCTTCGTACCCTTACCACGGCCAAAAGACTGATACAGGTGAATTGGAAAAATAAAAATGCGGCTCCCTTCTGTGATTGGAGACTTATACAAACTCGCAACATATGAACAACGTGACTATAAACGCAGATTCACCCTGGACAAATTCAATGAATTCATTCTTACAAATACTGTAATAGGTTAAGATCTGGTGAAGTACCATAACAACTTTGTAAAGTATACAGCTTTGGGGGGTTCCCCTCTCCCCCCTCTACTTTCCCTTCTAAACGGGGTGCTGTTTCTTTCATTTACGCCTCGCCATGTTTAGCGCACCTAGAATGATGTACTTTTTGAAGTTCCAATGAAGAAATCGGGGGGGCGGAATACAAATTGGGAAGCAAAGAGACACGACTTATTTTTTAGAAAATCATTTAAATTGCAGCTTGGTCATTATACTCCTTCCCATCTTCTTCTCCCCTCCTTTTCCTCTGTCCTCCCCCTCCCCCCTTGCCCTCCCCCTTCCCTCTGACTCCGCTGTCCCTTTAAGGCGTTTCTGCCCCGCCTCTTCCGCCCCCTCCCGTTTTTTGTCCCAGCCGGGGCACCGTCGCCGTCGCCGGGCGGAGTTTGACTCGGGCAGAGGGTGGGAGAGCGAGCGAGAGAGCGGCCGCCGGAGGTGAAGCGCGCACCACGTGGGGCTGCGAGTGGCTCTCTCCGTCCTTCGCAGCAGCAGCAGCAGCAGCGCCAGGAGCAGCGGCAGCGGCGGCGCCTTCGCCAGAGGCAGCGAGGAAGGGAAGGCAGGCGGAGGCGGCGGAGAGACCGGCCATGGTCATCAAGGCGGACGAGGTGGCTCCTGCAGGGGCGGCGGCGGCGGCGGAGGACGAGGGCCAGCAGCAGCGGGGCAGCCCGGGCCCGGCCGGCAAGGAGCCGGAGCTCAGCGCAGGTGAGCCGTCTTGCGCGGTCGGATCCCGGGTGGATCCTTCCTCCGGGTTCCCTGCAGCGTTTCACCTTCCCAAGGAATGACAGCCCTGCCCATGGGCAAAGTGTTTCAAACTCTCCTTGCTCCGGCTTGTTTCCTACTCGCGAGTAAGACCCCGGCCCGGAGCGGGTGGGTCTGACTCCCTTTCGTTACTCTCGAGCAGACCTAACGCTGGGTGCAGCCTTTTTCGCTTTGGGGACGGGAGTTACGCTGGAACAACTCGCCACCCTCTTATTTTTTTATGGGTGCAGTGTGTATATAGGTGCGCGCGGTTAGTTTCTTTTTTCTTTGCTTTTCCGACAAGTGTACTCAAACCTGTTCTCCTCTCCCCCCCTAAAAAAATAGAGAAAGCTGCAATCCTTTTAAGCATGTTTTACTATTTGGGGGTTGTTGGGGTTAGGGTAGGGAGAAAGCGCCCGCCCCAGTGTAGCTGTCTCGCTTGGACTGTTTCTTGGGGTAATGACCCCTGTCTCTAACTCCATTTCCCCTCTCCCAGCCCTTTGGAGACGGCGACCCGGAAAAATTTCCTGTTCCTTGGCCTCTTGCGGTTCCATATATATGACCTTTCCGACGGTGGTTGGTTTGCAAGGTGGCTTGTGACGTGTGAAAAGGTTGCAGTTCTGTATACGCTCCCCCCCCCCCATTAAGCCTTGCTGCTGCTCTATGTGGTGTTAGGGGTAAGGGTCCAGGCCAGTGAAGCTTGCTTGTCAGTAAAAGTCTCTAAGGTGGGTTTCTAAAGTAGGCGGCCCTAACTTCTGCTTGCTTTCACCACATTCTGGGCTAAATCTCCCAGCCCACCCTGCTTTGGAGGTGGTTGCTCCTGAATAATCTCCAATCGCTTTAGTCCCTTTCGATACATTCCCAGCAATGCATGGAAAGCGGCTTACAAGGCCAAACCATTAAAACAGAAATTAAAATGAGATATTTATATTGGGGGGGGGAGAGGGGGCTTTCTCCTTGAACATGACCCATATTTTCACAACTCGGCCGCTACAGTGGGTTATTGAGGTCCCTACTTCGCCTCCTGTGTCTATCCTTGCTTGCGAGTAAGCCCAGTGGAACTCACTGGGACTTTGACAACATAAGCATAGGCCGTGAGCTGTGACCCAGATTCTCCCACCCACCCCTTGGTGGTAGCGAACTTTGTGAAAGTGTCGGCCTTGTGTTGACAGCCAGTCGGCACCTTCTTTGCATTCGGGGACCCTCCCAAGTGTTGAACTTCGGACTCCTAAGGGGAATTATTTGCAACCTCACGTGGTCAATCATTTCCCCAGCCGACGCATGGACGCCTAGATCTACTTGTCCATATTGCGGAGCAGTGGCTGCGGTGTATTGCAGAAGAATAATCCTTGGGCTGGTTTTCCCACTCTTGGGACGGATCCATACTGGGGGGGGGGAGAGAAATAACTGTTAATCCCCCCCTCTCTCCATCTGCTTACATCATAACACATCTTTTTAGGCTTGAGGGTCATGACCTTTGGCCCTCTTCTCCCATGACTCCCAGGATTTGTGAATGACCCCTGCGTAACCTTATTTGCAAACGACGTCCCACTGGCAAGAAGGGAGGGTGGATAGCCTTGCCTTTTTCCTTGATAATACCCAGTTGCAAGGATTTATTTGTTTTTCTGTATTGAAGAGCATTCCATCCTTTGAGAGCGCCCCCCCTTTCCCCTGAAATGGTACAGCTCACACACAGATTCCCACCCCCACCCTGAGTTGGTGTGAACTAGGCCTGTCCTGTAGTAACTGTCTCATCTGATCTGATTCACACGCTTTGCTTGGGAGTCCCCTGACACCTACCCCTGCAAGTGTGTTTTGTCTGTAAGGGTTAGAGTACTGATCTCGCGCTTGGGAGGCCAAAGGTTCAAATGCTCCTCGCAGCCATGAAAGCTCAGTGGGGGGGTGACCTTGGCGCCAGTTGCTGCCTCCAATGTCCACCTTACAGGGTGGTTGTGCAGGTAAAATGAAGGGGGGTGAACCATGTAACTATGCTGAGCTTATTGGAAGGTGTGGGGCATAAATGTTAGTACGGTGGTACCTCGGGTTACATACGCTTCAGGTTACATACGCTTCAGGTTACAGACTCCGCTAACCCAGAAATAGTACTTCAGGTTGAATGAATGAATGAATTTATTAATACGGTCACAGACCAGCGTCAACACACACAATATCACAGATCATAAAAAATATCAGAAATACAAAGGACAATATGAGTATAACAAGGATTTAAATATAAAAATTAAAATTAATTATTAGCGTGCTCCCTGTAGTTAACATTTGGGGGTTTGGTCATTATGGGGTACTTCTCCTTTGGTACCTGCACCTAAAATTCCTAGTCAAAAAGCCTCTGGTTTTTCCCAGAAATGTTATTTTAAACTTTCCCCCCCTCCCAACTCATTATATATACAGTGGTACCTCGGGTTACAGTGGTACCTCGGGTTACAGACACTTCAGGTTACAGACACTTCAGGTTACAGACTCCGCTAACCCATAAATATTACTTCAGGTTAAGAACTTTGCTTCAGGATGAGAACAGAAATCGTGCTCCGGCGGCACAGCAGCAGGCCCCATTAGCTAAAGTGGTGCTTCAGGTTAAGAACGGACCTCCGGAACGAATTAAGTACTTAACCCGAGGTACCACTGTAATGAGTAATGTAATGATGTAGTATATATGTCAAAATAAATAAATAAAGCCTATAACCCAGGATCCGAATGTGTAGCAAAGTCCAGGTGTCCTCCGTAGTTTTGTGTCCCTGGGATGGTGCATTATAGAAGAATTAGGCAATCAGTAGCTACTAGCAGTGTTAGAAACTCAGATATATAAGCTAATCAGCAAACAGCACCTTAAACCTAGGTTACGGTCACCACAACGGCCTTTTTTTTTTTACAATGAGATTTTTTATTGCTATTCATTTCATTTCCATATAGCTTTATATTTTAAAGAAAACAAAAATCTCAAAGTGGTTTGCAGCAGATTAAAACATCGAATAAAACCATCCCGAAGTCAAGCTTCAAGGAAAATATTTCAGATCCTTCTCTTACTTACATTTTCCTTTCCTCATTCACCTGCTTAATTTATATAGCTGCCTCAAAGAAGAAGTGCTCTAGGAAGCCAGTGTGGTTGTGGTGGTTAGAGCATGGGTAGGCAAACTAAGGCCTGGGGGCCGAATCCGGCCCAATCGCCTTCTACATCCGGCCCACGGACGGTCCAGGAATCAGCGTGTTTTTACATGAGTAGAATGTGTCCTTTTATTTAAAAGGCATCTCTGGGTTATTTGTGGGGCCTAGAAGGTGTCCTTTTATTTAAAATGCACCTCTGGATTATTTGTGGGGCATAGGAATTCGTTCATTCCCCCCCAAAAAATATAGTCCAGTCCCCCACAAGGTCTGAGGGACAGTGGACTGGCCCCCTGCTGAAAGTTTGCTGACCCCGGGGTTAGAGTGTCAGACTAGGACCTTGGGAGATCAGGGTTCAAATCCTCCCTCAGTTCTGAATCTCACTGGGTAACCTTGGAGTCAGTCACGGTCCCTTAGCCTACCTCACAGGGCCGTTGTAGGGAACTGACCAAGGAGGGAGGTGAACCATGTACTCCTTGGAGAAAAAGGCGGGATATAAATGCAATAAACTCTTCCGCTTGCCTGCTTGAGAAAGTCACTAACCTGCCATCCAGAGATCTCCACGCAGTTGCCATTGGACCCGTGCCAGTTGCAAAACACGCCTGGCTAATTTCTGCTAGGTATGATGGCTATGGCTATACTCTGCCTCCGCCATCAGAGGCAATAATAACCAATTGCTAGAAGACCTCAGAAGGGGAGTTCTTTTGTGCTTGGATCCTGCTTCCGGGCTTCCCATTGGGGCCTCTGGTTGGCCACTGTAAGAGCAGGTTGTTGTAATTGCTCAGCTACTGGCAGGATCCAGTAAGGCTGTTCAGGAACCAGTGACCGCCCAGAAGCTGCTGGCCTCCCATCAGCCCCATCTGATGTGGTCAGCGGTCATGGACAATGGGGAGTTATAGTCTTCCCAACCCACCCAAAGCCCTTGAGGGTGTCGTCTTGTCCAGAGGCAGTGGAACGAACCTAGAAAGAGCATTTGCTGGGTCAGGCCAAAGGTCTCCTGTTAGCCGCATAGAGGCAGGCGTCCCCTCTGGTTGCAGGTCCTCATCATCTGATATTCCCAAGATACACTGCTCTTGGCAATGGAGGTTCTCACCTTGGTTGTCCAGTGGCACATACTGTACTGCCTCCTACACATGGAATCACAGACGCTTTCTTAGTGGAGAATGAGCTCCCCATCTTTCCTTGCTTTGGGGGGTGGGTGGTTTAAAGCTGTAGAATTTGAGTGAGGCGCCCTCAAGTTCCTCCTCTTTGAGAAGAGGGCCAGAACTACACATCAGCTGAGGGACACAGTGGAAGGGTGTCTCATTTGTGGAATGCGAACCCAGAATAAGTGAACCGAAAGTTGACAGACCTGGTCTCTTCATTTCTTGGGGTAATGTGAATAACTGGAAAGGAGTAACCTAATTGTAGAGTTGGTAGGGACCGCGGGGATGATCTAGTCCAGGTTTCCCCAAACTTGGGTCTCTGTTTTTGGACTACAGTTCCCATCATTCCTGACCACTGGCCCTGCCAGCTAGGGTTGATGGGAGTTGTAGTCCAAAAAACCAGCTAGAGACCCAAGTTTGGGAAACCTTGATCTGGTCCAATCCCCAGTGATGCAGGGATCTTTTACACAACGTGGGGCTCGAACCTGTGACCATGAAATGAAGAGTTGCATGTTCTACCAACTGAGCTCTCCCACAGCAACAGTTGTTGTCAGCCCTTGATCTCCTGCTGCTCAGAATTGAACCAGGATGACAGAGAGGGAATCCTGGCCCTCCAGATGTTGTTGGACTCCCATCCATGCTGGCAGTCCAGCCTAGAAGACCACAAGTTCCTACACTTGCGAAGTTTGGTGTTGATCAGAATTTCCCACACTTGAGTTAATGGCTGGGGAAACCCAGTCAGATGGGTATTGGGTGCTCTCTTGGGGAAACGGGTAGGTACCTATGCTATAATCACCAAGAGCCCATGGGCTAATATTGGGGGTTCTTTATTTATGAAATGGTTTATATCCACTATTTCAGCTGTCCCAGAAGGGCCCTCAAGATAGCGCAAATCATCGAAATAATACAGTGCAAAAAAGTGACGTTAAAATGGCGGCAACACCCAAATCTCTTTAGGACCCAAGGATGTAAGTTGCTGAAGGACAGGTCATTGGGTTAGAGAGGGTCTGTTTTGCATACAGAGGGTCCCAAATAGGGCTAGGAGAGACTTCCTGTCTGAAATCCAAAAAAACTCCTGCCAGTCAGTGTTCAGAACATAGAGCTGTATAGACTGATGTTCTGACTTGGTAGGAGATGTTTCTTTATGTGCCAGTAAAGGCCAGGTGGGAGGGCAAGTCTAATCTCTGAAGGTTCCATTGAGAGGGCTTTGTGATAACTTATTTTGTGAAGAGTCGGACTGTGGATCTAAGAGTTCTTCCTGGTGCTGGTTTGTTGTGGAATCAGATCTATCTATCCATCCAAATAACATCTTCTTATCCGTATGGCAGCCATTTATTTTGTCCCATTTTATCCGCTTTTATCCTTTCTGGGGGAAATCTGATAATTTTGAAAAACTGATGTAGACCTGTAGCCGACGCCCTGCTTGCGATATCTTGGAGACCCATTTACAACCACTGTTAGAAACTTGGATATAAAAGCCGATCTTACACCTGGATTACGGTTGCCGCGAAGGAATGTCTAGGTGCCTTTTTATTATTTTTCGTTTCACTTCTATACCACTATATATTTTAAAGAAAGAAAATCTCGAAGCAGTTTATAACACACTAAAACATCAAATAGAAACAACCCAGAATCAAAACAAATTCAAGCATCAAGGAAAATATTTCGGATCTTTCTCTATGTGACGTTTTCCTTTCCCCATATTTATTTACCTACTTAATAGAGCTGCCCCATAGCAGAAGTACTTGGAGTGGATGTTGTCTGAAACTCTGGAGAGTTGCTGCTGGTCAATATA
Organism: Podarcis liolepis; assembly: GCF_965112155.1. Classification (NCBI taxonomy): domain Eukaryota; kingdom Metazoa; phylum Chordata; class Lepidosauria; order Squamata; family Lacertidae; genus Podarcis; species Podarcis liolepis. Next base: position 36,257,081 of record NC_139567.1, read on the forward strand.
GCCAATGTGGAGCTAGATGGACCATTGGCCTGACATGGTGATGGAGGAAGATGGCAGCCGTGGCCACTGCCACCCCCCAAACGGACTGGTTGTAAGTAGTAAGGCAACCAGGTGGGGGCTGGCTGAAGGTAGGCTTAGCTTGGCCACCTGAAGGATGCTTCCTATCGTGAAATCCTGGAGAGGCAGCAGTTGCCTGCCAGTGTAGACAATACTGAACTAGATGGACTTGGTTTAACGCCATTTACTATGTTGCTAAGTCTCTGGGTTTGTCTATGTTTACTTTGGGATAATAAAGGCACCGACAGACAAAATTGCATTCCTGTGCTCTGTTCAACAGGAGCAGCATTCATTGCCTCCTTTGGGGCTCCTTAAAGGTAATGGAAAAGGGCCCCTGACAGTTAAGTTCAGTTGCGAACGATTCTGGGGTTGCAGTGCTCATCTCACTTTACCTACCGAGGGGGCTGACGTTTGTCCGCAGACAGTTTTTCCGGGTCATGTGGCCAGCATGACTAAGCCGCTTCTGGCGAACCAGAGCAGCGCATGGAAACGCCGTTTACCTTCCCGCCGGAGTGGTACCTATTTATCTACTTGCACTTGGACATGCTTTCAGATTGCTAGGTGGGCAGGAGCAGGGACCGAACAATGGGAACTCACCCCGTTGTGGGGATTTGAACTGCCAACCTTCTGATCGGCAAGCCCTAGGCCCAGTGGTTTAGACCATAGCGCCACCCACGTCCCTGCTCCTTACACCTTCTAAATGTGCATTTGGTGGCATTAGATACCCACCCAGCTTAGCAGCTTGCATTCTGCTTGTAGGAAGGCTCACAGCTCTGTTGGTAGAGCATGGGGCTCTCAATCTCAGGGTCGTGGGTTCGAGCCCAACGTTGGGCAAAAAGATTTCTGCATTGCAGGGGGTTGGACCAGATGATACTTGTGTTCCCTTCCAACTCAACAATTCCATATTCTAAGATGTGTACCTGTACCTCTATCAATTCTGTTGCCTGTATGACATTCACCACCTAATCATTTCCCCATCCCTCAATCCGGGGTTTCTCAAACCCCTCTCCTTTTGGATTGAGAGCTGGGGAAAGTGTGGGAAGGCATATGGAGAAGAACCTTCACAATTCACAGTTAAATGACAGTATGAATGAGCCCTGTAGCTTACCCTTATTTCAGTAATCTTTTGAGCACAGGGCTTTGCCAGTGAGTGTGTTGACTTTCTCTTTTGTGATCCTGGGCTGGTGCTTCTCTCCCATTTTTTTAAAAAAGGAAGGGGAGGGTGTTAAGAAGGTTTTACCTGGTATTGCTGCCAGAACTTAAATTCTCTTTGTTTCTTTCTTTCTTTCCCTCCCTCCCTCCCTCTTTCCCTCCCTCCCTCCTCTAACGGAGTTGGAGCCAGAGGCTTGTACTGTACAGGGTTTAATCTGTGCCAGACTCTAATGCTGGGGCTAAATTTCAGCACATGTGTCCTAACAAACTCTGAGAATGTGCAGAGTGCAGCGATGTGAGCTTTCCAGAAACTTTTGAAGGAAGGGTGGTTTTCACTGGACAATTTTTAGTTTGCCTCGGGGGGGGGGGAATTCGGATGCTCTAAGCATGATGTAACCTAGCATGTTTAGTTTACTTGCATTTAGTAAATAAAGCTTAAAATGCAATTAATGTTTGGTGTTTTACTATGTTTTTATATGTGCTGTAAGCTGCCCAGAGTGGCTGGGGAAACCCAGCCAGATGGGCGGGCTATAAATAATAAAATTATTATCCTAGGTTGGCCTAATACTTATTTGCAGTTGGCACCTATTCATTGTTTATGAATGAACTTCTAAAACAGAACATTTTCTGCCACACACTGCTGAGGCTAAGTCACAATGGGCTTGGGGAAAGTTGCAATGGGTATGAATCTGTGTGTTCTCTGTGTATATATTTTATTTTGCCAGGGAGAATAAGACTCCTGCAATCCGACTTTCAGAATCCATATTGGTGTTCTAATGTTTATTTTCCACATGGTTGCAATTGGACTTGCGCCAGTTGCAAAACGTGCCTGGCTAATTTCTAACACTGGGCACATACGGGTTATGGTGGCCTTACCACCCTCTCACAAAACATCACAGCCATGTGCAGCAGCATCCTAAATAAAGCTTTGAAAGCGGTTCAGCCTCATATGAAAACTTGCTGGATGGAAAAGTCCCAAGAAGTAGTACATAGTTGAGTTTGGGCTGTTTGGTTCCTGTTCTAACGTAACAAGACATACTGTTTTCTCACCTGCACAGTCATTCTCTGCATGTAGGCTATAAAATAGGTTTGATTTTGGCAGTTTTTCCTGACTCCTGCCCCGCCCTGATTTAACCGCACACTTGAATCAGCTCGTCGGTAGACCAGGAACCTTTGGGGTTTTTTTAAAATGCTGCTGTAAAACTTTGCTGCTAAACTTTGCACGGGTTTAATGCAGCTCAACGGACCTGCCATGGGTAGCAAAGAACTGCTACTGTGAATCTGCCCCCACTTGCAAGTGACCATCTGTGCTACAGTTATCTCGCTAGCTACGTATTATAACACTGGGTTGCTTTGCTTTGTTTTGGCTTCACGTGGACCTGCTGAAAATCAGCCGATGGACTACGACAGGTGAAGCCGCTTCAAGAGCAAAAGTGGGGGTGTAAAATGTATTGTGCTTTCGGTCTGGTAACACAGATGGGGTAGATTGCAGTGCTTCCCATTCTACAGATGGGGAAAACTGAGGCTGGAAAGCAAAAGCTGCACACTTCGCTCCTCCCAGAGAGGGCACTCTTTGGTGCAGATTTGAAATAGTCTTGGGGGGGGGGGTTATTCTGCTTTATTAGTTGTTCTATTATGCTTCCCCAAGGCTACCACACTGGCCTATTTGGAATAGTCTCTACATGGACCCACACAACTTTCTCCTAGCTATAGTGGAAGGGATGACCATCTCTGAGTCTTTTAAATGCACTCACAAATTCTCCTAGACTGCCACGGATTTTAAAAAATATTTTTAGCAGCCCGCTGAGAGGCCCGTAGCCTGCATTCCCTGCAGTCAGCATAGAAACACTGATTAGGACCAATTCCCCACCCCTTTTGTCCAAGCAGGATCGAACAAGAGGGACTAAGCGATCCATCTCTCCTCTGCCAGGTCTGCACCTGAATGCAATTCCTTATCACCTGTATATTTGGCAAACTGAATGCTGATTTAGCTCATTATGACCCAAAAGCAAAGCAGTGTAATTTGGGCAGGGTTTGCCAGCATGGTGTCGGTGAGCGTAATGTTCCCACTCTTCCGCCCCCCTTCCCACTTTTTCTGGTGCATCTGAACTGCCCCCCTTGGTCATGTGGGGACCAGAGTGCCTACCTCCCCCACTTGAAAAAGAGCATAGCGTTGAAGGAGGAAGTGTGGCGCTCTGGCCCACTTCCTCTTTCAGCTCTATGTGCTTTCCAAGGCTCAGATAAAATTTGGCCAGAGCCCAGATTCACCAGATCTCTTTGTGTGCATGCATTTAATATCTTAACTTTCTTCCAACCGAGAGGCTAATGGGAGTCAAAATTGGCAACGCAGCCCATGTTAAAAATTCTGATATTAAAAGCTAGGGGCCCAGTGGCTCTAAGGTCTTGTTTTTCAAATGATGGACTGACTGTGATTGCTTCTTAGTTAAACATCTGCCTAGTTCAGATGGCAGCCTTGAGCTAGGTTAAGAACATTGAGAACCTAAAGAAGAAAAGTCCCTTGATTCAAGGACAGTCTGCATATCCCGTACTTTTCCGTGTATAAGACTAGGTTTTTTTTATTTAAAAATAATGTTTAGAACGGGGCTCGTCTTATACACAGGCAGTACATTGTGGGGCCGGGTGATTGCTTGCAGCTCCCAAAATAGGGGGCGTCTTATACACAGGGGCATGTTATACACAGAAAAATACAGTATATTGGCCTGTTCTGAGCTCTTTTTCTTAATGGTGACTGCTCCTGCTCAGCATTTCGGTTCCAGAAATTCATTCTGCTTGTTTGGATAAAGCAGGGGTCTGCAACCTGCGGCTCCGGAGCCGCATGTGGCTCTTTTACATCTTTGCTGCGGCTCCGGGGCGGATACTAGCGAGGGGAGGAGGCGCATTGTGCGCCCCGACACTCCCCACTGTGGCGGGCGCTGTACTGGCTGTGACGTTGCATGGGGGCAGTGCGTGCATTAGTCACGCACCGTCCCGACGTCACCTTCCCGCCCGCTGTCAGATCGTGGCTCCGGAGATATATTTGTTTTAAATGTCGCAATGGTTTTGCGGCTCCCAGTTGTTGTTTTTTCTTCGGAAATGGGTCCAAGTGGCTCTTTTTGTCTTAAAGGTTGCAGACCCCTGGGATAAAGTATAACTGATAGAATTCTACAGGACGGGGTATTAGTGTGTGAAAACGGTCCACATCCAATGATCCCCAGATGGCGGAAATGTCAGTTGTTCCCAAGTAGTCAAAAGCCAGGTGCAAGATGCGCCTGGCTAATTTCAAACGCTGGCAACCCCAGGGGCTATGAGAAGCTGGATGGAATTTGAATGGTTAGCCATTTGACTCTGTTGCTTTTCCCACTCCCACGGCTGACATGTTTTGTATTGGATTGGGGCCTTAACACGCTCCCACTTAAATCTCAGTGATATCTGCCTGAACCTGGCTGAAAATTGATACAGACCTAGCCTCTGCCTGCTTTACTCAGGAAGCAAGCCCTGCTGAGTTTGAGCCGCCTGGCTTCCAAGTAAGTGCATATCGTTGCAGCCTTGGAGAGACCAACCTTTCGTTTGAAACCCTGACCTTTCAGTCATTCTACTTCTTCCCTGCACTCTGCTTCCCCAAACCTAACCTTCCTTGCCTTATCTCCCTGCGTCCAGAGCAGCCTTTCTCAACCTTGGGTCTCCAGATGTTTTTGGCCTACAACTCCCATCATCCCTGACCACTGGTCCTGTGAGCTAGGGATCATGGGAGGTGTAGGCCAAAAACATCTGGGGACCCAAGGTTGAGAACCACTGGCTAGAGCATGGGTAGGCAAATTAAGGCCCAAGGGCCGGATCCGGCCCAATCGCCTTCTCAATCCAGCCCGTGGACAGTCCGGGAATCAGCCTGTTTTTACATGAGTAGAATGTGTCCTTTTATTTAAAATGCATCTCTGGGTTATTTGTGGGGCCTGCCTGGTGTTTTTACAAGAGTAGAATGTGTGCTTTTATTTAAAATGCATCTCTGGGTTATTTGTGGGGCATAGGAATTCGTTCATTTTTATTTTTTATTCAAAATATAGTCCAGCCCCGCACAAGGTTTGAGGGACAGTGGACCGGCCCCCTGCTGAAAAGGTTTGCTGACCCCTGCTTCTAGAGCATATAATTGTCAGCCTTCCCCCAGACCAGCTCTTAGACTGTTATTGCTGCCTTCCTTGGACTGTAGTTTATAGGTGGGGGGAACTTTGTTTGCTCTGATTAGTTCAACCTCCTGTCCTCTGTGCCGCTTCAAAGCTATTCGACTAGGTCATAATAAGGATCGTTGGCGGACCTTTTTCCACTTGGGGTGGGAAGGCTCTTCGGCAACCAAATTTATTTTTTGAAGAAATATCAGGAACAAATTTAATGCCCTATTCAGGGTTCCCCATATTTAGCCCTTTTGAGCAAGTGTGATGATCAAACAGCTGGCCGCAGTGAGAACTTATTTGGCCCTGGAATGGAAGGCCTGCTTCAGCTTTGTGTTGCATTATGAAATATGTGGACTCTGGCTGCCACAGAGAAAAATAAGCCACAAGTTGCACATTTCTAAGGGACAGGGAGACCCAGAACATTCCTGCACCGCTTGGTGGGATTTATTATTATTATTATTTTATTTTTTACATGTCAAATTCAGATGCGCAAAACTCTGGTTCAGTTGGTAGAGCGTGAGACTCGTAGTCTCAGGATCATGGATTCAAGCCCCAAGTTGGGGCAAAATATTTCTGCATTGCAAGGGGGTTGGACTAGATGACCCTTGTGGTCCTTTCCAGCTCCACCATTGGATGATTCTTAACCCCACCAAATCACAAAATCCGGCTTTCCAGGATGTGTTTCGCTTCTTTTATTTTTCCACATTACCTGCTCTCTATCTGTTTGGTAAATACAAGCTCCGTACTGCTCCTGCGGTTTGTGATTTTGATGGTGTTTTCTTTTTTATTTGTATTTTTTAAATTTTATGTTAATGAAAAGCTCTGTTGACACTAATCACGAATTCATCTGAAGTCTTTAGAAAACCTCACAGGGGAGAATGCAGGATGATCTCCAGGTTGTGTAAACCATACTTACATAGGAGATGTGGCTGCTTCCTAGGCTTGTGCTGTTGAGTGTGGCATCACCGGCACTTCGGAACTCCCTGCCTATTGATGCCAGGCAGGTGCCTTCACTATATTCTTTTTGGTGCCTGCTAAAGACATAATAGTTTGAAAGCACGTCAAAGCGCAAGTAGATAAATAGGTACCACTCCGGCGGGAAGGTAAACAGCGTTTCCATGCGCTGCTCTGGTTGTAAGAGTTTTAATGTGTTTCAGTATTATTGTGGTTTTAACTTTCTGTATGTTTTAAATTGCGGTTGTAAAATTCTTTTAAGGATAATTTTATTATCTTACCTTTCGAGGTTTTTTCTTTCCTTTTCCCTACAATCAAGCGGTATATAAATTTCATGAAATAATAAAATAATAGCAGCAGCATACAAGCGAGGAACCTGCATTCCTCCAGATCAGCCGTTCTCAACCTGTGGGTCCCCAGATGTTGTTGGACTACAACTCCCATCATCCCTGAGCTCTGGCCTTTGCTAGCTAGGGGTGATGAGAGTTGTAGTTCAACAACATCTGGGGGACCCACAGGTTGAGAAAGGCTGCTCCTGGTGATGCTGGACTACAGTTCCCATCATTCTCTGCCACTGGGCATGTTGGCAGGGGCTGATGGGAGTTGCAGTCCAGCGACAGCCAGAGGGGGCCACAGGTGTTCCCCTTAGCCTTGTAAATGAAGCACATCTCAGGGGTTGAGCACATTCTGAGTGTGCAGAAGCTCTGGGTTGGATCCCTGGAAGTAATTTCCAGTGTGTTCTTAATGTGGTGTTTGTGTAGGGGAGGCAGCGGCAGATGGTACTGGCATGGCGTAGAGGGTTAGGCTAGAAATTCCCACTCTGCCACTCTCGGGGGCCGGTAGCAATCTCTCTGCCTAACCTATCCCACAGGGTCGTTGTGGGGATTAAACTGAGATGGGGAAAGATACGTGGGAGCCACCTCGACCTCCCTGGAGGAAAAGTAGGATATAAACGTCAGAATGAATGGGTGAATTTTAGGGGGCAGTGGGGGGGGGGGAGAGAACTGGCAAGATTGCAGAATGGAACCTCACCTGGTGGAAAAGAGACCTGTGAGGATAACCTGAAGAGGCCAGATCTGATGTCACCAGCTCTGGCACCCTCCAAACTACAACTCCCATAAGCCCTGAGGTACCCCTGGGAGTTGTAGCGCACATGTATATGGAGGGCGCTCGCTTGGAGTGTATCTCACTAGGTGGAGCATCCTCTTCTCGGGCGCAGAAGGTCGTGGGTTCAATTCCTGACAGCATCACTCTCGTCGGGGCCTAGAGTCTCCTTGCCCCTGGAAACCTGGAGAGCTGCTGCCAGCCAGAGTGGACAGTGCTGAGCTTAGTGGCCTCACTCTGGTCCCCGGCAGCTTCCCCTGCTGTTTGCAGAGTTATAATCTGAGGAGGGGGCTGGGAAATCGGGGTGGGGGGGGAGGGAGGAAAGGAAAGCAGGAGGATTGTAGATAAATTTTTGGAAGGGGTGACTTTGAGATTTCATATGTGCCAGGTTTTTTTTTTTTTCAGTGGGGAGGGGGCCTAACATGGAGAGTCTGCATCCCAAATTCGTCCTGCCAGGGCTACTTCTGTGCCCTCTGCAGCTGGTTCCTCTGTCTCCTTCTGTCCCCCCCCCCCCCAGCTTCCGCCACCTCCTTCAAGGTGACCTTCAAAGGGGTACAGGCTTCGCCCAGCCAATCGGAGCAGAGTGGGAGGGCCTTCCTCCCCTCTACCCCTCCTCTCTTTGTTTAAGATCACAGGATCCTTTAAAGTATCCTCTCTTCTCTCCCCCCCATATCTTTTCATTGAGGGGGTGGGAACGCAACACCCCCACACCCCCTGATTCCCTCAGCCTCCCCTCTTCAAGAGGGAGTCCAAAATTAACTATATCCTTTTTAACGTGGTGTGCGCACGCACGTGGTTTTATAGAAGTCTCATCTGAGGCTTAGGAAGCGGAAGAGTCCCGGGGAATCCAGTTGTCCTTCAGCGTTGGTTGGAAAGGGGATTCCCGCCCCCCCTCCCAGTCTGAAATGGCCTCTCCCCCTCCTCCCCCCCTCCATGCATGCAATTGGCAGGTCCGTAGCTGCTCCCACATTCCTGCAATATTTTTAAAGAGACAGGCACCCTTTTCCTTCCCTTGCATAGCAGGCTTAAGGTAGCAGCAGGAGCCTCTTGCAAACAGGGCTTTTGCAGGGAAGGACCATCGGGTAGGTGGTCCGACATGCATGCAAAATGTCCCGTGTTCAATCCTCCAGGGGTCTCTAGGCTTGGAGTGACCTCTGAAAGTCTTCCAGACAGTGTAAACGGTGTTGTGCTAGACGGAGCAATGGCTTGTCTTTGGATAGGGCAGCTTCCTAACATTCCTTTGGTTGTTTGCTCATAGAATCATAGAGTTGGAAGGGACCACGAGGGTCATCTAGTCCAGCCCCCTGCAATACCGGAATCTTTTGCCCAACGTCGGGCTCGAACCCACAACCCTGAGGTTAAGAGTCTCCTTCTGTACTGGCTGAGCTATTCAGGTCGTCGTCTCGAGGAGGGCAGTAGTGATTGTTGCGTGAAGAATAATCTGTATATATGGTGCCTTCGGTGTGCATGGTGGTTTATGCAGAGTATAAGAAGGCAGGTCTCTGCCCACAAGGAGCTTACAGTTACAATTATTAATAAGTGGTGGGCTTGGAGGGCTGTTTAAGTTAAAATGTGTAATTCACTCCAGATCTCCTGGGATGAACCGGAAGGGTCTGTATGGAGAAGAATAGCTCTGACTTACAAAGCATTTTTGATGCATCTTTTTAAGATGATGGATATCTTATTTCTGCAGCCGGTGGCATCTGAAGGGAGGCAGTCCCTTTGTGTATATATAAGCCCATGGGTAGGCAAACTAAGGCCCGGGGGCTGGATCCAGCCCAATCGCCTTCCACTTCCTGCCTGCGGATGGTTTAGGAATCAGTGTGTTTTTACATGAGTAGAATGTGCCCTTTTATTTAAAATACATCTCTGGGTTATTTGTGGGGCATAGGAACTAGTTCATTTTTTCCCCTTCAAAATATAGTCTGGCCCCCCACAAGGTCTGAGGGGCAGTGGACTGGCCCCCTGCTGGAAAAAATTGCTGACCCTTGTATAAGCCAAATGGCACCTTAAACCTAGGTTAGTCGCCACAGCAGAATCTCGATTTGCTAGGGGTTTGGGTTCGATGCCCCTCAGGATCCCTTCCAATGCCACAAGTCTATGTTTCCGTGATCTCGAGTACAGTGGACGCTCGGGTTGCGAACGTGATCCATGCGGGATGCACGTTCGCAACCTGCAGCGTTCGCAACCCACAGTGGCGCGCCTGCGCACATTCAGGTTGCGATCCAGTGCTTCTGCGCTTTCGTGACCCCCCAAAACCCGGAAGTAACCTGTTCCGGTACCTCCAGGTTTCGGTGGGTCCGTAACCTGAAAAAACGCAACCTGAACCGTCTGTAACCCGAGGTATGACTGCACATTGCTTGACTGCAGCTTGCGTTTACTTGTCCCTATATGCAACAAGGAGAAACTCGCACAGTGGAAGTGGAAATGGTTATTAACTCTGGACTAAGGCAGAGGGTTCTAAACTGGCTCGATGGAGATGTCAGTTGCCAGCCTGACGCCCAGAGATCTCCACGTAGTCACAATTGGACATGCGCCAGGGGCAAAACATGCCTGGCGCCCAACGAATTTCTAACACTGTTTCCGAACTACGACTCCCTTCATCTGTGGCCATTGGCTTTACTTGCTGGAGCTGATGGTAGCCCAGAACATTGGCAGCTTCAAAGTTTCCCCCACATCGGAGTTGCTGCTTCTGTTGCTTGAGACTGTAAGCTCCTCAAGGCAGGCTGCTAGACCCCAGCAAACCATCCTGCACACGTCTGGCATTACTCTGATGTTGTTGAACTACAACTCCCATCACCCCTAGCTAGCAAGGCCAGAGCTCAGGGATGATGGGAGTTGTAGTCCAACAACATCTGGAGAACCACTGTGTTAGAGAGACTGTGTGCATAGAATATGAAGTCATCTCCCACTCACGGTTGCTTCCTTCTTCCCACCCTCTGAAAACCGGTATGCTTAACACACTTAATTTCTCTGTGTCGGGTTGTCGGAGGCTCTCCCTGTAGAGTGGAACAAGGTGCGAATTCCTCCTAAGGCTGAAAAAATGGCTTCTGTGGGCTTCCATCCATTCTGGGGTTTGGCGACGGCAGTGCCAGGGTTCAGAGATCGCTGTCTCTCTCTAGCATCTATTTCTGCCTCGACTTGTTTAAAAACCGGTTCTTGTGTGCCAGGGCTGCCTGCAAGGGGAGTTTGCCAAAATTTGCCAGAGCGTTTCTGTGTCTACATTGGCGGGAGCTATTGCTAGAGTGTGCCTCCTCCTCTCAAAGGTGTTTGGGAAGTACATAACCTCTATGTCAACATTCTCCTGTCCGCATTTGCCTGCTTGACAAATCTGGTTTGGCTAGTGTGTGTTTTGGTTGGCAGACTGCTATGGCAGTGGGGAGTGCGCCTTCCCTTACCAAGAGTGTTAGTAGACCCTGCTGGATCCTTCCAATCCTTATCCGTCATTCTCACCAGTGCGCCACAATGCTTCTTATTTCTCAAAATGCTGCAAGGTTCCATAGGAATGCGCGAATGAAAAATTCGGCAGCTTTTGTTTCCAGTTCCTTTCCCCCTTAAAAAACATTGTGAAGGTGGAAATGTAAAGATTCAGACGGTGATTTTTATCATATGTGGTGGACTTGTGATAAAATAAAAACATTTTGGGAGATGATCTACAATGAACTAAAGATGTTTAGATATACCTTTCCCCAAAAACCAGAAGCATTTTTGCTAGGTTTGATGGGAAATGAGATTGCAAAGGTGGATCAAAGAGTATGTATTTATGTATGCCACAGTCGCAGCGAGGACTTTGCTGGCCCAAAAATGGAAGTTACAAGAAATACCTACTATTGCGGAGTTGCAGGTGAAGATGATGGACTTTGAAGAGTTGGCCAAACTGACTTGCAGGATCCGAGACCAGGGCGATCAGAAATTCCAAAGAGACTGGAGTAAATTTATTGCATATTTGAATGATAATTGTAAAAAATTGAAGACACTAGCAGGACTGAAACAAATCCTACAATGTGGATATATAGTAAAGATTTAAATTGCGCGACTGGATGTGATATGGAATACCTGTTGAATGGAAGGAAGGAAGTCGTAAGCTTGGCAGAGCAAAAGGCTTTGTGTTTGTTACTGTAATGTTGGAAATGTTGTTTAAAGGAAAATAATAAAAAGTTATGGGGGGGGGCATTGTGAAGGAAGTTGTGTGACACTTGTGTCGTAAAACATCTTTAGCTATCCCACCAAAGCATATAGCCTCTAACTTATTACAGTACCCGAAGCCCATTAAGTGCTCTTGAATCCTTTCCTAACAATAACAACAAATGCCAGTGCATATTGGGGATCCTTTTTCTTACGAAGCGTGTAATAAGGCTCTCCGTGTACTTTTGACTCATCTAGTAAGTGAATCCTCAGGTGGGAAACTTTCCATCCTGGAATTTCCTAGAAAACTCATCACTGGTTCCTTGTGGGCCGTGTTGGCTACCCAGAACGGTGGATGGAAGTTGCAGCTGCAACATCTGGGAGGGCAAAAGGTCTCCGCACCTCTTTTACGGGACCAAACCCGGTAAGCCTGGTGCTTGAACATATAAGCAAAACATGTACAAACTGGTGTAGTGCTGGATACGCAGGTGTAGTGCACCTGGTTGTTCATGTGCCACTGAGCTTGCCAACAATGTGCTCTCCGAGTTTTTGGAACTACATCTGAATCTTCCATCAGAAGCAACCTTAGAATCTCAGGTATATAATATACCGGTAATCACCAAATTGCATTTTAAACCTAAGGTGCGGTTGCCACAATGGAATGTCTGTTTTACAGTGGGATGATGATGATGGTGGTGATTCCATTTCTTTTTTATATTTAAAAAATAAGTCTCAAATTGGTTTGCGCCACATTGAAACATCAGTTAAAATAATCCGGAATAAAACAAAATTCAAGCTTCAAGGAAAATATTTCAGAGCCTTTTCTAAGTTGGCTTTCCCCAGGTGCCAACCTGGCATTTCCAGAGATCTCCCGCGTGGTTGCAATTGGACCCACGCCAGTTGCCAAACACGCCTGGGTTACTTCTAACACTGGGGCCCTGAAATCTACACAGCAAATTTAACATTTCTCTTCGGGCATGGCCATTGCTGCTTCTTCCACCACCACCCCCCAAAAAAAATTTTTGTAAAAAAATTGGAACCATAGTGTTTGTGAGGTGCTGAGGATTCTTCCCCTACAGACCATGGGTAAGCAAACTAAGGCCTGGGGGCCGGATCCGGCCCAATCACCTTCTAAATCCAGCCCGCGGACGGTCCGGGAATCAGCGTGTTTTTACATGAGTAGAATATGTCCTTTTATTTAAAATGCATCTCTGGGTTATTTGTGGGGCCTGCCTGGTTTTTTTTACATGAGTAGAATGTGTCATTTTATTTAAAATGCATCTCTGGGTTATTTGTGGGGCATAGGAAATCATTCATTTAAAAAAAAAATCAAAATATAGTCCGGGCCCCCACAGGTTCTGAGGCACAGTGGACCAGCCCCCTGCTGAAAAAGTTTGCTGACTCCTGCTACAGACACTTTTTTGTAAAACCACACTTTCCAGGGAAGGGGAGTCAGGGATTTGGGTCAGGACTGGCTGATGTGGTCCTATAAGCCCCTCTCTTCGCGTTCTTGGATACCCGTGTAAAGAGGCCCTCTCGTGACTCAGAAGTGGGTGGAGCTAATTTTGCATCATGGGCTGTAGGCGTGGCTTGTTGTGCAAAGCGCGGGGGGGCACTATACTTTCTGAATTGGTCTTCTTCCAGGAGGTAGGGTGGTTTTGCTGCAGGACTGGGGGTGCATTTGCTGCGCTGGCTCACATTTGGACCTATGACTGGTTCAACCCTCCTGTTTTAATAATTTGGCGTTGAATGGCTGGCTTAATTCTTCAGCGGCCTGGTATATCTCCGTGGGAACCACCCTTACCCGTACATGTATGCGCGGAGATCCTTTTAAGTCGCCGGAATGTGCAACTACATGTTTTTTGAAAATTGCGTAACGCAAAATTGCACTGATTACCTTGCAAGGAAGGAGGCTGCCTTTGACCAGCCCAGAAGAGAGTGAGAGATCCAGTTACAGGAGGCGACTTCTCTGTTTTCTCTTCTCCATCCCCCACCCTGACCAGTCTCACGAGCCATCTGGGGTGACCAGTAACACTGGTTTTTCTGCTTCATGAGTGCTGTGGAATGAGCCGGGCTCTCAAATCAGCCCGCTCAGCAAAAACCATTAGGTCTTAAATCAAAGGGGTGTGTGTGTGTGTGTGTGTGTGTGTGTGTGTGTGTGTGTATTCAGTAAGTGCTTGGGAAAGATGGACCACTGAGACCAGTCTGCACCTGGCCAAAGTTTGTGGCCCCCTGACCACCAGTGGTAGTTTGCCAAGAAGTTTAGCAACCATACCTTGTAGGGCCCAGCTACAATACTACCCATGTGAAATCAATATTAAATTCCATGTCAGTGCTCAGGGTATAATAGGAAACTGGTCAGTATAATTAATAAAAAGGTAAAGAACTCCTGGACGGTCAAGTCCAGTCAAAGATGACTATGGGGTTACGGCGCTCATCTTGCTTTCAGGCAGAGGGAGCCGGTGTTTGTCCACAGAAAGCTTTCCGGGTCATGTGGCCAGCATGACTAAACCGCTTCTGGTGCAACAGAACACTGTGATGAAAGCCAGAGTGCATGGAAATGCCATTTACCTTCCCGCCACAGCGGTACCTATTTATCTACTTGCACTGGCGTGCTGTCGAACTGCTAGGTTGGCAGAAGCTGGGACAGAGCAACAGGAGCTCACCCTGCCACAGGGATTCGAACCACTGACCTTCTGATCAGCAAGCCCAAGAGGCTCAGTGGTTTAGACCACAGCGCCACCCACTCCCTAGTATAGATTAGTTAGCATAGTATAGCTTGCCCTACTTATACCTGGTTATTATAGTTCCCTTACGAGATTGCCTTACCCTTCATGGGCCCACTAGACCGCTTTGATCAACAGAATTGGCACCACCACAGGTGAAGCATGATGCCCATTCCTCAATTGTAAGAACCGGACTGCTTAGCATGGCAGTGCTTTCCCTTTGGAACTCCCTGCCTCTTGACACCGAGCAGGCACCTTCGCTGTTCTTTTCAGTGCCTGCTGAGAACATTCCTGCTTAGAAATGCCCACCCAGGTGCTTTAGAAAGCTGAGGTCCTTTTAATCTGTTGTAGTATTTCAATTTTGGTATGCTTTAAAGTAGGGTTGTAAATCTCTTAATTTAATTGTTTTATCTTTCTCTAAATCACTTTGAGGTGGGGGTATTTTAGGGGGAGACCAATCAAGCAGTGTATAAACTTGATTAAACAAATATGTAGCTCACATTGTCCACAATGACACGGGTGGCGTTGTGGGTTAAACCACAGAGACTAGGGCTTGTCGATTGGAAGGTCGGCGGTTCGAATCCCCACAACGGGGTGAGCTCCCGTTGCTCGGTCCCTGCTCCTGCCAACCTAGCAGTTCGAAAGCACGCCAGTGCAAGTAGATAAATAGGTACCGCTCCGGCGGGAAGGTAAATGGCGTTTCCATGCACTGCTCTGGTTCGCCAGAAGCGGCTTAGTCATGCTGGCCACATGACCCAGAAGCTGTACGCCGGCTCCCTCGGCCAATAAAGCGAGATGAGCGCCACAACCCCAGAGTCGGTCACGACTGGACCTAATGGTCAGGGGTCCCTTTACCTTTACCTATTGTCCACAACAGGGTTTCAGGCAAGTGGCTGGGTTTGAACCTAGGATCACCCCCATGTCTTCTGCCCTGCTCTCCACCATACTTGCAGCAAGAGCAGCCAGCAACTCAACAATGTTTATTGTTCTTACGGGGCAGGTGTTTCCTAGACTTTCCTAGTATGCTCATGAACTGAATGCATGGTTCCTGGGTATGTAAGAAGGCATCGTTTTCTGTATTTGCCACCTGCGGAGCTGTTTCTGTTCCCCTGCAGATCACCTTCTGCCAAAAACCATGTTGCTCGTCCTTCTGTCCGCTGCGGCGAGATTATGCAACTTAACGTAATTAATGGTGAAGATTGCATCATTCCACCCCACTGATTTTGGTTCAAAGGGGGTGTAATCGATTGTGTACCATTTGCTAACTGAACACAACAGCGGCAACATGGAATCCCACCTGCGTTTGCTGGGTTGTTTTCTGTTCTGGACAAATAAGTATTGGCCATTTCCGCTCCCTTTTTCGTCGGCGTTCTCCGACGTCTCTAAAGGCCGCTGGCAGGGGTGCCAACATGGACCTTTCTTCCCTGCCGAGGCCCAAAGAATGCCTGTTAAGAAACCTTTCCTAGGAAGACTGCAAAGCCGCCGTTGTTCTACAGAGCATGAGAACCAAACCTCTTGCCAAGAAATGCCAGCGTGGATGAGCCGAAGGCTTGTCAGACTAAACCGATTCCCAGTTAACTCTCTTTTTTTCTTTCTTTTTCTCTTTCTCTATACTCCCCTTTTAAAGTAGTTGTGAACTATTCCCCGCTCAACTCTCCCAAGTTCTTAAGAGTTTCTGGTTCCTGCTAATCTCTTACTTGTCAGTCCTGGGAATGTGGGGTTGCCTCCAATGTTGATCGGCAACAGGGTACAGTGGTACCTCGGGCTAAGAACTTAATTCGTTCTGGAGGTCCGTTCTTAACTTGAAACTGTTCTTAACCTGAGGTACCATTTTAATGGGGCCTCCCACTGCCGCACAATTTCTGTTCTCATCCCGAGGTACAGTGGTACCTCAGGTTACATACGCTTCAGGTTACACACTCCGCTAACCCTGAAATAGTGCTTCAGGTTAAGAACTTTGCTTCAGGTTGAGAACAGAAATCGTGCTCCGGTGGTACGGCAGCAGCAGCACACCCCATTAGCTAAAGTGGTGCTTCAGGTTAAGAACAGACCTCCGGAACGAATTAAGTACTTAACCTGAGGTACCACTGTACTGTTTAAGGGTTAGTGGAGTCTGTAACCTGAAGCATCTGTAACCTGAAGCGTCTGTAACTCAAAGTACCACTATTGCCTATTAAAGCTAATGAACATTGCAGATCCGGGCTGCCTATATGTTACCAGACCAGGTTCAATGCCCTTGTCTTAATTTACAAGGCCGTCAGCAAGACAGCAACCTAGGTCCCATGCATCTTAAGGATCTCCTGATCCTGTGGTTCCCCCACAGCTCTGATGCAAGGCTTGTAATGCCTACAATTCAGTGTTGTGGGCCTAGACCTGTGGAACTCTCCGCCACTAGATTGTATTAGAAGACAGGCACCCTCCCTGCTGAACTTCAGACGCACAACAAATGCTTGTATTTCCACAGGCGTTTTAAGGTAGCGTCCGGGTTTAAGTTCAGTTTTATGATGAATGTTTTGTCCTCTGCACGGTGCATAGAAATGCTCGTGATTAAGCAGTAATTAACTACCTTAACATAAAATTTAAAACCAATACTTTTAGCTCCCGTTTCAATTGGGGGGGGGGGATGACTGTACTTGTTCTCGGTGCTGACTGATCCAGAATAGCTGTTACATCCCATTTTCATATTTGCAGTTGCTAATGCCAACTAGGAATACGTGAAGTTGAACTATGCCGAGTCAGAAAACTGTGTGTTTTATATGTACCGAGTCAGACCATTGCTCCATCTGCACCAGTGTGGTGTTATGCATAGTGTTAGACTAGGACCTGGGAGACCAGGGTTCAAATCCCCCCTTGGACTCAGTCACCTTCTCTTAGCCTAACCTACCTCACAGGGTTGTTGTGAGGATGAAATGGGGGGGGGGACGACAAACACCACCTTGAGCTCCTTGGGAGATAAAAGGTAAAGTTAAAGGGACCCTTGACCATTAGGTCCAGTCGTGGCTGACTGGGGTTGCGGCGCTCATCTCGCTTTATTGGCCGAGGGAGCCGGTGTACAGCTTCCGGGTCATGTGGCCAGCATGACTAAGCCACTTCTGGCAAACCAGAGCAGCGCACAGAAACTCCATTTACCTTCCCGCCAGAGTGGTACCTATTTATCTACTTGCACTGGTGTGCTTTTGAACTGCTAGGTTGGCAGGAGCAGGGACCGAGCAACGGGAGCTCACCCCGACACGGGGATTCGAACCGCCGACCTTCTGATAGGCAAGTCCTAAGCTCTGTGGTTTAGACAACAGCGCCACCCGCGTCCTTGCGAGATAAAGGTGGTATATAAATGTAATAAATAAATAAATTCTAGCTTAGTATTGTCTGCAGTGACTGCCAACATCTTTCCAGGGTTTCCAACACAAGGTCTCTCCCAGCCCTCCCTGCAGATTTTACTCACTGATCTATAGTTCCTCCCCTCTTGGGTGGACTCTTGGGTTTTGATCCAGACACGCTCTTGCATTTTTGCTATGTCCAGGAAAGGCTTCAGGGTACCTTTCCCTGTGCAGAGAATTATTATTACTTGGAATATTACTTGGCAGTGGGGGGGGGGGTGTGAGAGGAAGAGAGCATTCCATCACGTGAATCGCAGAATCACAGAATTGTTGAGTTGGAAGGGAACCCCAGGGTCATCGAGTCCAACCCACCGCAGTGTGATTCCTTAATGTGTGCTGCCTGAAGCATTGAGGATTCCAGACTAGGGATGTTGGGGAATGCCAGCAAAAACAAAAACTGGTCTAGAAACTGCTGGTGCTTGCTTCTTCCACCCGTGTTCAGAAGAGAAATGAGTAGTGTGTGGAATATGTAATGTAATGGCAACGGAACTTGCATATTTTTGCCCCCTCAGACAGCAAGACAAACAATATCTGTTTGGGCGGAGGACGATACGCAGCGAAACGCAAACAGCGCTGCATGTGATGGATTCAGGGTGGCCTGGAAAGTGCTGCCTTCTTATTTCTCCAGTCCAGACTCAGATATATTTTTTGGCTACCTCAATGAGAACTGGGCCCCAGACCTACTTTCTGCCCCATAATTGTTCTTCTGTTGGACTCTGTTTAGTATGGATATCTGTGTGGAAGTCTCAACGTGCCATAGTAACCGGCCTTGGCTCTGCTATTCAGCCCCAACCCCATTTGTTTGTATGCTTGACAAGGGCAAAACTCTTTAGCCGCAGTCCCAGGTTGCATTGGTACGGAGCCCGGGCTCTGGGCTCTATTTATAACTTGGCTTCGGAGCCAACGCTGTCCTCCTGCTTTCAGTCTTCTTGCAGAGTTGAGGGTGGAAAAGAAGCACTCTCTGCTGGAACTTTGTTCTCCAGGAGAACACGGAAGAAAACCCATCGTGCCTTGATTGCAGTCTTCCCTGGCAACGCACGGTTGGCGTCTGGTTTTGCAGAAAATGAAGGTTGCTGGCGGGAACTCCTGGAGAATTTTGACCGTAGAAATGCAGCCTGTCAGATGTTGGTGACAATATTTTTTTTTTCCAAAGAGAAACCACCCATGACTAAAGCAGCGATTCACCAAGGTGCTCTGCATGTGTTCTCCCTGATTAAAAACGACCTTGGTCCACCTTCTGGGGAAAGAGGGTGTGCCCCTTTGGAAAGCATTTTGCCATCCAGACCGTGAATTTCCGGAGAGCGTCGCTCTGCCCATAGATTGCGCCGTTGACTTTGGATGTGACGGAAGTCCCGTGCTGGTTTTTAACACGTGCCCCCTGGCAGGGGACCATGGGGAACGGCCTCTTTGCCAGCTGCTGCCGCTGCATCGCCAACCTCGTCTTCCAGGTCCGTGTGGAGGGCTCATCGGACGAGAGATCCCCTCTCTTGCCTGTGCCAGCTGTCGTAGCTCTAGAGGGTGCTCGGGAAATCCAAGCCATGCTGGCCGTCTCCAGAGCTTTCGAGGGCTCTGCACCATACCCGGATATCGTCATGAGCAGCGTGTCGCACGAATGCCTGCAGAGTGGGGCAGAGCCGCCCAGCGGCTTAATCGAGGGGAAGAGGGTGGAAGAGCCCACCAAGGCTTGCGTCAGGTGCCTGACACTCGTGGCTCCCGGCTTGCTGCAGCATGCACCGAGATCTTGTCTGGTGCATGCCCTTCCTGCCGACCTTGAGCGAGAATCACCGCGGCCTCCAAACTATTCTTGGCCGCTTGGTCGAGCTTCCAAGGCCCACGAGGTTCTTGGAGGTGTAAGCTTTCAATCAAACCAGCTGGAAGGCAGTCCGGGCAGTGGAGCAAATGCCAGGCACGGGACACCAGCTCCTGGGCTGCACCGGTGCCAAGGAACCATGGCGGCGAGCCAGAACGTGGCTCTGGGGCCCACGCCAGCTGATACTGGCTTGGCAGCTTGCAGTCGCCAAGTCTCTTCTGCTGCCTTCGATTCTGGTGGACCCTCATGGGGCAGCGCACCGTTGGAGAAGCCTGCGCTTCGTCCATCGGGAGAGAAGAGCTCGGTTGTCCTCCAGGCTTCTTCGTATGAGCCACAGGAAGTTGAAAGCGTGGAAGGAGTTGTGGATGCTAAAAGGGACGCAGGTAGAGAGTTCGGCCTTGCACCTGAAGGGGAAGCTGGTGCATCATACAATCAGAGGAGGAGGAAAAGGGCACTTGTCTTGGGGAGGTTTCTACTACCCGCCTTGGGGTATATACAGTGGTACCCCGCAAGACGAACGCCTCGGAAGACGAAAAACTCGCTAGACGAAGGAGTTTTTCATTTTCTTAGCCGCTTCGCAAGACGCATTTCCCTATGGGCTTGCTTCGCAAAACGAAGCTTGCCCCGCAAGCTCCGGGGATAGCGGGGAAGCGCGCACGCCTTCCCCTCTCTCCCCGGACCCCTTTTGAACCAAGGGGCGGCAACGGGGAGAAGCGATTCTCCCCGCTGCCCCTTCCCTTGCTTTAAAACAGGTCCGGGGACAGAGGGGAAGGCGCGCGAGCCTTCCCCTCTGTCCCCGGAGATTGCCGGGCAGGCAACGGGGAGAAGCAATCTTCTCCCCGCCGCCCCTTGCTTTAAACAGGTCCGGGGACAGAGGGGAAGGCGCGCGAGCCTTCCCCTCTGTCCCCGGAGATTGCGGGGCAGGCAACGGGGAGAAGCAATCTTCTCCCCGCCGCCCCTTGCTTTAAACAGGTCCGGGGACAGAGGGGAAGGCGCGCGGCGCTTCCCCTCTGTCCCCGGACGGTCTTTAATGCATTCCTATGGGAAACCATGCTTCGCAAGACGAAAAACTCGCAAGAAGAAAAAACTTGCGGAACGAATTAATTTCGTCTTGCGAGGCACCAATGTATCCTGTTTGCCCTGACTGGGGCCTAGTCTGTATGTAGCATCAAGTGAGGCTAGAGCTGGGCGATATTGGGTTTTCCACTTTGTGATCTTTCACCAGCTAAACATCGCAATACAGTGGAGCCTTTGTTCTCGGACTTAATCCAAGGCGCGGCTTCCGATTGGCTGCAGGAGCTTCCTGCACTCAAGCAGAAGCCGCGTCGGACGTTTGGCTTCTGAAAAATGTTCGAAAATCGGAACACTTCTGGGTTTTCGGCGTTTGGAAGCCAAAACGTATGAGTACCAAGGCGTTTGAGAACCAAGGTACAGCTGTATAGTGATAAGTCGCAGTGTGTGAAATAAGGATAGAGCTATGTGGAGGCATTGGCTGGCTTCAGGGTTTCCCCCACATTGTGATTTTTGCAAAGCACACACAGACAGACACACACACACATTGTGACTTGCAATATATTGCCAGGTCAGAAATCATGAAACCTGATCATCACGATCTGGACTTGAAACCGGTTTTGGACACAAGGCTCTGCATGCGATTTTAAAGCAGATACGTGTGAAGGAAGAGGAAGTAGACATGGAAGGCCAGGAAGAGATGGGGGAATGATTTCTGACAGAACTCAAAGGCTGCTCCTGACCACATTATTCCCCTCTGGACTCAGAGTGGAGTTGCTCTTGACGTAGCCATTGCAAAACCCAGGTAGTTTTGCATTAAACTCCACCCCACCGCCAAAAAAGCCACCTGGTCCAGTTTTAGGCTTGAAGTGCTGGAAATGATGGCAACAACACACTTATTATTCCTCTCCCCCCACGCCCCAGTCCCTTTGTGAGTAGAGAACATGGTTTCTTGAGCATGGAGAGGATTAGAGTTCGATTCCTGGCGCCACCTGTTAAAAGGACCACAGGTAACTCGGCTGGGGGAGGCATTGGGCAGCTTCTGCCAGTCAGGCCCCAAAGACCCAGTGGGTCCAGGCATCAGAGCAGGACGCCATGTTCGTTCACTCATTTAGCAACCCTTTCCATTGAAGCCTGGAGCATGTATGTTTGGGTGCTGCAATGATTATGCAGCGTGGTTAGTTTTGGACTAGGACTCGGGGAGACTGGGGTCTGACTGCTCGCTGGGGGACTTTGGACCAGCCATGAGCACGTCAACTTAACCCTACCTCACAGGGTTGTTGTGAGGAGCAAGCGGAGAGGGCGAGTACCATACACACCGCCTCTTGCTCTGTGGAGAAGAGCTTAGGTATAAGCTTAGTAATGGCAGCTGTAGAGGACCTGTCAGCTTTCAAATCATTCAACTATGGTGAAGCTAGAGTGTGGTTCGGGTGGACTCTTCACCAGCCCTGGTGGCTTCTAGATAGTTTGGACCACAACTCCCATCAGGCTGTGCTGGCTGGGCCTGCTGGGAAACGTAGTCCGGAACGTTTGGAGGGTGCCAGATTGGGCAAAAACCGGTTTTGGCTCTCTGTGTTTGCATGTGCTTCTAAAACTTGTCAGTGGAGAAGCATGTACCTTACATATTGCAAAGCTGGAATTTCCGGTAGAGAGACACACATGCACCATGTATGTTGATTTCCTGTGCATGCTTTCAGGGAACAGGGGTTAATGTTTAATGTAGAAAGGCCAGCCGCAGGTCTTGCTGTGCGGAGTGCCATTCAAATGCCTTTTTGACGGTTGTTACGGAGAAGAACGGCTTCTGTAGAAAAGCAGGCCGTGCCTGGAGATCAAACATTGAGCCAGAAAGAGGACTTGGAACCTTGACCTCGCGTCGGTGTGGTAGTTTTAACGTTTTCCTCCTGACAGAAGGGGGGGGGGGAAGTCATGTGTTTTTTGAAAAAACAACATTGTGGAAGTGCAGAAGCCGTCTGTTGTGTGTGTCTTTGGTTCACCCAGCATGTCATAGAATTTGTATAATTGGAAAAGGACCCTGAGGATCATCTTGTCCAACCCCCTGCAAGGCAGGAATATGCAGCTGTCCCATACGGGGATCGAACCTGCAACCTTGGTATTATCAGCACCACTCTTTAACCAACTGAGAACATTCCACCTTGGCAGCCCTGGGCAAATAAAACATCAAATGTTTAAAAACTTTCCTATACAGGGCTGTCTTCAGATGTCTTCTAGAAGTCAAATAGTTGTTTGTTTCCTTGACATCTGATGGGAGGGCGTTCCATAGGGCGGGTGCCACTACTGAGAAGGTCCCTCTCCCTGGTTCCCTGTAGCCTCACTTTTCGCAATGAGGGAACCACCAGAAGGCCCTTGGCACTGGACCTCAGTGTCCGGGCTGAATGATGGGGGTGGAGACGCTCCTTCAGGTATACTGGACCGAGGCCGTTTAGGGCTTTAAAGGTCGGCACCAACACTTTGAACTGGGCTTGGAAATGTATCAGGAGTCAAAGTAGATCCTTTAGGACCAGTGTTATGTCATGGAAGCATAGAGTTGCAATCCAGGGATCTTTTTCTCCAGGGTGGGGCTTGAACGCATGACCCTGAGATTAAGCGTCTCATGCTCTACCGACTGAGCTATCCCAGCTAATGGAAGAGTCAGTTGAGGAATTTTGAATGAGCTTCCATCCGAGACGCAGAAACATTTTTGCCAAAATTCTTGGGAGTTGTATTAGCAGATGTAGAGAATCAGCAATCCAAAAAAACAGTGTCCCTCCTTTTTTGTTGCCAACTCCCACAAACCCCCAACTCTTCCATGGGGCAAAGAGAAGTCCCCACAGTCCAGAGGGCCACATTCGGGGAGGGGGAGTTCCGAGAGGGCCGCATTTGAAAATAGCTTACGGCTAGCAAGCACGCTTGCTGCTGAACTTAAGCAGCGCCAGCCCTCGCACCAGTGTAGCATCCTCTTGATCTTCAAGGTTGAGAGACTTGCGTGTCTCTTTGAAACAAAACCCAAAAGAAACTTAACACCTGCGTGGCTGGCACACAGACGGGTTAATCTCTTAAACACGGATAATCCAATTGGGGATATTTCTGTTTAAACACAAGTTCTTAGAGAGACTGCTGCGTCTGACAAGAAGATGTCTTGATGGGTGGGTTTTGCAGAAAGCCAGGACTCTGGAAACCTGAGCACAAAGCCTGCTGTGGGAGCATTGCGTGCATTCGGGCTATCAAGTGATGCCTGCTGTTTTCGCATATCGTTCCAGCACTATAGCTGCGTTCTTCTTCCTGCCCCATGTGGAACTGCTGGGAAGTGTGCTGGCACTGTGGCTGCGTCATGAGCGCTGCGGGAAACCCCCTGGCCTTCCGGACGTTGCCGAACTACAACTCCCATCAGCCCCAGCAAGCGAGCCAGTGGCCAGGGATGATGGGAGGTGTAGTTCCTCAACACCTAGCGAGCTGAAGGTTCCCCACACTGCAACATTTCTGCAAGACTTGCTGCATGAACAGCTTTTCAAGGTTCAATACACAGGATCAGCTGTTGATTAGAGTGCGGTGCTGATAACTCCAAGGTTGCAGGTTCGGTCCCTGGGTGGCATGGCTGCATATTCCTTGCATTGCAGGGGGTCGGATTAGATGATCCTTGGGTCCCCTTCCAATTTCATGATTCTGTGACATTGTCTGCATGCCATAGAAGATCTGCGCGTCTTCTCCCCACCCCCTTGTGAGGCTTGGCATTCAGATGCTGAAATGTTCTTGCAGAGAGAAAAATTTGAGAACCACTGGCTTGCTGAGAAAGCAGATACTTTTCTGCATGCAATAGTTCCCTTGTTCTGTTCATGGGGCTTTCAGCTGAAAGACTCTCTCGGAGGAGGAGGAGAGAGAGAGGGAGAAAGACCAGAATGGACAAAGTTCAAGCTTTGAGTAAGGCAATTCCATGTGTTTATGCTCACTTGAGCTCACATTTCTCGCTGTGTGACTGCTATTCCCCACCACCATCCACCACCCTTTAGCTCTTACTAAGGATGGAGAAGAAATCGGTTCAGTTCACGATGAAAGGTGAACCTACCTAACTCATGCTGGCTGAAACAATTTGTGAAACTAAAGTCACCCTTAGAGATTCGTGTTCCTATGAATTTTTCAAATCTGCCAGTGTGCACAAAAATGCACCTGTTGTGGTACAATGCACATGGAAATGCATGTACTGCTGAAACCAACACACCCAACTATTAATGAAATCAACACAAGTGCATTAGTGTTAAGGCTATCGGGTGGTTGCTCGAGAGCAATCAGGCAAGATGCCTCACTGGTCTGTTCTAAAGCTTTATTATTGGTGCTAAAAACCTTTACAATGCAGAGCACCTCTATTCCATGTCTTGCTCATTCACTAGCAGAATCTGAGAGTGGGCGGTCCTTAAATCTTCCCCAGCAGAGTAGTCTCTTGACCCCCAGCCTACACCTCCCCTCTCTGCGCGAAAGCCTACTGCGCAAGGAAAGCCTGGGTAAAGGGGGACCTCTCTCCTCCCCGCTTTGCTCAGGCAAGGTGTCCTGGCACCGCCTTGCATCCTCCGAGCCCTGAAGCTCCTCCCCACTAGAGGCGTGGCTTCCTTCCTCCGCTGAGGAGGTGCTGCCCCCCATGATCTTTGGAGGCTCTCTGTAATCCATCCGCCTTTCCCCTTCTCGCCCCTGAGCCGATGGCAGTTCCCTGACAATTAGGTTAAGGGAAACGGCTTTGCAGAAAGATGTACGCAGGCAACAACCTTTGCGTGCGGCGGTTATGTTCCTGAGCCCTGCATGCAATCGCATAAGCCCATTCTGCCACCTCCCTTCTGGCCACTTTCGGGTTGCGGCCATGCGCGTGTGCAAGGTCACACGTCGATTGGATTGCGCGTAAATTGCTCGCTGCCTGTGTTGGGATGACTTGGCGCTAAGATGCTCGTGAATTTCCAAGGGAAGTTTTTTTTAAAGCCACAACCAGATGTGGGGAACTGAAGAGAAGGTTGGGAGATTGAGAAACTGAGCAGAGCCGAAATGGGCATGCAGAGGGGGTCCCTATGCCTTGCCCGCGCTCTGAACTCTCGGGATGTGATAGGATAGCTGTGGAAATCGGTTGTGCAATGGATTTTTAAGTATTCCAACCCCTGTGCAGGAATGCTGTTGTGCAAAAGTTCGCAGTGTTTCCACATCGTCTGAAACTTCTCTCTGTAGGAAACGGTCCTGGAATGAAGGAACATTATTCAGGGTCTCGAGTTTGTTCATTTTAAATTGGGGGGGCTGAGAGAGATCTCTAGGAAGGATGTTGCCTTGCAAGCCGTTCTTCTGTCTCTCCCGCTCTTCCCTCTCCCTTCCCAAACTTACAGGACAAAGGTACCCCCTCCTTCATATGATTGCCCTTTGATCTTGCTGTGTTGCAATTTCTGGCTTCACGGTGTTTGTCCTTTTTGGCAAGGAGACGGCTACTGGTCTGCTGCACCACCCTAGATTGAGCACCGGTGGTTTTTGCCTAAAGGAGTGCTGCATGCCTTTTCACCCACATAAAATCCCCCTTCCTTTATCTTATTTATTGAAGATCTCTGCATACCCTCTTTCATCCTATTTAGGAGTCCAGGGCAGCAAACGACCGATTGTGTTGCAGTCCAGATACAATACAGTCGTACCTTGGTTTTTGAACAGCCTAGTTTTCAAACATTTTGGCTCCCAAACAATCAAAACCCGGAAGTGAATGTTCCGGTTTTCGAACGTTCTTTTGGAAGCCGAACATCCGGCGGGGCTTCCGATTGGCTGCAGCGTCTTCCTGATGTTTACTCAGAATCTCCTTTTTTGCAACTAAAATAGGATTTGACTGGCATCTTTTGCAGATGTGCTAGGGGGATGAATCTGGAACTTCAGCGTCCAAATCATTTGTGCTGTCCTCAACCCTTACGCAAATGATTATCCGAGACTATTCGGAAGTTGAGTCGGCATTTGCTGAAGGCAGGGACTTATCAGTGGTAGCCCCAAGTTGCTGTAGAATATAAGAGGGCAGAATTGTGTTGCAACATGAGTATAGCCTTTATGGATCGGACTTAAAGGCCCGTCTGATCCAGCATCCTGATCTCAGTCGCTAACCAGTTGCCCTAGTGGGAAGCCCGAAGGTTTTGATGTTGTGTGTTGGCCTGTCAGTTGCCCTTGGGTGTGTTTTTTGTAAGCTGCATTAGGAAGCACTGATACTCACATTCACCGCAAGCTCCCAATCTGGTTGCCAGAGAGGATACGATTTGAAAAGAAGAAGAATAGTTAGGCCATTGATTGGCAGGACTGTGCGTCTCCCGCGAGCGTCACATAAATGCAGAATTGGCAGCAGGAAAGAAGCATCCTGAGAACTCTACAATATGCAGCAAGTTTCCAGTCCTCAGTGTGCAAATTAGAACCTCTAGTGGCCATGGGGGTGGGCTGTGTAGTACCTCCCTCTTTCTTTCTTTCTTTCTTTCTTTCTTTCTTTCTTTCTTTCTTTTTTTTGCCTTACTTGCTTGAATTTTGCAAAGTTGTGCAAAGTTTATTTAAGTTGCACGACTTGGGAATTGAACTCTGCTCCCGTGGCGCTGAAAGGGACGCCGCTTCTCAAAAGGCACGCCTGCTTGCTTTGTTGCACGGCCTCTCTTTCTCTGCGCCTCCCTTCCGCACGCTCTGGTACCTAGCGTGAGAATAAGTCCTGCCTTCCGACTTTAAACTCCTCAAAGTCGCCAGAGTCCCCTAAGCCTCTGTCTTTGCAAGCTAAGGAACCATATGTGTGGTGTTCAGGGGGCAGGGAGGGAAAGAACTGCGGCAGCACAAGACTCTCTGCTCTCCCTCCCTTCCTGCATGCGCGGGAGGAAGGAAGATTATCAAGGTAACAATCACTTTTCGTGCCATTGGCAGCTCCTCTGCAGGAGTTTAGAGATGCCTCAGGGCTCTGCAGCTCTGCCCACACCCAGTGCCTGGTGATTTTAGTTAAATAAGTCTCTTCAAACCTGTACTGTGAATGATTCTTACTCTTCAAAAAAAAGGGGGGGGAGAATTGCAATCCACTCCCTCCCTGCATTTTTGCCTCTTTTTTCTTTTAACCATTCAGTTAAAGCACTCCCCACTCCATTCCTACCCAAAAAAAAATAGAATCCTGGAAAACGTACTGTGTTAAGGGTGCCGGGAGTTGTAGCTTTGTGAGGGGTAAACTACACTTCCCAGGGTTCTTGTTTTGGGTGCTTTAAATGTGCCTTTACTGTGTGGTAGGCAAACTAAGGCCCGGGGGCCGGATCCAGCCCAATCGCCTTCTAAATCCGGTCCATGGACGATCCGGGAATCAGCGTGTTTTTACATGAGTAAAATGTGTGCTTTTATTTAAAATGCATCTCTGGGTTATTTGTGGGGCATAGGAATTCGTTCATTCCCCCCCCCCCCAAAAAAAAATAGTCCGGCCCCCCACAAGGTCTGAGGGACAGTGGACCAGCCCCCTGCTGAAAACGTTTACTGACCCCTGGTGTACAGTCCTACTCTGTTGGTTGCCTGTGTTATTCCCCTCTTGGGGCATATCCCCTGCCTCAGGCAGAGAAAAGGGTGTTGCTCATTTGGGCAAGGGAAAAAGAGAGATAAGGTTAAACGCGCCTTTCTCGTAAGCACCAGCTTGAAAAGGGGATGGGGAGGGAGAACCCGAGTGGAATTTGCAACCGGGCTCCTGGCCCAGTGCAGCTCGGGAGCTGTGTTTTCAGCTTGTGAACCACCAAGGCGTGTGCTGTCACAATCGAGCCTCGCAGGGCTGGTTCCCTGTGGCAAGTTGGGATCTCCTGCCGGCGACCCACACCCAGGTGAGCTTTTGTGAAATGTGGGAAGGCAAGAGACTTGGTTTCAGCTTCTCCCTCCCTCTCCTTGCTGTGCCAGGATTTGTGCTGTTTCATAGGAAGTGTGGTTTAGTGGGCAGTGTGTCTGGTACCCATTGGATGGAAGGGAGGGAGGCCAACAGTAGGTGGCGCCAGAGCCAACGGCAAGCAGATTCAACTAATTCCTGTTTTGTCCCCCATCCTCCCTACTGATTTCTGCAAGGGCAGCACTGAGACTAAGGGCGAGGAGGAGGTTGGGAAGACAGAGGTTGAATTGTTGTTTGAATGCTCCTGCCTTGGACATTTTCAGAACTGGAAAATGCAGCATTTAAACTCATGTCGATGACGCTTTTATCTGGTGTTTTCACAATCGGGTGTTTCTGTTCCAATATTTCTGACTGTTGGGAGAGAAGTTAGCTGAGGCTCCCGATCCCATGTGGTTTAGGGCAGCGGAAACTACAGCCGTACCTTGGAAGTCGAATGGAATCTGTTCCGGAAGTACGTTTCACTTCCAAAATGTTCAGAAACCAAAGTGCAGCTTCGAGTTCAAAGAATGTTCACAAACTAGAACACTCACTTGCGGGTTTGTGGCATTTGGGAGCCAAGATATGACTGTATTACTTTTCCAGAAAACAGAGACCACTGTCTGTATCAGTGTCCTTTAGGGTCTCCAGCTGGCGAAAACCTAAATTGGTCTCCCTTTCTTTTCGGCTAGAGCAACCCCCGCCCAGCATAACCCTGATGAATGGCGACGGCTTGCACGAGAACCACAACGAGGAGACCAGGCAGAACGGCCACGAAGAAACAGACCACACAGACGATGGGAACGACCAAGAGGTTATCGTCATCCAGGACACCGGTTTTACGGTCAAAGTCCATGCGCCGGCAGTCGAACCTTTCCCCCTGCAAGTGAGTGTCTCTGGAAGTAGTTCGGGTCTAAATCTCCTTGGCTGGCCCCCCTTCCTCTCCAGGTGTACAAATTAGGACTGCTGTGTTTCATTGCTGTTGCTGTTATTGCCTCCGAATCTGTCTTCCCCGATAGGGTACCCTCTAAATTATGCTGGGCTACAATTCCCATCATCCCTGACAATTGTCCATGCAGGTCAGAGCTGATGGGAGCAGAAGTCCAACAACATCTAGGTCACTGTTTCGCCAAACTCAGGTCTCCAGCTGTTTTTTGTACAGTAGTACCTTGGGTTAAGAACGTAATTTGTTCCGGAGGTCCATTCTTAACCTGAAACTGTTCTTAACCTGAGGTACCACTTTAGCTAATGGGGCCTCCCACTGCTGCCGCACCGCCAGAGGACGATTTCTGTTATCATCCTGACGCAAAGTTCTTAACCCAAGGTACTATTTCTGGGTTAGCAGAGTCTGTAACCTGAAGTGTCTGTAACCTGAAGCGTCTATAACCCGAGGATGCGGGTGGCGCTGTGGGTTAAACCACAGAGCCTAGGACTTGCCGATCAAATAGTCGGTGGTTCGAATCCCCGCGACGGGGTGAGCTCCTGTTGCTCGGTCCCTGCTCCTGCCAACCTAGCAGTCCAAAAGCACATCAAAGTGCAAGTAGATAAATAGGTACCACTCTGGCAGGAAGGTATATGGCGTTTCCGTGCGCTGCTCTGGTTCGCCAGAAGCGGCTTAGTCATGCTGGCCACATGACCCGGAAGCTGTATACCGGCTCCCTCGGCCAATAAAGCGAGATGAGCGCCGCAACCCCAGAGTCTGTTATGACTGGACCTAATGGTCAGGGGTCCCTTTACCTTTACCTTACCATTGTACTACAGTTCCCACCATCCCTGACCACTGATCCTGCTAGCTAAGGATGATGGGAGCTGTTGTCCAAAAACAGCTGGAGATCCAAGTTTTGGAAACCCTGATTTAGAGGGTACTGCATTGGGGAAAGCTGCCTTGGATCCCAATTGCTTAAGCCCAGAGTGGCTAACCGGGTTGGCCGCCATTTTGGCATTTGCGTTGGGTGCCTCCAAGTGTCCTCAACTTGGTCAAGAGCTCAGGTGAGTGAGAGAGCAAGCGCATCTCTGAGGGGAGCCCATCTTCTGGAGCCGAGGGTGGCTATCCTGCAGGTAGATCTGGCCTGCCAGCCCTTAGTGGTGGCTTAGAAGAGACTTAGGCTTTGAGCCTGGAAAGAGTAAATATGCAGGTCTGGTCTTCGTATGGGACAACTGCATATTCCTGCATTTCAGGGGGTTGGACTCAGGGTCCCTTCCAACTCTGCAGTTCCAGATTCAATGAAACTCAGCTTAAAGCATCTCAGGTTGGCTGCATCCATCTATTATGCAGTAGACTGAGGAAAGTACTGCCCTGGCTGAATTTGAACATATTTCGTATTCAGAATGAAGAATGGGCATTATATTGTAGTAGCGGTTGTGGTGTCGGTAATAATAATAATAATAATAATAATAATAATAATAATAATAATAAATGCATCGATTTTGTGTGGATACCTATTTGGACATCTGGAAGGCTCATGTGAACTTATAGGTTTAAGATCCATGCACTGCTGATAGTAACTGCATAAACACACCTAATAATAATAATAACAATAATAATAATAATAGTTGTTGTTGTTGTTTTATTTATACCATGCCCAGCTGGCTGGGTTGCCCCAGCCACTCTGGGCAGCTTCCAACACACATAAGACATAATTTTAAAAAATCAAACGTTAATATTGACAATCTGCTCTAATACAAAAAGTCACAATAACTTTAAAATAAGAATAACTTAAATCAAATAAAGCAATATTCCATAATCCATTGGAATATAATAGTAAAGTAAAATTAAATATCGGCAAATAATAGTTAATTCTCTCGATTTATAGTTTAGCAATTCTTTAGGATTAACGGCAAGTCACAATGCATTAAATACCACAAAACATACAAAACTACGTGAAAGGATCAAATTGAGAAACAAGGGCACATAACTTAGATTAGCCAGTGTCCTGCTTCTTCTGCAGCAGCAGCTTACTATAAACCACCTCCAATCTAGGAGCTTAACCTGATCAGTCTGGGTGGCCTTTGTCCGGTGATAGCATTTATCAGGCAATTCCTAGCAGGGTTCTATTTTTATTTCTATTTTTTGGTGGTGGTGGTGATAAGAGGAAGAGTCCGTTCCAGCATCCCTGGGGAACGTGCGGAGGGCTTGATACACAGCCTCGTGGCACACGCAGCCGAAACGTGTAAAAAGCAGGCTGCGGGGCAGGCAAACTGTTTCGTTGTATGCAGTCTTTTTTTGTTCCCAGTAGTGATGGGCCCTGGAAACCCAGAAAACTGGAGTCAAACTCTGCATTCAGGAACATAAAGTCGGAAGGCAGTATAAGGACCCCCTGCCTTTGGGGAGGGGGAGACTGTGGGGTTGCTATGGACTGGCGCAGGGGTCAGCAAACTTTTTCAGTGGGGGGCCGGACTATATTTTGGAGGGGGGAAAATAAACAAATTCCTATGCCCCACAAATAACCCAGATATGCATTTTAAATAAAAAGACACATTCTACTCATGTTAAAACATCAGGCAGGCCCCACAAATAACCCAGAGATGCATTTTAAATAAAAGGACACATTCTACTCATGTAAAAATACGCTGATTCCCAGACCATCTGCGGGCCGGATTTAGAAGGCGATCGGGCCAGATCCAGCCCCCAGGCCTTAGTTTGCCTACCCATGGACTGGTGGGTGGTTTTTGTGTGTGTGCGTGGGTGTATTTTGCAACATGCCATTGATGGCGACAGTAGTGCAGCAATTGGTGATGGGTTTATACTGGGCCATCCACATATCATTCTAGTTTGTTAGTGGTTCTGCAGTGCTTTCCCAGTTTTACAGAGGGGCAGTTGGGTGCTGTGGTGCAAGAAAAGTGGGAACCAGAAAACAAAACAAAGCTCTGGGGTATGTACCAAATGGGAGCAAAGCGGTGTGCCTGCACCAAAACGTTTGCAGGTACAGAGTGGTGTGGGTAGTAGATCCGTGCATAACTACCTGGATGCGACCATAAGCACAAACCATCCAGAATGCACTGTAAAGGGATGTCTGGAGCAACCCCCTGTCTCAGTGTTTAGAGCCCGTGCTTTGCATGCAGAAGGTCCCAGGTTCTCTGACACCTCCAGGACCAAAACAAAAAACTTCAGGGAGTAGGTGATGGGAGCAGGTGTCTGCCTGAAGGCCCCTTGGCAGTGAGAACAAGCAGTGCTGGGCAAGAGGGGGAAATGAGACAGGGTCTTCTCACTGCTAGGTCAAAAGCTGTGGAGTTCTCTAAGGAAGGAGAACAAAACTCTTCTTCCCTTTTTAACTTTTTAAATATTTTATAAATGACCTTCCCCTCCAGGGAAAACCTCCTTAAGCAAAAAAAAAAAAAAGTCTTCAGTAAATGCCTAAACGTCCTGACACTCAACGCCTACCTAATTTCAACTGGGAGCTGATTCCAGAGGGCTGGAACTGCGACACTAAAAGCCCGTTTTTGTTTTGTACAAAACACCTTAATAAGTTTGTGCACCTTAATAAGTTTGTCGTTTTTGTTTCATGTGCGATGAACCTTTTTTGTAAGCCGGTTTGAGTTGATACCGTTCTTCCCTTTATAAAAAAAATAAGTATATGTAACCTCTGTGTCCTGGCTTCTCTTTCAAGGTATCCCCCCAAGAGATGGTCCAGGAAATCCACCAGGTGCTGATGGACCGCGAGGACACCTGTCACCGAACGTGCTTCTCCCTGCAGCTGGACGGCAACGTCCTGGACAACTTTGCCGAGCTGAAAACCATTGAAGGGTTGCAAGAAGGCTCCGTGTTAAAAGTAGTTGAAGGTAAACTTGGGAGAACATTTGCAGCCTCCGATGCGTGGCAGGAAAGTTCTTAAAACAGGAGGCTACCTATAAATTCCAGGTAGGGAGACTGTGGTACCTTAGATGCTGTTGGAATAAGACTCACAGCAACTGATGCTGTTGCCATTGGGCCCCTCTCCATTAGTATCCTCACAACATGAGGCTATTATTATTATTATTATTATTAAATCAAATTTGTATTCCACCCTTCATTCAAAGATCCCAGGGTGGCTTACAACATACCCAGAGTCTCTCCATCCCTTGTTGTTGTTTAGTCATTTAGTCGTGTCCGACTCTTCATGACCCCATGGACCAGAGCATGCCAGGAACTTCTGTCTTCCACTGCCTCCCGCAGTTTAGTCAAACTCATGCTGGTAGCTGCAAGTACACTGTCCAACCATCTCGTCCTCTGTCGTCCCCTTCTCCTTGTGCCCTCCATCTTTCCCAACATCAGGGTATTTTCCAGGGAGTCTTCTCTTCTCATGAGGTGGCCAAAGTATTGGAGCCTCAGCTTCACGATCTGTCCTTCCAGTGAGCACTCAGGGCTGATTTCCTTCAGAATGGAGAGGTTTGATTTTCTTGCAGTCCATGGGACTCTGAAGAGTCTCCTCCAGCACCATAATTCAAAAGTATCAATTCTTTGGCGATCAGCCTTCTTTATGGTCCAGCTCTCACTTCCATACATCACTACTGGGAAAACCATAGCTTTAACTATACGGACCTTTGTCGGCAAGGTGATGTCTCTGCTTTTTAAGATGCTGTCTAGGTTTGCCTCTTCATCCCTACTCTCTCTCAATTCATGCACCACTCTCCCACACCCATTTACACACCCACATGCCCAAATACAAGCTCCTTTTCACAGACCTAATAGTGCTCGATAAGGTTTCATCAGTTGTAAGGTCCAGCTCACTTTATCTGGAGGAAAGAAAACTAAGCTGCTAGCCGCTAAGCATTGCACAGAGACTGGGGGGAAACTGTGGATTCTTCGAAAGGTTATTGGACACATATATAAGTTAATTAGCAGAGTTAACTAAAACCAAACAGAATGAAATTCAAGGAGAAATCAAGGATGAACTAAGAACTGGAATAATGAAGAAAATGCAGTGTCAGTAATTAAAATAATATAAGGGAACCTCAAAAGGGAGGAACTCGAACTATTCCTGTTAATTGTAACGTTGGATTTGTATTGTTAAAATATCTTTAAACTGAAAAATATATATATATATTTAAAAAGCTAAGCACTGCGCAGCCATGCAACAGACCTTGATCCAGCCATTTGCACACACTGAGCTGTTCCTCCTTAGGCAACCTGCTTGGCTACTACGCTGGGCAGGGAGAAATGTGGAAATGCAGCAGAGATAGCCAAGGACTGAATACACTACGGGCCAGATTTGGCCCAGAGTCTCATAGTTGCCCACCCCTGATATAAAGATGGTTCCTTCAAGCGCTGCCTTGTACCTCCCTTGGCCCATCTGTGGAGTACTCATTCATGGAAAAGGAGCCAGGATTAGCAGTGAAGTCGCTGCCCACAGAGGAGAAATCCTAAAAAGGAAGCCTACTTAAAAGCCTCTTTTCAAACATAATATTTTTCTCCTAAGTGCATACCTAGGACAGAATGGTTAGAGACAGTCACGGGCCCCCAAGGTCACCCAAGTTAGCTTGAAGACTGGGGGAGGTCTTGAACCCGCGTCCTACCCAACGCTATTCAACCAGCAAAAGTTCCAGCCATAAGTAAGAAACCCATGGCCATTGGTTCTTCTGACTGGGGATCATGAGGGCTGGAACAGAACATCATTTGGAGGTTGGGGGGGGGCGGCTTGAGTTTAACATTGCCAGACTAGGGCTGTAGAAACCTGCCTTCATGCCCCCCATGTTGCCATCAAGCTCACCGGGTCAGCCAAGCATCCCTCAGGTTCTTCAGAAAGTGCAGCCCCCAGAACTGGACACAGGATTCCAGATAAAACCCGGCATGCTCCTCAATCCTTTTTTCTTTTTCTTTCCCCTGCCCCTTCTCCTCCTCTCCTTGAAACCCCCAAACCTTCCCAGAACCCTACACAGTCCGAGAAGCTAGAATACACGTCCGCCACATCCGAGACCTCCTGAAGAGCCTCGACCCCTCGGACGCTTTCAACGGCGTCGACTGCAACTCCCTGTCGTTCCTCACCGTCTTCACCGAAGGGGACCTTGGAGGTACGCGAGAGAAAGAGAGGTCGTGGTTTCCCTGTTGCATCTGTTTTGGGAAGCAATGCTTTGCTTTGTGCTCCCATGGCCTGTTAAGCAAGGTCAGGGTTTCTCGATCGTGGGTCTCCAGCTGTTTTGGGACTACAAGTCCCATCATTCCTGACCACCGGTCCTGCTAGCTAGGGATGATGGGATTTGTAGTCCAAAAAACAGCAGGAGACCCACAATTGAGAAACCCTGTCTTGGACCAAGGGGGGAATGTGTTGGGATTTGATTAGATGCTAGGAGAATATGCATTTTTATTAGATATTATGCTTACTTCCACACTTTAGTGAGTTCAGCAGAGTTCCATCCCTTTGCAGCTTAAAGGCAAGTTTGGATAGGCTAGTTTTAGCTTTTAAGTATATTGGTAATCCTGGATGTTTTAGGGCAGACTGGATTTTCCTGGTATTATTCTCCCCCCCCCCCCTTAAAATATAACATTTACTCCATGTAGGTCTTGAGGACTATCAAGATACAGCAACTTGGTGCAGGCAGGCTTAAAGTGTGTAATGGATTTACTAAGACATACAGAAGTCTAGCTTAAAAATGGAGTCTGAGCTGGAGCTCAGAGTTACAGGTGTTCTCACGTTGCAGACATACCGTATTTTTCGCTGTGTAGGACGCACCCGACCATAGGACGCACGTTGTTTTAGAGGGGGGAAACAAGAAAAAAAATTTCTCCTCCTCTCTGCGCAGTGCCCCTTCAGCGAAGCGGCAGGAGAAACGGAGCCCCTTCCATTTCTCCTCCTGCTTCGCTGAAGGGGCGCTGCGCAGCTCTCCCTCTCCCACATTGCCTTCGCCTTCAGTGAAGGCAACCCGAAGCCTCCGGAGCGCAGCAGGAAGAAGAAGAAGAAGAGTTTGGATTTGATATCCCGCTTTATCACTACCCAAAGGAGTCTCAAAGCGGCTAACAATCTCCTTTCCCTTCCTCCCCCACAACAAACACTCTGTGAGATGAGTGGGGCTGAGAGACTTCAGAGAAGTGTGACTAGCCCAAGGTCACCCAGCAGCTGCATGTGGAGGAGCGGGGAAGCGAACCTGGTTCACCAGATTACGAGTCTACCACTCTTAACCACTACACCACACTGGCTCCCACTGCCCTCCGGAGGCTTCACGTTGCTATCGCTGAAGCCAAGGAGCCTGCATTCGCTCCATAAGATGCACAAACATTACCCCTTAATTTCTGGAGGGGAAAATGTGCGTCTTATAGAGCGAAAAATACGGTAGTTGGAAAGTGTTCGTGCCCAGACAGGGAGGAGCATCTATAGTTAGCATGCTCTTCCTGTTGAGAAACGAAGGGGGAGTGACCTCATGGAGTTCCCTCTAGCAAG
The DNA here is from genome assembly GCF_965112155.1 of Podarcis liolepis. Lineage (NCBI taxonomy): Eukaryota > Metazoa > Chordata > Lepidosauria > Squamata > Lacertidae > Podarcis > Podarcis liolepis. The sequence goes on from NC_139567.1 coordinate 36,293,760, forward strand.
TTTACAGGAAAGCTCTGTGAGCCTCAGCCCCTTCCCCTTCAGGTGCCTATCTGGCAAAGCATAAATTGTTGGTTTGACTGCAACAAATATATTAGGGAAGCTTTTGTTTCTTAAGGAAGCGCATTCTGGCATGTGAGCTCTCACCTATCATCTGAAGGGGCATAACTCAAGTTCCGGAACAAGGACTGAGAATTGGTAACCTTAGGGTACTGCTAGACTCCCAGCATGCATCAACCCAGACAGCACTGGATGATGGGAGTTGTAGTCCAATATCTTCTGGAGAACTGCAGCTTTCCCACCTCTTGGAACTAGTGCAAGGGAACCTTTGGCCCTCTGGTTCTTGCTGAACTACAACTCCCAGCAGGCATGGCCAAAGGCAAGGGGTAATTTCCCACCTCTTAGGACAGGCTTCCTCACACTTGGCCCTCCAGATGTTTTTGGCCTACAACTCCCATGATCCCTAGCTAGCAGGACCCAGTGGTCAGAGATGATGGGAACTGTAGTCTCAAAACATCTGGAGGGCCGAGTTTGAGGAAGCCTGTCTTAGGAGTAAGCATTGGGCATTTTAATTCAGGGTCCCGAGAATGAGCTTGTGTCATGAAGCAAGTCTCTAGGCCAGGCATAGGCAAACTTGGCCCTCCAGATGTTTTGGGACTACAACTCCCATCATCCCTGACCACTGGTCCTGTTAGATAAGGATGATGGGAGTTGTAGTCCCAAAACATCTGGAGGGCCGAGTTTGCCTATGCCTGCTCTACACCTCATGGTCTTTTCTTCCCACACCCAGCCCCAATGCAAAAAAGGTGACGATTTTGCTTCTCCCCTGCAAAGGTTGCCTCTTGATTGTGCTGACTGTTCTCCTGTTCCCCTGTGCTTTGTTCCAGACAGTGGCAAGAGGAAGAAGAAGGGCGCAGAATTGGAGCAGATCGACTGTACCCCTCCTGAACATATCCTGCCTGGGAGTAAAGAGCGCCCCCTCTGCCCCCTTCAGCCTCAGAACAGAGACTGGAAGGTAGAGACCAAAGAACCAGGCTTCCCCCACCTGGGCCAGCGCCTTCCCAATGGCAGGGCATCCACCTGCCTGCCCCCTCATGCCCCCCCCCCGATGATCATAGCTCGGGGGCAGAGTATCTGCTTGGTCCCAGGTTCTGTCCCCAGCTAGAAGGACTCCCTGGCTTGAAACCCTGGGGAGTTGTGGCCCGTTTCAGTGTCTCATAGGAAGGGGACCCTGAGAGTCATCTAGTCCAACCCCCTGATTGAATCATTGCCAATGGCACCTGATTGGCTCTCTACACACCCATGCTCATTGGCTACATTCAAATCAAGGAAAGCTGCTGCATATCAACCTGAGCAATTGCGCTTCCTTTTTCTGGTTATTTGGCTATAACCTTTGATAGAATACAGATAATTGAACAAACTTCGTGGCATTAGATTCTTCATTTAATTACCTTTCCATTGATACATAATTTTATGGTATTACTCCCAAAAGAAGTGGTGTTATGAGCCATCAGATCTCAGAAATAAGACTTTTCCCCAAAAGGTTTCCGCAATTTTGGCCACTAGTGTATATAACAGTACAGTCGTACCTTGTTTTGTGACCAGGATCTGTTCTGGAGCCCCGGATGCTAGATGGAAAGGACGCATGACAAAGCGTCGCTCTGCGCATGCGCGAAGTACGATTTAGCGCTTCTGCGCATGTGCGAGCATCAAACCCAGAAGTAACCTGTTCCGGTACTTCCGGGTTTGTCGCGGACGCTCGACGAGTCGGACTCAAAACGAGGTACCACTGTAATTCAAAACTAGTGTGCTGGGAGACAGATGTTCTAGGGTCACCTGATCCCTGAGAAGCTAGCTTTCCACATGCACAGACCTCTTTCTTTTCCCACTCCATCTCTCTCCCCCCTCCCCCCAAAGCCTCTACAGTGCCTAAAAGTATTGACCATGAGTGGCTGGAATCCTCCTCCCGGCAACCGCAAGATGCACGGAGACCTCATGTACCTGTATGTCATCACGATGGAAGATCGCCATGTGAGCATCACGGCCTCCACCCGTGGCTTTTACCTCAATCAGTAAGTGGCTAGGCGGGCTTGATTAAAAACAAAAACAAACCATTTACCGTATTTTTCGCTCTATAAGACACACATTTCCCGTCCTAAAAAGTAAGGGGAAATGTGTGTGTGCGTCTTATGGAGCGAATGCAGGCGGGAGGCTCTGACAGCGCTCCCTTTAAAGAGCCGTGTGGAGCGTGTGTGCGGCTCTTGGGGGCTTTTCCCTGAGAAGGGCTGCCCTTCTCCCTCCTCAGGGAAAAGCCCCCAAGAGCCACACACACACTCTTTAAAGGGAGCGTGACTCTTGGGGGAGCCTTAGCCGCGCGCAGCCTCTCCCAGGCAGGGGATGAAGGCTCCCCTTGCTCGGGGGAGACTGCGCATGGCTAAAAAAGAAGCCAGGGCAGCCAGCAGGATCGCTGCGCTGCAGTCCCGCTGGCTGTTCTAGATTCTGGCTTAGCCGCGTGAAGCCTCTGCAGGGGAGCCTTCATCCCTGTGCCCTGCAGAGGCTTCACGGTGCTATCTCTGGCTTTTGCAGGAGGTGGGGGAACGGAGAGAGAGGGCAGCTCTGTCCCTTCCCCCACCTCCCAGAAAAGCCCCCAAGAGCTGCGCTCCCTTTAAAGAGCGTGCGGCCCTTGCGGGAGGAAAGCCAGTAGGCTTGCTTCGCTGAAGTCAGGAGAGCAAGAGGGATCGGTACGCACCGATCCCGCTTGCTCTCCTGGCTTCAGGGGTAGCCCTGCAAAGCCTCCTGAGTGAAGATGGAGGAGCGCTCCCTCTTAGCTCAGGGTGCTTTGCGTTCCTTTCTTGTTTTCCTCCCCTAAAAACTAGGTGCGTCTTATCATCTGGTGCATCTAACAGAGCGAAAAATACGGTATCTATTTGTAAAACATATAAGGTACATATAAAATCAGGAGTTAGCTATGCCACGACTGCAGCCAGGATTATTTATGCTCAGAAACGGAAAGATGATTTTCAGTACCAACCAAGGAGTGGCGGCAGACTAAACTAACGGCTGATGCCGAAATCGCAAAACATACGGGAGCAATAAAGGAACCAAGAGGAAAGAAAACTTTATCACAGACGGGGGGGAAATTGTGGATTATTTGAAAGGCTGTTCCTTGCGATGTTCTTTGACCAAAATATGCTGCCGGCGGCTTCTCTTTTCAGGTCCACGGCCTACAACTTCAGCCCGAAGCCTGCCAACCCCAGTTTCCTCAGCCATTCCCTGGTCGAGCTTCTGAACCAGATCAGCCCAGCCTTCAAAAGAAATTTCGCTTCTCTGCAGAAGAAACGGTAACCTTCCTCTCTCTCCCCCCCCCCCCAAGCTCTTGTCTTAGAACAAACTTTATCCCAAACTTGGTCCAGTCGTGGCCAACTCTGGGGTTGCGGCGCTCATCTCGCTCTATTGGCTGAGGGAGCCGGCGTACAGCTTCCAGGTCATGTGGCCAGCATGACTAAGCCGCTTCTGGCGAACCAGAGCAGCGCACGGAAACGGCCTTTACCTTCCCGCCGAAGTGGTACCTATTTTTCTCCTTGCACTTCAACGTGCTTTCAAACTGCTAGGTTGGCAGGAGCAGGGACTGAGCAACGGGAGCTCACCCCGTTGCGGGGATTCGAACCGCCGACCTGACGATCGGCAAGCCCTAGGCTCTGTGGTTTAACCCACAGCGCCACCCGCGTCCCTTATAAACGGGCAGATAAGGTGTAGCAAAAGTACAGGGAAGGTTTCTGGTTTTCTACCCCCATCGCATCAAACGATGAGAGATGTGTTAAAGGCAGTTAAAGCCAGGCAAAGTACGGAAAGCAGTGACTTAAATCAGAAAACAGGAGAGGGAGCAGTTTAGATGAAGACGCTTGACTGGAAAGAAGAGAAGATGGCCTTTGCTCCAAAGCTTGGCTCCTAAAACTCTTCATTTGAGTTTGATCGGTCTCGTGGTCTTTAGCGGGGTGGCGAAAAGATGGGGGAGTTTTGCAGGAGAATGGAGCGCGACAACTTCTGTGCATTGTTTGACTCCAACCCTCCAGGGTCCAGAGGCACCCGCTGGAGAGGATATCTACCCCTTTCCAAGTCTACAGCTGGACGGCCCCTCTGGCTGAGCACGCCATGGACTGTGTGAGGGCGGAAGATGCTTACACCTCAAGGCTGGGTTACGAAGAGCACATCCCAGGACAGGTAGAGATGGCTTGGCTTGGCTTGGGGGGCTGCTCTTCGCCTTGGCTCTCGGCTGAAACTTGCCCTTGGGGTCTTTTTGCAGTCTGTGCGTTCCTCAAGGACCACCTCTCTCCCTCTGAAATGACCCAGACCCTGAGATCATCATCTGAGGCCCTTCTTTGTGTGCCGCCTCATCGAAAGGCCTGGAGGGCGGCTACACAAGAACGGGGCCTTCTCTGTAGTGGCCCCCCGTTTCTGGAATGCTCTCCCCAGGAAGGTTCGCCTGGTGCCTAAAATTATATATTTTTAGGTGCCAGGCGGAAATGTTCCTCTTCAACCAGGCCTTATTCATACCTTACAGCTTTTTAAATGCTTCTGTGAGAAGGGGGTGTTATTGTTTTGGTTTAATTATTTACCTGTGTTTTATTTTGTATTTTATTCTGTCAACTGCACTGAGATCTTTTGATGAAGGGCGGTATATAAATTTAATGAATAATAATAATAATAATAATAATAATAATAATAATAATAATAATAATAATTTGACACGTTAACCATTATACCACCCTTGGCTGTCTTCTTTTAAAAAAATTAAACCTTGAAAGAACAAAGAAGAAATATCAAGCTTTTTTTAACATAACAATTAAAGAAAAGAAAAGGAGAAAAACTTCAGATTTTTACTTTTTGATATCTAGCACACACTTGCCATGCCTGGGGGCGGTGTGGGGGGAATTTTTCCCTTCAGCCTCCATTTCTAGTCCTCCTGAGGGCAGAGGAAACATAAAGTTAAGATAATGAAATCTTAGCTGGTCCTGTGTGCATCTATTATTATTATTTATTAATTTTCCATTTTATAAATCTCTTCACAGCCAATAACTACCAAAGCAGTGCATAATAAGATAAAATTCAAAAGATTACCAAATTAATAAACTAAAAGCAATACAACAGTTTCTGCAACCGTGCAGTTAATACTCCATTAAGTGCCTGGGTCACACTTCAGGAAAAGCCTTCTTAAACAAAAATTTGTTCAGTAGCCACCTAAATAGCAAGGCACCGACACCCTTGCCTAACTTGAGCTGGTAACTGTTTCCAGGGGTCTGAAGCTGCATCACTAAAAGCCCAATTTCTAGTACATACTGAGCACCTCTTTGGGGCATGCGGTGGTACTTGGCAGCAGTGCAGTTGCTGGACAAAGATATATGGGGCTTCTTAAACCCCTTTACATCTGATCTAGAGAGGGCAACATCCTTGCAATTTTTGCATCTCTCTCTCTTTCCCCGGCTAAAATTGTGATTTCATGTGATGCCTGTTATCTCTTCTTCCCCAACCTTCCTTTCAGACCAGAGATTGGAACGAAGAGTTGCAAACAACCAGGGAACTGCCACGCAAAAATCTGCCAGAGAGGCTGCTGAGGGAACGCGCAATCTTTAAGGTAACCTCGAGCCCTGCAGAGAGGCAGCCCAGAGAGGACTAGCAAGGTTCTAGTCCTCATTATGCAGCCAAGCCATGAGCACAGCTTCAGTTTTCAGTTTGCTGCTCAGTAACTGGAAAAGGGAGTTTGGAACAGGGTGCCCTGTGATGTATGCATGAAGGAGGGATGGGTGGGTAACAAATTAAACTGATAAGGAATTGTTCAGAGTTGTCCAGGTGGTGTGTTGGGGAAGCCACACAGCACAGCTGCAAACCTCCTCAAAACATAATTTCATTCATTCATTCATTCTGTTTCTACGCCACTTTTTACTCACAAAAACCACAAAGCGGCTTACATACAACAAATGACAATAGCACAATAGGTAAAGGTAAAGGGACCCCTGACCATTAGGTCCAGTCGTGGCAGACTCTGGGGTTGCGGCGCTCATCTTGCTTTATTGGCCGAGGGAGCAGGCATACAGCGTACATGTGGCCAGCATGACTAAGCCGCTTCTGGCGAACCAGAGCAGCGCACGGAAACGCCGTTTACCTTCCCGCCGGAGTGGTACCTATTTATCTACTTGCACTTTGACGTGCTTTCGAACTGCTAGGTTGGCAGGAACAGGGACTGAGCAATGGAACCGCCGACCTTCTGATCGGCAAGTCCTAGGCTCTGTGGTTTAACCCACAGCGCCACCCAAATTCCCAAATTCAACATAAATCATGTAAATTAACTAACAAGTAATCAGTTGGAACAAATTAAAAATCATCAGTAAAACACTTAACAAAACAAGTTTTTTAAAAATAGGCAAAACGGCACAACCACAAGAAAAGTCATGAAATTCACATAGTGTTTCAGCACAAAGCAGTATGAACATTGGCAAACTAAGAACCCAAAAGAAACAAAGCACTGTGGGGTTCTCTCTCCCTCTTGCCACCCGCATGACTCTTAGTCTTCCACTCAGTGCATCCAAAGCCTCCATTTCTACTGCCTTATTTATAAAGAAAGTTCAGCCAGGAATAATCCTGCCTGCTGCTGAGAACGAGAGTGATAACAGAGCAGGCTGGCAACGCATTCCCATGCCTGGATTATGCTTATGGAAAGGTAAAAGGTAAAGGACCCCTGGACAGTTAAGTCCAGTCAGAAGCAACTATGGGGTTGTGGTGCTCATCTCACTTTCAGGCCAGGGCAGCTGGCGTTTGTCCGCAGAAATATTTCTGGGTCCTGTGGCCAGCATGACTAAACCACTTCTGGCACAATGGAACACTGTGACAGAAACCAGAGCGCACGGAAACACCACTTACCTTTCCTCCGCAGCAGTACCTATTTATCTACTTGTGCTGGTGTGCTTTCAAACTGCTAGGTTGGCAGGAGCTGGGACAGAGCAACAGGAGCTCACCCTGTTGTGGGGATTCAAATCACCAACCTTCTGATCAGCAAGCCCAAGAGGCTCAGTGGTTTAGACCACAGCGCCACCCACATCCCTTTAGGACCTACAAAGCCCTATGGATCTTGGGCCTTGGCTCTCTGAAGGACCAAGTCTAAGCCTGCCTGGGTTTGGAGATCTTCTGGGCAGGCCCTTTCCTCAGTCCTGCCCACCTTCACAAGAGAAGGCCTTCTTGGTGGCTGCTCTCAGATAGTTGGAACTCCTTTCTGCAGGAGACCAGGCTGGTCCCTCTCCTTGCTTTCCTTTCACCAGCAGGCAAATGCATTTTCGTTCCAGCAGACATTTGGCCACCAGCTGGCTGTTGTGGCAGGATCTTCTGAGGGTGGATGCTATCGTGTGTGTTTGCGTGTGTGCACTTCTAAATGATTTTAAGGGTTTTCCTGTGCTGTTTTTAAGTCGGCTGCTTATTCGCTTTAATATGTGTGTGTGTGTATGCTCTTGTATACGTTGTAATTTATGCTCTGAGCCACTTTGGGTTCTGCACTGCGAGAGAAGTGGGATATAAATAAAATAACTAAATTCTTTTCAGCAAACCCGCTCTGAGTAGGACTTGCATTGACTGCAGCTTATTTGGCTTTTTTAAAATATTTATTGTGTGTTTTGGGTGGTGTCTGTTTAATTTATGCCATTGAGGTGCTTTCCAAACAGGTCTGATGTCATGGACTAGTTGGACGCAGAGGAATGGTGGGAGGAACTAGCTGGGGAACTTGCAGGGGGAGAAGGCTCAGAGCCCAGGGGATTGGTGGTGGGACAACGGCTCCAGAAGTCTGGAAGCAGGAGAGGAGGGAGGTCAAGAGTCAGACTGGTGAAGAAGTCAGGGTGTCGCCTCCTTCTACTGCAATGAGTTCCCCTCCCACCTCTCCCTCCTGGTCTCCCAGGACCAGGAGAGACATGAAGAGGGCGGAGGAGAAGTTAGCTTCATGCAGGCGCAGTCTCAGATTGCGTGGGGAAGACCCTAGAGACGAGGAGACTAGGCAGCTGTGAGGACCTTCAATCTCAGCAACTGCTTCATAAGGCAAGGCCTGCTGGAGATGAGTTGCTGTGCTCATTAGGCCTGACCCTCCCATGCAGATTCTGTTATGATTTACTAATGTACAGTCGTACCTTGGAAGTCGAATGGAACCTGTTCCAGAAGGCCGTTCAATTTCCAAAACGTTCGAAAACCAAATCTCAGCTTCTGATTGGCTGCAGGAAGCTTCGATGTTCGTGTTCTGAAAGAACGTTTGCAAACAGCAACAATCGCTTCCGGGTTTGCGGCATTCGGGAGCCAAAATATCTGAGTTCTAGGGCATTTGGGATCCAAGGTACGGCTGTAGCTGTATATATATATATTAATTTTATTATTATTTAAATATTATTTAAATTTTATTTTCAGTGCAAAATTACAACAAAAATTACAAACATTGAATTCAAAATAAAACTATACAAACAAGAAAGAAAGACAAAACACAAAAAAGAAAAAGAAAAAACACATACACATCTACAAATAAAACCATATGTATATGTATGTAATGACTAGATTAGAATGAAGATATAGCTGTATATATATATTAATTTTGGTCAATTACCAGTAGAGAAGACAAGAAGAAAACGGAGCACATAAAACACAATGCAATACTTAAAGCATACTATTAAATGTAGTTAAAAACAATGTAAGGTATTAAAACCCCCCAATGAAAAATAGAAAATAATTATATTAACATTATATTTACTGATGCCTCGCTCCTGTCCTCTTCTGCTCTGGGGTCGGCGAGCGCCGTCTCTCCTTGCGGCCGACCATCTCCCATGACTTTGCCTCTCTGCCTCGCAGGTCCACAGCGACTTCACTGCCGCGGCGACGAGAGGCGCGATGGCGGTCATTGACGGCAACGTGATGGCCATCAACCCCAGCGAGGAGACCAAGATGCAGATGTTCATCTGGAACAACATCTTCTTTAGCCTGGGCTTCGACGTCCGCGACCACTACAAAGACTTTGGCGGGGACGTGGCCGCCTACGTGGCCCCCACCAACGACCTCAATGGGGTCCGGACGTACAATGCGGTGGACGTGGAAGGGCTCTACACCCTGGGCACGGTGGTGGTGGACTACCGGGGCTACCGGGTGACGGCCCAGTCCATCATCCCCGGCATCCTGGAGCGGGAGCAGGAGCAGAGCGTCATCTACGGCTCCATCGACTTTGGCAAGACGGTGGTCTCTCACCCCAAGTACCTGGAGCTGCTGGAGAAGACCAGCCGGCCCCTGAAGATCCAGAAGCACGCGGTCCTGAACGACAAGGGCGAGGAGGTGGAGCTCTGCTCGTCCGTGGAGTGCAAGGGGATCATCGGCAATGACGGGCGCCACTACATCCTCGACCTGCTCCGCACCTTCCCTCCCGACCTGAACTTCCTGCCCGTCGATGGGGAGGAGATGCCTGAGGAATGCCAGAAAATGGGCTTCCCCAAACAGCACCGCCACAAGCTCTGCTGCCTGCGGCAAGAGCTAGTGGACGCCTTCGTCGAGCACAGGTAACCCTCGCCACCGCCCAGAATTTATAGAGAATTCATGGAGTGGGAAGGGATCCTGAGGATCATCTAGTCCAACCCCCCTCCCCCCGGCAAAGCAGGGCTCGAACCTGCAACCTTGGTGTGATCAGCGCCACACTCTCACCAACTAAGCTATTGAGGCTTTTTGCATCACTGCGCTAGGTTTCTGTCCGGGGTGTGTGTGTAGTAAATGACCTCATTGGCCCAAGGGCCGCGTTCCTTCTTGGGCAACCTTCCAGGGGCCACATGTCAATAGGTGCGGGGCCAGAGGCAGATGTGGGCGGAGAAATGGTGTTGATTTTTGGCTTAGTACAAGAAGTTGCGTTTCAACCATGCAAGGGCTATGAGAGTTCAGGCAGGGGAAAGCAATCGAGTTTGATCTGAAGCAGGCTGGGGAGGGGTGTAAGCTAGAGGAGAGTGGGAGCCCCAAGGTATTAGTAGTACTACTACTACTACTACTACTACTACCCCACTCATCTGACTGGTTTGCCCCAGCCACTCTGGGCAGCTTCCAACATAATAAAAGCGCAGCAAACGTCAAACGTTAAAACCTTCCCAATGCAGGGCTGCCTTCAAATGTCTTTGGAAAGTTGTGTGTTTATCTCCTTGGCATATACTTGGAGGGTACTCCACAGGGCGGGTGCCACTACCGAGAAGGCCTGTAACTTGATATCCCGCAGTAAGGGAACCACCAGAAGGCCTTCGGTGCTGGACCTCAGTGTCCGGCCCGAATGGTGGGGGTGGAGACACTCCTTCCGGTATACTGGGCCGAGGCCGTTTAGGGCTTTAAAGCTCAGCACCAACACTTTGAATTGTGCTCGGAAACGTATCAACTGCCGTGCTTATGATACGAGGTGTCTGCTGAAATCGTCTGTGGAGCAGACACAGGATTGCGCGCGAAAAAAATTTAAGCGCCTTCAATTGTTTTCTTAAGTGTTATATTATAGAAGGGGAGGCTGTGCAGTTAAGATACCTTTCAGTATTGTCGAGTAAAGTTTTGAGTTTGAATATTACATATCGAACATACTTCATTTTCTAGCATCCACCCGCTGAGTAAACCAAATTTTAGTCCATCGGCAGTTGAGCAGCGGGGGAATCTCTTCAGGTATTTTTTGCAGCGTGAAAAATTAACAGCGGCAGACACTTGGGCCCAAACATGCCCAGTCCAACCTCCTATTGGTTTTAGAGCTGCATAATGTTTTGTTGGGACATGGGTGGGGCTGTGGGTTAAACCACAAGAGCCTAGGACTTGCCGATCAGAAGGTCGGCGGTTCGAATCCCCGCGATGGGGTGAGCTCCCATTGCTCGGTCCCTGCTCCTGCCAACCTAGCAGTTCAAAAGCGCATCAAAGTGCAAGTAGATAAATAGGTACCACTCTGGTGGGAAGGTAAACGGCGTTTCCGTACGCTGTTCTGGTTCGCCAGAAGCGGCTTATTCCTGCTGGCCCCATGACCCGGAAGCTGTACGCCGGCTCCCTTGGCCAATAAAGTGAGATGAGCGCCACAACTCCAGAGTCGGCCACGACTGGACCTAATGGTCAGGGGCCCCTTTACCTTTTTTATGTTTTGTTGTAAGTTTCCGAGGGCATTTTCCAGCTCACCTGTGGTTCCCAAAATCCTACATCATCACAAACAGAAACCCCAAGTTTCTAGTCCTTGTGATGGAAACTTTGAGGGCTGTGTGTGTAGCCGTTGCTCCAAAGCAACAAGGGAGCCACTGTGATACAGTGCCAGACTAGGACCTGGGAGACCAGGGTTCAAGTCCCACTTGACCATGAAGCTCACTAGGTGACCTTGGAGGGGCCAGTGGCTGCTTTTCAGCCTTGCCTACTTTGCAGGGTGGTTGTGAGGATACAGTGAGGGAGGGGGGAGACCCCTGCACCCCACCTTAAACTTCTTGGATAAAAGGTGGTGCTAGAAATATGTGTGTTCTTGCAACCCCTTTTGCGTTGGGCTGCTTCATCCCTTCTCTCTTCCTCCCTCTCCTCGATAGGTATCTCATGTTCATGAAATTGGCTGCGCTGCAGCTGATGCAGCAGAAGGCGATCAAGCAAGAGACCCCCTCCCCTCTGGAGAACGGCGGGAGCCCCACCTCCTCCTCCTCCTTTCCCGAGAACGGGGTGGAGGATGGCGAGGAGAAGCCCCCCTCGGAGGATGGCAAGATGGAGGACAGCGTCGCAGGGCTGGACCAGGTGAAAGAGCTGACGGAGACGATTGCGTCGGACGATGGAGCAGGTAACTTGGTGCTCTCTCCCACTGGGAACACTGCTGCCACCCCAAAAAAGAGGGAGACCCCCCCTTTTCCTGTGCATGAAGAAGCCCTTCCATTCATAAGAATGGGGTTTTTTTGCTGGATCTGAGATAGACTGTGTCTGAACCCATAGGATCCATTTGACCGTCGGACCTCGTAGCTGTGCACAGGTCTTCGCCATGCATTTACCTGCCTTTTTAAAGGCTGGTACAAAGTCATTTGATGGTAGTGAGTTCCCTCGGTTACATTAGGTAAAGGTAAAGGGACCCCTGACCATTAGGTCCAGTCGTGGCAGACTCTGAGGTTGCCGCGCTCATCTCACTTTATTGGCCGAGGGAGTGGCGTACAGCTTCCGGGTCATGTGGCCAGCATGACTAAGCCGCTTCTGGTGAACCAGAGCAGCGCACGGAAATGCCGTTTACCTTCCCACCAGAGCGGTACCTATTTATCTACTTGCACTTTGACGCGCTTTCAAGGAGCAGGGACTGAGCAATGGGAGCTCACCCCGTCGCGGCGATTCGAACTGCCGACCTTCTGATAGGCAAGTCCTAGGCTTTGTGGTTTAACCCACATCGCTATCTGCGTCCCTTCTCGGTTACATTACCCCCCCCCCAAAAAAAAACAACAACCCTTGCTAGCCCAAATCTCCCTCATCTCCTTTTGGGAAAGTACGTCAACCTTTGGATCATTTTGGCTGTCCTTTGGGAAGAGGTGAGTGGTACCAGAACTGGACACAAAAATTTCCAGATCCAGCACAGATTTGTATAAGGACATCGTGAAATTGGCAGGCTTTTGGTTTTTCCAGTTGAACCTGGAAGGTCACACTTCGCCCACCTTTACAGTTGGGGGTCAGGAACCTCCAGCCTGTCAGCTGAGCTTTGCCCACTACAGGATCCAAGTTGGCCAGTGAGGCTGTTCTCCCCCCTCCCACATGTGACATCATCTGATGGGTGGGGTTAAATCTTGCATTGGCTACATGTGACATTTACCCAGAACACACTCAGCGCTCATCAGCTGCCATCACTTCTCCTCCTCCTCCTCCTCCTCCTCTATTATACAGTGGTACCTTGGTTCCCAAACTTAATCCGTTCTGGAAGTCTGTTCCAAAACCAAAGCATTCCAAAACCAAGGTGCACTTTCCCATAGAAAGTAAAGCAAAACGGATTAATCCGTTCCAGACTTTTAAAAACAACCCCTAAAACAGCAATTTAACATGAATTTTACTATCTAACGAGACCATTGATCCAAACAAAATGTACTGCAGTCATACAATCAATCAATCAGTAGCTGAACTGGGTTCCACACAGTCACAAAAACAAACAAAAAGAGCTACAAAAACGCAAAATAAATAGCAAAAACAGACAGACTTCAGGGTAACATTCAAAACGGAAGTGTGGCACTCAAATCGGAGCACGTTGGGCTTCCGAAAAAAGTTCGCAAACCGGAACACTTACTTCCGGGTTTGCAGCGTTTGGGTTCCAAGCTGTTTGAGTACCAAGGCGTTTGAGAACCAAGATTCCACTGTATTGTATATCACCCTATACCCGCAGGTTTCAGGGTGGTTCAGATGATAAAATCACATCATCTGCTGAGCAGAGCTTAAATCCTGCTCAGGTCAGCAACATTCCATGCAAAGCCCTTCCTGAATCAATAAGGAAATTTGAAAGCTCTGCTTAAAATGGAAAGGGGGGTGGTAGTCTTCATTTTAGCAGCTGCTTTGTGATGTCATGGGGTTGAAAGGTCCGCAGCCCCTCCCACCTGTCAAATTTGGCCCATGAAGGCCGATCCCAATAAGGATGCTGGTCGTGACTTACATGCTTCGCTCAGTCGGTAGAGCTCTTATTTATCTCGGGGTCGTTTGTTTGAGCCCCACGTTGGGCAAAAAAATTCCAGGGGGTTGGACTAGATGACTCTCGGGGTCTCTTCCAGCTCCACAGTTCTATGGTTCTGTGAAGCGGAAAAGGTCCCCCCCATTTGCTCTGCAACCTATTTTGTCTCCTTTACCCAGTGGACCCCAAAAGCCGGGAAGTGATCCAGAATGCTTGCAAAGCTGTCGGTTCCATCAGCAACACGTCCTTCGATATCCGGTTTAACCCAGATATTTTTTCGCCAGGTAAGAAGGCGCCCCAGGTGCGCTTGGAGTCCTTTGCAGCACGTAACCCCCTTCCAAGTGTTTGACCCTTTTGAGTTTAGACGTCTGCGTGTTTTCTTTCGGACACTTAAGAGATGCTCTGCACACAGAAGCTCCCAGCTTTTAATCCACCCAAGCATTTAAGTTCTGTATTTCCCCCAAATGCATCTTGATCCTGCCTTTCTTGTCAGCGATCATCAAAGCAGCTCCTAAGCTGCAAGAAACAGTGAGAAACAGGAGGGGAGAACCACGTACACCCTCTTGAGCTCCTTGGAGGAAAGGTGGGGTGTGAATGCTATAATCAGTAAATAAATCACAATTATAGGATCCGCAGCAAGCCTTGGGGCCAACACACGCTTCCTGTGCAATTGCTAGGAGAAGCTCAGAAGCATCTGCTTCTGCTGGCACAAATCATAGATAGCTGAGCCCATTTTTGTCCAAACTGGTTAACATTGGGTTGTAGCAAGCTAAGTTTATATTCAGAGTAGGTCGGTCCCGTGAAATAAATAGACTGCAAGTTAGTCATGTCCATTATTTTCAGTGGATCTGTTCTAAGTGGGACTAACATTGAAGTACAACCCATTACTTTGACCATCGCTAAACCAAGAGAAGATGACGTACAAACTGACATGGGTGGATAGCTCAGTTTGTTAGAGCATGGTGCTGGTAACGCCAAGGTTGCAGGTTCGATCCCCCTATGGGGCGGCTGCATATTCCTGCCTTGCAGGGGGTTGGACTAGTCAGGCTTTTCCAAACTTGGGTCTCCAACTGGTTTTTGGGACTACAGTTCCCATCATCCCTGACCACTGGTCCTGTTAGCTAGGGATGATGGGATTTGTAGTCCAAAAACAACTGGAGGGCCAAGTTTGGCCATCACTGATTTAGACGATCCTCAGGGTGCTTTCCAACTCTAAAATTCTGTAATGGCTTGAAACCATGTTAAGCAATCTGTCTGGTTGAATTGACGGGTTCTGACCTGGAGCAAAAGTGGAAGGTTTTTATTTTTTATTTATTTATTCAAATCCTCTGAGGAGCTCTAGGTGGCCTGCATACTTCCCCCTCCCCTTCCCATTTTTATCCTAACGGTGAAGTAGATTGGGCTGAGAGTGAGTGACTGGCCCAAGGTCTCCCACTGAGCATTGCCTGGTCTCCCAGGTCCTACTCCAGCCCTCTAACCACTACACCACACTAGTCCTATCTTATCCTGGGCAAATGGGGGGTGGGCCTGCTGTGAGCCCCATGATTTCCATATCGTTCATTCTAAGCTATGGTTTAGCGCAATGTGTGAATGCAGACCACTCTCTGACCTGCTGCAGGAAAGTTCCTAGCTAACCATCCTTCCCCAGGGTTAACATTGAAGGGGAGGCAGCTTTGGCCAATTCTGAGAGGTGTGTATTCCCCCCCCCCCCCGGCAGAGTTGGGCAGAACTTGGCAAAATCTTGCTAACAGAAATATATGCCATAAAGGCAACTCTCAGCTTAACACAGCAGTTACATTCCAGGGGCAGCACACAAAAGCCAAACTCCCATCCAGCCGGTGGTGGGTGAGATTGTCAAAACCTTTTTTTTCTCCCCACCTTCTTTTTAGTATTTTTAAATTTAAACTTGTTAATTTAAATTACATACAGGTAGTGTGTGTGTACATACACACACACACACACACATATATATATATATATATATATATATATATATTTGTTTTCGTAGATTTTCACGGGTACAGGAATGCAGGTTTTGGTGTCCTCGGGTGTCTTCCCGTGTAAAAGTTGGGGTGTCTAGGCGACGTTTCGACGAGGTCTCACTCGTCATCTTCAGGCTGGTGCTTTCGGCTTCTTGTTACTGGAACAGAGCGGGATCTCAGTGTTTGAGTTCCTATAAATACTGTAGAGGGGTGTGGTGTATTGCCTCAAAAGTTCTGGGCAGAGGGGAAGTTCTAATGACCCACCTAAGTGGTACTCAGAATATCACTCAAGAAATCACTCAAGATATCCCTCAAATAATTAAGGAACAAAAGAAGAAAAGAACACTAGCCTGGGAACTTCCCCTCTGCCCAGAACTTTTGAGGCAATACACCACACCCCTCTACAGTATTTATAGGAACTCAAACACTGAGATCCCGCTCTGTTCCAGTAACAAGAAGCCGAAAGCACCAGCCTGAAGATGACGAGTGAGACCTCGTCGAAACGTCGCCTAGACACCCCAACTTTTACACGGGAAGACACCCGAGGACACCAAAACCTGCATATATATATATATATATATATATATGCAGGTTTTGGTGTCTTCGGGTGTCTTCCCGTGTAAGAGTTGGGGTGTCTAGGCGACGTTTCGACGAGGTCTCACTCGTCATCTTCAGGCTGGTGCTTTCGGCTTCTTGTTACTGGAACAGAGCAGGATCTCAGTGATTGAGTTCCTATAAATACTGTTGAGGGGGTGTGGTGTATAGCCTCCAACGTTCTGGGCAGAGAGGAAGTTCCCAGGTTAGTGTGCCTTTTCTTCTTTTGTTCCTTAATTACACCACACCCCCTCAACAGTATTTATAGGAACTCAAACACTGAGATCCTGCTCTGTTCCAGTAACAAGAAGCCGAAAGCACCAGCCTGAAGATGACGAGTGAGACCTCGTCGAAACGTCGCCTAGACACCCCAACTCTTACACGGGAAGACACCCGAAGACACCAAAACCTGCATTCCTGTACCCGTGAAAATCTACGAAAGCATATATATATATATATATATATATATATATATGGCCCTTTTCCCATCTGGCTGATCTTCCTTTCCTGTTTTCATAGGGGTCCGCTTTCCAGAGTCCAGCAAAGAGCAGATTCAGGACCAGAAGCGGTTGCTAAAGGATGCGGCTGCTTTTCTGGTGTCCTATCAAATTCCAGGCTTGGTGAGTGAATTTGCGCCAGGAGGAAGGGGGAGAGAAGAGGGTGGGGAGCAGTCTTTACATAGGAACAGCATGGAAACAGCCTTATACTGAGCCCTAGACCCTCCGTCCATCTAGCTCAGTATTGTCCGCACGGACTGGCAGGAGCTTAAGACCAGAAGACTCTCCCATTTCTGTCTGGAGATGTAATTATGGATTGAACCTTCTGCATGCAGAAAAGCCAGGCTTGCTAAGTTCTGCTGTGTGTTTTCTTCTTCCTTGGCAGGTGAAAGACTGCCTTGACCACACCATGCTCCCAATGGACGGCGCCACCTTGGCCGAAGCCATGCACCAGCGAGGCATCAACATGCGCTACCTGGGCAGAGTGGTGGAATTCATCACCAAGACCCCTGGCCGGGCTCAGCTAGATCACATCTATGTAAGCCTCAAAAGTTTATTTGTTTTTTCCCCAACCTCTAATTGACACTTAAAAATAAATAATTGTTGTTGTTGTTTCTTGAGGATTATTTGCCCTGGCAGAGATCCAGCTGGGATAATTTGTCTTTCATGAACCGCAGCTTTAAAAAAAAAAAAAAAAGCCCACATATATTAGGGCTGCCATATGTCCGGGATTTTCTAGGTATATGCTGTGGTGCTGTGGTGTAAACCACTGAGCCTCTTGGGCTTGCCGATCAGAAGGTCGGCGGTTCAATGTGTTTCTTGTCTCCTGCTTGACCTGTTTGCTCTTTTGTGCCCCCCCCCCAATTTGTTTCCTTGGAACAGAAAATTGGAATCACAGAACTGATCACCCGGTCGGCCAAGCACATCTTCAAGACATACCTTCAGGTACAAATCGGATTATGCAACCCCAAACACCTTCCCTTACATGCCCTCTCCTGCGCAAGGGTTGCCCGCCTCTCTCTCTCTCTCTCTCTCTCTGCCTTCCCCCCGCCCAGTCCCGGTCTTCCCAGATCAAGAGAGAAGCCATTTCCTCCTTAGGCTTCTTGCACAGGTTGCCTAGCAACCGGAAGCACAATCTCATTAAGGCCTAAAATAAGTGCAGGCCTGTGTGGTTGAGGGAGAACCAGTGGCAACTTGTCTGTGTGTGGTGTGTGTGAGAGAGTGATTCAAAAACTATTCCTTCATGGCTGAGCTTGCGTTTTTGTCTTCCGCGCTCAGCAGGAAAGGTTTTTAACAAGGAGGGGCAAGTGTTTGTGTGAACTTGTGTCAGACCCGCGGCGCAGTTAATGAAAGCCTGGTGTTCCCAGATCCCTGGGAAGCTGGGAGGGGGCTTGCATAGGGTTCCTCTTTCTCCACCCCCCCATCCCCAAAAAATGCTTCTTCAGCGCATGCAGCAATCTGCTTGGGTTTGTTTCCAGAGCAGTGACTCCTCCAAAATGCTTTGCATGCTAGTTAAGTCTCCCAGCCGCCTTCCACAGTTGTGTGTGTGTGGAATCCCACATGGGGCTTCTGGCATCCGGATGGCTCAGCTGGGGAGGGACGCCCACAGTGTAATAGCTCCCTGCCCCCCAAAAAATCCAGTTCAGTCTTTGTTTCATTTCATTCACTTTTTGGGCAAATCTGATCCAGAAGATGCAACTAATCATTCTTGGAGGTTTTGTTGGTTATCGATTTACTGCCATCCTAGGTTCAAGCTCCTGTTAATTCACAAAGCCCCGAATGACCTGGACACAAAGTAGTAGTAGTAGTAGTAGTAGTAGTAGTAGTAGTAGGAATTAATAATAGTAATTTTATTGTTTGTATCCTGCCCATCTGACTGGGTTGCCCCAGCCACTCTGGGAGGCTTCCAACATTTATAAAAACATAAGACAGTCAAACCTCGGCTCCCAGACGCCTCCGTTTTAGAACATTTCGGCTCCCGAACCGAGTGTAAATGCTCTGGTTTTTAACGTTTTTGGGAAGCCAGACCTCCGACGCAGCTTCGGCTGGAGTGCAGGAGGCTCTTGCAGCCAATCAGAAGCCACCCCTCGGTCATCGAACATTTCAGAAGCCAAACGAGCTTCCGGAACGAATTACATTCGGCAACCAAGGTTTCACTGTAAAACATCAGACATTAAAAACTTCCTAACTTTAGATGTCTTCTAAACGTGGTATAGTTATTTGTCTCCTTGACATCTGACGGGAGGGCGCCACTACCAAGAAGGCCCTCTGCCTGGTTCCATGTAACTTCACTTCTTGTAGTGAGGGAAATGCCAGAAGGCCCTCAGAGATGGAAAGTACCTTCAGGACTGCTTGATTCCTCCTCCTCCTCAATTGCCAAGGCCTTCTGAGGGGGCACTTTTGGTGGTCCCACTTATCCCTGAGGTTCGTCTGGCCGTCACCAGGGGATGAGACTTTAGCATGGTAGGTCCAGCTCTGTGGAACACCTTGCCAATAGAAATTGGGCAGCAGCCGTCCCTGCTCGTTTTAAGATGTCTCATAAAAAACATGTTATTTGGGCAGTCTTTTCAAACCTGAGATTCTTTGCCAACCAGCTCTTTCTTATGTGGTTTAAGTTTTTTATTGTGATACTGTGTTTTTAGTCGACATACCACCTTGCGATGGTTTTTTATGAAAGTGCAGTTTACACATCTTTAAATGAACAGATGATTAGCTGGGTAGTCCTGAGGGAGTTTTCCTCTGTATGTTTGGTTGAATGTCTCCCTGCCATGTAGAAGGCCTGAAGTAAGGAAAAGGAAACCTCTCTGTTCCCTTCGCCTCAAATCACACACTGCTTGTGTTGGGTTTGCTCAGTAAGGACTTTTCTCCCCGGACTCCGATTGCATTATTTGACTTCACTAACATGTAGCGCGCTAACGGTCTCCACTTTCCCTCCCACAGGGAGTGGAGCTGTCGGGCTTATCAGCTGCCATCAGCCATTTCCTCAACTGCTTCCTCAGCTCCTTCCCAAACCCCGTGGCCCATCTCCCGGCCGATGAGCTGGTCTCCAAGAAAAAGAACAAGAGGAGGAAAAATCGGAATTTGGGGGCCGCTGACAACACTGCCTGGGCCACCATGAGCCCTCAAGAATTGTGGAAGAACATTTGTTCGGAAGCCAAAAGTTACTTTGACTTCAGCTTGGAATGGTACGTCTCTTAAAAATAAAACCTAGGAAACTCACAGCTGTTGTGTGTAAGGATTGCTGTCGGTCCATGGTGAGAGATCCACGGTCTTCCACACAATACTGGACTCCAGAGACCATCAGATTACATCTCTATCTTGCCCTGTGCTCTCTACTTTGGCTGGCAGCAGGATGCGACTTGGGCAGTGCAGAGCTTAGGGGGTAGGGTTGTAGCTCATGGTTAAAGCACCTGTGTTATGTGTGGAAAGGTCCCAGGTTCAATCCCCGACATGCCCAGGTAAATCTGGGAATGTCTCCCCTGTGAAGTCCTAGTTTGAAAATGTGGCTCCCTCTGGTGTGTTGCTTCCTTTTGACTCCCCCTTCTCCTTTTTTGCAGTGAGAGTGTTGACCAAGCAGTGGAAGTATACAGTCTACAGAAGGTCACCCTGCTACGTGAGATCTCCCTCAAAACTGGAATCCAGGTGGGGAACAACGTACACAACCTCCAAGTTCTTCCCCCTCACTTACCCCTCCGAACACAACTTGGAAGAACATAGACTATTTTTAAAAGGCATTTTTATCCTGCTCTTTAGCTCAGTTTCTCAAACTTGGGTCTTCAGCTGTGGTTGGACTACAACTCCCATCATCCCTAACTCTCAGGACCAGTGGTCAGAGATGATGGGAGTTGTAGTTACAACAACAGCGGAAGACCCAAGTTTGAGAAACACTGCTTTAGCTGGAAAAGGCTCCCAAAGCAAGTTTGCAAATATCAGCAGTAAAACAGCCCCAGGCCTTAAGCTCTCAAAATCTTAAGGGTGACAGCACGAAAGGAAAAGGAACTGGGAGGGAAGAGGGAGGAATCGCTCATTCTTAGTTACTGAGCTCTTCTAGCGAACAGGAGGAACGCATTGCGTTCTGCCAGCCACTAGGTTATGCAATGCCACCTGAGATTAATTTCTAGCTTTGCTGATGGAAACTGTCATGCATCCCCTTCAGTAATCTCCCTAAGAAGGAACTTTCGCTTGAGGCAGGAGAAAAGTACAGTAACTGCTGCATTTTAACCATTATTTTGCTGCTGTTCTTCAGCAGTCATAGGTGCGGCCTGAAACCCACACACCACCTGGTAGAGCCTAATCCAATTAATTCTGCAATCTCCACCTACACTCTTAGTTTAAGACTGTGAAAATAAAAAAATTCCTTCCAGTAGCACCTTAAAGACCAACTAAGTTAGTTCTTGGTATGAGCTTTCGTGTGCATGCACACTTCTTCCGATACACTGAAACAGAAGTTGCCAGATCCTTCTATATAGTGAGAAGGTGGGGAGGGGTATTACTCAGAAGGGTGGTGGGAATGGGAGATTGGCAGATAGCTGAGATGAGCCTGTTGACGACTCTTAACGACTGTAATAGGTCTTACAGGAAAAGGCAAGGGGTGAGAAGGTGAGAAATGGCTTAGTCATGTATAATTTAAGACTGTGACTAAGAGGATGGCTCCCAATTGAGCTGCCCACGATGCCTGGTTCATCTGTAACTCGTGGGGAACCTTTGGCCCTTCAGATGTTGGCTGAACTCCAACTCCTCCCCAGCAAGGATGGCCAGTGGCCAGGGATGTTGGGAATTGTAGGTCAGCAACAACTGGAGGGCCAGAATATTCCCCACATCTGCTCTGAGCCATGGTTTATAAACCATGGTTTTAGTTAACGGTAGCTGGTCTCGTGAACCCAGCCCCTGCAGCTTAACTATGGTTTATAAATCATGGTTAAAATGAGATAGTTGACTAGGCTTTCTTGTTACAAGCCTCGTTTGGTCACCATTAACCATGGCTCACTATTACGCGCAGACCTAGGCCTCCTCCTTAGCTATGGTCAAGGAGCCATCACCACCCCACAGCTGCAGAGCAGCTCAGAACTCAAAGAGCAGTCAATGAGGGTCAGGGGGTTTTTTTGGGGGGGTGAGAAATCCTGGGTGGGGGTAGCAGCAGAAACACAGATGCCGAAGGGGCAGCATACTCTGCATAGTTCCTCTGATGAAAATGTCCCTATTATCATTGGAGGGTATTAAAATCTATTTTTTGAGAGAGGAGTTTGCATTTTCTTTTCTCTTTTGTTTTTTCTTAGATAATATTATATAGTGCTTTTTATGGGGGGGTGCAGGGGTACGCATACCCCTAAATGTTTTGTGAATCTTTGTACTTTTGTCCATTTACTGTATTTATTTTTCCCGATTTGAACTATAAAATGGTCATTTTCTTGAGTCAAAATGAGAGTACCCCTAAACATGTTTTTAAAAGGGAAAGAAAAAGCACTGCACATATCCAGCATACAACATAAAAACAAGATTCCAAAGAATCTCCTGGACTTCCCTCCTCCCCTTTGTGGGTCCTATTCTTAATCATTTCCTGCTGCATCTTTTATAATAATCCAAATTTGTTATCTCTCCATAATGTCCAAAATTCACCATTAAACTGCAAGTGTTACTCCAGTCCTACTAACGATTTTAGCAGTTTACAATGGTTTTTAAGATAAATTGTAAAAAATTCCCCATTCCTTATTAAAATTTTGGTCTTCCTGATTTCTGATTCTTCCGGCCATTTTTGCCTTTTCGGCATAATCCATCAACTTAATCTTCCATTCTCCTCTAGTAGAGACTTTTATCTTCTTTCCATCTCTGGAAAGTTTAGTTAGATAAGTTGCTTTGTATTGCATTGTAGAAAAGCTTCAAAAAAGTTTTTTTTATGGAAGCAAGCAACAGCAACGCTTAGGATCAGCCCTCATTGAGAACACTGCTTGTCGATAGCCGCCTTAAACTGTGGCGCCCAGAACCCGGACGCAGGACTCCCAATTGGGGTTGGACCGAGGCAACGTAGAGTGGTACTTAACAACTGGCTTTTCCTTTTCTCTTAGGAAAGGTATGGAAGCATTTGTGTGTGTTTGTGTTTCAGATCCTTCTGAAAGAATACAACTTTGATAACCGCCACAAGCCAACGTTCACAGAAGAGGACATCCTCAACATCTTCCCGGTTGTGAAGCACGTCAACCCCAAAGCCTCGGACGCCTTCCATTTCTTCCAAAGCGGCCAGGCGAAAGTGCAGCAAGGTATGACTTGCAATGTACTACTGGCTGTGAATTCGGCTTCAAACCGAGGTGGATAGGTCCTGGGGGTGGGGTTTAACCTTGGCAGCCCAGGGGCTCTTATATGCCGGATCCTGACTCCCTGAGAAGTTTAAAAAAATAATAAAATAAAACGAAAGTTTACCCAGATCTCTGTGCAAGGCATGTGGCAGGGAGATAGGCACTTACTTTGCAACACGTACGTACGGCACAGTCATTGGGGTAGGGTAGGGCAGAATGCAGGGAGCCCAACACTAGGTGGCGCCAGATCCAGCGGCAGACATGGCCACGTAATCCGTAGAATTGCAGACACTGAAGGGGCTGCAACGGTCTTCTAGTCCAACTCCCTACAATGCAGAAATTGCTTGCCCAATGTGGGGCTTGAAGCGTCTCGTGCTCTACCAACTGAGCTATCCAGCAACGTTCTCCTTTTCGTCCTCCCTGCTGAGTTCTACAAGTGGGCAATATGGAGACATATAAGGAGACGTCTCCCCTCCCCAACTGGTTGGAAGCAGCAAGGTGGGGGCAGATTGAGAGGCGGTGGGGCCAGTGCCCCATTTGCACTGATAAAACCAGCCTCCACTGCTTACATCCTCCACATCCAGAAGAAAAAGCTAAGGGGTAAGCCCTACACAAATCTGGAGTGAGTCTCTAAGATGGTTGGATGGCGTGTTGCATGCCTTCTTCCTGCAACTCCTGCAGCCAAGCTGGTCCTCTGCTTTCCTTTGGATCACATCAGTGAGGCCGAGAGGAGGGTCTTGTCATTTGGGCCTCCATATGCACTGCCCAGGCTTGGTCACTTTAGCGCTGCTAATGCAGCGGTTTTGACTTCACCTCCAGAGATGCACTCTGTTGTCTCTCGAGACAGACGGGTGACAACAACTGCTTATAGTTAAGCATCACCTGCAATCTCAAGAGTGCTTTTTCTTTGCGCATTTCAGGTTTCTTGAAGGAGGGCTGCGAGCTGATCAGCGAGGCCTTAAACCTGTTCAACAACGTGTATGGCGCCATGCACATGGAAATCTGCGCCTGCCTTCGTCTCTTGTCTCGCCTGAACTACATCATGGGAGACTACTCAGAGGTACAGGGAGCCCTGGCCTCTCGCTGCTCCCAAATCTTCTGTCTTACGTAGGGAGGAGGCCTGCTGGGTTGGACCGAAGGAAGGCCTCTTTAGTCCGGCATCCTGTTTCCCACAGTGGCCAATCAGGTGCCTCTGGGAAGCCCACAATCAGGGCAGGAGAACCAACAGATCCCTTCTGACTCCCCAGCCACTGGCATTTAGAAGACACCTGCCTCTGAAACCTTGAGGGCTAACCGTAGAAGTATCATGACTTTTATCCCTTGATGGGTTTAGACAAATTGGTGGAAGGAACTCGCCCACATCTTGTGGCAATGAGTTCCGCATGTTTAGCTAAAACATGGTGTGAAGAAGTACTTCCTTTTTCTCTCCCGAATCTCCCCCACCAGTTATCTTCGTTGGATGACACCATTGGGTTATAGGCTGACACTCCTTCCCAAAGAATCCTGGGAACTATAGTTTAAGCGTTCTGAGAAAGCAAGAAAGAACAACTGGTTTTATGAAGCCCAAACCCGAAAATCTCCTGGGTGTTTTTTAATAAAAAAATTCCTTCCTGTAGCACCTTAAAGACCAACTAAGTTAGTTCTTGGTATAAGCTTTTGTGTGCATGCACACTTCTTCAGATACACTGAAACAGAAGTTGCCAGACCCTTCTATATAGTGAGAAGGTGGGGAGGGGTATTACTCAGAAGGGTGGTGGGAATGGGAGATTGGCAGATAGCTGAGATGAGCCTGTTGCCTTTTCCTGTAAGACCTATTACAGTCGTTAAGAGTCGTCAACAGGCTCATCTCAGCTATCTGCCAATCTCCCATTCCCACCACCCTTCTGAGTAATACCCCTCCCCACCTTCTCAATATATAGAAGGATCTGGCAACTTCTGTTTCAGTGTATCTGAAGAAGTGTGCATGCACACGAAAGCTTATACCAAGAACTAACTTAGTTGGTCTTTAAGGTGCTACAGGAAGGAATTTTTTTATTTTGACTATGGCAGACCAACACGGCTACCCATCTGTAACTGGGGTTTTTTGTGAGAGGCGGAGGAGGTTTTACGTTTTCCTGGCTTTTCAACTCTGTCTTCTTCCTTTCGTTCCAGGCCTTAAGTAACCAGCAGAAAGCAGTGCTCATGAGCGAGAGAGTCCTTGGGATAGAGCACCCCAACACAATTCAGGAATATGTAAGTAGCAGACAGCGGGGGGGGGGGTTGAAGGGATTCTGCAGCAGGCAGCTGAGGAGGCAAGGAGGAAGCGTCATGCAAACACCCCCTTGCCCACAGAAAACTAGCATATCAAGGAGAAGTCAGAACCCTTTTCCCTGAGGTGCTAGCTTTTGTGTTTTCTCAATGCGGGGAGATCTTGAAATCGGAACATTCCAATTCCCCTTACCAATTGCATTTGAAGTCTCCCTCCCCCCCCCCCAAAGAAAACCAGCCCACTTTTCTACCATTGAGATCTGTTGCCTACAAGCAACAGTCTTTTGGGGGTTGGTGCCAGAGTTCTGAGTTTCTCTTCTCCCCCCCCCCCCAGAAGTTGGGCTACATCTGCACCATGCACTAAAATAAGCATTGTTATAGCATTTTAACAGTCGTGGCTTTCCCCAAAGAATCCAGGGAACTGTAGTTTATTAAGGGGTGCCGAGCATTGCTGGGAGACTCCTGTTCCTCTCATAGAGCTACAATTCTGAGCTCCCTAGTTGTTGGTTAAACCTTTCTGGGAATTGTAGCTCTGTGATGGGGATCAGGGTGCCCCCAACAACTCCAGGCACCCATAACAACCTGTAGATCCCAGGATTATTTGCGGGGGGAAGGCCTGACTGTTTAAAGTGGCATAAGAGTCCTTTAAATATAAGGTGCAGGTGCAGCCTTGGATTGTGTGTTCTTCCCTTGGTGGAGACAGCTGGGTTCTGCAACAAAACATTGCAGCGCAAAGTCCTGCTGCTCAGGATGCAGCCTGTTCCATCCCCAGTGGCAAGCAAATTTTATCATCTTCATCCTAGCAGTATTCCATAGTCACTGAACACACGCTATCCTCACCAGGTTATCTTTGAGTTCCTTTCACCCACCCCCAAATCCTGAAGACGTGTATTTCTCCAAACTCCCATCCCCCTCCAGCTGCTATTACCATGAATGATGCCAATTAGGACTATGGAACTAAAAGGCATCACAGTCCAAATTTTGGAAACAGAAGGAATATTCTCCGGGGGGGGGGCGGGGAGGACAGCAAGGAGGGATGATTCTGACTTTTAACCGTTTTGTTTCTTGTTGAGATGATGATGATGATGATGATGATTAGTGTGTCTAAATTGTTCATCTGTTCATTACGCCTCTTTTAGATGCACCTTGCTTTGTACTGCTTTGCAAACAGCCAGCTGTCTACAGCGCTCAACTTGCTATACCGCGCACGCTACCTCATGCTGTTGGTGTTTGGCGAAGATCACCCAGAAATGGCACTCTTGGATGTAAGTTTAGCTGTTGGCCGGCCAGGGTCTCTGGAGCCCCAGCTAAAGAGCCTGTGCGGTTTCTGCAGGCGGAACTCGACTTTTTCCAATGAGATGCAGCGTCTTGAAAAACCTCTGCCTTTTGCGTTTCTAATTTGGAACACAAGTTTCCTTTGCCCTTGTGGGCTTCTAGTTCTGTGGTTCAGCAGACTTGATTCTGTGCTGTATAAACCTTTTTTAGAAATTACCTCAATAACCAAAAGTAACTGCAACGGATTGTGGGGGACGGGAGAGACTGCTATCTTCCTGTGTCCCTTGTTTTCAGATTTGATTTAAAATATTGTATATAAAGCATTGTAAGGATTATGATGATCGTTCATTTTTATGCAGCGTTTCTGACAAGCGGAAGTTCTTCTTTTGCATAAAAATCTCTGATCACTGTGTGTCCAGTATGTGCCATGAGGGTGGATTAGGGGGGTGGGCTCCTTAGGGGTTCTTTTGTTTGTGAGAAGGCCAGCTCTAGCACTAAAGGTCTACTTTTGGTGCTGCCTCACTGGAACATTTCTTCTGCCCCTAGAACAACATTGGCTTGGTCCTCCATGGAGTGATGGAGTACGATCTCTCCCTGCGGTTTCTGGAGAACGCGCTGCTCATCAACTCCAAGTACCACGGCGCCAAGTCTCTGAAAGTTGCACTCAGGTGAAACGCCCAATCCTGTTGTTTGCCCAGTGGGGAGGGAGGGGCTTTCGCAGCTAAAATATATGCATTATATGCAAATGTGTATATCGTGACCTGCCAGCCACGGAAATGCAATTGATCAAACGTTATATGAAAGTACTGAAAAACACTGTTTAGTGTTAAGTTGGTGGGCAGGCATCTGCCAGACTTGCTTCTGCAACCGAATTCTCACCCACGTCGCGATCGCTTTCCAACCATGCGCAGAAACATCATTCTGCCGTCTTCCCTTTGCATCCTCTCTGCAGTCACCACTTGGTCGCCCGAGTGTACGAGAGCAAAGCTGAGTTCCGGTCGGCTCTGCAGCACGAGAAGGAAGGCTACACGATCTACAAAAACCAGGTAAAGGTCCCTTGCTTTGCTTTAATACATTGAACGCCTTCTGTTTCCAGTATGTATGTACATTTGTTTAATATATATATATATATAAAAGTATTAATAAATATCTGTGTGTGTTTTTGGCTAGCTTGGTGAGCATCACGATAAGACCAAAGAAAGCTCGGAGTACTTGAAATATCTGACTCAGCAGGCTGTGGCCCTGCAACGCACAATGAATGAGATCTACAAGAATGGATCCAGCGCCAACATTATGCCCTTGAAAGTGAGTTGCCCTGCGGTAGCTGCCTAGATTGGCTTTGGCAGTAAGATGTACCTCTTGATTTCCCTTGTCTGAGGAATTAAGCAGCAATGCGTAGTACATTTCAATGTCCCAGAGTGCTGTTCAGTTTACTCTACTGCACCACTACTCGGGGATTTTTACTCCCATCTCGTCACAAGAGCTCAGCCGTGGTGTTTTCCTGTCTCATAGCTTGGCATTGCTTGTCTTTGCAATATCCTTGAGCTGTGGGGGTTGAGCAGCTGATTGTTGAAGATCAGCCTGACCACTTCGCAGCTGGACAGGGACCTGAACTTGGGTCTGGGTCAAAGCCACACTGTTGATCGTGTGTGTGTGAAGCACTGAGGGCTCTAGGCAAGATAAAAATGGCAGATAAAGTCTAGGCTTAATTCATTGTAGTGCAGATACGAAGCAACTGAAGTCAGCATAATGATCCTTTGGTGACCTGTTCCCTCCCCACTCAACTGAACTGCCAGGAAACAACTCCCTTCTAAGCCTAACCTTACCTAAAGGGTTCCTGTTCTTAGGAATCAGGCTCAGAAGGGTGGAGAAGTGCATACATTTTATTTACTTGCATTTATTTCCTGTCTTTCTTCCAACCTGGAACCCAAGGTGTGGTGTACACCTGGCTCCCAGATACCATTCCAGGCATGTTTTTTTAAAAATGTTGTTACTATAGTAACAAAAATTATGCCTCCCCCCGCCCCAGTGTAAAAGGCCATAGTTTAATTAGCTGAAGACCAAGGAGAAAAGAAATGCTTCTGCCTAGTGCCAAAAGATATGTAATGAAAGTGCCGGACACGCCTCCCTGGAGAGATCATTCTACATATGAGGAGCCACCGCAGAAAAGTCCTGTTCTTGTGTTGCTGCCCTCCGGATTTCTCATGGAGAAGGCGCACGAAGAAGGGCCTCAGATGCAGGGTCCAGGCTGGTTCATAGGGGGAGAGCCGATCCTTTGAGGTATTGCGGTCCTGAGCCAGTCTTCGTATCCTCATTGCTGGGAGCCCTTCCCAGTGGTCCAGTCACCAAGTCCTGTTTGCGTCAGAAACCCTGTGTTCTGCTCGCTACCCAAATCACCACCTCCCTTTATACAGGGGAAGAGCGTTGGCTGCCTCTAGGATCCACGGTCCCATTTTGGCAGCCCGGCATTTTTGTTTGCTGCTTAGAGCTGTGCGTTGGTTTCTTAGCCCCATGTGTTGCTTTTATTTTGTTGGTTAATAAGCTAATCTCTTGTTTCGTTTAGTTCACAGCTCCCAGTATGGCCAGCGTCCTGGAGCAGCTGAACATAATCAATGGGATTCTCTTCATTCCACTAAGGTAAGAGACCCCAGACTTTGTGTATCCGACTGTCTTTCTCTCTACCACTCCAGGTGTATGAATGGCACTGGGTGTCGCCTCCATTGTTTTCAATGGGCCGGGGGGGGGGGGGGCTCAGCAGAATTTTGAAGCTTAGGTGTAGGTTGGTTGGTGATTACAGGCCCCTTCTTTGGTCACTTCGCTGGCCCTCCAGAGGTTGCTGAACTACAACTCCCATCAGCTCCAGCAAGCATCGGCCAGTGATTAGGAGAGCTGTAGATGAGTAGTTGGAGAACCAACTATTCATCCACACCTAACTTTAAAGTGCATAGCAAACTCTTCATCTGCTCTACAGTGATGGGAGTTCCTTCGCTGGGTTATTAAGTCTCTCCTGCCTTTATCTGTTCCTCTAGAGCAGGGGAGGGGGAAAGGATTTCATCCCAAGGGACAGATTCCCTGCTGGACACATGGCAGGGGTGGGCGGGGCCAGGGCCAAAAATGGGCGGAGCAACTGATGTACATTTTAACATTGTACTGTAGGCTAGCACACACACACGACCCTCCATTCTGAATCATTATCAGAGTTCAAGGATACATTTCAGCCAGGACAAAAGCACTTGAGATGCAAGGCTGGTGAGGGGTGTGACTTGGAAGAAGGGGGTGTGGCCAAGGGGGAGTCTCTAGAGAAGCTGGGTGGGGGGGCCCTAGCCTGCAGTTCCATACCCCTGCTTCAGAAAGCACCTGGGCCAAATCTGCATTGCCAAAACTACCTTTCGAAAAAAGCTAGGAGCTATCTTTCGGTATAAGATTATCAAGGAATGGCTGGACACCAAGGAGTGGGGGTCGGAGACTGACTTGGAAGAAGGGGTAGGTGAACTGGGGGAGCTTGTAACAGCCAGGTGAAAGTCAGAGGCAGGAGAAGGGGGACAGAGAGCTCAGGCTGGTGGAGAGTCAAGGGCATGGGTAGGCAAAGTAAGGCCCGGGCCGGATCTGGCCCAGTTGCCTTCTAAATCTGGCCCGCGGATGGTCTGGGAATCAGCGTGTTTTTACGTGAGATGACTGTGTGCTTTTATTTAAAATGCATCTCTGGGTTATTTGTGGGGCATAGGAATTCGTTCATTTTTATTTATTTTTTCAAAATATAGTCCGGCCGCCCACAAGGTCTGAGGGACAGTGGACTGGCCCTCTGCTGAAAAAGTTTGCTGACCCCTCTTCTGTCTCCCATGACCCAGGAGAGGATTGAAGTGGGAGGAGCAGAAGCAGGTTAATCGCAGGCGGAGTCCTTGCCTGCTTGTACGTAGCTTGGATAGGAGAGATGCATAAACACAGGTCAGGTCTTTCTGTTGCGGCAACAGCTAGGGAGATGAGCTACCTCTTGTCTTCCGTCCCGAGCGCCCCGCTCTGCGCGCCATTCCTCTGAATTTGCTCTGCCAGGGATTGCCCAGCCTTTCCCCCTTCTCCCTCCGCAGCCAAAAAGACTTGGAGAACCTTAAAGCCGAAGTGCAGCGGCGCCAGCAACTTCAGGAGGTCCTCAAGGGCAGCGAAGAGTTGGAGTCGGAAGAAAAACCCACAGAAGAGAGCGAATCCGAAGCAAGCCCGCCTGCAGCCACGGCTCCCTAGCTTGGGGGTCTGCGTCGGGAGAAGGCTCTGGATGTTTGAATCTGTCCCGGGTTGGGGTTTAGGGGGTTGCTCAGCCTCTCCTCGGGGCAGCTTCTCCTCGGCAATGTGTTTTTGTGTTGTTGTTGTTTTTATTTTTTAATTTGCACTGGTACAATGAATACACAATGCAAAGAACTAAATTTTGAGAAATGAACCCTACCTGTCAAGGCGGGCACTGGGCACCCGAAACGGGGCGGTGCCCGGAGAGTCTAACTGGGGCGGGAGAATGCAGGGATGCTGTGGGGAGGGTGGAAAGGGGGCATGCGTGTGTGCGTGTACGTTTCAATCCATTTTTACCGTGTACATAAGAGATTTAATTCCAAGTGAGGTATAATAACATTTCTCAGGTCATTTTTTCTGTTGACTTTTAAAGGACATCTATAACTTTGCAGAAAAGGAACCTTCCCCACCTCCCGGGCCTGGTGGTTCTTCCTCCCCAACCCCCCCCCCAAAAAAAGTTCTTTTTCTTCCAACTTTTGAGGCTCAGCCTGCTGCTGCACTGTTTAGGTGATCGTGACACTATAAATATTATATATTAAATATAAATTCAGCCATATTTTTTATCTCAATGTTTTATCTTTAAGGCCTGAGCAGAGTTGGTACTGCAGAGGAAACTGTTTTGAGGAGATGGCATAGAACTTTTTTTTGGTCTACATTTAGGAGACAGCCATTGGATTCCTTTTAGGGTTCCTCTTTTTATTCTTTCCTTGTCTTCCCCCCCCCCCAAACTATTTAGATTTGTTGGGAACGTGGGGTGTGGTTTTGTTTTTTTGCAAGTTTCATGGCCCAGGAAAGGAGATGATGTGTGGTTTTTGTGTCCGCCTAAATTCCTTGTGCTTTGCTCCCTCTTGAGCACAGCATAAGAAACAGCATCCAAAAAGGGGGGGGGGTATTTAAAAAGAAAACTAAGGCATGGGATGCTAAAGCTCTGGTCATCCAACTGCCCCCTATGCCAAGTTAACTGTAAAAGCTGAATTGATGGCTTGGGGGGCAGGGAGGGAGTGCTGAGTAACTAGGCTAGGCTCCTCCCATGTCAAAGCATCCCTAAAGTCTGGTATAAATTCCCCCCCTACCCTTTTCAACTTATACAATGGAAAATCCCTAGTGCCTATACTTTACCTCTCTCCCCACCCCCTTCTCAAAGAGTTGTGTGAATGGCATGGAACAAAAGCGCCTCGGTCGTCTCTCACAAGTTACGCGCCCCAGAATCGTACCGGAGGAGCTGAAGACTGCTGTCTCGAAAGCAATTGGTTCAATTGGTGAGCTGAATTGAATCAATGTTTGGGTTGTTGTTTTTAAAAGGTTTATCTGTGAATGTACTAAACAAGAATCATGAACCTAAATTGAAGCTCTTTTCTCTCCCCCTAATTTCCTTCTCACAGTGAAAATAATAATAAATTTGTATTAGATACTATATAGTACGGAACAAGATGATTGGGGGGGGGGGTCTTGTTCGTGTGGAGGTTTTTTGTCCCAAAGCCTCATCAGCTTTAGAACACAAGTTTCCCAAGAAGGCATTCATTGCTGGCAATGGATGCTCTGCCCAATATTCTGCTCTCCCCTGAAGGGGGAAAACGGTGATACGTTCTTCAGCTACTCTTAATAGCTCTCACTACTGTACGTCCCTGCTATTACCGACAGGTTGAATGTGTTCGTAAGAACAATAAAGCTGATTTCCTAGCTCTGCCCTCCCTGCCTAGAAAAACACACATCATGTTGAGTTCAAAATGCAGAGTCTGGTGGTCACCACCTCCCTCCTCTCCCTTTTGTACTAAATTGCATTTTGTCAGCCGCCACCCCTGCTCAAAACCACAAGAGTGAGAGGTCATGTTTCTACCATGTGACTCGAATATTGTATTTTGGGAAAGGATGGGTTGGGGGGGGCAGGACTTGTGTTACAGACTCAGTGCAAGGGGTTGGGCAACTTACGGTCCCTGCGGCCCTATAAAACCTGCCAAAAACGGCTACCAAAGAAAGGTGGGTGGGAGGGGAGTGTGTGAGTGAGTGACGTCATCGTAGCGTGGCTGGAAATTGCTGCTACAGAGGGCAAAATAAAATAAAGCGAAACTTTGGCATGGTTCTGGGGCCCAGATAGCGAAGGTTGCCTATTCCTTGACGTGAGTGCAATTTAGGTACATAGCAAGAGCCCTGCCCCCCTTCCCTGGGGGAGAGAATGTTCTTTGGTCCAGATGTGGAGGTGGGGGGCGAGAGAGAAAAATACAGAATTTCCTTGGAAGTGTCTGAATAAAGAACAGATTTCAATGCAACTTTTACTTTAGGTTTTGTGTGCTTTGTTTTGAGTAGTATCTCCCAGTAATGGTTCCCCTCAAATAAATTTGTGACATAAGCAGAAAAAGAACAATCTGCCCAATTTTTCTCGCAGACAGTGGACAATTTGGCTTAATTTTATAGTTAAAGCCAACAACAGCCTTGGGTATCTGTCTCCTGAGGGGCTAAGGTGGTATGGTCAGAATCTTGCCAGACGCTGTGGCTCAGCTATTCTGCCACGTTATTTCCTTACGTTACAGACTACATGACCTCTATAATTTGTGGGTCCAGAGGTGTGCTGGGGTGCTCTGGGGTGCTGCGACTACCAGTGAGAGGGAGACCCAAAAGGTCTGCCCACCAGTCCTTAGCTTAATGACCTCAAGGAGGCACACATGCTTAAGAACCTAAGAAAAGCCTGCTGGATCAGGCCAGCAGCCCACTTGGTCCAGCATCCTGTTCTCACAGTGGCCAACCAAATACCTGTGGGAATCCAGCGCAAAAGCTCTCGCGCCCTCTGTAGTTTCCAGCAACTGGTATTCAGCAGCACTGCTGCCTCCGACTGTGGAAGCAGAGTACAGCCCTCTCTCTCCACCATTAATTTGTCTGATCCTCTTTCAAAGCTTCCTAGCTTGGTGGCCATCACTGCCCTCCAGTAGAAGCAAGTTCCATACTTTTAACTATGCACTGCATGAAGGAAGTGCTTTGTCTGCTTCTTCCACTCCCTAGTGTAGGTGAGTGGCTAAAAAGGTCACCAGTGAGCTTCGTAGCCAACGGGATTTGAGCGCGCCTCTCTGAGCCTAGTCGTCTCAATCAGTTGTAATGTGGGAGGGCACCACAAAGTGCCAATTGCACAGAAAACTGATCTGCATTCTGCCCCCACACCCCCTAAAAGAGTAAGCCCTCAGCAAGGGTGTCTGCATCTATCTTGGGGTGTCATGGTGCCTGACTACAGCTGCCAGGTTAGGAGCCTCGCCTGTAGGCAATCTTCTCGCCACTGTTCACACACAGATGCTTTGTAACTCTACAGGCCTCTTGTGCTTTCATCCACATTTAGCTGAGAACAAAAAACTGCTATCTAGACTATTTCTACAGTCCCGATCCAGCAAGGATAAAAGATACAGTGGTACCTTGGGTTGAAGAACAGCTTAGTTTATGAACAACTTGGATTAAAAACGCTGCAAACCCGGAGGTAGGTGTTTTGGTTTGTGAACTTTGCCTTGGAAGCAGAACAGATTTCGCTTCCTGTTGAGTGTGTTCCATTTGTAAATTGAGTCCCCCACTGCTATGGGAAAGCACACCTTGGTTTAAGAACGCTTTGGTTGAAGAATGGACTTCTGGAACGGATTAAGTTCGTAAACCAAGGAACCACTGTATTTAACTGGCATAATTAAACCATGTGAAAACAACTATAGGCCACCTCCATGAGCTGGCCTAGCAAGCTTCTAAATGGGAATGGGATCTCCCCAACATACCCATCAATAGGACCAACCAGGGGGCCATTTCTTCATATAACCCAGATATCCCTTTGGCCTACCCGTGAATTAACTAGTCTTAGCTGATTAGGAAAAGGGATATAGATGCCACATTAGCAGAACAGCTACATGGGGAGTGGCACTCAGAATTCAACCCTGCCATCACCACCCCATTTCAAATTAGATCAAACTAGTAAAATTCCACCCACTCTAGATGACAAGCTTCTTTGGTTTCAGTCAATCAGAAGGAAAACAAGAAAAACTAGATGATTTTAGAGGTCAGAGCTGTTAAAGGCTTACTGTGGGATAACCACTTGTGTGAAGCACAGAAAATCTGTTGTTTTTTTCCAATGCTAGTTAACAAGGCTGCTATCGCCTATTGTGGAAAATCAAGGTCAACGATAGTAATGTAGGTAAAATCAGCTCAGTGGAAAGAGGTCGCCCTGTCAAAGAGTCAATACTAATTAGGTTAATAAAACTCTACTTGCCTACAGTTAACACAGTTGCTCATTTGGGTGTTAGATTTATTTAGGTCAAATTACATTTGTACGGCTTGAAATTAATTGATGTGGCTTCTCCCTCCCTGGTAACTTGAGGCGTTTTCTGCATTGGGTTGCTACCCATTGGGGGAGGGTGGGGTGGCAAGTCAACACGAAATACATGATAGTAAGCCTGAAGAGTCCTGGGAGACACTGCAGCTTCTTCACAAGCATTTGAAAACAAATTGGCTCCAATGAGTTTTGGTAATTAAGTATTACAGCAACAGGCTAAGAAACCAAAAAATCCACCATTCCCACAAACAAGTGAACTGTTCTCCAGTAGGGACCTTCAGCCTCAAGCATTAATCTGGGCTGCCCACTTCCAAGTGGCAAGATGTACAGGGCATTCTGCAGTGCTGCTATCTAACCTTACCAAGACCCCAAGTTGCATTACAGCAGAAACTCAACATTGGCTAGATTGGCTAGATGCCGGCAAGAAGCTCCAATGCGGGGCCTGAAGGCAACACACAGCCACATGCCACTGCCCTTAATCACCCCCCTCAACATACTCCATTCTGTGTCACCATCAAGACGACCTCCAAATATGTCTGCTTTTAGATGCATCTCTAAGCCATGGTGGCTGGTGCCCACTGAGACCGGCATGACAGAGACCAACAGGAGGTGGCGCCTGAGCCTGCTAGGCCTAGCTTTGCTCCCATCCTTGCATTCTAGAAGTGGGCAACACCAACTAAGGAGGAAGGTGAGAGGCAACAGCACCTCCTGGACTGGTTGCAAGCAGGAAAGGGCCAGCTGAGGGTAGGCTAGTGGGGCAGTGCCCCATCTGCCCTTAGATGCCAGTCTCTGCTGTCTCTATGCCCGTGTCCCTCACCACATTCTACGACAATGAATTCCACAAGCAGATTTTGACTGCAGGTGTCCCCCGCCGCAACTTAATTTTTCCTTGCTCTTCAACTAGAGCTGAAGTTCTGGGGCTGGCTGGAGGCTGTGCAGGAACCCGGCTGATAGTCTACCATGCAAGTCAGCTGTCAGGCGGGGAGGCTGGGCAGCCTAAAAAAAGCCCCACTGTGCCTAAGGTCTCTCTGGGGCTTCCTCTGCGCTCACTGACGTCCTCACTGATGCCCTGCTGTACCAGCCCACCCCTCCTTTTATCTGCTCTGCCCCACACCACTCACCCAACTTGCATTGTCACTTGAAGAACTGCTTTCCTCCAGCTTGAAACCCAACATGATATTCTTTTGCCATCTGCTTTTAACTGCCTAATCAAGCACAATCTAAAAACACATGATCTTTTCTGCACCTAGACAAACAAAAAGAACGAAACGCATTTAGTTTTATATGCATTTAATAGTTTACCAATTGGTACAATAAGATTTTTGTTTTAATATGCAGAAAACATGAATAAATTTTGTTTTACACAGTCTGAGAGCAACAAATCTTACTGTAAAACACAGAGCAGTATTATATACATTCCTTTACTGATTTTTTTTAAATTTTAATTGTGTCAATATCTTCAGTTAACTCCTACAGTCTGGGGGTGAGGGGGGAAGCTTTCTCCAATGGCAATCTCTACACCGTTCTTATGGGGGGGGGGGAGAAATAAAGATGCTTGTCGTCATGTCAGTGTTGGGATCAAACTTCTAAAAACGTGGAATATTTTGCTAATTCTCTTCAGAAAGAACTTTGGACAGCTTGAAGGATATGCTTAGGACAAGAAAGTGGTTACTTACAAGGACACAGCAGAAAGAGAATAAAAAAGGCTGGTTAACATCCAGTCATGACTTGCCAATCTGGCTCAAACTTTTGCCCACCCTCTGCCCCCCCCCCCACAAAAAAAGAAAACCTCCCAAACAAGTTTCCCTATTTTATACACATCATTTCTGCCACTAATGGAGAGGTTTTGCAGTAGCTAGTACCCTGGGTATTTATTTATTTTTAAATATACACAGCCAGAGTGAGAATATGGAATAATTAAGTGGTTTTTTTTCTTTTTCTTTTTTCCTTCATTCAAATTCTGTTAAAATTTTGCACTCAAAACAATCCATATCAGGATTATCAAGCCACTGCGGAAGAAAAACCCAACCCAAACCGTATCTTTTTAAATAGCTTTCATGGGGTGGGAAGATGGGATGAGGGACGGGCAGAGAAGTGAGGTGAGAGGAGAAGAGAAAGCTATTTAAGAATGATTTAAACAGGCAGTTCATTTCACATTAAAAAAAAAGAGAGTTTAGAGGTAAATGGGAGAAGCAGCCAGGTGTCAACAGATTAGACCAGGGGTGGAGGAGTAGGGGTAGCTTGGTGAGGCGAGAGCCAAAGCTTTCAAAATACTACAGTGCTCCACAGCTTGACAACTTGCTAGCAACTAGTATTTTCTGGGGAGTTTCTTTAAAAAAAAAAAATGTGCCCTGGGCACTTCATTGGTCACACCACACACAAAAGCAGGACGGCTTTAAAATGAAAATGGTAAAGTGCAGGATGCTCCAAGTCATCAGCTCTCAGATTGTGTCCAAATCAAAAAAGAGGGGAGGGTGGATTTTGCACTTTCAAAAAGAAAAATGAATCTAGGATTTATTAATTTTTTCCTGGGCACATCTTAATAATCCATGCAGTTCTGGAATGTGTGTGTGTTGATATACGTGTCTAGGTATGTATTTGTGGCTTTGTTTCAAGAGACTGGACACCGAAACTGGTCTGTTTGGAAGCGTGGTGCTTGACCACTGCCCTTTCAGTTTTAAAAACAGAATGCCACTCTTTGTGTGACGGAACACACAGCAATACACTCCTGAATACCTTCTGATATATTTTAAAAATCCTCCTTCAATCTAAACCAGTAAACCTTAGCGCTTGAGACTCTTCACGGGAGAAAAAGAAAAGGCACAGGATTAAGATAGCCAGAGAGAAGCACAAAAGCCAACTCCTAGGGACAACTCCACCACACCACCAACTTCTCCCCTCTTCCATTTTCTTTTGTTTTAAAACCAGGGGTGTAACTGCTGGTGCAGTCTACAACCACTCATGGTAATGCGCCTATTATTGTAAACCGGCTAAATGGACGTGTAGCTTACAATTTTAAAGTTACTCAATGCCAAGGAGGTTTCGTGACTACTAGAGGCTACAAAATGGTTCCTTTTTTATCCTAAAACCATGTATTATGTTCAAAGGAGTGAAGGGAATAGTGGTCAAGCTCCCATGTTAATAGGTACCATAGTTTCACAGAGTCTGTAAATGCAGAGTTTACCTTTAACCCTTAAAAAAAGAAAAGAACCAGGATTTCTACACTTCAGCCAAGAATTACTTTACAATTGCTAACCAGCATTGCTATGACTGCCCCACTACAGATTCAGAAATTCTCAAAAAAGCAAAAACAGCAATGAATTTCCTGTCAAAAACAGCTTAAAAACGAGGGTAAGACTTCAAAATGTGTAAGATTCAGCTTGTGGGAAACTTGCTCACTAAAAAACTGCATTCTCCAGAAGTCAGGACTTGCACCCTAACTTACTCCCCACCCTTTCAAGTCCTTCACTGCCTTTGGTTTCCCAGCTCCCGTAAAAGAAGCCAAGCACCAAAAAATCCTCCTTGCGGGTGAACCAAAATGTGTGATTAAGCCTTATTTCTACTGACATGCAAGTAACCCTCCAAACAAGTGGGGGGTTTTGTTGCTTTTTTGTTTTAAGGGCCAGTTCTTTTTAAAGCCACAGAGCTAACAAAACAAAATACTTCACGTGTGTTAAAATTTGTCAGACCGGCAGTTTGTCCAGACTGGGGTACGTGGATTTTTGGAACAGACCTGGTTAGTGAAGGGCTGGACTTAAAAATGCCTATAACAGAATGTGACCAATAAAAGGATGATTGAACAATGCTTGCTCCTTGGAAAAAAGATG
This sequence comes from Podarcis liolepis, assembly GCF_965112155.1. Taxonomy (NCBI): domain Eukaryota; kingdom Metazoa; phylum Chordata; class Lepidosauria; order Squamata; family Lacertidae; genus Podarcis; species Podarcis liolepis. Next base: position 36,332,695 of record NC_139567.1, read on the forward strand.
AATTGGGGGGCATTTCTTTCTTTTAGAGCTCTTCAAATTAAGGGGGCAGCTTCCAAACTGAAGCTGGCTTCAAAACTCTGTAACAAGAGCAGGCTTTTGCATGTCAGCAGGTGGATTTAACATGCGGTTGTAAGGTTATCTAGAAGCTTGCAAAGTACCTGCTAGCATAAGTGGTTCCCCTCCTCCTGTTTCCTTCCTTCTTTCTTTCTTTCTTTCTTTCTTTCTTTCTTTCTTTCTTTCTTTCTACAGTGCTTTCTTTGGAGCACTGCAAACTCTGCTCTCATGTCCCATCACATCTGACCATCCTGTGGCTCCCTGTCCTGCTTTCAGACCTTTTCGCTAACTGGAAAGGAGAGGGAATCACACCACTATTACCCAGTTTGCTGCACACTCACCAACTACCAGGGAAAGCAGGGGAGGAGAGAGGACACCCTCAGATATTGTGGACATCGCACAAGCCTGATAAACCACAACCAAAGCCAACAGAAAGCTGAACTGTCAGGAGTCAACTGGGAGATTGAGTCCAACTGTCCAGTTAAGAGCTACGTTCAAGCAAGACCGACAGACTCCCTAAGACACATTTTGCATGGAAAGCATTAAGCTCCAAGTGTTAGAATGCAATAGAACTCCAACAACCATTTCTTTAAAAAAAAAAAATACACGTCACATCATACCAAGGTTTCTCTTCCTATATTGCAGCTTGTTAGTATCAGGATACTAACCTCTTTTTTTTTTAACGTGATAGGAAGCCAAAATAAAAATATATCCTATTGATTTGGCAAATATATAATGACGAGAAAAAACTGGAAGTTTTAATTAGTTTCCATTAATTACATAAGGTTCTAAGTTGCAGCCTTGTTTATCTAGTATCCTTAGATTTCTTAAGCACACTTAAGTGATGTTGTTACAGAGATACGTGTTTCTTGAAAGAGCCCTCCCCACCCCACCCAAAAAAAGAATCCGTATGAGAGTCACTAGTTATAGGCACCACCCAACAGAAGAGAACGGGTGTTCAGTTTATCCAGCACAGAACGGGATTTTGCTGCTGCTGCTGCTGCTGCTGCTGGTTTAAGTGCCCTTAATTCAACCAACCAGCTTCTGCCTTCGCAGGTCTGATGTGACCAATGCCAGCCCATGTCCTTAAACCTATGGTACTTCTAGACAACGTATGTAAATTTACAGTATACAATTTGGATTCACCATGCATGAATACTTTGTGTGTAACATTTAATAAGCTCAATCTACATCCAGAATAATTTACATGAAAGGACAATATTTATTTTAAACAGAGCTCAATGGGTAACCATGGTATCCGAGTGCATCCAGAGGGGGAGGGAAAGAGGGGGGTGGGCCAGGTGTGAATTCAATCAACGGCACTCCCACACTTTTACTGTTTGATCTACGCTGCCGGTAACCACAAAGGGCGCTGTCTTGTGGAAATCTGTAAGAGAGAGGGGGGTGGGGGAAGACAGGAAGTTACTAACAGCATCACAAAGGATAGGTCAGTACTAGAGCTGAAAAATGTCCATGATGCTGGATCAGCCAGAATATTTTAAAATTCAGTACATATACTGTGAGTGGCCACGGCAAAACTTTATTGTTTCCTACACTGTAGAGTTTATGCCTGAAGGGAACCTGCTAGGACTTGCCGGCTTTCACTGTTTTCCTTTAGCTTTTCATCAAAAACCTGTATTTTGAGGCAGTGGAGAAACTGCCTCCGAGTGTCCTCTTGGGTGAGGGTTGTATTAATTGAGGGTTCCAAAAACACACTTGCTCCTCCTCCCTAAGGAACCTTGAGAAGTGCAGTCTGTTCACAGATCTGTGAAAGGAGGAGATACCCAGCTTACCCTAAACTACAGCCCTCATTATTTCCCCCTCTCACAGGGACAGCCATGCCAGCAGATGATGCATACTATTAGTGTAAACTAACAGTGCAGACATACCTTTACTCTGCCCTCCTCCTCCTAACATTTTTTTAAAAGAAAAATTATGGTGCCACTGATGCAACGCACCTTGAGTTATGTCAGCAAACGACTAGCTGAAAGGCCCACGTCACAGATCAGCCATCAGCCATCATTAGCAGTACAGTCAGCACAGCAAGTCAGGGATGGCTAGCCAATAAATGTAAAGCAGCTTGGCTTTTATGGGTCCTGTGAACTGGAGAGGTGGGGGCAGAGGAACAACCAGCTCTGAACAAAGGAACAGGAAACAGGGAACCTCTACCTCAAGGGATATAAAGGAGCTTCGCTCCTGTTGAAACCAGCTTCAGTTTTCATTATGCCTGTACAAGCAACTAATTTTCCCACTTTTTCCTTTGCTTGAAAAAAAGGTTGCTGCACAGAAACAAATGAAACCCAACTGTCTTCACTAGCTTGGCAAAACACTACTAGCATATACTTTCCCTGTAACTTCCAACATGCCCCCTTCCCCTTTCTTCTTTTGTGAAGAGAGGGAGGCCAGACATTTTTTGTAGCATGGGGACTTTTAAGCCAGCCTGACACAGGTATATTTTGACAGTCTAGAGAGTATTTAATGCAGTGCAGTGCATCCCTTCTTAGCTGAAGAGTGGTGCCACTGGTTTATGCGCCGGGCTCCAGGTAAAGACCAACCTACAAAGAAGACGTAGGTCTGTACTCAGCTGCGCTGTGCTGGAATAAGTGCACATACATACCCAACGAGGTAACAAAGTGTTCGTGCGCATTGAGAGTCTTCATGCATCTTTTGTTCTTGTAGTCCCAGACACGCAAGGTCTTGTCATCAGCACAGCTCAAAATAAATTTCCCCCCAGAATGGAACAGGACGCCACGTACCCAGTTATCATGGCCCACCTGTTGAGAGAGAAAAAATGGCACAAGGTCACAAGAGAGTATGTATTGTGTGCACACCTGAACATTCGCAACATGATTTGAAATCCAATGGTAAGATCATTCCACTACTTGCCCCAAACTAACCGCCTTGGAACTATAGGAAATTGAATTCCCCAGAAGAGGACAGGGCCCTGTGATGGATTATTCCTTCAATCTGTACAGATTCTAGTCATTCTAACTAGTCTGGCTGGATTCCTCAGAGACTGTTTTGAGGTCATCCAGGCAATATTGTCTCTTCTACTCCCTTTTGAAGCAACAGTATACAGGATTGCAGTCCGACAGGAGGGGGACACACAGGAACTTACAAGTGTCATAAGGCACATGCCAGTACTAATGTCCCACATCTTAATGGTCTTGTCTCTAGAGCCAGAAAGCAGGAAAGGCCCAGGCTTGCCACTCTTCTTAGTCTATAAAGGAAAGAGAAGGAAATTACAAAAATGAATACTTCAGGTGGTAGAAACGCAGACCCACCTTTGGAGTACCTGAGACCTAAAGCAAGCACAAAGAAAGTTGTGCTCCAGGTAAACAGGACTCAGAAGTCAATTAAACACTTTATGTTAATGAACACGGCAGCAACACTCACACACTTTTAAAACATAATTCTTTAGACTTTGCCAATGAACATAAAAAGTTGTTTATGTTCAATTACAATTAATGATCTATTTAAAGAGAAGCTTGTTTTTCTAATGCACCAATACTACTGTCTGCATTTTTTTAAGCTTACAAATAGAGTTTAGCCACTCAAAGAAATCTTAGAACTAGAAGCAAGTTTCCTACCCCTCAATAACGACATTGCCTGGGGTAACATGTGGGGCAGGGGAGAGAAATGTCCTCCAAGCACTAGGCACTCCTGCCAAATTTGGCCTCCACTGGCTGTTTTCTTCTCTCTTACTCCCTCCCTTCAGTATCCAGCCTGAAGAAGAGTTCTCGAAAATTTAAAGTCACTAACTGGTGCGACTATTTAGCCCATTACCATAAAAAGTTATTATGCTACTGTTTTGGACTGTTAAGTTTTACACTGAGGCCACATTTCTATGTCAGATTGTCATGCCCACTGCCAATTATTCTGTTCACCGTTATTCTCCACCGAGGCTCACACCTCCTTCTTTCAAATACGTGTGTCTCCCCCCTTTCTCCTTTCACTCAAGACACCCACTAGAGCTGCTTAAGATACTCCCCCAAAATTCAACTGGGAAGTCTAAAAGAGAAGGGAACCAGGGACATCTATCATACGATCTTTTGCTCTTAGAACAAGAGAGATAAACGCAAAACTCCATAATCTATTGTTCACATTCAGCCAAAACGCATTAATCTCTCTTAAGAGTGTGGAATTCTTAAGTGTATGTGTCTCCCTTGTACATGCCTCCATTAATATCTAAGTCAGGATAGGCTCAGGCTAAAATGACTTCTTGAGCTTCACAACTCTCTTCACCTTCCATGCCTTTCTTGGGCAATCATTTCTGCAACGAGCCAGTAGAGGGCAGAGGAGAGAAAGTGAAGCAGCTAAGCAGTCAGCTGAGAGATATGACCTTAAATCACACACACATACACCTTTTATTTTAAGTAAGTGAAAAAAGGGACCAGGTTCAAACTTGGCCACTGTTGAGTGATAGCATATGTCCACTGTGGTGCCCCAAATAATTCAGAAAAGAAACGTCACTTCCATAAAGGGAGATAGCCTATTTCAAGAGGCCAAGTATGTAGGATTCTGACACGCTCTAGAAGAGCTCCAGAACACTGCACTGAGCAAGAAGGAGTAAGAGTCTAGTGCACTTGGGGAGAGGGATGTTCTTTAAAAAATGGGTTTTCAGTATGTAACCACACAAGTTTGCCCAAAGCCACCACCTCTTCCTTTTCGAGTTAAAAAAAAAAGGCTTTGAGCTTTAGATCAGATGTTTATCTGAATCAAAGGGGTGGAATGGCTGTGGGAGACAGCACCAGTATGTGATGGAAATCCGAAGCAACAAGACAGCCACTACAAATCCCACATGTCCATGCATGCCCCAATGAAGAGTAAGAGGTTGAAATGTACACTGAGGGGAGGGGAGGGGAGGGGAGGGAAGAGGAGAGGAGAGGAGAGGAGAGGAGAGGAGAGGAGAGGAGAGGAGAGGAGAAGAGAAGAGAAGAGAAGAGAAGAGAAGAGAAGAGAAGAGAAGAGAAGAGAAGAGAGAGAAGCGCAATATAAGACTCCTTACCTCAGATCCCGTAGCTTCCGATATGGTGGAATAAGAGCTCTCTGGAGCCCAAGAGATGCACTCTACCACATGCTCATGTTCTCTGAGCTCAGCTTTGCACTCCTTTGTTGCTACCACCCAGACACGCACCGTCTGGTCATTAGAACTACTGGCAATCAGCGTGCCATCCTGGTTGGGCCGCACCATGCGGACCCATTCTCTATGCCCCGTGAAAGTCTTCACGCAGTAGCTGTTTGCAAGGAAAATAAACAAAAAGAAGACCGCTGTTGACAGAACACTACTATATAAAGCAAGAATTGAAGTATTGATGGTTTAGGGACAATGCTGGCGTTGCCAGCAGTTGTAAACAGAATGCTTTGATAAATGAAAGGTCTAAATTGAGTTGAAAGACTGGGGGAAGTTTCTGCGAATGGACAGGAAGAAAACAGCAGCTAGAACAAGGGGTTGAGCAGAAGGTTAAACCAAAGGCTATTTGGATCATTTAAAGCAGGCATCCCCAACCTTCGGCCCTCCAGATGTTTTGGACTACAATTCCCATCATTCCCGACCACTGGTCCTGTTAGCTAGGGATCATGGGAGTTGTAGGCCAAAACATCTGGAGGGCCGCAGGTTGGGGATGCTTGATTTAAAGAATCCATTTCCAAAAGGTAATACAAAATATATATCAGAAGGAGAAGTTGGGAGAATCCTCAACACTGAGGCAATCTTGAGACTCTCTTTAAAAATGAACATTAATTATGCCACTTTCTTCTTCCCTCATACTGTTCTTTCTCCTTCTTAGCATTTCTACACTGGTGACACACTAGTTTGTCATTCCTTCTCTCAGAGATCTAATAGGATTCCAAGAAGCACCAAGCCACAGGATCGGAGGGAGGTATAACAGTTAAGCTTGTACAGAAGATATCCCTTTGCTTGCGGTCTTCTCCACCTTTCTGAATGTTTTAAGAGCAACTGCACCAAACCTTGCCTACATCAGGCTGTTCATCCATTCGTGAGCCCTATCCTACTTGCTGAAGACCAATGGCATATACCACTAGCCTTCCAAGATGTTGCAGACTACAATTCCCATATTTCCCAACTGCTGGCCATTCTGGCTGGGGCTGATGGGAGTTGAAGTCTAACAAGAGCACATGAGGTTCCCAATCCCCATGCATTAGGGAGAATCTTCAAAAAGCAACCAGGCACTGTTTCTTCCATCACATGAACACATCTGCAAGGTCTTACCCTGTTTGAACTTCCCACATTTTGATGGTTTTATCCCTCGAGGCAGAGACTATATGATCCCCATTGGGCATGATGGCTACTGAAGAAACATTATGATCATGACCTAGAAGAAGAAAACAACACAACAAACACGCTCACATCAGGCTTCTACTGTGACTGTGTTAGCTCACAATGTGTGTGAAGAGTACTCGATTCACACAAGCGACAATAATCCTGTATAACCCTCAATATGCAAACCAGGGACCCAACTGAGAGAAATACAGGATGTCTACAGTGGTTGTCTGGATATTAGAAGAAGTGTGCGGCATGGTTTCCAAAAAAGAATCTCGTGAATCTAAATTCTTCTTAAATGAACTTGAGCAAGAAACCAGGGCGCTTAAGGCACCCCCAAAACACACACATCCACACACCCACTGGCAGGCTGTAATGAGAAACATGAAACTATCATGGCTGCATTTCCCAGTTTCAAAGTCAGGCAAGGCAGGTGCGTTAGATGTTCAGCACTTTTGCCAGCAAGAGAGAAAGTGATGCTGCAGCAGCAATGAAGAGGGAGTGTGCAGTACCGTGTGTTCCAGGCAAGCAGGCATCAGGTGGTCATATATGAAATACTGAGAACACTCTGGTTGCCACATCTCAAAAATATACCATTGAGCTGGTAACAAAAGTTTGAAAGGGAGAGGCAAAAAGGTGCAAAGGTGGAAACACCATTGCCCCCTTGCCCAAATATTGCATGCATGCCAGAAGACCTGGGGAGGATATCACACAGCTCTCATCTTTGTACTACAAAATCTTAGGAGAAGCTGGAAGCAGCAACACTCTTCTTTAGAGGATTTCCTTGCTCCATCACTGCATGAAGAAGCAGACAAGGGGCAAGCAATGCGGGGAAATCTATTTATCCTGTTGGCTTTCGGGGCAAGCAGAAGCAGCCCAAGTCTTTCTTTCACAGCGAGGCTTGATTTGTATTGCTCCAAAGCTCCGTGTGGTGTAAGAAGCTTCTCTCAGATTCTAGAGAACTGGAATGGGAGGGGAGCTTATGAAGATGTGCTCTCTCGCCAATGCTTCTCTGGGAAACAGCAACCATCATCTCCCATGCTGGGTCCAGTGACACAGTACTCCTTTCCACAGGCCGCAAATGCAGCTATAGAGGCACATTCTGCTTATACAGGCTCTTTAAGGACACTCCTAGGCAGCAACAAGAAATGGCCAGAATCGCTGCTTCTGCTATTTTTCCCTGGTAAGAAAGGCAGACAGCTGCCTCCAGAAAGCTGAACAGAGCAGGAGGGGATTGCACATGAAGCAGAATTCACATTTGCAAAACTCTAGCCTAGCCTAATTCACCCAATCCCTTTCAAGTCATATTTTCCCATTTCAAATGTTGAGTCCTTCACATTGTTTTGAGCAGTTAACAATGCTTCAAACAAGCAAGCTATGGTCTGAACACAGAAGGCAGGCAGGTTTCAACTATGGAGCAAAAATTATGCCCTCCTTGGGAAATATCCAAGATTCTTATATAGCTGGCAACAGAATGAACCAAAATGTGATGCTTCCCATGGGTACTTCAGCTCTAACCATACTATACAGTAGAGCAAGATTGCCTCGTCTCATTTCCCAGCAAGCTAAGGAAATGGGCCCATATTAAAGCCTTACAGCTCCCACTTCGTCCAACTAGCAATAGGGAACACAAGCCTATTAACATTTCAAGCACAGACTGCAAAATATACCCAGGATACTGACCAGGTAACAACCATCTTTTTATCTAATAACTCAAAATGCAAACATGGTGGGTCTGTGTTTTGACTATACAAATTTCAGATTGCAAGTGACAGCCCCCATGATTATCTTCTTTCATACAGAACAATTCTCTGCTGGAGAGTCAGAGAGACAGCTAAGCTAGAATCATTCTTTCCAACAACTAGCTTTACATGTGCAGTAATTTTTATTGAGAGGAGAGCATTCAATCGTGTGGTGCCCTCCCCTCCACATGTCTGCTGACTGAAGTGGTATAGTTCAGCCATGAGTTTACCACATCATATGTGTAAGGCAGGGGTGGGAAACCTCCAGCCCTCCCCCATTTGACCTGCAAAGCCAAAGCCGTGCCTATCTGCCCAGTACACCATCAGGTGTGGGGCGGGCACCCTCAATCAGCTGATTAGCAGCATCTGCAAAGCACGCTGAAAGGGATTTCTCAGGACCCAATAATCAGCTGAGAAGCCCCTTGCAAATCGCTATCTTGCAGCATCCCCCCCCCCCCCAACCTTGGTTTAAGAGTTCTGCATCCCCTTCCTAATTTCAGTTTCAAGAAAAGGGCAAGTCTGGACTGGTTTGATTTTAACTCACAATCCAAGTGTGGGATTCCTCAATTCCTTACCATGCATGGTTCTGATGCACTCAAAGCCCTGGAAATCCCATAGCTTAATTGTCATATCTGCAGAGCAGGAGGCCAATAACTTGCCGCTGTGGTCGAAGGAAATATCCTGCACTGAGTCTGTGTGGCCCTTCAGGGTTCGTTCAAAATCACCTGTCTCATAATCCCATACCTAGGAAGCAGACAAAGAAATTGATGAACATCTGCCCTCACAATATATATATATTTCTTCCAGGCTCTCATTTGCATTCAAAGCAGCTCTCTGGCACTCTGTTCAACATTAATTCAAAATGGAAGAAAGAAATGGAGCAAGGGAAGAACCAGTAACATTTTCAAAGGGTATAGTGACTTTTCAAATTAATTAGACAATAAGCAGCACCTCTCCTTCTCTCTCCACCCAACCCATTTCCAAGATAAATCAATAAGCCAGAAGACAGCACATTTTGCTGCTCTTCCTGTTGCCTTAAACAAGAGCAGACCCCCTTTCTATGGGATGATGCACGTTTTATTTGTGTAGACACATAAAACTCCTGCTTTCTATGAGACAAAAGCAATATTCAGACATACCAAGGTAGAATACTTTATTTTAAATTCTTGAATATCTGCCTTGCACACATTGGCAACCAAGAATAAAGCCAGAACAAAAAAAATGGGAGGAACCAGTCACCCAAATGGGTCATTGGATGCAGGGCAGGACACAAGTTTTTAAAATATTATTATTCCATTTGCCTTCACCCAAAGGTCCCAGCATTGGTCACAACAATTAAAACAGAGTTATAAAAAAACAGTTTAAAGCAACTTAAAACTACAGAAATAAAGTGGGTCCTAAAAATATACATTCTCAAGTGTCAAAAGCCAGAGGTGTATCTTCAGCATTTGCCATGAACTATATAATGAAAATGCCAGACACATCTTTGTCAGTAGTGACTTCCACAACTTAGGGCCTGCCAAAGAAAATGCCCTCTCTTGGGCCATGCCCCCCTTTTTGAGGGACGTGGAACTACCAAGAGGGCCTCCTCTGCCAATCTTAGCAGCCAAGGGGGTCTGTAGGGAACGAGTCAGTCTTTAAAGCAGTATTCCCAACTGGTGTTCTGCAGACATTCATGTAACAAAAACTACCATAGAGTTTTCAAAAGTAGGGGCTTGGCTTTTGAAAAACAGGGGATCTGCTGTACTTAGCTAATTGGGAACCACTGCTTTAAAGCAGTGGCCAAGTGGCCTTAAGCAGTGGCCTTAAATGGCCAAGCCATTTAAGGATCTGTCTTGTGATTACCCCATCCTCCACTGTTCAACTCAGTCTCTTGTGACTCCAGAGGAAAAGGTGTGCTGGGGTTTGTTTTTGTTTTTCATGGGTCATGTATGAAAAACCCAATTGCTTCAGGTGATGTATTAAAACAATATATTATACGACACAGCCCTTAAGTATTAATATATTCACTACAAGTCTGGCCAGTGCCTCCTTGCTTGCCAGCCTCTCCCCACTAATTGTGCCAAAGATATTTGACTGTACCAATGCCAGCCCCAGCAACTCCTTATATGCAGAGTAAAAGTGGCTAAGAGACAGAGAAGTTCAGGGAATGGGGGAAGAGTCCTCTGAGGGGAAAGGAACAGAGATGAATGTAAAAGGACATGGAAGCAGGGATGAAAGAAACTAGCAGTTGTGGGGAAGGAATAAGGGACAAGTTGAGTGGAAAAGGAGAATGAGGAAAGACATTACAGGAGCTGGGCTAAAATACTTATGAGAGGCATGTGGGGGTGGGAACAAAAAAATATAGAAGAAAAGCTGTCTCCAATTAAAGACACTAGATGAGCAAACACTGCCTGAAATAGGGAGGCTGAATCACAATGCCTCCAAGAACAAATGTCTGCACTTAGCTTGAGGAAAGTTGAGCTATAGAACTCAACCTGCCACAAGGAAAATGCTGTGGCAAAGTATTTAGCTACTTCCAATGATGCATTAATATCAGAAGAAAGTTATGCTAGTATTTGCCAGCTGATTGTGCCAAACTCTGCTTCCATCTGCCACACTTTTATAACTGGTTCTGCCCCCAGGACCCCAATTTTGACTGGCGGGCCTGAGTTTTTTAGCCATCCCAAGTGGGCCCTGGGTAGAAAGTATGAGGACCCTTGTTCTAAGCAAAAATTCTTCCACCAACAAAATATGGGCCCAGTACTCACCAAGGTGACCAACCTGTGTTCTAGCAGTTCAGTGACTGAATGCTCCTCCACACAATAATCACCACCATTATCCCTGCCTACAGAAAGCTAGCATGTCAGGGGGAAGCCTAGCCCTTTGTGGAGGGAATCTGTGTTGTGTATAGAAGAGCAATAGTTATGGCCCAAAGTGAAGCCTCAGAGCGAAGATAACAGGTTGACCACCTCATTGAGAATGAAGCTATAACGAGATTCAGGCTCCAGCAAGCTTCCACATGAATGAGTCCCAAAGACTGGAAACTACTATCAACATACTCATCATGTGTTCTTGGTGTTCTTACTAAGGGCCACAATACTACAGTACCATAAGTGGCATACTTGAAGAATCCTAAGCTGTTTAAGATTGTGCATTATATTGTGCCCAGGAGTGTGCCTGCAGCAAACAAACGCAGCTTCGAAGAGTGGGTGAGAATAGTACACCAACCCATGCCAGCTTCAGGAGGCAAACCACCAGGCTGTGTATTAACTGAAGCTTCTACATTTCTATGGGTGACCACAAACACAGAATGCCATTTTGCAAAATATATATATATATTATTTAGGCTAATACAGTCCAAAAAGCACAATGGGAGCCATATCCCAATTCTGATCAGCTCACACCTCCTGTGTCAATAGCCTGCAGCATCCCCTTGAGGTGCACAGACAGACCAGGTTTATAGAAGAGTCTTACCTTTATTGTGGCATCCTCTGAAGCAGAAACCATAACACTGAAAACTGGATGGAAAATTACTCTTGTGACAGGACTCCTGTGTCCACTCAACGCATACTTTTCTGGAGGACGAGGGATCCATTCTTTAGGGTCTCGCTTCTGACCAAGTGGTCCACCTGAAGTAAATTCTTCCTTAGCTTCATTTAGTTTGGATTCCAATTCCATAACCTAAATGGTTTTGGAGAGAGGGCAGGGAGAGAGGAGTGGAGAGAACAAACAAAAGTGTAAGACAAACAAAAGGTGATACCTGGTGATCAACTTTGTGATATATCACCAGCTAAACATCATGATATACTGATATATCACAATGTCTGAAATAAGACCTTGCAAGTCCTGAAGGACCAACACACATTGACCATCACCAAATCTACAGCAGCCCTGGAACTGTGCCACACAGCTCTCAAATTATCTCCAAGTACAAGCTGTAACAGCTAAAAGGAACCGAACAAAACCTGAGAGCCACAGGAAAATACCCGTCTGGTTATCTTGAAATCAATCCAACCCTCCTTAGCTCATTTTAGAGAAAATGTGTTTGTCGTCATTTTTACTTTACCTGAACTTTGTTCCGTTAGATATGAGTGTAAGTCTACTGCTCTGTCATTCCTTCCTTATCGGCCAGAATTTTTCTCTTTCCTGCATTTTGAATCAAATATCCTTGCTACGATTACCTTTAACAATGCTGCTTGTGTTTGTTTAAAGCAAAAACCTGCCAAGGCTTCAGCTGGATCCTATCTCCTACATACCTCCTAGCCTTGAGACCAGTGGGCACATTTAGAGGAATTAGGAGACTAGAGTTGGGTGATACTGGTGTTCAACTTTGTAATATATCAACAGCTAAACATCATGATATACTGATATATCACAATGTCTGAAATAAGAATGGAGCTATGTGGAGGCATTGGCTGACTTCACGGTTTTTCACACATTGTGATTCTTGCATAGCACACACAGACATAAATCATGATTTGCAATACATTGTCAGGTCAAAAATTATAAAACCGGTTATCATAGTATGGACTTCCAACCGGATACGTTGTTTTGCATACTTCTTTTAAAAGCACTGCAGCTGTGTTGCCAGCAATATACCAACTGAGCCTTGTACTTACCTTCTTTTGTAATCTTATAACTGATGTCCATTTCTTTTCCAAGAGTCCAGCATACTTCTTATCTAACTCTTCATTCTGAAGATCAAGACAATTGTTGTGAACACATAAATTGTAGGACTGGAAGGCACCCTCGTGGTCATCTAGCCCAACCCCCCTGCAATGCCATCAGTCCTGCTTAGCAGCATTTTCTCCCAAAATTAAGAACATCAAACAGAGCAATATTTTGCCAGCTTTTTTTTTTTAAATAAGAATAGCATTTTCTATTGTCTTAGAAATTGAAGGCATGGAGTTGCGGGGCTTATCAAGGAACCCTACAAACCTTTATATATTGCTTGATGCAAACATGTATGAAGCCAGAGATAAAACACATCCAGATCAAAAGCCAAAGGAACTAGCTATTTGGGGGGGAAAGCTCCTTCCATCTGCTTTCATGAGTGCTTCTGTGCTTTGGGGGGGGGGTCTTTTCCCCCCCTTTGGACCATGTGAATTGTTTAATGTGGCCACAATGAACTGCCACCCTTGCAAGTGTGGTGGTTTAATGGGAATGATGGGCTGATACACATTTTCCAGAACTGTCTAACTTCATTGTCCCACAAGTGGCCAAGCAGATGTCTTTGGGAAGGAACAAGCAGGGAATGAAAGCAATAACCCTCCATGTTTTGTTGCTCCCCAGCAATCAGTATTCTGTGGCACAGTGCCAGTAAATGTACAGGTTCTGCTTCTTAATTGTGCCTAATAAGCTCATCTTCCTCCATGAATTTGTCTGATCCCCTAAGCTTGGGTCCATCTTGTGGCAGCCAGTGCCATGCTCACACACATTCTGTCAATTACTCTGCCAGGAAGCCACTGCTGTAGTCATCAGTGGATGACCTTGATGAACAGGTTTGTGTTAAGAGGCACAATCCTCAGGATATGCATGATCCAACATCAACCAAGAGCACAAAGCAGACACAAGCACTGAACTATCTGGTGAAGTATCCTGAGCAAGTTTCCCTCCTTACATTATTTCTTCAGGGAAATAACTTATTGCTTACAGGAAGTTCTCAAGAGTTTATGAAAACCAAAAAATCACACCCTCCTCTCTGGTCTGCCACCATTCTGATTATCTGTGGAGTCAGGGTGTTCAACAAAGGCATGGCCAGAAACCACAGCCCAGCTGAGAAATGAATGTCAAGGGGAGTGGCACTGGTTAAAGTGCATCAGCTCCCCCACAACTACAAAATTATTATTATTATTATTATTATTATTATTATTATTATTATTATTATTATATTTAAACAAGTTGTGTGCCCTATAAATTAAGGGAAGAGGTTAATCTAAAAAATCAAAGGAAGTGCAAACAGATGCTATATGCAATGTTGAAGTTCTGGGGTCTCAGAGAGTCCAGCAATACTGGAGATTGTAAAAGGCAGGAGAATAGCAGAACGTCAGAACTGGTAATTGGATTATCTTCTTGGTTAAGAGGCCACAGTGGAGGCATTACCACCCTCTGTGCTTGGGGGAATTTGGGGTTATTTGTGGAACTAATTTGTGCTGGAGCCAAATGTAGCCCCTGAAGCAGTTGCACGGATAAGATTCCAATTCACTGGTGCTTGGGTTTTGGGGTCTTTTAGTTCATTAAGAGTTCTGCCTAATTCATACTCCCACAGCTTCACTACACAGCTCTCTCATAAGGAAGTGAAACACATCTCCCTAATGACTGCTGTATAACAAGGCTGCTTTGCATATCCAGGTCCTCCTTCTTACCTTTTGGGGGAAAGAGTTTTTAATGAGGTTGACGGGTATGCCAGCACTCCTTTCATCAAGCCCCATTTTCAATTACGCGTACAATGAGATTACAACCAGGACTTTATTTGAATGAGATTTGGGGAAATGAAATGTAGGGCCTCAAGTGGGTACTTTGGTTAAGGCAGACAAAATTCTACGCTTTTACAGCATGATTGGTAGGCCTAAAGGGTACTTAGGAGATTAGCATATATTTAAATGGTTCAGAGTCAGAGTCGCTTATATGATCTGAAGAAATAGTACAGTATTTATAGATCACACCAAGATAGCTATTCTTCCTTCAAAACCTACAAAGTAAGAGCTGAATTAGGAGTTTCAATTATTTCAAAAAGAGTTGGGTCAAATGCCTTAAGGCTGGTAGACATACACTTCCGTTACAAAGAAAGCCTAAACGCCATCACTTAACATTTAGGTAGTATAAACTGCATGCTTGTTGTTGTAGGGAGCATGGAACACAGAAGCAGCACTGCTGTTTCTACCGAAAGCCTGTATTATTCAAATAAGGTCAGCAGGATAAAACATGGAAGAGGAAGACAGGAAAGTACAGATGAGGTGAGGATAAACTGGTAGCAAATGACACATTACTAGCAAGGCCATGGCAGTCCAGGCAAGGCTTTGCAAGAAGCAGAATCAAGTAAGTGCTAAACAACACTGTCTCACAAGAAATGTGCTTAAAAGCGCACCTAAATATTATACCAAGATGGAATTGTTTAGAAATCCTATATAATCTGAAAACAAGAACTGCAGATGGTATAAAAACTTCTGTTAGAAAGAGAATTCCTATACGGGACTGCTCTTGCATTTTCCACAGTCCTTTGGTAAGGTTTCTATGTCCATGTGATATTTTGGCCTGTATGTGATGAAATATGGCTGGAGTTGCCACTGAAGAAATTTATAGTACCCATTTTAACCTCTCCCAAATCTGAGTTTTTTATTGGAGCCTTTAGTTTTTGCTGCAAGTGTAAAACATGTTGATTTCAAAATGTATTATATACGTTACACATAGCTAGAACTATTCCAGAGGAATTCCCCAATTAAAGGTGATCAACCAGGTCCTTTCTAGAACAGTTAAAGGCTATAGACTTGGATTAAGGAATGGGTTTTCTTTTAATGAGATAGGCCATGTGAAGTTAATAACTACAATGTGATAGGATAGATATCCTTCATGCTTTTTAGTTTCAAGGACAATGTGACATGGTGCAAAGGTTTATAGACATGTGAACATTGTAAGAGCTTCTTTGTTCAGGCAATGTCCCACCTAGTCCAGCATCCTATTCTCTGTGACCAACCAGATGCCTGTGGAAAGCATGGAAGCAGGACCTGAGCGCAACAGCACTCTGCCCACCTGTGATTCCCAGCACCTGGAATTCAGAGGCAACAGTGCCTGACAGTGTAGGTGGAACATGGCTATTGTGGCTAGTAGTGAATATCTTGGTCCATTTGCCTTGCATTCTCAATGTACAGACCTCAAGTAAAGATAGGTGGAAAATTAACAATTCCACAAACTTGGTTAACTTAACAGTCACTGATAGCAGAAGCTTAAGTAACCATTGCAGAGATTTGTGAGCATTCCATTCCATTACCTCTATTTGGAAAGTTACTGCATATATGACAGAAAGGTTAATCAGGAGCATCACACAAGGAATACGAAGTCTGTACTCACCACATCAAGCTCTGCTTCCTTTTTAAAAACAGAGTATGCCTCTTCATAGCCATTAGAACGAAGGTAATCTGCTATCGCTCGATTTCTAAATGAAGTAAGATTTAGGTCTTTAATTAATATTCTTTTTATAATTAATTCTGTAGAAATTTCTCTCCCCCTCCCATCCACAAAGCTATGTACCCAAACATGCTTGACTGGAACAAGTAAAAGAACAAGTAAAAGAATACCTCCTTCCCTTTTTCTTTGAACTAATGGCTAGTTCTCTTTTGGATATTGTGCACAACGGTTTATTGAACTTTCTGGTGGTCCTTATAACTTCCCTCCATACTCGTTGTAGTATAAAAAAAGGTTCTTCACGTGCTGTAGGATAATAGTTATCTACTGCCAGGACACTGATTGGGAAAAGCATTCTTGTTGTTTTGCCTTAGCCTCTCAGATACTTTATAGACCATGGTATAATCTTGGACCACCTAATAGGAATGGGAAAATTTGCTGCGGTTCCCTTGTGGTTAGGTGAGTTTTCTACTGTTGTGCCAGGGGGCAGGGGAGATAGAACATCCTCTTCTGACCAATGCAAATAATCCCAGGGGCTTTTCCTATTACTCAAATATCTAGACGTTGCTAACTGGAGGTGGTTGTCCAAGGATCTGGAGTTTACCATCATCAGTGTGCTGATGAAATTCAATTATGCTTCTCCTTTTTCTTAAATCCCACTGCGGCAGTGGAAACCCTGAATCATTACTTGGAACCAGTAATGAGCTGGCTGAGAAACAATAAACTGAAACTCAACCCAGGTGTGACAGGAGTGGTGGGGAGTGTAGGATTTTTTGATCAAGTAATTAGTGAACAGGACCTGGGCAGTGGCATATGCATCCTTGAACTGCTGATCCACAGAATGGGACTTCTCTAGGATTCCTAAGAAGTGGCGGTGGCCCAGAGTGCCTTCTTCTTCACAAAGTGCGCCAGCTGTACCCTTGCCTTGATAAGGGATACATGCCCTATCACTCTAATGCACTCTGTGCAAATCTGCATTTGAAGAGAATTCAAAAACTTCAACAGGTCAAAAATGCCAGCATCTGTATTTGTAACTGGTACACTCTGCAAGGACCACACAACACCCCAAGAGATCTATGTTGGTTACCTGTTTCCATCTTCAATTTTAAGTGCTGGCTTTGACCCTAAAAGTCTTACTTAGCATTAATATCTGAAGCAACATTCCCTCCCATATCTTTTATTTCTTTTTTTTGTCTCATCATCAAACCTTTTATTGGCATCACATACAAACATCCATAGTAAATCAATACAGAATTACCACCTCCCCTTCATTTGTCAAATGAAAAGAGGCAAAAAAAAATCTAACATTACATCTCTAGGTCTCCGGGGAGATCAGGCGTCTGCAATGTGTTTCTGCGACAAAAAACCAAATAAAGATATTTAGCCACTAATTTGGTGAGCTCCTGATCATTCCCCAGTAATAGAAAATGTATGACCTCCAACTCTGGTTTCCATTTGGGAATGCAGCGTTGTTCTAGAAACTGCTGGCAGAGATCAGCATATAGTTTACATTTAAGAACCATGTGAGTAAGAGTTTCCATCAGGTGATCTTCACAGGGGCAAATTCTTTCTCCTTCCACCATTCCTGAGAACCTACCCCAAAGGAGGTTTGATGGGTTTGAATTAAACCTGGCCATCAAAAATGCCCTTCTTTCTTGAGGGATAAGCAGAAATTCAAGATAATTATAATTAGTTTCATGTGCCCAAGAAAGCTGAAAGTAAAGAGGGGAACATGTTTTCTCTGCTGCTGCTGTTAGTTCCTGGCATTAAATGTCCCACAACTAGTTTTTATTATAGCCTTGGCAGACGGTGGAGGCATCGATCACAAAAGTTCCATTGACAGTCCAAGGTGCTGTATCTTTATGTTAAACTGTTGTAGCCCTGGGGAAAGAAAGGGGTCTGACAAGACCACCGAAGAAAGGATCTTTATCTAATGTGGGGTAGATGTTTAACCAACATAGAAGAAATCTCGCCCAGGCAACAGTCTCTACCTTGTGTTGACCTCCCTCTAGACACAAGGCTGCATAGGGTACACAACGTGGGACAGCAAAAATCTTAAAAAGGAAAGCTGCCTACACTAGTTCTACCAGTTGGATAAACCCTGGCAGCCAGACTGGAATTCCATAGAGCAACTGAGCTATTATTTTGGTGTTGAGGACCTTGAGGGCAGAGGGGATATGCGAATTACCTCTTGTTATGAAAAATCGCATTATGGCCTGCATAGACATCTTACTGGCATTCGCCGCCGTTGCACGGTGCGAGGACCATAGAAGCCTATGATGGAATGTAATTCCCAGATAGTTAAATTCAAATACCTGCTGGATGGGTTTTCCACCAAGTACCCAGCTATAGCTCTTGCGTGAATTCCCAAAAACCATTATTTTGGTTTTATCAAAGTTCATGCACAATTTCATTCTGGACAGATAGTCAATACAGGAATTTAACAATTGTTTTAGGCCAATTCTTGTCCATAAAAGCAAAATCATGTCATCTGTGTATAGGAGAATGGGGATGCTTGATGCATTGAGTTTTGGGTTATCCACCTGTTTTAGTGAAGAAGTGAGGTCATTAAGAAAAAGATTAAAAAGAGAGGGAGTGAGTTCACAGCCCTGCTTTACTCCTCTGTTTATAATGACAGGATCTGTCATTACACTCCCTGGTGTTGTTCTTATATGACAGGTGTTCTTTGTATAAAGCTTTTTGATCAAGTATAGTAATCTAGGTTCTAGGCCCATTGTCTCCAATTTGGTCCATAACAGCCCCCTGTCAATAGTGTCCAAAGAAGCCTTGATATCTAGGAAAGCCACATAAAGACATTCTTTATGAAGCTGCATATACTTAGCGGCTAAGTGAGATAACACCATGCAGTTGCATAAAGTGGATTTCCCTGGCCTAAGCCCTGCCTGCTCTTGGACCTATGATGTTATTTTCATCAAGCCAAGTAGTTAGTTTATTTAGCAGATGTTTAGCGCACAATTTCCCGATGTTTGACAATAGACATTGGCCGATAGTTGGATGGCAGCTTTTTGTCACCCTTTTTAAAGATTGGGATAATTAAAGATTGCTGCCATGAGTTAGGCATGATACCAGCTCTATCTATCACAGTGAATAGATCCGCTAGTATCAGAGCCCACCACTCTGACTTGGCTTTGATCAATTCAGAGGGAATACCATCAGGGCTGGCAGCCTTTCCTGCTTTCATCTGATCAATTAAACTTGTAACTTCGGTAATGGAGACAGGGGGCCACTCATTCGCGAAAGTAAAAATGGCATGGTCCTGACTTTTCCAAGATGGTGGCCCGAGACAGCAGCCTAGGCAGAGCTCTTGCCTTCAATAAAGCTTTTAAGTAGTTTTTAGCTACTTCCTGATTCTAATCTCACATTTTTAACGTCTTACTGGCTGTCTCATCGCCTCTCCTTGTTTTTAGTTTATTGTTTTATTGTTTTACAGCTCAACCTGATTTACCACAACAATGAATGCCCGATGAAACCTGCCTCTGTGACTGACTTGCAGTTTTGTCTACTGACTAAAATTTTCCATCCCCAGTTCAGAAACCGAACAAATCGTAAGTAACGAGGATTGTTTTGGATTGTTCCGGGGGTCTTGACCATGCCCTGATGCCCAAGAAAAAGCAGTTCTGTGCCAAGCCACTTGACCAGATCCAAATCTAAACAACTAAGTTTCACTGACTTCTCGGAATGGATAACTCCCAAAATAGCAAAGGGGCTACTGATAATGGGCTAGGAACAAGTTCGGAAGTCCAAACGGCGGAGGGAGATAATCTCCATGGCGGTGACAAACAATCCCTAGATCGTTCCAATCCCCAGCAGTTAGACAGTGAATGGGAAGATCCCCCCAAACAGCTAAAAGGCCTTAGATCAAAAGGTTCAAAGAAAAACAGACCTACAGGAAAGCCCACAAAGATTAAAGCAACCCAAGCAGCTCAGAGTAACAGCCCATACCGCCATTCAAATAACATCTCAAAAGCTAACTAATCTGCCTGGAGCAACAGAGGAGTTATTTACTGGAGAATTGTTAAGCTTGATTGGTGAGCAAAGCCTTCTCACTGCAAGGTCTCTAGCGTTGATCGTCTGGAAGTTGGAGAGCATTGAGGATTGTGTGGCGAGGGGTCAGAAGGAGGAGAGCCTGGTGCGGTCCCCTGAACCCCAGGGGAAGAATGCTGAGAATGCTCAACCAAGCAGGCTGGAGCCCTTCAATTCTTCAAGGAAGAGCACCCAAGATGCTCAGACAAAATTCTGGCCCTGGAACGTGACCAATGGCCCACACCCCACTTGAAAGTGTTTGCAGTTGGATCAGATAGTTTTGATCATCTAAAATAATTAGGAGAACAAAGGGTGCTGGATTACCAGACCAAGAGTTTGTTCTTCCTTATCTGATCTACTGTGATTAGACATAGGCTCTTTGGAGCTAAAAATGATAGAAAAATTGCTGAGCCACCCAAACGTAATAAAACTGCTTCTCAAATTTCATAGCCATGCCATTGCCCTGCTGCTTCCCAAAATGTGTGTCTTTTTAAGTCGATTTCACATTTCAATTAGAAGGGTGTTTGCAGACTTAGACGCTGTGCCTTTATTTTTGTGTGTGTCACACACCCCTACATTCACAGAACGGTGCAAAAAAAATAAAACAAGTAGGAATTTAATTTAAAAAATCAATGAATCAAAATTACAACATAGAAAGCAACATCTTAAAAACAAACAGTACAAAAATAAAAAAATTCCTTCCAGTAGCACCTTAAAGACCAACTAAGTTAGTTCTTGGTATGAGCTTTCGTGTGCATGCACACTTCTTCAGATACTTTCGTGCATGCACACGAAAGCTCATACCAAGAACTAACTTAGTTGGTCTTTTAGGTGCTACTGGAAGGAATTTTTTTATTTTGACTATGGCAGACCAACACGGCTACCTATCTGTAACTAGTACAAAAATAGAAAAACTTGTCAAAGCCCTACTACTCCCCTCCGAAATATTGGTAGGAGTCAGGTCCTTACTTCTTGTTTAAAATACAAAATGGAAACATGCACCTCAGTGGAGAGTTGCATATACTCAGAGCCCTGCCCCAGATCCCAGACCTCCTATCTCATCCAAAAAAGGAACCAACGGGAAGGCCTCATTTGCTGATCTAAAGAGATGAACAGATCGGTAAGAGAGAATGAGCTCTTTCAAATCCTTAGGGGTCCCAGGTAATTTAGGTCTTAACTCAATGTAACCACCATGGATGACACCTTGGGTGTCATCAGCATTATTTTTTGACACCTCAAACCAAATCCTTCAATGACTGCTTCCAGCAACTTCATATAAATAATAAAAAACTGATTACAAGACACTCCTCTATACATTAGGACCATCCAGAGTCTCCTTTGCAAATGTTCCTGCTATCTGAGGTACTGTGTGTGGTCATATGATCTAGACCAGCATTCACCCATTTGGTGCCTTCCAAATGTTTTGTTGACTGCAACTCATCACCTGTGGCCATTGGCCATTCCAGCCAGGGGCTAATGATTGTTGGGAGTCTGAAACACCCAAATGGCACCAAGATGGTGAAGGCTGATCTAGTCGCTTCTTGGCAGTGATATGGCAGTTATGAACTTCCTACCCCAATAATTTCCCTTGGCAACTTCTTTCAGCCTTTTGAAGGCAGAATGAAAACCTTTCCACTTCAGAGAGCTTTTAGCAGAGTTCCAAAGCTGGCTTAAACTCTCTTCTCTGGTGTTTTAAGAACAATGGACAAGCAGGGAGCTAAGATGAGAATGGTTCAATTGAAGCTCTCTTCAAATTGGCCTGAAATAAATCAAACAAAGCTAACATGCATCACCAGAGATAAGGCCACCTGGAACCTAAGACTATTTACTACAGAGGTCCCAGTACAATAACTGTTGGAAGGGAGTGTCTTCTGGCCCAGAATCTGCTCCTTGTTGGATGGAGCAGAGATCATGAAGCATCTGCATCTCTAAATGTAAACGGGAGAATGAGAATATCCCCATTCTTAAAGTCAATTTGTGCTACAATTGATTTCCCCCTTTATTTACTTTTTTAAAAATTGCTCATGCTTTCTCTCTCTCTCTCTCTCTCTCTCTCTCTCTCTCTCTCCCCCCCCCCCCAATAAATGAAGGCCCTTAGTTTAATTATTCAGTGGAACAAATATAACTCATTCGCAGGGACTGAAAATTTTGGGCTTTCCCCTGTGATGGAGGTGTGTGTGTGTGTCCCAATTCACAATCACATTAAACCTTAGTTTATTTTAAACTATGCTTTAAGATGAACAAGCAAATCATGCTTCACTCCTTTCTTCAGTTTTCTAGGGAGGAAATAAAACACAGAGACATTAGACATGAACCAGCACTACTAACAAGCCATGTCAGCAAGCCAAGAACAAACCTTGGTTTAACATTATGGTTAGGAGAGAAAAATCCCTGAGTGCTGACTCACACTTTAGCATCAAGCCAGCCTCTGGTTTGTTTGCTCCCTGGTGCACTGAAGAAAAGAACAGGGAAGCAGCAGCACTGGGACTATTGAACAACATGCACCACCAGAACATTACTGGTTCACTTCAACTCAGAGTTTAAGAACTGCATTGCATTGGCTTGGCAGGTTCAGATCTAACAGGATGCATAAGTCTAATCTAAGCTGTGGTTTAAAGCAGGTGAAAGAAAACTGTGGCCCTTCATATGTTGCTGGACTCCCAACTCCCAATATCTTGCTGGAGGTTGGGAGTCCAACAACATCCAGAAGCCCACAGGTTAGCAACCTCTGGTTTAAAACAACACAAGTATTGGCCTTTCTACTACTCATTTACTATTGCTTTTTATAATGACTAGGTCATGGGTAGGCAAACTAAGGCCCGGGGGCCAGATCTGGCCTAATCGCCTTCTAAATCCAGCCCACGGACGGTCCAGGAATCAGCGTGTTTTTACACAAGTAGAATGCACCCTATTATTTAAAATGCATCTCTGGGTTATTTGTGGGGCGTACGAATTCGTTAATTTTTTTTTCCTTCAAAATATAGTCCAGCTCCCCACAACATCTGAAGGACAGTGGACCGGCCCCCTGCTGACAAAGTCTGCTGACCCCTGAACTAGGTTCATAGGAGGGTGCCAACAGACTTGCAAAAAAAACACCAACTCACTTATCATATACAAGTTAGAGGAACATTAATCAAATGGCATCTTCACAGCTGTGTCCTCCTGTCACGCAAGTAACATGCACACGAGGATGTCAGCCAAACCTGCACTGCACTGGCCTGACATCTTCAGATGCACCCTTGCTGCGCAGTAACAGGATGCACAAGTTCCTTGTGTTTGTTGTTGCTCTGCAACGTCACACCTGCTAATTTGAGGCAGCCCCACCCATACCAGATGGAACAAGAACAAAATGAATCTCTCAAATATATAAATGGCTAACAAGCCAACTTGTTGACTCTGAGAGCCAGTGTGGTGTAGTGGGTTAGAGTGTCAAATTAGGATTTTGGAGATCAGGGTTCAAATACCCACTTGGCCACAAAGTTCACTGGGCGACCTTGGGGACCAGTCACTGCCTCTTAGCTTAGCTTACCTCACCTCACAGGGTTGGTTTTGATGATTAAATGGGTGCCAGAATCGTGTATACCACCTTGAGCTCCTTGGAGAAAAGGTGGGATATGCATTCAATAAAATAAAATTAAAAAATGAGGGAGCCTTGACTGTCACTTTGGGGACTTCATTGTCCTTGTTTTGGCTATATCACAAAGTTGCACACAGGTGTTGCTGGTCTACAGGGGCATTTTCATTGCCAAGTGTTGACAGACATGGGCTAGAATAATAATATTCATTTACAGAGGTGATTGCCAAACAGGACCAGTGGTCAGGGATGATGGGAATTGTGGTCCCAAAACAGCTGGAGGGCCAAGTTTGGTCATCACTGATTTACAGGGTCAAAATCAAATGTTGGAAGTACTTTACAGACATTTTCAAGTATTCCTTAAAATACTGGACTATTCTATAGGCTGGTTATCTCATCCCAAATTGCAGGAAGGGGAATAAGAGCCTATGGGGGAGCTGCTTGCCTAAGGTGTGCTCATTGCTGAATTGGTCTAATAAATCCCACCTTATATCTGTATCTGCTCACAGCAGGGTTGACTAATTCTGCAAGGCTTGGAGGCAATCACTATTTCTTAAAAAGAAAGACCAGGAAACAGAGGTTAACCTTGATACACAGCATCACCAAGCCCAGGAAGAGCAGTGTAAGGGGTTCTGCAGTTATGGAGCACTTACACACTGTGATAACATAACACAGCCCAAAGAGATGCAGCAACGAACTGTTATGCCTGGTCTTTACATGCAGCAAAAATGAAGTGGCAGAATGGACTATTTTCATTTCAGATTGCGGCCAGATCAATTTCTGAATGCTTCGCTGTATTAAAAAATGCTCTGAAATCAAAACACTAATACCACAGGGTATCCCTGGTACCTGGTACCCTGGTACCCCAGGTAACTTTTACCTGGAAGACACTTAGCACACAGGAGAGCAATGAGAAGTGGCATTTCCTCCCACCTCATTCTCCTGCATGCCATGACTCCAGTTCAACTCCTGAAAACAATTTTAGTTTCTGTTACAAGCAAAAGTGTGGGCAGGCTATTCAACCACACCTTCATTAAAATGCTGTAGTCATCAGAGGCACTGTGCAGGCTAGGAGTCACCTTCCCTTGTAAACAGGTATGTGGGTGTGGGTGTAAAAATACACTAATTTGTGGAAGGCACAGAACTTTGTTTCTCTTTTTAAACAAAATCTTGCAGAGATAGTGTTGAAAGTGTGGGTACAAGGCTTCAGGCTCTGCATAGCTTTCTGCTCCTCCTCATGACTGCCAGCAGAACCATTACTAGACGATGTTTTTAATCAATGAAATCAATCGTGGAGATATAAATTCAGCATTTGTCACATAATTTGTCATCCTATTTGCAGATGTTATGCAGTTAAAACTTCAGAACACACAGTCTTTATTCCAACCATTTGCAGTTGTTTTTGAGCTACCATGTGACCAAGAATGAGCAAAGCAAGAAGTCAATTTAACAGCAGCAGACATCACAATGCTGGCACATGCTCCAGAGATTAGCATGCATGTCAGTGCAAGCATCAGATATTGACCCCTGCAGTGATGAGGACAAAAGAGACACCCTTGTTCTAACAGATGGTGCTCTGACAGTCAAGGTAGACTGTGGCCTAAATGAAAGGGACCTGGCATTTACTTGGCTGGCTGAAGCAGGACAATATTTGTCAGCAGATCAGTTAGCAATTAACTGACCAGTTAACTGTTCAAATACTGCTGAAAGATCACCTTGCCAGCATTACAGGTTTGCTTAACATACAGTGTTAAGTTCTTGGAATGCCGTAAGTATCTTAACAGGAGTATCAAATAATTTTGTCTACCGCCTAACTCATGCAGAAAGAGAAAAGCAGTGCCCTTTGTGAGCAAGTGCTCTCAGCCTCAGTGAATCCTTATCTTGCTTATTCAGTTAATAGAACTCAAACATATTCTACTCACTAAATGCTCTCCTTGGAATATGCAAGCCAACTCTGCCCAAAACCCCCCAAATACAGAAAAATGTGCACCAGCAACTGCAATAGATGTACATTTACGGAAAATAAACCCTTCCTCAAGAGAGCATTACAATTATTTATTCTTAACACAAACTTTTGTTAGCAATATAGAAACCATATTCTGCAGACTGGGACTGGGTATATTATAGCCATACTTTGAAAACTGTAACAGTTCCTACCTATTTTCAGGCCCAACTGAGAAGAGCTGGTTTTGACCTGTAAAGCCCTTCACAGGTCAGGACTGGGAACGTTAAGAAACATCTCCCTCCATATATTATCTAACAGGTGCTTTCCCCACCCATGGTCTTTCCAGTAGTGGCACCCCTGTTGTGGTACACTCTCCACAGAAGTTCCACCTGGCACCTTTCTTACTATCCTTTCAGCAGCAAGTAAAGAAAGACCTTCTTACTTTCCTGTGCATTTTAGATGTCATTTTAATCCTGCATTTATAACTTTGAAGCTTTTAAGATAAATTTGGTATTCAAGTTAGAACAGGCATAGGCAAACTTGGCCCTCCAGATGTTTTTGGGACTACAACTCCCATCAACCCTGACCACTGGTTCTGTTAGCTAGGTTTGATGGGAGTTGTAGTCCCAAAACATCTGGAGGGCTGAGACTTCCGGGTTAGCGCCTCCGGCAATGGCGGATTTCCTCTGATCGGGAGGAATCCGCTTCGTGGAAATCAGGGTCTGGACCGCCACGGCGAGGCGGAGACCCATTAAAAACCACAGGCGGGAGAAGCCTGTGGACGTGGGATTCGGCTGGCACCCTTTGCGGCTCCCCTACTTGCGGGGAAACCCAGTTTCAGGGATCCGGAGCGACGTGGGGTGAGTGGCGTGGTGCTTCGAATCGACTGCTCTTTTCACGGAGTGAAGCCGCACTGCTGTTGTCGAAAAGCGCTGACTTTTTCCTGTGGACAATTGGACTTTAAACAACTACCCGTGAGTAGAACGGAAAATTGGATTATTAAATATCTTAATTTGGCACCGAAGCGGGAAGGTTCCAAACAGGAAGTCCGCCTTCCGCTTTTGTAAATAGATTGAAGCAAAGACATTGCAAGCTAAAGTCTGGAAAGTCTTTTGTAAAGGATTAAACCTCCATCGGCTAAAATTACTAAACCCCCCTTGGAAGCAGGAGAAGAGGGGGGAAACTTCAGATTGTTTAAGCCTGCAGGAGAGAGAGTGAAGAAAGATAAATTACCACCGTTTTGAACCTGGGAACGGGCTGCCAGGAAGCGACGTTTTGGGAAAGTTCATTGACTGTGAATAAAACGTATGTTGACAGATAGTCAAATAAGAGAAACATATTGATTCCAATGTTTCCTTTTGCACTTAAAAGGAGCAAAATATCTGAAAATCGAAAATAACTTTGTTGCTGGACCTGCTTGTAAAAGGACGGATACAAATATAAATTGTTTCCCCTAGAGGGAGCTTTTGAAACTGTTGCAGGAGTGGATCTGGGGAATTCTCCAGCTGCAGAGATTAAAGACCGTGAGAATTAGACATTGACCTTGGACAAGAATGTGGACAGAAGAAGCCTTAGTGATTGCTTTCTGCAAGACAAGTGCCTTATTGGAACAGCTTCATGAGAAGACGGATGTGATGATTACTAAAATTGACAATTTTGGACAAAAAATGACTGATTTGTGACAAAAAGTGAATACTTATACAGAAACTACCCAGGAACCGACCCAGAAATCTGTTTTGACATGGCAAGCTGTGGAGAAGATAGAGGAGGAGGTTGTTGTTGAACCTCAAGTAATACAAGTGGAGAGAGCCTCGGCCTTGTATGAACATAAGCTGTTGTTTTTGATGACCGAATCTGGAGAAAGCCAGATTTGGAGAGATGGAGTCCCGCTTGGATTGGAGAAGGAAAGTTGGATAGATCCCCTTATGCAGGGACGTTTTGGCTTTTGGGATCTGGTTTTGGGCCAGGGGGAGATTGGAGTGGTGGGGGCCTTCAACTGTGGAGGGATTTTGAAACATGGTCTGAAATATCCTTTGGATTTTAGTTCTGACTATGGAGAATGGGCTGACCTGTCGAGAAGGGATAAAGACATTGTTAGGTTGGAGTCTCCCCGAGATCTACTCCTCAGTGCTAAAGAAAGGAAATTAAGAACAAGATCAGCAGAAGACAAAGTAAAGTGCAGATATAAATACGAAGAAGATCTGCAGAAGGGACATGGAAGAGAGTTAAGAGCCTCGGCAGAAGGTCACCAGGTTGATGGACTATATGGAATGGATAGAAAGGACTGACAGAACCCGAGACCAGGGAGAAGAGACGGTGGATGAAGATTGGAAAAAAGTTTAAAAATTTATTTAGCGAAATACTGTAAAATTAATGAGTGTTAGAAAAATGTTGGAATGAAACTATACGGCTTTAGTAGAAATGTTATAAGGAGTTATGTACAAATAAGTTTTAGGGTTTTTTATGGTAAGATAAGGTTAAAATAAATTAAGACAATTAAATGACAGAAAATAGTGAAAGATGGAAAGGATTTGCTGAAATAATTAATAACTAGAATACAAAAAAGGGAGGTGTGAGGAGGTCGATGAAACAAGTTAATGAAAGATAAAGATATGGAAATATTGGATGGGTTTTTAATTGTTTTTTTTATTTTTGCTTTGATGTATTGTGTGCTTTGTTCTTTTTTATATGTATTGATTTGTATTGTTTAATTTCTTTTTTCTCTCTTTTTCTTACTTTTTTCTGTACTCTTAAATTTTCAATAAATATCATTTTTTTAAAAAAAAGAGTTTGCCTATGCCTGAGTTAGAATAAAACAATTAATTTTGTAAACAGTCCTATCACTATAGCTGAAGTGTGGGGTGAAAATATTTAGAAATAAAAACATATTAGATATTGTACAGCAAAACACTCATGTTCCAGACCACAATCTCACAATATAAAAAACCTGGAGCAAATGACAGGCAGATAGGGAAGAAAAGCAGGGAGTCAGGAATGTACTCAGGCTTAACTGTATAGGTTTCTGACAGGTCTGTGTTTCTTTTTATAAAGAATGTATGTCCAACCAATCAAGGGCACTAAGGATGGTCTACAATAAAACAAAAATTTCATCCTAATACATATTAACAGCATCGACAATCATTAGAACAGCAGCAGGAGGAACAAAATGCTCAGTCCAGATTGAAGACTTGGCAAAGACAGCCCTCTGAGCAGTAAAAATAAACCTGAAAAGAACTGGGCTTGCCACCGATTTCTTGTAAGGACCTTCTGTAGCATGAGTAAGGAACCTCCAGAATGTGAGGTAACTGGGTCCCAATTTGACCTGCAAGGCAGTTTCTCCCAAGCCATTCCCACCTGTCCCACTCCTGATATCCCATGGCATCAACTGTGGAACAGCCCACAACCACAGCTTCAAAGTTAACAGAAGCATATCAGACATGTGCTTACAAAGCCTGCCAAGTTGAGTAGGAAGATATTTTTTTTCCAGAATACAAATTCCATCCTATTCCCACCCATCTCCCCAAAAAACAAATTAACATCATGGCCAGCACACTGCTTAGCTCCAGAATTTGGAGGATCCCACAAAATTACTAAACCCATTTCTTCATTCTTGCTTTGTGGCCAGATCTATTTTTTAAATTATTTTTAAAAAAACTAATGTCTAGTGCATTCTTATTAAGATGCCCACAGAAAGCTTTAAAATTGGTTAAGAAAACATGATCGCGTCCGATCCATAACAGCCAACTGAAAGCAAGGTAAGATTAATATTCTTGAGCTACTTACAGTTCATCTCGTTGCCTCTGTGACAGCACCATTGTGGCTGTGATGTCAAGTTAACGTGATTCAGCTGTCTCCTCCTCGTCAAGCAGCTTGGGATTCTGGGATCCACAATTCAGTCTGCCACAAAGTGGCTTCAACCCAAAGGACAATGTGTCTCCACAAGTAAACTCTACCAAGCAGACCGGATGCATTCAACAAGGAAGATTCATTCCATCTAGAAAATGCAAGAGTTTGTGCAATTATTGCTATGAAGAACTTCGGCAACACTGAAGTACTGACTACTCATTAGACAAATGTTATTTTTATTTATTTGTTGAAAACATTTATAAACTGCTTAATAAGTTTTTAAAAAAAAACTCTTATGCAGTGTACAATATTCTATTAAAAGACAATTACAGCCTATAGCTAATAAAACATAAAAGCATCTAACACACAGCTAATAAAACATAGTTAATAAAACATAAAAGCATCTAACACAGAAAAAACAGTAAGTTCAAACACATTAAACGGGGGCAGAAAAGTAAGTCTTGTTGGTAGAAGCTGGGAAAATTAAGGGTTGCATATAATTTGGCCATCCATCGTAACAAAGAGAAAAGCAACAACTATGCAGAGTGCAGAAAATGTAATAAATACTTTTGTAATTCCACTAGGGTCGGCCTTTAGAATGGGGACCAACCTTTAGCTCCATCCTGCCATATGAAATTCACTATTTTGTTTTATTTTTACTACAGGTGCCCACCTTGCTCCTCATCCTCTTTCTTTCTCTCAGTTTGGGGACACATGCCAAACTTTATATTGGCTTTGTACTGGTTTAATGACTTGATGAGGTGCAAATTAGTTTGCTAGAGACCCTTAGTTCCCTTCCCACAGAACATCAGTTCCAGGCAGGGGTCTCCAAGAAGAAGAAACAACTGTAAAAACAGTCAGTCCTATAGCATAAAAATGTTCTCTTCCTCTTAAAATATTTTTAAAACTGAAAACAGTATTGACAACACTAATACAAGTCAATACAAATTAGGGAGCAGCCAAAACCCAGTGAACTACAGACAACAGTCCAATAACATTATTACTACACTCAACATACAAAAAATTAACAGGCAGGTTACAGAGTACCATAGTGACCCAAGAACTCAAGTCATTTCTTTCTGTACTCAGAGTTAACGGCTATGATTGAACACTTCTCCACTTCTTTATGGGGTACAGACAGGACAGCTCAATCAATAGGGCATAAGACTCAATCTCAGGGCCATGGATTCAACCCTCTGTGGGTAAAAAAAGATTCCTGTATTGGTCTAGATTACCCTTGTGATTCCTTTCAACTGTACGATTCTATGATTCTATGAAAAGGCATTTACTTTTACATTATTTTTTTATGTTGTCACTGTCTCTCCTACAAAATCTGAAGCCTTGATGACACCAGAATGGCAGGGTTACTTTGCCAAACTGCCACACACTCAATCCATAGAACCTCTCCAAGGCCAGTCCTAAAAAAACAACTATCAATGAAACATTTAAAGAGAGAATTGTGATCATCAACTATTTTCAGGTGATCAAGTGCAGCAAAGAGTTTAAAACACCAGACTGAAGTGGTACAACTCAAGACACAGGTTTACTACACACCTCAATGAAACTAGTCCATACCAACTTTCCTTGGTGGTATAAAGGTGGCATTTTGGGGAGAAGAGTTTAATGCAGTGCTTTTTTGCTTTAAAAAAATGTTTAGGGGTACTCTCATTTTCCTACTCATATTGAAACACTGCCCCTCAATGAGGCCAAACTTAGATTGACAAAATGTTTAGGGGTATGCATACCCCCGTGTACCCCCAGAAAAAATCACTGGTTTAATGCATAGCAATATTCAAGCAACAGCACAACAAAATGATTTTTGAAAAAAAGAAAACACAACCGTAAGTATCTACACAAAGTGTTAACTTTGCCATGAGCTCACTAGATGGCATTAGGATAATACTGACCCACCTGAAGCTCTGCCTAAATGCTATTTTTAAAATGATCAATGAGGAAGGAAGAGCTGCTCAATATCAACTTGAGATACTTCATGCATCCTGTTTTAAGTATATAGTCAGCTTGTGAAGTAAGCCCACAACTTACGCGGGGCTTACATTCCAGGATCTCGCCTAAAGCCAAAATTGCATATACAGTGGTACCTCAGGTTACATACGCTTCAGGTTACAGACTCCACTAACCCAGAAATAGTGCTTCAGGTTAAGAACTTTGCTTCAGGATGAGAACAGAAATTGTGCTCCGGCGGCGCAGCAGCAGCAGAAGGCCCTAAAGTGGTGCTTCAGGTTAAGAACAGTTTCAGGTTAAGAACAGACCTCC
Source organism: Podarcis liolepis (assembly GCF_965112155.1). Lineage (NCBI taxonomy): Eukaryota > Metazoa > Chordata > Lepidosauria > Squamata > Lacertidae > Podarcis > Podarcis liolepis. Next base: position 36,364,560 of record NC_139567.1, read on the forward strand.
AGAACGAATTAAGTTCTTAACCCGAGGTACCACTGTAGTCAAAACACATTGGGTTCAATGGCATGTGGGATTGCCAAAGTCTTTTTTCTGCAGGTACCTGCCCCCCCTTTAAATTACCAAGTACATGAAGCTGAATGCGCACAAGTTAAATGCCAGTAAGTTGCACGCTTACTGTATCTACATAGTTTTTCATAAAACTTGGCTATCAAACTAGAGTTGGTAAATATGAAACACTTGAGATTTTTCCTGGAATTCTGCACACAGAAAGCAATTCAGCTCCTCAAGAATTTTAGCATTCTTTTACAGATGCTAACTTCATTAGAGTTCTCATTGGCACTACTTTGGAGACTCTTATTTTATTCCCCAAATATGAGAAGTCGTGAACATATAAAGATTCTTAGCAGAGCTTGCATGGTATGGGACGGACTCTTTCACCTATGATAACAATTTGCTATCATTTTAGGAGTCAGACAGAATATTATTTGTTGTTGTTGACCTCACAGACACACACACACAGTGCCTCTTCTCTCAACTGGCATCATTCCGCTGCTGCAGTTCTCAGCGAGGACAGATGTGCCATTCCGACAAAGAGCTGCCTCTATGATCTTACAAGGAATCCAAGTACTGCAGGTGTTGCTGCTGTGTAAACAGCAGTGTCGTCATCCTGCACAGTGCCAGAAGCACTGCCTGGTTGTTATGTATGTACTCTGACAAGAAGTTCTGCATGCCACAAGTCACTAGTAGCAACCAAAGCTACAAAGGCAATCGAAATAAATTAGATCCAGGAAAACAGGTCAAAGTGCATTAATAACAAACTCCTACCAGATACCATTTGTAGCCTCCCTGTTTTAAAAGAACCGCCAGAAGGATCTACCATATCCACTCATTGCTTTCACTACCTGGGCCAGGTCAGGTGGTCCCTCCCCAGGATTTTGGAACCAACTGCCTATAAGAACAGCAACTATCTGCTGTGAGGATGATGGTATCAACTGGGCCCCTGAGAACCTACCTGCAGCAGTGGGAGGAATAAGTCACTGGCCTATGCAGCTAGGCTGAACATGCCCCACCCTGTAAGGGAGCCTTTCCCAACACAATGCCCTTCAGATGTTTTAGACTGCAACTCCTATCAGCCCCAGGCAACATCTGTCAGGGAAGGTAGTTGTAAAGTCAACAACTTCTGTCTGCATTACAGTCACTTCCAAGATGGTGTGACTCATTAAGACCTAATTTGTTTTTGACTATAAGCAGCTCGTTTCCCTTCAAGCTGGTCATTGCAAGAACTTTTTATCAGGAGCCTATGTCATTTTTCTCTTCCCTCTCCATCACTTTATTCTTTTGTGTCACATCTTTTCAGATTCTAAGCCTGAAGTTAGGGACTGTGTTGTTTTTATTACTTACTCTTAAGCCATTCTTTCTCAAGAAAGGGGTATAAATGCTGTGACTAGTAAGTATTTCCCCAAAATCACAAACAAGAAAGTCTGGAAGTCTGCATCATAATTCTGAAACAGAAGCAGAAAGAACGTCTGCCATAATTTATGCACATTAAACCAGTCTAAACTTAAGAACTAATGCATGACTCCTACTGAATTCCATCTGATCATCCTAAATTTCTCATTTTTCTACATGAGGAGGAGGACTAGAAGAATGCTTATAAGCTGGAGGTTGGAATTCTAATGGAAGCAAATCAGTATTTTGTTGGGATACTTACAGTCTCAAACCGAATCCAATATTACTTGACTCCAAAGGGATTTACATTGTCTTGAACAACAGCCACTCTTGCTGAATAATAAACTGCATTTGAAATTAAGGAGGCTTTCAAAATGAAGAGTCAGCCGTTTTAAAAAGATGCAAATCAATTTTATGAGCTTAAGCAGCTTTTTGGATCCTACCGGATATTCTGCACTCCATGCCAAGCAGAGTAAGACCACCATCCAGTGATATTCTTTAATCTTTTTGCCAGGTGCTTCTTAACCTTGAAGCAAATCTATTTCAACCTTCATTCTAAACATAGAGCTGGAGAGGTTATTGTCAGTCACAGAATCCAACCCATGCTAGATTTGGCCTAGCCAGGGAGGACCCCCCAAAATCAGCTGTTTTAACTCCTTTCTCTCTGTCAGAGGCCCAAGCAAAGAACCTTGCACTCAAAGACCTGCCACAACCTTCCATATTTCATTATCACCATGGTTAAGATAGGGGATCCATCAAAATCAAGTTGTAATCGCCCTACAACAGTATACCTAAATGAAATATCCTCTTCTGCCTCTAAGTAAAGTGGTTGGGGGGAAAACAACGTGAGTTGAGTTAAAAAAACAATGGTGAGTTAAATGGCACTTATGTGCATGCATGTTTCCTTGTCCTCTTCAAATGGGATCATTCCTCAGGATAGCTGAACAAGTACGTACAAAGCACAACAAAAAATGGCTTTCCTGGGTGAAAGGAAGTTTGCTACCCTTTATAAAGCAAGAGACAATAATACAAATCAGATCGTTTTTGTTTCCTCTCAGCTGTGGCCCACATTGTTATCCATTCACACAACTCACTGGGAAGCTACTGAGAATGGAGCCACTGCCTCTCTGCCTAGGTCCACTCCAACGTTACCATCAGGACCCATTTCTTGCTGCAAGGCTAAAGCACACAGTACAGAGATCAGCTTTCTACATATATCAAATAAATTCTCAGAAATTACAAATAACTATCCTGCTTCTTTTAGGATTATCTGATTGTATACAGAGTACAAAACATCACTGTTGGTGTTGAAAGCCTGGGAGTTCATGAACCCGAGTCTTTTCTTAACAGATAGCTACTTATCTAAAATGAGAGCTGAAAATTATTTTCAGATCCAAAAGGCCTGTATCAATTTTTTTAAATGGAAGATAGAATCATTTTTTTCCAGCCTAGCCATGCAGGCACCTAGAAATCCAATATAAGTAGCTTTGATTTTGAAGAAATTTAGTTTCAAGTAGAAATAAGAGTTTGATTTTGATACCTGACATTTGCTTTTTTCCAGCTTAGGTTTTGATTTTCAAAATAACAATGATAGAATATAATGTACAAAGGGCTGCAGATCCATGGTAGAGCACATGCTCTGTGCACAGAACATCCAAGGTTGAATTCCCAGTATCTCCCAAAAGGGCTGGTAGAGACTGCTGGTCAGAAACACCCTGAAGACCCACTGCCAGTTAGTGTAGACAGTAATGAACTAGAAGGACCAAAGGTCTGAAATAGTGTAAGGCAGCTTCCTGTATTCCCAAGAGCGCAATTTCCATCAAATGAACAGAGGCAGAGGAAAAAAATAATGTTGGACAATACAGCAGCATGCCATGTGCGATAGGGCTGCCATATTCCGAGGATCAAAAACCCAGACACACACACCCCACCATCAGAACACACACACCCCACCATCCCGCATCTCCCTCGCTCACCCCCTCACTGCCTCTGACCCCTTCCTCGCTGGCCTGCTCCCTCTTCCTTCCCCTGTCTTACCTTTCCTGTCTTTGGCCTCCTGCTCATGATGGGAGGCTGAGCTGCCCCAGAAAAGCCGAACAAGGCCTGGCAGCCGCTGGGACCAGCACAGGGCCTAGCACAGCCCTGGGAAGGCCACTCCAGACCACCCCACTTCCTGTTCTGGGACAAAGTGCCTTCTAGGCATGCACGTGCCCCACAAAAAAACCAAAAACATAATAATAAATAAATAAACCAACCGCAGACATTTAATCCAAAATGCAAAAATCTGCCCGGATAGGGGTGCTGGCCCCCAAAATACAGACATGTCTGGGAAATCCCAGACGTATGGCAACCCTAATGCATGACAACTAGAGTGTATTGTATTTTACTACTTCCCTGGTCACCACTGGTTCCATACAGCAAAGTGCATGGAATTCACTCCAAGCAAGTAGGCAGAGTGGGGAAGTAGGGAGAGATCAGTTTTTTCCTGTGACATCACAATGCGCTTCTAAAGTACAAAATTTACTTGTTTAAAAATACTCATTGCTTATTGGCTTTTCTTCACCTGAATTTGATTGCTGTTTAAATTCCTCACACAGAGCTTACTGTGGTAGATGTGCAACCTATATGGAATCAAATCGCATTGAACCAAAGATGGTTCTAACATGAACATTTCCCTTTAAAGCAAATGCACTTCCTAATAATTATAGAAACACACAGTTGTGTCTAAATAGAATTACCATGGTGCATTAGCTGCTATTTATATGCTAATACCAAGAGAGACTAAGGACCCTGACCTTTTGATCTGGTTAAAGTGCATTTACTCCACATGGATGGCTATCCACACACAACAAGTGCACCATTCAGTAGGTAGATTTCCTTTTAAGTTCAACCAAACTAGGGTTAGATAGAACTCTTATGGCCAGTGCAGCTTCACCAGAGTTGCACTTCCATAGAACTCCCTGACACATTAACCACATTCGGACACAAAGCTAAACCAGGGGCTTAACGCCACAGGAACAAAAATTGGCCTCCCAGGTACACATGCTCCCTTCAATTTTCATGAGCAGCACTGCGTGAGTTCAGAAATTTTTGCTTCTGCTTTTAGTTAAGTGTAGCTTATAATTTCATCCAAACCAGGAACTGTGGTTAACATTAACTAGGGTTACTTTCAGAAAGCCAGCTTCATACCCTGTGATTTGAAATTGGCTTGTTTTGAGACTAAACATAGCTAACTGCAGTTGGTTGGTTGGTTGGTTGGTTGGTTGGTTGGTTGGTTGGTTGGTTTGGATAGAAAGTGCTGCACAGAAGGAGCCCAATAGCCTAGGATGACTATACCTGATCATAATAGTGCTAAACCATGGTGGCTCTAAACAAGATAAGAATGCTGCAGAATGCCTGTGTATCTTAAAAAAACAAGCAAGCAGGCTAGTACGCCTTTTGTGACTTAATTTTTAAAAACTTTTATGCAGGACTAGATTCATGGTTGTCAACATTTTAACCACTACGTACTAAAACAAATACTCACACTCTTACAAAGTTACTGTGTGGGAAAGTTAGAAATCTTTTAAGCATTCATCACCAAAAATCCAGACACCAAAGCTGCTTCCATGCAAGAATGCAATGCTTCTCAGCACTAATACAGTGGTACCTCGGGTTACATACGCTTAAGGTTACATACACTTCAGGTTACAGACTCCGCTAACCCAGAAATAGTACCTCGGGTTAAGAACTTTGCTTCAGGATTAGAACAGACATTAAAACTTCCCGAAACAATCGATGAACAGAGCTAAGCCTTAATTTGTGACCTGAGTATCACATACAACAGGAAGCTGAGGAAAATAATTGGATGTTAGATTTTCAAATAGAAAAAACATTCTGTATCAGCCACTTGCCCCTATGGGAGAAGTGCAATATAAATGCAATGAATTAAAAAAAAATTAAAAAATGTCAAAAAGCATTCATACCCAAGCTTGTTTTAGGTTTTTATTCTACGCTGTCCCAAAGGCTTGGAGTAGTTACAACACATCCAAGCTAAAATATAAATACAGAAACAGCAAGATCAAATCAAATTTCTAAAAACCTACTCAATGTAACCTTAGCTTGGCCAGTAAGTGCCCACCTTACAATTTTTCCTGGAAAATGTTTGATGAAATGTTGTATTCCTGTTGGAATAGCTAGGATGTTATTACCAATTTTCATACCACCTTCCATAAGTAGATCCAAACACAGCTAATGTATCCTATAAATATTTTCATCATAATACAGCCAAGAACCAGGGGTGTCAAGAGGATTTTAAGGGTGCAGTGCGCTGTATGTTGATTGCATCCTCTGCTATGTTCGCAAGAGATGGCACACACTTACATATGCTTTTTGACATAATTTTAGCAACATTATTTGTTTGCTACTTAATTGTAAATAAAGCCTCTAAGCGGTTTATAAAAATATATACATCGGGATACCTAATAAACATCAATGTCAAAACAAGTTTCTTAAATAAATAAATAAATAAATAAAATCAAGCATTAAAAATAGAGGCTAAAATTACATAAGAAAATGCACACTGGCATATCTGGATAGGCTTGGCTAAACAAAAAACAGCTGGCAAATTTATATCATTTCTTGTAGATGGGGTGAAGGGCCCAAAAGCAAATCAGGGCCCAAAACTGTTTTTCCATGTTTAAAAGGTCTTAACCAACAGTTGTTAAAGGCTCAACATCCCTGCTCAAACCAGCTGTAAAATCATATAAAGAACTTTCATGGTTTCATGAGGTGTGTAAAGCAGTTTATGTTACCAGTGACATCTCTCATCAGCTGAACTCTCACCAGCAGAAATACATACATTCTGTTGCAAGAGCAGACGCGGTATTTTAAAGGGTAGGCTAGAGTAGGGGTCAAAAGATCAAGATTTGAAGCAGCCAAGATTCAGGTGCCTATGCTAGGATAAATTCAAGAGTACAGTAAACTGTTTAAAAGAAAGCAGTGTAGTCTAACAGCATTTACCGAGCATCAGCATGAGTCAAGCTGCCTTTTGTGTTTTTTGAGCAAAACCAATTTGAGCCTTGAATATACATAAACAGATCCATTTAAGTGTTTATTCCAGCAACAAAATCAAAGACACACAACCCATTTCCCCATATGAGTGGGCAATCTATATATAAAGCCTCTGCACATTACTGCTCCCATCTACTTAACAGCGCTCATGCACACACACTGTATTTCTATATACAAAAAAACCCCAACACAAAGAACGCTAACACCAGATGACATTTAGGTGGGCAGAGTACTGTTGCACTCAGGTCCTGCTTGCAGGCTTCTCATAGGAAATTGGTTGGCCACTGTGAGAACAGGATGCTGGACTAGAAGGGACACTGGCCTGATCCAACAGGCTCTTGTTATGTTTTTTTAATAAGCTCGTTTCGTCTTACGCAGGTTTTATTCCAGCTCATAATACTGGGCTGTGAATACGCGTGTCATAAAAAATTCTCCAATAAAAAGACTGATTTGTATCGCCTTTGGTTTTACTTGCTCTCCACTCAACCCCTACAGCACCAGCCATGGAGAGCCACTTGGAAATTCACCTGGTCCTCCCCAATTAATGTTTATTGTGGCGAGTGCTTTTCTGAGGTGTCTAAAACGGAAACATTTTTTAAATCCAACCATGTATTTCTTAGTGCTTTTTTAAGCTACATGGTGTCTCTTAAACCTGTCCAGCTTAATTACCGTATTTTTCGCTCTATAACACGCACCTGACCATAACACGCACATCGTTTTTAGAGGAGGAAAACAAGGGAAAAAATATTCTGAATGAAACAGTGGACGTATCATTTTTGTGCTTCATGCTGTGGCCACAGACATGTGATCTGATGGTGAATTTGGGGTGACCCAATGCAAAAATCCTGAGAATCCCTGTGGATCCATGCTTTGTAACCACGTTTTTGCACCATTGCAGCCCCAGGCAACAGTGGGTGCATGATTTTTTTGGGGGGGGGACAGGCTGTAGCCATGGACATGCTATGTGCTCTGATGGTGAATTTTGGCTGACCCAATGCAAAGATCCTGAGGATCCATGTGGATCCATGCTTTGTAACCACGTTTTTGCACCATTGCAGCCCCAGGCAACAATGGGTGTGTGATTTTGGGGGGGCAGGCTGTAGCCATGGACATGCTGTGTGCTCTGATGGTGAATTTGGGGTGACCCAATGCAAAGATCCTGAGGATCCATGTGGATCCATGCTTTGTAACCACATTTTAAGTGGGGAGGGAAGGAAAAACACAGAAGGCTAAGAATGCAGGAGAGGGCTATAACGTGAGGAAAGGAAGGCAAAAGTTTCCCCCCACCCACCCACACAAGCCAGCCACTGTTTAAGGATTTCATCCTTTTAAATGGAAGAAAGCATATTTGAATGCTGTGTGTCTCCAAAAACAAAAAGCAGGAAGTCAAATCAGAATTTTAAGCCGAACCTGTAATCTCTCTTCCCTTCACATACATTGTTCCCTCCGGAGCAGGGACAGGATAGAGCGACGCTCTGCTCTCCTCTCTACTTGCCTGGAGGGGAGGGGCTTTCCCTGCTCTTTGTTCGGACGCTCTGCTTTCCTCTCTACTTGCCTGGAGGGGAGGGGCTTTCCCTGCTCTTTGTTCCGTTTGAGCAAACACAGCAACGAAACAGAGCAGGGTGGGCAGTAAGACCCTGAGGCAGAATGAAGGAACAGCAGCTTCCTGTCTCACGGAGCTCCCTTCTCCCTGAAGCGCGGTTTGATTTTTGCCTTATTTTTCGGCTCCAGGGACCACACATTCGCTCCATAACACGCACAGACATTTCCCCTTCCTTTTTAGGAGAAAAAATCTGCGTGTTATAGAGCGAAAAATACGGTATATATACCAGAACAATTCTATGTTAAGGAGTTCAGTAAGAAAAGTGTTCATCCAGCCTTTGTGCTGCTATTTCTTACTCTTGTACATCTCTTTTAGAAAGAGAAAAAGAAAAACAGTCACAAGAACACATCCACCTACTTCTGGCTATCTTCATTTCAGTTATAGCTGTTTCATCTTTCACTTTTGATATTAATACACAGCTAACTTAATCTTTCATATAGATAAAAGTACAGCAAAGAGTGCCAACAATGCAGTCAAAGGTTTGATTGCTGACCACTACCATAAAACGCGAAAGTTGTAAACAAATGTCCAAGTGTAGCAGGAACATTTTATCTGCCTTGCCTGTTCATAACACATAAAAAGTATGTTTATAAAATTCACTTCAGAGAGGACTATAGGGATTAATATTTAGCTTGGGGAGTGAGATGACCTTTCCTGCCTGTTTGTTAAGGTTTCAACCTAATACTAGATTGTTTAGGTGCTTGGGGTTCCTCTTTCTTATTCTGTTGAGTAGGGCCCCGAACTTTGGTCTTAAAGTCCTGCCCTGAAAGCACCACTGAGAGCAGTGGTTTGCAAACTTCTTTTCTCCACAAACCACTTGCTAATTATTTATTTTGCCCATTTTAGCAATTGTAATGAGCTGTGCTAGAGTCTGTATGATATTTGAATGTGTTTTTATTTATTTAGTATTAGATACTGTATTTTATTGCATTCCATAGAATTCAAATTCTAGTATAGTAAAATACAATAGAAGAAATTTAAAAAGCAATTCAGTACAATTAAATATCCATATGAATACTTAATAGGATGGATTTGCTGTCTTCCAGCTTCAACTGGAAATCCACAGGCACACTGTGGAGAACCTGAATGAAGCTCGCAGACCATTGGTGGTCCACAGACCAGTCTGGAAACCTCTATCTTGGCAGCTAGATAACTCAGTTGGTTAGCACGTGGTGCTGATAACGCCAAGGTTGCAGGTTTTATCCTTGTAAAGGACAGCTGCCTATTCTGGCATTGCCAAGGGTTGGACTAGATGATCCCGAGAGTCCCTTCCAACTCAGATTCTATGATTCAAGATCCATCAGAGTAGTTGGCAGGGTTGCTGAAAGGGGTATATTGCTGTACTGGTCCCAGAGCCGCATGGGACCCAGACCGAGTCCTTTAAAAAGTAAATCTCTAGCCCACTCTACTAAAGTTTCAAGCACAATGGAAAAGCTATAAAGAGCACCTGGTAGTAATTCTACAGCCTGCTTGAATGTTTTGCTCAAAAAGCAACTTATTGGGATAAAGTCAATACTGCTTAGTCTGTTGTAAGGAAGGCCTGACCGGGTACTAAAGTGTCAAGATGGCTGAAATGCTTTTGATCTGGCCGTTTTTCTTCCCATGTGCTTTGTTCTCAGTCTCCTTCCAAAGTTCCTAACTAGGATCGGTTCTTTAAAGGCAGCTTCCTGTGTACATTTTCAAATCTTATTTTCTGTCTTCATGGCACCGGCATTAAGCAGAGAGATACTACAAGTGCAAGAGGCAGAATATTATGTTTTCAGTAATGCCACCAAACAGCAGACATTTTTCACGAGTAACATACAGAGATTTACTACTAAAAATTAATGTAGTATCCCACTATCACTCAGTGCTATACAAGAAGTGAACTTAAAATTCATGTGCAGATTTTGCACAGTTTAAGCAATGAGTTAAAGGTTTTCAGAATTAGAACAGGGTAACAGAAAATAATCAACCACCTCATGGGACCACTTTCCACACATTATTCTTATCAATTTAAAAATTCAAGTCCACCTACAGAAATTAAGCTAGATCAGTGTTTCCCAACCACTGTTCCGCGGCACACTAGTGTGCCGCGAGATGTTGCCTGGTGTGCCGTGGGAAAAATTAAATTCGAAAGATTTTTTTTTTTAAAGTCAAATTTTCGATTGGGGCGCCGTCACTAGATGACCCCTGGGGTTCCCTCCCTCCCTACCGCTCTACGCCTCCCTCCTCCTCCTCCTCTGGGGAGGCCCTTCCTGGCTCTCGGCCAAGGCTTGGCGGCTGCCACTCACTCACTCGCTCGCCCACCCGTCCCTCCATCCCTGCACCCGGCCTCTCCCCCTCCGTCCCCGGCGCAGGGGCTGCCGGGATCCGTAGTCCCCTCGCCCTTGGGCTCCGCGCCCGCGCGGGGTGCGCAAACTACGTTTCCCAGCGTGGCCTGGCGGGCCGGGCGTTTTGTTTGAAGCGCTCTTCTCCCGGCCATGGAATGAGCGCAGCGGCAGCGGCCGGGCGGGCAGGGGCTCTTCCGCGCAGACCCCGCGCAGCCTGCCTGCGCCCCCGCGGAGATCGGGCGGCAGCATGGAGCCCGGGGATCCCCGCGGAGGCGGGGAGGCGGAGGCTGCCCCCCAGGTAGGGCTGCGTCGGGGGGGACACATCGGACCGCGGGGAGACCCCTTGGCGGGCGTGCAAGGCAATGCATGCGTGCAGGCGTTGCATGGAGTGCAGTGCAGTGCAATGGCAACGCGGCGCCCTGCATGCATGCATGCAACTTCCACCGGCGCTCCGGACTTGGCAGGTGAGGGGGGTTCCCAGTGGGCGGCAGAGAGAGCCGGGAGGGCGAAGGGGAGCCGGGGAGGGAGCAGCGCTGCTCCCCGAGCCAAGCCCGGGGGGAAACTTCGGCGTCGTTGCGCTGGGTGTTGGAAGCGGAGGCTGGCGGGGGGCCCCTCACCTGCAAAACCTGGTCGCCTCTCATATATTTCGTGCATTGCATTCATCGCCCGCTTTCTCCTCCAAGGAGCTCCCGGGGGCGCGCGTGGTTCTCCCCGTGTTATCCTCGTAACAACAGCCCTGCGAGGTGGGTCAGGCGAGTGGCCCAAGGGAGCACCCAGGGATTGTCCTGGCCAGGTGGGGTGATTTGAACCCTGCTCTCTGCCCGGTCTTCGTCCTCATTTAGCCCCCACATGTGCATGACTGTGCATGACTGCGGTTTTCCCCCCTCGTCTTGGCTATGGTGTGAGTCTGTGCTGTTAATTAATGGGGTTCTGCCTTCGGAGAAGATGAGCCAGCCCTCAAGGAGGTGATTATGTAATTTGCTAGCAATTCATGTCCCTCCTGGCGTGACGCTGCGCGCTGACGTCACGGGGCTGTAATGGTGGTGTGCCTCGAGATTTTTTTAATGAAACAAGTGTGCCTTTGCCCAAAAAAGGTTGGGAAACACTGAGCTAGATAAAAAGAAAAAGGTTTTCCAATTGAAATTCAAATTATAAAAAGTAGATGTTAATTTGGTGTGTGTGTTAAATTCTGTGCTGGAAAAATGTTTTCAAACCAGAGACTAACATCAGGTATTTGGATCAGTGGTGCATTCTGGAAACTTGTTCAGCTCTTGCTTCTTGACTGCCTCAGTTGAACATCATGTAGAAGAAACGGCACATGAAAAGCTGAGAAGTTAGTTTCTATTTGTCCCAAGTTTTTAGCTTTCTAGAAGGCTATTGTATTTCTATTTCAAAACTGGGGGTCTTTTCAACCTGGACCAAACAAAACATTTCACCAAACAAGAAATGTTAGTTATGCAAACATTTTCAAGAATATAAAGTAACATACAAATTTAGGATGGCTAGTTGTCTGCAACACTGATATGTTTGCGTGTTATTAAAGAATCCAGTATTACAAAGCTTGCTCAATACCCAAATGCACCATTAGTCCTCATTGGCCACTGTAGTTCCACCTTGGTTTCCACTAAAGGTGGTATTTAAAAACAACAACCCCTATGACAGCAATATTGTACATAACAACCTGGGATTAAGAGCCACTGAACTGAGAAAGGCTACTTCAGAGTAAGTATGTGTGGTGTCAGACTATGGATCACCTTTATTTCAACCCATTTTTACAAGAATCTATCTGAGGTTCTCTTGAGATGGGACCAGATTATCAAGTTGTCAATTGCTCAGGGAGAATTTACAGGATATTTCCTTTGTAAAAAAAAAATTATCCACCAAGACAAGCAACTCTCCCACCATGGATTTGTTATATGCATCACTTTTTTACAAAATAAAATTAATTTTAAATATCTATCTGTTTCACTAGCATTTATGAGGTAAAGGGATTTTGCTCCTTTAAGCAAGAATTCTCTGTAAAAATGTTCACAAAGTTTACTTTCAAGCACCGGCACCTCCTTCTCACTTTTGCTTTTCCATTATGATCCCATTAATGCATTCAGTATATGTAATCACGGGATACAATTTCATGTACATAAATGTAAATGCTGCTTTAGATCCCAATTCTACTAGGAACTAAACTAAAGCCTTGATCTCTTGTAAGCAGTGATGAAGCCGCCATTATTTTAAAAAGTAATCTTACTTCTCCCCTTTTAAACACTCACACAGAATTGTCTCAAGTTCCTGTTCACAATATAAGGACCGGGGTGGGTGGGTAGTATTTTGGCACAGTAGTTTTGAATGCGTATTGACCCAAAAAATGGAGAAAAACACAGTAAAATATGGTCTCAAAAAACTCCATATGCTTAAAAACTAACATTAAAACTGGGTCCCTCTCATAAGCATGATATAAAAATGCAAATACATAACTAAGTATTTTCAGACATGGGGAGGGGAGCAAGATATTCTCATCTTCCAAAGGGAAATGGCACTAAACATCCTGGCTAGCTGCTGTTCTTCAAAGTTTTGATGAGGACACAAATACCAAGCACCAACACAATGATTTGGACCTGGAGAAAACTGGTGGCTTCGTTTAAGGAAAACACTGGACAGTCCCTTCTGAATTCATGTAAAGGGTGACTGAATGGTTTGATTAAAGTCGTATTTCTTTAAAGAACCTGAGCTCTGCCAGATCAGATCAAAGGTCCATCTAGTTTCTGTTTCCCACAGTGACCAACCAGGTGATTTGCACAGCCTACAAGCAGGACATGATGGCAGTAACTTTTGTCTGCTGTTCATCTGCAACTGGTAGTTAGTGGCATACTGCCTCTGACTTTAAAAAAAAAAATTATTCTCCATCCCATCTGTATATGTCCTAGTAAAGGCCTGATCCCACATCTTGAAAGCTGCAATCCTGAAGTAGACTTAATTGGATGTTAGACACAGTAGTAGCAATAAATAAATAAAATAATAATAATAATAATAATAATAATAATAATAATAATTATTATTATTATTTATACCCCACCACTCTGGGCAGCTTCCAACTGAATATTAAAAGCAATACAGCATCAGACATTAAAAACATCCCTAAACAGGGCCACCTTCAGATGTCTTTTAAAAGTAAAATAGTTGTTTATTGCCTTGACATTTGCTGGGAGGGCATTCCACAGGGCAGGCACCACTACTGAAAAGGCCCTCTGCCTGGTTCCCTGTAACCTCATTTCTCGCAGCGAGGGAACCGTCAGAAAGCCCTCAACGCTGGACCACAGTGTAGGGCTTGCTTCTAAGTTAACATGCTCGGGGTTTCACTCTATTGCAGAAAACAATTCCTGAAGTTACTTCTACAGTTTTTAAATATAATATTGAAATATAATATTACGCTTAAAGAATAGATCATACTTAAAGTTTGGTAGGGTATATGCAAACCTAATCTAGGGAGTTGGTTGGTTAATCTGTTTTGCAGATCATATATTGAACTGCTGGCCCTAATAACAGCTATGCTGTTGGTTTTCCTGTATGAGCAAAACATACACCCAAATGCCACACACAAAAACCCTCTCACCCTTTTCTATAAGTGTGAATGTGTGTGTGTGTGTGTCTGTCACAATTCCTTGAGTGATAATCACCTGATATTTTAATACACTTTAAGAATTACAGTGCAAGTAATTAACAAGGCAGATATCCATTAGATTAAAAGGAAGGTATTTAAAATTCCTCAGTGCAATTTGCATGTGCACTACAGTTCACTGTAAGAAAAATTAAGTCACTCAAAGATGGAAGGCAATTTGTAACATGAAAAGATTCAAACTCTTAAGTTTATTCAGAGAAAACTGATTTTTCAATCTTTCATTTCCTATTAGAGGAAAGATAAGAGAGAATGCCTAATGACCCAAGTTCTGCACTACCTGTTCACATTTCTACTGCTATTTTATTAGTCACATCTTCCCTGACTTGCCTCATTACACCAGCACTGCAGCTGTCCGTATACCTTTGAAAGGCAAAACAATATAACCATTTTGAAAAGGGTACGTCCGATTTATTTATTATTAGAGAAATTGGAGAAATTGGTAATTTGATCCAGGTATATACATAGTGCTTGAGAACAGCCCTCATTAGTTATTAATAATTAAAAAGTATATTTATATTGCTTGACCCAAGCTCTGGAAAACTGAAGCTTTGGCCCAGCAAGAAATTGTGGAAAGAGGAATGTTGAAGGCTGTATTTTAATTAATGAAGTGGCACACTTAATCACCACACTTCCCTACAATTTATATGGGCTCTTCAGTTACTGGAACAGATAATAACTTGAACAGATTCATATCTGATTAGTTTTTTAACGTCAACACCAGATACAGTAAATCATATGGGGTTGGAGGGGAGTTATGTAGAGAAAGCTTGTGTGCCACTAATGGCCAGCCAAGCATCTGGCACAGAAATTGGTGACCATATCTGATTTCCCTTGGTTACAACAATAAACAGCGACAAGGTCTAAAAGTCAATCAAACAGAATGCAACAGAATTGGATGGTAGGACTTACAAAGAGGCAATACTCTCCCTTATATGCATTCCTATGTAGTTAGCCCATCTCATCCAAATCATAACATGCTGCAAAGAGAACACACCATCATGGTGTTACGAGTTCTCATTTTTCATGGTCAAGGAGAAAAACATCATCACATTTTAAGCCACTTAGCAACTCAGTGCAGTACACACCAGTTCTCCATGGATTACTTATCTGGATTACATGCAGTGACTGAGTGGGATAAGAGAAAGCCACTCATGGGCAAAATGTTCTGCTTGGAGGAGGTAAGTCTTTCGGCAAGACAACCATACTACAACTACAGAATTCTGTAAAAATAGTCCACCTCTGACCAGCTGCAGGATTACATAAAGCAGATCATACTGAAACAGTATGAACAAAAAGATGTATATTCCATCTTAAATCAAGCATTATTTTTGTTACCTGACAATAACTATGAATTCATTTCCAAAAGGAAATGGATTAAAACATATGCATTAAAGAGAAAGGACAGATACCGTAAGTCAATAGTAATTAAAGTAGGAAAATTTTTGATTGCATCAATTAATCACTGATTACAAAATAGAGTGTTCTCCTCAGAAGCATCTCCTGATAAAGTCTGATTAGTACCGGTGGACAATACAATCTATAAACATCTTCTGATCCAGGCACAGAGATGTTCCAAAGAATAAAATGCTTGGGATGTATCCAACTAAATTTTCTTAAGAGTAGACACACAGTAAACACATTTAAATTAACGGACCCAAATTAGTCAGCCATTATTTTCAACGGGTCTACTCTGAATAGGATTAGCACTGGATACAATCCTATGGTCACCTTAGGTGTTCTCATCTTAATTTACTGGTTACATCTCTATATTGTCCTTCCTCCAAGAAGCTTTGAGCTGTATGCCTTAGGACTGCATTGTTGGTAGATAAAGCAAATAGACAATGGCTGAATTTAAACAATATTGTAACGATGGTTACAAACATGGCTTACAGCAGCTTGCCTGCATTGCTTTTTATCATCTTTGCTTTGCAAGTTCACTACAAGGAAGTAGCCTCCAGAAGCAGAACATTGTTTTAAGCTATAGTTTATTGATTCAAGCATCACACCAAACCACAGTCTGCAAGTCCCCTTCAAACCATTTGTTTAAAGTTGTGGTTTGCCAGCTGATGCCTTGTCAGTTCAGACATGTCATTAAATTATCATTAAGCTTCAAACACTGTTGACTAGCTTTCCTAAACCCACTCAGTGAGCTGCAAGGCAGAATTCAAACCTGATCCCATTCCCCACACCTAAACCCAACACTTTAGCCCCTAAACAACCATTGCTCTCAAACAGCCCCAATTGTTAATCTGCTTTAAGTCCACAATGTAGATATCCCTTCAAGTTCCATTTCAGCACTAGCTGAGCACTGATTTTCTGTGTCCAATCTCTAACAAAGATACACTTTAAATACTTCAGAAGCAAAAATTATGAAAAGCATTATGAAAATTATGCTGAAGAGAATGCTAAAATCATCTAAAACAGTAAGGTTAACATTTCCATGATGTGTCAAAAAAAGAATGGGAAGAGAAATTTGACATCTCAGAAACAATAGCTTCACAGATGCTTGGAGCACCAGTAAGTGGCTCCCTCAGAGAAAACCTTTTTGTTCCAGAAGATCCATCCAAAAACTTGTGGGACACATTAAGCTTAAACAACTCATTGCTGGTTAAGCTGAGCACACACAATGTTTCAGAATTGTCAGAACAATTGCTTCATTTAATACCTCAACTTAAAAGGCACATTTCAAATTGTCCTCCTAATGCGTTATCAGACACTACTTTACAAGAGCAACCTCTTAAGACTGCAATTTTTTATTTATCAAACATTCCAACATTCTTAACACTGTAAGCATAACTAAACCACCTAAAAGCACTGCAGGAATTTGGATGGATGAAATTTTAAAATAGTGTTTGGAATGAAGTTGACAGTACTCAAACTGACACTTCCTAATGTTGACTGTAAGAAAACTTAGAACAGAATGGCTAAAAATATATTGTGTTGACAGATCAATTTATTTGGGAAGCTGTCACTAACAGAAGTAATTAAATTATTTGTATGATTTTTTCAAGTTCTTACAAGAGGGGGGAACTAAATGTATTTTGGATTGAACTTATAAATTTCAATTATACTAAATCTACAATTATGCAATGGCTACTACCCACAATGGTGTATTCTACCTCCAGAGTTGGAGGCAGTATGTCTCTGAATACCAGTGGCTTGGAATCAATGGGAAGAATCCTGCTACATTCAGGTCCTGCTTGTGGGCCTCCCCTTGGGTATCTAGTTGGCTACTGTGAAAACAGGGCGCTGAACTAGATGGGCCTTTGGCCTGATCCAGTAGGGGTTTTCTTTTCTCTTTAGCCAATGTTTAAAAAGGAAAGCTGGTTAAAAGTCTACATTTGCCATAAAACTGAGTCATGACATACCAAACAGCAATTTAAATGTTCTGTAATAAAATCATATACAGACATATCAAACTTTTGAACTGAAGCATTATAAGAAACATAAGTAGTAATACATAATATTTCAGTTATTGTGTGCTTTCTATGGGACCTAGGGACTAGGGTGTGAAAGGTGTCACATCTCAGGAGATGCCATCATGTGTCTCATCAGGATGGGACCCACATTAATTTTCTTGTACTCCTATCATCAAAGTATCTCAACTCTACCATGTTTTCTGTTCTCAAATTATGAGTGTTTACAACAGCTAAACAGCACTGACACTTCCATCTCATTGATAAATACTTTTTGAGTAACTACCACCAGTTCCTTTTCAGGAAAGTTCTGAACACTTACTTCTGAGACTGAGCTGTAAATATCACTTTGACTGCATTCTGAGCCTTCAAGCAAGTGATCTTGCTTAGTATTCTCATATATATGTAGAGTCAGACAAAGCCGAATTCTAGTTAAGCAGGTATAATTTTGCAGTGCAAAAGACATATGGGCTGCAAGGCCAAATGTTTTAAATTGTAATCCTATAATGACTCATTTAGTTATCAGCCAATATGTGGTAATTGTTATAGCAACTAGTTTGCAGGCATGCTGTTCAAAAAAAAAATATCAGAAATGGGAAACTTGATTTACAATAATGATTTAAATCGTCCTGATGCATGTCAATTTTTAATAGACATAGATGTTTCTCTTCTAATGGGGTAGCCTTGAATGAAGACATTTGATTCCTAGCTGTGTATTTGTATTCAAGAGAGTACACTGTCAAAGAGTAGCAGCAGCAGTAAAGTCTGTCAAACTCCTAGCAGTCCTTTAATTTTCCTCTTAAAGTGCATGGTAGACTAGATTAGGTGACGTATAAACCAAACATGTTCCATCTGAAACCCCACCTTAATTAGCAAACACCATACATTAACAATTAATGACTGCCCAGCCCAGATTATTGCAATTGAACCCACAACTTCCAAAACCAGAACTCTAATTTATAGTCTCAATCCAGGTTTATCCTATTTAAGATACATTGCCCCATGTTCAAATAAAGACACTATTAATCTTCCATTAAAAGTAGTGCTAAGGCAAGTGTAGTACTCAAGAGTAGCTAAGCATCCTTTCCCTTATTTTACAGTTGACAGAAGCAGAGTTCCAATTATGACTGGTAGCATACAAGGTTAACTCAACAGGCCGTGTGTATCCTATTCACTATATTATTGCTAAAAAGTACAGCAATACAAAAAAAGTTAAGAATCTGACTGGACTTGGATCTGGGCTCTATTCTCCAAGAAGCCATAAATTCACTTTATGAACTCTTAGATTGCAATTCTAAATGCACTAATGAACAGTGAGACCTCTGCCCAGATATGATTCCATTTGTACAGCTGATTCCATGACTCAGCTTACAGCACTGACAAAGATTATGCATAGCATAATGTAGCTATATTACAAAACAATTTAAGGTACAATTTAAAAGGGAAAGAATGGAAATTGCAGAGTACAACATCATAAACCAGAAAGATTTTTACAGAGGCTGAGAAACATGACAATGCATCCTTTTACTAGGGAAGGTTTCCCATACTTCTAAGAGACATGATAAGCACACACACACCAGGATGCAGAAGTTCACCCCAACATTCACAACATAATGTTAAATTTTATGCTAATATAATGACAGCCACAATCTTTGTTCTGTATTCACCATGTGTCAGATATGAACTGTCCACCCATAAACAGGCACTGAAAAATATAGAAAGGGTCAAACCTTTTTGCCACCTGAAATGTAAATACCACAGGCTAGAACAGTAGGCATCCTTAGAAGTCTTATAGTAGTACCGTTTGGAAGTAAACAACAACAAAAACACCAAAAACAGATTTTCCTAATGACAACTTTATTCACAAAATAAAAGCACCTCAACACTGAGTATCACTATATATAATAATTAAGACCCTTTTAATTTCTGGATTATAGTCAAAGGCAATGTGTGACATTCTAACCCAAAAGAAAGGATATTAAATCTTGCCACAAACTTTGCAAAACATTTAAAACGTGTTCCATTTTAGGTTGCACTTCAGCAAGGCCAAAAGGAAGATTATATAATCAACAAGCAAATCATATAGGCATATAATAAGCTAAAAAGACTACCTATATAACTATATATCTATATATAAATAAGCCTTGAAAGTGGGAGGAGGAGACAGAACAGGACCTATAATCCTATTAATTCCCATTTTTTTCTTTGCATATATGCATTTTCTTCTTGTGTTAAGTGTGAGTATTCAGGGTCAACCCAAATCTCAAGGTCAATGGTTTTAGTCAATTTAGAGTTTGAGTCCCCTAATACAATAGACACTCTAGCGAACAACCAAACTATTTGGTTTAAAGAAATGCAGGAAACAGTAGCCACTCATAAAAGAAATGCTAAAAAATTATACTGTATATGGTACAGTTTAATCCACACCCATATTGATAAGAATCAAATTGTGCTTTGTCCGATACAATCTATGTATATTCACCCTTGTTAAGAATTGGATTTGGCATGACAAAGATTGAATATCAATGAGAACACTGCCATCCTTCATTAGGTAAGTGTAAAGAAAGATGGAACATCATGTTTACCATTCCATCAGAGTATTTTCCATATCCTTTTGTCCTACATTTTTTCTGTACTCTTTAAAAATGTGTCAAAGGATAACAGTGCTCAATTTGATCATATTTGTGGAGAGAAGACAAGACAAGACAGAGTGTAAAGGTAACACTCTGCTACAGAAACCCACCACAAAATGTAAGAACAAATGAAGTCACCATTCACTAATGTAGAAATTTGATATGTACTATGTGTGTAAATATATCATATCCCAAATGAAGTAAAAAAGTGAAAATCTGTGTCAATCAGAAAGATAATCAAACAACAACAAAAACCCTTGCTTTCCAACATTGACTGGCTACTTTACTGCTAGACAAATCAAGATCTATGGAAGGGGGGTGGTGAGATAAATAAAGACTACTACATTCACTTGATTTCTATACCACTAGACTCCTCCCTAAAGAACAGACTTCATTGTTACTGCAATTACTATACCTTCCACTCCAGCAAAAACACAAGCAGAAAATGGGTGGTGTGAATGCTATGAAAAGGGTAATCTAGCCATTTCACAGCTTCTGCCTTACTCCACCCAGTTTTCTCCTCAATGGCTGTGCTCGCTGTACTCGCCCTCCATAAACACAATCCAACCAAACAAGAACACACAAAACATTACTGACAAACTAATGTATCTGTGGCAGAGGCTTTTGTTAAAAGTGTTCTCTTTGTTCAAAATATCTGATTCAGGGATATTCTAAACCACTTTGAATAATAATAATAATAATAATAATAATAATAATTCAGCTACTGAAAAAATCCTGTCCCACACTGCCAAGAAATTCAATGGTACACAATTGTTTAATTATAAATCTGAGAATTCGGACCATTCCACCCCCTCCTCCACACCCGCTAATGAAGTCCACAAATGTGACATATGCACAGTAGCAAGATGTAAAAGAATTTGGGGGGGGGGGAATTGAATATGCAAACAGGTTAATGCACCTAAATACATTACTATTCTCCCCCCCCCCCCCGCCGCCCTTTGGGTGGACAGAGGGAGAGGCACAGTGAAAACTGTTAGTATAGCTTCCAACACTCATGGCTAGGAAACTCACTGCAAAAATATTTGACCTGCATCAATCAAGCCATACTGCAGTAGTACGGAACATTTCTTTTCCCCAGCCAATGCTACTAAAGCAAATAAGATGGGATGTGACTAGTCTCAGAGGCTGAGTGCATAATTTCTTTTTCCCCCCACCCACATCACCACTCCAAAAACCTCTCCTATAAGTGTGTGACCCACCTTAACTTCTTCACAGAAGTAAGGTAAAAGGGAAGAGAGAATCACAAAGCTAAATTGTTACAATAAGAGCTGTATTCTTAACAATACAGAACAAACAAGCACCTTAATGGAATGAGATTCCTTGCTGGCATCTCTAGCATCACTCCTCCTCCTCCCCATCTTTCAAAAGGGCAATTTCTTCTCTAAGCTGCCAGCAATGAGGTTCTACCAGCATTGAGGTGCTAACCCCCAACATGTGGAATCTGATCTCCCTAAGTCTTCCATCACATCGTCCTCCCATTTTTGCTGCAGCTTGTTCTGACGGTCTGAGCCACCTCCTAGCAATGATTTTTCTCTTACTCAGTCACTGCAGGGAGAAGGGTGGAAAAGGGCCTTTTGACAGACCACCAGATTAGAGCTGCCAGACATCTCTTTTATGTTGTGTACCACAGGTCATTTATTTTAATGAGCCAGTACCCCAACACTCATCTTGTTTAAAACAAACAACACAGAGAAGCAGGCCAACTTGCCAACAAACAGTAATTCTCCTCCCATTTTTGTCAACAAGAAAGGAATAAAGAAATGTAAGGAGCATGCGGGGGGGGGGGAGAGATCTATGATATATTTCCTTTCAATCTGACTTCCTCTCTACTTCCAAGCCTTTATTGGGGTCACTATCACTACAACCTCCTCCACCCCATTTATTGTGAAGTCGCCAGAAGAAAACATCATTATGGAATGCAGGTGGTCAAGCAGTGGAGTGGCAGTAAATACGAAGAAAAGATAATGAAAGAAGAGAAGAGTGTGGTAGGAGACCAGAGTTGTGGGCTGTGAGACAAAGCTTACAGAAATATGGAACTGAAAAATGGACCGGAGGTTGCAAGAAGAGAGATTCAAGAATAAGAGGCTAGTAAAGAAATACTACAGATATAACAACAGAGCTGGGAGTAGAGGACTAAAGCTGAAGAAAAGCAGGATTCTGAATGTCAGAAGCAAAAGTAAGATGGGTGCAAAGGCTGGTCTAGACTAGAGCACGAAGGGCCTTCAAGCAAGGCAGCATGATGAGGTTTCAGAGTGACAAAGCAGATGCAAGAAGGGGAGATGATAGAGCTAGTAACAGAGGATGCAGAGAGATGCTGCGGTAGTAGGAGGTAGAGGGTACCAACAAATTATGCTTTAAAAGATGGCTTGAGAATGGGGAAAACCAGAGAGCAAAGGGTGTGATCAGACTCCTCCAGCTAGAGAAAGGAGATGAAGAGGTGTGTACAGAGGGGAGGGGAGAAATGCAGTAACGCAGGATTATGGGGCGGAGATGCTACGGCAGAACTGAGGAACTGAAGAACTGGAAAAGATCACATCCAGCTGGAGAGAGATGCTGAGAATTCAGATAATAGTAAAACAGCAATATTAGGAGCCTCTCCCCTCCCTCCAATGGAAAATCTATATCCTTTAATGGAAAATGTAACAGATTCTCCATTAAAGGGAGGCTAGTTTCTCAGCCAAGGTGAGGGGGCACCGACCTCCTCTATAGATAAACAAGATTGGAAGTCAAAGGGCAACTATATACTCATTTGTACACCCTCTCTAACAGGAAAGAGGGGTAAGAAGGAAAAGAAGCCCTTTCGCTTCCTATTAGAAGACAAGAAAGTGTCATCTATAAGATGGGTGTGGAAGAGGAGAAACAAGGTGCAGCCCCACTAGAGAGGGTCACACGTGCCCCACTCCCATTATAAGGGAAAGTAGGATGAAAGAGCAAAAATAACCTTGATTCCACTGGAGACTGAGAAAGGGTAATATATCAAAAGGGGGGGTAAAGAGGGGAAACCAACCTACCCACCCACCTACTATGGGGGACCGAGAAAAGAATAAACAGGGTCATGCCGTTTGGCAGGAGGTGGGTGCGGGGTGTGGGTGCATGGAGAGATGTTCAGGAGAGATGCTGGATACGGGGAAAGAGGCAGAGGTAATCATAGTACAGGGGTGGCTAAAGGCCAGGAGGAAGAACAACGTTTGTGTGTGGAGGGTGGATGAGCGGGAGCAAAGGAAAGCACGCCATACGCGTTTTTCTTGCCTAGTCACCTAAGGAAAGAAGGGGAGAAGAGAGGGGGGTATCCGACAGAGGAGAAGAATGGGCAGCGTGCATTTCAGAGAGACGTGCGAATGAAGGCTGGGGCGTGAACACAAACACGCGATGACGACGGTAAGGATGCGAGTCGGAGAGGGAGAGAGACAGAAGGGAGGGAAGCCTTATTCATCCCTCCCTTTCTCCTTCTCTCCTCCCTTCCCCCCCCACCCCCGTCTCAATATCAACGGGCGCGGCGGCCATTTTGAGAGCGAGCTGGAAAGAAGCGAGGAAGGAAGGAGGGAGGGAGGGAGAGGAGGAGGAGGCGGCGGCGGCGGCGGCAACAGCAGCAACACGAGCAGCCCCAAGCCGGGGCCTACTGCCCGTTCACCCCGCGCCCAATATACATAAATAAATAAAGCCATAATAAAGCAAAGCGCCACAGTACAAGCCCGTGTCGCGCCTTATAGGTGTGACACCCTCCCTTCTCCCGCTGGAGCCAGAAGCCGGCCGGCCTTACCCGAGCCTCCGAGGCCGCTCCCACCAGTTCACCGGCGCCGGTTCCGCGCGCGAGGCGAACGCGTACAGTGAGGGGGGGGGGCTGCTGGTCGCTTCCTTGGGCCCGGGGGAGGCACAGAGCCGGCCTCGCCGAAGAAGGGCTCTCTCGGCCCCCTCCCCTTTTGCCGGCTTGTGGAGAAAGAAGATGGAGGAAGCTTGTGGGAGGAGGCTGGCTGAGGAGGGGCGGGCGGAGGGGTCGCAGCGGTGTTCCTTCTTCGGCGGTAATGGTCGTCGCGCTCGTCGTCGTCGTCTTCCTTCGTCGTCGTCGTCGGCAGCAGCAGCGGCGTCGACCGCCCTTTTCCCGCCCCGGTCTTGTCAGTGGCGCCCCGGCCGCCAGGAAGGAAGGAGGGAGGGAGCAGCAGCGGAGGAGGGAGCAGGCTCGGCCCGCTTTAAGAACTGCGCATGTGCGGAGAGGGGAGGGGATAGCAGCCCGGAGACCATCTTGCGGGGAGGCCGACGCGCGCCGACTCCCGGCGTGCAGCGCGGCCGAGGAGAAGGCGGCGGCGCGGGGTGGGCGGCGACGACGACGAGGGTAGCCGCCGCCGCCACAGCAGCAGCACCCGCCCGGACTCTGTTCCCGACCTGCACCGCGGCCAGTTTACCTCAGCCCGCCTGGCTGCTTCTGCCTGTGTGGCGGTCGGTCGGTTTCTCCTCAACCCTCTCCCGTTTACAATCACCATTGTTACTCTCTTGTCACTCATCAACAATATGATTATGGTTATTATTGTTAAAATACTTCTATTGATCTTAATTTCAAACAATCGTCCTTGTGATCGTCGCGTTTTCTGACGAGCTCAAGGCAGCGGACGAACCGCAGCACCAACAACATTTTAAAATTCAAAAACGGCTCACAAGTCGCGCTGTCAAAACAATATATTAAAATTAAAGACCCCCTTTTAAAACAACAACAACAACCCACCCGCAGAAATCAGCAGTCCTTCACAGACAAGCAGCGGAGAAAAATGTCTTAGCCAATTATTTTATGAACAATCATGTCTTTTGTGTTTCTTAAATGACTGGCGGTTCATTTTCATTATCTTTTAGCTTTTTTTTGTAAACCACCCATGAAATATACAGTGATGGGCAGCAATATAAATGTAATATTATTAATGACATTACTAACGTCCTCTTGCACGTTTTTCTTACAGAACAGGTGGAAATTCTCCTACACAGTCTAGTTCCACTAAAATTTGTTCTCAACACCTCTTACATTGTTATGTTGTTACAAGCTAAATCTCTATGTACAACCTCCTGAGTTCCATAGGTCTTATTCCCAAGTAAAAAAATACGGTGGCGGCCTTATTTATTTATTTTTACTTCAATGTGCCTTTTTCATAAAAGCATTCATAGCGCTACTCTCACACCCTCAAAAAAGGCTTTGGAATAACAATAGTGTCAGTCTTAGTTGCGCTAACAGCACCACGTAGGTGGAAATATCAGCACAGGTGTTTTGTTCTCTAATACTGTAGCCTTTTTAATCCTTTTTAACCTTTCAGCCATCGAAATGGCCCCAAACAATACAATTCAAAGAAGAAAATAAAATTTAAAAATCCCAAAATAGGTAAGAGTTGAAAGTTTGGCCAATTAATAGTTTCATTCTGAACTTTCATTCCAAAGGTGTGACGGAGGTTGCAAAGTATAAGGCTACAGTTTGCTGTCTGAAAAGCTAGTACTGTAATCTAAAATTAAACTCACAAGGAAGTGGAGGCAGTGGTATACTGGGGAAATACTGTTGCTGTAAATTATCATTTACAAAGCACTTTAATTTTCCTAGGGACAGTACACAGATTAACCTGTGCATAGGCTTACAGTCTAATAGACACCACATTGGAGGAAAAGGGAATGGGGAGGGAAGAGGAAAACAGGTACACAAATATTGCCATTTTTAAAGTTACATACAGGCAACTCAATTTATGCTGGGGTTACATTCCAAGGAGAGCATGTAAAGTCAAAATTGTGTATGGTCAAAACCAACCTGGCTACCCCATGTCTGCTTGGAAGCAGGTCTCATGGACTCTAAACTGCATAGGAGGTAGGCTGGGCATGTGGGTCAATGCTGCTTATGGTTAACTAGAAGATTGGTGGTTGGCCTATCCAGGGACAGTTGTGGGCAGGACTAGAAGACCCTTGGGGTCCCTTTCAACTCTACAATTCTATGATTCAATTCTATGTCTTCATTTGCAGAACTCTCCTCTGTTGGAGCCAAATTTGTTTTGAAGAGGAAGAACCATAAGAGAGAGAAGTGGAGGGACTTGTACTTCTCCATCAAGTTAGCACCTGGACAGCAGACCGAGCTGACACATTATTCTCTGTTGTCATGATTTTGGTGAGATGGATTATTATTATTATTTATTAAATTTATGTACTACCCTTCAGCTGAAGATCTGAGGGCGGTTTGCAACATAAAAGCACAAAATACATAACACAATAGCAAAAAAACGACGACACAACAACCAAGCATGACACATAATGTTGTGACTCAGAAAAGAAGTTTGCTTTGTTCATTATTCTTTTATTAACAGAAGTTTACTAATAGAAAAGAGAAACTTTTTTTTGTATAGTTTCTAGTTTAGTTTTTGGTGGAAGTTGAACTGCAGCAGAATGGAAGCAGAATTGAATGCAACAAATACATGGTGGGAATGAAAATAATACCTTCCTACATCCACTTTCCCCTTCATGGATCAATGCCTTGCTGTGGCGAAGGGGCTTGAATAACTCAGAGAAGCTATGAGCTATGCCGTGCAGGGCCACCCAAGATGGACAGGTCATAGTGGAGAGTTTTGACCAAACGTGATCCACCTGGAGGAGGAACCGGCAAGCCACTCCAGTATCCCTGCCAAGAAAACTCCAGGGACAAAGACAAAAGGCATATAAAAGTTATGACGCTGGAAGATGAGCCCCTCAGGTCGGAAGGCGTCCAACATGCTACTGAGGAAGAGCGGAGGACAAGTACAAGTAGATTCAGAGCTGATGAAGCAGCTGGGCCAAAGCCGAAAGGACACTCAGTTGTGGATATGCCTGGAAGCGAAAGGATGAGGAAGCGAAAATGAGATGGCAAGAATAAATATTGACATCCTGGGCATCAGTGAACTAAAATGGACGGGAATGGGCGAATTCAGTTCGGATGACAATCATATCTTCTACTGTGGGCAAGAATCCCGTAAAAGAAATGGAGTGGCCCTCATAGTCAACAAAAGAGTGGCAAAAGCTGTATTGGGATGCAATCTCAAAAATGATAGAATGATCTCGATACGAATCCAAGGCAGACCTTTTAACATCACAGTAATCCAAGTTTATGTACCAACCACTGGTGCTGAAGAAACTGAAATTGACCAATTCTATGAAGACTTACAACACCTTATAGACGTGACACCAAAGAAGGATGTTCTTCTCATTATAGGGGATTGGAATGCTAAAGTAGGGAGTCAAGAGATAAAAGGAACAACTGGCAAGTTTGGCCTTGGAGTTCAAAACGAAGCAGGGCAAAGGCTAATAGAGTTCTGCCAAGAGAACAAGCTGGTCATCACAAA
This sequence comes from Podarcis liolepis, assembly GCF_965112155.1. Taxonomy (NCBI): domain Eukaryota; kingdom Metazoa; phylum Chordata; class Lepidosauria; order Squamata; family Lacertidae; genus Podarcis; species Podarcis liolepis. The sequence continues at coordinate 36,392,044 of NC_139567.1, forward strand.
CACTCTTTTCCAACAACACAAGAGACGACTCTACACATGGACATCACCAGATGGGCAGCATCGAAATCAGATTGATTATATTCTCTGCAGCCAAAGATGGAGAAGCTCTATATAGTCAACAAAAACAAGACCTGGAGCGGACTGTGGCTCAGATCATCAGCTTCTTATAGCAAAATTCAAGCTTAAACTGAAGAAAGTAGGAAAAACCACTGGGCCGTAAGATACAATCTAAGTCAAATCCCTTATGAATACACAGTGGAAGTGAGGAACAGATTTAAGGATTTAGATTTGGTGGACAGAGTGCCTGAAGAACTATGGATGGAGGCTCGCAACATTATACAGGAGGCAGCAACGAAAACCATCCTAATGAAAAGGAAATGCAAGAAAGCAAAGTGGCTGTCCAACGAGGCCTTACAAATAGCGGAGGAGAGAAGGCAAGCAAAATGCGAGGGAGATAGTGAAAGATACAGGAAATTGAATGCAGATTTCCAAAAAATAGCAAGGAGAGACAAGAAGGCCTTCTTAAACGAGCAATGCAAAGAAATAGAGGAAAACAACAGAATGGGAAGAACCAGAGATCTGTTCAAGAAAATTGGAAATATGAAAAGGACATTTTGTACAAAGATTACCATAATAAAGGACAAAAGTGGTAAGGACCTAACAGAAGCAGAAGACATCAAGAAGAGGTGGCAAGAATACACAGAGGAATTATACCAGAAAGATATGGATGGCTCGTACACCCCAGGTAGTGTGGTTGTTGACCTTGAGCCAGACATCCTGGAGAGTGAAGTCAAATGGGCCTTAGAAAGCACTGCAAATAACAAGGCCAGTGGAAGTGATGGTATTCCAGCTGAACTACTTAAAATTTTAAAAGATGATGCTGTTAAGATGCTACACTCAATATGCCAGCAAGTTTGGAAAACTCAGCAGTGGCCAGAGGATTGGAGAAGGTCAGTCTACATCCCAATCCCAAAGAAGGGCAGTGCCAAAGAATGCTCCAACTACCGCACAATTGCACTCATTTCACACGCTAGCAAGGTTATGCTTAAAATTCTACAAGGCAGGCTCAAGCAGTATGTGGACCGAGAACTCCCAGAAGTGCAAGCTGGATTTAGAAGAGGCAGAGGAACCAGAGACCAAATTGCAAACATGCACTGGATTATGGAGAAAGCTAGAGAGTTCCAGAAAGACATCTACTTTTGCTTCATTGACTATGCTAAAGCCTTTGACTGTGTCGACCACAGCAAACTACGGCAAGTTCTTAAAGAAATGAGAGTGCCTGATTACCTCATCTGTCTCTGAGAAATCTCTATGTGGGACAAGAAGCTACAGTTAGAACTGGATATGGAACAACTGATTGGTTGAAAATTGGGAAAGGAGTACGGCAAGGCTGTATATTGTCTCCCTGCTTATTTAACTTATATGCAGAATTCATCTTGTGAAAGGCTGGGCTGGATGAATCCCAAGCCAGAATAAAGATTGCCGGAAGAAATATCAACAACCTCAGATATGCAGATGACACAACCTTGATGGCAGAAAGTAAGGAGGAATTAAAGAACCTTTTAATGAGGGGGAAAGAGGAGAGCGCAAAATATGGTCTGAAGCTCAGCATCAAAAAAACGAAGATCATGGCCACTGGGCCCATCACCTCCTGGCAAATAGAAGGGGAAGAAATGGAGGCAGTGAGAGATTATACTTTCTTGGGCTCCATGATCACTGCAGATGGTGACAGCAGTCACGAAATTAAAAGACACCTGCTCCTTGGGAGAAAGGCGATGGCAAATATAGACAGCATCTTAAAAAGCAGAGACATCACCTTGCCAACAAAGGTCTGTATAGTTAAAGCTATGGTTTTCCCAGTAGTGATGTATGGAAGTGAGAGCAGGACCATAAAGAAGGCTGATCGCCGAAGAATTGATGCTTTTGAATTATGGTGCTGGAGGAGACTCTTGAGAGTCCCATGGACTGCAAGAAGATCAAACGCATCCATTCTTAAGGAAATTAGCCCTGAGTGCTTACTGGAAGGACAGATTGTGAAGCTGAGGCTCCAGTACTTTGGCCACCTCATGAGAAGAGAAGATTCCCTGGAAAAGACCCTGATGTTGGGAAAGATGGAGGGCACAAGGAGAAGGGGATGACAGAGGACGAGAAGGATGGACAGTGTTCTCAAAGCTACAAACACGAGTCTGACTAAACTGCGGGAGGCAGTGGAAGACAGAAGTGCCTGGCGTGCTCTGGTCCATGGGGTCACAAAGAGTCAGACACGACTAAACGACTAAACAACAACAACAACAACACATCCACTTTAACACAGATTGGGATTAAGGTTTCCTCTCAAGCGTTCCTGGTACTTTTGTGATGCCGCAAAATAGCAGGTAGATACACCTCATCCTGTTTTGGAGGTATAATCTATCTGGCTTAGATGTAGGTGCATGGGTGAACTGGTCTGAACGAAACTTGAATTGACTTTAATATATAATGCAGACATGTTATGTAAGGAGTTGTAAATGGTGCTTCACCCTCTACAACAGGGGCAGCTAACCTACAGCTCTCCAGATATTGTTGGAATCCTACTCCCATCCGCTCCAGCTATAATGGTCAATGGTCAGAAATGATGAAAGTTGTGGAAAGTGCTCTTGTTAAACTTTAGTATCCTTCAAGCTTCCACTAGCAGTCCAGCATTGCCTAGGAATTCAAATAACACAATCCCTGTGAGATTTTTAGATGGAGAGAGTAATTTGTGAGCTTTAGTCATATTTTAGTCTGCCATCTTGATTCAAAATGGCACTTGGCATTCAAACATCAACCAAGACTGCAGCCCCTACCTTGGGAACATTCGTGTCAGATTTGGCGGCAATATCTCAAAAGAGGTGGCCAAACCTATAGAGCACAGATGGACAGACAGACAAACTGTTTCCAAAATATACAGTAGATTAGACAACAGGTAAGACCAGTGTTAAAACAGATGTTCATCCAGCCTGCTTGATTGCAATTGGCTAAACACCTGACTTCTGGAGACAAATGGCTTCTACTCAATTATGATGTAGTAATCTATTAATGGCTCTTAAGTAACAAATCAGGTCTCCCTGCTGTCTTGAATGTGACAGAAGCATGCTAATAATGAAAAAGAACCAACATATGCAGTCTTGCCTAGAAAGGCCGTTAGTCTTTATGAGCTTTTTCAGTAGGGAAGACTAGTAAAAGGAATGAAAGACTGCAAACTATATTTTAAAGCTCACTTTGCATGATTGAAGACAAGATCAAATGGTGTATGAAATAGGAACAAAACTTTTAAAAAGTATTAAACCATGGCTCTGTTTAAAAAAAGCCTTTGAAGATTGGGCATGCAGATATGTGTGTATAGCATCAAAGAGGCTTCTCTGTGATCATCTATGGGAATTTTTTTCTTCAAATAAAATAAAAAGAATTTCAGAGAGAATTTCAGTGGGCTGAGGTCTCACAATATTATCTAAGCTTCGGTGAGGCACCAGAAATTTATATTACATGTTTATTTCTTAAGCATACAAATATACCATAGCATTCTAATAATTTAGCAACTGTTGTTTGGTTGAAATGCTTAGGGCACATAGCATAGATCTGAATTTAGTCTCACCCACAGAATGGAACAATTGTTTACCCCATTAGCAATATCCAATCTGCCTTCATTATTACTTGAGTCTATTGTTAAATAAGATGTGCCCATTATATTAATTGGAGACTGTAGCAAAACACAGAGGAAAGAGAGGTTGAAACTGCAGCAAGTAGACTGTTGTTTATCTAAGTTCTACTCAGAGCAGATTCGGTGAAATTAATGGAGCTCAGCCAGTCTTGTCCACTCTAGGACAGGGGCACATCATGCTTCCTTTCTCAATACCAACCTCAGCAGCTTTTATTAGGTATTACAGCATGTTCTAAATACCCCTGTCCAGTGTTTTTTTTTTCTGGGGGGACGCAGAATCTAAGTTTGGCCTCTTTGAGGGGCAGTATTTCAATAAGAGTAGGAAAATGAGAGTACCCCTAAACATTTTTTTAGAAAAAAGCACTGCCCCTGTCCATGCCAGTGATGCCAACTTAAAAGCTCTCTTACAAACAGTAAGTGCAGTCCTTACTTTCTGAAGCAACTGTGACTTGGCTTTTCTTCTGAGACAGGTATGAAGAAGGGGTAAACTCTCTTGCCATTCCTTTCCAGGAGCTATCCATGTTTCCAGGTCTGCAGACACTGTAAAGGTAAAGGGATACACTACATGAGGTCTGCTTCCCTGTCTACACTTACTCCCTTTAGGGATTCAGGATTGCTCCTTTCTTCGTATAAAGGACTACCACTCACTGAGTGCCCAAGGTTACTAATCCAGGAGTTTTCTCTCCATCTGTCTCTGACTTGTTAGGGACACAAGTGTGCTCCTCTGATCCTGCCCCTCTCCCTGGTCCACAACTCCTTTTATAAAAGGATCAGATGCATTTTCCAGGTCCTTCCCCACATCTGCACCTAACTCCCAACAGTTCTCTATCAGAGTCCCTGATATGGGGCCCTGATTCTGCATTCAAGCAGGTAAGAAACTTAAAGTGCAGAAGGTCAGTCCCTAGCACTCCTTCACTTCCACAGGAGCCAAATCCTAGGGTCAAATATTTGAGGGGGCCAGACCCTCCAAAGGTGATGCGCATTGCCATTCAAATGGGATTCATGCACCGTGTCATGTGATCAGTTATGCAGGGTAGGGCTTACTTGCCCCCCCCCCCAATATTTTATTCAAGTTGGCTTGATTCACTTCCATTAATTTAAGTGGGTCTACTTTGACTAATGCTGGGTACAAGCCATTGTATTTCCCAAAGTAGAAGCTTTGAGTTGTGGCTATGTTCCATAAATCACTTCCTTAGCTAAAAATAAAACAGGAAAAGGAGTTACAGACTAGTCTATCTGCAGCAGAATGTGCAAGCATGGCAAGTATCCATTACCAGAACTTGGACAGCACATGCACTGTAAAGCCCTGATCCTAAAATTGTGACCATTCAGTGGTAAGCGGCAGGCGCTCGGTGGTCCTACCAGACCTGAAGAGCAGGCACAGAATGAGAGAATATGAGGGCTACTTGACATTTTACACCTGCCTTTCTCAACTTATTGCCCTCCGGGTGTTTTGAACTACAACTCCCATCTGCTCCGGCCAGCGTGTCGATTCCAATTGGGCCTGATGGGAATGGCTATTTATACACTACTGGCTTAAAAGCAGCTAGGTCGTTCTTTTTCTCAATTAGGATCAGAGCTGGTTTGGAGGGAAATGCATAAAAAGCTGTATTTCAAAATGCAGTTTTCATTTTGAGGGTGGCTGGCTACTAGGCAGAGGCTTTGCTCAGTAGCTGTGACACCTTGATTATGGAATACCTTCCCTGGGCATATTGCCTGGCTCATACGTCATTCACTTTTAGATGCCAAGTGAAGGCTCCTTTATTAAGCTACTATCAGTTAAATCTAGTGTGTTTGGCTAATTTAAGACTTTTATGGAATTTGGTGCTGCTGCTTTGAATCGCTTGCTGTTTTCATTTATTAGCCTGTTTTAATTTGAAACCAAGTGCACTATAGTAGATGCTGGACTTACACCATGGGGACCCGGATTAAATTCCCTGGTCAGCTATGAAGCTCGCTGGATAACCATCACTCTGTACAGAAGAATCCTTCCTCAGCTAAAATGATGGAAACAAGGAAAGGCAATCCCCTTTGTGCCACCCCCAACTCATGCAGCCCCCCAAAGACCACTGCTTTTCAGTACTACCCTGCCAGCAATTGCTTACAGAGCAGCAGTGATAATTATCCCACCCTGCAATATAATCAGTTGTTTTTAATGAAATGACATGCAGAATCGCTTGCATGGACCTGGTATGGGAGATTAATGCTCTGTCAATCAGGCATAAATCTGGCGGCACAAATATTGTCATAACTAGCTGTCCGCGTATTTACTGAAGGAAATTAACTCCTAGAAATATCTTACCATTTAATTTAATGAGTCAGTGGGCATGCCTGCCGATGCCATTATCTCTGTCACCTACATATATCATATAAAACTTATTCTGTGGTGGCAAAAGCCAAAGCCAGTAAGCTCTTTGTAGGTCGTTTGTAGGTCATCTCAGCATGACGGAATTAATGCTACCTTTGTCTTCCGATGCTAAGGATCTTATTTATATACTGTGGGCAGTGCTATTTGTCTAGAAAAATACATACTGGAACTCACCACGAGCACCTCCCTCATTCTCTTAGAATGGTGCCATAACTGAGTTCCAGCTGAAAAGAAGACATGACTATGCTTCCACTGTTGGAGGCAGCCTGCCCCTGAATGCCAATTGCTGGATGCCACAAGAGGGGAGGCTGCCATTGTGCTCAGGTCCTGCTTGCAGGCTTCCCAAAAGCATCTAGTTTGCCACTGTAAAAATGGGGATGTCGAACTAGATGGGCCGCTGGCCTGATCCAGCTGGGCTCTTCTTATGGCATGCATAGTCATCTCCTCCTAGAAAATGACTCCTATCTAACCCACCCATCTTGGAGCAGTGACAATACCTTTCTTTCCCCCTCCAGATTTAGGTTTTTGCATACCAGCCCTTTCAGCTATCAAAGTGCAATAGTATCTCCTGCTTTAGGTAACCTCGTAGCAGGGGGAGAGAGATACTCAAAGCCCCAGCTTCTTCTAACTTTGCCTCACCCCACTTCTAGGGAATAGGAAATACATATGTTCATACCAAAACCTATATCAGAGTGGTTGGAGTGGGGGGAAATAAGAGACTGAACTGAAACTCTCCCACCCACCTATCTACACACACAAAGTTGACTAGCACTGGTTGATCATCCCATCTTGCCATTGCTGTGTGGTAGTTGGCTTGGTCCTGGCTGTAGCTGGGCAAGTAGCTGTAGCGGCAGAGAGACTCATCCAGGCCTATGGTTCACCTCTCACACTCTTGCATGCATACACACGGCATTGGGCAACCTCTCTCATTCCTATCTCCTCTTCCTATACAGTACATCTTGCCAATGTGTAAGGAAAAGAGAGATTGTCTTATGTAGTTCTTCAAATGGCTGGTACTGCTCTCTCAAAGGTAGTAGCAGTTTTGCCGTATTACTGCAGGTGGGAGACCTCATCTCCCTGTTCTTCCAAGAGGATATACCTCGGGTTAAGTACTTAATTCGTTCCGGAGGTCCATACTTAACCTGAAACTGTTCTTAACCTGAAGCACCACTTTAGCTAATGGGGCCTCCCACAGCTGCCACGCCGCAGGAGCACGATTTCTGTTCTCATCCTGAAGCAACATTCTTAACCTGAAGCACTATTTCTGGGTTAGTGGAGTCTGTAACCTGAAGCGTATGTAATCTGAAGCATATGTAACCCGAGGTACCACTGTACATGCTACTGTCCTCCAGTCAATTGGCCAAAGAGTTGTGTTGGGGGATTTATTCATTCGGTTTTTATTTAATTTACCAGACATGCACTTTCAAACTAATAGGTAAAGGTAAAACACCCCTCTCCTTCACACTGTGCTCTTCTCCAGTTTTTGTGATATGGTTCTCCAGCCGTATAACGCATACAAAAATTTGTAAATTAGTGAAAAGTGTGCGCAGAAATGCATATATCAGTGAAATTAATGTACAAAAATGCATTCTCATAAGGGAAATGGCTTGCAAAAAGAAACACGCTGAATAAAATTACACACACTAACAGTATGTTAAAAGAAATGAGCTAAAAAAATGAGTGCATTTTTTCATGCAGACCTTTTAAAGAAAAAATATCAAAAATCAATATAGAAATGGGATGATCCGAAGGCTGGAAAAATGAGAAAATGAGAGACATGGAAACTGACAGATTTGTACACCCCTCCCTAAGAGTATCATATATTTATTCTAAGAGCTGTGGCTGCCAATCTTTCTCTCCTCTCTACATGCACCAGATTTGATATATGAGGAGCAAAGAAAGGATATCATAAAAGGGTCACTCACTGCAGTCATTTACATGGAGGGGGGACCTGTGTTTGGGTGGTGTTCTTGGAGCTGCACATGGTCTAGATGTCACCTGGACCACATCAAAGGGGGAAGCTCACTGTATAAATTTTAGCTAAAAATCAGGAGTTTTTTATATGACTTATCCACTTACATATGTACACATACATACATACATATACGTTCCCTTTCTTTATGGCTGCAGACACACCATACATTTAAAACACATCCCCGCCCAAGAATCCTGAGAACTGTGGTTTGCCCCCCACAGAGCTACAATTTCCAGCACCCTTACAGTTCCCAAGGTTCGGGGGGGGGGGAAGTGTGCTTTAAATGGATAGTAGGTATGCAGCATGATATATAATATGATATTCAAAAGAAGAGGAGGGGGTGCTCTTTTAAACAACTCTGCTTTTTCACTGCCTGCTAAAAACATTCCCTCAAGTGTTGTTGTTTTTTTAGAGAATTAATTTAGTTCACTGTTGGGAATTGGTTCTGCTCTGTATGCTTTTATAATTTTAGTACATTATAATGATTTTATTGTACACCACCACAATTTTTATGAGTTGGTTGTTTAGAAATACTCTTAGAAAAATAACAAAATAAGGATTTTTTTTCCTTCATGAAAATATTTCAATAAATTGTTAATAGCAAAGGGGGGGGGGGGTAACGCCTCACAAAAAGATATGAGAGGAGCATAGTGTGGGACACACAAACCTTTTTATTAAAATAATAGCAGGCATAATTTTAAAGCTGCCAATCCACTCAGACATGAAATTTGTCTGCCTTCTAGAACAGAAAACTGGAAAAGACAAATTAGTAATTATGAAGTACCTGTATTGTTTTCCTTTGAATGGGAATGTCTGTTTCCTAATTTCATGAATTGCCTGAGACTTCCTTGAAAAGGCCCTTGTAGCAAAACTGATATTGGATTTTATTATTTTAGTACGTTTTAATGATGTTACTGTACACCACCACTTTTTTATGAGTTGGGTGTTTAGAAATACTCTTCGAAAAATAACAAAACAGGGAATTTTTTTTTCTTCGTGAAAACATTTCAATAAATTGCTGGAAGGGACCCAAGGGTCATCTAGTCCAACCCCCTGGTGTGCCGCCATCACTTGTGCAATTTTATATCAGACCCATCCTTCAATATATAACAACCAGCTGGTTTTTGTTTGTTTTTCCCATTTTGAGGTGGTGGGAATCAATTGGCAGTTTGCTACCTCTTTCGAAATGAGAGTTCAGTTCATTCCAAGAGAATAATCCCTATGGACGTCTCTGACAACCAGTACATTTCTCTCTCCCTGAGCTCCCTCCCCCACCCGGCCTCATCCCCATGTGCAGGTTCTGCCATTAAATCTGCAGCCACTTCCAGACATAACACAGGAGCTCTTTTAGTATTAAGGTGGCTTTGTGAAAGCTATATTAAATTAAACCACTTTTGACATTTTATCATGCAAGAGAATACAATAATCATTTCGACGTCCTTCTGACAGGTTACAAAGCATGCGGCTTGTTGGTGTAGAAAGGCATTGATCCCAGGCGTGCAATCAATAGAATGTTTCTAAAATGTTATGGTTATTGAGCTGCTCTCCTTTTCTCTTTGTTTTAAGAAATAGCATGCCCTTTTAAGGAGGTGTTTGGGAAGGTGGTTATAGGGGAATCAAATAAGGAGAGTATGCCAAGTCAACAGAATGAACATTATGTAAATCTGAAGGTGTCTGTCTCCTCTCTGCTGGAGGCAAAGTTATTTTTCCCCAATATAGATGTTGGAGAGAATCCAGAATATAAGGCTCAATTATTTTAAAGATGGTGTCACAGTCTGTGGGGGAGTGGAAATCGTGTAATGAAATGATTTAGGATGTGATTCAGTAATACAAAAGGCTCTTTCCAGGTAACCTTCCATAATGGCCATTATAACTATTCCCATGGCCACAAATGCAAGAAACCTTTTTGATGCAATCTTTTTGATGCTGTTTGTTATATCTGGCCTAGCAGATACTACTAGGCTCGATAGAGCAGGGGCCTGACTGTCAGGTATCTTTGTATGAAAAACCAGGCATAGTACCTTGTTTCTCCATCTGTTCCAACGACATGCCGGTCCAGCGAGACACAAGCATGTCAGCAGAATTTCTCAAAGACATTTCTGTCATCATGGGGGACCAAGACAAGCACACCCTGAAATTCCAGATACAATGGTCTCAGGTGTTTTTTCCTTCTTTTTCAAGAGAAAAGATAAGGTTGCAATTTGAAAACAGGGACATCCACATTGTTCTTGCCTTTAGACAGCCAGACTTCAGTTTGCTTTGGCTAGTTTGTTGTGAGTTCTCAGCTTTGGGCCCTTGTGATTCCCTCCAGTGTTAATTAAAATTTAGGGTGAGCCAGCCTCACCCATCTAAGAGGCTGCTGGCAGTTTAGTCCTTTCCTCCATACTTCCTTGTGATGCTGAAAAGCTGAAGGGAAAGATGGTGGGACTTTTGCACCCAAACTTTCCTTCCAAGGCTATCATGGATGGAGAATAAGGCTATCAGAGAGGCCACAAATCCTAATGCCCAACTTCTACCACTGTTGGAGGCAATATGCTTCTGAATGCCAGATGCACCATTTTTTTTTGTTTGCACCTGCACATTGGTAGCATGCAGCACCATCCTGTGCATGTTTACTCAGAAGTAGGGGTGTAAGAAGGCAGCAATTTCCATTCTAACTCTTAATGGTCACAATCAGTGCTGTTGCTGTTCCACTGCACATCATTTCCCAACGAATCCTACATGAATCATCTCACCAAACACTATTTCATTTTCAAGACTTACGTTCATTTCAATAAAAAGGAAATGTCAAAAGAAAGTCATTAATTACATCTCTTTTGTGGACTTAAAAATGTGAACTGATACAGATTATATTCGCTTGACTGATTTCCATTCCTGACTGCAGGCGAACAAGCGAACTATAGCAATTTCCATGTCCCCCCTTTTGTTTACACAATTCCTCAACATCCTTACTCAGAAGCAAGTCCTTCTGTATCTGCCTTATCCCCTGGTGAGTGTGTATAGGATTGCCATCATCGAGAGGGAAATCGGTCAAACAAAGTAAAGGAGATGAAAGTTGTAGAAAACTGGAATTAATTCATTAATTAATTCCATAAATTATTCTAGTTATTTCAGAGCTTAGGAAGCGTTGGATGCAGGGCGGGGTGAACTTACAGAATAGTAAAGGAACCAATCAGGGAAAAGCTGCTAATCTCTACAAGCCTTCAGCCACTTCTGGGTTCTTGGCATCACTGGTATATTAAGTAAGGGGCTGCCTACTTGTACCATTGTGGTTGAATCCTCATGTGTGTCCAGCTCTGCTATCCTCCTCTGTCCAGAGGGTTTTCCCTGCACCATGTGCCTTACGAAACATGCACCTCATCAGGGAGAAGCGCTTGCACACAAAAGCTCCCCTTCATCATTGCAATCCACTGCATGAGGACTGTACCAATTTACGCTGTATACTGGCCACATCAGTTTCCTATCTGTGCGCTCTTTGTGAAATCAAATGGAAAGTCTCGGTTTTAAGTCTCTGTATTAGCCCCTGCCACTCTCATTTTGAAGTGCCAACCTGTGGGGACAAAGAAAATCCAAATGCACCGAGGTCGTGCTGGGAGTGCTCTGTCCCTCGTGGAGGATAATGCCCTCCGATTGGCATAAATATCACTCCTGAAGCCGTAGTACATCAGACTAAGCGGAATCCTGTACTGTTTAATGAGATGCTTTAAGCCTCGCATTCTAGGAAAAGTCCTTGATAGCATTATCTGTCATTACTTACACATGCTGTGCCTACTGCTCTGTAGAAATCTATTCCTGTACAACCTGGGCCAGAGAAATGGAAAGAACCTCAAAGCAACCTAATCCCGTACAGTGTACCTTATTTTAAAGCCCAGTAAATTACTTTTTAAAAACATGTAGTATTACACACTGATCAAGGCTTCGAAATAACTAATGAAGGAGGCAGTAACGATGTACTATGACTGTTGCACAATTAGACACACATTTTCTAGCTGTTAACAGATCTGGTTGTGTATCCCTTCACAGCTACGTATGAATCCATATCTTACATGTATGTTTACAAAAGTGATCACTTCAGGGAACTTTAAGCTGAATATTCATTCATTCATTTATTTTTGCCACTGTGGTTATTGAACTGGATTATTACAAATTTAGAAAAGCCAGGGCTGCCTTGCTAACTTGAGGGAATTAGCTAAAACTGCCGTATAATTGATATAACCACACAAAATGGCGGACAGCGAGGAAAATTTGTGACTTGAAGCACCAGGATGGAAATATAATAGTTGTTATGAAATACACAGGCTACCCAAATAATGCCAACCATCTCAGACCCTACGATTGACAGGTGAAGCTTGCTGGTGATGTTGCCACTGGGAGCTGCCCCAGTTGGCAGTGACTCTTGACAGGGCCTTTTCGGTGGCAGCTCCCCATTTGTGGGTGAAATATACTGTTCCTGGCAACCCCTGAGATTGTTGGGACTGCATGAGCTGTGCTCACCAGAGATCGAAACCTGGCTGTTGGTTGTTGTTTTTAAGCCCATAATCCCAGAATTGTGCCAGCATGCTCAGCAGAGGCAATACAGTCAAACACTTTGCGGCGGTAAATGCCAAGTTCAGAAAGGACACTTGAGCTTCCTTGTTCTGCAGCCCTTTTCCAGCTGAAGATTAAAAACGATAATAATAATGTGGGTCCTTGCCAAAGGGTTGCATTGTCAGCCGGGGAAAATAGAAAGCACTCTCTTGGGTAGAAAAAGGCTGAGGCAGCAAAAGGCATCAGAAGAGCCTCAGAGCCAATGAGCTGTTACCAAATAACTTGGCTGCTTAATCTCCGGGAGATGGAGAGGAAGCAGCAAGCTGACAGGGAAACAGACAAGTTGTGTGTGCGATGCTTTGGCACCTGAAAAGGGGAATGGAATGAAATCGCAGCTTTATTCTGTACACACACACACACTGCAAATGCATTCATTGGTTCTGAGGAGCAAAAGAAGCAGGCTAGACCCAACCCACAGCACAGATCTCCAAAGGCAACCGAAGAAATATCAAAACAAAGGAACAGGAGTGGAAACCCATTTCTAGCTATTCTACACTAACAGATGTTACTGTACACATTTTCAGTTTTCTTTCTGCAACCACGAGGGCCAGAAACTTGACTCTTAGGAGTTTGACTGAATTTTGCATTACAAACCCTTATATTCCATACTCCCATACTGTGATTGCAGTCATATTTTTTTTGTTTTGTTTTACCTTCCTGACCGGTAAATAAGAACAGAATTTGAGTTCACCATTCCCACCCAGTTCCACTGTCAGAAATGTGCTTATATATGCAAACCGTCATAAACACGTACACCGATGCAGACAGAAATATGAAATTGCAATCAGCAACGCTTAAGAGACCAGGATTCAGGACAGGCGATGTGGCACCCGAAACTAAGGAAACTGAAAGGGGAGAGAGTGCTATTTTGACTTCAATTTAGCAATTATGAAAAAGGCCTCCGTTTATCCTTGGCGGCAGACAGGAGAGGGGGACGAGTCTTCCTTGCTTGGGGAGCAGCAAACTCAGGCAAGGCCACTGAGCAAGGATGAAAAGAGAGGCTACTTTCAATGTCAGCTACAGAAAAATGCCTCATCAGGCCGACAGCGAAATGTTCCATAGCCCTTTTATTAGCCAGGTGGCCTGTTCTCCTCTGAGCTTGCCAAGTGAGCTGATCGAGCCCAGGAGAGTGCCAGCTCCATCAGGCTGCAATTAACAATCAGCCTGGCCCAAACCCAAATAGGCAGGCGACTTCCCCAAACCGGAATGAAGTGGGCATCGCCCATTTGTGCTCTGCCATGTGCCAGTCTTGATTTGGTGTAGCAGCAACACTCCTCTGGCCTGCACCAAATGCGCTGCAAACATCTGGGAATTGGTATCGTGTGTCGTGTTAGCATGCTGAACGCGGCATCGGTTTGGAAGGAGCATTTTTGCTAGCTAAGCGCAATACCGTGTCTACTCAGAAGGAAGCCTTGCTGAATTCAGCCCAGGCAAATGGGACTGCAGCTGCAGCCGTAATAAGCATGCAAGTATTTGTGTGGGCCAGTGAGAAACAAAAAAGCAATGTGAGATCGCTTCATCTGGGCAGCTGTTGTCAGTGCCTGTGGACAGTTCTGAGCTAGATAGACCTGTAGTCTGACTTGGGATAAAGAAGTTGCCTTTAAAATGTAAGTTAAAGGACCCCGGACAGATAAGTCCATGGAGTGAGCTCCTGTTGCTCTGTTCCAGCTTCCGCCAACCTAGCAGTTCAAAAGCTGTTTGTATAGGTGCAGAAACAGCTTTAGAGATGCCTGGCCAACCAGTCCTAAGCGATTGCTACTGCCAAGTCCAACACTGAGTTGAAGGCGCAACAAAAGCCATGTTGTTTATCTTCCTGTTGCCCACATGAGCCCCTCTCAACTTACCTCGTGGACCTTTAAGCTGAGTGTATTTGAACTGCAGAGATGGGGCAACCCAGATCGATGCACCTGTAACCCTGCAAAATGTGCAGAGACATTTTGGAACAGAATGGGAAGCAGTGCCAGAACTGTGGGGAGAAAGGAAGGGAGCTTGAAGCCACACCACCCAAGCATCGTTAAGTTTTTAGCCAAATCACGGACCCCTTGCAACCTTCTTAAAAACAGTGGCCAAGGGAGCAGGGACAGACACCCACCATTCTAGGTGATCCTTTCAACATCCAGTTTGTTCAGCGTTCACCCTGATTTCCTTGCACAAAGCTCAAGTCTTCGCTGCACATTCGTTCTGAAAGCATTCTGATTTGTCCATAGGGTGGGTAGACAATGAGCCTTCGTCCTGCCTCAATCCCAATTTGTTTGCAGAGAGTTTACACGTCTTCCTGTTAATCACTCATTCCAAGCTTCAGTTTGCTTTTTAACATGATTCACAGTTCCCCAAACAATATGTAAACTGGAACGGAACTCTTCTTCGAAATTTGCACTTTTCTGAATTTTGCAATGCAATTCTCCCATGAAACAATGTTCACAGAAAAATGTCTATGAGGGGAAACAATATACAAAATGCACAAACACAACCTGCAGAATGCATACAATTAAGAAACATTGGTTTTGGAAATGTGCATATTAGGCCAAATGTGTATGTTAGGAGAAGTGCACACTAAGAGGCTGAAAAATTCCAGAATTTTTCATTTAAAAAATCTTACAAACTTGCACAGGAATGTGGAGAACTGAACTAAACCTCGGAAAAGCAAGTAGCTGCAATGGCCAAATTCATCCACCCCTATGCTTTTTTAAAAGTGGAAACATTGTGCTAAGGTGACAAATGAGTGCTTTACAATGGTACCTTGGGTTGCAGACACTTCAGGTTACAGACGCTTCAGGTTACAGACTCCGCTAACCCAGAAATAGTACCTCGGGTTAAGAACTTTGCTTCAGGATGAGAACAGAAATCGTGCTCTGACAGCGCAGCGGCAATGGGAGGCCTCATAGTCTAAAGTGGTGCTTCGGGTTAAGAACAGTTTCAGGTTAAGAACGGACCTCCGGAACGAATTAAATTCTTAACCTGAGGTACCACTGTACTCTGCTTTTAATTGCACAAACAAAAAATCTGGGTATGCGCCTGAATTCCTCCCGGAGCATACTAAGAGTCCAGAGTCTCCCTTATTCAAGCACTTAGCCCAAGTTGTGGTGACCGGCTCTCCCTTGCTTAGAGACGGTTAACAAGGAAGAGAGGAAGGTGTTCTTCCTCTGACCTCTGGCACTGCTGCTTCCGGCCTAGCCTTGTTGTCTGTCCTGGATTCACATGCCTGGTCTCCTCCTCTGGAAAAGGGCACGGCCTAGCGATTGCCACAAGTGAAGCCAAAGCGGTTGCATCATCCTCTCTCTCTCCCTCCCTCTTTCAGCAGAGCTGCCACAGGAGCAGCCAAATGAGGACTGGAGGAGCTAGCTGGCTGCAAGCATCGCTGCCCACATGCTCCCTTTCAGGAATGCTCACAGCAAGGCGGGGTTTCTTTCCTCCCTGCTGACGTGGTGATGTTTTCAGCAATCGGCGTGCTGGCTGGTGGTTCTCGCGTGTGCCATTATTCTGTCCTTCCTCTCCCCCCCCTTCCCCAATGACGGCATCCCCCACGCCCAGTCGACGTACATAGCAAGGTGTCTGGTGACAACTTGTGGCGCGTGAGCATTATACGATTCTCCGGAGGCCCCTGGGCTGCTCGGAGACAAGGCCTACCCGAGACCAAACAAATATCTTTCCTGGACTGGTAGCTTTCACTAGGAAATGGACAAAGCACAATTTAGGAGCTGGGAAAGGTTGATCAGGATAGCAATTTCAAGTAGACAGGTAGAAGAACAGAACGTTTGATACAGAAAAGATTGGCAGGTCAGTTCTTAATACGATAATATAGCTGAGCATTGGGCTTGGTGTTTTGTTTTGTTTGTATTCTCCCTGCTTGGGTTGCATCATGCTTGCGGCGAGTTAATATTAACTGTGCTAATATTAGCTCCTCCAAAGGAACCCTGGGAATGGTAGTTCTGCAATGGTGCTTGTCAAAACTCAGAGATCAGGAGTCCTGTCCTTTTTTAAAAATGAAAATCTGCATAGGGGTGGGGAAGGAAAGACTGGAGGCTGACAATTGCTTTAAAGGGAGTCAAGAGCAGTATGACCAGATCACTTCAGATGCCAGTATGCACTATTCATGCAAAAAAGTGTGCCTTCGTAATCTAACCAAAAGAAAGCAGGTATATTGGAAAACAAAACAAACAAGCAAATAAAAAAATTGCTGGCACTATAGAACGCTTGCATAACAAAACCACTTTTTAAAAAATTAAAAAGAGACTCTTTTGCAGAAGGGGTTCTTCCAGACAATCTGTTTATTGATCTTTTAATACTGATTTGTTTATGCACACAATTTTGTGTGAAGCAATTGCTATCCTACATTTTCCAGTGTGTTTTTCCATGACTTTCCGTACTGCAAAAAGTAGGTGGGGTAGGAAGAGGGCAGAGAAGTGGGTTTTTATGCAGCAACCTCCCCCCCCCCCGAGTCCACTTTAACTGTGCAATCTAAATTTGCCTTTCTGTTATTTGTTCCCCACGACTTAAGATGGGAGAAAGTTCTGGAAAATGCAGGACAACTGCCAGTTGATGGTGATTTCGTACGACCACCGCACATATTTGGTGCAAATAAATTAGGGCAAATGCTCAATAAACAGGTCATCTGGGGCATTCATCCTGAAAAACAAATCAGGACGAATGATCCCTGGGTGCTGTTTCCTGGGGCAAATGCATTTATTTCTTCCAACACGCCATTGCATCCCTCCTGGTCACTTACCCTAATTTGGCAAGAGGAGGAGGAATCAGCTGAATCCAAGTGTGATGGGTAGGTGCAAACCCTGATCGTAGGATCCGGATGAATGCTGTGCTTCTATGCAGTGAGACTTAGGGTGGCCAGGCTCAAGATGCAAAGAGAGCAGGGCTCCTTGCGCCTTTTCATGTGTTGCGGAAGGCATTCCTGCTGAAATTCCCTATCCTTTGCAACCATTGCAACTTCCTCTGTATTCTTTTCAGATGAGAAAAAGGGTCATCTTCATGAAGCAATGGGCCATTGGGCATTGCCCAATCTGCTGCAATGATTCACTAAGGGCAAACTGAAGCCGGCTCTGATAAATAGGGATAGTTGGAGCAGATTAAATTCTCGGGCTTATCTGAGATTTCTCAATAGGATGACCAATGGTGGACAAACTCCCTGGAAAGACAGTCGAACCACATGCAGTTGTGGGCAGGGGTGCCAACATGAATGAAATATGGGGGGGGGGGTTAAGGCCAACCCCATATAATCAATCACAATGGCACACACACCATTTGAATGGCAATGCCCAACATCTTGAAGGGCGCTGGCCCACTTAAATATTTTTTTGGGGGGTGGGGGGCTGAAGGGACCTCAGCCAATAGGAGCTGACTCCTATGGTTGTGCAACAGTGGGTGGGGGGAGGAGCCCCCCCTTTCAGAGCAAGAACCAGGAACCAGAAATATACTCGGAGCTGAGAGTGGATTTCATGCTCTTTATTCAGCTCATAGTGGTGAGGAGGAATGGAAGTTCCCCCAGAATGTCTGCTTTATATACATTATTTACACAATGGGCCCCAGGTGATTGGCTAATTCCGGGGTTCTCCTGTAGGCCAATCAGGTTGCGGATTCACTTCCACCTGGGTGGCTCCTGTGGACCAATCAGACTGTTGCATTCTGGATCCTATTGTTCTAGGACCAATCAGACTGCTGCATTCTGAATCCTACTGTTCTAGGACCAATCAGACTGCTGCATTTTTGACCCTATACAACTCAGTACATAACAAACCTTAAGCCATCCTTTGTGAGGAGTCATTTGAACTGCAGGTCTAGACACCTTCCTGGCAGTGAAGTGGCCTCTGCGCACCTAGGCTGTCCACTGGACCCTTCTAGACAGGAAAGACGATAAAAGCCGTCTGGTTTGAACTGGAATTTTGCCTGATCAACTGCGTTCTGCTTTGTTCCTTGGCTGCGTCTCCTGGCACTGTTTCCTCGACTCCTGGCTTCCCTCGGGAAGCTGTCTGCAGCTCAACCCTGACAAGGGTGTACTCAGGAGGGCGCTGTCAGATCAGATGGTGCAGCAGGAAGTCCCAAAGGTGCTAGGCGGTGCACTGGGCGAGGCCTAGAGCACATTCCAGAATTCTCTGTAGTGCACTGGGGTTTCGATGCACATCTGCAGCGTGGAACAGGTTAATCTTCCAGAGCAGCAGCAGAGAACCTGTGGCTTTCCAGATGTTTGGGGACTACAACTCCCAGCATTCATAGGCCTTGGTCATGGTGGGAGGGGCTAGTGGAAGC
The DNA here is from genome assembly GCF_965112155.1 of Podarcis liolepis. Classification (NCBI taxonomy): domain Eukaryota; kingdom Metazoa; phylum Chordata; class Lepidosauria; order Squamata; family Lacertidae; genus Podarcis; species Podarcis liolepis. Next base: position 36,410,911 of record NC_139567.1, read on the forward strand.
TGGAACCTATCCATGTCAGGAGAACAGCAGGTGATGTAGGGCAGATAAATAAGTCAAAAATTAGATCGTTATAACGAAAGAAAAAAAAATCTCTATTGCGTTTTAACGTTTTCTGCTCTCTGGCGCCATCTGGTGTTGCATATTTATACAGTGGTACCTCAGGTTACATACGCTTCTGGGTTAGCAGAGTCTGTAACCTGAAGCGTATGTAACCTGAAGCTTCTGTAACCCGAGGTACCACTGTGGTGGTCTTGGGGAGCCTAAAACAGCCAGGAGATGAGAATCTGAGGCAGGAGAATCTGCAGGATTGGAGAGTGAAGAACAGGAGCAGGAGAGAGAGAGAGAGAGAGAGAGAGAGAGAGAGAGAGAGAGAGATGTCAGGGCTTCCACACACCCGCCTCCTCCTCCTCCTCCTCCTGCCCCCACCTCTCCTGCTCCACTGTCTCCCAGGACCAGGGGAGGATTGAAGAGAAAAGAGCAGAAAGTTACCTGTGTACCTGTGGGTGTAGCCTTCTCCTGCTTGCATGCAGCTCGGATGGGGGAGATACACAAGCCGAGCTTATAGAATACAATCATAGAATCATAGAATTGTAGAATTGGGAGGGACCAGAAGGGTCATCTAGTCCTACCCCTTGCAATTGGAGGGGGGCTATCTGTTGCTGCTTCTGCTCACCTAGGACTAGCTGGAAAAAAGTAGGACTGATGCACGTGCCTTTCCCTAACTTGTAAGTGTACTTTTTGACAACAGTTACCGGTACTTCCTTCCTCTGGACATGCCTTGCCTGACAGCCCCATGACACCAGCCCTGATTTAGACCACCGAGCTATCCTGCGCAACATTCAGTTTACACATCATTTGGGGTGTAAGAAGGCATTGTTTTCCTTTCCACCCTGAATTTGCCGCATGCAGCACGGCTGCTGTGACAAAGTTTGGACTAGATGATGTTGGTGGCCCAGCCAGACTCACAAAGGCAGCCACATTCCCTGAAGGGCACAGAAAAAACTAAAGAGAAGGGATGTTGCCTAAAGGAAAGAAGCAGCAGGTCTTCTTCACAGACAAATTGCCCTTTCACAGGCTGCATATGCTCTATACCCTTAAAACACATTCAAAACACACAGAGAGAGACAAACACACATACAGAGAGAGAGAGAGAGAGAGAGAGAGAATTATGGGTACTGTAGTTTGTGAAGGGCTGCAGGGAATTGTAAATCTGTAAGGGGTAAACTACAGCGCCCAGAATTCTTTGAGAAGGAAAATGGGCTTTGAATGTGCCTTAAAGGTTGTATTGTCTGTTCAACCAGTTACTGGATTTTATGAACAAAAGAAGCTAGCAGGTATACAGTGGTATCTCGGGTTAAGAACTTAATTCATTCTGGAGGTCCGTTCTTAACCTGAAACTGTTCTTAACCTGAGATACCACTTTAGCTAATGGGGCCTCCTGCTGCTACCGCGCTGCCGCTGCACGATTTCTGTTCTCATCCTGAAGCAAAGTTCTTAACCCAAGGTACTATTTCTGGGTTAGCAGAGTCTGTAACCTGAAGCGTCTGTAACCCGAGGTACCACTGTATTGTGTATTTCCCATTGCTATTTTAGAGCTATATCTATATAAACTTCATTTCATTGCGAAGGAAACACAAAGCAAATGGTGGGAAGCTGTAAATCAATTACGTGTTGATCGTGGACCGAAAGCAACAATGGCGAACGATGATTGCATTTGCTGGGTCGATTTATTTTGTGGTCATGGGATGAATAAGCAAAAATTGACAATTGCCGCTCCTGCTTCTGTTTTGGTCGGAGTTATCTGGCATCCCTGCAGGTTGTGACCAGACAGATGGTGCTGGAGCCTGCAGATCAGGCAGGGATGATATCTGAAGCCAGCAATGGAGATGGGTCTCCTTTATTCTCTCACTTAAGAGAGGAATATTTCTTCTAATACAACAAATGCAACCTGCAGGTTTTATAAAAAGCAAGGGGAGCTGCAAAATGCTGAGAATTTTTTTTTTAGTAAAATCATATTTTAAAAGCTGAGTCCACAAGCCTCCTGGTGACATTGTCCAGCCAAATGTGGAAAGGCTACAGTCAAAGTGTGTGCATAATATAATTTTTAGAAAGCAGAGGAACATCGGCCTTACATCCTTTGTAGGATCTGAGGGCTGGGAAGATGTGATCAGACTATTGGAGGCCAAAAGGAAAACATTCCCCTTTTAAGCTGTTTGCTTATTAGCACCCAGATGGCAGATGTGGCCTTACTCAGCAGAAGCAAATATGGTTAAATATTGATGGGGAGAACATGGCCATTATTTTTCTTGTACCTAAAGAGCGTGAGGACAAAGCAAAGGCATGTGGGTTTCCATCAAACTTTCCTGCTGCTAAATGGTTAGCCGGGATCATCATACCCTCCAACACAGAATCATAGAGTTGGAAGGTCCCCCAAGCCCCTTGCTGCCTCTCGCCAGCCCCACCCTTACCCACCTGCAGCTCAGAATAGAACGTGCCAATTTCGGTGTCTCCGTTTGTCATTTCTCCAAGCTTCAAATCTGTTGACATCTCAATGCAAATTTCTCCCAACATGCACATTTTTTGCAAGCAAAGTGCCCCAATAGAAAGCTTTACAGATGTGATTGGGGGGGGGGCATGCTTTCCTGCAGTAGCCACAAATTTTTGTATGTGTTATTTGGCTGGATAATTGCATTGCACCAAAGCTGGAGGCATGAAAATGCTGGAAAGTGCAAATTGGGTAAAAGGTAAAGGGACCCCTGACCATTAGGTCCAGTCGTGACCGACTCTGGGGTTGCGGCGCTCATCTCGCTTTACTGGCCGAGGGAGCTGGCATACAGCTTCCGGGTCATGTGGCCAGCATGACTAAGCCGCTTCTGGCGAGCCAGAGCAGCGCACGGAAACGCTGTTTACCTTCCCGCCGGAGGACTTGCACTTGGACGCGCTTTCGAACTGCTAGGTTGGCAGGAGCTGGGACCGAGCAACAGGAGCTCACCCCATCGCAGGGACTCGAACCGCCAACCTTCTGATTGGCAAGTCCTAGGCTCTGTGGTTTAACCCACAGCGCCACCTGCATCCCAATGCAAATTGGGTAGACTTGCATTAAAATCTGAATTTCCCTCCAGCACACTTTTTAGCTCTGCTCAACATGGATCCACCTCCTCTAGCTCACTTGAGAGGGGGAAATTTCCTTCTCATTGTTTCAGTCCATACTAACAACGGAAGGAGATTCTACTGCACCTTTGCGACCGTGAGTTCAGATCTTTTGGATTCACAGCTGCAGAACAGAATGGCCTGGGTCAGGGTGGGGCGCAGACAGGTCTCACTCCACTTCCTGCTTCAATTGAATAAACTTTCTCCTTGCCATCCTCTTTCTTCGCCTGGCTCAAGGCAGCCCTATCAATCTATCCTTACCATTAATTAAGCAAAGGCAGGCCTGTAACTGACAGCGTGCTGCAGCCACTGGACTGGTTACTCAAGCTGTAAAATCCAGCATTATACCTTGACAGTTTAATGAACATATTCATCCTGCACACATCCTTGCCCTCAAACAGTTCCAGGCAATGGAGTCTCGTTTCCATCCAGCAGGTACACAGTTTTACTCTTACGGGCAAATATACGTCCAAGCCTTTGAGGGTTCTAGGAAGTCAGATAAAATAAAATTGAGGCTGAAATGAGAGTCATTGACCTGCGCTGTCTGCCCAGGATTTGAAAAGAACTCTGAAGATCCAATGGACTCTAGAGAAAACTTGACAGCACGATGAAGATCCCATTATTGGTCTGATCATCTTTATCTAGAGGAATTCTACCCTGGAGGTTCTGCATCTGTGACCCTACAACAAAACATTGCAGCGTAGACTGCTCCTGGTCAGGATTCCAGCCAGCTAGCCAAGTCATTTCTCAGGATTTCCCATTCCAGTCTTCCTCCTCCCTGGTTTTCTGGTTTTCTAATTGCTCCCCACAATAGTCAGTAAGCATTTTGTTGCCACGTCAGTCCTGATTAGATTGATTTTGGGATTCTCCCCCCTGCTTAATTCCCCCCCCCATTGCAAAATGGTACTTCTGTCAACTTCAGATCCGCTCAAGCCTGCCGATACTTTCCCCTTTCGCACAAGTGATGCTGTCTTGATGCTGACCAAACTGAGTTTGCTATTAGTGTATAGCAGGAGCTATATACCCTTTTATCAATCAAAGTGCTCCATTCCCTTTGTAGAGAACAGCTCTTTTCCAAGCTGGATCAGCGCACTCTGATCCACTTTAATCGCGCAAACCTCGAGATCTGGTACGCATTGGAATATCTCCTGCGAAATACTAACCGTCCCTCTGTTTAATTGTTTTCACCTGTCGTATAAGCCTTTGTTTATTCTTACTGCAATACAGTGCTACCTCGGGTTACAGACGCTTCAGGTTACAGACTCCGCTAACCCAGAAATAGTGCTTCAGGTTAAGAACTTTGCTTCAGGATAAGAACAGAAATCGTGCTCCGGCGGCGCGGCGGCAGCGGGAGGAGGTCCCATTAGCTAAAGTGGTGCTTCAGGTTAAGAACAGCTTCAGGTTAAGAATGGACCTCCGGAACGAATTAAGTACTTAACCCGAGTTACCACTGTACTTCCTGGGATAGCTCAGTTGGTAGACCACGAGACATCTCAGGGCTGTTGGTTCGAGCCCCGCAAAAGATTCCTGCATTGCAGAGCATTGGACTAGAGGACCCTCGTGGTCTCTTCCAATTCCACAATTCTATGATCATTTTGCACATAGCCTGCATGACAAAGGTGGACATTTCCTCTTTGGTTCCTCCCACTTTTCACTTCTGGGTTTTGAATATAATTTGGGATGCCCCTAAACAGCCATTCACCTTTAACCAGCAGGGCCCCCTCCCCTTCTTTTTTGAAACTAAAATGAATTATTCATACAGACTTAAATGATTCATAGATATCAGCATGCTATATAATGAACTGTGTATATTACTGATGAAATAGCATTGTAAGGTCCTATGGATCAGGGTGGGCCATATAGCCTGTGTGGTCTGGTTTTACAAGAATCTCTGAGTCCTGCCAATGTGTGTTAAATTTACATCCATCATCCTCAGGATCTTCTAAAAGGGCATAACTTAGTGCTGTAAGCCAATTAACTTCTACAATTTGATTGATTTAATCATACGAGTCCCTGAATCGATCGAGCCATTAATTAATTGATTGCATGTGGGAAATAGCAATGGGTCGTTGCCAACCAAGTTTTACTCAGCGTACAGCCCAAGTTCGGCTATTATTTTTAATAGGTCTATTCTGAGTAGGACTTGCAAGCAATATGATTATTTAAATAATGTATAAGCATGTATGTATAGGAAAAGAATTTTATCATATTTTATTTAACTAGGGCCGCCATACGTCAGAAATGTGGCGCTTTGTCCTGGATCTTAGGCAAGTCAATCCAAAAATTGGGGGGGGGGGTTGTAAAAAACAAACAAAAAAAATCCTCAGCAACTTGGGGTTTGTCTAAAAAACCTTGGGTTTTCCTTTAAAAGTTTAACAGTTTGGAGGTGTCCTGGTTTTTACTTTTTGAAATATGGCGGCCCTAATTTAACAGAAGGCTGACAAACGCCTGGTGTTCTCTGCAAAAGCTGGATCCCAGAGCCCAGCCGCCCTGAGGCAACTGCCTCACCTCGCCTCATGGGCGGACAGGCCCTGGGTCCACCCAGTGGCGTAGCGTGGGGGGTGCAAGGGGGGCCGGCCGCATCGGGCGCAACATCTGGGGGGGGCGCTCGCTGCCTCTGGAGTCGCCGAAGAGCCTCGGGCGCAGGCTGTAGCAGAGCCGCATGTCTCGCGGAACCGACGAGCTGTGCGCGCGTCCGGGCTGAAGGCGTCCGGCAGGCAGCGGCTCTCAGCGCTCGTCGCGGTCCCCGCGCGTCAGGGCTGCGGAGGACGTGCCAGGCAGCCCCTCCTCACAGCCCCGCCTCCGCCGCCGCTGCTGCAGCTGCTGGGCCATGTTGCATTTTCCTCGCCTCTCTGCCCCCCTCCTCCTCTGGGCAAGCAGCGTTGTTTGGGCGGCAGCGCCAGCGGCAACTCGCCTCAGATCACCTGACGCGGCAGGTTAGGGGTTGGGGGGGCGCAAATTACTTGCCTTGCCCCGGGTTAGGGGGCGCAAATTACTTGCCTTGCCCCGGGTGCTGACAACCCATGTTACGCCGCTGGGTCCACCTCAAATGTAGGTGCAGCGGAAAAACTGCCGACAGCACCCTCAGATATACACACCCATGGCACATTCTCTGCACCTTCAGATTTTTATTTTTGTAATGGAGGGTTTTGTTTTGTTATGTTTTGTTTTGTTTTGCTGGGGCAGGTTTGAGGCTGCTCGTTTTCATGGGTGGTCGCTGGCTTTTTCCACCTGGTTTTATTTGGGGGGTTTTTTTGGGGGGGAGGTGTAGGTGTTTTGCCTAGTTTTTCCACAAGGAGGGTCGTGAGCATCACCAGTTTTTCCTTCTGGGAAATGGGTCGTTTGGTGTGCCCACAGCAGTTCCTTAGAATTCCAAGAGCTTCCTTCCTTTCCTTTTTTTCTTCTTCTATTTTTTGTCCTTTCTTTCCTTTCCTTCTTTCTCTGAAGTCCCATGTCTGAAGCCTTTGCTAAGGTCCAGGGATTGCATACAGTGGTACCTCGGGTTAAGAACTTAACCTGAAACTGTTCTTAACCTGAGGTACCACTTTAGCTAATGGGGCCTCCTGCTGCTGCCGCCGCGCCACCGCCACACAATTTCTGTTCTCATTCTGAAGCAAAGTTCTTAACCCGAGGTACTATTTCTGGGTTAGCGGAGTCTGTAACCTGAAGCGTCTGTAATTTGAAGTGTCTGTAACCCGAGGTACCACCGTACTCCTGAGGGTGGCAGATGGTGGATGAAGGACCCTGGGTGGGAGACAGGAAGATGTCGGACTCCCAGGGTAAGAGGCTGGGAGGAGAAAGGAAGGATCCCAGGTGAGAGTCAGGAGGGGCTGCTCCCTTCTGTGGTTGGTGGGGGCTGAGAATGTCCATTAGCAGAGGACTCTGAATTTTACTTCTTCTGTTTGGGTTTTTTTGTAGCTGTTATCTTATTATATTGTGAAAACCTTTAATAGAAATCATGAAAGAGAGAGAGACAGAGATTCCAAGAGCGCCCCTGTGGTCAAATACAGTCGTACCTCAGTTTTCGAACAGCTTCGTTCACAAACAACTTGGAACTTGAATGTCGCAAACCCAGAAGTAGGTGTTCCGGTTTGCGAACTTTGCCTCAGAAGTTGAACGTCTGGCGTGACTTCCGTGGCTTCCGATTGGCTGCAGGATCCTCCTGCAGCCAATCAGAAGCCACACCTTGGTTTCTGAATGTTTCAGAAATCGAACGGACTTCCGGAACGCATTCTGTTCAAAAACCAAGGTACGACTGTAGGGAGTGATCTGCTGCTGTAAGGCAAGGTTGACAGAATTTTTATTTTAGTTTTCTGGAGAGGACGATTTCCTTGGGCAGGGGTAAAACTAGACTTTATTTCACCCAGGGCCAAAAAGCCCAGTTTGGCAACCCACACACACAAGGTAAGGAATCTTATATCGCTTCTCCCTCCCTTCCTCCTTCTCTCTCTCTGCCAGCCCCTTTCCTTCCTCATTACCACCAGTATGAAATGAAGCAGAGGACTGCGTGGCTCTGAAAGTACATCAGGTCTTGACTAGTTAAAAAACCCTCACTCCTCGCATTTTGTCCTGGGGGAGAAAAAAAAGCCCCCAAACCACCAGAGCCAAGTCAGTAGGCCAGGATGATCTGGGACACCTGGCAGCTCTGACTTCCTCCGTGGGTACAATGCGGGCTTTTTAGTGCCCTTCCAACTGGAAGCTGCGGCACAGTGCCGGTGCCAAGGGCCGTCTGAGCCGATCTGTGATGCCATCCATCCCTGTCCCCCAGCTGCAGCAGATCTGTGGGGCACGCATTCTCCCTCGGAGAAGGAGGCGCTGAGCCATAATCGGCAGCCATCCACCGAGAAGCCCGTTGAAGGGACAGGGAGCTGTCCATCACCCGGGGCAACTCAGAGATGCAATAGATCACCGGAATGAAGACGCAAAATGTGACCTTGCCGGGAAGGTGGAGGCGGGGGGAGTTACAGAGGAATGGAGCAGGTGGTGTCTACAGCGGAGGTCATGTCCCTTTTGCCATTGTCCTCTGCTCACAATGCAGTTGTGTACCCACTCCTGTGCCTTTTGGCATTGCCTCCCCAAATGAATCTGGAGTGAATCTGGCTCATTGCTTCTGCAGAATGCTGTGCCCCTCAGGGTTCTCTCCTGGAATTTAGGAAGCGGAGAAGGATGCTAAGCCTGTTCAGAATGCCTTTGCCTTCGCCACCAGCCTGGGGTCTGGAAAGGAGGTTTTCTATTGGCTCAGAAAGAAGAGGTGGTTGTGGGGCACATGCTTCACATCCAGAAGGCCACAAGTTCAAAGCCTGACTTCCCCAAGATTTGGGGAGCAGGTGATGGGAAAGGAACCCCCTCTCTGCCTGAGAGGCCACGGAGAACTGTGGGCTAGAAAGTGCAATATTCCTAAGGCTGAAGGCCAGGAACTCTCAGACCTCTAGATGTTGTTCAACTCCAGCACCCATCAGTACCGAGCGATCAGGGAAGGTGGAAGTTTATGGAGGGCACGTCATTGAATGTCGCTGATATAACGGCTGTCGAATTAGATGAGCCTTTCAGTCCAGGTTTAAAAAGGGCACAGGAAGTGGGGGTGCAATTGTGCTCAGGTGCTAATAATAATAATAATTTATTTGTACCCCACCCATCTGGCTGGGTTTCCCCAGCCACTCAGGGCGGCTTCCAACAAAGATTAAAAATACATTAAAATTACATTCAAAATTAAAAATACATTAAAATGTGGGTTTCCCTGCATATCTGGTTGGCCACTGTGAGAACCCCCATTTCCTGTGGTTTCCATCAACTACAATTCAGAAGCATGCTGCCTCCAATAATGGAGACAGAACATAGCTATCATGACTAGGTGCACTGATAGCTGTTGATCCTCCATTAATTTGTCTAATCCTCTTTCAAAGTCATTTAAGATGGTGGCCATCGTTATGTATTCAGTGGTCTGTGTTTGCCTGAGCTTGAGCCTGGACTAAGGATTCTCAGCCCCTGTGTTCTGATTCGATACATGATATCCAATCACAGGACATTTCAGGATTTGGGCCTCTGCCATTGGCCCTTAAAGTCTGATTCATGATTCGCAGCTTGAAAGTTTAGACAGCCAGTCACGGCGGGAGTGGGAGTGGCCCAGGCCTTCAGAAATGTATCTAAGCAGTTGCTTTGCCCCTGTTGTCCAGTTCTGTTAGTTCAATAAAGGTTCCTGCTGTTATCCAGGCATAGGCAAACTCAGCCCTCCAGATGTTTTGGGACTACAACTCCCATCATCCCTGACCACTGGTCCTGTTAGCTAGGGATGATGGGAGTTGTAGTCCCAAAACATCTGGAGAGCCGAGTTTGCCTATGCCTGCTGTTATCACTGTGTCTTGCCTTGTGGGAACCCACCTACACTTCAGCCATCACTGCCTCTTGTGGGAGAGGTGCTGACTGAAGAACTCCTCCATTTTCGTCTTTCCTGAATCTTCTGACGTTTGCCTTCATTGGATGTGCACAAGTTGCAGGGTTGCACGAGACAGAGGGAAGCTGAGGTGCGAGCTGTACATTTGGGAAGGCGTTATAACTTTGCCCGGTTCACACATGACCTCAGTTCCACAGCCAACATATTAAGTTGGCTCTGAGGCCCAGTTGCCACTCTGATGCCAGAGAGGACATAATGACAATATTGTATTTCGGCTAATAAAAAAGCCTTTTTTCTGGGAGCCATTTGACACAAAAGCGAGACTGTCTCCCGCAAAAAGCAGCCCTTCTGACACGAAACATAAACAGCCCAGCGGAATAAATTATTGCCACATCACCAGCCTGCTGAAGTTTACAAAACGAGCAGTGGCAGATAAGGTTCTGGGGCTGGAGAGAAAGGCTAAATCTCAGAGCAGAAAGGTCCCAGCGTGAATGGTCAGTTCACAGCCTGTTTATACGGGAGCAGAGAGTTTGCTTCAGACTCACTGGCCCTCAGGTTTACCTAACTACTGTTCTTCGGCTGAAAGCGGCATTGCCAATTTCCAACTGTCTTTTCCTGTTTCTGATGCTGGTGTTCACAGAATTGTTGAGATGGAAAGTAGAGTTGGAAGGGACCCAAAGATCATCCAGTCTGGCCCAAGTTACATCTGGTTCTTTTCCAACAGGGGTGGAGAACCACACATAGCCCTCCAGGGTTCTCTGCCCAGCGCTTGGAACCCAGGACTCATCTCCTCAGGCCCACTAGCCCTCCCTGACCTTCCTTTCCAAATTGTGTGTTTGTGTGCCAGACCCCTCTAATCCCTGGTTTCAGCGAGTGTTACAATCTAACCCAGCCTTCTAATTCCAGGAAATGGCCAAGCTATTTTCCTGGTGAGGTGATGGGGGGTTCAGTGCAATACAGCAAATGTGGGGGAGAGGGACGTCCCTCGACAGAAAAAGCCAGAGTTGACGGCAGAGTTTGGGGGACTGGTATGAGTGAGATGATGATTTATTAAATTGGTACAACGCCCTTCGTCAGTAGATCTCCGGGCGGTTTACAACATAAAAATACAGTGGCACCTCGGGTTACATACGCTTCAGGTTACATACGCTTCAGGTAACAGACTCCGCTGACACAGAAATAGTACCTCGGGTTAAGAACTTTGCTTCAGGATGAGAACAGAAATCGTGCTCCGGCGGCGTGGCGGTAGCATGAGGCCCCATTAGCTAAAGTGGTGCTTCAGGTTAAGAACAGTTTCAGGTTAAGTACAGACATCCGGAACAAATTAAGTATTTAACCTGAGGTACCACTGTACAATATAAAAACACAAAGTCCATGATAAAAGCAACAACAATAAAACACAAGCCAGTGTCCCATACCCACTGCTGTGTGTGTGTGTGTGTGTGTGTGTGTGTGTGTGTGTGTGTGTCCCTTCGCCAATAAAGCGAGATGAGAGCCGCAACCCCAGAGTTGTCCGCGATTGGACTTAACGGTCAGGGGTCCCTTTACCTTTACCTTTAAGGGCTAAACATAGCCTCGGTTTTGCTCGGTTGTGAGAATATTATGAGCTTGGTGCAAAGTGCATTTATCCCCATACACCCCAAATCAGTGGAAATGCTGTGCTCAAATATACACAGCCCCGTGCCCTCCACAGACGACAGAAAACAGCGCAGAAAATTGTGAACATCATAATTCCACAGGGCCCTGCAGAGGTTAAAAGATCTCATCTGCAGAGTGTTTTAATTGCCACCCAGAGAATCAGGTTGGGAAGGTTCAGTTCATTATTTTGCACAGGCTGCATAGCATGTTCTGCTTTTGATGTACGGCATGAGGCACCGATTAGGAAGCTTTGATGCTTTCGAAGTTCATAGGTTGAGATTAATCATTTGTGACCTTGGGACTTGGCACCTTCGTTCCCAGAGGCTGAAGATCAGCATCTGGATCTCTGGACTTGCCCCGTTCGTTTGTCTGCATGGATATCTGTGTGTGTAACACACACGCGCATGATCTGAGCAAATAGCTAAAATGTACTTCAAAAGAAAATAGAGTTTTCCCTGTTAGAAGAGAAGAACGGAATGATTTAAAAGAGAAGAGGTGTCCCTGGGTCATTTCTCAGTGCAGCAAACATTACAAATTAATAATAATAATTAAGTTTATTGGTCACTGTCAAGGGAATTGGGGTTGCTTGTGTGTAAACCTCCAGCTGTTCCAAACTGCTTAAGGGATGGTTGTGTCTTTCCCTGACTGAGCAGCCCTTGACGCTGCTGCTCAGTCGCTAGCAGAATCCGTGAGTGGGCGTCTCCTAAATTTCCTCCAGCATAATAATTCCTTAACGGACAACCTTCGCCTCACCTCTCTGCGCGGAAGCCTTCTGCGCAGAGTGGGCGTGCCGAGTGGTGGTCCTCCACCCTCCTCACTGACTTCACTGGAAGAGTCTCAGAGCCTCACCTCCGAGATGCTCTCTGCCTCTCCCTTCTTCCTGGTGTCACCTGGACGTCCTTCCCCAGATGACGTTCTCTCTCTTCCCTTACTCGTTCCCTCTCCTGCAGAATCCGGGAGCCTCGCCTCTCCCCTCTGCTCCGATGTCAGTTCCCTGACAGTCACCTTTTTCTCAAGGTGACTCAAAATGATTTACAATATAGAAATGAACACATACATTTCAACCCACAAACAATATATAACTCATTGCTTCCTGCCCCCATTTGTGTTGTATTTCCTTTGCACTGAAATGCATGAGGTAGAATAGCATAATGACAACGTACCATGTATTTTTCTGTGTATAACACGCTCCCATGTATAACACGCCCCCTATTTTGGGGGACTCAAAATTAAGAAAATGGGGGGGAGATCCCCCAAAGTTGTTGAGTTTTGGGGGGGAAGGATCGCCCAGAGTTGCTGAGCAAACCAAACTATCCTCTGTCCCCTCACCGACAAAAGCAGCAAATCACCCGCCCAATTGCCAGAACGGCAGCCAATCAACACCAGCCCTTTGCCGCAGCCATCAATAACAATCTCAGACTCGTGGCAGCAACCAATCCCACGTCCCCACAATGCCACTACCCATGTATAAGGCTACCCCAAATTTTGAACATCATTTTTGAATAAAAAGAATAGCCTTATACATGGAAAAGTATGGTAATTTCTTGTGTAAATTACATAAGGTACATAATGCTGTCACAGCGTACACTGAGACATTTATTTTTGGGGGCGGAAGACAGGCTGCAGCAGAACAGAAACAGATTTGCATGAGACAAATACAGGGCAGAACGGAAAATGGAAATAGGCACTGCTGGTTTCTTCTTACCAGTGTTCCCAATGTAGATCTTCAATCACCTGGTGGGGGAGGCACAATTTTGTGGTTCGCCTCAGGAACCAATTTTCCTTAGGCCAGGTCTGTGCACATGTCCTTAAAAGCAGCAATTTGAGGCAAACACCTGGCATATGCCCCGTGTTTATCAGAACTGGCACAACAAAATTACATCTTTTGGTTTGATCAGCTGCATTCTAGCGTCAGCTATAGGTGTTCAGAGTGATCACATGCCCACCCCCAACAAAACCACATTCTTCTTTCCCTCATTCTGGTCAGGCTGGTGCAATTCTACATTTCCCCCACCCACTGGGAATATGGTTATTGCAACTTAGGACTCAGCTACATTAGTAAAAAAAACCAGTGTTTTTGAATGCATTATATACATGCAACACCAGATGGTGCTGGAGAGCAAAACAAATTCTATACAATTTTCCATAGAGGTGTTTTTTTTTTCTTTTGTTATAACGATTTAATTTCTGACTTATTTATAGCAGGTTTTTCCTGTGTGTAGATCCACCCCCAATTTTAGGAAACTGCTATGTTCTGAGCTGCAGGAGAAATTTTGATACCAGGGATCTGTTTTAAGAAAAAGTCAACTACATAAACTATAAAGGCATCCGACTTAGGCTGAGAGCCTACCATTGAGAATCCAATTTATTATATTTGTATATATTGTTGAACGCAACCTTGATCTCTTACATGAGATGGTGGTACACAAATGCTCTTATACATGAACATTACATAACTGTGCTAAAGGGGGGGGTTACGCCATTTAGAGTCGTGATCCGAGGTCTGCCTCCCCCCCTTGCTGTAGGGGAACTGCTGCCCCCTGCAGGCATAACCAGGCAACGACTTAACACTTTTCACGGTCCAGGCATCCACATAAAATGGCCCCCAGCCACGGCTGATATCACCATCACCCGGATGATTGCATTGCGACGCATGAGTGGTTTATAAATAAATCTAATTTTTGGCGGGGCGTGGAATATATAAGAGGTAATCGGCACAAGGGAATGCCGGCTGCAAAGCGGGCTGTGATATAATAAAAGCATGTGGTTTGTCTCCTTTCAAGGATTTTTTAAAAACCAGCGGTTGCAAAAAGAGAGCACCTGGAATGTGATGTTTTTAATGTTGGAGCTGCAAAGAGCCGAGGTTTGTGGGAAGGGACGGGGAATGCAACCAGGCAGATTTGTGATTCCTACCCTCCCTTTCTCCTTCCACTTTGAAAGGCCTTAACCTAGTTTTTTCCCCCTCCTCTTAGATAGTGGTTTTTTCTTAAAGGACCGCAGAGGCAGCTGACTCCTACCATCTGAGCAGAAAGGACCGCAGCAGAGTCAGAAGCTGAAAATAAAAGCCCTTGTGCCAATGTTACACCCAGAGCCCATGGGGATTATTTCCCTTTTCTCTGTCATGCATGAAAATCATCCAGGTTATCACGGCCGGCTTCACCAGTCCATTAAGCAGCACAATGGAGGGCTGGGGACAGCTGCCCATAGCCGAGGGGCTGAGAGGAGAACCTCTCCATAAAGACAGTCCTCTCCTTCGGAAGCAGAAGTGGCAGAGGTGAGGAGGGCCCAGGGCAGGCACCTCTGTTGGGTCACGGGGCTTGTGGCCCCAAATGTCAGGAACATCTTGGAATGGAGAGGAAATGTGGGCCGACTTTGCCTTTAAAGCTCATCCTCCTTCATTTGCACTTCCTAGGACAATACGCAGACCAAAGCACCCTTTGACAGCCGCAACACCTTTGAATCTTGGGGTGCCCTTCTCTGGCTGAGTAATACATACAAAAATGCACAGACTATAGGGGGGAAAGTGCTTCAAATTTCATATATCGGTGGTGATAGAAATGCATTGCATACAGGGAAGTCACTTGCAAAAATAAAAATAAATGTTTATTGGCAACATACAGACCCTCCAAGTGCCCCTATTTTCCAGGGACATTCCTGATTTAGAGAAGCCGTCCCGGTTTCTGAATTGATCCCAGAATGTCCCACTTTTCCTTAGGATCTCCCTATTTTCATTGGAGAATTTTTGAAGGGTATGGAGTTATCCGACCCCCCCCCCAAGCCATCTGAAGGAAATCCTGTATAGGGAAGTTTTTTTAAAAAAAAAAAAAAGTTTAACGTTTTATTATGTTTTTATATATGTTGGAAGCTGCCCAGAGTGGCTGGGGCAACCCAGTAAGACGTGTGAGGTATAAATAGTAAAGTTATCATTATGGAATAGGATGGCCCTATTTTCATCGGAGAAATGTTGGAGGGTAGGAACATAGCCCACCAAAAAACGTGTAGATCAGGAGAAAGTTGCACTAACTAACAAGTCAACGCACTTCCACAAGGATGTTTTCTTTAAAAGAAGAACATGAAAACGGATTTGGAGAACGGAATCTAAGCATGGAAGGACGAAGAACCAAAATTGACAGGTTTGCTCACCCCTAGTCACCCCTTGTCTGGGAAGGAAGACGGCTGATTTGGGGAGCATTTGAGAAGGATGAAAGGGAAGGAGCTGCAGCTCAGTAATAAGGGTGGGGGGCAGGAAGTCCACACCCAAGGGTGGTGAGCATAAGCCATGGGTAGGCAACCTAAGGCCCGGGAACCAGATCCAGCCCAATCGCCTTCTAAATCGAGCCCAAGGATGGGCCAGGAATCAGCGTGTTTTTACATGAGTAGAATGTGTCCTTTTATTTAAAATGCACCTCTGGGTTATTTGTGAGGCCTCCTTGGTGTTTTTACATGAGCAGAATGTGTGCTTTTACAGTTATACCTCGGGTTAAGAACTTAATTTGTTCTGGAGGTCCATTCTTAACCTGAAACTGTTCTTAACCTGAGGTACCACTTTAGCTAATGGGGCCTCCCATTGCCACCGCGCCGCCGCCATGTGATTTCTGTTCTCATCCTGAAGCAAAGTTCTTAACCCGAGGTACTAATTCTGGTTTAGCGGAGTCTGTAACCTGAAGCGTCTGTAACCCGAGGTACCACTGTATTTAAAATGCATCTCTGGGTTATTTGTGGGGCATAGGAATGTGTTCATTATTATTTTTTTCAAAATATAGTCCGGCTCCCCACAAGGTCTGAGGGACAGTGGACCGCCCCCTGCTGAAAAAGTTTGCTGTCCCCTGGCATAAGCTGAAAACTGGTGGCTGGATGAGTGGGCACCGGGAAAAGCGGCGTTCTGACTGGGGGAACCTGTATCAGCCAAGAGATGAGAGTCAGAGGCAGGAGAAACTGCAGAATTAGAGTGAAGAACAAGGCAGGAAGAGGTGAAGCAAGATCAGACTGGTGTCTTCACACCAAGGGCTTCCATACTTCCTCCTGCTGCTGCCAGCACCTCTCCTGCTCCTCTGTTTCCCAGGTCCAGGAGAGAATTGAATCCTGGTTCCTGGGAATCTCAAGTGCAGAGAGCACTGTTGCTCTCAGGTCCCACTGACGGGCTGCTTCCAAGTAGCATCTGGTTGGCCACTGTGAGAAGAGGACGCCGGGCTCAATGGGTCCTCGCCCTGCGCTAGCAAAGTTAGTTCTTAAGTTTGTCAGGCCTAGCAAAGACCATTCATCTCTCCACGGTTGCTAGGCTGGCTGCCCGCTTGCAGCAGTGAGGGCCAACGTTCCACGGAGCCGTGTGGTGCAAAACTGCCTCCGGCTAGCCCAGAATTAATATGGGAGAGGGAAACGGCTTTCATGGGGCTCGGTCTAATTAAAGCAATCATCCCTCAACAGAGAAAAGAAGGGAAATTAATCTGCAATTTGATTGCGCTGTTCGCCGCCGCTGCGATAAACCCTCATTACATCTACCAGGTATGGTTTGGCATGTCCAAGGATGAAGCTCGCAAGCCTACAGGAGCCATCTTGCTCGTTTGTTTATTTATTTCACGGCCCCACCCCACATAGAGAAGCGCCTACGGGGGCTTCACGAGGTGGTTAACCTCGGAACACTCCATTAAGGCTTTAATATGACTGGGAACCCATTTGTTTAGTGATGATAGACTAATAAATTGTTCCACTTCATTATCTCCGTAATAACTCTGGAATTGCTTCCAACCATCAAGTGGAGATTGCTCAAAAAAATCCAGCTGCTTTGTTTTTGGAAGTCGGCAATTAAAAAGATGTCGGGGAAGTGACAGGCGCAAGAGCTTGCTACAGGTTATCTGCTGCCAGGATGTACAGGTTATCCGCTGCTGTTCAGCATAATGGTTGTGGACCAGTTGGGTGCAGAGGAATGGTGGCAGGAGCCAGCTGGGGATTCCTCACAAGGGAAGAAGTCTAAGGGCCCGGGGAGTGGGGGTCGGACCACAATGATTGGTCAGAGGGAGAAGATTGTGGAATGCTCTCCCCAGGGAGATTCGGCTGGTGCCTTCATTATACAGTGGTACCTCGGGTTAAGAACTTACCGTATTTTTTACTCTATAAGACTCACTTTTTCCCTCCTAAAAAGTAAGGGGAAATGTGTGTGCGTCTTATGGAATGAATGCAGGCTGCACAGCTATCCCAGAAGCCAGAACAGCAAGAAGGATTGCTGCTTTCACTGCGCAGCGATCCCTCTTGCTGTTCTGGCTTCTGAGATTCAGAATTTTTTCTTTTCTTGTTTTCCTGCTCCAAAAATTAGGTGCGTCTTGTGGTCTGGTGCGTCTTATAGAGTGAAAAATACAGTAATTTGTTCTGAGAGATATTAGTTATGAGATTTTAATGTAATACAGTCATACCTCGGGTTGAAGTAGCTTCAGGTTGAATGTTTTTAGGTTCCGCTCCACAGCGACCCGGAAGTAACAGAACGCGTTACTTCCAGGTTTCGCCGCTTGTGCATACACAGACACTCAAAATGACATCACGCGCATGCGTGGAAGCGGCGAATCGCGACCCGTGCACGCGCAGACACGGGTTGCGTTCGCTTCAGGATGCGAACGAGGCTCTGGAACGGATCCCATTCACATCCAGATGTACCACTGTACTGAAAGTAAGAAATGTATATTAAGTGAACAGATTGGAAATTTTCAGATGTGATTGATGGAAGTAAAAAAAAAACGGTATAAGATGTTAAAGTGTGTTTAAGTATTGTTGAAAATGATATGTTTAAAAACTAATAATAATTTTTAAAAGAACTTAATTCGTTCTGGAGGTCCGTTCTGAACCTGAAACTGTTCTTAACCTGAGGTACCACTTTAGCTAATGGGGCCTCCCGCTGCTGCCGCGCTGTCGCTGCACGATTTCTGTTCTCATCCTGAAGCAAAGTTCTTAACCCGAGGTACTACTTCTGGGTTAGCGGAGTCTGTAACCTGAAGTGTCTGTAACCCGAGGTGCGACTGTACACCTTTAGGCACAAGACAAAAATGTTCCTCTTCTTCAACCAGGCCTTTGGCTGATGAACATCCGATGCCCTTTTAAAGTGTTGTTGGAGGGGGGGATTACTGATTTGGTTTTGAGAGCCAGTGTGGTGTAGTGGTTAAGAGCGGTAGTCACGTAATCTGGGAAACCGGGTTCGTGTCTCCGCTCCTCCACATGCAGCTGCTGGGGTGACCTTGGGCCAGTCACACTTCTGTGAAGTCTCTCAGCCCCACTCACCTCACAGAGTGTTTGTTGTGGGGGAGGAAGGGAAAGGAGAATGTTAGCCGCTTTGAGACTCCTGAAGAGGAGTGAAAGGCGGGATATCAAATCCAAACTCTTCTTCTTATTATTATTATTTTTATTATGTACAGTGGTACCTCGGGTTACATACACTTCAGGTTACAGACTCTCCTAACCCAGAAATAGTACCTCGGGTTAAGAACTTTGCTTCAGGATGAGGACAGAAATCGTGCTCCGGCGGCGCAGCAGCAGCAGGAGCAGGAGGCCCCATTAGCTAAAGTGGTGCTTCAGGTTAAGAACAGTTTCAGGTTAAGAACGGACCCCCGGAACTAATTAAGTTCTTAACCCAAGGTACCACTGTATTTTGTCTTTTTTAAAAATATTGTGGTTTTCTGTTGTGAACCACCCTGAGATCTATGTTTCTGAGCAGAATTCAAAGTGTTGGTGCTGACCTTTAAAGCTCTAAACGGTATTCCTTTACACATCTGCAGCGGCCAGAATACTGATCGCAAAGAATTGGAAAGGGAAGAAAATCCCATCATTATCAGAATAGCAACACAAACTCTGCGAGTTTGTAGAAATGGCAAAATTGACGGCAATTATTAGAGGCCACTCAAATCGGAGAATAATCAAAGAGTGGGATGGTGTGAAGGAATACATGAAAAAATATTGTTCTGGAACTGAAATATTAATAGATAATGGGTAAAACGTGCAGGGGTAAGCTAGAAAATAACAATAGAATTAATTGAATAATTATTAAACTATAACAACACAACAAAATGGAAGAAGTAAAATACTGAGATCACATATGTGTGAAGGGGAGTGGGGGGCATGTGGGAATCTATAATATTATTTATAATATAAAATTGCTAACTTTGTTGTATTTACATATAACAAAAGGAAGCCTAGAGTAATTATGTATATTTTAATTTAGGTAATCTATGTAATAGGCTTATGTTAGAAAAGAATACGGATTTTGAATTTGAAAGAAAAAAGAAAATCTAGGGGTTTTGTACTCATTTTAGCCAATCCATTCTAATGGAGAAGGGAGGGGGGCTTTTAGATGAGTAATTCCTATAATTCCAATATTTCTATTGTTCTATGTTCTCTTCCTAGAGCTTCCTGGATGTTTTTTTATTATTCTTAATTGAAAGTAGGAAAAAAAATCCTAGTGAGCAATGACCTAAAAAAAGAAGCTCTAAATGGCCCCGGTCCATTATACCTGAAGGAGCGTCTCCACCCCCATCTTTCTGCCCGGACACTGAGGTCCCGCTCCAAGGGTCTTCTGGCAGTTCCCTCACTGCGAGAAGTGAGGTTACAGGGAACCAGGCAGAGGGCCTTCTCAGTAGTGGCACCTGCCCTGTGGAACGCCCTCCCAGCAGATGTCAAGGAAATAAACAACTACTTGACTTTTGGAAGACATTGAAGGCAGCGCTGTTTAGGGAAGTTTTTAATGCTTGATGTATTTATCATGTTTTTAATATTCTATTGGGAGCCGCCCAGAGTGGCAGGGGAAACCCAGCCAAATTTGTGGGGTAAAATAGATAGATAGATAGATAGATAGATAGATAGATAGATAGATAGAGTATAGGGAAGTATACAAATTTAATAAATAACAATTATAACTTTGAAATTATTTATATCCTGCTGTCCTCCAAGGAGCTCAAAACAGCATATGTGGCGTTCTTTTAGCACGTCGGTAAAGTACACCAGTGTGCATCTCCAATTCAGGTACGTGCAAGGAATGGGATTTCCACACGAAAAAGCTGGTGGCGTTTCTGAAAACAGCGTCACGATGCATTTGAGATAGGGCTTTTGATGAGCAACCAGGTAGACTCTGCTCTCAGTCGCGAGCCTGGATAAATTTGCGGCCACTCTCCTCTGATTCCACCCCCTGTTTCATTCTTCAAATCAAACCAGCAAACGAAAAACAGATGTGTACACGGCAAACTGTCAAAGGCTTAATGAAGTTAGACAGAGGCCGCTAACGGCTTTTCAGAGGAGGGCGAAGAGGATCTCTTCTTGATGGCTAATTATGGAGGACAGCCACACCTGTCATTAGACGAATGAGCGGACCAAAGGAACAGCCATTTGTCTCGCCTGATTTCTCTTCCTGCCACATGTGGCTGAAATGACAGGCGTTGCAGGAGAGGAATAATTGAGCTCTCGCATCCCAGAATTCAACTCAGAGATGCTGAATGGCCTAAGAAGGAAGGTGTTGAGCATATAAGCTCAGCAGAGCATATATCAATTACTTCCTAAACATCGGAAGAAACCTGGAATGGTGGTTTAACACAAAGTAGAGCGCATGCCTTTTATCAGACAGGCTGCTTGCTTAGAGACTGCAGTCAGCAAACGTCACACTCTTTATTGCTTTCTTGCTCCAGGAACTGCCTGAATTCTGCTTCCATTGACAGAATTTCTGAAATTTGCACATTAAGAAACAAGAGCAGTGGAACATTCCTCAGGCATCTGTTGCTTTTTAGAAATAAGACCCAGTAAGGCATGGGGACGCCGGTGGCGCTGTGGGTAAAACCTCAGCGCCTAGGACTTGCCGATCATCAGGTCAGCGGTTCGAATCCCAGCAGCAGGGTGCGCTCCCGTTGCTCGGTCCCAGCGCCTGCCAACCTAGCAGTTCGAAAGCACCCCCGGGTGCAAGTAGATAAATAGGGACCGCTTACTAGCGGGAAGGTAAACAGCGTTTCCGTGTGCTGCGCTGGCTCGCCAGATACAGCTTGTCACGCTGGCCACGTGACCCGGAAGTGTCTTCGGACACCGCTGGCCCCCGGCCTCTTAAGCAAGATGGGCGCGCAACCCCAGAGTCGGACACAACTGGCCCGTACGGGCAGGGGTACCTTTACCCTTACCTTTTTAAGGCATGTGCAGTGAGAGTTGGGTGAATCTGCCCATTTTTGTTTCTTTCCATTTCTCGTTTTCCCAGACTTAAATTCCATTCTGCACAAGTCCACATCAGTTCATGGTTTTTAAAAAATCATGAAAATTCATCAGCATTTTAGTGCAAATTTCTCCTAAACATACGCATTTTCATATGCAATTCTTGCCTAATATATACATTTTTGCAATGCATTTTCTCCTACTATAATGCACTTTTTAACGTTATTTTCTCAAATGCATGCATTCTTTGCCTCAGACGGCTCCCGCGCTTTGAAGGATAGCTGTGTTTCGATCCTTGTATGCCGTCTTTTGAAATTCACACTGCTCTGTGTTTGACTGTACAGTTCTTTAGCCAATTAATGTGTACCAAAATGCATATACTAATTGCTGTTATTTGTTAAATTTACATACCCCCCCCTTCGTTCGCAGATCACAGCACAGTTTACAACCTAAAAAAGGTATATGAAGATAACTTGCACACAAAATGCATACATTTGTGAAAATAGCATTACAGTGGTACCTCGGGTTAAGTACTTAATTCGTTCCAGAGGTCCGTTCTTAACCTGAAACTGTTCTTAACCTGAGGCACCACTTTAGTTAATGGGGCTTCCCGCTGCTGCCGCGCTGCCGGAACACGATTTCTGTTCTCATCCTGAAGCAAGGTTCTTAACCCAAGGTACTATTTCTGGGTTAGCGGAGTCTGTAACCTGAAGTGTATGTAACCTGAAGCGTATGTAACCTGAGGTACCATTGTACGTATCTTACAGAAAATTGCACTGCAACAATGTGTACATTAGGGGAAATGTAAACGAAAACGCTGGTGAATTTTCGTGAGGACTCTAGAAATATATCACAAACTGATGTGGGAATGCAGAGAACTCAGCTGCAAGAAACAGTTCTGTCGGACCTGAGCTACAACCGAGACTATCCATAAAGGAAGTGATATCACCACTCTCATAGCTGTCCCTCAACATCACGCCTTGCATTTGCTGTCACTTGTGGGTGGCAGGGAAACTCTGAGCATGAAAGCACAATGCCAGGTTGCCACGGAGACAGCAGCCAAGCATCCCTCCTAATGCCTAACCTGGCCTGGAGGCAAGACTTTCCCATCAGCAGAGGCAACTGATGAAATGGGCTTTGCAAGTTCACCCTACGATACATTGGACAAGCGTTTCTCTTATTCCAGCCACTCCCATCCCAACTTTGTGCTGAGACCTTCCAAGCGGGCTTCCAAGCAAACGAACGATTCAATCGCACAAGCAAATCAGAATTCCAATTAAATGCAAATAAACAAAAGGAAGCTATATGCACCAAATCAATCACTTTGAATCTGTTGAACTTAGAATTGTAGAGTTGGAAGAGAAGCACGAGGGTCATGTAGTCCAACAGGCAGCGCAGGAATCCTGTCCACAGCCATCTCTATGCCACAGAGGCTTCATTTCCTCTTTTGTAAGGAATCTTTTGTAAGGTGCTGGAGGAGACTCTTGAGAGTCCCATGGACTGCAAGAAGATCAAACCTATCCATTCTGAAGGAAATCAGCCCTGAGTGCTCACTGGAAGGACAGATCCTGAAGCTGAGGCTCCAATACTTTGGCCACCTCATGAGAAGAGAAGACTCCCGGTAAAAGACCCTGATGTTGGGAGAGATTGAGGGCACAAGGAGAAGGGGACGCCAGAGGACGAGATGGTTGGACAGTGTCCTCGAAGCTACCAGCATGAGTTTGACCAAACTGCAGGAGGCAGTGGAAGACAGGAGTGCCTGGCGTGCTCTGGTCCATGGGGTCACGAAGAGTCGGACACGACTAAACGACTAAACAACAACAACAACAAAGGAACTATTCCATTAGCATAACAGCACCTGAACTTTGGAACTCCTTGCGTATTGACATCCTGTTTAGACACATGATTTGGCTGCAGCTGTTCTTCAGTTTCTTTAATATATCTCTTATTTCGTTTTTAGATGTTCTTAACACTTACAAAAATAACTTTTTACTTGTATCACAGAAGTGTTGGCTGCCCTGGTCTCCTTGGGGAGGAAAGGCAAGATATAATTTTAATAAGTAAATACAGTGGTACCTCGGGTTACATACGCTTCAGGTTACAGGCTCCGCTAACCCAGAAATAGTGCTTCAGGTTAAGAACTTTGTTTCAGGATAAGAACAGAAATCATGCTCTGGTGGCGCGGCAGCAGCAGGAGGCCCTATTAGCTAAAGTGGTGCTTCAGGTTAAGAACAGTTTCAGGTTAAGTAAGGACCTCCGGAACGAATTAAGTACTTAACCCGAAGTACCACTGTAAACCTAAATTTCCAGTATACCCTTGAATCCCTCCTGCGGTCTGGGGGCAATCTTAATTTTTCACAACGTCTCTGAGCAGCGCTAGGTCAGAGGCATCGTGGGAACTTAAACAGAGGGAGAGATCCGCTTGCTTGAAACTGCTCGGAGTGCTGGGTGTCGCCCCTCTTTGTTGTCATTTGCTGCAACACACTGACACATTTCCTGCCGCAACAGACAGGCATCGTGACCCTTCGTATTGCAGCGGCGACAATATGAAAAGAAACCCAACGCACACCCCCAGCCGTACCTCTGTCTTGACTTCCCCTCCAGCGGATAGCTCAATGTAATTATGTGGATCCCGAGGGAACTGGAAACTGCATGAGAGAACTGTCATAGCTGAACTGACACAGATCGCTTGCAGATTGAGATGTTCCGTCCCTGCAAGAGCCTCTGAAAGGGAAAGGTGTGGCCTGCAGCCACCTGCCTCCCCAGCTGTCAGGCACGCTTGTAAGCAAGGAGATTTCAACATGTGCTGCACTTAAGAATGATAAGGGCCACAGAGGAATTGTGGGGGTGGGCGTGTGGATTTTGATTCAGTTCTCCTTTAAAGCTGCTTTTCGAAACAAGATGGCATAATACTCCGCAGTGTGAATTTGGGGGTGGGGTGGCATTGCAAATGCGTGCACGAGGCAAGCTTGCAAATAAAAACCTGTGCATTAGGTATGATCAATTCCCATAGGACAAGACCTGCCAAGGAAAATAAAGAATTTATTTATGTATGCAACAACAGCGGCAAGGGTCTTGATAACACAAGGATGGAAGAATGAGGAAACCCCGACAAAAGAACAGTGGCAAGAGAAATTGATGAACTATGCAGAGCTGGCTAAACTAACATATAAACCGCGAGATAAGGACAACTGTGACTTCAAAGAAGAATGGGAACTTTTTACAAATTACTTAAAAAGACAACAAAATGAATTTGACTCCTTGGCGGGTTTCGAATAAACATACACAAATTTATTGATTGTTAACATAGCAGATAGATAATATAAGGATTTATACAATTTCACAGTATGCAGAGAATAATATGTGTTGAAAAATCAGAGAGAGGAGCTGAGGGAAGTCTCGGGGGGAGGGCTTGATGGGGAGGGGGGAAAGGGGGGAAAGAATGAATATGATACGTTTTGATATTTTGATATGTTGAAATTGTTTATAAAAAACCTTTAAAAAAAAAAAAAGGTACGATCAATTCCCACTAAGATACTGGTGAAATTTCACAAGGGCTTTAAAAATAAATAAATGCTGCTGTGTAAAGAGAAACAGTTTTGGCCCTGTGTACCTGAAGGAGCGTCTCCACTCCCATTGTTCAGCCCAGACACTGAAGTCCAGCTCCAAGGGCCTTCTGGTGGTTCCCTCACTGCGAGAAATGCGGTTACAGGGAACCAGCCAGAGGGCTAGTCCTCTGAGGCTCAGTCTAAAGTTATTCACAAGCTGGTGGAACCTGGAAAAGGCAGTCTGGAGACAGAGGCGTGAAAGCCCCTCCAGATCTGCTTCCAACCTTTGTCCAAACCGGTGGCTCACTTGGAGCTCTCCATGGTCCTGCAACTTCTGACCCACCTCTTCTGTGGGATCCATCCGTGGACTGGAAAACAACAACTGACATTTGCAACAATGAGAAACCGAGAGATGCCAAACTGGGAAGATTTGCTCATTTGTTTTTATTTTATTTCCTCCCCCCACCCCGGAAAAAAAAAAGTCGTCTTTGCAGATTTTGTAACTGAAAATCACAGTTATAAATGGCAGGCGCAGATTACGAATTGAATCAAAGGTTTCTCAAAGGTTGCCAGTGTTTCTCAAACAAGGATCCCCAGCTGCTGTCGGACTACAGCTCCCATTATCCCTAGCTATTGGGACCAGTGGTCAGGGATGATGGGAGTTGTAGTCCGACAACAGTTGGGGACCCAAATATGAGAAACACTGAAAGCTAATGGGAGAAAAGGTTCCAACCAAGGAGGACTGCCAGATAGAACTGATGGAGTATGTGGAGATGGGTAAACTCATGGGAAGAATAAGGAACCAGGAAGAAAGAATATTGGATATTGTAGACAACTTAAAACGTTAGCAGGGTTAATGTAAAATGAGCAGTAAAGAAAACATAGGGAATTTTTTAGAGAAAATAAATAATTAAGGAATTATTGTGGATATGCAGTAGTAGAGAAAAAATGGAAGGAACTACAGATGGGGAGGGGAGTCAATTCGATGTTATTATTTGATGTTATTTTTGGTTTTGTTAATCTGTATGTTTTGTTGTAAAATGGAAAACAATAAATAAATTCCTTCCTTTTAAAAATGGTAAGTATTTTTGCAGTCTTCACAGATTCTTGCCCTGTTTCAATATTTTAGGAGCACTGATAGTCTGCCCAAAACAATCTCTGTGTGTTTGGGGGCCAGCAAAGACCCTCGCTGTCCTGTTACATAACCGCTAAAGGTGCCTAGGTCTTATCAGACTTATCCATCCTTTACATGCCCTTAGGGACCCAATACAGTGGTACCTCAGGTTACATACGCTTCAGGTTACATACACTTCAGGTTACATACGCTTCAGGTTACAGACTCCGCTAACCCAGAAATAGTACCTCGGGTTAAGAACTTTGCTTCAGGATGAGAACAGGAATCACGTGGCAGCAGTGGGAGTCCCCATTAGCTAAAGTGGTGCTTCAGGTTCAGAACAGTTTCAGGTTAAGAACGGACCTCCGGAACAAATTAAGTACTTAACCCAAGGTACCACTGTATATTGCAAACTTGGATGTTTAAGAGAACCAGTATCTCTCCTTTTTTTGGCCTGGCCACCTTCAAGACTTTGGTCAACCGTGATGCTCAGCCGTTGCCATCTCCTGTCAAAATCCTGCAGCTGCCACCAGCCCTTTGCTTTCATGCTGCATTCCCCAGTGCTCTACCAGATGCACTTAAATGAGGGAGCAAGAGAGAGAGAGCGAGGCTTCTTGGTTTGTAGTAACCCAGCAACAGTTTCTTAGCATTGGCCCGGCCAATGTGTGCGCACACAGAGAGACCATTTTCCCAGGAACGGGAGAGGGACAAGGGCATCCCCACTGCCTGGTGGGGGGGGGGAATGGGAAATCGACTCTTCCACATGTCCTTGCTTAATCTGGGTAGGCGGAAGAATACATCAAGCCCAGGAGCCAGCTGAGCAGAAATATTGGCCTATATTCTAAACCCGAACCTCTGTGGTTGCACTGTTTCTATGGTAACTTTGGCTTTCTGGCCCAGTGAGTCCTCTGGCTCCTTTAGGCAAAAGAAAAGCCATGTGGTCTTTCAGAAAGAGGGTTTTTCTTCCCTGCCAAAGATGGCCAGGAGGGTCAATATCCTGGGCAGGACATCAGTTGGCCGCTCTGTCCAGCGTCAAAGCTACAGGGGCTGGATAAATTGGGTGGGATGTGTTTGCTACACACAGGATTGTCTCTCAATTTGAGGGGGTGCCCAGCAGAATGCCCTCCAGTGGACTTTCTCCTACATTGTGAGCACCCATTGACACAGGTAGGGCGAGAGGCAAGGAGCCTGACAGTAGGTGGCGCCAGACCCAATGACAGGCAGAACCAACTCATTCCAGATTTGCCTCCCCTTCCCATCCTCCTCCTACCTGATGTCAGGGGCTGGCTGGACAAGGAGGTGTGGTGGGAGGCAACAGCCAGGAAACCCCCCAAGAGAAACCCCAGAGGAGGAAGGCTGAGAGCCTTGGGATTGGTGGTTGGACACTGAGGTCAGAGGGGAAAGATTGGGAGGAGGCAACAGGGTTTTGTGAGCAGGGAGAGCCGGTGACAAAGAGCAGTTCAGACTCCGAGGCTGAAGCAGAGGAGGGCAGGGCAAGAGGCTGCTGAAGAATCTGAGGAGTCTCCTCCTCCTGCTGTGACAAGCTCCGCTCTCTCCTGGTCTCCAAGAACGCAGTAATGAGGAGAGCAGGACAGAGGTCAGAGGTGGGCAGACGCAGTTTGAGACTGTTTGGGAAACATCCGGGAGAAGAGCAAGTTCCCGGTGATCAGACAGGGAGAGCAGGGATCAGGTGGTCTTTGACATACACTGGACCTACTTTGTTGAGGACCTTGAAAATTAATACAACAACCTTGAACCTGGCCCACAGGATATGAGTGCAAGCTTTTGAGAACCAGAGTCATGTGCTGGCAGGAGTCTGTCCTCAGGAACAGTCTAACTGCAGCATTTTTGCACCAGCTGGAGCCTCCGTCCAAAATGCCCATCGCAGGAACCCAGCCACAGTCATTTTAGCTTTGCAAGAGAAAACGGCCGATAGCCTGAAAGCCTGTTTGATATCCTGCTGCCCCAGGTTTTGAAAACAGCACATTAGCCCAATGGAGAACAGCGGGAGTCAAAAGGAGAGTGCTTCTTGGGATAAAGCAGCCACGTTGCCGGGGAGAGAACTTCTCCCTAGAGGCAAATGGAAAGATGCGGCCTCCACATCCCTCTCTCTCTATATATAGTGTTGTGTTGGCTACAATGCAATGTTAACAAAGAAGAAATAAAGATGCATACAGAGGGTTTATTTCTTAATGTTCTGCATGCCCAGCAAAGTTCTTGCCTTCTGGGGCTTGTAAAGATCCCCTGCTATGCTTACCTAAAACAGAGAGTCCCACATAAGGAAGAGTTTTTACTTCTTCTTCTTTTAATTTTTTTATTTATAGTTTTCAAATTTATACATTTCATTAGTTTTACAATCAATTTGATATTCCAAAATTTGACTTCCTACCCGCTCTTTCTGAGGTTCCTTAGATTTATTTCTTAATATCTTCTGCATATCCAACTCACTCATTTAATTATCTACTGTAAATATATGCTCTTATAAAACTGTAGATTATTATTACACTAACCCTGCTAATGTTTTCATCTGTTTACAATTCATCTGTAAATATTCAATAAACCATTTCCATTCTTTTATAAAAAGTTTGTTATCTTGGTTTCTTATTCTTCCGGTGATGTTCGCCATTTCTTCATATTCCATAAGTTTTTGTACCCATTCTTCCTTCACTGGGACTTCTGCTTCTTTCCACTTTGGGGCAAGTAACATTCTAGCTGCTGTAGTAGCATACATAAATAAATTTCTATACAATTAGTTGTGACCCTATAATTCCTAAAAGAAAAGCTTCTGGGTTGTTGTTTTTAAATAAAAGTTATTTTAAACATCTTTTTCAATTCATTAGATATCATTTCCCAGTAAGCTTTAACCTCACAAGACCACCACAAATGAAATAAAGAACCTTCTTTCTCTACATTTTTACTGCTCTTTCTCTAATAAACAAACCAGTCAAATCTTGGCCCCAATTGAGGTGGAACGCAGGAAGCGTGTGAAGCCTCTTCTAGCTTTTTTTATGTTTCAACCAACATGCAGGCGGAAGTCAAACTTGACTGCAGCAGCAGCAGGGAAAGAGGAACTTTCTCCTCATGGGCTGTTTCTATTATTCCTCCACCCCCTGCCAGCTGCTCTTCCTGTGGGAATGTTCAGGGAGGCAGGAGAAGATATATTGTTTATTAATATCCTTCCTAGCTTGCGCTAGCAAGTTCTGTAACTTAGCAGAGAGTTTTAACATTCCGCTTTTAAACGCACAACAGGTAGCTGGTTGCAAGCTTGTTTAAGCTTCTCAATATAGATTCCTGGTAAGATCCTTTCCCCCCCCTCTTAAAAGAATAAATATGTCACAAACTTATTTAAGATATATAAAAGTAGTTTACTCACTTCATCAGTTCACAGTTGGATCCCTGAAGGCAGACTTAGTTACAGATATATATGTGGATCTACCCCATATGAGGGGTTAATCCCAGTGACTGCAAACTGGCAGTCACTGCAGTTCACACGACGAAAGGAAGATGGAGAAGAAGGGAGGAGGGCTGTGGGCCTTGTGCTTTTGTTACCTGCACAGGTAAGGTCATGCCCATCTCTAGTCACATGCAAGAGGAAGAATGTCCCAGCCCAGGAGGAAACAGGAAGTTATCGACTGGCTGGTCCAACATCCCCTTGCATGTCCACTCTAGGAAAACAAGGAATGTTGTACTTGACTGCTACTTATGTATCACATCCCACACTTCCAACCCCTGGGAGACAAGGCACTGGGATCCCAGGGGGACTTTCTTATGGACGTGGCCCTTCTTACACACAGAGGTTTCGCGCAGGGTCCACACGGTGTGCACCCTCTTCAAATCACCATCCCATATTACATCTCTATGGTAGATCATCTGCCTTGCTTGCAGGTGGTACCGGGTTCAATCCCCGCCATCTCCAAGTGCATAGGTCTGAGAAGGATCACTATCAGAAATCTTGCAGAGCTCCTCCCAGTCAGTGTAGACAATACTTAGCTAGACAAAGCAACGGCCTGCCTTGGCGCAAGGCAGTTTCCTGTGTCTTCATTCGATCTGGATCAACATTTTCTGCAATTTTCCTGGTGCTGCTTAGAGCATCAGTCTGGGGGGCGAGGAGAGACTTACAGGGGCCCCCTGCCAGAGGACTTGGCCCCGGTAACTGCCTGCAGATCCCGGGTACCCTGACTGAACAACTGCTGCCAGTCTGAGTTGGCAGCACTGGGTGAGGTGGGAATTTTATTTGCACATCAGCTCCCTGGAATTCCAGTACAGCATGCCAATGAATTGTTGGCACCTGTCTGTCTCGAGATACAATGGAGTGTGCCCCCAGGGGTGAAGTCAAACCACTGCATTAGCAGCACCAAAGTGACCTCTCTGGGGTGCAAGCCTGGGCAGTGTGTATGGAGGTCCTGGGCTGCTCAGATGACAAGACGCCCATCTCGACCTCACTGATGTGGTCCAAAGGAAAGCAGAGCAATATGTTTGGCACCGGCTTGGCTGCAGGACTTGCCAGAAGGAGGCACCATCCAACCATCTTAGGGATTCCACTCTGGATTTGTGTAGGGTTTATTCTTTAGCCTTTTCTTCTCCTGAAGATGTCCCTCAAGGCAGCGGAGTTTTAGAATCAGTGTTTTCCTTCTCCTGGATGGGCTCCCTTTCCAGGTGGACGAGCCCCATCTGCCTCTGACTTCCCTCTACAGAACATGCAAAAACTGCCTCCTTGTCATGTGTGGAGAGTCCTCTTCTCCCTTCGGTAACTTCACAGATAAGAATTAACGAGCAGCTGATATATTTGTAGTCCTTTTATTACAGCATGATGTTGCAAGCACAAATAGACAGCTTCCGGCAAGGAGGGCAGTTGGCTATTCTAAATCCAACTTCCGCAGCATTTTAGGTGCCAACGGGAAGTTCCTCCCTCCCTCTGACTCTGATATGTTCGGACCTCTGAGTCCATGGTAAGAGGGGGTCCCCCACAATCTCAAGTGTTGTCTCGACTAGCTGCCCCCTCCCTTCTGGTTCTCTTGCCATTATCTCCTAACTGGGTAACTCCTCCCTAAGCTGTTCAGCTCCTGTCTCTCTCTCTCTCTGCTTCTGAACACGCAGTGGACAAGGGGAGCGACTCTTCCCTCTCCAGCTCTCCATCAGAGAGAAATTGGTCTGCCATGCAATGCATCCCCCAGTCCTTCTCTTCAGACCCTTCCATGACACTTCTTGATCATTGGACCCACAATTGGTCTCATCCGCTCAATGTGCCAGATCCTGTTTTCGCACGCAGGGGAAGCCACGTCAATGAATGCAGCTCCCGAAAAGAACACAGGTCAGCATTTTTAAGCAGCAGCTTTAATCAACGTTCACATCAGAAGCAGAACGACGCCGATTCCCCCAGTGCAGAAAGCCACAGCGCATGTTGCCAAACCATGGCGAAAGGATTTCCCGGATATATTAACATTCTGAGCAGCGACACAGGAAAGGTGGGTCTTATTCGGAGGACCTGTTTCCAGAAGCACCTCTCCGCATCATCCGAAAGCGCTGACTCGTTGGCTCTCTCCCAGCCCTTGCATTAAGCTGGATTAGCCGCTGTCAGGCATCAATGTGGAAACATCGCAAAATGCTGAATAATGTATGTTTGCTCCTTGCCTGCAAAGCTCAAGCGTGGCTCTTTGTGTACGCTCTTGAAAAACACCTGGGTGCTTTGTTTTTCCTCAAATAGCCATTAGAAATATAAAAATGAATCTCTCAGGCTGCTTAACCCCTTTTCAGATTTGTTTTTAAAGCCCAGTTTTATCAGAATGCCATGTTTGTATCCGATGCTGATAGAACTCAATATCCCGTCCCCCCTGCACTGAATGAATCTGACAATTATGGTTTCTCGTTTTTCTAATCTTCAATGCATTTTGCCCTGTTCCGGCATTAGTTTGTGGTGTGGTGTTGTTGTCTTTTACAAGTCCACACAAAAACCCTCCATAGTTTCCCCTAATATGCCAATTTTTAATGCAATGCTACCTTATAAAAGAACAATGAAGGTAGAACATAGCCATTGTGGCAAGTAACCACTCATACCCTTATCATAGAATCATAGAATTGTAGAGTTGGAAGGGACCCCAAGCGTCATCTAGTCCCTGGCAGATGGCACATCCAAACTCTGCTTAAAATCCTCCAAGGAAGGAGAGTCCAAGCCCTGGGTTCAAGTCCTACCCTCCAGAGTCCTATCCTCCATGCATTTGTCTGATCCTCTTTTAAAGGATTGTTCGAATCCGTGCAACGGGGTGAGCTCCCGTTGCTTGGTCCCTGCTCCTGCCAACCTAGCAGTTCGAAAGCATGTCAAAGTGAAAGTAGATACAGTGGTACCTCAGGTTAATTTGATCCAGAGGTCCATTCTTAACCTGAAGCACCACTTTAGCTAATGGGACCTCCCGCTGCTGCCGTGCCGCCGGAGCCCGATTTCTGTTCTCATCCTGAAGCAAAGTTCTTAACCTGAAGCACTATTTCTGGGTTAGCGGAGTCTGTAACCTGAAGTGTATGTAACCCGAGGTACCACTGTAAATAGGTACCGCTCCAGCGGGAAGGTAAACAGCGTTTCCGTGCGCTGCTCTGGTTCGCCAGAAGCGGCTTAGTCATGCTGGCCACATGACCTGGAAGCTGTACGCCGGCTCCCTCAGTCAATAAAGCGAGATGAGCGCCGCAACCCCAGAGTTGGCCACGACTGGACCTAATGGTCAGGCGTCCCTTTACCTTTACCGCATATAGGATTGCACTAGCGGAGATTTAAAGCTCCGGTTTCTTTGGAAAGCTGCCCATCACTATTCTCCTTCGCAAAAACTGGATCTGGAGGCTGGCTTAGTATAATAATATTTAGGGAAAGAGTGGAGTTTGATGTTATTGTGTGGTGGGAACAGGGCACCACCTTGTGGCCAGATAAAAGAACGGGCCGCATTTTGGTTAGAAGATACTGCTCGCAACCTCTCTGGTGCAGATACCTGTGTTCATTTCCAAGCAATCTGTTTATTTCAACTCTTGCTTTATTTGCACGAAGTTTGTGGGGCCGTTAGATGACGTTGGCTATTCATGGAGCATTCTGATTTGTTTGCAGGGATGTTGTGCCCAGCAGATGTTAGCTAGTGCATTCCAGAAAGTTGTCTTGCCTCTTTCCATATTGCAAAAGTCTGGTTCATTTCCCATTGCATGTGCCTGAATTTAGCTGAAAAACGGAGGTGTGTGTGTCCAATTGAGAATATATCTGTGTAAAATGCTGATTGGTCCCCCAACAGCAGATCAAGTTCTTTGTTATTGTGCTTCCTCTTGTGCCCAGTAGATGGCAGAGTTGGCATTAGAATCCATGTGCTTTTTAATATTATTGTACAGAAACTTTTGACAGTCTTTTCTTTTACTGTATAATGATCATTTTTTTCTGTTTTGGTTTCGTTTTATTTCCTCTTTGCTCCCTTTCAAGCTTTGGAGCAACACACAATTTTAAGGCTGCAGTCCTCTGCACATTTACCTGGGAGTATGCCCCACTGAATTCCATGGTGCTTACTTTGGAGTAAGCATGTGTAGGGTTGCACTGTAAAGAATAATAGGGAAGAAACAAATTTGGTTTGAATTGCCACATTTGCACACCCTGGGCTAATATGCAAACCGGAATTCGGCTCTCCTCTGAAATTCACACTTCTTAGAATTTTGCGGTTCTGTCCTCAAACCAAAGAGAGTGTGCAAAAATGTGTCTCGCAGTGAGAAGTGCAAGGCATGAACTTGAATCTGCACTTGTTACAGCTGCGGCTGAAGGTCTCAAATGCCAAAACTGACAATATGTTGTGGGATCAGTTTCGGCTGATGCATATTAGGAGCAATGAGCATGCAAATGCATACATGTGTTCATGTGAACAAAACAAAAAATGGAATCACATGCAGAAATTAGGCGGACTGAGTTTGAGATTGGAAAAATGAGAAATCAAAACTGGGAGATTCACACACACACACACTCCATGACATCAACAAGCAAATTGGAAGAGGGGCAGAGGAGAGAGAAGGCACTAGAATATCATATTCAAAAAGTTTAAGCCAAGTCCTTGGCCTAACAGGGATGGGTGAATCTATCAGTTTTGCTTCTTCTCTGATTCTAATTTCTCCCCCAATCTTGAGTCTGATTTTCCACATCAGTTTGTGATTATTATTTTTAGGGTTCCTCATGAAAATTAATAAGCTTTACTGTATTGTGTGATTTTCTTCAAAGCAGTTTTGTCATGGTTTTTTTTATGCTGATATTTGCATTTTTAGGCACACTTTACTCTAGGCACATGCATTTTTGTAGACATTACTTGGCTAGCGAACCACATTGCAAAATTCGGCTCTGTTTTGGAACGTTTTTGGAAAAGCATCTTAGTGCAAACTTCTCTTGATACGTTTCAATTCCTAGTACACTTTTCCACAACAGACATCCTTCTGCAAGTAATTTCCCCAAGCGCGATGCAATTTTGCATATTGCTTGCATGCGATGTTTGCATTTAATTCAGGGAAATTTTCCTTTGGTCTGCAAATTTCGGGAAGTGCGAATTGGGTAGGTTTCTAGAAAACAATGGAGGCTGGTCCCAGAGGGGAAATGGGTCACTGCCCCACCAACCTCAAGTCTGCTGTCAGCGAGGTGCCTCCTGCCTGCTTTTTTCTTTTTTTACTAGCAACCAGTCCAGAGAATGGTCTTGCCTCTCAGTTTCCTCCACCTCCTTCTTCTCAGTGTTGCCCTTGTACAGTGGTACCTTGGGTTAAGTAGTTAATTCGTTTCCGGAGGTCCGTACTTAACCTGAAGCACCACTTTAGCTAATGGGGCCTCCTGCTGCCGCTGCACGATTTCTGTTCTCATCCTGAAGCAAAGTTCTTAACCCGAGGTAATATTTCTGGGTTAGCAGAGTCTGTAACCTGAAGCTTCTGTAACCTGAAGCATCTGTAACCCAAGGTACCGCTGTAGAACTTGGCAGGGAGGAGGCGAACAGGGACAAAACTAGATGGGAGTTTCCCAATCCTAGTCTGCCTCCACTTGCCTGTCTTCTGCATACAGGTGTCATGGAAGCCAAGGGATGATGGGAGGCCCCGGAGGGAACCCCCAGGGGAAGGAGTCATCACTGAGGGGGGTGACATTCGGTGCGCCACCTGCCCGTGACTCCCAAGCCTACCCCAAGCCATTGGGGGAAGGAGCAGAGCTGTGCCGCCTTGCCGGTGGCCTTCCTCCCTTCCCCCTTCGTTTTGACAGCTGGGGGAGGCTTGGGAATCGCAGGTAGGTGGCACACCATTGCCCCCCCACTCCCGGGCTGCTTCCTGGGGGGGAAGTCTCCCCCAAGCTATCAAAAGGAAGAGGGAAGGGAAGGAGGCTGCTGGCAAAGCGGCGCAGCTCCCTCCCCACTCCCTGCCCCGGAAGCAGCCCTCCATGGGCGTCTCACTCCTCCCCCAGGTGGCTCACTCTGTCGTCGTTGTCCCCCGGACACTTGCCCCGCCCCCATTGTCCCACCCCTGGGTGCCGGAGCAGCTAGCTCTGCCTCTGGGCTCAGAGCCCGGGGATTGGGGGTGGGATGATGATGAATGGTCAGAGGGAGAAGAGGGAGCAGGCTGGAAGGAGGAGGCATCGGAAGCTGAAGAGGCAACAGGCTTTAGTGAGCAGGAAGAGACTGTGACAGAGAGCAGTCCAGACTCAGAGGCTGGAGAGGAAGAGGACCAGGGATGAGGCGGGCTGCTGAAGAAGTCAGGGAGTCTTCCCTTCCTGCTGCAACCCGCTCCCTGGTACCCCAGAACCAGAAGAGGTATGAAGAGGACAGAGCAATGACAGGCAAGACAATTGAACCTTTGGCTGCTGGGAAAGGACCTGAGGAAGGAGTCTTAGACAGCTGTTGGAAGGCGGGGACCTTCAGTCCTTGCAACTGCCTCCTTGGGTCTGCAAGAGCTACTGGGAATAATTGCTGGGATCACTAGGCCTCCACTGTTTTGCTTTATTTGAATGAAGAATTCACTAGCACTTGGTGTGTTTTTTACTGGTGACCTGCTCCTGACTCTGGCTCCTGTGACACCAGGGGGCATTTCTGGCGCCACCTACTGCTAGGCTCCCTGCTTTTTGCCCCATCAGTCCCAATGGGCACTAAGCAGCACTGGTATTAAAAGTGTGAACCAAACAGACTCCCTCCCACCCCTGGCTTCAAGCAGTCCTCACGGCCATAAGATCCAGCCTAATTGTTCTACTTCTTAAACTGTTTTTCCTCATACAATATCTTGAAGAATTCTAGACAACCTGAAAGTTTCCCACTTTTCAAAAAACAAACAAACAATAAATTCAGGCCTAATAAAAGTCTTACACTATGATGGGCTTTAGGATTTTATTATCATTATTATTATTTTTACTTTCAGCACGTAATCTAACTGTTCCCAAGGATGGGGTTATCGAAGGACAAGAGATTTGCTGTTGTGTTTTTTTTTTAAAAAAGCTATTTAAAAAAACCTCTGTATTTTTAGAAATTTCTCCTTCATCCAGGGTTCAAAAAAAGCCCAGAGGCTTTTTCTCCTCCTCCTTCCCCCTCCTGGAACCATTGCTGGGTTGAAAGTGCTGCTTGATAAATCATCCCCTTCATGGTTTGTTTTTTTTCAGTGAGGGAAGAAGGAGGAGGGAAAGGACCCTAACTTGGTTAAGTGATTTGCAAAGCCAAACAAACAGGCTATTGTATGGCAGAAGCCAGCGAAGCACACACAACCATTTGCAGAGACCTCTTAGTATGGCAGCTGGGAGTGGGAAACGAGGCCTTTGGAAATCATATTCCCTTTTCTGCTAAATCTCTAGGGGTTTTTTTATTCCCTCCCCACTTTCCCTACCCATTGGAAAAGAACCGGCATTCCTTCCTTGTCGTTATAAGAAGAGCCCTGCTTGATCGGATCAAAAGTCTCTCTCATCCAGCATCCCAAATGAATCACAGAATTGTAGAGTTGAAAAGGGACCCTAAGGGTCATCTAGTCCAGCCCCCTGCAATGCAGGAAACTTGCCCAATGTGGGACTCGAACCCACGACTCTGAGATTAAAAGTCTCATGCTCTACCGACTAAGCTATCCTGGGAAGTAGCCCACAAGAAGCCCTCCTCAGTTGAATGTCCCCTGCAATGGGTGCTATCTGAGGCAGGTTGTTTATGAAGGTTGGAGCTCCCATTCCTAAATCTTCACCATCATGCAGATCTGAGCCTGGGGACTCAGCTAGATTGGTAAAGAAAAAGCATTTATATGCGATATAACACTGTGACACCAGATGGCGCTGTGGAGTTCCATCTTTCCCTACCAGATTTCCCTGTATGAGTGTACGTGTTTAACTGAATCGCTTCTTTGACATGTTTAGATCCAGCCTTGGCGTGCATTTGGCCAGCTTGGTCTGGTTCACCAGCTACAGCTGTTCCTGTAGTCCACGAGTTGGTAACCTGGAAGCTGGATTACTGCAATGCACTCTATGTGGGGCTGCCCTTGGGCCTGGTTCAGAAGCTCCTTGTTGTTGCTGGCACCCGTCTGTCTCGGGAGACAATGGAGGAGTGCACCTTTGGGGGTGAAGTCAAACTGTTGGAAGGTCGCAGCGCCAGCTGTGGCTGTAGATACAGGAGAGACATGTTTTGTTGCAGCTGGGGCAGATGAAGGCCTCTGGTTGCTCTGCTGAAGATGCGCCACTGCATTTCTTCTCCCTTCGCTCCTCCCAGCAATCATTCCAGCTGGTGCAGAACATGGTAGTCAGACTGCTGATGGGGGCATCGGCCCGCCTATCTATCTATCTATCTATCTATCTATCTATCTATCATACTTATTAAGCACCTAGCATTTTAAAAGCACTGTACAGAACAAGATACAAAAGGAAAAAGGTATGGGGAGGGCAGAGGAAAGCAAGCACCGGAAAAACTGCTGCTTTGTTGGCCAATGGATGGGGACAGCTTGGTCTCCCCCTTGCTGCAGCTAGCGATGTGCAGACTTTTGAATTCTCCAGCACTCTTTATATCAGGTTAGATCAGGGGTTGTCAACCCGGTCCCTACCGCCCACTAGTGGGCGTTTCAGGATTCTAGGTGGACGGTAGGGGGTTCTACGGCACAAGCTGAATCCTCCTTCCATCGAGCACTGGTGAGTAGTAAGGAAATTTTACCATCAAGAAAGATGCATTGATTAGTGGGTGGTAGGTACAAAAAGGTTGACTACCCCTGGGTTAGATGGTAAACAGAGCAATGAGTATGAGAGAAAAGGAGTGCTTGGTTGATGTTGAAGTCACCAGGTGCAAACTTCTTCAGGGGTCAGCAAACTTTTTCAGTAGGGGGTCAGTCCACTGTCCCTTGTGGGGTGCCGGACTATATTTTTTTGGGGGGGAATGAACCTATGCCTCACAAATAACCCAGAGATGCATTTTAAATAAAAGGGCACATTCTACTCATGTAAAAACACGCTGATTCCTGGACCGCCTGTGGGCCGGATTTAGAAGGTGATTGGGCCGGATCCGGCCCCTGGGCCTTAGTTTGCCTACCCATGCTCTAGAACAGTGTTTCCCAACCACTGTTCCGCGGCACACTAGTGTGCCGCGAGATGTTGCCTGGTGTGCCGCGGGAAAAATTAAAAAATTCGAAAGATTTTTATTTTTTTTTAAAGTCAAATTTTCGATTGGGGCGCCGTCACTAGATGACCCCTGGGGTTCCCTCCCTCCCTCCCTGCGCCTCCCTCCTCCTCCTCCGGGGAGGCCCTTCCTGGCTCTCGGCCAAGGCTTGGCGGCTGCCACTCACTCACTCGCTCGCCCACCCGTCCCTCCATCCCTGCACCCGGCCTCCCCCCCTCCGTCCCCGGCGTGGGGGCTGCCGGGATCCGTAGTCCCCTCGCCCTTGGGCTCCGCGCCCGCGCGGGGTGCGCGAACTACGTTTCCCAGCGTGGCCTGGCGGGCCGGGCGTTTTGTTTGAAGCGCTCTTCTCCCGGCCATGGAATGAGCGCGGCGGCGGCGGCCGGGCGGGCAGGGGCTCTTCCGCGCAGACCCCGCGCAGCCTGCCTGCGCCCCCGCGGAGATCGGGCGGCAGGATGGAGCCCGGGGATCCCCGCGGAGGCGGAGCGGCGGAGGCGGAGGCTGCCCCCCAGGTAGGGCTGCGTCGGGGGGTTTTTATTTTTGCAATGCTGCATCCGCGCCGGAGGGGACGCATCGGACCGCGGGGAGATCCCTTGGCGGGCGTGCAAGGCAATGCATGCGTGCAGGCGTTGCATGGAGTGCAGTGCAATGCAATGGCAACGCGGCGCCCTGCATGCATGCATGAAACTTCCACCGGCGCTCCGGACTTGGCAGGTGAGGGGGGTCCGCAGTGGGCGGCAGAGAGAGCCGGGAGGGTGAAGAGGAGCCGGGGGGAGCAGCGCTGCTCCCTGAGCCGAGCCCGGGGGGAAACTTCGGTGTCGTTGCGCCGGGTGTTGGAAGCGGAGGCTGGCGGGGGCCCCTCACCTGCAAAACCTGGTCGCCTCTCATATATTTTGTGCATTGCATTCATCGCCCGCTTTCTCCTCCAAGGAGCTCCCGGGGGCGCGCGTGGTTCTTCCCGTGTTATCCTCGCAACAACAGCCCTGCGAGGTGGGTCAGGCGAGTGGCCCAAGGGAGCACCCAGGGATTGTCCTGGCCAGGTGGGGTGATTTGAACCCTGCTCTCTGCCCGGTCTTCGTCCTCATTTAGCCCCCACATGTGCATGACTGTGGTTTTCCCCCCTCGTCTTGGTTATGGTGTGAGTCTGTGCTGTTAATTAATGGGGTTCTGCCTTCAGAGAAGATGAGCCAGCCCTCAAGGAGGTGATTATGTAATTTGCTAGCAATTCATGTCCCTCCCGGCGTGACGCTGCGCACTGACGTCACGGGGCTGTAATGGTGGTGTGCCTCGAGATTTTTTTCATGAAACAAGTGTGCCTTTGCCCAAAAAAGGTTGGGAAACACTGCTCTAGAGCTTCAACATCAGCTATTTTTTTCTCCTCTATCTCCCCCCCCCCCCAAGAATCCTGGCAACTGAGACTTGTTGTTAGTGTCGCTCTGTCTCAGGATACAATGGAGTGCGTCTCCGGGGGTGAAGTCAAACCACTGCATTAGCAGCACTGAAGTGACCTCTCCAGGGTGCAAGCCTAGGCAGTGTGTCTGGAGGTCCTGAGCTGCCCAGATGACAAGACCCCTCTCGTGGTCTCACTGATGTGGTCCAAAGGAAAGCAGAGCAATATTTTTGGCCCTGGCTTGGCTGCAGGAGTTGCCAGAAGGAGGCGTACAAGGCGCCACCCAACCACCTTAGGGATTGCACTTCAG
The DNA here is from genome assembly GCF_965112155.1 of Podarcis liolepis. Classification (NCBI taxonomy): domain Eukaryota; kingdom Metazoa; phylum Chordata; class Lepidosauria; order Squamata; family Lacertidae; genus Podarcis; species Podarcis liolepis. Next base: position 36,451,200 of record NC_139567.1, read on the forward strand.
ATTTGTGTAAGGTTTACTCCTGAGCCTTTTCTTCTCTGAAGATATCTCACAAGGCAGAGGAGGTTTAGGATCAGATTTTTCCTTCTCCTAGATGGGCTCTCTTCCCAGTTTGATGAGCCCCATCCGCCCCTCACTTCCCTCTACAGCACATGCAGAAACTACCGTCGTGTTTGCTGGACCCACTATTGATCTTGTCTTCGCAGGCAGGAGATGTCCCTAACTCACCAAGGGTTTGAGACCATCGGCTCCTCTCATTTGGTAGTTAGGGAAGCTTTTAATGTTTAATAGGTTATTGTATTTTAGTGTTCTGTTGGAAGCCGCCCAGAGTGGCTGGGGAAACCCAGCCAGATGGGTGGGATATAAATATATTATTATTATTATTATTATTATTATTATTATTATTATTATTATGGTGTAGCCAGTCAGTCAAAGCCATTTCCCAAGGCGTGGCTGCTGTCGCATCCTGACAGCTTCCAGGAGGCACAGAGGAGAGCCGAGTGCAGGGCGGGGGCCAAAGGTGGAAAAACACCCCTAGAATGAGCACAATGTGTCCCCCACCAGAAGCACTGCCCCTTCCCTGGCACACCATACATTGAACCCTAAGAATGCTGAGAATTGATCTGTGAGTGGCAAACAGGACTTCGCAGGACACTCTGGGGGAAGCCGTGTGTTTTAATTATATGGTGTGGATGTGCCATGCGTGAATTACAGGGGAGGCTGGTCCATGAGGGCAAATGGGACAGTGTCCCACCAATTTCAGTCTACCCCCAACCTGCCTGTCTTCTGCTTCCAGCCAGCAGGGGGCAATTCTCCCTATCATTGGCTCTGGCGCCACCTACTGTTCCTCTCCCTACCTTCCACCCTACCAGTGTCATCAGGCCCATCCGCCAAAACAATTTATTTGCTCAATCCTACAATTCTGATTCTGTTATTGTTCTGCTGTTTGCTGACAGGGGCTCCCTTGGGATGAAGGATAGGCTAGAAATGTTGTAACAGCAATAATAATAATAATAATAATAATAATAATAATAATAATCACAATTAATTATGGAATTTACTTTCAAGATCGGACCTTATGCAATCGTTTATGGGGGTGGGGTACATTGTATAGGCATTTTCGTCGGGGGTGGAGGCGGTCAAAAGATTTAATTCCAGAGATGCTTCGCTTTCGCTGTACTTGCCACATTCATTCCATTCTTGCACCTTCACTGCAGGACCCTATTATGAATTTGGCTGGGAGTTTGTTTTTAATTCTGTTGCGTCCCGATCGGGACGTTCGCATTTATTCCTTGTGACTGCTTGCATCTTGTCGGGCAATAATGACTCACGGGGAGCGAAACATTCCTCACGGAGAGGAAAGCCAGAAACTCCAGCCAGCGAGGTCAGCTTCGCTCGGCGCGGGGGCGGGGTGCGATTTCTGCAGCCTGACTTCCGGCTGTCATTCATCCTTGCAAAACACGCGCGCGCTGCTGCCCCCCTCCCTCGCCTCCTCCAGGCTCGCTCCCGCCCGGGGCTGCCTCGCATGCCTGCATGTGATCTCATCTGACACCATCGGAGGGAGGCGCAAACCAGGCGGTGCCTCGCTCCCTCCCTCTGCCCGGCTGCGAAGCGCCTCCCCAGCCGCCTTTCCTGTTTTGCTGCACAAATAATTCCTCCTCCTCCTTATCACGCATCCCGGGTTCACGTGCTTCCTCCCTCCCCCTCCCCCTCCCATTTCGGGGTGGAAATAGGGCGAGGCTCCTTTAAGAATGCAACGCGCCATGCTCCCGACCAGCCATGACTAGACAGATTGTCCCAGATAGGTCCCGGGGTTGGGCGAAGCGCCGCCTCCCGCAGAGTCAGCCACGTGGGTGGGATTGGGGCAAGCCACGCCTCCTGTCTCTCCCCCCCCCCCCCGCCCGGTCCTCCAAGTATTGCAAAAGGAGGAAGGCGGAGGGCTTTCCGTAACTGTGCAGCTTCCCATGCCCGCCCTTGCAACCCTGGCCGTATAGAATCGTGGAGTTAAAGGGATCCCCAGAGGCCATCTAGTCCAACCCCTACAAGGCAGGCCTCTCAACACTCGGTCTCTTGTCCCAATGTGAAACCATAAAAACAAGGATGAAATATAGAGATTGCCGCGAAAGGTCGGAGATCTGCTGCTGGTCGGTGTGGACAATGCTAAACTACATAGACCAATGGTCTGAAGTACCGACCTAGGCTCATCAGGTGCAGCAGAAGGAACAAATTCAGTGTGGAAGATCCTACTCATAAGCAAACGCCGTTAAGTTCGCTTGAGACCTTCTGTACAGGGCTGCAGCCTTAAAGATAAGACCTGGAGGAATCCACTTACCCAATACCAGTGTGGGGAAAATACCTCTCTCACATTAATACATTATTATTTTTGATGATTTTGTTGTTGCATATAAGTAAAGTACACACACAGAGAGAGAGCGCAGCATTGGACTGATCAGGTCCCTGCCCGCAGGAGCTTACAATCTACCTTACACGGCATGCATTCAACGAAAGGCGCAATCCTACACCCGTCTCCAGCTTTCCTGGGAGCAAATTCCCTTGCACTCCGTGGGGTTTACTTACTACACGTGCTCATTATATATATAAAAGCTCATTATATATATAGAAGCTCATGATTTGGCCCCATACGCATCCAATGCGCAAGTCCTGGGTTTCAAGAACAGAAGCGGATTTCTTGCAACAAAACGAAACGTGCGTGGCATATCCTGCAGCGCTGCGATGAGCTGCGGCGCTGGCAAGGAGGGGACGCATCACCTCCACAGCCTCCTATCACTGGGCGCTCCAGCTCCCTCTTGCCGCCTGTAGCAGCGGCAGCGTGGGAAGGAAAAACCCTCTCTCTCTCTCTCTCCCTTTGGCACGCAGATGGAAGCGCAGCCTCCTCCGCCAGAGTTCACCGGGGGTGACCACGTGCCCCTCTCCTCCCCGCGCGCCGGAGGGGTGGGAGGACGCCCGAGAAGGAGCGCCGGGAGAGACTCCGGGCGAAAGGGGCGCCTGTCCCTTTAAAGAGGACGCCGTCGGAGACACACGCAGCAGAGTGCCCATGTGGAGCTGCTCCATGCCTTGTTGTTCTGCGAGCCGATTGGCCGGAGCCCGGGTGACGTCTTCCAGCAGCATGCGAACGCACTGCGGGGGGGAGGATCGCCCGGAAAACCCGGCGGCGGAGTCGGGAAGCAGCGCCGGGGCCAGAGTCTAAACGGGGAGGGGGGAGGCGGAGTCGGGATGGTGGTGGAAGGGAAGGAGGCGGCGAAGAGGAAGAGGAACCGCAGGAGGAGATGTAGGATCACCTCGTTTGCGACAGAGCGGGGAGGAAGTCGAGCTTGCAAAAGTGCTGGCAATTGCACAAGGCCCCCCACTGCAGTCCTGTGCAACTGTACGGGACTCATCCTGAGTCAGAACATAGGTTCCCCTAGCTCAGTAGTGCACATGTCGTTGTTTAGTCGTTTAGGACTCTTCGTGACCCCCTGGACCAGAGCACGCCAGGCACTCCTGTCTTCCACTGACTCCCACAGTTTGGTCAAACTCATGTTAGTAGCTTCAAGAACACTGTCCACCCATCTCGTCCTCTGTCCCCTTCTCCTTGTGCCCTCCATCTTTCCCAACACCAGGGTCTTTTCCAGGGAGTCTTCTCTTCTCATGAGGTGGCCAGAGTATTGGAGCCTCAGCTTCACGATCTGTCCTTCCAGTGAGCACTCAGGGCTGATTATCTTAAGAATGGAGAGGTTTGATCTTCTTGCAGCCCATGGGACTCTCCTCCAGCACCAGAATTCAAAAGCATCAATTCTGCAACGATCAGCCTTCTTTATGGTCCAGGTCTCACTATGTACTCTTCATAGAATCATAGAAATGTAGAGTTGGAAGGGACCCCAAGGGTCAAGGGCAATGTTAGCCGCTTTGAGACTCCTTCAGGTAGTGATAAGGTGGGATATCAAATCCAAACTCTTCTTCATCCTCATCATCTAGTCCAACCCCATGCAATGTAGGAAACTCAAAGCATTCATGACAGATGGCCATCCAACCTCTGCTTAAAAACCTCCAAGGAAGGAGAGTCCACCACCACTTGTGGGAATCTGTTCCACTGCTGAACAGCTCTTACTGTCAGAAAGTTTTTCCAAATGTTTAGTCAGAATCTCCTTCCTTGCAACTTGAAGCCATTGGTTCGAGTCCTACCCTCCAGAGCAGGAGAAAGCAAGCTTGTTCCCTCCTCCATGTGACACCCCTTCAGATATTTGAAGATGGCTATCATATCTCCTCTCAGTCTCCTCTTTCCCAGGCTAAACATAACAATTTCCTGCAACCATTCCTCATAAGGCTTCGTTTCCAAACCCTTGATCATCTTGGTTGCCCTCCTTGGCACACATTACAGCTTGTCAACATCCTTCTTAAATAGTGGTGCCCAGAATTAGACACAGTATTCCAGGTGTGGTCTCACCAAAGCAGAATGGAGTGGTCCTATTTCTTGCCTTGATCTGGACACTATACTTCTATTGATGCAGCCTAGAATAGCATTCGCTTTTTTTGCTGTTGACTCATTAAGCTTGTGGTCCACCAAGACCCCCAGATCATTTTCACATGTACTGCTAGTAAGCCAGGTGTCCCCCCATCTTATATTTGTGCATTTGGTTCTTCCTGCCTAAGTGCAGAACCTTACATTTCCAGGGATCGTGCCAAAAGCCAAAATCAGGTGTTGTCAAACCATGTTGGGGTCAATGGCAGGTAGGATTGCCAAAGTCATTTATCCTAGAATGCGGCCTCCTTTATGACCCCACTTCCTAATTGTTGTAATTTTTTATTTTGCCCCGTGCATAAAGCTGAATATGCACAAAAATGCATGTAAATTGCAGGCTTACTGCATTGTCTACTCTAAACTGACCCAAAGCAGCTCTCTGGAATTTAAGGAGGGGATTGTTATTTGACCTGCCTGGAGATGGCGGGGATTGAAGGTGGCACCTTCCCCAGGAGAAGAATGAGATGAACCCTGATGAATCAGTTCAGATCCACCGCTCCCTATCAGGCCGAGGGAGTCGGTGTTTGTGCACACACAGCTTTCCGGGTCATGTGGCCAGCATGACTAGACCGCTTCTGTCGCATCAGGACACCGTGATGACATACCAGAGCGCACAGAAATGCCGCTTACCTTCCCGCTGCAGCGCTACCTATTTATCTTGGGGAGGAGGTGGCGCTGTGGTCTAAAACACTGAGCCTCTTGGGCTTGCTGATTGGAAGGTCAGTGGTTTGAATCCGCACAATGGGGTGAGTTCCCATTGTTCAGCACCTGCTCCTGCCAATCTAGCAGTTCAAAAGCACACTGGCACAAGTAGATAAATAGGTACCACTATGGCAGGAAGGTAAACAGCATTTCCGTGCACTCTGGTTTCCGTCACGGTGTTCCGTTGTGCCAGAAGCGTTTTAGTCATGCTGGCCACATGACCCGGAAAGCTGTCTGTGCACAAGTGCCGGCTTACTCGGCCTGAAAAGCAAGATGAGGGCCGCACCCCATAGTCGCCTTTGACTGAACTTAACCATCCAGGGGTCCTTTACCTACTTTATCTACTTACCGGTATATACTTACATTGGTATGCATGGCCCACACAAAGTTGTTATCACCAGCTGCAAGGAGTCTGGTTTGGGTAAGATTTCCATGATGAGTTGAGACCGCTGAGCCAGCTCAGTGATCTGGGGCAAAATCTAGCAGAATTTGCGATCAAGGGACATACACAAAAAGATAGTTAGAAGGGTTTATTGATACCTATTAATAGGTCAAATTGCCCAAGCATTATGAAACAGCACCTAACGGATTAATAATTAGCATTGCAATTATGTGGATACAACAAAACCCATCACGGGAACCTGTCTTCCATGTTGACCCATAAATCATTGCTTCCTGCCAAGGCTATTTAGCAGACAAGGAGTAAAAAAAAAAATTATCACGTTGCCTAGCCAGCTTTATACGTGGCTTAATCCAAACAAACACACATCTATCAATATTCATGAGAAAAATGCCAATAAGATCAGCAGTCTTTAAAAATAAGGAGACATAACAGAGTTGTCAAAATATGGATACAGTCAACAGTATTTAAAAGCTATATGCATTAATAAAATAAAGATGTCTACTGGGGAGGTTGCCGGCTTCAAATTTTGGGGAAAGTGGCAAGTTCCATTGTGCCCCCTCTTGCTGACTACTGACTTTCAGGCCCCATTTGAACTATACATTTCAAGTACAGTGGTACCTCAGGTTAAGTACTTAATTCGTTCCGGAGCTCCCTTCTTAACCTGAAACTGTTCTTAATCTGAAGCACCACTTTAGCTAATGGGGCCTCCTGCTGCTGCCACGCCACCAGAGCACGATTTCTGTTCTCATCCTGAAGCAAAGTTCTTAACCCAAAGTACTAATTCTGGGTTAGTGGAGTCTGTAACCTGAAGCGTATGTAACCCGAGGTACCACTGTAGTAACATACCACTTGAAACAACCATGGCTTTCCCCAAGGAATTCTGGGAGGTTTCGTTTGCGAAGGGTGCTGAGAGCTGTTACGAGACCCTCGTTCCCCTCACAGGATGGTTTAACATTCATATCCTCTTCCCAGGGAACTCTGGGAATTGTAGCTCTCTAGGGGGAATTGTGGATCCCCTACAGCCCCCAGCATTCTTGGGCATGTGTTTCAAATGTACTTTCCATATATGGTGTGTATGCACCCCAATAGGCCAAATTTATAAACGCAGCCTGATGGAAGAAATGTGTGTATCTGTGTATTGCAGTTAACGCTTCAGGGTGCAGGCTGCGCCCCTGAAAGAAATAATTGGAGCCCAGCGTTAGGCTGAACCCGACACCCTAGTTTTCTGCGTGCAAAGAACGCCTGCAGGAAAGCACCCGAGCATGCCCGCCTCCACGTGCAGCCTGGAACGGCACCGCCCAGGAAGAGGGCTTTGTGTTTGTTTCTTTTCACAATCGTGCCATGCTGCGCTGAGACGTCTAAGCGGAAACTCCCGTCCTGTCAAAAAAAAAAACAAAAAAAAAAACCCAAAAGGAAAAGCAAGCAGGCGCGCTCCCGTCCGGCGAAGCGCTGCGATCCAGTCCGGGCTTTGCCTGCAATTCTCCCTATAGTAGCTGAGGGCAGTGTCAGTCCCTTTTTTTCTTGTTGTGTTTCTGTTACACATCGCCATCTTGTTACAAAGCCCTTTCCTTGTCTGGAAGGTTCGCAGAGGGGCTCGGGGCGGAGGGGGCGATCGCCTGGCTGGCTCCGGCTTCTTTATTTTTTTTTTCCTCCTCCCCCCTCCCTCTTCCCCCTTTGCAAAAGAACCAAACCCCGACATTAAAATTAAAGAATCCTGCCGCGGGGGTGGCAGCGTGGAGTTTCCCTTCTCCACTTTTTTATTTTATTTTTTTAAATAAGTCTCCCCAAGACTTTGGATCCTCCGCCGAAACGCAGCCCCGAGAAATGAGCATTGAGACATTGTTAGAAGCGGCCAGGTATCTAGAATGGCAAGCTCAGCAACAACAGAAAACACGTGGTAAGCCAGGGGTGGTGGTGGTGGTGGGAATTAAGATCTCGTGTCTCTCCTTTTTGAAAGAAACGCAGAATAATTAAAAAATAATAATGCACGCGGTGGGATTTATTTTATCCCCCCCCCGGTTTTTTGATTGTTGGAAGAGAAACCAACTTTGCAGCGCGAGGCGAGTCGCCTTTTCGTCGGAAGCCCGGGGATTTCACTCCCCCTTGTCACAGGCTTGCAGCGCTTTCGCCTCGGGTTGCAAAACCTGGCGCGTGCATTTGACACGGGAGTAAGTCCCCTCGGATTCGCCGCCGAGCAAACAGCGCCTCGGGTTTGGGGCCCGTCGGTTCCCCCAGCCGAAGCCGTAGTATTTATTTTGGCGGGTTAGGAGGTGAGTTTTTCCTCCCCGCTTTGCTTCCAAAAAAGATTGCACTGCGTTACGATTGCTTTCTCCTCTGTAGCGCAGATTTTGCAATGATGATCAGGTCTTCTGATTTCTCTCGGGTTCCCTCAGTGGGGGTTTCTAGTCGGGTTCTTCCTCCTTTCCCCCCCCCTCCTCCCGTTTTTGTAAAATGTCCCTTTTTTGTTTCGTTTTAATGAACATTTGGGCGGGGTGAGCGGAAATATTTTTGCACCGGGTTAAGAAAAATATGAGATTGCCTAACGAGGCGGCGGTTGTGAGGATAGTAGGTTGCCTCGCTTAACAAGCGCGTTGTGGACCTGCCTACTTAGAAGCAAGCCCCATTGTGTTAGATTGGACTTACTCCCAGGTAAATGCGTCCAGGATTACAGCCGGGGGCGGGAGCAGCCTGTCAACGTGGTCTAAATGCTTCATTCTGCGTTTACTCTGAATTTGCTGACACATGCTAGCCGAGATATGTATGTATGTATGCATGCATGTATATATACTAAAAAAATAATAATTCAGCCCATTCATTTCCTGCGGATGGGCAGATTCTCCCCATTCCCGTGCTCGCGTTTATTGCCACCCCCAAAAAATAAACTACCTGACCCCTTTCCGCCCTGCAGTGTAAGGAGGGCTGGGAAGGAAAAACAAGCCTTTGCAACACGGACGTAGTTAACCGATGCAGCCCACGTAATAGCCATAATTAATTATGCTTGGGTCTCTGCCTGCTCTTGCGGTTCTTCATTCATGCATCCGGCAGCGATCCGTCCTTTTCACACGGTTTTAATTATTTCCTTCTTAAACTTTCTAAGGCGCATAGTGAATGCAAGGAGGCGCGCGCAGGCTTTTTAAGAGGCGGGCTGGATCAGAGGGTGGGTTACGATGTCATGTAGTTATGCGCCAAAAAGGGGGGGGGGAACCGTAATAGAAAAAAGATAGGAACCTTTCCTCCCTGCTGCCTCCCCGTTCTGTTTTTTTTGACGATGCCTCCTGATTTATCATCAGGAGCAGTTATTCATTAGGCAGCAACTGTGGGGGGGGGGGGGTTGAATCTGTTGGGTTTCCTTTTGGGGAGGGGAAGCGTTTCCTTCTCGTTCTCGACGGAGGCTTTTCCAGGGCGGTGGCGGGGCTGTTGGCGCTCCTGATCTTAAGGCGAGAGAGAGAGAGGGAGGGGGGTGTCATATGATGCACTTTTAAAAAAACTATTTCCGCCTCTTTCGTCTGATGATGCGCCGCTCCCCTAATTGGGAAATCTGCTGGGAGAGATCCAGAAAGGGCTGTTGCTGCATGCGGGAGGAACCGACCCCCTCCGCCCCGCATACACACGCTACACACACACACACACACACACACACACACACACACACACATGCACGCATTAAAATTCCGGAGAGATGTTGCGTTAGCGCGTGGTCGAGATCTAAGCGCACAATGGAACGTTGGCGTCGCTTGTATCTTTTTTTTTCCTTTTCATTTTCTTCCCCCTCCCCCAGGTTTGGAACGTTGCGTGTTTGCTCTGCGTTCCAGGCCCGTTCCATTGGTTAGCGGGGAACGGGTGACGTGTCAAGGCCCTGCCCTCGACCACGTGCGCTGGGGACACTCCCTCTCTGCTGCTGCTGCTGCTGCTGCTGTTGCTGCTGTTTGGATGCGCGCTTTCATTCTTGCAACTATGCGCGTGTGCGCGCTCTCTCGTTCGCGCGCTTGTGCGTACACGAGGGTGGTGGGGAGGGCCTGCCCTCACTTGTTTGTGCTGCAGGAACGTTGGTGGTGATGATGACGAGGGTGGTGTGAAATGGCATGCAGGAAAGATCTGAAAACCAGCATGCCGGTTTTTTTATTTTATTTATTTGCTGTAATACAGATTTTAAAACTCCAGACCTCTTTGTTGGTATTCGGGGCTCGTGGTAAAAACCTGCTGTATTGACTATGCAGGCAGCTCGGAGCGTGGGGCTGTGTTCTGTGGAATGACAACATAGAATTTGGGAATATTAACAATGAAAATTAATTTGGTGAAGATCTTTTGCACGCTGCTTTCTACTGCATTCTGAAAGAAGGAGAGCTCCAGATTAAAAATGGTTGTGGTGAAGGATGCTGAGTCTGGGATCTTCCAGACCTACATCCTATTAATCATCATTATTCTTTATAGCACTGCGTACACTCTGAACTGCTTGGATATAGCTTTGTACTGTTAGGGGTCATAAATAGACTTTTAATCCAGATCTCCTTCAACTATCTGTTTATGGCTTGTAGCAAACAACAGCCATGTCCCTGCAATCAGCCCCAGGCGTGTGGACTGTGCTGTAGAATAATTTAAATATTGTTTGATAAATAAAAGTTTGGTGCATTTGGGGGGGAATCTCGCCTTACTTTTTTGAACCCAGATCTCTTACCTGTCTCTGATTGGCTTGAAGTAACAACAGCTTCAGACATGCAGGCAAACAAGAATTTGTACTTTGCTAGAGAGTCATCATACTATATTAGTACTGCTGCTGTGTAAAAAGGTAAAGGACCGCTGGACGGTTAAGTCCAGTCAAAGGTGACTATGGGGTGCAGTGCTCATCTTGCCTTTCAGGTCAAGGGAACCAGCATTTGTCCACAGACAGCTTTCCGGGTCATGTGGCCAGCATGACTAAACCGTGTCTGGCGCAATGGAACACCGTGACGGAAGCCAGAGTGCACGGAAACTGCTGCTATGTATGTAGGGCAGATCTGAGACCTATCGTGTAGCTACTCTCCCATCTCCTTCCTCCTCACCCTGTCCCGTTTTAATCCACAGCTTTCATTTTGAAAATTTACATACGGCTCATAGCTCAGTAAGCAACATTGTGGAGGCAGGTTGGCCTGTGGGTGTGTGACTGCAGTTGTACCTGTTTCCTTATGAAATCGGTTCCTGGCTTGGAACACAGTTTGCCATGCTTTTCTCTTAAGAACTCAATGATATATCTTGCAATTATAAAAACAGCTGCTTGTTGGCATTTGTCTGTCTCGAGAGACAATGGAGTGCGCCTCCGGGGGTGAAGTCAAACTGCTTTGTTAGCAGCACTGAAGTGACCTCCCCGGGGTGCAAGCCTGGTTGGTGTGTATGGAGGTCCTGGGCTGCCCAGATGAAAATACTTCCCTCTTGGCCTTGCTGATGTGGTCCAAAAAAGCCAGAGCAAAGCGTTTGGCACCAGCTTGGCTGCACGAGTTGCTGGAAGGAGGCCTTCAAGGCACCATTAAACCATCTTAGGGACTCCACTCCAGATTTGTGTAGCCTTTTCTCCTCCCGAAGATTTCCTGCAAGGCAACGGAGATTTAAGACCAGTTTTCCTTCTCCTGGATGGGCTACCTTTCCAGGTGGACAAGCCTCACCTGCCTCTTACTTCCCTCTACAGCACATGCAGAAACCGTCTTCTTGGACCCACAATTGGTCTCCTCCGCTCAATCTTCCTGTCTTCACATGCAGGGGAAGTCCTTAACTCACACTGGGTTTGAGACCCATCACCTACCCTGATTAACCAATAGTCGTAATATTGAGGGCAATATCTGAGATTTAGTATGCTATGCTGAAGTCTGGTTTTCAGTCCACATTTCATGGGTGGGCAGGGGAAGTGTGAGAGCTAGGGACAGAGGAACAGTGGCCAGGCAGGAAGGCAGCCATTGTCTTGGAGACAATTCCGTGGATAAGCCTAGGTGAGCTGTGGGGAACCTCCACGTGTTCCTGGACTACAATTCCCATCATCCCTGGCCATGCTGGACGGTCAAAGGTTGCCTGCACCTGGGCATGTGCACCCTCCGTGGTTAGGCGTTGCGCTTCTGGAAACCATAAAGCAGCATCGTTTGAGTCCCTGCCCTGTTTTTGTGGATTACCCAAAGCAGCGAACAACGTTATAGTTAATTGTTGCAGCTTGCCTTCACTTATCCCACCTCACAGGTGTGGAGAACATTCTTTCGTTGTGAATGGTCTGTGTTGCCGTTAAGAAAAAGAAGTCGGAATTGGCCAATATATATGTGGATTGTGTGACGTTTCTCCTCTATGTTCTCTAACTTCTTAAGCCACTCAAGGTTGCCATCTGAGCTGGCCAGACGTTTAACTGAGAATCAGTCACAGGCCAATAAGACTTTTAGAACCGTCTCGCCCCCAAATGGCAACTAGGTGTTCCTTTTTTGGTGACCGCAACCTTGGTTTAAGGAGCCATTTAGTGCCTAGCTGAGTTTCTAACGCTGCTACCTGGCTGCTGCATGTGGCAGGTAAGACTCTGGGTTAGAAGAGGCCCTTAAATCTTTGGGCTGGCTCCAGGTTTGGTGGGAGGGAGCTAGGCAAAATGTTCTCTGGTTGGCCCCACTCCTCTGAGTGGCGCCTGAAGCAGTAGACGGCTGTGTCTAGGTCCCCCCTTGGTTTCCCACAATGCCCTTGAGCAACACTTAACATCAGGGGCATTGTGGGAAATCAAAACGCAGACTGGATCTGGCTGATAAGCACTGCTTGGCATCCTGGACCAGGAAAATAATTAAGGTGGGGCAGAATGGAAGAAAAGGCACCCACCCCTTAGAGTCCCTAGCAGGGTGTTGGGGCCTGAGCAACTGGCAGGATAGGAGATGGGTGTTCTCCAACCTGACCTACAATAATTTCATAAGAGTCCTAGAATTGTAGAGTTTAAAGGGGCCATGAGGGTCATCTAGTCCAACCCCCTGCAATGAAGGAATCTTTCACCCAGTGTGAGACTCGAACCCAGGCCCCTGACTGAGCCAGTTGCCACTTAAGTGCAGTTGTATTTCTGGGGCTTTTTGTGTCTGGCTTAGCATGATTAAAGGGACGCAGGTGGCGCTGTGGGTTAAACCACAGAGCCTAGGACTTGCCGATCAGAAGGTCGGCGGTTCGAATCCCCACCACGGGGTGAGCTCCCATTGCTCGGTCCCTGTTCCTGCCAACCTAGCAGTTTGAAAGCATGTAAAACTGCAAGTAGATAAATAGGTACCACTCCAGCGGGAAGGTAAACGGCGTTTCCGTGTGCTCCTCTGGTTTGTCAGAAGCGGTTCAGTCATGCCGGCCACATGACCGGCTCCCTCAGCCAATAAAGTGAGATGAGCGCCGCAACCCCAGAGTCGGTCACGACTGGACCTAATGGTCAGGGGTACCTTTACCTTTTACCTAGCATGATTAAACCACGTTCTGAATCTGTTTCAGTTCTCTTGACCGTTATTGCTTATATGGTCGAAGCAGCGACACCTGTTCGTAATAGGGAGGACCCCCTTGTCCCCCTCCCAGGCCTACTGGGCTAGGCTCAAGGTGCTGGTTTTGGCGTATAAAGTCCCTAGAGCTTGGGATCCAGATAGAAGTGGTACCTTGGGTTACATACGTTTCAGGTTGCAGACTCCGCTAACCCAGAAATATTACCTCGGGTTAAGAACTTTGCTTTAGGATGAGAACAGAAATCATGCAGCGGCAGCAGGAGGCCCCATTAGCTAAAGTAGTGCTTCAGGTTAAGAACAGTTTCAGGTTAAGAACAGACCTCTGGAACGAATTAAGTTCTTAACCCGAGGTACCACTGTACCTGAAATATGGTCTCACCCGCTGTTGTATCCAGTTGATCCCTGTGCTTTGCAGACGGGGCCTCTGGCAGTTACCATCTTAATCAGGTGCATTCCACACAATATTGCAATCGGGTCTTCGGTGTCCTGGCACCTTCCCCTCTGGAATGCACTCCCATTAAATATTAAACAGGCACCCTGTTAGCTGTCTTTTCGGCACCTGCAGAAGACGTTCCTCTTTCAACAAGCCTTTTGCATGGAGAGCTTTCTCAATCTGCATGTGTACTGGGATTGTTTTTTTACGGTGTGTGCTTTTTTGTTTTTTTAAAAATAGTCGTTGTTTTCACTGCCTTGTGGTTCATGAGGAAGAAGTGTGGGACAGAAGCTTAACTATTACCGTATTTTTCGTCCCATAGGACGCTCCGTCCCATAGGACGCACCTAGTTTTTTTGGGGGGGGGGAATAAAGGGGGGGGAAAATTCCCTTTATTTCCCCCCCCAAAAGCAGGTCGGGGAAACAGAACCAGGTCGAGGAACAACGGAATGGCGGCGCTGCGCCTCCCTGCTGTCCCCCGAGCTTGTGGGGCTGGCCGATGTCTGCCCCGCTCGCCGGGCGGCAGGCTGCTATCCGCAGCGTGGGGAGCCTTGCGGGGAACTCCTGCAAGGCTCCCCACGCTGCGGATGTCTGCCTGGCGCGGGGGGCGCTCTGCTTCAGGGCGCCCCTCGCGCTGGGCGGCAGGCTGCTATCCACAGCGTGGGGAGCCTTGCGGAGAACTCCCTCAAGGCTCCCCACGCTGCGGATGTCTGCCCGGCGCGGGGGGCGCTCTGCTTCAGGGCGCCCCTCGCGCTGGGCAGCAGGCTGCTATCTGCAGCCTAGACATCCCTGCGGGACCTCCCGTGGGGCTGCCTAGGCTGCGGATGTCTTCCTGAAGCCTGGAGAGCGAGAGGGGTCGGTGCGCACCGACCCCTCTCGCTCTCCAAGCTTCAGCAAAAGCCTGCATTCACCCCATAGGACGCACCCAGATTTCCCCTTCATTTTTGGAGGGGAAAAAGTGTGTCCTATAGGGCGAAAAATACGGCAAGTAATGATGATAATAATAAACAATACTGGTCCATGGGCACAGAATGTCTGGGGGTTTTTTGTGTGTGTGGAGGGTGAGGATTAGAAAACTTGGTGGGAGAGCAACTGGAGTATCCTGGAAGTGGACATTTCTGAGTCCAACTAGAATCCTGAGAGGGAGGAATTCCACGCTGCAACATTTTGTCGCAGATCCCACTTATCATTTGCCTAATGAGCAAACAGTTTCTCTTGGGTGGATGAAAGGCTTATCACTGTTTTGATTCAGGGCCCCAAGGTGCCCCTGCTTCCACCGGGTCTACTTCTTCATCCCCTTTAGAAAAAGGTAAAGGGAACCCTGACCATTAGGTCCAGTCAAGGACAACTGTGGGGTAGCGGTTCTCATCTCACTTTACTGGCCGAGGGAGCCGGCGTACAGCTTCCGGGTCATGTGGCCAGCATGACTAAGCCGCTTCTGGCGAACCAGAGCAGCGCACGGAAACGCCGTTTACCTTCCCACCGGAGCAGTACCTATTTATCTACTTGCACTCTGATGTGCTTTCAAACTGCTAGGTTGGCAGGAACAGGGACCGAGCAACAGGAGCTCACCCCGTCGCAGGGATTCGAACCACTGACCTTCTGATCGGCAAGTCCTAGGCTCTGGTTTGACCCACAGCGCCACCCGCATTCCCCCCCCCCCTTTAGATAAGTAGCAGCAAAAAGCTGCTTGGAGGCCCTATGTGCAGTGCCCCGGCACCCCACAATACCATCTACCAATGTCTCTGTCCATGGTTCCCCTCTGTCTGACACACACTTGGGTGATTTCTAGTTTGCAAGCTCCTTGGGGCAGGGAGCTGATATGGCTTCACTGCAGAGTGGCCTGCACATCGATGGGACAGAACGCCAGCACCTTACCTGTGTCGACAGCTCTTGTGTTCGCTTTTCTGAAATTTGGATTGTTTTTTTCTGTGACGTGGGGTTAGGGGCGGTTCAAGGTCTCCTGCTTTTAATCTTTGAGCCATTCCTTTAGGCCTGCTCACCCTGTGAAATCCCTTGCCAAAAGAGTGGGGGGAATTCCCTCTTTTGTGTGTTTTCTTCCCTTGCCTTCCTGTTCCTTGCCATGGGTGGCAAGCCTCTCCAATGCAAGGGGGGGGGCACACCTTTTGCAACCACAGTGGAGGATCAAATGTCTGTGTTTTGTGTGTGTGTGTGATATCTGATGGGAGGTAGCCTGAAACGTATTGTCTCAGCAATGAGTCACTCCAGGAAAGGTGGATGAGAAGGAAATTAAAATTCAACCACAACAGCAAAAAGAAAGAAGCCTTAGAGCTGCAGGATAGATTCCTCTTTTTCCACCCACCTTGTGTTGTCGTCGTCATTGTTTTATTACCTCTCCTGTTGCATCACCATCATTAAAATCCAGCCTTTCCTCCCAGGAGCTGGAGCTGGTGGTCATTGTTTTCCTCCTTTCCTCCTTTTATCTTTACAACACTCCTGTGAGGTAGGCTAGGCTGAGAGACAGCGACTGGCCCAAGTTCACCCAGTGAGCTGATGCAGGTGAGGAATATAGTACGTGGGGTGCTGACACAAATCCCTTTTAAATCTACTACATCACACTGGAAGACGGTCACGCAACAGAAGGCTCTCAGCACATGGGGGAAGGTCGCAGCTGTAAAACCTGCAAATTCTTGGAATAAATCAATGGAATGGAGGGGTAACATTGGGATCAACGATCGTTAGAGACATCCTACCTGGAGCCTGCAAGAAAATGTTGCAATGTGGAGTGCATGCCAGTTCAGGGTGGCACTCAGCCAGCCATGCCCTCTTTCAAGAACTCCATTCCGTTACTCAATCCCTTGGTGTTCTCTTCATCCCCATAAACACGCACTGTGTTTGTTGAGCATGCTTAGTCCTCATTAGGCTGTTTTCGGGTGTTTTCCCTCAAGGGCCAGTGTTCCCCCCAATTTATTTTTCTTTTTTAGTCCTCCTGCATATTTTGCCATTTCTCTGAGTCTGCCAGTAGCTGTGTCTTATGCAGAGGAAGGATGGTGGAGTTATGGATGGTGCTGTTTGGGTTACACAAGGCCTGGGAGAATTGAGATGGCAGTATTCAGGTGGAACCTGCAACAAATTCTTGCAGTATGTGAGTGAAGCTTCTGCTCAGGCTCAGCACTGCACAACTGAGAAC
Source organism: Podarcis liolepis (assembly GCF_965112155.1). NCBI lineage: Eukaryota > Metazoa > Chordata > Lepidosauria > Squamata > Lacertidae > Podarcis > Podarcis liolepis. The sequence goes on from NC_139567.1 coordinate 36,467,861, forward strand.
ACTCAGTCATCATTGTGCTGTGTTTTTTGGGGGGTGGGTTTCCTAAAGCTTTTTTTTGTACAGTGGTACCTTGGGTTACAGACGCTTCAGGTTACAGATGCTTCAGGTTACAGACTCTGCTAACCCAGAAATAGTACCTTGGGTTAAGAACTTTGCTTCAGGATGAGAACAGAAATCATTCAGCGGCAGCGGGAGGCCCCATTAGCTAAAGTGGTACCTCAGGTTAAGAACAGTTTCAGGTTCAGAATGGACCTCCAGAACGAATTAAGTTCTTAACCCGAGGTACCACTGTACTTCTGCAAACCTTGGAGGACGCCTAACTCTGCCATCTTGGAAATAATAATAATAATAATAATAATAATAATATACCGTATTTTTCGCTCTATAAGACGCACCAGACCACAAGACGCACCTAGTTTTTGGAGGAGGAAAACAAGAAAGAAAATATTCTGAATCTCAGAAGCCAGAACAACAAGAGGGATCGCTGCTTAGTGAAAGCAGCAATCCCGCTTGCTGTTCTGGCTTCTGGGATAGCTGTGCAGCCTGCATTCGTTCCATAAGATGCACACACATTTCCCCTTACTTTTTAGGAGGGAAAAAGTGAGTCTTATAGAGCAAAAAATACGGTATTTACTTTCAAGTGCCTTCCCCCACTCCAAAAAAAAAAATCACTTCTGATTCATTCTGCTCACTACTTGAGCAGACTGCCAGGGTCTAGGAACAATGTTCGTAGCCATTGCTCTTCACTGACACTCTGGACCACCTGAATAAATCTTGCAGACCATTCTATTTAGGATGATGCAGTTTTTCCTTTCAGTGCAGCTACAGGTGTTGTTGTCATCCATCTGTCCCAAGAGAGAATGGAATGCGCCTCCAGGGGTGAAGTCAAATATCTGCGTTAGCTGCACCGAAATGATCTCCCCGGGGTGCAAGCCTGGTTGGTGTGTATGGAAGTCCTGGGCTGCCCGGACGACAAGACCCCCCTCTCGTCTTGGCTGATGTGGTCCAAAGGAAAGCAGAGCAATACGTTTGGCACCAGCTTGGCTGCAGAAGTTGCCGGAAAGAGGTGCCATCCTTAGGGACTCCACTCTGGCTTTCCATAGTAATAATATAATAATGTAATAATTATTTATTATTTATACCCTGCCCATCTGGCTGGGTTTCCCCAGCCACTCTGTGCGGCTTCCAACAGAATACAGTGGTACCTCGGGTTACAGACGCTTCAGGTTACAGACTCTGCTAACTCAGAAATAATTACCTCGGGTTAAGAACTTTGCTTCAGGATGAGAACAGAAATCGTGTTACGGCGGCAGCAGGAGGCCCCATTAGCTAAAGTGGTGCTTCAGCTTAAGAACAGTTTCAGGTTAAGAACAGACCTCCAGAACGAATTAAGTTCTTAACCCGAGGTAACACTGTAATAAAATACAATAGTAAGGTAAAGGGGCCCCTGACCAGGTCCAGTCATGACCGACTCTGGGGTTGTGGTGCTCATCTCGCTTTATTGGCCGAGGGAGCCAGCGTACAGCTTCCGGGTCATGTGGCCAGCATGACTAAGCTGCTTCTGGCGAACCAGAGCAGCACACGGAAACACCGTTTACATTCCTGCCGGATCGGTACCTATTTGTCTACTTGCACTTTGACGTGCTTTTGAACTGCTAGGTTGGCAGGAGCAGGGACCGAGCAACGGGAGCTCACCCGTCGCGGGGATTCGAACCGCTGACCTTCTGATCGGCAAGTCCTAGGCTCTGTGGTTTAACCCACAAGCGCCACCCGTGTCCCATAAAATACAATAGTCTGTATTAAAATACAATTTTAATAAACATTAAAACTTCCCTAAACAGGGCTGCCTTCAGATGTCTTCTAAAAGTCTGGTAGTTGTTGTTCTCTTTGACATCTGGTGGGAGGGCGTTCCACAGGGAGGGCGCCACTACCGAGAAGGCCCTCTGCCTGGTTCCCTGTAACTTGGTTTCTCACAGCGAGGGAACCGCCAGAAGGCCCTCAGCGCTGGACCTCAGAACGATGGCAGAACGATGGGGGTGGAAACACTCCTTCAGGTATATTGGACCAAGGCCGTTTAGGGCTTGAAAGGTCAGCACCAACACTAAGAAATGTTTACTCCTTAGCCTTTTCTTCTCCTGAAGATTTCCCACAAGGCAGTGGAGGTTTTAAGGGCAGAGTTTTCCTTCTCCTCGATGGGGTACCTAGAGTCTAGGTAGAAGAACCTGTCTTTGCACGCAGGGGAAGTCCCTAACTCTCCGAGGGTTTGACACCCATCGGCTACCTTCATCTGGTTTAGTCGGCTAGTCTAAGCCGTTTCCCGTGTGGCCGCTGTCACATGCTGACATCTTCTAGGAGCCACAGGTGAGAGCTGAGTGCAGGGTGGGGGACCAAAAGCAGACAAACTACCCCAGAAGGAGTGTGACACGTCCCTTGTTAGAGGCACTGTCCCTCCCTTAACACCCCCCATACCCCCAGCTTCAGATGACCTACAATTAGGTCTTGCCACTCGTGTCCCAGTTACCTGAATTTATCTATCTATATAAATGTTAAAATAAAAAAAATCCTTCCAGTAGCACCTTAAAGACCAACTAAGTTAGTTATTGGTATGAGCTTTCGTGTGCATGCACACTTCTTCAGATACACGCAATACTTCTTCAGATACACTTCAGATACAGATATATGTGTGTATCTGAAGAAGTGTGCATGCACACGAAAGCTCATACCAATAACTAACTTAGTTGGTCTTTAAGGTGCTACTGGAAGGATTTTTTTTATTTTGACTATGGCAGACCAACACGACTACCTACCTGTAACTGGAACTATATAAATGTTGTCTTTGTTGCATCATCAACTTAGGGAATTTTCTGCCACAGTTGCGGCTATTTCCTTAAATGGCATTAGGTTAAGGAGCTGGGCAGATTCGTGGAAGAGGATGGCTGGAGGCAAAAGTCTCAGCTCTGTTGGCTGAGCTGCTTCCGTAGCCGTGGCCATCAAGTGATAATGTAGGCGGCGCATGTGACTCTTCTGCTGCAGTTATCACAATGACTCCCTTGGAAAACAATGGTTTAAATAAGGTCTCAACTGTAGAATGAGCTCTTTTCCTTTGGTAACTACTTCCTTGAGTACTTTGTGTCCTCTCAGCTTGACTTACCTCCTAGGGTGGTTCTGAGGCAACGCCGGCCTACCTTTCAAGGTAGTTGGGAAAGAATACAACAACCTTTCATTGGCAAGGATTACAGGGAAGCAAGTCACCTACTTAGGAAAACCAGTCACACCTGAGGTCACCTTTGTGTGTGGTTGTGTGTGCTTTTCTGTTTCCCTTTTTGATGGTTGGAGGCCAATGTCCCAACTACGCTTCTGGGTTCAAGGGCTTCTCCCTTGAAATCTGTTTCAAAGCAGAGATTGTTCCTCAGTTCTGGGGCACCCGCCTACTGTAGCTGAGGCAAAACCCAGACAAACCGGCTGGCAGAGATGGAGGCCGCTCAATCAGTGGGAAACGAAGCGGGAAAAATGGTGGCGTGAATGCTGTTCAGCCATGGTTTTGCTGTCAGTCTTCCATCTCCCCTATCTGTAAAATGGGAATAATGGTTATCTATGTTGTACACCCCTGATTCGAGGATGAACCTGTGCTCTGAGGTTCCAGAGCAGTGTTTGAAATTTGCATTTTGCACCTGGCGTCCAACCAAGTGGAGATATCTGGGTGCCAGGATGGCACCTGACATTTCCACCATCTGGGGATCATTGGATCTGGACACTGTTTTCACACCCTAATATCCCGTCCTGTAGAATTCTATCAGTTACATTTTATCTGCACAATCGGAATGAATTTCTGGAACCAAATTGCTATTTCTGTGCAGCCTGAGCAGGAGCAGTCACCCTTAAAAAAAAAGAAAAAAGAGGTAGGAATAGGCCGAAATAGATGTGGACTGGATTAAGGGACTTTACTTTTTTAAGTTGTCAAAGTTCTTAATTTAACTCAAGGTTATAATCTGAACTAGTCAGATATTTAACTGAGGATCAATCACAGTCAGTCCATCATTTGAAAAATAAGAGCTGTCTTGCCACCAAAGGGCAACTAGATACAGTGGTAAAAGGTAAAGGTAAAGGACCCCTGGATAGTTAAGTCCAGTCACTAATGACTCAGGGGTTGTGGAGCCGGAGTTTGTCCACAGACAGTTTTTCCGGGTCATGTGGCCAGCATGACTAAGCCGCTTCTGGCGAAACCAGAGCAGCTCATGGAAACGCCGTTTATCTTCCCGCCAGAGCGGTACCTATTTATCTACTTGCACTGGCGTGCTTTCAAACTGCTAGGTTGGCAGGAGCTGGGACTGAGCAACGGGAGCTTACCTTGTCACGGGGATTCGAACTGCCGACCTTCCACAATGCTACCCGCGTCCCAGATACAGTGGTACCTCAGGTTAACAACAGCTCGGGTTACAGACACTTCGGGTTAGACTCCGCTGACCCGGAAGTAGTACCTCTGGTTGAGAACTTTACCTCAGGATGGGAACAGAAATCGCATGGCAGTGGCAGCGGGAGGCCCCATTAGCTAAAGTGGTACCTCAGGTTAAGAACGGTTTCAGGATAAGAACAGACCTCTGGAACGAATTAAGTACGTAACCAGAGGTACCACTGGCGACTGCGACCTTGATTTAAGGAGCCATTTGGTGCTTAACTTATATATCTGAGTTTCTAACACTTTTCCTGAGAAGATATTCATGGGGGTGTGGTGGGAAAGGGCAGTGAGACACTGCAAAGTTCTTTGCCCTGGGGTTATTGAGCAAAATTGCAGTTGTAGTGTGATCAGAGGTGATGGAGATGCTTCAGCAGTCCCTAGGCCCGGGGAGACAGGACGGTGCCCTCCAGGTTGTTGCTGAACTACAACTCCCATCATCCCTGGCCATTGGCCGTGCCAATGGGTGTTGATGGGAGTTGTAGTCTAGCAACACCTGGAGGGCCACAGGCTCCCCATTCCTGCTGCAGGAGGACTGACTTCTGGGAAAATGCAAATTGCACTTTAGGAAATATTTCTCTTTGGCTATGATGACAGGTAGTTTTAGACATCTGGAAGGGACGCCTAGCTTAGGCCTTCAGGGATAGTAAGGGGGTGCCTCACGGCAGTGTTTTATAGCCTCCCTTGGGATTCATCCTTCCATTGTGGATAAGCAATACTGACCAGCATACCCATTTGGCAGAAAGGGGATATGGAAGACTGATGCACAAGGCTGTGAAACCTGTAGCTAAAGAGGGTGCTGAAACCAGCTCCATATCCCAAGCGCTAGCTTCTGGGTTGTCTTGCTTTTCTAATTTTAAGAGCATGTGCATCTGTATACTGGAATTTTTATTTATTTTTCTAGCCTGAGACTAGCAATTGGATTACGTACCTGAGTTTCTAGCACTGCTTTGGCCTCATATGTTCTGACCAGGTGAGAGGGCGATTCTGTCTTTTACAGGTGTGTGTTTCTTCCCTCGCTTCCACATGTGCTAAGGCAGCCTGGCTGCATTGCGGGGCTCCCATGCTCAGTTCTGTCGAGGGGACCCCTAGACTTCTTCCCCATAAGTGGCGCCATTGCCCGTAGGTTGACCCATGGTAGCCACCTGTTGAGCTGGCCACGGAATGTGACTTTGTGACGTCTTTGGGTATGTTTATGTAACAGGAAGTGGGAAGAATGTTTTGGGATAGGAGCTGACTCAGTGGGTACGAGCCTCCATCTAGGTCAGGTGACACTTACCTGAACTCCCCACCCAGCTGGGCAGGCGTGAGTCACTCCTGTGGCTAAGAGAGATAGATCCCTAGAGCCACAGGTAGAAGACGTATTGCGGTGGTCAACCTCCAAAAACTTTCCTTCCTGTCTGTATTTCCTCGAGGAAGGGAACCCTCCACTGTGACCTGAGCTGCGTACACATCATACTTTTAAAGCACCCCCTCAAAAAAATATATCATGGGAATTATAGTTTCTTAAGGGTGCTACGATAAACTACAGTTCCCACAATTGTTTTTTGGCAGGTGGGTGGTGTGCTTTAAATGTATGGTATGCATACAGCCCTTGTTTCATTCTTGGCCAGGTTAAAATTGTCACTCCCTAGCACTATGAAGTGTTAGAAACTTAGATATATACCGTAAGCTAATCGCCAAATAGCACCTTAAACCGAGGTTACCGTCACCACAGTGGAATGTCCAGGTGCCATTCCCCCCACCCCATAAGATTTATTGTTATTATTCTTCATTTAAATTCTGTGCCACTTTATATTTTAAAGAAAAAATCTCAAAGTGCTTTGCAACACTTTAAAACATCAAACAAAACAATCCAGGAGAAAACAAATTTAAGCTTCAAGGGAAGTATTTCAGAGCCTTCTCTAAGTGGCATTTTGCTTTCCCCCATATTTATTAACCTACTTAATTTATAGAGCTGCCCCATGGCAGAAGTACTCTGGGAAGCCAGTGGGGTGTAGTGGTTAAGAGTGTCAGACTAGGACCTGGGAGATCGGGGTTCGATCCCCACTCAGCCATGAAGCTTGGAGTCAGTCCCAGCCTCTTAACCTACCTCACAGGGTTGTTGTAGAAATTAACTGAGGAGGCATGGGGCTCAAGATTTCTGGGAATTTTGCTTAGCTTCAAAGAACCCTTCCACCAGCGCCACCTCCTACCCTGAGGGCTGACGCTCCTAGTCCTTAAGGCGACAGAGGAAGGTCTGGATAATTTTATACAGTGGTACCTCGGGTTACATACGCTTCAGGTTACATACGCTTCAGGTTACAGACTCCGCTAACCCAGAAATAGTGCTTCAGGTTAAGAACTTTGCTTCAGGGTGAGAACAGAAATCGTGCTCCGGCGGCATGGCAGCAGGAGGAGGCCCCATTAACTAAAGTGGTCCTTCAGGTTAAAAATAGTTTCAGGTTAAGTACGGACCTCCGGAACGAATTAAGTACGTAACCCGAGGTACCACTGTATGTCAGAGACGTCTGTTGGAGCAGGATTCGCATCTGTGTATGTGTGTGAAGGGGATGGTGCTTGGCTACAACACAATAGCAGTCAACATTTCCCTTTCTTTAAGGGAAATTACCTTATTCCGAATAGGATTCCTTGCAAGAGAAGGGAAAAGTTGACAGCTATGCACAACACCCAGTTCAGGGCTCCTTGGATCCGTCTCAGATACAGAACAAACCAGGCATCTGTTGAGCCAAAAAGCACCCGAGGCTTGTGTAACGCCCGTGAGCAAAGCGTGCAACATTGCAGAATCCGAGCTTTGGCTCAGTTTTGCTGCGTGCTTCCCGACTCGCCGATGCAGTTGCGTGATCCTGCAAACGGCGCAAGGGACTTAAAGAGTTCGGCCGCTGGAGTCCGCCCCCCTTTTCTCTCTCCCCGCCCCAGAAGCTGGCATCCCGTACTGCAGATGCTGCATGCGACTTCATCATGAGTCTTTTGGCCGTTCCCGGTGGTGACGTGCGTCATGGGCGAGGGAGGTTCTCTCTGCCGCTTGGCTGCCGCCCAGCTGACCTGCCGTGTTGTCTTCTAAAGTGCACAGCAGGCAGACACGTGCTTGGGGGCTGGTCCCCCCCCCTTCCCGGTGTTTTCGAGGGAGAGGGAGCTTTTTCCGCAGCCTCTTGCGGTTGAGTAATTCTCTCGGCTCACCTGCTCCAGAACTCTGGCCCGTTTTCTCCTAGGTGGTGTGTGTGGTTTTAGTTTTTTAGCTGCTGCGTAAATATTCCTGGGGCCAGCGAAGGGAGACGATGGCCGTCCTCTATGCAAAGGCATTGAGAACCTTGAGCTTGGGGTGGGGGCATTAACTGCCCCCCCCATAAGCCTCTCTCTCTGGCTTCCTGGAGGCATCTTGCTTGGAAATGGGGTTGATCCTGCACTGCTTGGTTCTTGTCCACCACAAAATCACCCAGCAATAAGAATTGGCCGCAGAAGGAAGAGCAGGGTGGTTGGGTGGGTCTAGCCATTTTGAATGTTTGTGTTTACATACCATGCCATCTGCGCTTCATCGCGGCTTCATATCAGGGCTCCCCCTCAAAAAACCATAATCCTGGGAACTGTAGTTTACTAAGGGTGCTGAGAGGAGTTAGGAAGACAACCTGTTCTCCTCACAGAGCTGCAATTCCCCAAGTGGTTTTTAACAGCCCCTCTGCCAAGGGATCTCTTGGAATTGTAGCTCTCTTGAGGGATTAGCTGGCTCCCCTAACAACTCTCAGCGCCCTATACAAACTACAGGTCGCAGGCTTCTTCGTTAACCGCTTAAACTGGTATAATACTGCTTCAAATGTATAATGCAGATGGGGCCTAAGACTCTTAAATCAGAGGGTTTTTGGGGACAGCCGATAACCCCCTGCCCTTGTCTTCTGTCTGCTTTTGGTGTGTATTTTTTAACTGCTGTTTGCGTTTTTATGCTTTAGCTGTTAAGTATTTAATTGTACTGCTTTATATTGTTTAAAGCTGTCTCGTGGGTGCGCAGAGATGGGAAAGGTGGGGTTATAAATCTCTTCAAATGTATGCTTTTATTGGGCAAGGTGAGGCCGAGGCCTAGACGATATATTGGCGGGGGACTCGGGGCTGGCTCTGCCGGGGGCAGGAGCCTTTCGCCCCCCCCCCCGGCTGAGCAGCAGGCTGGGGTCAGCTGTTTTGGCCACAGCCCCTGAAGCGCTGGGGTAAAAGTGCCTCCTCTCCCATGATGAGAGCTGTGGCAGTTTGCCCAGGCATCGTGCTGACTGGGCTTTTTTCAGCTTCTGTGGTATATCGCCAAACCGCGATGTTGAAAACCCGACATTGCCCAGCCCTAGCGAGGACACCCATATCTCATTTATCGAGTTCAAGCAGTGCATTGTCAAAACACATGGCAGGCCAGTGGAGGCTGCCGAGAAAGCCACCAGGCTGAACTGGATTCCGCGGCAGCAAGGGGAACTGGTTTCACTGGTCTGTTTTCCCTGTCAGGAGAACAAAAAAGAAAGAAACGAAATGACTGTGAGGCAGAGCCTGGCTGACGTCCACCAGGCTTCGGGTCTAAAGGAGTCACAATGAATACCTCTGAGCTTATGCAGAGTGTTCTTGCTGCTCTAGGATAATTGAGTCAGACTATTGGTCCATGTAGCTCAGTGTTGTCTGCACTGACCAGCAGCAGCTCTCCAGGGCTTCAGGCAGGGGTTAGAGAAAAGGGGAATGATCTCTCTCCTCAGAGGGATAGGGTGGGGGTGGGGAGCCAGGGCGATGTGGGGAGTTATGCAGATGGTGCCTGGGTGGTTTTTCAGCCTGAGGGCCACATTCACTTCTGGGCAGCCTCTTGGAGGCCACATGGCTGAGGGTGGAGCATGAAATGCACATTTTACCTTCCTCAAATAGGCCGTTTTCTTAGCACATGTCATGTATCCCTATCTATACACTCCACCCAAGGGTGCAAAGCAGGCCCGGGAGAGGGTGCGTCTGGAAAGGGTGTGTGGGCTGGGGAGAGCCTCGGGGGCCAGGGAAAGGAGCGTGGAGGGCCACATTTGTTCCTTATACCTGGTATAAGGTATTGCGTATTTCTTATGTAGAGACAGAAATGTGATTGGCTGGATTGGATAGGCGGGGGCGGAGTCGTGTGGAAGAAGGAAGGCCAGAGGGCCAATTGCAGCAGATGTCGGGTTGGTTAGAATGGGCGGAACCAGAAATGGGTGTAAAGGGGGCGGGAATACAGATTTAATAATGAGCACTAGATGCTAGAAGTTAATGCATATTTTACTAAAAAGCCTCCCAGAGTGGCTGGGACAACCCAGTCAGATGGGCATATAAATAATAACATTCTTCTTTTTCTTCTTGCTGTTGTTGTTGTTATTATTATTAGGCTGCCAAAGGTGAGAAATGGTGTGGGGACTATTTCCAAGACCATTGGTTGCTTAATCAGTTTGAATCTTGAGTGTATTTTTTAAAAACGTGGTTAAATGGGGGTGGGGTGGGGTGGATAAGTTTCATTCTTATGGTTTTGCTTCGTCGCCTTACGTTGGAGTTGTTAATTTGTTGTTTATTGGGGCTGTTTTAATCATTTGTGTATATTATAGTATCTTCGCGCCCCCTCCCCTTTAAATCTTTATTGCTTTGGTGGCCACTCTGGGATTTAAAAGAAATTGAAGAGCAGGCTACAAATGCTGTAAATAGGCAAATAAATAAAGTATCGGAGTGTCGTCATAAAGATTTGAGGAGCTGGGTATACCAATAAAGTCGAAATAATGGGCAGGAAAGATGCCTTTAGGAGAGGAAAAGAGCAGCCACTGTCTGCCTCTGGCCGCAACATTTGACTCCTACCCTTAGTCAAGTTTATTGCATTTGTTTTTCTTCAGGGTGAGGCAGCTCTGATTTGTTTTATAAGTGTAAGCTCTTTGCGGTCTGTGACCTATGGGTCCTCCCCTCACTTGTGAGTGTTACTCTGTTAAAAAAACTGCCCCCTCGTGTATGTATAGCACTCCATAAATAATATTCAGCCTTTGAAATCTTCAATCTTTTAAGACCCACTTTTAACCCATTTGGAGACTCATTTCTTAACGTTCCTGGCAGTCACGTTCCTGGGGATGCGGGTGGCGCTGTAGTCTAAACCACTGAGCCTTGGGCTTGCTGGTCGGGAGGTCGGCGGTTCGAATCCCCGCAACGGGGTGAGCTCCTGTTGCTCGGTCCCTGCTCCTGCCAACCTAGCAGTTCGAAAGCACGTCAAAGTGCAAGTAGATAAATAGGTACCGCTCCGGTGAGAAGGTAAACGGCGTTTCCATGCGCTGTTCTGGTTTCGCCAGAAGCGGCTTTTACACATGACCCGGAAAAACTGCGGACAAACGGCAGCTCCCTCGGCCAATAAAGTGAGATGAGCGCCGCAACCCCAGAGTCATTTGTGACTGGACTTAACTGTCAGGGGTCCTTTACCTTTACCACGTTCCTGTCACAACCCACTTTGGATTAGGCCATGACCCACTGGTGCGTACTGACCCACCAGTTGAGGACCAGTGCAGTAAACATTTTTTTCAGCCAGGGGGGGGGCGCAGTTTGGGGTAAGCAAGCTTCCAGGGGCCGGGTGCAGGGGGGCAAACTTGAATAACATATTTGGGGGGGGGCAAGTAAGCCCTGCACTGCATAATTGATCACAATACCCAGCACAGAATATCCTAATGAATGACAGGATAGAGATGATATAAATATGGTAAAGGGCCTAATGGGTATTTTTTCCCCCTCTTTCTCCCCCCCCCCATTTTTATTTTTGGGTTTTTTTAATTGTTCTTATTATTCTTGTTCGGTAGACCAGTTTGATTCTTACTGTATTTTATGTCGAAAATTCACATTATTAAAAATAACAAGGTGCAGCATGCTCACATCATTTGAATTACAATGCCTATCCACTTGGGGGGGGGCTGGCCCCCTCAAATGTTGTGGAAGCCGAAGGGACCTCAGCCCCTAGGAGTTGACTCCTATGCCCGGGCACCAGTAGGCCTAGTGGTGGGAGGAACAAGAGGTGTCGGCCATGTTTTCCTGTGGCACAAAGGTCTGAGGGTTGTTTTTTTTAACGCCCCCCCCCCTTAAAAAAACACACCTCTCTATCCTCATCCAGGCTAGCAAGAGGCACCATCGCAGTTTGGGGACACATTCCCAGACAGGCAGAAGTGCCTGAGGAGAGCGCAGAGCAGGGCCACAGAGTGGTGTGAACTTGGGGAAAGGAAGCAATGAGGGATCTCAGGGCCTGGAGGGGGGGCCATTTTGTGCCCTGGGCCCAAGACCCTCCACCTTCGCGATGAACAAACCTCGGAGAGAAACACTCTAGTTCCTATTAATCGTAAGAGTCGGAAAGGGTCCGCAGGGGTCATCAGCCAGGTCACAAGGTGGTTAGATTGGTCTCAACTAGGGCCAGAGTCTTTTCAGTACTGGCCCCGACTTGGTGAAACGCTCTGTCACAAGAGACTAGGGCCCTGCGGGACTTGACATCTTTCCGCAGGGCCTGCAAGATGGAGCTGTTCCACCTGGCCTTTGGTTTGGACTCAGTCTGACCCTTATGATTCCCTCCCCTTATGGTTTTGATCTATGGGCTACTTTTAAAATGAGGCTGCATTTTAAATTGCATTTTAACTTGTATTTTAAATTGGTCCCGGTCCCCCCCAATTACGTTTTTACTGTAATTTTACTGGTGTCAGCCCCCTGAGCCCGGCTCTGGCCGGGGAGGGCGGGGTATAAATAAAATTTATTATTATTGTTGTCGTTAGAAATTAGCCAGGTGTGTTTTGCAACTGGCGCGGGTCCAATGGCGACCCCATGGAGATCTCTGGGTACCAAGTTGGCGGATTACATCTCCATCTGGCCGTCCTCTCCAGCTTTCTTGAGCCAGTAAGCAGAAGAGATGACTGTGTTTATATACCACTTCCCTTCCCACCCCAGGAGTACGTGGTTCCCTCCTCAGTTATAACCCCTACAACGGTCCTGTGAGGTAGATTACGAGGCTGTGACTGACGGCAAGCATCATGATGGGAGTGGGGATTCGAACCCGGACCTCCCGGGTCCCAGTCTGACACTCTAACCCAGAGCTTTCAAAACATTTGACACCGCTGACACCCTTTTTAGACCTGCGTCATTTCGTGACACAGTCGTTCAGTTTAACTAGCAAACTGGAGGTTAAACTAATGCCTTTCCAGCCCCGGGAGGAGCATTTGCCCAGCCAATACACAGTTTGGAAAGCTCTGCTCTAACCACTGCACCACACTGCCTTCCTAGAGTCCTTCTTCTACGGGGCAGCTATGTAAATTAAGTAGGTAAATAAATAAATAAGTAGGGAAAGCAAAATGTCCATTAGAGAAGGATGTGAAGTATTTTCTTTGAAGCTTGACTTGGTTTGATTCTGGGTTTTTTTAATTAAATGCGCTGTAAACCACTTTGAGATTTTTCTTTTTCTTTTAAAATCTAAAGCGGTATAGAAATGAAACGCAATAACAACAAATCCCAGTGGGAGTGGGGGGAAAGGCGTCTAGACATTTGGTTGTGGTGACCGCAGCCTAGGCTTTAAGGTGCCATTTGGCGATTAGTGCATATACCGTATTTTTCCTTGTATAGGACTAGTGTGTTGTTTTTTGAAAAATTAATCTTAAAAATTGGGGTGGTCCTGGATACAATTTCCCCTCGTTTTCTCTATTTGGAGTCCCAAAAAAGAGGGGGCGTCTTATACATGGAAAAATACAGTATCTTATAACACGGAGACCCTCGCTCTGTAGGAACAAATGTCTGTCGATAATGACCATGGTTCTTTCTCTCTCTTTCCCCCCCTTCCCTTCCCGAACAGAGGAGAACGAGAAGCACGAAAAGCTACGCTTGGAGCGCGAACAGGAGCAGAAGAAGGCCAGCGTGCCTAGGGTTAACCATGTCACTCGCCCCGAGGAGCCCCGCCTCGAAATGGCGGCCGTGCCCTTGTCTCCGCCCGCCCCGCCTCCGCCCCCTCCCCCGCCGCTGGCGGCCCCCATCTCCGTCATCCCCATCCCCGTGGTCACAAGCCCCGCCCCTCCGGTGGCGCACAACGCCTTGTCCCCGCCTCTCATCCACCGCCACCAGCCGCTCGTGAGCGCTCCCGGCCTGGGCAAGGAGCCCCCCCTGGCGGCCCCCGTCATCCAGAAGACCGGCCCCTCGCTTCTTCCGGACATCAAGGCCCCCACGCCCCCTTGCAGCAGCCCGAAGCAGCAGCAGCAGCAGCTGCCTCACTATGCCACGCCGGTGCTGGCTATCTCGCAGCACCACATGGTCCAGCAGCCGATCCAGCCCCAGCCTCCCCCTCTGCAGCCCCACCAGCCCCACCACCAGCCCCTCGGCGTCAAGCTGGCTCCCTCGTCGGAGGATGTAAAGCCCAACGAGCAGAAGAAAAGGCCCGGAGGGTGAGTGCGGGGTCGCTGGGGAGCAGCTCTGGTGGAAAGGGACCCACTCAGGAACCATTAAGTCCAACCATCTGCAATGCCCGGGATCTTGCCTTGTTTTGTGTAGAACATTCCCATCCACCACAAAAATAAAATAAAATAATAAAAAATAAAGATAAAATTAAATTAAATTAAAAATAAAATTAGAAATCCACTGGGCCATTTGCAACGGCTCCAAATCTGAAGTGGGGGGAATGAGGGGCGCTTGGCTCAGAAAGGCTCTCATCTGTGCAGCTTGTTTCAAGTTGCATCTTGCTATCTTTCCAGCATCAGGCAAAGACTTCAAAATACCATATTTTTTGCCCTATAAGATGCACTTCCCCCTCCTAAAAAGTAAGGGGAAATGTGTGTGCATCTTACGGAGCAAATGCAGGCTCCATGGCTTCAGCGAAAGCAACACGAAGCCTCCGGAGTGTAGCAGGAGCTCCCGCTGTGCGCCGGAGGCTTCGCGCAGCTTTCGCTGAAGCCAGGAGAGCAAGAGGGATCGGTGCGCACTGATCCCTCTTGCTCTCCTGGCTTTGCTTCACTGGAGAGGCGCTGCGCAGAGAGGGAGAGAATATTTTTTTTTTCTTGTTCTCCTCTAAAACTAGGTGCGTCTTATGGTCGGGTGCATCTTATAGAGCAAAAAATACGGTAATAATAATAATTCTCCCCTGGTCCTTCTGAGGGCCGTTCTTCTGGTTTTCATGCTGTGAGGTTTTTCTTTCGCTTTGCTAATTATTTAAATAAATAAAAAGGAATGCTATTTGAGACCCTGTAGATCTGCTGCAGGTGGGCATAGATAGCCAGTGAAGCGGGTGGACCAGTGGTTTGGCTTGACCAAAGGCAAGCGTTTGTGTGTGGTAGACCACATGCTTTGCATTCAGTCGCTCCCAGGTTCAAGTTTGCACATCCCCAGTGGAAATCGGGAACTGTGGACCAGTTGCCAAGAAGCGACTACCAACTATGATGGCAACGTTCTGCCTCTGCTGTTGGAAGCAATATACTTCTGAATGCAGGAAACTGCAGGAAGGGACAGCGATGTTGTGCATGTCTGCTTCCCCTAATTGGCCACCGTGAGGACAGGATTCTGGGATACCTGTGATACCTGGGCCATCAGCTTGATGCAACTAGGCTCTTCTTACGTTCCTGGGGAAATACCTCCAGTAGAATGCTTGGAAGAGCCGAATACACTTTTCTGCAGGCCAATGGAAAGAGGGATGGCTTGTTAAACTACTCTGGGAATTGTAGCTCTGTGAAGGGGATAGGAGCCTCCTCACGACCCTCTGCGCCCTTAGCAAACTACATTTCCCAGGATTCCTTGGGGGGAAGCCATGCCTGTTTAAAGTGGCTTCCTTGTGCTTTAAATGTATTGTGAGGGCAGATCCATTGAAATGGAGGATTTAAGTTAGTTGGATCCCAGCAATTTCTTCTCTGAGGAGGAGGAATATTGGGTACATCCAGTATCTGTAAAATAGAAGAAGACCAAGCCATTCAATTGAAGACTGTATCACCTACAGCGCGAGACGATGCTGTTTGCCTCGTTCGTCTGAATGCAAACTGTTGCATTAGGGAACTTCTCTTCATGCCTGCCCCCCCCCCAGTAAAAATGACCCAAAATTGTGCAGCAAGTGGGTCGTGTTGCTACTTTTCTGTGCTGCAGACAAAGCCCAGCCCTTCGGATTCAGTGTGGAGATTTGTTAAGCAGCATGTGTTTCCCTCAGCAGGTTGACTGCAAACAGATGCATTTGTTGCCACGACAACAGGGGATGTGACAATCGGGGTGCCACGCAAGCCTTGTGTGCCTGTGAAAACATGGGCTGTGGGACTGGGAGGGTGTCTTCTGCTCCAAAGGACCCTGGGTTCAAGGATCAGAAGGAATAATTTGAGTGAAGCGCATTAGCTTGTTACACATAGGAATGTGTAAAATTGTTTTTGTGCGAGAGAGATGGCGTGTGAGAGAGAAAGAGAGAGAGAAAGAGAGAGAGTTTTATCCTTATTCCAAAGAATTCCTTCCATGTCTATGTTCTGGCTTTGTTCCAGCCCCTAACAGCAAGTCAGCATGCCTAAATTGATCTGCAAAGCCTTTGCAACAGCTGGCTCTCTTAAACCCCCCCCCCCCAAAAATCTCCATTTGGAAACTTTTAGGTTTAAGTGCAGAGCTCTTCTGAAACCTGGTGCTGATGGTGAATTTTTATATATTTTTCTTCTTCTTCTTTTGGACTTTAGGGTTGGCACCAGGGAAGTCCATAATAAATTGGAGAAAAACAGGTATGTAGCTTTTGAAAAAAAAAAAGAATGCAAAATGATAACCGGTTTTGCACGTAACCAGTGGACTGTTTGGGTCGGCTGGAGGTTAGACCAGGGTGGGGGCATCCCAGCTGTTGTTCCAGGGGACACAGAGGTTTCCCAGGGAGGTCGGTTATGGTAGGCGAGATTCTCTGATTTTTAAAAAGGGGAGGAAATCAATTCAGACACTGTGCCAAACCACTGGTTTCACTAACCATAGTTCAGAACCCAAACAATGGTTTGTTTTTTCCCAGGTGGGCAGCAGGCAAACCAGGGTGCCAAAACTGCCTGGTACTGCTTTTGCTATTCCACCTGCTCAGCATTCCAGGTTGTAGCTGGTTTGTCAGTAGCAGTGCTACACCAAACCGTCATGAGCACACAATATGATTTATTAACAGCGGCTTCCTGCAATTCTAGTTTGCTGTATGATTTCCAGGCATGGTTTAATCATGTCACATCCCAGGACAAACCACGGTTTGCAAACCCACTTTGAACCACGCTTTCTGGTGCTGGTTGCTGGCTTGTCAGTTTGGGCGTCACACCCAACCATAATTATGGGGGGGGCATGTGTTTCTGCAGAATTTAGCGGGGGGGGCAGGCAAAATTAAATACTGAAAGGTGGGAGTAGGCTAGTTTCTCACCAAAATAAACAAAAGTGCCTCATATCTCAGGCTCTACAAATGCTCCTTTAAAAAAACTATTAAAACTGGAGATTATGGTTTGTTCTCAGACGGTGGGAAACTGCCCCTTTCTCCCTCTGCGGATGCCCATTAAACACTGACTTCTTATGTTTTTCAATTTTTCATGGAGAAAGCACTTGCTAATGCACTTTTTTATATATATCTTACCTAGGTAAGACCTGTGGAGACAAAAGTAATTTGTATGGGTGAGGGTATTTTGCAGTGCCATTTTTCTAGAAAAAGAGGTTCCAGAACTCACCATGAACACCTTGTTCTCTTATAATGGTGATGGCGCCCACCTGAGAGGTGCTGGAACTGAGTTCTGGCTGAAAAAAAGCCCTGGTGTTTTATACCTGTTCTGGCACTGCAGTTTCACTGCACCGCACTGCGGGCCACTGGGGAGACCTGCTGCCCAGAGCAGGTACAAAAATCTTAGTTGCTGTACACATGCTATCCCTTGGCCAATCGCTCCCTGGAATTGGTTAAACTTCGGTTTCCAGCATCTGTCTGGTGGGTGCCATGTTGGAAAAGCCTGCCTTAGGCTTGCGTCAGTGGGTTTCCTTGATCCACTGCTCGGTGCACCCTCCCGCCTTGCTCATAGTGTCCTTTGACCGAGGGGGTGACTTTGGGATTTGTTTCTGTAGACGTGCCCATTTGAAAGAATGCTTTGAAACCCTTAAGCGGAACATCCCCAACGTCGACGACAAGAAAACCTCAAACCTCAGCGTCCTAAGGAGTGCCTTGAGATATATCCAGGTAGGGGCCAGAAAAAGATATGTGTATGTATGTGTGCTTATTTCATTCATGGCTAGTTCTTTTCATATATGCCTTCCTGAACCTTCAGATTACCATTGCAGGCTGTTCTCCACATTTCCCCACCCATTGAGGTGAGGCTGGGGATTATTAAGGACGGGGTCTTCTCTGTGGTGGCACCCTGATTGTGCATGGTTTTCACCAGTGAGGCCCACATGGTGCCTTTGTTAGAATCCTTTGGGCATCAGGTGCCCAATTCTCCCAGGCCTTTTAGGGCATTTCAGTTCTTGGAAATATTTTAATTCCTTCCTTCCTCCTCCTCAACCCCCCCCCCCCCAGTCTCTGTGCTGGATTTTGTCCTGAAATTGCTGTTTTCCTTCATCTTATGCTGCTTTGTGATAGTTTGGTGCTGGTTTATGTGTTTTTGATCTGGTTATTTTCCTCAGTTACACTTGTATTACTGTTGGTGTTCCAATCTGGGGGGGGGGGGGTTGCTTTGCTTGTCCCTGCTCTTACATGTGGGGAACAAACCACAATTCCAGTTGTGAACACAATGCTGAGCCAAGGCCTGTGATTTATGTCCTCGGGTGGCGCTGTGGGTTAAACCACAGAGCCTAGGATTTGCCAATCAGAAGGTCGGCGGTTTGAACCCCGCGACGGGGTGAGCTCCCGTTGCTCGGTCCCTGCTCCTGCCAACCTAGCAGTTTGAAAGCACGTCAAAGTGCAAGTAGATAAATAGGTACCACTCTGGCGGGAAGGTAGACAGCGTTTCTGTGCGCTGCTCTGGTTTGTCAGAAGCGGCTTAGTCATGCTGGCCACATGACCTGGAAGCTGTACGCTGGCTCCCTCGGCCAATAAAGCGAGATGAGTGCCGCAACCCTAGAGTCGGTCACAACTGGACCTAATGGTCATGGGTCTTACCCCCCACCCCACTCAATAACGGAGAAGCAAAACAGCCCAGGTTGGCATATTTGCAGCAAGCCATTAACTGTGGTTTACCGTAACGTGGAAACTGAGTCTCTGAGATGCCTCTTAACTATGGTTTATCCATTTAGACACTGCTAAACGGTATATGGTATAAACCATTGGTTTGCAAATCCTGCTTCAAACCATTGCTGCTGATCAAGAAAGATGGTTTAAGCTTTCTTCACCATCGTCTGGGGGTGATGCCTAAATTCTGCCACATCTATGCACATGCAGACATGCATGTTTTTGTTAACGTTGCCAGGTTGCTGTTCTGCTTTCTGATACATTGAGTTGGATTTAACCACGGACAAACCCACCGAGAGATTCCGTGGAGGTGAATCCTCCTAAAAGTTTGAAGTGGTGTTGTTTTCTTGCAGGGGGCAGTGTGTTTGGAGAGGGTAGGTGGCTGGTGGCTGAGTCTGTGCTGTGGTCTAGCTGATGAAGTCCTACGGGAATGAGTCAGAGGGCAGACGAGGGTCCCAGCTCATGCTTGATGGAAAAAGCCGAGCATTGGGATTGTACTATAGTAGGCAGCACTGTTGGTGTTGGGGAACATGCCCATTTCATTCTTGGAGCAAGGATATGCAGTGCTCATCTACTGCAGCGGTTCATTGCAGCTTGTGCATGGTCTTAGAAACTGCTGTCAATGCTACCTGTCCTAGGAGAGCTGCTAGAGGTGACTGCAGGACCAGCAAGGTGTTTCCTGCCTCTCTGGCCAACTTCATGCTGTTGACAGCATCTTCCTGTTTCTTGGGGGGTGGGCAGCTTCCTGTCTGCTTTGGTTTGGACGCTCCATTTTCTAACTGGGAGCACAGGGAGCTGACATGAGAACCTTCAAAAATTGGGGGTTGTTTCCATGCAGTTGCAGATGGTAAGGCTGTGTTTTATTCCACTTTCCGGGGCAGTAATACTTCTGGATTCCAGTTGCTAGAAACTCACAGGTGAGCAGAGTGCTGTTGTTGCTTGCAGGATTTCTCTAGGCATCCGGTTGGCTGCTATCACGACTGGATGGTCCATTGGCCTCATCTGGCAGCTCTCTTCTTATGTTCTTACGTATTAGCAAATGGAGAAACGTCTGTGGTTGGCAAGCAGGCATCCTGCACTGAAGTGTTGGTGTGGGAGTGGACATCCGAAAAGGAAGATATGGGAATGACATCTCTTCCATTGGCCCAGCGTGGCAGCAAACATTTGTGAACCCCAGATGTTGTCGGGAGCCCCAAATCCTATCCATCCTAGCCAGCATGGCTGATGGCCGAGGATTATTGGTGATTAATATCTTTTGAGTTTTTATAGACTTTACCTTTATCACCTTTAATACTTGGGATAAATGCCTTAATCTGCTTTTGTTTTAAATGATTGGACATTTTTTTTCCTGGTCTTTCACCACTCTCCCAGTATTTCTGTCTTACACAGGCGAGCATAAATTCTTATTTGCTGGGACAGTGTATTATTTAGTTCAAATATCCTTTTTGTATTTCCTTATCTATCGTGGTGGTTGGATTCTTGACCATTTGAGCCGCAAGATCTTTAAGTTCTTCTTTCAACAGTTCCCCCCTCCCTTTAATTCTTTATTTTTATACGACGGGTATGCAGTTATTTGACCACAGATATATGCTTTTAGATGCTTCCCATTCAACTATTCAGGCAGAGGTTTATGGGGCTTGTAGTCCAGCCACAGGTTCTGCTCTCACCAAAGGTTGACCTAAAAGAGAAGTTGCTGTGCTAGGTGGTCTTTTTCTTGCTGCGATCCTGCAGGACTCTTCTCCCATTGTGGGGTCAAGCAAGGGGGGCTGCACTGCAGTAGAGGCAGACCATTATCGTTCTGGCTTGATACCCAGCTGCTTCTTATAACCAGGGGAAACTCCAGGTGGGAAGTGGAGGTCCATAAACCCCAATGGAAAGCAGAGGATGCAATCTGTTCCTCTCCCTGTTGCACTAGGGAGCAGAACTCACAGTTTTGACGTCATAGGCCTGGATGCTGCAGGCAATGCAAACCAGCACGTTCCATGAATGTAGATTTCCATCACTGGGCAACTGCCAGTCCCTCATAGGGCTCTTTTAGACTATGTGAATCCCCTTGTGAATGTATATTTTGGTCTCTCTCCCTGCCCCAGCTAGCTGGCTGTTCCAAAATGTTGGTGCCGTCCTTTGCTGTGCTTGCGTCTCATCCTCCTTTCCCAGCTGTGACAATCAGCATCTTACTTTTCCCCCAACGGCGACGGAGCTCTCTCTCTCTGCTGGAGATGAGCAGCAGAGAAAATCGGAGCCGGTGTCCTCAGATGCCTAGCAGACGTAATCCACGTGTTCAGCAAGCCAAAATATAATCCTTGCAGCAGCAAAAGCCATTTTCCATTCCCCCCGCCTCCTCCAACCCCCTTTGCTTTTCCATCATCCAGTTTTGGCTCGTTTCCGCATCGCAGGGGATGAAGCCAAATTCCTTGCGATGTGCAGCCTGGTAATTTTAGGTTGTGAGCCCCAAGTATTCCTCAAGGAACTGGGGGCAGGGGACACACGACAAGAGCTTTGTTTGGGAGTTCATCCCTTGGTCACGGAGATAGCAATCGCTAGTCAAATCTTCTAGACAGCTACCGTTCCCTGTAGCTGAAGGGAGGGGCGGCCCCTTTTAGCACTGGTTTCTTCCTGCTCACTGGGCACTGGGCTTTGGAAAGAGAGGGGGAAAGGCAGCAGTTTCTGCCTGTGCTTTAGAGGGAAGTGAGGGGCAGATGGGGCACATCCACCTGGAAAGGTAGCCCACCTAGGAGAAGGAAAACTCTGATCCTAAACCTCCACTGCCTTACGGCGATACTCATTTGTGAGAAAGCCTTCGGGAGCAAACTCCGAGGAAAAACCCATACCTTCTGTCTTGTGGGGAGAAGAAAAGGCTAAGGAAACCCTACACCAATCTGAAGAGGAGTCCCTAAGACAGTTGGATTCCTTCCAGCAATTCCTGCAGCCAAGCCGGTGCCAAACATACTGCTCTGCTTTCCTTTGGACCACGTCAGCGAGTCTGAGAGGGGTGTCTTGTTGTCTGGACAGCCCAGGACCTATATATGCACTGCCCAGGCTTGCACCCTGGAGAGGTCACTTTGCTGCTGCTAATGCAGCAGAAACAACACGGGAGCAGTTAATGTTTTACCGGTTTCTGCAGCCACAGCAGGCGCTGTGATTCTCCGGCGGTTTGACTTCACCCCCAGAGGCGCACCCCATTGTCTCTTGTGACAGATGGAGGCCAATCACATGTGCACAGGCTGTGGTGCTGCTGGGTGAATTCTGCTTTCTGAGAATCCCGAGCTTTCCATAGAGCTTCAGAAGTTCCTAGCCCTTATGGCTGTGACAGTATTGCGGTGGCTGCTAACTGACCATCCTTCTGTTAAACGGATGACTGTGTTAGATTAATGGTGATTCATCAGCAGGCACTCTTAGCGGGAGATGGTCTCTCATGATAGCAAGGAATATTTTCTCTCTCACTTTTGGAATGTGCTACCCATCAGAGCTTGGGGAAAAGGTGTGTCCTCATTCTCATGATATAGTCAGCATGAGTGAACGCACGTCTTGTACACATTTGCTTGATCATGTGCGCTTTGCTCTTACACATGTTTGTGCAGAGCTCCTTTTAGACTGGGAACTCTTTTTTCCAGGGTTTCCAGTTGCAGTTTATTTATTTTCCAAAATTAATATTAAATTTTCTGTTTTACATTTTAGAATATTCATTTAAACAACCTTAAAATATCAATGGCTTCATTTCTCCTCTTTCCATGGTTCATTTTGCATAACATAAATCCAGGCATATTCTGTATAAAATAAACCATTCAGTATTCCATTACTACATCCATAAAAACTTATTTACACTGTTGAATTTATCTTAATGCTGCCCACGTTTTCAAAAATACACAATTTCCTCCCATATATTCATAAACATTTTCCAATTTTCTTTTAACAAATGTTCTTCTTGTTCTCTTATTCTATATGTTAGGTCCGCAAACTGCACATATCCCATCAGTTTAAGTTGCCATTCTTCCTTAGTTGGGACTTTGCTCGTTTTCCATATTTGGGCTAATGAAACGCCAGTTGCAGTTTAGAGATCCCTAGGCGCTCACAGTTGTAGACTTGGAAACAGCAGCTTGTTTGTGTGTTTGTGTGGTTCACTGGGATCAGGACCCACAGGGAAAGGGTTTACCCCCCACCCCCAATGTGCCCCAGTTCTAACTCATCTCCTCCCAATTCCACGGCTGTTGTTTTCAAGGTTTTAAAAATTGTGTTAGATGCCTATATAACTTCAACACATTGTCTAGTTTGGCCCTCAGAATTCCAAAGAGATCGCTAAAGAAGATTCCCCCAACAATCAAAGGTAGCACTTCACTAACCTGCTACCCTTTATCCCTTTTACAGCTAGCAAAACACCAAAGAACTTACACAAAATAATACAAAATAAAAGATGCAAAAAGAGAGAGCGCTCGTGTGCAAATGTGCAAACTGCTTGGCTTTTCTGGAGAAGCGCTTTGAATGTGCCTGGAATGAGCACAGTAGGCTTAGTTTTATTTTTGTTTAGCCCCGCACCTGCATCATCTCTACCTAATGCCAAAAGCACATCGTTGTTCTTTACGTGGTGTTAGGAGGACACCCCACATCCTGTAAAGAAAAGCTGTCCCCAAAGCACAACTAAGTCAGGGCTTCCAAAACTGTGGCCTGCGACATTCACTCAGGTGGTCCGTGGCGGGTCTGCGAGGAGCAGCAGGAGCTGTGCACAAAAACGGGTGCTGTGGCAGCCCCCCCCCCATAGGCGAGCAGGATGAACCAGGAGTGACCGGAGGAGGCAGAGGCACTGGGAAGGAGTGGAGAGGATCGGCGGCGAAGTTAATGGGAGGCTAGAATTAAGACGTTAAATGTTGATTTAACGCAGCATTTAGCACAGTGCCTTGCGGTTGCCCAAACAGGCAGAAATGTTACTGAGAGGGCCTTCAAAACAGGAATTTTAAAGTAGAAGGTTTGGGAGCCACTGTACTAAGATAATCTCTGGGTGAAGGATAAAATGTTCCCGCTGCCTCTTGTTTTGTTTTGGGTTCTGGCTAAATTGCTGCCCGCCTTGCCGTTTGGAGGTGCCCGTCTGAGATTTCGCTAGCATGTGAGCAGAGACGACCAAGTTCCAAGGCTGTTTGTGAGCTTCCTGGAATCATCTGGGCTGACCACTGCCGGAAACTTGTATACAGGCATAGGCAGACCTTTGGTCTGATAACAGCTGGGCTCCTAACTGTGTGTGTGTGTGTGTGTGTGTGTGTGTGTGTGTGTGTAGAGATGCGTAAATGTGGGGAGAAGTCCGGCCAGCCAGCCAAGTTGAAGATCAGGTACAAAAACCAGATTCTCTGTGGACTGCAGGTGGGGTGTTTGTGTTTGCCTTTGTGCTTGGTCTTGCACATAGAAACCAGCATGGAAGCTCATGCTTCCTGGCCTGCTAGTTTTCTTGTATGCAAAGAGGTGCCCACCACCAGAAGGGATCCGCTCCAGGAACAGACTCCCCCCTCCCGCCCCGACTCAGTCTAAGACTGGTTTGTCAGCAAAATCTTCTGAGTCAGAGTTTAGCAGCTGGAAGCGAGGACTTTGGATCTCTCTTTCTCCCTACGAAGGCGGGGTCCAGAGAGCAGGAGCACGGAATGCAGTTGCATTTTCAAACCACAACCCACTTTTCCTCTCTTGCCCCTGTTATAGTGAGACGGAGCCCCAGGGCTGGGAAATTCAGCCAAATGATACCTCCCCTCTGCCCGTGAAAGATCCAGCAGCATGCAGCCATTGGTTCTCTCATCCCACATCTTTGCATGTGTCAGCCTGATAGAAGAACATATGGAGAGCCCTGCTGGATGAGCCATAGAGCCTAGTCTAGTCTAGCATCCTGTCTCCGCAGTGGTCAGCCAGATGACCAAAGGGGAGACCTGCGAGCAGGACCTGAGCGCAACAGCATTCTCCCTCTGGTATTCAGAAGCGCACTGCCTCCAACGATGGAGGTAAAACAGAGATATCAGGGTTAGCGGCCATGAGCAGCCTCATTCTCTGACCCTCTTTTGAAGCCCACCTGAGTGGGTGCCCTTCAGTGCCTCTGGCGGGAGCAGATTCCATAGTTTCAATATGCACTGAGATGGCGTGCTTTCTCTGTGTGTCTTGAGCCTCTCAGTCTGTGGTTATGAACCGTGTGTGTGTGTGTGTGCGTGTGCGTGTGCCGATTAGACATGTGATGTGGACTCCTTTTGACACTTGGATAGAAGTGGCTGGACCACATTGAGGGCAAGTTGCCCCGTTGTTCTCCCTGTGTCTCGTTCTCGCTGCGTTTTGAGTCGAAATCTCCCCACTGGGCCTCTTTTTTTTTTACAAGCGCTTTAAACCTTTCCGTTTGCCAAGCTTTTTGCGAAAGGCCAGGCTGTCCCTCACTGTGAGCGCGTGTCGTAAATAAATACCACTGACTGCACCTGGTTGGGGAAAATTCCCCCTCCCGGTTGCTTAGGCGTTCACTTTGCAAGCTTTACTCTGGTTCCTAACATTGGAACTGAGAAAACGGGGGCTTCCTTTGCATTCGGTTCTGCTGCCGTTTGTTGTGTACGCTGCGTCTGGGCCCAGGAGCCCCCCCAGGACTGATGTCCGGAGCCCCCCAAGGAGTGGGTCTGCAGCTTTGCACTCTCTCTCCCCTCCACCCTTTCCAGAATTGGCGATTAAGTGGTACCCCTGGCACTTTGCCGTGTGCTTCTTCTCTGCATGCGCTCAGGATTCCTGGTTCTGATCTAAGCTGCATTCTGCTCTTGGAAAGGGATAGGGAGATGCCCAGAGAACGGGAGGTGCGTGTGCATGTCATCATCCCCCCCCTGCCTTGAGGCCAAAGGTCACTGCAACTGTGTGGCTTTCCCCCCCCCCCCCCCGGTCTTCCTCCTCCTCTGCTCCTCCTCTGCTCTGTTCCCGCCAGCTCGTCCACGTGTACAGAGAGCACATGGCCGGCCCCAGCCGAGTGACGTCACCAGGGCTGCCCGCCCAGACAGGAATGCGAGCTGGAACAAGCCAAGCTGGAACAAGCCGCGCGAGGTTACCCGTGCAGCTGCGGCCTGCAGGAAGGAGGGAGGGAGCAATGCCTGCCTGTTCCCCTGGCCGATGGGTGGGGTGCCTAGCCAGGGATTGCAGCTTGTGCAACCAGCTGCTGCTGCTGCTGCTGCCGCTGCTGCTGTGGCTGAATGCTGCCAGCAGCCTCCTGATTTCCACCCCCTCCCTTTTCAATGCGCCTGCCTGGAAAACCGCAAACAGCAGGGAAGGTAGGAAGCGGCCTTCTACTGCCTGCGGAGCTCAGTATGGCCTGCCCTACACTGGCTGGCAGCCGCTCTCCAGGGTAATCAGGCGGGGGTTTTGCCCGGAGGGGAGAAGCAAGAACCGCACCCAGGTTCCCTCAAGGGAGGCTTGCTCTTTTAAAAAATAAAACACAATCCGTCCCAGTTTCCTTGGAATAGAGCAGGGAGTACAATCCAGCTCCCATGTTGACCTCTTAATTCCAGCATAGGGTTTTACAACATGTGTGTCCAAGGGTGCAGTCCAGTGCATGTTTACTTGGGAGTAGGGCATACTGAATGGAAGGGGCTTACTCCCTTCCAAATGGGCATGCGTAGTTAGGAGCAGTTTGCAAAACTCTCTGTGTGGGTTTGGAAAGTTTTGGTTCAGGCCCATAGCCTTTTCTTCCCCTTTGATTTCATCTTTTTATGTACATAGATAAGTCAGAGAACCATTCCTCATCCAATATATTCCCCCTGCAAAACCCTTGGCTTCATTTTTCTCCCCTTCATTTATTCTCTCCTCCCGCCCAAAAAATTTGCAATAAATTTTTTGAGAGCAACAATTACCCTTTATATCCTCCAACTTTTCTCCAAGGTGCTGCAGGTGCTCTCCTAGTTCTCTGACTTGTCTCTGTCAGGTAGGCTAGGCTTGAGAGGCAATGAGTGGACCAAAGATCAGTTAGTGAGGCTCATGGCTGGATTTGAACTCAGGTCTCCCAGGTCCTGGTCTTTCAGACTAACCGCTACTTAAATCTTGTTGAATGAAAGCATCAATATTACAGAGAGAGAGGGGGGGGGGAGAGAGAAAGACGCACACGTCTTTTAATTAAGACTGCTTTTCAGGCAAAATGGTATAAAAAAGCTGGCCTGCTTATTTTCAACCCTAAACCACCACTAAATAGCTGCTGTGGTTTATACATGTCTAGACGCTTTAGTCTGCGATTTGGGGGCTCAGTTCCCGCCCCCTCGCACACTCGGGTTTTGGACTTTGCTTTCTGAGCGGTGAAAAAAGAGCACTCTGCGTGTGTTCAGAAATTTCTCATCCTCCAACACTGAGCCCTGGTGTTTAGTTTTGACTCTGCACCTCTGTTCTGCCTAATGGCCTTTAGTGGTTCTTAAAAGGATTAGTACTGTTTTAATACAACCATTAAAAAAAAAAGTTCCTGGCCGACTTGGGACTGCCAAATACATATTTTTCAAAGTCTGGGTTTTAAAACCAAAACCATCTTCATGTACATACTCTCTCTGGGTTCATTTTGCTGCTCTTTTTATTTTATCCCCGATGTTTTAGTTATTCTGAACCTAAAGTCTTGAGGATTTGGAGAGCAATAGACCAAGGATGGGGAACATCTGTAGCCCTCCAGATGTTGTTGGACTCCAACTCCCATCAGCCCCTGCCAGCCCGGCCAGAGTCCAGGGATGATGGGAGCTGGAGTCCAGGACTGGCCACAGGCCCCTCACCTCTGCAATAGAAGAAGTGAAAGGGGTGAGATGGGAGTTATTTTTGCTGTCACTTATACTTGTTCCTTTTTTGTGAATCAAATCCCACATGCTCTAGTGTCTAGCTTTGCTTTGAAAGCTTATACAGTGGTACCTCAGGTTAAGAACTTAATTTGTTCCAGAGATCCGTTCTTAACCTGAAACGGTTCTTAACCTGAGGCGCGCTTTCGCTAATGGGGCCTCCTGCTGCCGCTGCGCCGCTGGCGCGCAATTTCCGTTCTTATCCTGGGGCAAAGTTCTTAACCTGGAGCAACCACTTCTGGGTTAGCGGAGTTTGTAACCCGAAGCTTCTGTAACCTGAGGTACCACTGTATAAGGGCTTTTATTACTTCCCTTCCTTGCCGCACGTTTTAATTTTGAAAGCCGTTGGATTATTTCTTTTAGCTATAATGGTAAGTGTAGCTCATTATACTAATGACTCCCAACAACTGCAGTTGCGCCATGTGCGTAGGAACGAAAATAAGTAATAAAGCAACAGTAACAATATTGATAGCAATCGAAAAAGCTTTTTCTCTGAAAGGGAAGACTGGTGATTACTACAGTGGAAACCTTTGCAAAATCATGTGGTTGAGCAGAAATCTCTCGATTGTGCAGTTTTAAGTACCCTACCCCCTTCCTCCCACCCCCAAGTGCCTGGGTGCAATCAGCAGTGTGACCTGTACAAGCGTCTGCTGGTAAATGGACTTTATGCAGCCCTTTGGAATGTCTGCTATGAGGAGTATGAGCTTAGCTTGGTTAATTTGCAAGAGGTAGCACACACTGCCCTGGGGGAGGGGGGGTGGGCAGAGGGGCTGTGCAAGGCACTGAAGTCAAATCAAAATAGTTTCTCCCCCCCCTCCCCTGTGTGTTTTCCCCGCTTTCTACACCTGAGTAGACCGATTGCAGCTGGCAGACCGCATATTGCACCCAAAGCTTTAGTTACGCGGCTTGCAGCTTCTTGTTAGAATCCTAGCTTTGAGTTATTTTTTTTAAGCTTCTAGTCCTTATTGCCCAAGAAAGAATTTTGAAAACGTAGTGTCGTATTGTTTCCACTGAGCCATTGAAACTTGAACCACATGGCGCTTTTCTACTATTTTCCTCCCTTTCCCTTTCTTCTAAAAAAAAATCTGTGTCTAACATTGTTGCTTTGTGCATTACATTGCTCCTACATTACTCAGTACCTTAATATCCTAAGGACCGCCTCTCCCCATACAAACTGACCCAGATCCTGCACTTGTCATCTCTGTGTCCCCTCTCCCAGAGAGGTTCGGAGGTGGCAACAAGAGAACAGGCCTTTTCTGTGGTGGCTCCCTGATTGTGGCATGCTCTCCCCAGAGAGGCCCACCTGGCACCATCATGTCTTTAGGCACCAGGCAAAAACATTACTCTTTGCCCAGGCCTATGGCTGTTAAATAGTCTATGGCCTGTAAAAATGTGGGGGAGAGGAGTGTTATTATGAGTATTATGATGATTACAGTGGTTTATTATTAGGCTGCCTGTCTGGAGTATTTTCAGGATTTCCCCATCTATCCCACCTCTGCACTGAAGAATTCTTTTGGCTTTTCAACGTCACAAGGACTAGAAACATGGTGGCCTTTCTGTGAACACACATGAAAGCTGTGGTCATTGGAAGTCTCCAGAACCTTTTTGTTTCCCATGCCCTAGCCTTATGTCGGCACCTTTTTAGCTTACGGTTGGTGACTGGGCAGCAGAATTCTTGTCCCGCGAAAAGCTTTGTTCTAAGAACAGCTCTTTGAGCAAGGAGGGGGAGAGAGCTGATTAAGGTCACAGGCAAAACCAAACGCCTGCTTTCTTTAAATAGCTCGGTTACGGAATAGGGATCCTTCATGAGCTTAATAATGAATGCCTGTATTCTAGGCCTTATCTCCACAGTACAGTCATGCCATGGGTTGAAGTAGCTTCAGGTTGAGCGTTTTCAGGTTGCGCTCCGTGGCGACCCAGAAGTAACGGAGCGCGTTACTTCCGAGTTTCGGCGCATGCGCAGATGCTCAAAATGACATGCGTGGAAGCAGCGAATCGCGACCTGCGCAGACGCGGGTTGCGTTCGCTTCAGGATACGAATAGGGCTCCGGAACGGATCCCGTTCGCATCCTGAGGTACCACTGTACATTTAAAGCACAGTTCTTTCACTTTAAACAGTCATGGCTTCCCCCTAAGAGTTCTGGGAAATGCTGAGATTTGTTAGAAGACCCCTTTCCCCCCTACCAGAGTTCCCTAGGGAGAGTTGAGGAGTTGAGTTTATTTAATTTGCATTCCACTTACCCAACGACAATCATTGCGCTCAAAACGGCTCGCAATAATCCCAAATCATAGTGTTAAAAGACAACAAACATGGCCGTAACTTTAACAATTAATGCAATTCAGTAAAGTCAGTAGTACCCCAGCACTGCCATGAGTGGAAGCCTCATTCACTGTACCTGAATTATCGACACCTACATGAAACTATAAATTTAAAAAGCATTTTAAATGGGTGGGCAAGGCCATTGAGTTAGTGGTGGTTGGAGGAAAAGAATTATCTAGACCCATTTCAGTCTGGCTTCAGACCTAGATTCAAAACCTAAAGAGCCTTGATGCCCTGGCTTGGTGACCTTTGCATCACTTCTGCCCTTCCATGTCTTTGGAATCCAGCATCTTATTGTAGAATTGAAAGGGACACCAGGGGGTCATCTAGTCCAACCCCCTGCAGTGCAGGAATCTCAGCGAAAGCGTCCCAAGACAGTTGGCCATCCAAGCTCTGCTTAAGAAACCTCCAAGGAAGGAGGGGAGTCCACAGCCTCCTAAGGGAGACCGTTAGTCAGAATCCCCTTCCTTGTAACTTGAAACCATTGGCTCAAGTCCTACCCTCCAGAGCAGGAGAAAACAAGCTGCTTCTGAAACTGCAGTCCCCAGGACTCTTCTTTTTGGGGGGTGCTGAAGCCAGTGAGCGGTACCGGTTAGGGCATGGGTAGGCAAACTAAGGCGCGGGGGCCAGATGTGGCCCAATCGCCTTCTAAATCCAGCCCGCGGACGGTCCGGGAATCAGGTCCTATTATTTGAAACGCATCTCTGGGTTATTTGTGGGGCATAGGAATTGTTCATTTCCTCCCCAAAATATAGTCCAGCCTCACAAGGTCTGTGGGACAGTGGACTGTCCCCCTGCTGAAAGAGTTTGCTGACCCCTGGGTCAGGGCGTTGGACTAGGCCCCGGGAGACCAGCGTTCGAATCCTTACTCAACCATGAAGCTCATGGGGTGACCATGAGTCAGTTGAAGTCTCTCAGCCTTAAAACCAACCACACAGGATTGTCATAAGGTGGGGCGGGGACTGTCTTAACCACTTTACGTGACCCCCTTGGAGGAAAGATAGAAAAGAAATCAACAAGTCCAGGGCTGTCTAAAGGGGCATCGCCGTGCTTTAGATGTATGGGGCAGCTGCGGCCATGATCGAAGGAAGATTTGGAGGGTCATAATTAGCGCCCCCCTTCTACCACTGAGCTCTGCAAGGGGAAATGCTGAGACTAAATGTGGGGGGGGAGCTGACAGCATCACCCTCTGGGCTGGCTGCAAGGAAGGAGACAGGCAGGTGGATGATATTGCATGCTGGAAGCAAACGAAGGCTGGTGCAGAGGCTCCCCATTTCTCTCTCTCTCCACTTCTCGTGTTTCAGAAAACTCCGATTCTAGACCATACTCTATGCTTTCCAGCCTTTTAACTGGCCGGCACACTTAATAGCCCGGGAAAGTAGGTCAAGAGGACACTAGCAGTTTAGATTTCCATAAGCCTCTAAAGGGTGCCCTTGTGGACATTTCGTGGCAGGAGGAGGAAGGAAGGAAGAGGAGGAGGTTCCCAAGTACTGTGGTGGTGCTGCTATGTTAGTGGTTTGCTGGGAAAGAGGTTCTGGAAAATGGCCCGCCCCACCAGCATGGCTGAAAGCAAAAGAGGGGATTTTTTAGCCAGTATATAGCTTTGCTGGCCTTTCTCAAAATGCACCCAAGCCACATATTTGGACAGTGGACGCCATGGAAGTCAGTGGGGTGGAGTGGTTAGGGCTTCAGGCTAGAAGCAAGGATGGCCCGGGTTTGAACTGCCACAAAGCTCACTGGCTGACTTGGGGTTAGTCATTTATCCCTTGGCTTGTGGTGAGGTTCACGTGAGAATGGGGGAAGAGAAATGTATTTTTATTTACTGTCTTTTTCAAAAGTAGCTACAAGACGCTGAAATGAATGCAATTGCTTTGGCCCCTCTCTGGTTTTGGCTGTTTGTGAGGAGCCGGTTAAAAACCAGAAAGCAGAAACCATCAACATTCTTGCAACAGTTCCCCTTCTACACTTTCGGAAATGATTGTGGGGGAGCAAACATATCGTCAAACATTTTGTTCATCATTGTGAAAACAAACAAAGTTCTTAATCCAAAAATATTTTAGTTTTTCAGGGGGATTGGAAAGTTTTGGGGGGGGTTTCCTTGGTTTTTTTGGGTGGGGCTTTAAATCTCAACCCAAAAATTTATCTCCATTCCTGACCTTAAAAAACCCCATGAGTGGTATCTAATACACTTGTTCCATTGGCATAAGGATTTGCGCAACAGGACTCCCATTTCCTCTGCATAAGTCCCGCACCCTCCCTGAATCCTCTCTGGGGGTTTGGGGGAATCCCCCATATCAGTTTTAGGGAGGGAGGAGGAGAGGGGAGAATTCTTTCAACTTTTATTCTTTTTAGACTCTTGTTTATTTGTGTGTTGTTTTGTTTCCGCGTTCATCTGTGTGCATGTGGCTTCGCCCAGAGGAGCTTACAATCAGAAGTGTGACCTGGGAAGCAGAGGGAGGAATAAACGGGGGAAAGTAGTGTGTAGTCATTTTAATAGCAAGCACCACAAAAAATGGGCCAGGGGGTTCTTTATCCCTACGTGGGAAAGTGTAATCCTGTCTTGAGGCACAGAGGAGAGTAGACTTGTAGATCCCATGAGCATCACCTCGTCCAAATGCGGGAACCTCTGGGTCTCCAGCTGTTGCTGAACTACAACTCCCATCATACCCAGCAAGCATGGCCAGTGGCCGGGGATTATGGGAGGTGTAGTTCAGTGACATCAGGACGGCCAAAGGCCACACCTGACATAGCAGGGGGACATCTGGTCGGCCACTGTGGAGAAAATGTCAGACTTTGGTCTGACCCAAGCAGGGCCCTTTGTAGCATGGTTTTTTTATATAGAGAGAGCAGTATGACATCATTGCTGAGGCAGCTTCAGAAATGGAATTCCTTTGCAGATTTTCATTTCGTTTTGTTAAATCGTCAAAAGCTTTTGTTGACGGATCAGCCAATCAAAGCTTGTGACCTTTTGCGTGCAAGCATCTTCCATCTCCCTTAAGGTGCTGGTGTTATTTTAAAGCTCTGGCAAAATGCAGCACAATTGAGGTCCGATAATAGAGATATATAAGAGAGAGAGGAACTGGAATAGGCCGTGGCAGGTTGCCATGGAGATCACAGTCCTGACACTTTCTCTGTCACGGAAGCATTTCTAAGTGTGCTCCCCCCCCCCCCCCGGCCCTGGCCAGCCAAATGCATCAGCTACAAATCTCTTCTAACTCTGCTATGTTTATATTCCGTCAGTGTCTAGTGGAGGCGCAGGATTTTTTCACTTGCTTTCGGGGGTCAAGTGTGCAGAGAATATCACCTACCTCCCCTTCTCAAAAGAGAAGAGAAAACTTCTAGCCCGCTGCTGTTTTGTTTACATCCTGCTCTTTGACGGCGGTGATAACCAAATGTGCCGGCAGGCAAAACGAAAAATAAAATGCGATAAGCAACAATTACAGATCGTTAAAGGAGAATAACGAAGGCATTGATTGGAAAAAGCTGCTAGAGGCAGTGGCGCTACTTAACTAAGCCAGTTAAGAAACGCTTGAAAATATGTGGACATTGTTGTGAGAACTCTGAAACTGGGAGTGGCAGAAGGAAATAGGATTTCTGGTTGTTTTGAATCCAAAATGCTCTATGTGTGTGTGTGTCTCAGAGATAGCATTCTTCTTGGAATCTTTGCTGCAGAATAATATTTAATAAATACGTACATCTCTGGTGGTGCGTATGTTCAGCTGCAGCCTAGATCTCTACACACTGACGTTGTGATCCCTGCATTGCAGCGGGTTAAACTAGATGAGCTCTGAGGTCCTTTTCCAGGTGTACGGTTCTGTGATGCGGCAGAATGGGGTGGCTGCAGATGAAGGGGAAGGAAATCGTGTTCCTACCCCACCCCCAGAGCTCTCTGTAAGCGGAAAACCTTTCTCCCTGGTGTGCTGGCTTTCTACTCTTGCACTCCTCATGGGAGCATAAAAAAATAAGTACAGGCAACTCCCCATTTAAGTGCTTTCAGTACATGTGCAACCTCACACACATGCATCACTGTGAACCCGGAAGCCGCGTGAAAAGCCCCCCAGGAGCATGGAAATGATGCAGAAACAGCGCCTAGCAATCCCACAAGCCTTTGCAAGTGTCCTCCCAGGAGCCCTTGTGCAGACCGCCACATAACTTAGGAGTTGCCTGTGAAAAATCCACGGCTCGTAGCTTCACCTCCAGTCGGCCGCGTGAGCAGGTCCCAGTTTGCTCTTTCGTGGGGGTGTCTCAGAAGAGAACACGCGACCTGTGGCTGGAGAGCCCATCCTGCAATCTTAGCTTGGAAGGGCCTGCGCAGTCCCAACCCCCCAGCCATTCAAACCTTCACCAGCCACCCCGGTGTTGTCTAGCCTGGGTTCCCCCATCTCCGGCTTCTTTGCATGCTAATGACATTGTAGTGCAGAGATTCCCCCCCCCACCTACCCACCCCCCCCAATCGTATTTTCCAGTCTGTGGCTGGAGAATCAAGAGAAGGCACCTCTCTGCCATCGGCGCCACTGTCTGAAAGAGCCGCACGAAACGGTTGCTATGGCAACTCTAGCTTTCGTTACCTAGGAGACCGGCAGGGTTCCCCCCCCCCTCTTTATTTTACACATGCAGAATATGGAATGCAGGATATGCGCCTCTTTGCAGGCACTGGGGCTCAATCCTGCGATGTTCTTGCGGCGGTGTTGCATTGTGGGACATGGCAATTCTAACCTGGGCTGCTGTGTTTTATCTGTCTTTATTTACTGTGTTATCATTTTATATCTATAAATAGATAGATAGATGATAGATAGATAGATAGATAGATAGATAGATAGATAGATAGATTATTGTCTGCTTTCCTTTATGTATTGTAGCCCACCTTGGTGTCTGTGTAGATGGAGGGCAGGTCATAAATATTTGAAATAACTAGATCATAATATATGGGGTTGGAGGACTTGACCTTATTGGTGGTGGGCCATCCCCCCCCCCCAAGCAATAGCCCTCTTGTATAATTCCTTTCTCGATTCCAATAGCAGCCTTTATTTATTTCGTTGACTTATAGCTGAGTTTGTGTGCTTCGTGACTGTGATTTTTTGCTTCATAAACAGAAGACTAGTCATGTTGCTAGACCTTATGAGGACTGTGGGATGGTGAAACCTCAGCAAATGATGCAGGTTGTGTGTGTCAGTGTTAGAATCTCAGATATATAAGCCAGGCACCAAATGGCTCCTTAAATCAGGGTTTTTTGTTGTTGTTTAGTCGTGTCTGACTCTTTGTGACCCCATGGACCAGAGCATGCCATGCTTCCACTGCCTCCCATAGCTTGGTCAAACTCATGTTGGTAGCTTCAAGAACACTGTCCAACCATCTCGTCCTCTGTCGTCCCCTTCTCCTTGTGCCCTCCATCTTTCCCAACATCAGGGTCTTTTCCAGGGAGTCTTCTCTTCTCATGCGGTGGCCAAAGTATTGGAGCCTCAGCTTCACGATCTGTCCTTCCAGTGAGCACTCAGGGCTGATTTCCTTCAGAATGGAGAGGTTTGATCTTCTTGCAGCCCATGGGACTCTCAAGAGTCTCCTCCAGCACCATAATTCAAAAGCATCAATTCTTCAGCGATCAGCCTTCTTTATGGTCCAGCTCTCACTTCCATACATCAAAATCAGGAAAATCAGGGTTACAGTCACCAAAATAGAATGCCTAGTTGCCATTTTTGGGCCAGGCGACTCAAAATTCATATTTGTGATGTGATCTTTTGGTTCCTGAAATTCATTCTGATTGTGCAGATTACAATGGATAGAGTTCTACAGGATGTGGTATTATTCAAGATCCCAAGGATCCCCAAACATGCACCTCCAGAGACATCAGGTGCCAAGATGGCACCCAGCATTTTCACTTGGTTGTAAAATGCGCCTGGTGGATTTTGAACATGGGTGTGGGTGGGTGTCAGGGAGAAAGAGAGAGAAATCTGACCAGATGTCTCGTTGCAGTTTACAGAGAGAATAAAACAAGAAAAGCCTCAGCAAAAAACCCCGTTAAAAACAACTACAGTGGTACCTTGGGTTACATATGCTTCAGGTTATATACGCTTCAGGTTATAGACTCCGCTAACCCAGGAATAGTACCTCGGGTTAAGAACTTTGCTTCAGGATGAGAACAGATATCATGCTCCAGCGGCGTGGCGGCAGCAGGAGGCCCCATTAGCTAAAGTGGTGCTTCAGGTTAAGAACCGTTTCAGGTTAAGAGCGGACCTCCGGAACGAATTACCGTATTTTTTGCACCATAACACTCACTTTTTTCCTCCTAAAAAGTAAGGGGAAATGTCTGTGCGTGTTATGGAGGGAATGCCTACGGGTGGCATGCCTACAGATTTTCCTCCTCTAAAAACTACGTGCGTGTTATGGTCGGGTGCGTGTTATAGAGCGAAAAATACGGTAGGTACTTAACCCAAGGTACCACTGTATTTACAACATTTAAAAAGTTAAAAGCAATAAACTAAACACAGATTAAAGCATACATCAGCATTCTACATGTCTGGGTGGGCTTGTCTAATCAAAAATGTTTTTAGCAGGCACCAAGGACTGCAGTGAAAGTGCCCACTTCAATAGGCAGGGAGTTCCACAGTATATAGGTGCTGGAACACTAAAAGATTGAGTTCTTACAAATGTAGAACAGGTATTCTGTGGCATCTGTAATGGTTCCAGTTCTGGCCGAGTGGGCATAATGTGAAATAAGGCGATCTTGCAGGTAAATTGGTCCCAATATGGCTGTGTGATGGGTTTCTCCCTGAGGCGCTGATTTTCTATCTGCAGAGAGGTCTTTATTTTCAAGCGAATGGATTCTTCTCGGTTACCGCCTGCAGCCTGAGATGACCCGGCCCTTTTATTCGGCCACCTTGGTCTCTGCAGCCCATGGAACGATTTGGCGGCTCGCGCCGCATGCTTCTACTCGAACGCTTATGAGCAAATTGCTGCTCCTTTTCTCCTCTTAAATAAGGCCTATTTTTTTAACCTCCCATTTGCAAATTGCACAGCGCAGCACTCTTCCAGAGGCGAGGCGCAGAGAGAAATTGCCCCCGGAGCTTTGTTTTCTTTACTCGGATGCAAGAACGAGCGACTTAATTACAGTCGGCTGTAAAATCTGGGAAATATTTGTACAGCGACAAATGTAGGCTGCTGTGTCCTAAATGCGGGCACGCGGTGGAGTACTGACAGGGCGGGCCTTGCCTCAAATGCGCTGCTTGCAAGGGCGTTTAAACAAAGCGAGTCTTTCCAGGCGTCTGGTACTTTTAAACACACTCCTTGTGCGTCAAGGCCCCGGATTCAAATCCTTACTCGGCCCATAAAACTCACTGGGTCACCCTGGGGATGATAGTCACTGTCTCTGAGCTTCACCCACCTCGCAGAGGTGCTGTGAATATTTATTTATATTTCATAAAGTTTATACAGTGTTTGGTCGTTAAAAAATAAAATAAAATCCTCAAAGCGATTTACAAAAGATAAAACAGTAAAATCAAGAACAGTTCACAACCCATACCTTAAGACACATGAAAGTTTTTTGTTGTTGTTTTTAAATGGATTAAAATTACCATATTTTTTGCTCTATAAGACTCACTGTTTCCCTCCTAAAAAGTAAGGGGAAATGTGTGTGCGTCTTATGGAGCGAATGCAGGCTGCGCAGCTATCCCAGAAGCCAGAACAGCAAGAGGGATCACTGCTTTCGCTGCGCAGCAATCCCTCTTGTTGTTCTGACTTCTGAGATTCAAAATATTTTTTTCCTTGTTTTCCTCCTCCAAAAACTAGGTGCGTCTTATGGTCTGGTGCGTCTTATGGAGCGAAAAATGTGGTGCCTCTGTTTTCTAAGCACTTGGGTAGGTTTGTCTGAACAGGAATGTTTTTAACAGAGTACACTGATCTCAACAGGCAAGGAGTTCCAAAGTTTTGGCCATGCCAAATTAAATAGTCAAATTCTCACAGATTTGGAACAGGTGTTAATGTGGCACCTGCCATAGTGCCAGTTTTGCCGACTGACGTGGCCAAATGGGGACATGAGGGGTAAGGCGATCTCATAGGTCACTTGGTCCCAAGTTGTCAGGGGCTTTCTATCTAGCAACACCTTGAACTTGGCCCAGTAGTAAATCGGCAACCTGCACAGATTTCTGAGCACAGGCGTTGTATGCTGATGAGGCCTCGCTCCTGTCAGCAATCGTGCTGCAGCATTCTGCGCTAACTGCAGCTTCCGGGTCAAGCGTGAGGGAAGCCCCACATAGAGCGCATTGCAGTAATCCAGATTAAAGTGGGGGGGAGGGGAAGAACCATCTAGATCTGCCATTGGCAAGCTGGTCCCCTGCACCTGTTTTTGGACTATGTCCCATCAGCTCCAGCTGTCTGATGCTGATGGGAGTTGTATTCCCCCCCCCAAAAAAAGCTGGTGGGCACCGGGTTGGCGAAGGCTGACTCATGTCACCTTGAGCTCCTTTGGAGGAAAGGTGGGGTGACAATTTAATAAATAACTAGGGAGCCGGTGTGGTGTAGCTATTAGGGAACCATCAGCATATAATCTGAGAGAGCAGGGTTCGAATCCCCACTCAGCCAGGAAGCTCACTCAGTGACCTTCAGCCTAGTCACTGCCTCTCAGTCGAACCTGCCTCGCAGGGTTGTCACAAAGATTAAATGAGTGGTTCAACCATGTACACTGCCTGCTCACCATGCATTTAAAGTACTATAATACAGCTTTAAACAGCCATGGCTTCCCCTGAAGGATTCTGGGAACTGTAGTTTGTTGAGGATGCTGGGAGTTCTTAGGAGTCCCCTATTTCCCACCCAGAGCGAGGGATTGCTAAACCGCTCTGGGAATTGTAGCTCTTGTAGGGACTTGGGGGTCTCCTAAGAAATCTGAGCACCCTTAAAAAGCTACAGCTGTGTTCGAAATTCCTGTTGTTCTAGGCGCATTTTGGGACACGGAATTTCATTAGTGTGAGCCGTTTCTGAGCTCTGGGCGCAGTGCTGCACCTAAGATTTCAGATTAAAACTGCAGAGTGGAAGGAAAGGAGGGCTTTTTTCTGCCTCCCCACTTCCAGCTACTCTCTGTAGACTGGAGAACATACCCTCTTAAGAATATTAGGGGGGTGGGCAGAGGAAGGACTAGACCATGTGAAAAATGAACATAATATTTTAACTGCAGTTCATTCATTTTCAGCTTCCGTGTTCTTGTTATATATATATAAAGTGTGCCTAGACTTGCTGTGCCCATAACCTAGGTCTCAGGTGCCATTGAGCTCCTAGCTTTCATATCTCAGTTTCTCACGCTGGCTCCCAGGATTCATTTGGGTGTGTGGGTAGGGGGAAACCATGACTCACAGATCCAGAGACTTCCCCACCCACAGAGGCTGGCCCAGGCGCAACCATATGCCAGAGAGGAATCCCAACCCCTCTCTCGCTGCTGCTGCTGCCTCCTCCTCCTCCTCCTCCTCCGTCTCCTGACAGATGGTAACTGAGGCATAAATGGTGCCCCTGAATTGATCATTGTTCGGGGAGAGGGTTCATTATTTATCACATTCCGCTCCTGCTTTTCCTCCCAAAGGAGCCTGAGGCGGCAAATGCACAAAAAGAGAAAGCGTTTAAATCGGATAAATGCAATTCCAACATGTAGTATTATTATTGCTGGTGCCAAATGTTTTGCTCTGCTTTCCTTGGGACGACGTCAGTGAGTCTTGGCGTCTGGGCACCGCAGAGAAGAGGCGCACTCCATTGTCTCTTGAGACAGACGGGTGCTTCCGCCACCACCACCAACAGTTAGCTTTTTCTCCTAGGGGCTCAAGGTGCTTAAGCACTCCCCCCCCCCACTCCATTAAAACTCCCACAACAACCCTTTGAGGTAGGTTAGGCTGAGAAGGCAGTGAGTGGCCCCAAGGTCACACAATACGAGCTTCAGTGGCTGAGTGGGGATTCGAACCCAGGTCGAAGTGCAGAACCCAAACCACCACACCACACTAACACTTGGACTTCATCAGTAGCTTACTTGCCATGATGCCTAAACAGAGCTTCCATGATCAGAGGATGAAGACCTGCCACTGGATGGCAGCTAACAGATTGAGGTTGAATCCTGACAAGACAGAAGTACTGTTCTTGGGGGACAGGGGGCTGGTGCGTGTGGGGGACTCGCTGGTCCTGAATGGGGTAACTGTGCCCCTGAAGGACCAGGTGCGTAGCCTGGGAGTCATTCTGGACTCACAACTGTCCATGGAGGTGCAGGTCAATTCTGTGTCTACCAGCTCCATCTGGTACGCAGGCTGAGACCCTGCCTGCCCACAGACTGTCTCGCCAGAGTGGTGCATGTTCTGGTTATCTCCTGCTTGGATTACTGCAATCCGCTCTGTGTGGGGCTACCTTTGAAGGTGACCCGGAAACTACCTTCTTGTAGGGCCAGCTGGTGGGGGAGTGCTGCGGAGGCCACCAGTGGTTCTGGTACTGGCCACACTGGCTGGGGCTAATGGAAACTGGAGACCCCAGCAACCTGAGGGGTTCACATTGGCTACTCCTGATGTTGCTGAGACACACCATTCATTTAAAGCAGGCATAGGCAAACTCGGCCCTCCAGATGTTTTGGGACTACAACTCCCATCATCCCTAGCTAACAGGACCAGTGGTCAGGGACGGTGGGAACTGTAGTCCCAAAACATTTGCCTATGCCTGATTGAAAGCCCATGGCTCCTCCCATGGAATCCTGGGGGCTGTAGTTTGTTTGGCTTCTGGAAACTGGACCTGTGCAAAGGGCACAGGGGGAAGCCATGTGCTTTGGAAGTCTGGTGGCGCAGCTGCTTTGCTTCCCTTGGAGAGGAGCAGTGGATCCCCTCCTCGAGCCACTGGTTGGCTCATTTCAACCTCCTCCTCCTTCCCAGTGTTGGTGCGGGGCCAAGCATTGGGGCCATTGCCAAACTCCAGCCCCCATCATGCATGCCACTCTAGTCAAGGGGCAGAGGGGAATTGGCTGCCCCAATATCTGGAGGGGCCGCAGATATCGCCCACTCTGGCGGGCAAGTGAAATCACACAGAGCTTTGGGGGGGGGGGCGGGGAGGTCAGTATGATACCCAGGGGTTCAGCAGCAACCCCCCCCCCATGAATAAAGTGTGCAAAATATGCTCTAGCTGGACTTCCTTGGCACAATTGAGGCCAGTAGCAGAATTTGGTTGTGGAAACGAAAAGGAAGCATTTCTTCTTCTTTTTTATCCTCGCTGCCCACCTGCTGGAAGAGCAAGCAAAAAATGGTCACGATTTAAGCGGTTCAGCTTTGGAATTCCAGCACAGAATTCCATCAGGATCCTTGTTGATGCTGTGTGTGTGTGTGTGCGCGCGTGTGTGTGTGTGTGTGTGTGTGTGTGTGTGTGTACGCGCGCGCACACACACAAACACAAACACACATATCTCCCTCATTTATTTGGTGAAAGGAGGCTTTCCCCACCCACCTGTCTCCACCTGCAAGCGACACAAAATCGGGGTGCCGGTCATTCGGGCCAGGATCAGCTCTTTGGGGCCCTGTTATCAAAGAGAAAACAAAATGAAAACAGCCCAGGTTCAAAATGCAGTTGAGAGATGTGGCTACCCGAGCAACGGCCAAGTCTCCCAGAACCGGAGCCTGTAGGTGCCTTGTTGCTATAGCAACCCAATCCCATGTGATAGCTTGCCTCGTGGTGTATTCCCCCCCCCCCCGTGTATTTGCTGTTTTGTTTTTTAAAAAAACTAAAAATTGCCACCGTTCTCATGACAAATGCTTGATGGGATTCTTCCCTCCAGGGAAGTGCTGCACTTAGCAAACACCTGATGTGTTTTGTGTGTGTGTGTGTGTGTGTGAACCCCCTGATGAAGAGTTCTGGGGGACTCTAAAGCTTGCTCACGGTTTTGTCACACTTTGGTAGCAGACTTTATAAAGGTGTTTTCGCTGTACTGTGTATTTTGGATTCCCTCCCGTTTGAGCCAGCATAGCAGTTATTGTCTTAAATATTCCTTCAGGGGTTATCCAGGAGAGAGTGCAACTGGCTCAGCGTTTGAAATTCACCAGGCGCATTTTGCACCTGGCTATGGCCACTTGTGACCAGGTGAAGATGCCCGGGCACTAGGATAACTCCTGACATCTCCGCCATCTGGAGGTGCATCCCTGAGGATCCCTGGATCTCGACTGGTTTTCACACACTTAATGCCACATCCTGTCGAATTCTTTCTGTTCTATTTCATCTG
Organism: Podarcis liolepis; assembly: GCF_965112155.1. Taxonomy (NCBI): domain Eukaryota; kingdom Metazoa; phylum Chordata; class Lepidosauria; order Squamata; family Lacertidae; genus Podarcis; species Podarcis liolepis. The sequence goes on from NC_139567.1 coordinate 36,509,774, forward strand.
CTCAATTGGAACGAATCTCAGAAACCAAAAAGTTGGTATTGAAGAAAGCGATCCCCTTTGTCCACAAGACTATTAAACCCCCTTGAGTCAAAATGCTGGGCCTGTAAAAAGGTAAAGGGACCCCTGACCATTAGGTCCAGTCGTGACCGACTCTGGGGTTGTGGCGCTCATCTTGCTTTATTGGCCGCGGGAGCCGGCTTGCAGCTTCCGGGTCATGTGGCCAGCATGACTAAGCTGCTCCTGGCGAACCAGAGCAGCGCACGGAAACGCTGTCTACCTTTCCGCCGGAGCGGTACCTATTTATCTACTTGCACTTTGACGTGCTTTCGAACTGCTAGGTTGGCAGGAGCAGGGACCGAGCAACTGGAGCTCACCCCGTCGCGGGGATTCGAACTGCCGACCTTCTGATCAGCAAGCCCTAGGCTCTGTGGTTTAACCCACAGCGCCACCTGCGTCCCTGCTGGGCCTGTAATACCCATTAAAAGTGGCATTTGCCGCCGCACTGTGCCAGCCACGATCTGGGAATGTCACCGTGACTGGAGTGCTCCCCTCCAGCCCCCTCTTTCCCTGCCTTTTGACCCACTTTCCCTATTTGTCAGACTAATAGAAATGAGAGGCGGGGGGTTAGGAAGGTTTAGGCTCCGATAAAGAGTTTTGCAAGCCGCTGGTACCAGGATAAAGATTAAGCTGCCGTCTGCAGCCGCCAGGAGGAGGAGGCTCTCCGCAGATAGTCCCCCACATGGTTTCCCCGGGTGAAGGAGGAGGAGGCCACAGCTGACTCGAACCTTTGTCTTTCCTTAGAGAGAGCAGGAGAGGGGGGGGCCATGGGGGGGGAAGCTTCCTTAGTCTGGCTGCTTTGAGGATTCCACCAGTTGCGGACCCAGCCACCCTGTCCTGCTACGGCACGTACGTGTTTGCCGTGTCCGTCGTTTCCTTTAGGGAGCTTTCCGGATCAGCCAAGCCGGAAAGGGAACCTTGGCAGGGAGGCTGGTTCGCTCGGATCCTGGGAACGTCTGCATGCAAAGTGTGTGCTGCCCCAGCTGAGCTGCCACGAGGTCCTGGGTTCAATCTCTGCCACCTCCCAGCATTTTAGTATTTTTATCTCTCTCTCTCTATCCCTGGCATCCTGGGGGACACATAATAAGACCAGGGGTGGGGACTGAAGGCCGTACTCTTCTCTGTGCAAGCATCCAGGGGCCAAGTGGCAATATTGGGGGGAACAGCAAATGCACCTTGTGCCTCAGAAGAGCACAGTGGGTAAAAGTGGCTGTAGGTGGGGATCCAGAGTCTCTGAGTTTGAATCCCCGGTTGTGCTTTCGGAGAGCCACTGTGGTACAGTGGTTAGAGTGTTGGGCTTGGACCTTGGGCCAGCCAGCGTCTCTCAGCCTGGCCTGTCTCGCGGGGTAGTTGTGAGGATAAAGCAAGGTTGGGAAGAGCCACATGCACAGTTGCCAGCCTGCAAAATACAGTGGTACCTCCGTTTATGAACTTGATTTATTCCGGAGGTCTGTTCTTAACCCGAAACTGTTCTTTTAAAAAATAAAAATAAAAATTATTAACAATTTCAACATAACAAATTATCAAAACAAATAATCTTCATTATTTCTCCCCCTTTCCCCCCTCCCCAACAAACCCTTCGTCCCTCTCGCCCAAGACTTCCCTCAGCTCCTCAATCTGATTTCTCAACTCATGTTGTTCTCTGCATATTATAAAATTGTATACATCCTTATATTTTCTATCTACTATGTTATCCCTCACTAAATTTGTGTGTGTTAATTCAAAACCTGCCAAAGAGTCCAGTTCATTTTGTTGTCTTTTTAAGTAATTTGTAAAAAGTTCCCATTTTTCTTTAAAGTCGCAATTGTCCTTATCTCGCAATTTGTATGTCAATTTCGCCAGTTCTGCATAGTTCATCAATTTCTCTTGCCACTGTTCTTTTGTCGGGGTTTAACCCGAAACCGTTCTTAACCTGAGGCGCGCTTTCGCTAATGGGGCCTCCTGCTGCCGCCGCGCGACTTGCGCTCACATCCCGGGGCAAAGTTCGCTAGCCGGAACACCTACTTCCGGGTTAGTGGAGCTTGTTACCCGAAGCGTTCGTTAGGAGGATGGTTCGTAACCCGAGGTTCCATTGTATTGCACTGCTCTGCTAAAGCCAAGTGGAGAATATTCATCCTGCGAGGCCATTTCCCTAGAACCCATATAAGGAGAGGGACATGATTCCCTCCTGCTGGGGTCTGTATCACAGAATCATAGAATTGTAGAGCTGGAAGGGACCTTGGGGATCATCTAGTCTGACCCCCTGCAATGCAGGACTATGCAGCCGTCCCATATGGGGATTGATCCTGCGACCTTGGTGTTCATCTGCACCACACTCTAACCACTTGAGCTATCCAGTATTGCCAGCACAACCCCTGCAAGGAATGCACTGGCAAAGCAGACCCCCGCAGAGAGAGCAGGGTTGAAGTCTCCGCTCATCAGCCGGTGGGTGGAGAGTCCAATCCTGACCGGTGCTGCTTTGCCAGCGTATTTCTCAATTGGTGCTGGTAAAGCAGACCCCTCCACCCCCACTCAGTGGTTCACCTTCCCACCCATTGGTCACATTGATGTCATGCAACGCTTTGCAAGCCCCAACAACCGGCTGCTTGTCTGGGGCCTGCAAAGCACTTTCCCTGCTTCGATTCCAAACCATTCGGGCACAGGCGGCTCCAGCCAATGCTGTATCCTCTTCCCCAAAACGACAACAAATCTATGGTTATGTGAAACATACTTAATAAACACACACGATGTAACCGGCTGTACTTTGAATAAATAAGGTATACTATTCATTGTATCAAATTGTAGATTTCAATGGAAGTCTCATAAAGTTCAATGAAAAAAGCAGAAGACCCAGTGGATCAGTTCATGCGCTAGTCAATTCATGCATAAGGTCTGTTAAGTCGTGGGTGAACATATCAGACGACACAGCGGTTCTTCAATCAGCTCTTGTTTATTCACAGGCCAGAACAGAACTGAACTGAAGGGTTCAGCCAGCCTGCTTATATAGAGCTCCACTACAACACAACTGTAACAACTTTCTGTAACTATCCAATCACTGAACGTCACTTTCAATCCCTTATTTGCATATGTGGACCTGAGTGACAACTATCTACAGTATCCCCCTGCTGGCCCAGGGTGAGAACTTCAGTACATAACAAGGTCCATACATCTATAAGTGTCTGTTTCACCTGTCGGTTCATAGAGTCCAATAATCCACATGAAGGGTTGTTACAGTTCCACAGAATCCTTTCACAGAGTCTAAGATGAGGATTTCCAGAATATTAGTCTTGTTTCGCCATCCTAGGCTTCATCAGTAGAACAGGCTCGTATGTAGTATTACAGGATAGTGGATCTTATAGCATAGTAGCGGTTGCAACGCTTTGCAAGCCCCAACAACCACCTGCTTGTCTGGGGCCCGCAAAGCACTTTCCCTGCTTTGATTCCAAACCGTTTGGGCAGCTCCAGCCAGTTCTGTATCCACTTCCCCGCCACTTACCCACTGAGGATCAGCCCTCGAGAGCGGAGGAGAGTTTCCTGGGCAGAGTGCTCATGCGTTCAGCTCGCTTGTGTTTAGTAAGCACAACCCTCATGGGCAGGCAACCCTCTCTCTGATTTGGCGGCAGAATCAATGTGCCGGTTGGAGTCTGCTGTGTGAGGAAGGCAGCTGTGGGGAAATAGCACGTGGTCAAGTTGTTTTTCCCGGGAGGGAGAGGGGCGAGGCTGAGGCTGGTGACAGAGTTTAGCTGGAGGGAAGGTCAGGGTTTCTGACTCTCTTCCTGCGGGGCGTCTGTCCCGGAGCCTCCTGGGAATGCATGACTCAGCAAAAACCAGGATCGGGTGCCTGTCCATTGGCAGAGTGTAAAGGGGACATTGCTTGTATTTGGGGGTCGTTCAGGATGACGGGCAATTAAAGCTAAAAGTCCACTTTTCCAGCACTTTGCAGACACTGGCAGGAAAGTGTTTTTTTTAGGTGTGTGTTTTGAAAGCATCTTTCTCGCTCTTGCTAATTGTGCACCGCTGCCGTTCCCTCGCGAGGGTTTTCTGCACAATGCCTGTAGGCTTAGATTTCGCGAAGTGTTTTTGTTTTTTGTTTTTTGTTTTTTTTTTTTTTTGAAAAGCATTTTTGCAACCCTGCGAGAGGGCACCTCCCCAGGGTGGAGGGAAAAACCCTCTGCTTCAGCCTGCTGGTGCAAAACCAGTCCATGCATGTGCCCTGATCTGGTGCAGCAAAGCGTATAGCGTTGGGCGATCTCGGTAAACAAGCCAAGTTGTAAGTGCCGCCATCCCTGCCCAATCCGTTACTCCCTCCCTTCAAGGGCCTAGTTCTTACTGAGGCTGCAAGCCACATGTGTCTTGGCTTGTATCGCCTCAGCCTACGGGCAGCATGCTGGAACGCTTCTTCCCCATATGCAAAATAAGAAAATAAAAAGAAGGCAAGCATCCCAGAGAATGTGTGTGCATCCTTTTCCCTGACATGCTGGCTTTCTTTATTCAAGGATATTTGTATAATGTTTGCGTACAGGAGCATTCGGTCAAGCGAGCAGAGTCTGAAAAAAGCACAATCCAAATTTGAAGGCTGGCTAGTTTGAGCAAGGGCTGGGCCAGTATTGAATCTGTTGTTGTTGTTTAGTTGTTTAGTCGTGTCCGACTCTTTGTGACCCCCTGGACCAGAGCACGCCAGGCACTCCTGTCTTCCACTGCCTCCTGCAGTTTGGTCAAACTCATGCTGGTAGCTTCGAGAACACTATCCAACCATCTCGTCCTCTGTCGTCCCCTTCTCCTTGTGCCTTCCATCTTTCCCAACATCAGGGTCTTTTCCAGGGAGTCTTCTCTTCTCATGAGGTGGCCAAAGTATTGGAGCCTCAGCTTCACGATCTGTCCTTCCAGTGAGCACTCAGGGCTGATTTCCTTAAGAATGGAGAGGTTTGATCTTCTTGCAGTCCATGGGACTCTCAAGAGACTCCTCCAGCACCATAATTCAAAAGCATCAATTCTTCAGCGATCAGCCGCCTTTATGGTCCAGCTCTTACTTCCATACATCACTACTGGGAAAACCATAGCTTTAAGTATACGGACCTTTGTTGGCAAGGTGATGTCTCTGCTTTTTAAGATGCTGTCTAGTATTGAATCTACCCTGCACCAATTTGATTCACAAATAAAAGCCTCCTTTAATTCTCTCTCCCTGCCCCCTTGTTTCCCAAGCATATGGACAGTTTCTGTTTTCAAATTGCCTTCGTTTAGAAGCTCAGGAAAATGGGCACAGTGGGGAGGGGGAACTCGCGCACAAACACATTCTGTCTTTTCATTTTGGGGGTGCTTGTCCAGGCAGGGGGCAGAAGGCGCTGAGCTCCCTTTCACTGGAGGTGCCGTAGCAGAATCTGGACTGCACCCTGTATGAAGCAGGGGTTGAGCTAGATGACCTTTGGGTTCCTTCCCAGCTCTGAGAAACCCTGGCAGTACAGCATTAACAATGGGAGGAAGGGAGGAGGGGACACCAGTGGCCTGACTCTGCACCAGGAAGCTTCCCACGGACACCTTCAACACTTTATTTTTTGGAAGCGGTTTTATTATTGTTTTCAAATAACATGAGTTTCCTCTCCCCACCCCAGATGGGGAGCGCGAAGGGTGCTCTTTCTGGTTCCCCTTCCCGCAAACCTCTCCACAGTATAAACGCACCTCCCACTTCATTAGCCGGGCTCCTGGAGTTGCCGCTTAGACCGCAGTGGCGGAGAAGCAGAATCTTCTGGTCACGTGCAACTAGAGGTCTGATCTCATCCTTTTCTGGCTGCTTTGCCCAGCAGCGCCGCCAACCCCCTTCCCTCCGCCACCTTCCAAGGCCGTGGCTGCCAGAGAGAGCCCCACGCAGCCCTTCCGAAGCGAGGCTTTCCTGCTTTTAGGAATTTGCCTCCTTGATCTTTCTGTGCTTTATAGGGTGCAGGTTTGAGCTGGGGGAAATTCTGCATTCTCAGTGTGTGAAGAGCGTTGCAGAAGGGGGAGAATTCAGAGGATTGCCCCAAGATGGAGGGGGAATCTGGGAACAGCCTCCCCAAAGCATCCCTGAGAGCTAGTACTGTATTTATCTTTCTCCCACCCCAATTATCAGCTAATTGTGTGTCATTGGGACGATTAGGCATCCTTTGTTGTGCCTTTGTGCTAAAACACACTGGCTTGTATCCAAAGTTTGTCTCCTGCTCAGCGGGTCTGTTGATTTCAGCGGGTCTTTTCTGTGTATAAATTGTGTCTTTATTTAGTCCCGTTGCTTTCAATGGCTCTCCTGCATCCCTTCTCACTTTGTTCTCACAACAGCCCTGTGAGATAGAGAAGGCTGAGAGGCAGTGACTGGCCCAAGCTCACCCAGTGAGCATCGTGGCTGAGCAGGGATTCGAACCCAGTCCTCACATGTCCTAGCCCAGCGCTCTAACCACGACACCACACTGCCCCTCATGGTAACCACGCTGCCTCTCGGCACCCTTCCTCTACATTTGTGCAATATAGGAAGCTGTGATTTGGCGAGGCTTCCTTGCCGCATGTCCCATCACCCATGTGATGGCGATTAACATACGCGGACCTTCATTTCCACATGTGGCATGTTCTTTCCCAGGCATCCCCAAACTCAGCCCTCCAGCTGTTCTGGGACTACAGTTCCCATCATCCCTGACCATTGCTCCTGTTAGCTAGGGATGATGGGAGTTGTAGTCCCAAAACAGCTGGAGGGCCAAGTTTGGGGATGCCTGTTCTTTCCTATGCAGAAGCGCTGGTGTGTTTGCAGCGTTTAAAACATGGGTAGGCAAACTAAGGCCTGGGGGCTGGATCCAGTCCAATCGCCTTCTCAGTCCCACCGACGGTCTGGGAATCAGCGTGTTTTTACATGAGTAGAATGTGTGCTTTTATTTAAAATGCATCTCTGGGTTATTTGTTGGGCATATTAATTCGTTCATTATTTTTTTCCAAAATATAGTCTGCCCCCCCCCCCAAGGTCTGAGGGACAATGGACCGGCCCGTTCTGAAAATGTTTGCTGACCCCTGATTGATTGATTGATGATTGATTGATTAATTGATTTTAAATATTTTTTATTGGTTTTCTGTGTATACATCCTCTAACAATATTTCTCTAACAGTTTTCCGTATTTTCCTACCCCCTCCCCTGGACTTCCCTCATACTCCCATTTTGTTTTATTTCCATATTGTTCACCCTGTGTATTGTTTCCCCAAAATTTCCCCAATACATATAATCTTATTATTATTATTATTATTATTATTATTATTATTATTATACACAATTGTGATTGTTTACTCAAATCCTGCCAATGAGTCCAGTTCTTTATGTTGTCTCCTCATATATTGCTGACCCCTGATTTAAAAACCTCCTCCCTTTCTTCCCCTCCTGTTGTTTGCGTTTCTGTTACTAGTATTGATCGATTGGCTTTCGTTTCCATACGGTACCGTCAGTGTTTATAGTACTTTTGCAATGCACAAACAGGGCAGATCTCTGCCCCGAGACGCTTTGTAAAACTCAACACAGGAGAAACAACAGGCGAAGCGGGTGGGAAGGGGGTTAAGCAGCGAAGGAATACGCTGCTTATTTTAGTTACGCATGCTTCGGATTGGGTTGCAGGCTTAGTTGCAGCAGAAAATTTTCTGAGCGATTTAAAAAAGATTTCCAGACTCTTCCTCTGCTGCGTCTAGGGTTTTGCAGCCCAAAGATTTCCACTTCCTCCACGGAAAGAGAAGCAGTGCTGAGTGCGAAACCTTTGCTGTTTTCCCAGCGTGCTCAGGCACAAGCTTTGGCGAATCCCCTAGGGGTATAGTGAGTTCCAGAGATGTTGCCCCCAACCCCGGTTTTTTGGGGGGTTTAAATCTGTCATTCTGCCTTTGTGGCCCTCCTTTCCTCCTGCGGGTCTCCTTACTTTATCCGGGTCCTTTTTGCAGACTTTGAAGCGCAAGGAGAAGGAGTACGAGCACGAGATGGAGCGGCTGGCGAGGGAGAAGATCGCCACGCAGCAGCGGCTGGCGGACCTGAAGCACGAGCTCAGCCAGTGGATGGATATCCTGGAGATCGACCGGATTATCCGGCAGACGGTTCAGCCGGAGGACGATCAAGCGTCTACCTCGACTGCGTCAGGTGCGTCCGAAATGCTGCCCAGCGGGGCCCGGTGGTGTGGCGGGTTGATTTTTGTTGTGTTTTTTTTTATAAATTTTTTATTGAATTTTCCAAATTTACACACACAGAGACAATACACAACACAAACATACAAACACAAAAACAAACACATATAATTTCGAATCCCTGATTTCTTAACCACTTTCCTTGACTTCCCCACACCTCCCCCTCCTGCATCCCAACTCCAATAGTTTAGTCAGCAAGTTCTTATCTCCCACCTTTACCTTATTAATATTTTTTTAATTCTTCTTAGTTAACCAAATTTAACTTATAAACCTCAATTTAAACCAAAATACCCCTTCTTTGCATATCTTTCTAAGGACGACCCCAGTTCCCTTCCACAAATTTCCCAATTTTTATATTATTTACAAAACAGAATAACAAAAATCAACATAATAGTTATACACCCTTTGGATTCCCAAATTCTCGCCCCCCCCCCCCCGTTCCCGGTCTCGATCCTCAAAAGATATCCATCAATCCGTCAACTCTCAGCCCGGATCCCTCACGTCCGAGTGGCGGGTTGATTTTTGGGGGTGGCGGGGCACACAGAGATGCGCTCACCGCTGTAGCTCATTGGTAGAGCACCTGCTTTGTAGAATCGTAGAGATGGAAGGGACCAACCTGGGATTCGAACCCACAACCTTGAGATGAAGAGTCTCATGCTCTGCCAGCTTGAGTCCTCCTGGACAACTGAGCTATCTTTCGCGTGCAGAAGGTCCCAGGTTCCAGTCCTTAGGATCTCCAGTTGAAATCCTGTCTGAAATCCTGCAGAGGCACCGCCAGGCAGCATAGCCAGCTCCCAAGCTAGATTGGTCTTTGGTGTGTCTGTAGAAGACGGCTTCCTATGTTCTTCTGCGCAGTTGGCTGCATTCTGAACCATGTACTAAACTCCCATCCAGGGCCAGCCCACTATGGTATGCAAGCAGCTCTGCACATGCCCCAAAAGCAGTTCCAGATCCGCACCATCCAGGAAAACTCCCCTCCTCTGGCCCCCTCCCCAGCTGGCATGTCTGAGGCTATACCGTTTCAGGCTCGCATGATTTAAATGCTCCTCCCTGCAAACAAATTCCCTGGAGGTAGAAAACTAGCTTCTCAGGGTGACAGAATACTTTCCCCTTGTATAATAATAATAACAACAACAACAATAATAATAATAATTTAGAATAATAATTTATTATTTATATCCCACCCATCTGGCTGGGTTTCCCCAGCCACTCTGGGCGGCTTCCAACAAAACACTAAAATACAATAACCTATTAAACATTAAAAGCTTCCCTAAACAGGGCTGCCTTCAGATGTCTTCTAAAAGTTTGGTAGTTATTTTTCTCTTTGACATCTGGTGGGAGGGCGTTCCACAGGGCGGGTGCCACTACCGAGAAGCCCCTCTGCCTGGTTTCCTGTAACTTGGCTTCTCGCAGCGAGGGAACCGCCAGAAGGCCCTTGGCACTGGACCTCAGTGTATATTAGCTTTCTGTGAGCAGGAATGAAATACATTTTTTAGATTTGTTTTTTTATATGGAGTCTGAAGTGGTGCAGCCCAAACACACATTTCCCATCTCATGACGGGGGTGGTGCAGTCTCTGTTGACTACGCCAGGAAGTGACTGTCTGTAACTTTCGGACACGATGAAGTTCATATGTTCATGTTCCATTGTGCCAGAGAAGCAGTGGTACCAGTAGTTGCCAATTAGCTACTGCGCTAAGATCAGGGTGCTGGTTTTAGTGTGGAAACTTGGTGCCAGAATACCTGAAAAATTATCTCACCCCTTGTAATATACCTTACAGATCACTGTGCTTGGCAGGTGAACATCTGCAGATGCCATCATTAGACAGGCACCATCTCTGTTGTCTGTTTCTGATGTCTTCTGAAGACCTTCACCCTCTAACAAGCCTTTTAAGTAGAGGCTGAGGCTGGGATAGAGCATGAGACTTAATCACAGGGTCAAGGGTTCGATTCTGACATTGGGCAAAAGGTTCCTGCATTGCAGGAGGTTGGACTAGATAACCCTCAGGGTCCTTTCCCACCTCTACAATTCTGTGATTCCAGACCTTCCCACCCTGCATCTACAGTGGTGCCCCGCAAGACGAATGCCTCGCAAGACGGAAAACCCGCTAGACGAAAGGGTTTTCCGTTTTTGAGCTGCTTCACAAGACAATTTTCCCTATGGGCTTGCTTTGCAAGACGAAAACGTCTTGCAAGTGTTCCGATTTTTTTCCGCTTTCCCCCCCTTTTTCTAAGCCGCTAAGCCACTAATAGCCTTTTGGCCGCTAATCCACTAAGCCTTTAATAGCCGCTAAACTGCTAATTAGCGCTAAGCCGCTAATAGGGTTGCTTCGCAAGACGAAAAAACTGCTAGACGAAGAGACTCGTAGAACGGATTAATTTCGTCTTGCGAGGCACCACTGTACATTGGAATTCTTTTTTTAAAAAAAAGCAACTTCAGGAATTTTCACTGTGTGCCACATCTGAGCTCCTTTGGCAGAAAGAGTGAGGATACACACCAGTGTTAGAAACTCAGATATATAAGCTAGGTGACCAGAACGGAATGCCTAGTTGCCATTTTTGGTGAATTACCTTTCAAATGATGGGCTGACTGTGATTGATTCTCAGTTAAACATCTGGCTAGTTCAGTGGCCAGCCTAGAGCTAGGTTATGAAAGATGAGAAAAGTCTCTCTATCCACGGACAGTCCATCCACACACACACACACTCACGCTGGCCTATTCCGACCTCTTTTTCTTAATGGTGACACGGACCATTCATAACGTAAAAGTATTCTTTGCAGCTGTCAGCAGGGCAGTGGGGTGGGGTATGTGAAGAGAAGCTGCAACAATGAACTGTAAAGCTTTTCACTGCTCCTGCTCAGGCTGCAGAGAAAAAAAACATGGTGGTTCCTGAAATCCATTCCGATTTTACAGATAAAAAAGAACTGATATAATTCTACAGGATGTGGCATTAGTGTGTGAAAACAGTCGCGATTCAGTGATCCTCAGGCACGCACCTCCAGAGGGTGGAGACGCCAGGCATCTTCGCTTGGTCCCAAGCGGTCGATAGCCTTGCGCAAAATGTGCCTCTTTTCAAACACAGAGCAAGTACTATGGAGATAACGGAGTTATACAAAATACGGACTATTGAAAAAGATGCAGTAGAAAAGGTTTGATAATAGGACCCATGTGAAAGGGAAGGTGGGAAGTCCAGAGATTCGGAGGAATCTTTAAATGTGGGTGGGTGTGGTTGCATTGTTAGAATTTTATATTTGTAAAATCAAAAATTATTTCAAAAAAAAAATAAAAATTTCAAACATGTACAGTGGACGCTCAGGTTGTGAACGTGATCTGTGCGGGATGCACGTTCGCAACCCACAGCGGCACATCTGCACATGCGTAGGTTGCCATTCGGCGCTTCTGCACATGCGGAAAGCGTGATTTAGTGCTTCTGCGCACGCGAGGGTTGCCATTCAGCACTTCTGCGCACGCGCAAAGGATGATTTAGCGCGTCTGCACATGCGCGACCGCCGAAACCCAGAAGTAATCCATTCCGGTACTTCTGGGTTTGGGCAGTCCGTAACCCGAAAAAACACAACCCAAAGCATCTGTAACCCAAGGTATGACTGTAATAAATACATTTGTCCCCGTTTTGTCCTCTCCACAGAGGGTGAAGACAACATGGACGAAGACATGGAAGACGACCGACCGGCGAACTCCTTGCCGAAGCTGTCCCACCGCCAGCACCCCGAGCTCTTGAAGGCAGTGCCCCCCATCGCCGCCTCGCACCACCCGTCCGTCCTGCCTCTGGCCCAGAAGCACGCCCCTCCTCCTCCGCCGCCGCACGCGCAGCCCCCCCTTCCGCCCCAAGCGCTGGTGCCTCCCCAGGCCATCGTCCCCGCACAGACTCACCTGGTGGCGGCCTCCACCGTTCAATCGACTGTTATCGCCCACACGGCCACCACGCATGCCTCCGTCATCCAGACTGTCAACCACGTCCTGCAGGGGCCACCGGGCAAGCACATTGCGCACATTGCCCCTTCCTCCGCCTCCAGCCCAGTCCAGCTCACGGCCGCCGCCCAGCCCATCGGCCACATCACGGTGCACCCGGCCGCCCTCAACCACGTGGCGCACCTGGGCCAGCAGCTCCCCCTCTACCCACAGCCCGTGGCGGTCAGCCAGCCGGTGGTCAGCCACATCGCCCACACCATCTCTCACCAGCAAGTGAACGGGACGGCCGGCCTGGGGCAGCCGGCCGTAATGGCCAAGCCGGCCGTCGGGACTCAGGTGGTGCACCACCCGCAGCTGGTGGGGCAGACGGTCTTGAACCCCGTCACCATGGTCACCATGCCTTCGTTCCCAGTGAGCACCTTGAAGCTGGCTTAGGGACCGCCGGGCGCCCGGCCGAAACTCCATACATTCCAAACTGCGTGCCCCCCCCCCCCGTTGTGAAGTGAGGAGGGAGGAGGAAGAAGAGGAGGGAGGAGGAAGAGGGGAGGGTGCAACAGGTCTGGGGAGGAGGGGGGTGGGGAACAGAAAAAAAAAGATTAAAAGACACACACGACACACGCGCTGTTCTTTTCTTCTTTCTCCTCCCGCTTTCCCCTTTCTTGATTTCTATTCGGCAACCTGGTAATTGAGAAAAACCAGGTCCTGCTACTGCACTTGAATTTCCCCCAATCAGAACATTTAATGAACAGTCCTACTTAGTGATTATTAATCCCCCCTTTTTTCCCATGTAATCAACGAAGTATGACTATAATAATGTTCTTAAGACATTTTTTCCCCTTCCCTCCCCCTACCCTGTTTTATTTTTATTTTTATTTTTTTTAATGTGTTGCTTCTTTGTAGGTTTGTTTTTTTAAAAAAAAAATGGCTGATCTCTTTATGGAGAGACTTTGCATAGATTAAGAAGAGGAAGAAGAGAATCATAGAAATATATATATTATATATTTATATATATATCTACCTGCCTATAGCTACATATATATATAAATATTGTTATCAAATGAAGGCCGTTGAGAAGGCTGATTGCTTTTTTTTCCCCCCTTGCAGGAATATTAGACACGTTAACAGAAAATTTGAAAAAAAACAACAAAACAAACAATAATCTCTTCCTTTTGGAAAGAGAAGACAGAGTTATCCTTTTTAAATGAGCATCTTTCAAAGACAGATGGTTTGGTGGACCAGGGTAAAACCATATTTAAAATTAAAAAAAAACATATGCGACATGTTGCAGTATTTTTTCCTTTCCGTATATTTGCATTTCAGTTCAACCATCAATAATCACTGTGACTTGTTACTGGCATTTTAAGGAAACCCTCTGTCTAATAAAAGGAGAGAGAAAAAATTGCACACAACTGGATTTTTTGTTGTTGTAATTCCTAAAGGGTCTCGTTTTATAAATTACTCGCTGTGTTCGCCTTTGTTCCTTTTCCGCTTTTTATTATTATTTTTAAACATGCACGATTTGCAATAACGTTACTTTCTCTCTGCATGGATTGAGGGTGGGGGGCAGTCGAATTCTGCTGCTGTGTATTCAACCCGGCTGAGGTTGCCATGGCCCCATTCAGATTACTGGAAGAGATAATCAAGTCATGCCCAGCAAGCGGACATTGGGATGTGAGAGACTTCAGTGGGGTTTACGGTGCCTCGATTTCCCCTCTGAGATGACAACCTCATAAGTTGCTGCATTTTTCAATGTGTTTTTCAAAGCCTAGGGCCTAAACAGGTTGAAAGCGAAAATAAAGAGCCGCTGGATAGTAGAAAGGGACACCTGGTTGGACCACATTCCCTCTGAAGATGAGGACCATGCTGTGCCTTACTCTCGGATCTGTGGCTGCAGGGAAAGTTGAGAATTCCCTGCCAAGTACCCAGTGGCCTCGATGTGTGGCTTTTGTTGTTGTTCTTCCAGGGTTTTTTTTTGGGGGGGGGACACGGGATGCTTCCTCGTTCAACTTTGATCTGCCAGGCATATTAACCTTAGAAGAGTGGAGCTTTTTAGGGAAGGAGCACAGCCCAGTGGGGCCCAAGGCTCTTCAACGTTTCTGCGGGGAGAGAGAGAGAGGCTTTGGCTAGTTGCCTCCGAGGCGGAGCCTCAAGAACGCGGAAGGCGGAGCTATGAGCAGCTGATAACAAGCTCCTCCCACTCTTGCTTTTGGCTCCTCCCCTAGATAGGATAGTACAGTGGTGCCTCGCAAGACGAAAAGAATCCGTTCTGTGATTCTCTTCGTCTAGCGGTTTTTTCGTCTTGCGAAGCAAGCCCATTGACGGATTAGCGCTATTAGCGGCTTTTAGCGGCTTATCGGATCAGCTGATAAGCGGCTTAACGGCTTAGAAAAAGGGGGGGAAGGAAAAAAACACCCGCAGGAACTCGCAAGACATTTTCATCTTGCGAAGCAAGCCCATAGGAGATTCGTTTTGCGAAGCACCTCCAAAACGGAAAACTCTTTCGTCTAGCGAGTTTTCTGTCTTGCGGGGCATTCGTCTTGCGGGGCACCACTGTACTAATTTCCTTGGAGATTCTGAGCATTTCCCTTTTCTTGCAAGGGATCCTATTTGGAATAAGGGAATTTCCCTTAAAAAAAGGGAAACGTTGGCAGCTATGATTCTGAGTAGTCAAATTTTCAGGTCAAACCCTAAGACAGAATTTTGAAATGCCAGGCTTGGTTTCCTTCCCAGACACCGCTGAACGGTTCAAATGGCATGTGTAGTCTTTGTTCTTTCAAATTACTTCTTTCTTTTTCTTTTGAGGGGGCTGTAACATTGTTGTTCCAGATTTTGGAGGTGGTGGGGAGGGGAACATGATAGAATTGTATGAAGTTAATGTGCAGCATGTAGAAAACGGATCAGGAAATGTTTTTCTCCAATTATCATAGTGCCGGAATTCGTGGACATTCATGAAACTCAGTGCTGACAGATTCGGGACGGGCCAAAAGGACTACGCACAGTGTGTAGTTGAACTAGTGGTTTGATTCCCACAAGAGGCAGTGATGGCTACCAAAAAAAGGATTCGTGGAGGATAACACTGTCAGTGACTACTAGCTGCGATGGCTGCTTCAGTATGCTTGTGAATACCTGTTTGTGGAAACCATGGGAGGAGAGAGATCTCTGTTGTACTCAGGTTTTGTTTTTCCCAGATACCTGGTTTGCCACTGAACAGGAGGCTGTGCTAGATAGACCAATGGCCTGATCCAACAGGTCTCCTGGGTTCTTACAAAGTAAGAGATGCTTCCTTTCTCCCCCCTCTCAAATGAGAGTAGAGCCTGGGAGTCATGCAGTGAAATTGGCAGTAGATTCAGAAAGCCACACTCAATGAAGAAATCACTTAAAGGGACCCCTGACCATTAGGTCCAGTCGTGGCCGACTCTGGAGTTGCGGTGTTCATCTTGCTTTACTGGCCGAGGGAGCCGGCATTTGTCCGCAGACAGCTTCCGGGTCATGTGGCCAGCATGACTAAGCCGCTTCTGGCAAACCAGAGCAGCACACGGAAACGCCGTTTACCTTCCCGCCAGAGCAGTACCTATTTATCTACTTGCACATTTGACGTGCTTTCGAACTGCTAGGTTGGCAGGAGCAGGGACCGAACAATGGGCGCTCACCCCGTCATGGGGATTCGAACCGCCGACCTTCCAATCAGCAAGTTCTAGGCTCAGTGGTTTAACCCACAGCGCCACCTGCGTCCCTAGAAATCACTTGGGGCACTGGAATGCCATGAGTGTTGGGTTTAAAATGAGATAAGATTAATTTGTGGAGGTTAGATCTAGTGGCCGAAAGCCATGAAAGCGGAGTGGGGGGGGGTGATTCTGATTCAGGACAGAAAGTTTGAATACCAGTTGCTGAGGGGGGACAGGCAACAACAGCCCCTTATAGTCCCCTCTGTGGTTACCTGTTCCGTTGCAGAGGATCTGTCATAATGCGTTCAGAGTGGCTCCGTCGCGAGAGCTCGAGACTCTTGAATCTCAGGGTTGTGGGTTCGAGGCCGACGTTGGGCAAAAGATTCCTGCGTTGCAGACGGTTGGACTACATAGCCCTCGGGGTCCCTTCGAACTCTGCAATTCTATGTGCCCCTTCTCAGTGCCACTGATTACCACCCATTCAAGGATACAGTCCAAGGATACAGTGGTGCCTCGCAAGACGAAAATAATTCGTTCCCTGAGTCTTTTCGTCTTGCGATGTTTTTCGTCTTGCGAAGCACGGTCCGTCGCAACTGCGCCTCTTCAAGCGGCTTTAAGAAAAAAGCGCAAGACGTTTTCGTCTTGCGAAGCAAGCCCATAGGGAAATTCGTCTAGCGAAGCAACGCAAAACCGAAAAACCCTTTCGTCTAGTGAGTTTTTCGTCTTGCGAGGCATTCGTCTTGCGGGGCACTACTGTATAGAAAAGGACCTGAATATGGTAAGTCCAAAGTTCTGTTCTATCTATTTTGGGGAGATGCATCCAGGCATGTGACACACTTATGGGGTACCTACTGGTCATATGTCATTGGCAGCTGGTGGGGCCAAAGGCAAGCAGACGGACAGTAGGTGGCGTTGGAGCCAACCAATTCTAATACTGCCCCCATCCTCCCCTCTGCTGAGTTCTAGGGCGACCCAGAGACTTCAGAAGGAAACTGACGGGCAATGCCAGCCCCTGGACAGGTTGTAAGTAAGGTAGCCAGGTGAGGACAAACCAATTGGTAAAGGTAAAGGGACCCCTGACCATTTAGGTCCAGTCATGGACAGCTCTGGGGTTGCAGCGCTCATCTCGCTTTATTGGCTGAGGGAGCCGGTGTACAGCTTCCGGGTCATGTGGCCAGCATGACTAAGCCGCTTCTGGCGAACCAGAGCAGCGCACGGAAACGCCGTTTACCTTCCCGCCGGACCAGTACCTATTTATCCACTTGCACTTTGATGTGCTTTCAAACTGCTAGATTGGCAGGAGCAGGAACTGAGCAACGGGAGCTCACCCTGTCGCGGGGATTTGAACCGCTGACCTTCTGATCGGCAAGTCCTAGGCTCTGTGGTTTAACCCACAGCGCCACCCGTGTCCCTCCAATTGGTACATTTGCCCAAATAGACCATCCTCCATGGTCAGATGTTGCTTTCTTGCTTTAGTTAGAGCAGAGCCGCATTGAAGGAGGCAAGGATGAGATTCAGGCTGCAAGGTTGTCCACTTTAACCTGGGAATAAACATCTGCTTCACTGCTAGTTTGGGCTGCATGAACAATGGTGCACTGAATGGAGATCCTTCTAACATTTCGCAGGATGCTAGTATGTGAATGTACCATGTTTGGTTGGGGACGGGGACGGGAACCTGGACAGAGAAGAGGTGGGTGTATCCTGGCAGAGAGTGCATGTCTGGCTGGGACCCTGAAACAGAGCGCTGTGCAAACCGTAACATTTTGTTGCAGAGACGCCTGCTCTTTCCTAAGCATCTATTGCAACGGGGATGGTCTGCCACCTAGTGCCAGCGTCTGTGATTGCATGACTGCATTAAGGCTGCACAGAAATAGTAACATGCTCCGAGCCTGTGTTGCAATGAGATGTTGCAATCTATGAGGAGCGCTTCTGGCTAGGCTGCCAGCCATACTTGCCTCCTGACAGTCCATTCTACCCCTCTCCTTATTTTCCTTTCCAAATGACTGCTGTGCATGTTTAGTCCTCGTTAAGCTGTTCAGAAAATTGAAGAGACTTTTTTGTTGCTACTTGGGTGCATTTCAGTACAGTGGTGCCTCGCAAGACGAAAATAATTCGTTCCGCGAGTCTTTTCGCCTTGCGATGTTTTTCGTCTTGCGAAGCACGGTCCGTCGCAACTGCGCTTCTTCAAGCAGCTTTAAGAAAAAAGCGCAAGACGTTTTCGTCTTGCGAAGCAAGCCCATAGGGGAATTCGTCTAGCGAAGCAACGCAAAACCGAAAAACCCTTTCGTCTAGCGAGTTTTTCGTCTTGCAAGTTTTTCATCTTGCGGGGCACCACTGTATTCCCTTGAACATGCTAGCCTCTCCTGTTTGTGGCTCTGCTTTAGGGATGTGATGTCTATTTTGAACAGCATGCTGCATCAGTTGAAGTCGCCTGGCAAAGCTCTTTTTCCTCCTCCTGTACGTCCAGCTCAAGGTTTTCAGACAAGTGGGATGGGGGCTGTTCGGTCACTGCCAAGAACAGTATGCTGGCCTAGATAAGCCAGTTTGCTTTGGTTGGCTCAAGCAAGAGTCTGGTATGATGACCTCAGGGTTGGACTACTGCACTGCGCTCCGCATGGGGCTGCCTTTGAAAGCAGCCTTCGAGGAGCGCAGAACATGGCCATCCTGGCGGCTGACACAATTCGAGTCAAGCAGATCACAGAACCACCAGTGCTGTCAAAACTGATTGACAATTCAGAATGCTGCTATTGAGCAATAAAGCTCATTGCAGCTCAGGACCACGATATATTCTGGAACGCGCCTCAAGATATGAACCTGCCCAGATGTTTAGACCTCCTTATGAGGCACTTTTCTAGGTCTCCCTCTGAGGGAGGCATGGGGGGTGGTGACACAGAAGAAGGGCCTTTTCAGTGGTGGCTCCCTGTCTCTGGAATGCTCGCCTCAGCGAGATGTTGTTTGTGGCTACCAGTGTGGGGGCCAAACCTTCCTGTGGCTGCTTATTACGAGGGTTGTTTTGTTACATTTTTATAGTACGACCCATTTATATTAATATATTTAAATGTGCTGGAGTCTCGCTGGAGACTTTTGGTAACAAGCAACAAACAAGAAGAATAAGAAACTACAATAATTTGAATGGAGTCTCCATTGTTAGAGGTTATGACCCTTGTTACCAAAGGAGGCAGTTGCTTGTTCACTGTAGGAAGATGTAACTTTTGGTCTGAGGTGGCAAAGTCACACTTCCATTCTCACAGGGTCATTGTTGTCGTTTTATGAGCGACAAAGAAATATTTTTACTCATTAGAAAAAGCTTTGACAATATGTATTTTCTTTTAATCCATTGGTTGCACTTAAAAGATAAATAAACTCTTGAGCAATAAAGAAAATATTCTGCTCCTGACAAAAATAAGGCAGTACACAATATTCATAAAATACTATTATGCAGAAACATTATAATAAACAGGTACAACAAAGTTTGCACAGTTAAATTCGTTAATTTTTTTGTTGTTTTTGGTTGTGTTTCCTTTTTCTCTCTCTGTGTGTTTTTTTTACATAGTAAAGTGTCGTATATAATACATTCTCCAAAAATGTAGTGCACTGTGTTTTCATTTTTAAAACATGGATGAACCCATCAGGTTTTAAAGGGGGTTTGGGGGATTTTAAAGACTTCTTCACCTTTCAACTGAATGAAAATGCACACAAAATCGGAAAAGCGGTTTCCTCGCCTGCGACACTGTCTGGCAGAACCATGCATGTTTCGAACACTTAACTTGGCACAAGGAAGAAAGAGAAAAAACCGACAGGACTAAGGGACAAACCGTGTGAGCATGCCAGCATTAGCCAAAAAAAGAGAAAGAGTCAGTTTCCTGATTTAAGACACTCCCCTCTATTGCATTCCAAGGGAAAAGGAACAAAATAAACCCAACTAGCTGGAAGTCAGCGATGCTTTGGGGGCTAGCTGCCCCACCTCCCATGTCTGTTTCTCCAGCAGTTAAGAGTACTGGGTTAAATCCTGCAACGGTCTATATAACAGAAAAAGCTGAAGAACAACGAGGCAGCATAAAAACTGAAAGATCCTCAAACAGGCAACGGAGAAGGAAACCAGGGCAATTATACATAATTATTTCATGCATTTGTAGAATTCAGCACCTCGTTGGGCTCCACAGTTTGGCTGGTTGGTTGGTTGTTCTCTTTTTTAAAATAAAAATAAAAATCAAGATTCTTAGCCCTCATTGTTGTGCAGAAAAAACCAGGACTACTGGCCTGCTGCCCTCCTTTCCCCACTATTTTTCGGTGAGCTTTCTCTGTCCGTGGCTGGTTATCATGGTTTCCCCGTTCAGGGCCAAACACTTCAGGATAAAATGCTTCATAGGGGTGACATAAGTAGAGGGAAGCCTGTTTTTTGGCGCTTAACTTCCACAGAGCTTCTGCCGTGCCGCAAACGCTGGGAGGAGATGGGGCCCTCCAGTTTGCAGACGAGCTTCAGAGAACTACAGGCTCATTTCCCGGCATAAAGTCCTTGGTCTATGCGCAACCTCAGAAGGATGCCCCACCTCGGTCTATGCCCGATCTCATCACAGAATTTGGCGCAGCTGGTCATAGATGCTGCTCGCTTAGAACAGGGAGGTGCTCTTGAAATACTGGCAAGAAGGTGGGGCGTTGGGAAGGGTGTCCTGCAGGTGGGTAGGTGGGTTCGAAGACGGACAAGGCTTTGCACAAATTACAGTGGGGGGCACACACATCAAGTCTTCCTTCTGCCCATGCTCGCCACCCTTTGACCATCCCAGTGCTGGGAAACTCAATTAACACAACAAACTGGAGAAACGAAAGACACACAAATATTTTTTGGCCCTGAAATACAGAGTCTGCAGTGAAGACTCTCGTGTGTGTGCGCACACAACCTCAACTCCTGGTGGGAAGCCACCTTGTTTTTCCTGTGTGCTTTTTCTTCTCCTGGAAAGAACACTCTCAGGTATTTACAAACATTATTACATGGAAGAAGATGCCAGTAAACCATTAATTGAAGTGACAAGTGCAGGCAAATTCTCGTTCCCCCTTCCTCCCCCTAAAAGGGTGCAAGCCAGGTTGCAGTTGCTGCTGCTGCTGCCGTCGCCTCAGGCAAACCCTCTCGGTTCCTCCTCCTCGCTCACTTGTTCTCGATCAGCGTTTGCACTTTGCAGACCAGATCTCTCGCGATCTTCAGGATCTCCTGCGCGTTGTGGTGCTCTGCCATTTCTGCACAAAACACACAACAGAAGTAAGAGGAAGGGGAGGACCAGTAGTGCGAGGAGCCAGAGGGAAAAGTGAGTGGAGGAAGCTGAGATTGCCTGGGAGCATACACTATTGGCCAAAATTGTGGAAACCATTTGGGAAAAGTGCATTTCTGAGGTTTGTTGGCTCATAGCACCATTATTATTATTATTATTATTATTATTATTATTATTATTATTATTATTATTAGAAATACCATAAAATTATATATCAATGGAAAGATAATTTAATGAAGAATGTAATGCAACAAAGTTTGTTCACTTATCTGTATTCTATCAAAAGTTATAGCCATTTAACCCGAAAAAGGAAGCACAACTAAGTGTTTGCTGTGCAGCTTTTTTTGAGTTGATATGCAGTTGTGCTTCCTTTTTCAAACCTCAGAAATACACTTTTTCCAAAAGGTTTCCACAGTTTTGGCCACTAGTGTATATATCAGCTCCTTGTTTTTGTTGTTGTTGTTTCGTCATTTAGTCGTGTCCAACTCTTTGTGACTCCAGAGCACGCCAGGCACTCCTGTCTTCCACTGCCTCCCGCAGTTTGGTCATGTTTGTAGCTTCCAGAACACTGTCCAACCATCTCATCCTCTGTCATCCCCTTCTCCTTGTGCCCTCAATTTTTATGTCAACTCCTAACGAGCTCAATTGACCAGTTAGCTAAGCTTTCACTAGAGAAATATGCAGCAAAACCTTATTTGGGATAAGGCTATTCCAGCCCCATTACTTGCACACTTGCAACTTAGAGGACCAGAGCTGTACATGTAAGATAGATTAATTTCTTCTTGCCGCAGTCAAGTTGCAGTCACCCGGCCCACCTTGCCGAGTCACAATAGTCCATAGCACAGTTTTCTGGACTAAATTTGACAATGGAGTTCTGGATGCTTTAACTGAAGCACTATGTGCTCATGTCATGGCCACGTTAAAGCTGCAGAGCACCCTTGGGTCGAGATGGCCTTCTAAGTGTTTCTTATCAGTTAAAAACGCTGAGCCAAAACAGCTGCTCTTCCAGCTCCTGTTCCCCAATTAAAGATATGGCTGTTAAGCCCACGCAGAAAACAGATAAAACAGATACGCTCCTTGCCTGCATGTACCGATTCACATTAACCGCTGAGCTATCTTCACCTGGAAACTACAAAGAAAAACCCAACAGCCCCATTTTCGGAAAAGTTCCATGTCAAGGAAAATGCTAGACTAGGATGCTGACCCTGCTGAGATGCAGAGTGTGCCTTTTTCTTGTTGCACAGCAACACTCCCATCACAGGAGCCCCTTCTGTACTCTGTTGCACTTCATCTGAGAAACAAGTTCACAGCTTTCAGCTTGAGATGAGAATAATCAGAAAGGAAAGCATCGCTTTATTTCCAAGTGGAAGCCTCGTACCTGCCGTTGCTCGGGCATTTTAAGAAACAAAACAAGTAATTTCGTTGTAAGTAATTTCGTTGTCCCCGAGAGGGGGCAATGACAATAAAGATATTATTATTATTATTATTATTATTATTATTATTATTATTATTATTATTATTATTAAACAACCAAAAAATGATTAGAAGAAGCACAGTTTTGAAAGTTGCAGCCTGCTCTCTTGATCCAAGGTGGCAATGGGTTGTATCCAAAAACAGACAAATGTTTGCTCCTGGATCTCAGAAACCATCACACCAAATTTGGTGACAATCTCGAGTTGTTCTGAAAGGTTTGGTCTGCCACCTTGATTCAAAATGGTGTGTGGTGGTATCTGAACGCAGACAAAAACCTGCTCCTCTGTCTCAGGAACTATCATGCCCAACCACAGAGAACAGGTGGAAAAATAGGCAGCTTTCCAAAATACAGATGATCAGGACTGAATTCTGATCTGCTCCTGTCCTCCCTCTGCCCAAATCCCTTGCTTCCTAAACAAACAAATGAAAAGCTTTTCCTAAACGCCTGCAATCTTAAACTGAACACATCGAAGTCCTTGAAAAAAGAATGGAAAAAGAGAGTGAAATTGAATTGAGCTCGGCTCCCTTACCATTAAAAAACTTGATGATATCAGTAAAGTCCATGTTGTTATCGCGGATAATCTCTCGGTAGGCCTCTACCAGTGCTAAGGCAATGAAAAGGACAAAATGTTCTGAAGAGATGTGCTTTGCTGCCCAAATAACTTCCCACACTGTAAAAACATCCTCGTACAACAATTCTGAAGGGAAGGAACAAACATTGCAGAGA
The DNA here is from genome assembly GCF_965112155.1 of Podarcis liolepis. NCBI lineage: Eukaryota > Metazoa > Chordata > Lepidosauria > Squamata > Lacertidae > Podarcis > Podarcis liolepis. Next base: position 36,533,034 of record NC_139567.1, read on the forward strand.
GCATCCAGTTACTCAAGCGCGTCATGGTCACAACAGTTTTCTTGACGACATTAATCCCCCCCCACTGCCCTCCCCCTGGGGGAAAAATTAAGACTACACTGGTACCTCGGGTTACATACGCTTCAGGTTACAGACTCCTCTAACCCAGAAATAGTACCTTGGGTTAAGAACTTTGCTTCAGGATGAGAACAGAAATCGTGCTCCGGGGGGGCGCGGCAGCAGCGGGAGGCCCCATTAGCTAAAGTGGTGCTTCAGGTTAAGAACAGTTTCAGGTTTAGAACAGACCTCCAGAACGAATTAAGTTTTTAACCCGAGGTACCACTATAATAAAAATAATCTCTAATGGCATCTTTAGACTTGGAGGGGTCACCTGCCGGGGATGCTGTTGCTGCATTCTGAAATGGCAGAATCTGCACTAAGCGCATGTTGGGGTCAGACTAGATGACCCCCAAGATGCCACCCAACCCTTTTGGTTCCATGATCAATATGTGGCTCAAGCATCTTACCTCTCTTAAAATCCAGCAGGAACCAGCGGTAGCAAAAGTAGAAGTGAGTGTAATCCCCGTTCTGGTGCATCAGTTCAAAGAGTTCAGAATCCAGAATCTTTGGGGGGAAATTTGAAAACACCAACAACAACACAGAGACAAAAATGAGTTCCAGTTTTAAATATCTGACAACACAGATATCCGAGCGACAATACAGCTGTGCAATCAGGGGCTTGCAAGGTCTCAGGATTTTGAACCGTGAAGATTTGGGAGCAGGCCACACCTACCATGGCCTGACCATCAGGTGAGATTATTGGGCCTCCAACCCAGAGGGGGGAAGAGGTGGGGAGTTCAAGGCAGGAGGAGGTAGGACACTTGATTCCTAAGGTGCCACAAGGTTTTTTTCGGTGAAGGGGCTGCAGCTCAGGGTCTGCGTCAGAACCTGGCGACCTTTGGCAGGTGATGGGCTCCCAGCTGGCCACCACATTGAAACAGAATCCCAGCCAGGTGCTCTGACTGGCACTGGGGACCATCTTAATTTCCCACAATGCCCTTCTTCACACGTTCTTCTCTCTCTCTCTCTCTCTCTCTCTCTCTCTCTCTCTCTCTCCCTCTCTCCCTCCCTCTCTCTCTCTCTCTCTCTCTGTGCCACTCTCCTTTACAATCTCCTCTCTTTCCACCCTTTGGCATCCATTCTTCCCCTCACACGAACCCCAGTCAACCATCGTTCATTATCTCTTCCAGCCAAGCGCATTATCTCTTCCAGATTTAAGTTTGCAGACACCTCCCTGCCCTAACGTTCCCTTCTTCCAGACCTGCCGGCCTGATCTCATGCATGTGTCTACTCAGAAGTAACGTCCCAAGGAGGCGTTTGAGCTGCCTTCACAACCCTGCTGCGGAGCTTTCCCCCTTTTAGGGAGATGCGCTGAGAAGTCAGAAGGATTGCACGGTTCCCATAGGAACTGGCCCCCTGCCCAGAGACAGCAGAGGTGGGGAGCTGCTCCAGCTCTTCCCTCCCCACCGTCCTCAGCTATGGGCTGCCAGGTGTCCAGAGAGGAAACTGAGCAGAGGGTGCGCATCTGCACTCAGACGCCTGACCACGGAGTGTGCCGGCTAGAGCATCTTTCCAAAGGATTCTAGGCCACTCTAGCTGCCGCGCTCCGTGGCTGAACCTCCTCTGTGCAGGGATAATGGGAAGAAATGGGAGACGCTGCACTTGTGAGCTGGGAATCAGATACAGTACAGTGGTGCCCCGCAAGACGAATGCCTCGCAAGACGGAAAACTTGCTAGACGAAAGAGTTTTCCGTTTTGGAGGTGCTTCGCAAAACAAATTTCCTATGGGCTTGCTTCGCAAGACGACAATGTCTTGCGAGTTCCTGCTGGTTTTTTCCCCTCCCCCCCTTTTTCTATGCCGCTAAGCCGCTTATCAGCTGATCCGATCAGCAGATAAGCCGCTAAAAGCCGCTAATAGTGCTAATAGCGCTAATCCCCAAACCGTCAATGAGCTTGCTTCGCAAGACGAAAAAACCGCTAGACGAAGAGAATCACAGAACGGATTCTTTTCGTCTTGCGAGGCACCACTGTATGTCTGAGAGCCACGCAAAGCTTGCGTACCTCTGGATTTTTACCCATGTGCTGATGGGGCCCAGAGGGAGTGCAAATGGGTAGCAGTGATGCCATCCTGCCCAACGGCCCAAAATCTGCAGCCAGCACCACTACAAGATCAACAGCAGGGCCATTGGACAAATGGGATGTCTGTCCCAGCATTCTTCCAGGAGACTGAAGGAGGGATCAAGCCTCGTTTGGCCTTTAAGTGCCAGGCAAATTCTGTGCCATTGACTAAGTCTGCCAACCTGGCGCCCGACAAATGTTTGAGACTACAACTCCCATTAGCCAGAGCTTGCTGGGGGTGATGGGAACACAGGAAACTGTCTTATATCGGTGGCTGGGTATTGATCCATGTAGCTCAGGATTGTCTACAATGATTGGGAGCAGGATTTCAGAGAAGCGTCTCCCGTTTCTACAGAAGATGCTGGGGATCACTCCCGAGGCCTTCTGCACATGCTCTATGGCCCCTGTAGTCAAAAACATCTGGAGAGCACCAGCTGCACTAAAGTTTTGGGGGGTGGGCTTTAATTGTGGGCAGCAAATCATTGGTTTAGCGCTGCTGTTTGGGTGGATTGTATTTAATTTGGTTTCAGTCTTTAGTTTTGTGCCCATTTTAATTTTGCTAAACTGCCTTCAGCTTCAAACGAACGGAACAGGACAGCTAAACATTATTTTTTTTAACATAGGCATGCAAAGCCCCACCTGGATCAGGGACCTCATGTTTGCAAAATGTGTGTCCATGGCGCCTCCGTTAGGGAAATTTTGACTCATTCTCTTCATGAGATGGGTGAAGCAACTGTAAGCCAACTCGTCTGAAATCAAACGCAGACAGATGTTAATTTAAAACAAGAAGAGTGAAGCAATGCTTTTTAAAGAGTAAATCTGCTTTTTAATCAAGAAACAGTGCAATCCTATTATACATGTTTACTCAGACGTAAGCCCTACTGTGTTCAATGGGGATTATTCCCAAGTGTTTAAGGTTGCAATCTAAGGCTGAAATCCTAACCCCACTTGCCTAGAAGGAAGCCCCATTTAATTCAATAGGACTTACTTCCGAGTAGACATGCTTAGGCTTGAACTATGAACCAGCACATCCATCAGTTGTATTCAAAAAAATACTTATTGATACTTGCCCATAGATATACAAAAATTCATACTCCATGCAAAGTATCTATTATATAATACACAGAAAATAAATGCTTGATGTAAAAAGGAATGGAGGCAGAAAGAAGAAGAAATAAATAAATAAAGGAAGACCGAAAAAAGGGAAAGGAGAGAGAAAAGAGTAAAGAAAGATAAAAGACTTTCAGTTCTCTGTCCTGCAGCTAAATATAGTATTCACTCATTAACAACATCCAACCATGCTGCCTTCTGTATACCAATATTTCTTCAAACTTCAATTCCAGATATTACAAGTTCATTTTCTCTCTCACGCAAAAAAAGTCCATCAATCAGTTGTATTTAGAATAAAATTGTGTCAGGGCCAGGGGCCAAGTCCAGCCAACTGGTGTCTCCATAACTGGGCAACTGCAGGGCATGGGCCAAAATCAGCAGAGTAATGGAAGTTCACCTTTGTGTAGAGTACAAAGGAGTAAAACACACAGGCAGAGTTCTTCAGTAAAAGTTTACTGAGGTTTTTAAAAGCATACAGAAACTTGCTGGAATCCCCAACAAGGCAAAAACCTCGCTTTTGCAGAAGCAAAAACACATGGTATATACAGAAACCAAAAGAGAGAGAGAAAAAGAAGACGATGAACAATTCAGGCAGCGCTCAGTGGCAGGTTTATATCTCTGTCTCTAAGTACTGACCTTGAGTTCTTACAGGACTCTATGAATAACAACAGCTGTCCAGAAAGCACGAGAATATTCTAGTAACTTCTAGTAAATCCAGGAAGATTCTGCATCCACCCCTGATAAATTGTAAGCTAAGGTAAACTATGGATTAGCATGAACGTGCAACTGTGATATAAATGAATATATATTTTTATATGGGGCTGCACAGATACCATGAAGACTTCTAACCTTTGTCGAGTATAACCATGAGTGGAGCCAGGAGGTCACACATTCCTTGGACGTAGCCAACGTCTAAATGTTCCCAAACGTAACTGCAACAGAGGGAAGAGAAATGGAGTCATACGCCTGAAACGTCTCTTAAATGAAATGCTTCCGGTTAAAGGGCAAATTTGCAAAATGCAGCTTGGTTCAGCCAAAACAAACTAGGATCTGGAGGAAGGATCTCAAGAAGCTTCTCTGAGCTTGGAACATCCTCCTGAAAATTTGAATTCTTATTCTCCTAACCGGGTTCTCGAACCATATTATCGTTATTCGCTTCTGTAGCTCTCCCAAGCTCCGCCCCTTGCTCCAACAGGCTCCGCCCTCAAACTGTCAGGCTCCACCCCTGCTGAATCCCAGACTCCGCGCCTGGGAGCCTCCCGGATCCACTGACCTGCACATAATGTTCCGTAGTTTCTCCAGGTTCTCAGCGGTGAAATACCAATAATTCCGATCACACCTCTGTACGTCTTTATCGATTCTGTGCAGGTTTAAGGCAACAGTGTCCAACATTTCTATCTAGAAGATACAAGCACACGTCACAGAGGTGTTGCTGAATAAAACACGACTTCTCTGTTGCAATCTGAAATTTTGGAAAGTGGCGTGTGTTTTAAACACACACACACACACACACACACACACACACACACACACACACCACTACTAATTTTTATTTATTCTAATCATCATTGATTTATTAATTGCCTTCTGTAATGGGGGGAAGAGAGCAAAAAAAGGCTTTTAACCGCCACCACCCAAAAAAACCCAAGAGGTTCAAATGCATTTTCCATTGCATTTCATTCTTTCTCTACAGCCAACATGAGGACTAGTATCTTAGAATTCCTTTGGGAATTCTGTGTGGGACCTACTCAATTCTGCAATTCAGTGTGATTGATGCAGATCTGTCAAAACATAGCCTATGGAGGTCCCCCTGGACCAGGTCTAAGGTTCCCCAACTTTGAGCTAATGCAGGGGTTGTCAATCTGGTCCCTATCGCCCACTAGTGGGCGTTTCAGGATTCTAGGTGGGCAGTTGGGGGTTCTACGGCACAAGCTGAATCCTCCTTCCATCAAGCACTGGTGGGCGGTAAGGAAATTTTACCATCAAGAAAGATGCATTACTGGGCGGTAGGTACAAAAAGGTTGACTCATCTAATGTATCCTAGTCCTTCATTTACATCAGGAACATGGCTTATTTCATTCTGTGTTCAAGTGCAAGAGCAACCCTTTGAGGAGGCAGCAAATCAACTGGATCCTTTTCTCCCATAAAAACACCCATTTGCTGAGCTCTTCAGCGGAGGCCCTGCTTCAGGCACCCTCGCTTATTGAGGCCACTGGGCGCAGGGCCTTCTCTGCAACAGCACCCCAGTTATGGGCACATACTCCTCAACCTGCAGAACTTACAGAGTCATTCCTCTAAGCAACACTATATTGCTTTAGATGCCTGCTGAGAATTCCTCCGTTGAGGACTGTCTATCCAGACTCAAGATTGAGATGCTTATATTTCTTTTCGAAAGTTTTGTTGATTTTTAACTTTGTTAAAATATGTTCAGCTTTGTTTAACTTTGCAATATGCCCTGCCAAAAAAGAGGGCATTGTTTTAAGTTCGGGGGGGAAAGAGAGGGCAGGAGATGGCAGGGCCCAATGAAACAGACCTAAAGGGTTCAGACTTTTTGGATCACCAAAATGCAGTATTCGGGGCTGTCCAAGAGAGTAGGATGGAAGAGTGAAGCTGTGGCTCTCTCTAGATGCTGTTGGGACTCCAAACCCCATCAGCCTGAGCCAGCAAGGCCAATGGTCAGGGATGATGGGAGTTGTAGTCCGGCAACATTTGAAGGCCCACCGGTTGCCCATTTCTACGGGGTCCCTCTTACCTACCGTATAAGACGCAGAACACACAGATATGGCCTCCTCTGCAGGTTCCTTACAGTCCATCTGGGAACAGAGCTGTTCTTCAGTTACTAAGTCCTGAGGTTCCGAGCCCTTGGCTTGAGGGTCCTGGTCAGAATCTTGCCTCTGTGGATCGGAGCCAGCTTCCTCCTCAGCGCCGTCCTCAAAGCAGACACTCTGCCCGTCATCAATGCTGGACAGGATGCCCGACGTGACGGAGTAATTCCGGGAGGACGGGAGCCCGGAGTCGGGGGAGTCAAATTCTACCGACTGCTGCTGCTCCACAGCCACAATGACTGTTGGCGCATCGCTGCAGCCCCCGGTCAAAGATGGGTCTTCCTGAACCTTCAGGTCTCGCTCTACCGAGTCCATTTCATCGACGGATATAAACACCTGAAGGGCAAGATGTTTATCATGAAAGGAAGGAAGGATTAAACGAACACAGCAGGAAGGTGAAGGTCTGATGCACCAGCTGATACAGTTGGAAGAACCGGACATGGAGGAAGGGGTGAATTTATTTCATGGGCACAAAACACCCCATGTATGAGATAAGGCCAGAGGTCCAAGGTCAGCCAAGCCAGTCACTATGGCAATGGCCCAGTACCATCTAGATAAGTGATTAAGGCATGTCAGCTCATTTGTCAGTCCATGAGTCAGAGCCTGTCTTACGTTTTGGAACTGCTGGAGCAACAGAAACGCTTTCTACTTGTATATATCTGTATCTGCAAAGGCTACAAGCTTTATGTATAAATCAACGTCCAGAACTGATATTGCTGAAGTCTTATCTTCCGCAGCAGTAAACTATTTTGGACCTTAAAACTGCCATGGTGTGGTGACTAGAACTTGGATGAAAAGCGGCACAGAAATATAATAAATCAAATCAAAATCAAATCAATCTGCTGGGGGAGAGGCTGCAAGCAGGCTGTGGATGGGCCTAGATGAGGCAGAGCCAATGATGGGCAGGGTACCCTGTTCCCTCTCCCTCTCTGTGCCACCTCTTTCTCCCCATTCTCATTCCCTTCTTTTGCACCTGCATGAAACTAGAGCAATGGCCAAATGAAATTAGGCCTCAGGCCAACTGGGGCTCTCAGGCCTCTAGTTGCTGACCCCTGGTCTAGATTTATGGACCTTTGGTCTGACCCAGCAAGGCTCTCTGCATTATGTCACAGCAAAGAGGTATGGTAGAACAAGGCACATCGCCTTACATCGTTGCTGATGGTGGAGTCCCTGTGGATCAACCGCTGGACGTGGCTGTCTATGCTGCTGCCAGAGGAGAATTTGGTGGCTGTTTGAGACTCCTTCTCCCGAAGCTTCACAATCACCTCGCAGGCTTTCCACTCGGCCATCACTTTCTGATACCTGAGCGCAATTTCCTCGTCAACCTTCAGAAAGGAAGGGGGGGAAAGGCTGTCAGGAAGTCATCTCTGGAAAGGCCTTGGGAAACCTCTGCAGGTTTGCATTTAAATATATATATATATTCTTTATTTTAAAAAAAATCAAAAGTACAAGTGCATAGAGTGAGATAAGACACACACAAAAAGAAGGAAACAAGAAATAGTATCCACGTAGAAAACAAGACAGAACAAATTAAAAATATATACTGTGCACATTACAAAAAAAGGGGGGGGTTCTGAAAGGTTTTCACAACAGGGAAAGCTGAGGCTCTTCAGACGATGCTGGACTACAACTCCCATCAGTCCCAGCCTGCCTGGCCAGTATTGAGGGATGATGGGAGTTGTAGTCCAGCAACCTCTGGAGAGCCACAGGTTCTCCACTCCTGCCCTAGACAACAACCTTAAGCCAAGTACCATTGTTAACACCATTGAAATTAACTCACAAGCTTTCTCAGAGGGCTTTAAATGAAGTCTTAACTTCTCCTCAGGTGCCTTTCAAATCTTCTGAAGTCTTCACTCTAGTCCAGGATCCACTGTTTCCATCACCACTGCGGCCTCAGCTCTCCCAAAAGTGACTGGGGGAGGCTTGCACGCCTCTCCTGCAGCAATTCTTAGCTTTTTCTCCCAAGTCAGAGATGGGAAGCCTGTGGCCTTCCAGAGATGGCTGGACTATAACAGGGCAGCCCGTCCCATTTCGCCGCCTGAGGCAAAACAGGAACATGCTGCCTCCTGCTACCTCAGCCCTGAGTCGCACAGTGGCAGCTTCCAGCAGAATCTCATTGAACGCCACTGCCGGCACTTTCCCTCACTTCTGTGGTGGCAGTGGCAGGTCAGGCGCCGACCCACAGGATTTTGCTGCCTCATGGACCAATTGGCCACGCTGATGGGAGTTTTGAGCCCGAAACGCCCCTGAATTATAAACTCGTCTTGTCCATGCGCACCCGAGGTTCTGGTGGGAGAGAAGGGGGCCCAGGGTTGGGCAACATAGCCAAATGAAAGCTTTCAGAACCCTACCTAAGAATCACTCTTTGACTTGCCACTAATCTTATCTTAGCTGCAAGAAAAAGACTTTGAGGAGGGGGCTAGCAGGCTGGGGAAAAGAGGCAAATTGTCCTCCTCCTCCAGACTTTATCTGCACACTTGTTTCTGGCCAAAAACCCCAAGGTCACGCTGACCTTGCAGCCTGCAGCTGTTCCCATTTCTCTCCTGGGACAGAAATGAGAAACTTCAGGACTCGGCAGATGATCATTCATTTGTCATTAGCATCTTAACCTCCGCCAGTGAGCTCTGGGTAGATTCTTCCTGTTGCACATCTATTGTCGATTATAACCATCGTTTGTCACTCCCGCCTAGGGAATAATTACATTTTGGTTCACCGTAGGGAGATGCTGGAGGGTTGCATACACATTGCACTTCCACTTGTATGTTGTTGTTATTGTTGTTGCTGCGAGCATTACCTGACATTTTCAGAAGGTACAATTAACATTATTTGGTTTTCAGGAGCAGTTCACGTGCTTTTTATATTTTAAACAATTCATGTTTTAAATCGCAACCCTGGAGATAAATATAAGCACAAGCTGGGTCTGCACAGCGACCCACACTTTTTGCTATTTTTATGGGTGCTGCTCAGAAGCAAATCCTCTACCTTATCTCTTGGGGGGAGGTAACCAGCAAGAAATCACCAAACCCACCTTAGTAGTCTGGTGTACCCTCAGGAAAAACAATTTCTACGTTACCTCCGGGGGGGGGGGTAAAGGTTTTGATGCCGAAAAATAACACAGTTCTCCTGTTGTTTATGTGGTTTTCTAATCAAACACAGATTTACCAAGCTAAATGTTATCCCATCACAAAAATAATGCCAGGTTTGAATTCCCCACACCCAAAAACCTAATTTTAAGACTCCTCACTGAAGCGGGTGGCACTGTGGGTTAAACCAGAGCCTAGGACTTGCTGATCAGAAGGTTGGCGGTTCAAATCCCCGCAACGGGGTGAGCTCCTGTTGCTCAGTCCCTGCTCCTGCCAACCTAGCAGTTCAAAATCACCTCAAGTGCAAGTAGATAAATAGGTAGCACTCTGTCGGGAAGGTAAACGGCGTTTCCGTGCGCTGCTCTGGTTCGCCAGAAGCGGCTTAGTCATGCTGGCCACATGACCCAGAAGCTGTACGCCGGCTCCCTCGGCCAATAAAGCGAGATGAGTGCTGCAACCCCAGAGTCGGTCATGACTGGACCTAATTGTCAGGAGTCCCTTTACCTTTACCTATAGGTTTTGCTCCCTAAAACGACATACCCTAATACACAACGAGGCGGCTTTGATAGGCCTGGTCTCTTCAGGGTACAGTCTTGTTCCTGGACTGTAACCCTTCAGACTGGAAGCAGAAGGTTTCTCTGCCCAACTTAGAGGTGCTGTGAGATGAACCTGGGGCGTTCTCTGTGCAGGGCTCTGAGACTGAGCCAGCAAGAAGCCACAATGAACTCCACACCCGGCTAGCATTAGCGCCAAAGTGATGTGCCAAGAAAGGCAGGGGCAGGACAAATTAGGAGGAAGGAGACTTGCCAAAAACCGTACAGCCAGGTTACCTGCCTGATGTCAATAGTCAGGGAGTTCCAAAGTGTAGGTGCTGCTTCTCTGAAAGATTGGGGGATAAAAAAAAAGAAAGAAGGGTGGGGCTGAAGGGCTACAGCCTTTGGGGTTGGGCTAGATGACCCTTGGGGTCCCTTCAAACTGTATGATTCTAACCCCTTTTGTATCTCAGTGGTTCCCATCCCTTGGGGGGTATTACCCAAGGGGTTGCCTAAGTGGTAAGGGGGCAGTGGGCGTAAATGACTCTCAGGGCTTTGAAAAGCTGTTATTGCTGGATCGAGGTCATCCATCTTGTTGAATTAATTAATTTAAATAGGTTTCAAATGGATTTTGAATAAATGTCCAGCTAATTGTCAGCGTTTTGTATTTTATTGCATCGTTATCTTCCTTAGTGGGTTGTGAAGAATGGAATTCTGAATAATGCTTTTAATAGGATTGTTGTTGTTGTTTAGTCGTTTAGTCGTGTCCGACTATTCGTGACCCCATGGACCAGAGCACGCCAGGCACTCCTGTCTTCCACTGCCTCCCGCGGTTTGGTCAGACTCATGCTGGCAGCTTCGAGAACACTGTCCAATCATCTTGTCTTCTGTCGCCCCCTTCTCCTTGTGCCCTCAATCTTTCCCAACATCAGGGTCTTTTCCAGGGAGTCTTCTCTTCTCATGAGGTGGCCAAAGTATTGGAGCCTCAGCTTCACGATCTGTCCTTCCAGTGAGCACTCAGGGCTGATTTCCTTAAGAATGGAGAGGTTTGATCTTCTTGCAGTTCATGGGACTCTCAAGAGTCTCCTCCAGCACCATAATTCAAAAGCATCAATTCTTCGGCGATCAGCCTTCTTTATGGTCCAGCTCTCACTTCCATACATCACTACTGGGAAAACCATAGCTTTAACTATACGGACCTTTGTTGGCAAGGTGATGTCTCTGCTTTTTAAGATGCTGTCTAGGTTTGTCATTGCTTTTCTCCCAAGAAGCAGGCGTCTTTTAATTTCCTGACCATGTCACCATCTGAAGTGATCATGGAACCCAAGAAAGTAAAATCTCTCACTGCCTCCATTTCTTCTTCCTTCTATTTGCCAGGAGGTGATGGGACCAGTGGCCATGATCTTAGTTTTTAATAGGATAGGGATGTGTTTATAGAACCAAGGGAATGGGGCACCAATATAGTTTGAGAACCACACTGCCTTATCTGGTGAACCTGCATCTAGGACCAAGCCTCCCCAGGGAAACCAAGGTTTGCCTTTTCTGTTGGTGCACACAGCATGGGATTGCTGGCAAAAGTTCTTCTGCAACCCTTTGTAATTCAAAATGCCCAGGGTGGAACTGAGAGCGCAATGGAGACACTTTGCCGTTGAACCTCCCTGTCTTAACAGCATCTTCAAGGAACACTCCTTTCCCCACACCCCCAAAAAGACCAGGTCAGTTATCAAGCATCTAAATATAACCTGAAGTACTCACCCGACCCATCTCCTTCTTGGTCATGCCAAACTTGTAGTGTCCCAGCAAGAACGGCCACACCTCCTTCCGAATGTCGTGCTGGACCCCACCATAGTAAACTCGCCGGAGGAGCTCCAACTCCTTGTAATTCTGAGCCAAAGAAAGGAGGGAGAGAGATTTGTTTTATTATTATTATTATGAAGACTATTACAATGAGTTAAAGTAGAAAAAGAAAGAAAAAGAATACATAAAACCTTTTAAAACAACATGACAGTAAAATATAATTAAAATTACTCTATAACATATACGTAAATGGATGAACTTACTGTTTCCCTCAAATATACATTGATTCCTGGGTCACAATAAATACTGTACTTTCCAAATATCATTACATTTTCCCACACATAATCTTTTGTCTGAAAGCGATCTGTTAATGGGCTGGCAAAAGTTGTCACATCTTCCATCCATTCACTGAAAGAGGCCACGTTTTCCTCTTTCCAATGTATCAATATCAATCTTTTTGCAGATGTAAGTGCACAGAGAATCCATTTAACTTGCCCGATTGCCAAACCCCATATATTAGGTATATAATTTAAGCTAATGCTAGCTTCTGGAAATTTTTAACTCTTTCCTCATTATCATAACAAAATAAAATAAAAAATCCTTCCAGTAGCACCTTGGAGACCAATGGTCTCTAAGGTGCTACTGGAAGGATTTTTTTTATTTTCTTTCGACTATGGCAGACCAACACAGCTACCTACCTGTAACTCATTATCATACTTATACAACCAAAAATTTTCTTCCAAAAATTTGCCAGCATCTAACACTGTATAAACGTGAGTTTCAAAGAAACATAGCTGCAGAAAAAAAACAATGCAGTGACCCCAAACTGAATGCTGAAATCCTGCACAGAGCAGGAACAAACTCCCTGCGTCATCAGCAAATGTGTGTGCTGAATTCGACTTTAGAATCGTAGAACTGTGGAGCTGGGACACTCAGAGTCATCTAGTTCAACCCCCTGCATTGCAGGGATCACAGCCACCTCCCACCTCTCCACCTGCCGCACACCTGGCTTGATGTGTGAGGCAGGTGGGCATGGTTTAGAGATGGGAAGGCCTAAGAAAAAATGTGAAGAATTTGGGGGGTGGGTCCTAATTTGAGCAGTGGGCCCAGAAAAAAAACCCAGAAGGGTGTGTGTGGCTAGTATTAATAATATTAATTTATTACGGTGATACCTCGGGTTACAGACGCTTCAGGTTACAGAGTCCGCTAACCCAGAAATAGTACCTCGGGTTAAGAACTTTGCTTCAGGATGAGAACAGAAATCGTGCTCCGGCAGCACAGCGGCAGTGGGAGGCCCCATTAGCTAAAGTGGTACCTCAGGTTAAGAACAGTTTCAGGTTAAGAACGGACCTCCAGAACAAATTAAGTTCTTAACCCAAGGTACCACTGTATTTATACCTTGCCCATCTGGCTGGGTTTCCCCAGCTACTCTGGGCAGCTCCGAACAGAATGGTGAGGCCTAGTGTGTCAAGTTTCATCCTTACTCTAAAGCAGTGTTTCCCAAACTTGGGTCTCCAGCTGAACTACAATTCCCATCATTCCTGACCGGCTAGCTAAGGATGATGGGAGTTGTAGTCCAACAAGAGCTGGACTCCCAACTTTGGGAAACACTGCTCTAGAGGATTTCTGGAGGACCTGCTGGGTCAGTGACTAAAAGGCTCTTCGGTGGAGGCTCTCTTCCACTCCTGGCTGTCTGGGGCTATCATTTTCCTGCCTTCCTTGGGAGCATCATGAGGCAACTGATAGAAAACAATATACAAGAGAAGATAGGCCTTAATCTGATTCAGCAACGTAATAAAAAAAAGGGGGGGACCCATCGACACTTAACCTGATTGCATCTCATAATGGTTTCTTAATGGCCTGTTATCATCAAGTGCATCTTCAATGGGCTCACGGCTATTTAAGCAAATTGATTTCAGAGAATCTGCCGCAGGATTTGAGTACCAACTCCATACATCAGGGCGGCCTGTGAGCATTTCTACTCAGGCGACAGACGCCATGGGCCAGAATCTTCCTGCTAAGACCAGGGGAGCCCTGCCAGGCCAGACGGCAACAAAATCCGCCCACTGCCATTTCCTTTGGTGGCCAGCCAGAGCCCGAGAGCAGGGCGCAAAAGCAACAGGCCTCTCATGCCGTCGACATCTTCTTCCCCGGCAACTGGTGCTCAGAGGTACACTGCCATGGCGCATGGAAGTTCGATTTCAGCTGTCAAGGGTGGGACTCGTCATCAGAGCCCTCCTCTGTGGATTTATCTACTTCCTTTTTAAGCTGTCTAAGCCACTTTGAAGCTTTTTGGGTTGTTGTTGTTTACAACTGAGTTTGTATGAATTTTACGAAATAGATCAATAAGCCGGTGGTCGTTGGCCACTTCCAAACTGTCTGCAAGGGAAAGTGGCCCTAGAGTTAAAGTCTCCCCACACCTGATTTTATAGATAGATGGACAGAATGGAAAGAGGGAAAAGCTATTTGTGCGCATGTGCACTACATATGGTGTGTTTCTGTGTGCGCATGCTTGAGATTCTTACTATATCAAGCAGCAGAGCATTTCTATAAAATCGATCAGTGCAGAGGGAAGCCTCCTACCTTCTTGTCCTTCTGATATTTGCTCCAGACCTCTTTCGTCAGGCCCCCCGTGGCACTTGTGGGTTTGTCCGGAGGGATGATGGTGTGGCTTACCAGGGCAGACAGGTGCGTCCGGACGGTGGACAGGTGTCGGCAGTAGGCGAGCCCTGAGTTCGAGGGGGAGGAGAGAGAAAAAGATGGTTAGCAGAGAACTGAACGACATGCCACTTTAAAGTTGAATGAGTGCTTCACACGCTTTTTAGAAAGTTCTTTAAAAGGGCAGGCACTGGTGTATGGGGGTGGTGGTGAGGGTTTTAACCCTTTCCCCCCAGTGTAGGTTAAGGAAAGTAGGGCGCCATACAGGGTTAACCTTTTCGACATGCAGGTATGGACCACAGAGAATGAAGAGGGGGAGAATTGTAACCCTTTCCCCATTCAGGTAAGGACCACAGTGTGCTGTAAGGGGAGGGTTGCAACTCTTTCCCCATGCACGTTAAGGGACACAGGAGGGCACAGAAAAGGGGGAGGGTTTTGATCCTTTCCCCAGATGCCGGTTAAGGACCACAGTGAACCAGGGGGAGGATTGTAACTCCTTCCCCACCCAGTACATGGGGAACAACAGTACATGGGGAAGAGGAAGGGCTTTTAAACCCCCTCTTTGATAATAATTTTATTAGTTTTCAATTACAGTCCAATAATAGCCTCATTTTAACAATACCAATATATAACACAATTATTAATACCAATCGTTCAAATACTGAATTATATAATTTAGATAAAGTGCCCCCCCCGCAAATGCTGGATTAGATGGTTTGATGATTTTCTTTATTTCTGCATTCCAAAATCTTATTAATTTCAATTACAATCCAGTCATCATCATAATCCCTCATACAACAACTGCAATATTAATAAACTTCTATTCGTGTGAACACATTAAATGATTTCTACAAGTACAAGTGAGGAACTCAAAACTAAATCCTTGTTCTTCCTGCGTGTGGCAATTATTCTGTCCGTGGTGTTTCTTCCTGGTCCTGTAAGATGTCTTTCCCCCAGCTGTTGCTGTTATCTGTCATGCCTTGGGCAGAGCTGATATCCCATTGTTGCTGATTTAAGAGGGGAAGGGCTTTTAAGGCCCTTCCCTATGCATTGCAGTACCACTGAATAAAAAGGCAAAGGTAAAAGTAAAGGATGCCTGGATGGTTAAGTCCAGTCAAAGGCAACTATGGGGTGCGGCGCTCATCTTGCTTTCAGGCTGA
The DNA here is from genome assembly GCF_965112155.1 of Podarcis liolepis. Lineage (NCBI taxonomy): Eukaryota > Metazoa > Chordata > Lepidosauria > Squamata > Lacertidae > Podarcis > Podarcis liolepis. The sequence goes on from NC_139567.1 coordinate 36,548,357, forward strand.
GGGAGCTGGCGTTTGTCCACAAACAGCTTTCTGGGTCATGTGGCCAGCATGACTAAACCACTTCTGGCCCAACGGGACACCGTGACGGAAACTAGAGCACACGGAAATGTTGTTTACCTTCCCGCCACAGCGGTACCTATTTATCTACTTGCACTGGTATGCTTTCGAACTGCTAGGTTTGTAGAAGCTGAGACAGAGGAATGGGAGCTCACCCCATCATGTGGATTCAAAATGCCGGCCTTCTGATCGGCAAGCCCAGGAGGCTCAGTGGTTTAGACCACAGCGCTATCTGCTCCCCTAAATATCACCCCTGAATATCACCCTATGTTCCAGCATGTTATTCGCTCCAGGAGAGAACTTTCCATTGGTACCCATTTCCCTCACAGGGCTGCAATTCCCAGAGCAGTTTAACCATCGATCCCTGGGGTCCTCTAGGAATCGTAGCTCTGAGAGAGAAAGAGGTCTCTTTCAAACATCGGAAGACTTATTTCCAGGCAAAACACGATACATCTCAATTGGGACAGCGGACTTACACCACCCCCACCCCCACTTGCAAACATGGGCTTTACTTACATCCATAGAAGGCTCTGGAAATAATCTGTTTCTTCATGCTTTGGCATAACATTTTTAGAGGGGTCCTGTTGAAAGGAATATCCAAAGGCTTTAAACTGACAAATGCACATGTTAAAATTTATTTTTAGAAGAAACTTCTCAACAACCTGACGAGAAGAGACGGGCTTGTTGCTGTCTCTTAGCCTGAAGTCCAGCTAGCAAAGTCCAGTGGTAACACCCGGGGCGGCCTGCACCCACCGCACCCCCCTTCCTCCGTCCCTGGGATTGACAACATTTCAATAGACTTGTGTGTCAGGTTTTTTTAGATTGTAAGCCTGAGTGCAGAGATGGTCCTAATAATGGATACAGTGGTACCTCGGGTTACAGACACTTCTGGTTAAATACGCTTCAGGTTACAGTTTCCGCTAACCCAGAAATAGTACCTCGGGTTAAGAACTTTGCTTAAGGATGAGAACGGAAATCGCGCGGCAGCGGGAGGCCCCATTAGCTAAAGTGGTACCTCAGTTTAAGAACAGTTCCAGGTTAAGAACGGACCTCTGGAACGAATTAAGTTCTTAACCCGAGGTACCACTGTATTTTAAACTGCTCTGGGAACTTTTTTTTTTTACTAAAGGGAGAGGGTGTAATCACCATAAGTAAATAAATAACAGAATGGTGCCTTCAGGTTAATTTTGCCTTCAGATTAATTTTCTGGATTGGCAGATTCCATAAAATAATCCTTTTTTGAAAATGAAATGAAATGATAAATGGAAGTGTTCACAGAAATTGCAGATGGCTTTAAATCTTAAAGGTCAGATTGCAGGTGGCTGCTGTAAATGAAATGAATTTATACACAGAGAAATGTACGTTATAAGCAAACGTTTAAATGTTCGATACGGAGATTTTAGAGATGATTCATACATTTATTTAAAGAAAATAGATGGCTATTCAATATATATCTCATCGTATCTTTGAAAATATATAGCTGCACTGTTAAAGGTTTTGTATTAAGGTGTCACAGGAATATCAAAAGGTTTATGTTGCATTATATGATATTCTTGTTAATATTTGTACTATCATTTAGAGTTCGCATGGTGCGTGTGATTTCTGTATTCATTTTTTTTTTGAAAAAAAAATTATTAGAAACAGAAAAAAGAAAAAAAATGCAGATGGCAAACACTGACCTAGAAGAATTTACAGAGGGGAAACCCTGTTGTTTTTTGCTGCAACAGACTTAAGAGTCTTGTGGAACCTTAAAGATGAACCTATTTATTATGGAATAAGCCAGGCACCCCCAAACTCGGCCCTCCAGATGTTTTGGGACTACAACTCCCATCATCCCTAGCTAACAGGACCAGTGGTCAGGGATGATGGGAATTGTAGTCCCAAAACATCTGGAGGGCTGAGTTTGGGGGTGCCTGGCACAAGCTTTTGTAGATTACAGTCTGGTTCATCAGATGCATGGTGCAGCTTCTGAGTTTATCATTGGAGGTGTGTGTGTTGTAAACAGTGAGGTTGAAAAGAAAGCACAGAGACAATGCTGATTATGTTAATTTTGCTTTTCCGTGTTCTCAACAGTTTTGTGATTTAACCCTTGTCAATCATGCGATTGCCGCCAAACCGTGCATGCTGGCAATGAGGGATGGAGGAGAGATTGATTTCAGTAGGCACTTAAAGCACAGATCTGTAAAATCTGCACTTTCCAAAGCAGTATGCAAACTGAAACGCCAACTATTCTTTGATATTTGCACTAACACAGAGAGCCCCCCAAAAGCAAGGTCAACACCTGAGCAATTCATTTCACCTGTCGTGGATGCAGGTGCAGCAGCTGGGAACGTCGTAAGGGGAGCTGCTGGTGGAGCACGAGAGGCAGGAGGACCCCTGGCTGCACGGGTCCAGTTGCCACGACAACAAGCTGGCCCCAAACCCCTGCATCTCTGACATGTCGCCGATATCTAGGCAAAAGAGAGAAATGGAGGGGAGGCGGGGGAGAGGGAGAAATATTTAGCGTGATATGAAGCCGCGGAGCAGATGATGCGTCCTTTGGGCTGAGATTTGACGGGGAGGGAAGAGGAGAAGTACGCTGCAAAGATTTGCAGTGTGCTTCCCCTCCGATACCCCCCCCCCCAAACCAACACCAACAAGTCGCAACACTTTGATTTCTCCCTGCTTCTGTTTTGCTCCATTTGGGGCAAATATAGCTAGAAAAAGAAAAAGAAAACATTGTGACTCTGATTCCGTAAGGCACAGTCAGCATGGTGCCCTTCCAGATGTGTTGGACTACAACTCCCATCACCCGCAGTCAGATGGCTCGTAGTCGGGGACGATGGGAGTTGTAGTCTGTGTCATCTGGAGGGCACCAGGCTGGGGAACCGCCACCCCTTTATTTCCCTCCCTCTTTTTAAACCGGATGATGCCTTTCATAAACGACTGGCTGTCAGCTCATCCATGATGTCCATTAAGGCAAATGGCTTGGGCCCAAACCAGGCGGCCGTACGGAAAACATGCAAGCAAGAGGCAGGTTGGCGAGGTTATCTCCCCACAGCTGCGCTTTCAGATTTTGGCAGGAAAGGGTTAGAAAATAAGAACGGAGGAGGAACTCCAAAACATGCAACTTGGCTAGCCGACACAGTGTGTATTCGCGTTCCCAAAAAGTGGCCTAATTCAGGGTGGGGTTGGAGCAGTTAATGGATTCAGCCATTATTGCAACAGAAAGTGTTAACAGAAAGGTATATGGGTTGGAACGGAGAATGTGGTTAGTGTTATCCAAAAGAGAGAGAGGAGAGAGGTTATGTTCATGCTATAGAAGCCAAACTCCATTAAAGCAAAAGCGAGCAGGGAGGATAAAAAATGCTCTTCACCTTAATTCTTCAGGAAGGAGCTGAACAAGCCAGTATTTATGGCAACTTCCCCCACCCCAAATCCATTTGGCCAACCAATCTTAAAGGGGTGGGGAGTGTGGTTTGGGTTTTTCCTCCCCTTCTCCCCCCACCCCTCCACAAGACAAGGAAAAGACAGCTTTGGAAGGTCTTTATTGATTAAAAGAAACCGTATCCTTTTAAGGTGAACCCCACAGAACCTAAGGATTCAGATGAAAGGTACCAGAACTGGTGAAGAATTAGAGTGAACAGCATCTTCAGAAACGAGAGCTCATTTTTGTTTTGTTTTTGCTTTTTGCTTTTCGTTTTAAATCGGGTTTCCGCAAATCTTCCTGATCAATGGCCAGATTTTCAGCCGCATGCAAGAAATGTCAAAAGGGGGTGGCAAGGAACTCAAAAGCAAAATGGAGAGCGAGGTGGGTGCAAGAGTGCTGTCATTATGCTGTCCAGAGGAATGGTCAAGGCGCCAGGGGTAGGCTGGGTAAGGAGAGACTCTGGACTTCAAGGTCTTATGGCGTCTGCTTAAGTAATGTGCACTGGTTGGCAGAACAACCTGTCAGTTTCCTCATCCTTGGTTCCCTTGTAGCAGGGAAGAGGAGGGAGACAAAACTAGCATGAGTTGGCTCTGCCTGTCATTGGCTCTTGCGCCACCTACTGTTGGGCTCCTTGCCTTCTGTCCCATCATTTCCAATGTGCACTGGGCTCCTCTATAAACATTCCCCGTACACTGAAAACTAGGAAGTCAGGGAGACTTAGTCTTCTTCCTGACATGCTAATTTTATATGTGCATGGATTTTCTTCCGTTTATCCCTAATAAATCATGTTCCTGATACTATAGATTTATTTATTTATGAGAGAGAGAGAGACTGACTTTGGGGAAATTTCTTTAAAAAAATATTTATTTTGCTTGTTTGCAATCAGATTTATTTCCCGCATTTTCCTCTCTCCAAAGAGAGATAAGCAAAGTGGCTATAGAAAGCCTGCAGGACAAAACAAAAAATAACCCAATTTAAAATGAGGTAGAAGTATGGCAGTCCTGGCTGCCAATGTTGCTACTTTTCGGGTGTTTTGGAGTGCCCCACCATCAGCTCTATGGAGGATGTGTGTTCTGGATGCCACGTGGCTCTTGCGCACATGCACGTAGGTGTGTGGAGCTATTGACATGTAGGTGCACATGGGGGTTGGACTAGATGACCCTCAGGGTCCCTTCCAACTCTACAATTCTATGATTCCATGCCCTTGCTCATTCAGACAGCAAATGTTGCTGACCGAGTGCGCTGGAGTGACAAAGCACCAGGCCATAGGAGGACAAAGAAACCTCAGTCCTGGGAGTGGGGCAGGGGGGAGAGAAATGTGGCCCTCCAAGCTTCTCCGTTCGGCCCTGAGAACTCAAACCAGGCCACACCCTTCACTGGCCCTACTTCACATCACCCCTGTGTGTTTTCTGCCTGGCTGGGATGTGTCTTTGAACTCTTGATCATGCCTGTTACTTGCCTGCATGCAGGAGGGTATATCTGTAGAAACTAGCCCACTGTATAACAGGTAGCATGACTGCCTGTCGCTCCACCCCCCTTTACCTCTGGCCACGCCCACCATGCACATTTGGCCCCCAGAGGTGAATGAGGCCCTCAGGCTACAAATGGTCCCCCATCCGTGTTGGAATAGGATGGGAGGACAGAGGCTCGGGCTTTGATCTGGCGCCCCAATTGCCTTCTTCACCGTTTTGCATCCGCCCAGATACCAGTTGTCGGAGCCAGACTGTGGACAGATTCAGACATGCGGTAATGGTTGTTATGGTTCTGGACACTCAAGAGTTAACACTCCAGAAATGTTCTTATTAACTGGGTGCACTGCCCACGCGATCCGGGCATTTCCCTTTGATCTGAGCTCTCTCTGGAGAGCAGTCTGTCTGAGAATGTGAGCAAGGTAGTTTCTTTTTTGTTAGAGACAGAAAGCTGCGAACATGCAGCTGGATTCTGTAGGTTTTCTTTTCTGTTTGTTATGCTCCTAAATAAAGAGTGTTAAAATAGAAGCACTGGTGTCGAGCTGAGTTATTGAAGACACCACGTCGACACAGACAAGCCATTTTACGCGGCGTGTGAACTCTGCTATTATCCGGCAACTGAGAAGAGTGGCAGCGCGCGAGTGGAAGCGTGTGGGCGCCATTGAAGGTTGTCGGAGTGGCAATAAATTCAGATTTATTGCACGGCCGTTGCAGCAGACTCAGTGGGTCAAAGGGTTTACGGCCCACAAACTTTAACAATGGTTTTCCTGGAGTGGAAACTGGAGACCTGCGTGCCACCATCTTTGGCAGGGGTGGGAAACTTGCGACCCTCCAGATCTTGCTGTGATACAACTCCCATCGCCTTTGGTTCGTTTGCTATGGGTGTTGGGAGTCCATCTGGAGGGTTGCAGCTTCACCACCTACAGTATAAGCCTGGGCTTTGATTAATGCTGGAACGAGAAAAGGCATTTGACCCCCAAAAAAGGCTCGACTCCAAGTATTTATATCAGGCCTGACCAATCTGGAGGCTTCACATAGGCTGCCAATCAGGAGGCCCAATGTTATACCCGCAGTTCCCTTGTCCGCCTGAAGAGGCCTTTGCACACACCACCTTAGAGGCATGGGCAGGAATTTGGAGGGGCAGAGGGACAGCAAAGTAAACCCTACAAACATAATAACATAACATAACATAACATAACATAACATAACATAACATAACATAACATAACATAACATAACATAACATAACATAACATAACATAACATAACATAACATAACAACAACATAACATAATGAAAAAGGAAGGAACAGGCAAGTTGCTCTCTAAAGAAATTACAAACACACACATTTTGCCTGTCATCTCAGGTTCGACAAATGCGAGAAACCTTGTTTTAAAAAAGGAAAACTGGGATTGTAGGGATTATGGGTTGCCCAGCAGGATGGGGGCAACTATCCCCTTCTTCACTGCCACCCCACTGTGGACAGCCATGTCTTCAAGCTTTTTTGGTTCAAGGTCCCTGAGTACTGAGCGCAGACTACCATCTAAGCCAGACTTTCTCAACTTGTGGGTCCCCAGATGTTGTTGAACTACAACTCCCATCACCCCTAGCTAGCAAGGCCAGAGCTCAGGGATGATGGGAGTTGTAGTCCAACAACATCTGGGGACCCACAGGTTGAGAACTGCTGATATAAGCAGAGAAGAGAAAGGAGTTAGTGACTGTTTGTAACGGAAACAGGGGACAAAAGAGCCACTGGTCTCTTCGGTTTCCCTTTTTCCAAGATGGCCTCCTTGCAATTCCTCTGACCCGGAAGAATGAGCATCAAGGCTGCAGCAATGCCAGCACCATTGCACGTTGCGTGTGAGTGTGAGAAAGTATGTTTTGCTCTGGAGCTGCCAGGGGGTGGGGATGAAGAGGGAGTGGGGTTGCGGGGGGAGAAGGATAAAAACCTTTCATCCTTTTAGGATCTGTGAGGTTCCGATTGCAGATCATGGATAGCATTGCGTGCAGCTTGTCTTCGTCGTCCTCGTCATCGTCGACGGAGGCAGAGCGGCTGGCAGCTAAGTGGTGGTAGTTAATAGTTACTGCTCAAAGAAAATAGTGAAAGAGGAATAAGAAAAACAAAACGGGCATTGGGATCCACCAGTCAAGCTTTGAAAGGACATGTCTGAAGCAAAGGGAACCGGGTCCTCCCCTCCACAAGGGGGCAAACACAAGATTCTGACATCATGGATTGGTAGGAAGGTCACCTTCCAACCAAAGGCCCATTCATCCATTCCTAAGAGCCAAGCATGAACGGCGCAACAGCTGGGGTTGGTGCTTCCAAAAGCTGTTGAAAGTTGGCTTGCCTACTCAGCCAGTCAAGGAAGACTGCACACAACTGTATGCTTTCCCCCACCCTCAATGTCACAAACAACCTTCCAGAATCACAGATTTGTAGAGTTGGAAGGGACCACAACACCCTCTAGTCCAACCCCCTGCAATTAAGGAATCTCAGCTAACACATCCATGGCATGATGAATCATTGGACTACAACTCCCATCATCCCTAGTCACTAACCATGCTGGCTGGGATTGTTGATTTTGGGAGTCCATCTGCATCTGGAGGGTTCCAGGTTCTCACTCCCTGCGGTAGATCCTTCCATTTTATTTTATTTTTATTTTTAAAAAGAGAGACGCACGCTACCAATGACTGCATTGAATGCTACAACTCACAATTTTCTGTACGTGATAATTTCTCATGGAAAATCAAATGCAATGCCAATTTGCTGGTAAGTCTCTCTATCTCTTTTTTTAGACTAATTGGGTTTTTATTGTATCATATGTTGAAAACTCTTAATAAAATTGATATAAAAATAGAAGGCCACAGGTTCCCCATCCCTGACCCTGATGATAGTTCATTAATTATTATTTTTTAATGGCACTGTATTTTATGGTGTGATCTATTTTTACGTTACCTCGAGGGCAATTTAAGCCAAAAAGGAACGGTGCGAATGTTCTAAATAGGATTAAGAACTTCAAGGAAATCCCCAATGTCGCCGCTACCAAAGAAATTACCGTCCTCTACGGAAAATGAAAAATCAAAACAAAGGAGTTTCTTACTGTTGTCGTGCCTATGGCCTGGGTAAATGATCCTGAAGACGTAATCTGCAGCCGTCTCCATAGCCACTGGCATTTCTTCCAGATCCACAGACCTGTTGTGGGTGTTCCGTTTCCGGAGTTTGGGGAAAACTTTGCCCTACAATGTAAAACAGGGCAATCCGACAGGATGTAACTCACAGAGAGGCTGTAGTAGAGAGTTCTAAATCGCTCTCTAATGACACTAGATCTCAAGGGGTTACCCAACAAAGCAGTAACTCCAGGGCAGGCCAAAGGAGGACTTCCTTGCAAGATGTAGAAGTCAATTGCCGGAAGAGGTGGCTAATGGAGCAGGGCGGTGTCTTTATCAATGGCTAAGATGAAACCTCCATGTTCAGAGGCAGTCTATCAGCGAGTACCAGTTGCTAAGGAGCAGCAACTATCGTAGAGGGCAATATAACCTTCAAGACCTGATTGGGGGCTTCTGAAGAGCATTCGGCTGGCCACTATGAGAATAGGCTTCTAGCTTAGATGGCACTTTTGTGCAATCTAGCAGGGCTCTTTTTGGCCTCTCATGGAGAAGGAGGAATGGTCTATCTTGCTCCGGCAATTTCTGATGTGCAAGAGGGGGCGTGCCATCAGTTATACAGCCATAATGGCACCCCCACACACGAACACACAAAGGTCTGGGAAGGCTTGGAAATCCTGGGGTTTGCCGATTGCATTCTCCAACAGTCCAAAGAGGACCGAGAATGTTCAGAATGCTGACTAACTGCGGGTGGTGGACTGGACTGGATATCCTGGAAAAGGGCACAGCTGGGTGTCTGGCTCCCAGGCAGCAGCACTCCACCCTCCAGTGGAGCCGTTCTCAGCAGCTGCTTGCCAAAATACAACCTCCCCCTTCATGAAATATAACCGAGTACTAGTTGGTTGGGTGAGGTGCATAGCCGTCGAGAGCTGGGAAGCATATGGTTGGTCGAGACTGGAAGAGAGACCCTGATTGGACACAGCAGAGTGAGGGACTGGGCCACCTATCAATTGCCGCTTGAAATTAAACAATGGAGGTATAAGCAAGCTTTGAAGGCCCAACAGGGAGCCGATTGCTGGGCCTGCAAAGCACCTCGCACAGCTCATGGGGACTCTGCATGGATCCCTACAGGTGCCGCTGATAGATGGGGAGCCTGAGACTCTACAGATGCTCCTGGACTACAACTCCCATCATCCCTCTCCATCAGCCATGCTGGCTGCTGTGGCTGATGGGAACTGGAGTCCAGTGACATCACGAGGGCTGGAGGTTACCCATTACTGTCCTGTCAGGTCCATATGGAAGGCGTTATTTGCCAGGCTAGAGGGCTTACCTTTCCCTGCTGGGACCACAGTGGAGGCTCCAACTGTCCACGGGGCAGAAGGCCGTTTTCAAGGCAAGAGAGGAAGGCAAGGAGGTGTCCGCCAGGCGGGAAGTGAAGCGGGGGCCGTTGGATGCCATCTTGGCTCACCAGAACCAGCGTCCCCCCTCGCTCTGCTGCAGGAATGAATATGCCTCAATGTTAGCTCTGTTTACGTAAGTCAAGAGGAATCTAAGTAGAGTGGTTAATGTGGGGGGGAAACCTGGCACATTCCTACCAGGCCTCAGGGAGAATGTGCACATAATCTTTCCATGAAGCACATTTCCTGGTCAGTATTCATAATTCCCAACAGGCTTTGGAGAACGTGCATATTGCGACTGAATTTTGTACATTCTCTTGTCATTGTGCATAATCCCCAACAAGCCTTGGAGAATGTGCATAAGTGTTTGACCTCCCTGGGGTGCAAGCCTGGGCAGTGTGTATGGAGGTCCTGGGCTGCCCAGACGACAAGACCCCACCTCTCACCCTCAATGATGTGCATATTGTGACTGAATTTTGTACATCTCTGGGCAATATGCATTTTCTCCAGTCAATGGGAAGGTGTGTTGTGGGCCATGTAAGACTAGGCAGCGGAACAGCAGCAGCCTGAGGAGTGAAGACTGCACACTGCTGAACAAGAAATTGGAAAAGGTGGCATGTGTCTTGGGGAATCTGCATACTGACCGGAGAAAGTGCATATGGTCCAGAGATTCCCCAGATTCCCCATGAGTAAGAGCGTATGATGCTTACGTTGCTGATGGCAGTGGATGCACACGATTTGGCTAAATGGCACAATCAAGGCATAGTCCCAGTAGATGCTGAACGCATGTAATAAGATAAACAAATAGAAATACAAGAGGTGATCATTTCTTCAAGGCCCTGTCAACCCAACATAAATTTGTTTAATTACTAAAAAAAAAAAAAAGGATTGTCCAGTAGCACCTTAGAGAACAACTAAGCTTGTTCTGGGTATAAGCTTTCGTGTGCATGCACACTTCTTCAGATACTTGTTTAATTACTGTCTGATTGATTGGCTAATAATTGAAGCTTTTGTCAAGGCAACGCACAACACACAAAATTAGTATCAGCACAAAGCACCCACTTTGGGGCTAGAGGGGTTTTGCACATGCCCCTCTCTGCCCTCTGCCCAGGTGAGAAAGAGGCAGTATCAGGGTTCAAAGACACAGCCTAGCCTAGGGAGCAACAAAGCAGAGCCAGGGAGGGGTGTGGCCTGCAAAGAGATCTGAAGGCCAGTGTCAAAGTGCGACCCAGCAGTAAATCACACCATTCAAAGCTGAAGTTAACTCTTTATTAGCAGAAGCAAGATCTTCCCAGATTTGTCAGAAGATCAAGCAGCTCATTCCTAGTAGTCTTACTCCATGAAAATCAGAGACTAAAGGCCTCCACCTCCCACACCTGTTTATGTCTCCTCCTCTCCAGGACCTTCCCCAAGCAATCAGAGACTGTGCCTGCATGTAGCCTGCCACCCATTTCAGCCCTCTTCTGGTTCTGGGAGACTAGGGGGAAGGGGAGCTTGTCGCAACAGGAAGGAGAGACACCAGGGTCTCTTCACCAGCCAGACTCCCCTCTGCCTCTTGACCTCCCTGCTCTCCTGCTTCAGCTTCTGCCTCTGATTCTGGACTTCCCTCTACCACCGATTCTCCCCGCTCACTAAGCCCTGTTACCCCTCATCTTCCGAAACCACCTCCTCTTCCCAGTCTTCTCCCTCTTCTCCCTCACTGTCAGCCTACGACCACTCCCTGGGCTCTGAGTCTTCTTCCCTTGGGAGTTCCCCAGCTGGTTCCTTTCACCATTCCTAGGTGTCCAGCCAGTCTGTGACAGCCGGGCAGAGAGCCCTGGGAGGACCACATCTGCACACTCCCCTCCCAGGCCTGAGGTTCCCCAATGATGCATTGCAGCGAATGGGGCGCTTGCCCCAAACAAGCACAGTCTGCTCTCAGCCAGCCCCCCGCCTGCCAGACTTCTTTCTTACACCCAGCAGTCGCAAGGGCCACTACTGCGTCTTACCTTTTCTCAAGCTCCGAGTCCCCCAGCGCCCCATTCATGAGCTGGTTTGGCGTCCATTTCAGAGTCAGGGAATCGGCCGACTGGTGGAGAGACAGGTAGCCAGGGATGGCTTCCATGTCATCTTTCTGTTTGGGAAGCCGGCCAAATAATAAGGAGAAGAAACGGTTTAGGACAAATGTAGGAGAAAGAGAGCAACACTGTGTACCGCAAAAACGAGAAGAGCGCTGGTCAGCCCAGGCACTGAGGTCCAGCTCCGAGGGTCTTCTGGCGGTTCCCTCACTGTGAGAAGTGAGGTTACAGGGAACCAGGCAGAGGGCCTTCTTGGTAGTGGCGCCCGCCCTGTGAATCGCCCTCCCATCAGATGTCAAGGAAATAAACAACTATCTGACTTTTAGAAGACGTCTGAAGGCAGCCCTGTTTAGGGAAGTTTTTAACATTTGATGTGCTATTGTGCTTTCATATTCTGTTGGGAGCCGACCAGAGTGGCTGGGGAAACTCAGTCAGATAGGCAGGGAATAGATAATAAATTATTATAGTATTATTATTACTGGGGACACTGTTTCTGCACATCCCATCCCCAAAGGGCCTCAAACCTTTCAACAGCACGGCTTTGAACTGGAAAGAAACTGGGAGCAGGCGAGGCCCTGGGCTGCACATCAGAAAGCAGGCAGAGAAAAGTCTTTTGCTCCCTCTCTCATAGCACTAGAACATTTTCCTCCAATAATTGATCTAATCTTCTATTAACGCCATCCAAGCCATTAGTCATTGCTGCCTCCTCTGGGAGAGAGTCCCGCAATTTAACTATGCCCTGACTGTGCAAAGAAGGACTTTATTTCATCAGTCCTGAATCTCCCAACATCCAGCTTCCATAGATGTCCCACCAATTCTATTGTAAGGAGAGAGGGAGGTATAATGTTTCTCTGTTGCTTGTCCTTAACTTCGAATGAACAGCCAGCTTCTAGGCAGCTGTGAAGGATCAGTAAGGCTGCGAGATGTCCTGTTGAGCACAGCAAAGAGACAGAGAGCGAGGGAGAGGAAAGGGGACCAAAAATAGGAGACGTGTGATGTCGAAGCCGGGGTCTCCTTGACCCAGGTACCTAGATGTAAATGAAGCCAACATTCTGGCCTTCCCTTCATTGACTTGCACGAATTGGTGACTCATCGCAATGCTTCCAACCCTCTCTGTCTTGTTTGTGACTCATGTCTTTAAATGAATTCCCTTGTCAGTGTCCACTTCATATCTTTTAATTCTGACGTGAAGCGGCACATGTCCCCAGCTGGCTTGTGATGATGCACTTAACAGCCAAGATTCTGGAGAGATCGTGATATTGGCAAACGAGGTGAATAAATATACACCCCTCGCCAGACTCTTTTCTCTCCTTCAGTACATTATTGGGATTATCAAGGCAACAGGCTAAAAGTGACTTACCTTGGGTTCATCTGCACTGCACATTTAAAGCAGTATCATACCACTCTGAACAGTCATGGCCTGCCCTTGAGAATCCTGGGAACTGTAGTTTGTTGAGGGTGCTGAGAGTTGCAAGGAGGCCCCTATTCCCCTCCCAGAGCTACAATTCCCAGAGATTCCCGTGGAGAGCTATTTGGGTGAAGGCCCAGCTGCTTAAAGGGGTTTGATACTGCTTTAAAGGTACAGCAGGGCTGGGCAACATCTGGTTTCCAGCATTGCGATATATCAGCAGCTAAATACGCGATATGCTGATACGGTGGTTCTTGAATGTCTTAGTTGATGAACAAATTGGCTTCCGAGCGCTGAAAACCCGGAAGTAAGTGTTCCAGTTTTCAAACGTTTATCAGAAGCCAAACGTCCGACGCAGCTTCCGCTTGAGTGTAGGAAGCTCCTGCAGCCAATCGGAAACCGCGCTTTGGTTTTCGAATGGTTTCGGGAGTCAAATGGACTTCTGGAATGGATTAAGTTTAAGAACCAAGGTTCCACTGTATATCACAGTATGGAATGTATCTCAACTGCTTCTTTCACTCTACCTTAGGGGAGGAAGAAGCAGCTGAGATAAATCACCCAGCCCTACTGAACAAGCCCCCATACCTCTCTCTAGCTCACGCAAGTCGGGGGCAGGATCTGTATGGGGGCTTGCTGCATGGGGGCTGGGAACAGAAGCAGGATTCCTGGCACGGTTTCCTCTTTCTAACACCAATATGAAACGTCACCCCAGGCAGATGTGCTCCTCTGCCCCACGCCACACGATCCAAGCACTTACGGGCTGAACCAGGACGTTGTTCTTTCCATACAGCAAGTGCGTCCGGGAATTCTGGTGCAACGACTCGACGTAATCTCTAGCCGAGGCAGCAAAGCGATCCTCCGACATGCTTCCGCTGGAGTGCCGTTTCCGTATCTGGGGTGGGGAAAACACATAAGGATACCGTTGCGTTGGCTGCAATGGGCAACTGTGAATAACCTCCTGCTTTGTTGAGAGAGGCGGCCTCACATTATTTATGTTTTCATTGTTAAGTTGTGGTTATTCCTTGGCTTTACCCTAACCCAGGGTTTCCCAAGCTTGTGTCTCCAGTTGTTGTTTTTTTGGACTATAAGTCCCAACATCCCTTGCTAGCCATCGCCTGATCCTGTCCCCCTGGCCATGCTGGTTCAATGGGCAATGGTGATACAAGACACCAAAGAGAAGTGCCCTTTTCTGGGGTGGGAGAAACAACAAAAGCTTCGCCCCATATTAGATTTCCGAAAAAGGAACAGCGTCACATTTCGCAGCAAGGCCGCCATCTGAATTCCTCAGAAGGAAATCCTATTGATTTTGATGGGCTTCACTGTCCAAGGAAGAGTATTCAGAAGTCCAGATATTTTAGTGTTCAGTTTTATGCTTTTGTAATTAATAATAATAATAATAATAATAATAGCATGCCACCCATCTTCTAAATCTCTGAAAGTCATCAAGAGTGCATATTTTGTGACTTTCAGAGATTTAGAAGATTTCTGTTTATTTGGTTTTGCAGAGAGTGCCTATTTCATATATTTCATATTGTTCAGTGTTCTGTATAGATTATATAAAGTGTTTATATTGACATTACATTGTGGTACTTGGTCATCATGTTGCCTTTGGATATTACTTATCCCTATATGGAACAGATGCACATTTCTTTCCAGCTCTACAATTCAATGATTCTATAGTATTTACAGTCTGAGGGGCGGGGGCCCCTAAGGAGTCCCACTACACTTCCAAGGATTCGTGGGGTAGAGCTGTGCTTCAAAAGTGCCCAAAACATACAGTGTGCATGCGGCCTAAATGGGTTATAACCACGTTTGCCACACCCTTCCAGATATTCTGGACCTCAGCTCCCATCATCTGGCTGGGCCTGATGGAAGCTATAGCCTCAAAACATCTGAAGGGCCATGGAATGGAAAAGGCTGCGCTGCCACATCAGGGAGAAAAAAGGACCCACTCCTAACGCCGGTCGTTTGGACGGAGAATCTTGCCGGCCGTGGGCTCCGTGGATGCGATGCCGTTGGACCAGTTCGTCGGCCGAGGGGTCTGTCCAGAAGTGGTCGGCTGTTTTCAGCTTGGTGTATTCCAGGGCACAGGGTCCAACTGAGAACAGACCAGAGAGAGAGAGAGAATGGAATTGGGAAACTCATTTGGGGTGGAAGAAAGCCAGTAGCTTCTCCTCAGCTAAAGAGATCTAAGCCAGTGATGGGGGCTCCAGATGTTGTGAGACTCCCAACGTCCATCAACCTTGACTACTGGGCCATACTGGCTGGGGCTGGTGGGATCTGGAGTACAATGACGTCTGGAGGACCTCATCCCTGGTCTAAAGGAAGAGGCAAATAAGTTGTTTCCCAGGTTATCTCAAATTTGGGTACTGCTTGATTTCCAGTGGCGGAAGAGCAACATCTTTACTTTTCACTCAGGGAAACTCTTCATCAATCAGGGTGGCAGGAGCTTCTTGGTGGTGGCCCTCAGATTACACAACTAATTGCCTGTGGACGTCTGCCAAATCCAGCATCTTGGCCCTTGGCAAAACAGGATTTAAGTACCTATCAGCCTTTATATCAGGGACAGCTAATAGTGGTGCCCTTCAGCTGCTGTGGACTACAACTCCCAGCATCCCTAACCACTGGCCATGCTACCTGGGGCTGATGGGAGTTGGAGTCCAACGATGTCTAGAGAGTCACAGGTTCCCCTACCCAGACCCAGCTCCATAGAACATATAACCCACTCCTCTTTTACCAGGAAAGGAAAATTGGGATTTTTAAATTGTTGATGCTGATGCCAAAAGCTTAGCCGTGCCTCAGATAGAGCCCATCACTTCACGAAACCTCCTCTCCCTTCCTCTCCCCGAATCCTTGCTCCTTCCTTTGGTGCAATAGCATCACGTTTCTTGACTCATGTTCATTATCTGTGCAAACGCCTTTTCGGCGAACCACATGGGGACTGTCAAAACAGCGCTCTTCCAAAGCACACAGAAATAACATTTGAAAGATGCTCACCCAGCAGGCAAGCCAAGATGGGCCCACAGACCGGATCTGCCAGCAGAGCTTCTCTCTCGTAATATTTGCTGGAAGAGAGAAACCACACAAAACGACCGGCGATAAAATAACATTTACCTTTCAATGAAAAAAAGGAGCACGGGCGTTAATGAAGTTTGCCGTGCGGAGGAGAGAGAGGCGCTCTTCCGGTTATTATTATTTAAACACAGGACACGTTTTGAAAGGAGCGGAGCCTGAAACAAAAAAAAAGCAGGGCTGGCTTTCTCACACAGGGGTCCCTGCCTTATATACCCTGGCAAAGCATTTGCTCCTTGAGCCTAGGGTTGCCTGCTCTGACTGGCAGCCGTTCTCCAGGCCAAAGCGGAGGCTGGTGCCTTACGGCAAATGGGAGGTCTGCCCCACCAACCTCAGTTTGCCCTCATACTTCTTAGCTCAGCTGCTTAGAGCAGGCATAGGCAACCTCGGCCCTCCGGGCATTTTGGGACTACAATTCCCATCATCCCTGACCACTGGTCCTGTTAGCTAAGGATCATGGGAGTTGTAGTGCCAAAACATCTGGAGGGCCGAGGTCGCCTATGCCTGGCTTAGAGCGTGGGTGCTGATAATGCCAAGGCTCTATCCCTGCATATTCCTGTATCGCAGGTGGTTGGACCTGATGATCCTCAGGGTCCCTTCCGTCTAAAAGGTAAAGGTAAAGGGACCCCTGACCATTAGGTCCAGTCGTGGCCGACTCTGGGGTTGCGGCGCTCATCTCTTTATTGGCCGAGGGAGCCAGCGTACAGCTTCCGGGTCATGTGGCCAGCATGACTAAGCCGCTTCTGGCGAACCAGAGC
Organism: Podarcis liolepis; assembly: GCF_965112155.1. NCBI lineage: Eukaryota > Metazoa > Chordata > Lepidosauria > Squamata > Lacertidae > Podarcis > Podarcis liolepis. Next base: position 36,565,089 of record NC_139567.1, read on the forward strand.
AGCACACCCGGAAACGCCGTTTACCTTTCCGCTGGAGTGGTACCTATTTATCTACTTGCACTCTGGCGTGCTTTCGAACTGCTAGGTTGGCAGGAGCAGGGACCGAGCAATGGAGCTCACCCCGTCGCAGGGATTCGAACCGCCGACCTTCTGACCGGCAAGTCCTAGGCTCTGTGGTTTAACCCACAGCGCCACCCGCGTCCCCCCTTCTGCCTACAATTCTACATCCCTCTGATTCTATGGTGGGAATGGTGGCATTTCACCACTAGAGGGAACAGGAGTCCTCACTCTTTCCCCTAAGAGCGCTGATGTCATTCCCACCGCCCAGGAATATTTTCCTGGTTTTAAAAAAAGAAGCAGTGGGCTGCCTTTGCAACTCGGTGGCCTGCCTTGGCTGCTGCCCATAAGACCATTTTTTTACAAAAATGAAAGAGGCAGCATCAGCATTTGTTCATACAGACTCGGGGGCACAGCACACAGGAGCCTCTCTTGAAGGCATATTGTTAACACAGAGAGGGAACTGGTGCAACGAAAGCCAGCTGCTCTGCATCGACCGGTGAGAAGGAAAGCATCGTCTCTAGTTCCAGGTGTGCTGCTATTGATACACAAAGATTATGCCCAATGCTAGAATAAAAGAAGTGTTTAAAAAAAATCTAATCTAAAAAGAAACAGGAGCAAAGAGAAGAGAAGCAAGATGGAAAAAAGAAACAGAAGAACAGAAAATAAAATAGAAAGAAAGAAAGAAAGAAAGAAAGAAAGATAGATAGATAGATGATAGACAGATGATAGATTAGATAGATGGATAGATGATAGATAGATATAGATAGATAGATAGATAGATAGATGATAGATGATAGATGATAGATGATAGATAGATATAGATATAGATATAGATATAGATATAGATATAGATATAGATATAGATATAGATATAGATATAGATATAGATATAGATATAGATATAGATATAGATAGATAGATAGATAGATACATGATAGATATAGATAGATGGATAGACAGACAGACAGATAGATATATAGATAGATGATAGACAGATAGATATAGATATAGATATAGATATAGATATAGATATAGATATAGATATAGATATAGATATAGATATAGATATAGATATAGATATAGATATAGATATAGATATAGATATAGATACATGATAGTCAGATGATAGATAGATAGACAGACAGACAGATACAGATTAGATAGATGAAAGAAAGAAAGAAAGAAAGAAAGAAAGAAAGAAAGAAAGAAAGAAAGACTCAGAGTTGTGATTTTAATTTGTTTTAACTGTTTTTAACATTGCTTTTTAAATTAATATGGTCCATTCTGGAGTCTTAGGGTAAAAGATGGGCAATAAATCAAAATTATTACTAATGACGAGAGAGCCTCCATTCATTGCTCTGCCCACTAGTGGCACGTGGCCTTCGGAACGTTGCCCAGAAAGGAATGCAACCCTCAGGCTGAAAAAGCCCCTCCCCCCAAGCCATTGAAAGCTTTTTTTATAAGGACAGCATGCGCCACTCGTGGCTCTCTTTCCTTTTGCTCGTCCCTTACCTGCAGTTGTCCACCACGTACTGCACAATCTTGTCCAGCACCCTTTCGATCAGAGCGGTGCGAACCCAGATGTGCTTGACGGCTTGTGGGGTCAGGGCAGGGGCTTTGCTCGTGGTGGACGTCTGCCTCTTGAGGGATTCCTGGCCAGCTGGCTGACTTTTCCTGCTAAAGAGAAATAAAGAAAGCCCAAAAACTCTCAAAACAGAGAGAGTTTAAAAGCTTCATCGCAAACACGGTTTAATTTGTCTGGAGAGGGACTGACAACTCTGTGCCCGCCCCAAATGCAAGGCCTGCATTCCTCAAAGGGGTCACTTCTGGGGGGAGAGCACCTATAAATGGCTGGTAGCCATTGACAGCCTTGTCCCTGGTTTTGTCTAATCATCTTCAGAAGTCCTCCAAGCTGGTGGCCATCCCCGCCTCCTGTGGCAGTGAGTTCCACAGTTTATGCGCCCCATAATCTTCCTTCGATCTGTCCTGAATTGTCCGACATTTGGCTCCATTGGATATCTCCCTGTTCTAGCATTAGGCAGGTGTTTGAACCACACTTGTGATTTTGTTATGTTCACCTAGTGCTCGTGCCTTGACTGGAGCTACCATTTCCAAACCAGAAGGCCTAATTGGTCCATTTTTGAAAGAGTGTTAAAGCAACAGCTGATAGGAGAACATGCTAGCAGTAAAACAAGTCTTACTGTCATTGGTAAACTAGTTTAAACTGGATAGGATGGATGGGGGGGGGGCGGCAAGGAGGAGGAGAAAAAAAAATCCATCAGAAACATTTTTGCTCCCTCCTTCAATCTTCCGGACTATGGGGAAAGAAAATAAAAACCCTTATTTGTCTAGCTCAGCCTTTGGCAATCTGGTTCCTTCTGCATGCTCTGGACTACAACTCCCAGCAGTCCCTGGGAGCTGGGGCTGATGGGAGTTGTAGTCCTAAACATCCAGAAGGCACCAGATTGCTGTAGGCTGGACTACCCCATCTTATTCTCACTTGACATAAACTAATAACCTGAGGAGAGAAAGAGGCGCTGTCTGATAGCTGAAACTCCTCACTATATTCTCCAGCTTTCTTAAAGGTGACCTGAAAAGGGAAAAAAAGATGGATTCTTTTGAGACTTCTTGGGGGGGGTTGTGTATGAGTGTGCACATAGGCACACTTGGACTTTCGGGGGTCATGCCTTTGGGGTTTGGGCCAACACAGACCAAACAGTCGGCACCTAGAACAGTGTGTTCCCAGGGAATTCTGGATTAAACCGGAACAAGCCTCAGAGGAGAAGGGGTGCGAGAGAGACCGGCTGCCCCCCACCCCCATAACACTTTGCCAATTTGAGTAGCTTCCCAGAGCATTCACAAAATCAAAGGATGGCTTGATTTTGACAGAAAGGGATAAATATTGCTAAATAAACTATTGTTGTTCAAAATTAATGGTACTGGAAAAATAATGGTACGGAATATAGCTATAATGGAAAAAATTATGCATAATTTGAGATTTTAGGGAGGACTAGAACACTTTTTAAAACGTTTTGGCGTTCTTTTATGCACAACCATCATTTTCAAGACAACCCTTGTCACCAGTTCAGCAATTCAGGAAGTATACTTGATAATCTGATAATTCCAATAGTCCTTACTTGGATTTTGTTATTTTAACCCCATGTTAAAACTGGAGCGACTGTACTCATTTCGTGTGCCTATTTTATAGTTTTCTTTTTTCACCTTTTGATTTCTGTCTGCTGTTACGAGTTATTCTCTCCGTTATAAAATGTTTGTTTGTTTTTAAAATAAACACTCCCCCTCCCCTTTCAGCACTGATTTAATATCTGCTGCATAGCCATCGTGGAACCTTTTCACATCACCACACAGGCTATTTAAATATAAACTTGTTCAAAATGTGGCAGCACAGCTGAAGCAAATATTTAAACAGGGCAAGGAATAAAAGGACCCGAAAAACCTGTCTGAGATGACCTCTTAAGAGTGCAAGTAAGGTCTCTCTTAGCCTTGCAATGCGTGCCTGGAACCGGTCTGCTAAAATGTGCCCCTGCAAATTGGCATCAAGCCCGGGGGGGGTGGCATGAGAGTGCTGGGATCCTTGGCCGCTGCGCAAAGATACCGTCCCCCAACATAGCTGCCAACCTTGCCTTTTTTTGCGGGAAATTCCCTTATTCCAGCGCCATTTCCCGCTGCTTTCCCGGATTGTTAGATATCCCGTAGACTGTCGCCGGGACAAGTGAGGCTGCTGATCCCTTATTTTCGAGGCTGCTGGTCCCTTATTTTCAAATCTGAAAGTTGACAGCTATGCCCCCCTGATGCCAGCCCTTTGCAGTATGCAGAAATCAACACGCTCCAGTCTTTCAGCTGAAAACAGTGCAGATCTAACTCCGGGACTGGGCTGGTGGGCAAACTCTGCAAAACAAGGTTTCGTCACTGAGCTGCGGACTCCCTTCGGAGGCGGACATTAACCCTCACCTGCCTTCTACCTGCTGCAGCAGCTCCTGGGCTTTCCTGCACACGTCGCTGGCAACGTCGTACGTCTTGCCGACCTTGGTAAAGAGGGCGGCGATCTTGTCGGTCCGCAGGAAGCCGGCTGCCCGTCTCTTGAGCATGTGCAGAAGGCAAGCTTCCACCACCCCTGGGAGGAGATAAGAAGGCAAGAGTGTTAAGGAGCAAACCCCACTCTGCTGGAGAGTTCTGTGGTCTTGGGGCAAACACAGGCTCTTGTTTAACAATAGGAGCAAAAGGACGGTGTGGTTCAGGGGTGGGTCTCCCCGGAAGCTCAGGGTGGATGGACTCAGTGGTCCATCAACCACAGCCAGGTACAGTGGTGCCCCACAAGACGAATGCCTCGCAAGACGGAAAACTCGCTAGACGAAAGGGTTTTCCGTTTTGGACATGCTTCGCAAAACGAATTTCCTATGGGCTTGCTTCGCAAGATGACAATGCATTGCGAGTTCCTGCGGGGTTTTTTTCCTCCCCCCCTCTTTTTCTAAGCCGCTAAGCCGCTTATCAGCTGATCCAATCAGCAGATAAGCCGCTAAAAGCCGCTAATAGCGCTAATCCGCTAATCCGTCAATGGGCTTGCTTTGCAAGACGAAAAAACCGCTAGACGAAGAGAATCACAGAACGGATTCTTTTCGTCTTGCGAGGCACCACTGTATAAAATAAGAGCATGGATGGCGAAGGCTACAAGGCTACAAGATGGCGCTTCAGGGGGAGGAACCAACAGCCTCACTGCATCCCATCCTAAGCTATTACCTGGGATGACCTGGGCGTACAAATGAAGAACTACCTCTGACTACCATCAGGCTCCCGTCGCAAAACACGACGACAGTGGCTGTTGTCCAGTGTTAGAAACTCAGATGTATAAGCTAGGTGCCAAATAGCTCCTTAAAGGTAAAGGGACCCCTGACCATTAGGTCCAGTCGTGACCGACTCTGGGGTTGCGGCGCTCATCTCGCTTTATTGGCCGAGGGAGCTGGTGTACAGCTTCCGGGTCATTTGGCCAGCATGACTAAGCCGCTTCTGGCGAACCAGAGCAGCGCACGGAAACGCCGTTTACCTTCCCGCCGGAGCGGTACCTATTTATCTACTTGCTCTTTGACGTGCTTTCGAACTGCTAGGTTGGCAGGAGCAGGGACCGAGCAATGGAAGCTCACCCTGTCGCGGGGATTCGAACCGCCGACCTTCTGATCGGCAAGTCCTAGGTTCTGTGGTTTAACCCACAGCGATACCCCCTCCCTATTTCCTTGTGGGTCTGCCCAAAATCCCTTCCTGGAGCAACAAACATAAAGGGGTCCCGCGGCAGACCAGGCGATACAGATTGAGATTCCTGAAGCGAGGGAGGTCAGGACCCCAGCACAGCTTTTGATCACCCGGAAGCAAGAAGCGTTTAACAACTCTGAGGCGCCGATAAAGAAGTCCGAAACGTGCTTGCAAAATTACTGGAGGCTGAATTTAGCTCTCCCACCCCCCACCCTTCACGATGAGTTCTCCTGCCGCTTCAGAAGATGCCCACGTATTGAATTCTGTAGTTACCAAGTGGACTGAGCCGTATTGCAATCTTGGCGCTTAACACCCACGGAAAGTTTCATCCATGATCAACCCCAGTTGATTGGTGATTAAATTCGGAAAGGGAAGAAAGAGACAGGGAGCACGGACGTCTCAGAGACAGCATCCTGAGCCCCCCTCCCCAGTCGCTCCTCCAACCCCCACAGCCCTCCCAAAGAAAATGATAGCATAAAGCGGATTGCCTCTTTTCCAGATTGATCTGACCACAAGTGCTTGCCATTGCCTGTGTCAATTACTGTGAGCAACCTCTGGGGAAAGAGACTCGCATTTTGCAGCCTTTAAAAAAAAAAAAAAGTAGGAGGAGGAGGAGGGTGGGGGAGAAAAGCATTATCCATTGGGAAGATAAGCTTCATTTTGCGTTTTTTAAAAGGAGAAAAGGCTGGACATCTCAGACCCAAACTTGGAACATTCGTAGCACAGCAGTGGAAAAATACCAAGCTTTTGAATTCACACACAGGCATGGCTGAAGACAAACCACACACTTCATTCAAACATGTAAGGGGAGTGAGGGAGAGGAAACTCTGCGTCTTCTTTTTTGGGGGGGTATCTTTCTGTGACTTACACAGCTCCATCGATAAGCACCAAAGGCTCTGAGAAAATGAAACATGACTCCACAGGCTCTCTTTTCATTCTGCATTCGTGAAAATTTGTGCTCATGGTTGTATTGTGGTTGGTTATAACGCCACTTTCCCTCCTGTTTGCACTTTAAAAGGTTTTGCACCCTGTGTCGTGTCTAATTGGAACGTGCCCTGCAGCTTCCTGCTGAAATCCGGTAACTTTTCATACTGCAAAACATTCCGGAGTTTTGTGTTCTGTCCAACTTTTGTTGCTGGCTCTCCTTCCTTTGGAGGTTTTTAAGCAGAGGCTGGATGGCCATCTCTCGTGGGTGTTTTAAGCTGAGATTCCCTGCGCTGCAGCGGGTTGGACTAGATGACCCTCGGGTTCCCTTCCAACAATTCTATGATTCTAGGAAGAGCGCCCCTCCAGGTGGCAATAATGGGGAAGACTCACAGGACAAGCGGAATGACATGCGGACAGGGGAGTATAAATCCAGTAGAGATCCACCACTAAGCAAGCATTATAGCATCAATGACATGTTACTGACTACACATGCCAAAAAATAAAAAAGTCTAGAGAGGTCCTTACACCAGTGGGGAGAACTTCCTGCTTTTCTCACCCTGCCAGTCTCAGATCCCTAGTCTTAACCATATGGAGCTAACTGGGTTAGATGGGAGGAGGGTCTTTTCGGTGGTGACCTCCACCCACCCCAAATCATGGAATGCTTCCCCCAGTGAGGCCCGCCTGGTGCCAACATTACTGTCCAAATTTACTCCCAGAGATTCAGGCTGCATAAACACAACACCTTTAAAGCATGTGGCATCCCTGGACACCTTCTGGCACTGTGGTATGCCCGGGGCAGCACTGAAACATACGATCTGGCCATTCCCTAGAGTGGCACCTTTCCGGATGAAAGTCACCGCCTTGGAAAATCCCTAAAGCGGTCAGATACTCATGTGTCAGAAGCCAGAATCAGGCATAGGTCAGCAATAAAACACTGGAGTCAGTGAAGTTATTCAAAGAAAGAAAACAGTGCAGGCCTTGTGATCACAGCAACTCTTCTCAGCAGGGAACTATCCCAATGAGGAAGTTGAGAGGACTGAAATTCCCCGCCTTCCCACTGCTCTTTAAGGCTCCTCCTGCCTGGTTCCTTCCCAAGCAATCTGAGGCTCCGTTGTCTTGTCTCTCTTTGCTCTGCCCTCTTCATACCTCTGCAGGGTCTGGGAGACCAGAGGGGAAGGGAGCTGGTCACAGCAGGAGGAGGAGAGCTCCTCCTCATCTCTGCCTCTTGACCCTTCTGCCTCTGATTCTGGACTGCTCTCTGACATAGCCTCTTCCTGCTCATGAAAGCAAGAGACTCTTAATCTCAGGGTTTGGGGTTCGAGCAAAAAGTTACCTGCATTGCAGGAGGGCGGAATAGATGACCCTCGTGGTCCCTCACAACTCTTAAATTCTATGATTCTAAACCCTGTCACCTCTCCTACTGATGATACTTCCTCCTTGCAGTCTGCTCCCTCTTCTCCCTCTGACCACTGATCGCCGTCCTGCCACCAATCCCCTGGCTCTGAGCCTTCTTCCCTTTGGGGTCCCCCAGCTCGTGTCACTCACCACTTCTCTGCATCTACCCAATCCATGACGCCATGCTATATACGCAGTAACATCCCAATGCTCTGGGCCTTGACGGAGGGGCAAAGTTAAGTGGACTCTACATTGGTGGCCAAAAGGCTAGTATTGCAATACTGGAAGGAACATAAATCTTGCTACAACTCTTATCCACTGTTGCAGCCCATGAAAAAGGTACCTTTAGCAGCCGCCAAAAGAGAACAAACACTCGGAACATTTGTGTTCTGTACTTGGAATTGTTTGCAAGATCTGGCCCACAGGCTCTGCTGGAGCCAATTCCCTCCCCCTTTTTCTTCTCTGCCTCTCTCCTTCTCGTCTGGGTGAGGGGCAGGCAAATACTCAGATGGGCCAAAGAGGTTTGCAGTCACCTGATCAGCAGGTTGTCAGGGGCCTGTACGGTGCTTTGCAAGCCCAGACAACACGTCGTTCTCCCATGTTGGGAAAACGAGACGTCTAACATCATGGCAATTGCTTCAGGAACTGTGTTTTTGGTGGGTTCACTTTTCCAGGTGCACTGAATCAAAACTCTCCCCTGTCCGTACTGCTGACCCGTCTTATGTCGCCGTAAGCTCTCAACTGAGCCCGCCCCTGTCTGACCATCCTTAAAACACCTTCATTTGCTGCCAGGGAACAGCCAATCTGCATGCATGTTAATTCCATTTCAGGAACACACACACGCCCTGCCTGGAGATGGCTTCTGTGTCTGCCAGGCAGGCTCCAGATTGCAGCCAGTGCCTGTGTGGGCGGGAGAGACAGGATATATGGCTTTTTCACCTTCCGGGCATCCCACACACAGGCTAGGCATGATTGCTGTCTTTGGCTTCCATCATGAGCTGGGGGCACAGAAGATTATCAGCTCCAACAAAATTAAAAGTGGGGAGAATGTGGGACGGGCAGATTGTCCGCTCAGTAAATTAGAACTGTTGGAAGGGCTGGATCCACGGAGGGAGGTCCCCAGGACCCTACAGAGGACCTGCTCACTCAGCATCCATCCTGATTTGCTTCAGGGTGTTTGCACATCTTCCCATTGGTCGTTCGTTCACCCCACACTTCTCTGTGCCTTTCACTGTCACTTTCCAAACTGCAAAACGTCTATTTTGATGGGTGGGTGTTTTCAAGGCACATCTGTTGCACTGTAGCCCTTTAATCTCCTTTGAAATAACCAAGCTCCAGAATGGGCTTGGATTCCTCCCGGAAAGCACCTGACAGTCTGGAGGCGCACGCCGTCACCAACGCAAAGCAGGGTCCAATCCCTGGCATCTCCAAGTAGGGTTGGGAGAGACCTGGAGCCCTGGAGACAGGAGAGGGCTGAGCAGGTTGGAATTCACTCTCAATTAGTAAAAACAGGATCTGCGCAGGAGCACAGCAACTCATCTCTGGCAGGTCTTGCCCCCTTGAAATAGTTGCTGCGACTGAAGGTCTCCCACCTCCCCACAGCTGCCTAAGTCCCCTCCTCTCCAGGGTTTCCCCCAAGCAATCTGAGACTGCGCCTGCATGAAGCTGGCTTCTCCTCCGCCCTCTTCATGCCTCTCCTGGGAGACCAGGAGAGTGAGGTGCTTCCCACAGCGGGAGAGGGAGACACCCATGCCTGTTCACCAGCTGGACTCATCTCTTTGGGCCTCCCTCTTCTCCTGTCTCTGAGTCTGGACTGCTCTCTGCCCCAGCCTCTTCCTGCTCACTAAACCCTGTTGCCTCTCCTGCTTCTGTCACCTCCTCCTCCTCCCCCCAGGCTTCTCCCTCTGACCACTGAACACCATCCTACCACCAATCCCCTGGCTCTGCGTCTTCATCCCATGGGACGTTCCCCACCTCCTGCCTCCCACCATTTCTCTGCGTCCAACCAGTCTGTGACACTTGGAGAACTTTGGAGGTAAAAAAAACAACAACAGTTGAGGATGGGCTATGTCCTCCTTGTTCACTCACTGGCCAATACTCCTTATTCACTGTTGATGCCCTTCTGTAGAAGACTCCATTTTTCTGGCACCTCCATCCTGTTCTGGTCATAAGGCTCTTGGTGGCTGCCAGCCCATGGCTATGATCTCCATCCATTGTTGGTGGCACTAATGTTTCTGAATATCACTTGCTGGGAATTGCAGGGAGACAAGAGTGCTGTTGTCCTCATGCTCTGCTTGTGGGCTTCCCATTGAAGCATATTGTTGGCCACTGTAAGAATGCTGGACCAGCTGGGCCACTGGTCTGCCCTGGCAGGGCTCTGCTCTTAAGGAAAAGCTGGTAAATGTAAAGCCGGCAGTTTAACACTGGAGATCAATCCTGGATCCTCAGTCGGCTGACTTGATTAAGGGGCAAGAAAGGGAAGGGTGTCTGGGAGTATATTACATCCCTGGTCTCAACAGGACCATCCTGCTATCCCAGCCTAACTAATGCCTAACATTAAGGAAAGCGAGCGGCCATGGAATCAGCCTAGAGTCAGCACAACACCCGCGGAGACGGAAGAGGGAACTAATGAAATCGTACGTCAGCTGCGAAGCTGCCCGTCGGCTGAGATAGCACCACATGCATCAAAACAGAAAAGTGAAGCAAAGTAATAAAAACCTAGACTCAGTCAGGAGGGTTCTTCCTCTATAATTTAACTCCAGGTGACAATTATGCAGCAAAGAAGACTTAATTGGACTTTTCCTGCCGCAATCGTGCTTGCTTCTCCCTTATTGCTTCAGGATATCATTTCAACTACGACAGCCCAGAGCTGGCCTACGGCATGCTTCTGTTTCCTTGCAAGAATATTTCTGAAAAGCATGTCATCGCCGCCTTCCCAGAGCCCTGAATCCAGGAGTTCCTAGATCTTGACTCTCTGAACAGAGCTTCCCCTGCCTTTGAAACATGCCCCTTTTGGCACCTTCCACCCTGAGATAATAGCTCAGCATGTTCCAACTGGGAGATACCACATTTTAGGGGTGCGCACTGCCTGCAATATTTTATCCAGACCCTGATTCAGAATTTCGGCAAACACCCCACCTTCATCTGAGGAGCTTCACAGGCTCTCCTATCCAGATCTGAGTCCGTCACCCCAAAAGCTCCCACATTTCTTATTGGGAAATAATAACATATTTTTTAATGGCTACAGCTGTTTTCCTCTTTTGGCAGAAGTACATGAAAATTGGAGGAACGCTAGCCCCTCCAAGTGGATAAAGTCTGCCAAATTAGATCTGGGGTCTTTTGTGCTGGAAACATTTAAAGTTGATTTGGGGTGAAGGAGAACTATCAATCAATCAATCAATCAATCAATCACCTTTATTGGCATAGGGACAATACAAAAATATATGGGTCAAAGCATAAAATTGGCATCTGTTCATAAAAGGTAATACTTTAAGATAGAACTATGCAGACCTAATTAAGTTAAAAAGTTTTAAGTGTGTTTTAAGTGCATTATACAAATGTGATACTAGATGGCAATGGTGAGCTTATGGCAAATTCAACTTATTTTTTAAAACGTGTTTTAAAAAAAGCATTTTCACAGCATTTTTTAATATGTGTCTAGATTCCACCCTGGTAAAGATTCCACTTTGTGTCTGACCAGCCTATCAAGCAAAGGACATCAGCCTGGTATTTGGGATCCATCCAGATCCAATACACTTATCCTATACACCCCTCAGAGAAGACTGTGATTAAGTGGTTTACAAATTGCTGGAATAAATAAAAATAAAACTACATTGCGCTGCCCCCTGTTTTGAAATGTTCCTTCCTTCAGGAGGACAGAGATGGCCACACGTTTGTCAGGAGTTCCCTGTTCACATTCTCTATTTCCCCCTCACTTTTGGCGGTTTCTGGTTGGGCCCGTTTGGGAGCCTGGAGTCTGTTTCGTTTTATGGTGCTGATTTATAGCTTTAAAGTACTGTCTTGTTTATTTGCTTTATAGCACTGCTGCTTATATTCCACTGCGCTCTTCACTGTGTTCTCTGATTTGCAATGATGTGACTTATTTATTTTCATGTAAAACCGCACTGGGGTCTCATGTGACCAAAAAAAAAAAAAAAAGCAGCATACAGGAACATCAAATAAATAAAATTATTTACACAGAGCTAGGAAGACGTAGATCCCCACCCCACCCCATTATTCTGTTCAGCAGAGGAGCCTATTTGGGAGGAATTTTCCTCCTCATCACAAATACAAAGGTAAGATAACGGGACTTCTGGCTTGTCCGGCTGTCTCCCAGATTTGCAAAATGCTTATCTTAAGAAAGGGATGCCCACCCCTGCTAAGTTTTCCACCACATTCAAGAAGCTGCCATTTCCAAACCCTCTTGGTACCTTCGCTTAAAAAGGGGAAACCAGCAGAGATGTGTTTTTTTCTACAAGGGTGGTGACTTGGGTGTATGGACAATTCTGTTATGTTCTGAGCCACTCCTGCCAATGCTTGCTCCCAGAGAGAAAACTAGAGAGTGTGGCACTGCTTATGATTTTCAGGATTGCTTTGTGATTCTCTCCTCCCCGCCCGATTTGTTGCTCTTTTCCTGCAATGATTTAAAGGCCATTGTTTGACTTCTCGGACCATAGCTGGACCTCAAGACCCTGAGGATAGCGTGGGGGAGAGTAGTGCAAACACAGAGGTCTCCAGCTTCAGAAATCAGGCAGCCAGAGGCTCCTAATTGCATTTGTAAGACAGAAAGGGGGGGAAATCTAATTATCTCCCCAGCACAATTTCTCTCTGCCTTCAGTAGAAGATTCACAAAAGCAGCCTCGGCAGACATCAGATCAGTAGACATGACAACCTTAATCTTCACAGTTAACTCTTATGTAACTGCATCATATATATATCTTCCTATATACATAGAAATGTAAGGCTGTCGTCGCACTGCCCCCGTTGGAGGATTTGTAGTACCACATCACAATCCAGGATACAGTGGTACCTCGCAAGACGAATGCCTCGCAAGACAAAAAACTCGCTAGACGAAAGGTTTTTCCGTTTTCGATTTGCCTCGCAAGACGAATTTCCCTATGGGCTTGTTTCGCAAGACGAAAACGTCTCGCGACTTTGTTTCCTTTGTCTAAAAACAAAGACATGTTTTGTTTATAAAGTTAATTTATTTTCCCTTCAATTTTTGAACTGCTCTTTACAGTATGTGTGACTTTAAAGAGCAGTTAATAAACTGTTGTTGTACCAAATTTGACTTTGTTTGGACTTTTTTTGACCATAGGAACACATTAATTGATTTTCAATGCATTCCTATGGGATTTCGTGATTCGCAAGACGAAAAATTCGCTAGATGACAAAACTTGCGGAATGAATTAATTTCGTCTTGCGGGGCACCACTGTAAACCCAATGGGCCACTAAAACTGAACTTAGTAGTTCTGCAAGGGATGGGAAGAGGAAGCTCTAGGGGTCAATAGCAAGATCACAGGGGGTTGGTAAGCAGAATGCGCAGGGGCACAGCCGTGTCTGTGTCTGTGTGTTTCTACAGGTACCGGTAATCTTTTTAGGTTTGTCAGGAACAGAATTCTCAGCCACCAAAACAGGAATGTTTTTAGATTCTTCCTAAAAATTACTTATGAGGATTGCCCAGTCTGGGTTGTTACAGAACTACATTGCAATGGCCTATTCTCTACAAAACAAGAAATATCTGATAAATTAAATGCTATATTACATTAAATATTATAATGAACAACAGCCCCAGTGTGGTACAGTGATTAGAGTGCCATACTAGGACCTGAGAGACCAGGATTCAAATCCCCACTAAGCCATGATGCTTAGGCCAGTCACTGCCTCTCAGCATAACCTACCTCACAGGGTAATTGTGGGGAATTAAATGGGGGAGAACCATGTACGCCATCTGTCATGGATGCTTTAGTTCAGATTCCTGCATTGCAGGGGTGGGGGTTCGACTAGACGACCCTCAGGGTCCCTTCCAACTCTACAAACCCATAATTCCTTATAGTTTCTTAGAGAAACAGGTGGGGTGTAAATGCAATAAATGAAATCAAAATAACAGCCGCTGTCTTTTCATTTCAATACCCCATGTCCTGTCCCCAGCTTTAAGCAGGTTGCTTTTCCTCTAGGCTGCTGCCTCCACTTCCCTCCCTCCCTCCCTCCTTACAGATCCCTCCCTCCCTCCCTCCTTACAGATTGTACCCATCTGTAAAATGGGTACAATAAATACCGAGCCACTTTTGCAGAGCTGCTGTAAACAAATTACCGAGATAATGCAGGCTGAAGTGCTTTGAAGGCCCTGGATAGCACCGGATAAATCCCTGCATGAAGAACAATTACCGTAACATAAATAAATAAAATAGTGCTTACCTGGGCCCCTGCTGGCTAGAGAAAGGAGGTACAGACCATTCAGGCAGCACAACATCCCAGAACCCTCCTAACACAGGGAGTTGGTTAGGTGATACTAGTGTGCCAATCCGGTGTTACTGCCTGATATAAAAACTTGGAGACCTGGAATTCGCTGCCCCCCACCCCGGTTCTGAGGAGCATGTGATGGAGTGAAACAATGGCACATCCCTCCTGCAGTATCGCCAGACGATCAGCCTTTCACTTATCAGCTCAAAGTATCAGCATGCTGAAGCAGGCCACACCAGGCATGTCACTGCCCCTTTCATAAATACTTATCTCTCCCTTTCTCTGCAATTTTGCTGTTCTGGCTTCTGGGATACCTGCGCAGCCTGCATTCACTCCATAAGACGCACACACATTTCCCCTTACTTTTTAGGAGGGAAAAAGTGTGTCTTACAGAGCAAAAAATACGGCATTTTTTAATAACAGATTCCTGCAAAATGTGAACAATGACAAATTGAGAGAACCAAAGCTGACAGATCCTTCCATCACTACTAAGAACACACCATTCAAATGGCCTGCGCAGAACTGCTTTTCACCCCAGAAACTGAATAAAGCATGTTGTCAAACTTTGAGAATTAAACCGGCCCCTTTTCACATATTGGGTCTTCTTGGAACACAAGCTCCATTAAAAAAAATTCACCCCCACCCCCCCCATGAAAAAAGGGAAGCTCGTTTAATACCAGAGTGGAGGAGGCGGGTCAGAGAGATGATTGCACTAATTGTCTCATTACCATTAGCGCCACGATCCTATTAGTCAGCTCAGAAAAAAAAACGGTTTGTTGATACACAAAGAACAATTAACCAATAATCTGCTCCTTGGCACAAGAACACAACAGAGAGAAACACCACGTCCTCAGGTGGCGTGAGGTATTTTAAAACATCAGGAGCACCAACAGCCGCTACTATGGCAACAAAACCGCAGGGGGAGGGGAAAGGATTTCCAGATGTGCTCTGCGGGACCTGGCAAAATGTGGTGGATTCAAAGCGACAGGCCGCCACCCCAAGACAAACAGAGCCCCCCCATCCAGCACAATGTGCATAGCACCCCAGGGTGGGGGTCAAGCTTTTTTGCAAACCAAGGCAGAACACCTTACAAGCAACTCTCCCAGTGCTTGTTGATGAGAGAGAGAGAGGGAATACTAATAAATTAAGGAGGTAAAGGCCTTTCGTGATGGCTCAAACCAGCTGCCAAGGGGAGCTGCTTCAGACAACCATCTGATGGCTTTTGAGCAGAGGTTTGGCCCAGAAGTCCATTTCCCTGAAACCAGAACCCCTGGGTCAACAGCTGAGGCATCGGAAGATGGGGAGCAGGTGGGGTTCAATCCTGCACTGCCTGTGCAGGCCAGTTCCCCGGGACTGGTGCAAGCAGCCCATTCTGCAGGAGTTAACCCTCGCTCATCGGCTGGTAAGTGGCGCAGGGTTTAAAATCACACTCTGTTTGGCAAGGTTCCATGTGAACCCCTTCCTCTCAGCTTCCACCTCCTAGCAAAGTTTCCCTCGTAGAAGTTCGCAGGGAAGAGGATGGGGGTGAGAATGAGCAGGATCTGCCTGCCATTGGCTCTGGCTCCAGCCACGGTCTGGGCTCCCTTCTACCCCAGAGTCCCAGTGAGTGTCCACAACCACTGCTGTCATTACCTCTGGCGCCACCTACTGTTGGGCTCCCTGCCTCCCACCCCACCAGGCCCAATTAACTGCATTATGCTACCCCCCAGCAAACGGTTATTTTATTTTAAACTTTTATTTATTCAGTTTCTATACCACCCTTCATCCGAGGACCACAGGGCCGTTTACAAGAGGAAAACACAAAAAAGACATACCATAGGAACAAACAATAACAAACAAAAAGAATAACAATGTCTGTTCTCCAGACTTTTCACAGAGAAGGCACATGAAGAAAGGCCTCGGATTATGATTGCTGGGTGCAGATCAGTTCAAAAAAAATGATGCAAACAAATAAGCAGATTCCCCCCCCCAATAAAACAAATTGTTTGTGTGTGTGAATTCTTACACATTTCAGGAAGTGGGGAAACAAGCCTACACAGCTTTTTTTTAAAGTTCTCTCTCCTCCTCATAGGCACACCAGGAAGGAATTCCTTCCCTTTCCCTTGCAATACATTTCCCTCTGGATTTTATTTTTTTTTAATCGCCAAAGCCAATTCTGGAGATAAGCCTTCTCAACAGAATGTGGGCTTTTCAATTTGTCCACGGTTGTCTTCTGCATTTGAAAATTACATTCGGTTTAATTGCCGGTAATAGGCTTTTGCTTTCAGGCAGGGAGAGAGAGAGAGAGAGAAATGCGTGTACGGTTTAGAAAGGCTGATATCCACTTTGTGAAAAGGGGAATTTGAAACGCAGAGGCTGCCAGAGACCTGGGTGTCAGCCGCGCAGAGCAATTATGGCGGCAGTTCAGAGCCCCCTCTGCCGCCTCTAGATATGTCACAAGCCACGCTGAACTGACAAAACAGGGCCTAGGCAAATATATTTAACACTGGAGACGTAAATGCCCCCTTTTTAACTCCCTGCGGCAAAACAGACGTGGGAAACCTCTGGCCTCCTCAGATGCTAATGAACTACAGTTCCCATCATCCCTGGCCATCAGCCGTACTGGTGGAGAAGGGAAACAATTCCCTTCAGCTCCAGTGAGAATGGCAGCATAACATTGAGTTTGATGGAAACATAGCCACTGGGAAGGGTTGGTGTAGCTCAGAGGTGGGGAGCCTATGGCCCCCCAGATATTGTAGGCCTTCAACACCCCTGGTCATAGGTCATGCTAGCTGCAGCTGATGGGAGCCATGGTTCAAAACATCTGGAGAGAACTAGGTTGAAGAAGACTGGTCCATACACCAAGGATGTGGAACCTGCACCTCTCCAGAACTTGATGGCCACCAATTCCCATCAGTCTCAGCCATCATGACCAATGACCAGGTGTCATGGACTGGCCAGATGCAGAGGAGTGGTGAAAGGCTGGGGAACCCCCAGGGGAAGAAGACTCAGAGCCCGGGGAGTGGTGGTGGGATGACAATGAATGGTCAGAGGAAGAAGGCAATAGGGTTTAGTGAGCAGGAGGAGTCTATGGCAGAGAGAAGTCACAAATCAGAAGGAGAGGCAGAAGCCAGAGAGAAGGGAGGCCAAGAGGCAGAGATGAATCAGGCTGGTGAAGAGGCCAGTGTGTGTCCCTCTCCTGCTAGTCTCCCAGAACCAGAAGAGGCATGAAGAGGGAGGAGCAAAGACAGACATGATGATGTGGTCTCAGATTGCTGAGGAAGGACCTGGGAGAGGAAGAGGCTTAGGCAACTGGGGAAAGGCAGCGACCTTCTGTCCCCACAACTGCCTCCTAGAGGCAAGATCAACCGGGTTGAGTTGCTGTGCTCACTAGGCATGACCTCCTGAGCAGACCTTGTTTGAAGGGTTAACTTCACTTATGCCATGTGATTTATTGTTGACCTGCTCCTCACATCAGGGATGATGGGATTCAGAGGCCCACAATATCTGGAGGGCCACAGGTTCCCTACCTGTGATCTGCACCAACCTTCCCTGTGGCATGGGTTTTCAAGCAACGCCTTTTCTGAGCACATCAGCGAGCCGTTTCCAGACTGGAGATGGTTGCTGGGACATCCACGGCTTACGTCTGCCACTACAGAGAAGGTCTTGTGCAGCTTCTCCACAACCCACACGGAAACACAGAGGTCGTACGCAGTTTCCTGGTCCCTGCTGGTAATAAGCAACGTGCTGCCATTATATTGTACCATCAATGGCTATTAATAGCACTTAATGGACTGTGCAATTAAAAGAATTTACCCTGTGCTGGCAGTAAAGATATTGCCAAAGGCTTGGTCATCTCATGACGACAGCAGTGTTTCTGTTGGCTCTACAAGATGGCACACAGAAGCAGAGCATATCCTGTCCCCATGGCCACGTGGACACATCTCTCCCTTAAAGGGCGTAATGGCTGCAAGTGAAGTAGCATGTGCCTCTTCACGCTGCAATGGACGGATCAGTCCAATCGTTCCATGGCACAGTAGCAGCTGGCAGAGAGCTTGAGAGAAAAAAAAAGGTCACAGAACGGAGGGAGGAAATTCGCCGCCAGATTCTCCAACCTCGCACCAGCAAAGCCTTCCAGTGTTGCACATTGGTGGAACATGCTTGTCAGATGGTGGCATTAGAGTCAGGGAGGGAGGGTGTCATGCTCAGCTCTGACCCAGCGCCAGACACCGAGTCCTCAAAGGACGGATGAGACAGTCCACAGGTGGAGGAACCTGAGGAGCAGGCAAGGGTCTCCTGGAACTGGTGCGAGGGATACCCTCTGGTGGGTGACCTGCTGGGAAACCCTTGGAGCTGTCTGGGGATGGGCAGCCAACCCTTGTTCCTTGAGAATTGAAAGGTCCAAGTCAAGGAAGAACTTCACTGGCGGGGGCATTATGCCTCTGTACACGGTTGTTGGGGGTCGCAAGTGGGAAGAGAGAGCTCTTGTGCTCAGCTCCTGCCTTGGGGCTTCCAGTTTGGAGCATCTGGGTGACCACCTTGAGCACAGGATGGCTAGACTAGATGGGCCATTGGCCTGATCCACCAGGGCTCTTCTTATGTTCATCTATAGGCCCAGAGTTATCTCCCAATTCAGGCGAAATGGTTGTCAGCTCCTGAGTAAAGAATCCCTAGAACTTGATCAATTGCTAGTTACTGAACAGACTTACGTGCTCACACCTTCCTCTAATGGAGCCCAGGGCAGCAACACTATCAGCAGCTAGGGTTAGGGAAGCCACCATATAGGTCTCCCTACTGAGCCTTCCAGAAACCACACAGGCCCCCGGCTCCTTGTACTTTGGGGCTGAGCTCCCATTTCTAATCCCCCTTCCTTGTGATATCGACTCTGGGCTGTTTCCTGACTGCTCCTGGATTATGTTTGGAAGCTAGAATGATTCTCAGTGCTTGAGATGGACTTGGGATAGCTCTGCCGGTAGAGCATGAAGCTCTTAACCTCAGGGTCGTGAGTTTGAGCCCCACGTTGAGCAAATGATCCCTGCATTGAAGAGGGGTTAGACTAGACAACCCTTGTACTCTACAATTCTACAACCCTGACTAGTTCAGACTATGCTGCACCTGGAATTGCTCTTGGATAATGCTTTTGTTGAAAGGCTTTCACCTCTTTGGAGCGAGACCCTGGACCCCGAGAGCACCTCCTAGACAACAATGGAAGGGAAGAGGGCAGTTGTCTCCGAATCCCAGGCCTGCAACTTTGTGTTCAGTAGCCCAGAGTCCTTAGGAGAGGGTTCCAGAGGTGGACCTTTGAGCCAGAGAAGGCAAAGTGTGGATCACAGCAAGGGAAAGGCCCTGCTCTCTGCGTTGACCAAGTGCACAGCTGCCCTGCTCATATCACCAACCTAGGCTTATGCAAAGGACTGAGAAAATAACTCTTGTGTGTTGTTTGGAACAAAGGCCTTGGCAGCTTGTGATGCTTTGAGCCAGCCAACTCTCCTCCTAGTCGGATATTATTTATTTAGGGTTTTTAACCTGACTTTCTATTCAAAGAGCACCCAAGGCTACCAGCAACTACAAAAAGAACAAGATCAGAATATCACACACACGCACAAAGAACAGAACCTATTAGTCATATTCCACTCAAAAGCCCTCACTGGGTAAATATCAAATGAGCCAAAGCTCTGCTAAATGAAAGGAGAGGAAGGGTGTTCTCTAACGCCTGAAGGATCCTGGAGCTTAACTGGAAAAGAACCAGATCAGCACCACGGAGAGCTCCAAAAGACAATGCGGTTGCTTCCCTTCCGAAGGCCTCTGATACCAGTCACTGCTCTCAGGCCTCCAGGGTTATTCTTGACTGCCAAACAAGATTCTCATAGCACAGGGGGAAAGGGCTCAGATTTATTGCGGCACAAGCTTCAGGGGCTTACAGACAGATTGGAGAAAGAGGGCTGGGAATCTGCTAGTCTTTACAATGCTCCCAGACTTCATTCATAAAACTGATGGAGGGAAGCTGTCAAGCTCTCGCCCCAAAACGCAAAGGCAGCAGCTGTTCCTTGAAAAGCTAGGAAGAGGCCTTTATTCAGGCTGATAGTAGCTCAGGCTCAGCTGCAAGGGTAAGGTCCAGAAAACAGAACGCCAAGGAACAGGAGCGAGGCAAGAGCTTCAGAACTGAACGGAAGCAGACTGAAGAAACCCCAACTAAAGAATCATGGCAAGAAAAATTGACGGACTATACAGAACTGGCAAAACTGAAATATAAGCTACAGGACAAGGATAACTGTGACTTTAAGGATGAATGGGAACCCTTTACAAAGTATCTGAAGACGCAACAAAGTGAACTCCTTGGCAGGTTTTGAATAAACATTCACAAACCTTTTATTGATAATAATCAGCTAAATAGTTTGAGGATCTATACAACTTTGTAACATGCAGAAAACAGCAGTCTCAGAGAAACCAAAGACTGGAACTGAGGGAAGTCGGGGGGTGGGGGTGGGTGGGTTTTGTGTGGGTGGGTGGAGGGAGGGAGGAAAATGGGGGGGACACAAGGATGATATGTTTTTGGATAATATGTCTTGTTTTAATATTGAATTAAAAAACTTTTTTAAAAAAAAAAAAAAGAACTGAACGGAAGCTATACAGATGTCCCAACAGAGGACACATCCCTCCCACCGAACTTTAAAAGAAGAGGCAGTGGACTCACTCAAGGCTCCCCCTATGGCTCCACCACGTACCTGCTGGGCAGGTGTGTCTGATCCCACCTACAAAGGTGGCCCCTGGTTCATGGCTACAAGACTGTGCCCTGTCCTTCTGCCACCAGCTCTGCTGCCACCCACCACTCCTTCTGGCAGGCCTAAGTGCTCCTCCCAGACCAATGATGAGGCTCTGTACTCCATAAGAGGGGGGGAGAGAGCCTCCCCCTCTCTGGCATCTCGGTACAGTTCAGTCGGTAGCAGCATGAGACTCTTAACCTCAGGGTCATGGGTTTGAGTCTGAAGCTGGGCAAAAGATTCCTACTTTGACCCTTGCAGTCCTTTCCAATATTTGAGAATTACAAGGGAAGAACCTCCCTCTTCCATCCCTTCCAGGCCCGCTATCTGCTCTTTCTCCCTCCAACTCTTCCTCTTCTGCCTCTGCTTAAACACCTCTGTGAGAGGGAGGGACAGAGATAGGAAGCAGTGGCAAACTCTTGCAGTGAGGCAAACTCTGCCTGCTTCTGGCTCAATCTCCACCTCTGGTTTCCCCCACTGCATCACAGATGAATCTGATACTGCTTTGCTTCTGTTTAGTATCTGCCTCTGGATATGTGTTGATGGATATGATAGTGCAAGTTAATCGCTCGGCAGCTGCCTCGCAGTTGCTAAGGTCTCCTAGTGAGGCTTGGGAAGGAATCCACTTCCCCGTACGGAATGTGAGAGGGTGCCTGTAATTAGTCTTTTTAAGCAACGGAGGTGAGGTTGGCTGTTGTCATCACACCTTGGCTAATTGAAAGGAGAACTGCCAAGGCTTTCCAACAGGTTTGGAAAAATGGCCTTGATTGCGGGGGGGGGGGGGATTATGAATTGCGTGTGTGTACAAAGAGGCAAATTCCATGCTCAGGATCATTGGAATTGAAAATAAAAACTGCCAGTATTGTAATGCTGTTATAGAAACCTACGGTGCGAACTGCACTTGGGAGTACTGTGTAGGGTTCTGGTAGCCCCACCTCAAAAAGGAGTTGGAAAAGGTTTCAGAAAAAGGCAAGCAAACTGAGTGAGGGGATGGGGCGATTCCTCTATAAAGAAAGGTTGCAGCGCCCGGGACTTTTTAGTTTAGAGAAAACACCGGTAAGAGGCGACATAATGGAAGTTTATAAAATTAAGCCTGGCGTGGAAGAGGTGGATAGAGAACTGTTTTTCTCCCTCTCTCATAACACTAGTGGGCATCTGAATGAAGCTGAATGATGGAAGATGCTGGGCAGATAAAATGCAGCACTTCTCCATGCGGTGCATAGTGAAACTACGGAACTCACCGCCACAGGAAGCAGTGAGGGCTACCAGCCTAGAGGATGAGACACATTTATGGCTACAGAAGGCTTCTGGACATGATGGCTCTGCTCTGCTCCCACAGTTGGAGGCAGTCATGCTTCTGAATACCCCTTGCTGGAAACCACGGAATGGGAGAACGCTCTTGCACTTGGGTCTCGCTTGCAGGTTTTGCACCTGCATCTGACCGGCCATGGTGAGAACAGAACGGCGGACGAGATAGGACCAGCAGGCTCCTTCTTACGTTCTCATATTATCTATATCTGCTGATCTCCCCTCTCATCCAGCTTGTTGCGAGGCTCGTCCCCGTTCTATTTTTGAAAGCCGCCCCACACAAGAGGGTGAGTCACTCGCCTGCAAGCACACTTCTCCTTACCCAACAGTTTGGGCTCTCTTGATTGGGTCTGAGGTTTTGCCAGCCTCGCTGCCAGTCAGTGGGGATTCATTCTCCCATTCTTTACTGGGGCTTCCTGGGTGTCAGTATACAGATCTGCCTTTGGAATCCCGGCGAAAGCAAGTTCACGCCTCTCACTTAGTTTGCAAGAGACTCCTTTATCATTATATTGGAGGGGGGGGGTTGTTGAGTCATGTTCTTATGCAGCTGCATTGTTTTACAGTATACTTTCTGGATGCCTCACAATCATTTTATAAAGCAGTCGTGTTCTGTGTTATGAATCAAGCGCTGCTAGGATTTGTTTCTTTGCATTTTCCAACGTATTTCTTAATCAAGAAAGAATCTGGTGTGGCACAAGCAAATTTTTACTCTGAAAGGGTGGCCGAGAGAAAAAAGTTTGAGATGCACAGCTCTACACTGACTGGCAGCAGCCCTAAAGGGTTGCCGGCAGGGGCTGCTCCCAGCCGGACCTGGAGATGCCAGGGATCAAACCTGGGTGTATCTAAATGCAAACCAGTGAGCTAAGGTCCCTTCCCCAAGCGCTTTCTTGCTCTCCTCCACATAAGCATCACAGAAGAGGAAGGGATTCTCAGAGAGGTGGACAGGTGAGCCGGCTTGCCTTCAAAGCATCCAGAAACAGCGTTAGAAATTCCCAGGTGTGCTTTGCGATTGGCGTGAGTCCAATGGCGACCACCAAGTTGGTGACTCTTGTCTCCATCTGGCTGGCCCCTCCAGTTTACTTAAGCAGGTAAGCAGAAGAGCTTATTTATTGTATTTACAGTGGTATCTCAGGTTAAGAACTTAATTCGTTCTGGAGGTCTGTTCTTAACCTGAAACTGTTCTTAACCTGAGGCACCACTTTAGCTAATGGGGCCTCCTTCTGCTACTGCGCCGCCAGAGCACGATTTCTGTTCTCATCCTGAAGCAAAGTTCTTAACCCAAGGTACTATTTCTGGGTTAGCGGAGTCTGTAACCTGAAGCGTCTGTAACCTGAAGTGTCTGTAACCTGAGGTACCACTGTATATCCCACCTTTTTCTCCAAGGAGTACAGTGGTACCTCTAGTTGCGAACGGGATCCATTCCAGAGGCCCGTTCGCAATGTGAAACGCCCGCAACCTGAAGCGCCGTATCTGTGCAGGTGCGCGGCGAAATGTGGTGCTTGTGTACATGTGCAAAGTGTGATTTAGCACTTGTGCACATGTGCGAACAGTGAAACCCAGAAGTAACTCTTTCCGGTACCTCCGGGTCGCCGCAGGACGCAACCTGAAAAAATGTAACATGAAGCAAACTTAACATGAGGTATGACTGTACATGGTTCACCTCCTTCCTCAGTCGGTTCCCTACAACGGCCCTGTGAGGTAGGCTAAGGGGCTATGACTGACTCCAAGGTTACCAAGTGATCTTCAGGACTGAGGGGAGATTTGAACCCTGATCTCCCAGGTCCTAGCCTGACACTCTAACCACTACACCACACTGGCTCCCTAGAGCACTTCTGCTATGGGGCAGCTCTTTAAATTAAGTAGGTAAACAAGCATGGAGAAAGCAAAATGTCGCTTAGAGAAGGATCTGAAATATTTTCCTTGAAGCTTGAATTTGTTTTATTCTGGATTGTTTTATCTGATGTTTTAAAGTCTTGCAAACCATTTTGAGATTTCCCCCCTTTAAAAGACAGAGATATAGAAATGAAATGAATAATAATAATAATAATAAATTGCAATGTATAAAAAAGGGCACCTAGACACTCTGTTGTGGTGACTATAACCTAGGTTTAAGGTCCCATTTGTTGATTAAAGGTAAAGGGACGCCTGACCATTAGGTCCAGTCGTAACCCATTCTGGGGTTGCAGCGCTCATCTCGCTTTATTGGCTGAGGGAGCTGGCGTACAGCTTCCGGGTCATGTGGCCAGCATGACTAAGCCACTTCTGGCGAACCAGAGCAGCGCACGGAAACACCATTTACCTTCCCGCTGGAGTGGTACCTATTTATCTACTTGCACTTTGATATGCTTTCAAACTGCTAGGTTGGCAGGAGCAGGGACCCAGCAACGGGAGCTCACCCCATCGCGGAGGTTCAAACTGCCGACCTTCTGATCGGCAAGTCCTAGGCTCTGTGGTTTAACCCACAGAGCCACCCGCATCCCTTATTTGGTGATTAGCTTTTACTATATCTGAGTTTCTAACACTGTCCAGAAAGCTGCATTAAGTTTGACTGGGGTGGCCTGCCTTTAAGCCTCAAAGACGCACCCCCACTTTCCAGACAGATGCATTAGATGCAGACAGCTCCCAGGCTCAGTGACCACAGGCAATGAATGCCCTGAAGGCTGCTTGACTCCATCTCCTACAAGACAGACAAGAGATCAGGGTGTTGCATCGATTTTCAGGCCTCAGGAAGCACAGCATCGCTCATTACCAGGGCTGTCTATCGACCGCAATACTCTGCAAGTGTGCGGAATGTGGAACTGTGCACAGAATCAATCTGTCTGCAAAGCTCAGGCTTATTTGACTTTTTAAAAAAGTGCTTATCAGGCTTGGTTTTAAATCAAGAGAGACCCGATTGATTTGCAAGTAGACAAAGCCATTTAATTGTTGATTCAGGCTATTCCCCTCGACTGATCCTATCCAGCAGAGAATTGGCTGCCTGGCTACAGAGGCTCCTAACCGGGTTGCGCTGTTCAATGGCAGGTCAGTGCAGGAGTAAGAGCCAGCCTTATCTATGATGTGATCATGGATGAGGGAACTGAACTGGCTTGTGTAACCAAGACCTGAGTGGGTGAATTGCTTTTCTGCAGTGCAGTTGTCCAGCTAAGGAATGTATATACCAGGGTAAAGGTGTTCACAAGAACGCATTAAAATGCATGTATTAGTGAAAATGAGGTACAAAAATGCATCCTATTAGGGGGAATTGGTTGCAAAAATGTCTATATTGAGCAGAGTATATTAGGGAAATCTGCAATGAAATGCTGTGAATTCAAAGACTTAAAGAAAAAAGCTGGTGGGGAGGATTGCAATGGAACACAATAGGCAGGTTCATAATTGATCACTGACACTATTGATATTTACCCTAAGATTATTAAATAGTCGCTGCTGTGATAATTAAGTACATTGGTATGATAATGTTTTCTAGAATAATGTGTCGATGTATGATTATGCTACAGTTCAGTTTTTACTCTTTTAGTGTACATCTAATTGAAAAATGTAAAAAAGGGAAAAAAAGGAGGGCAACATGCTGGAACAGATCAGATCACTTTGTCACAAGTGGCCAATAGTCAGGTGCAAAATGCACCTTGCGCCCGGCTAATTTCGAACACTGACCCCACTCATCTGACTGGGCTGACCCAGCTGATCTGGGCAGCTCCCAACAAAATATAAAAACACAATTAAACATCTTCCTGATAATCTGAATAATGTAATAATTTGAATGACGTTAAGAAGAACCCGGCTGGATCATGAAAGTGGCTCATCTAGTCCACCATCCTGTTCTCACAGTGGCCAGCCAGATGCCTGTGGGACTCCCCCAAGCACAACCTGAATACAAAACCTGCACTTTCCCTTCCTGCAGTTTCCAGCTGCTGGCATTCAGAAGCATTACGATATATACGATACAATATCTTTATTGTCATTGTCCCATGCAGAGCAATGAAATTGAAAAACTACATAAAACTACATAAAAACTACATAAAACTACATGAAAACTACCTAAAACATTCAAAAACCCCTAAAAACTCTGAACCCCATTTTAAAATACATAGAGACCCCTTATGCTGCGTTTAGAACCAGAATTGCATTTGCGTAGAAGCTGTTTCTCAGGCAGCTAGTCCTGGCCTTTATAACCCTATACCTTCTTCCAGAAGGCAGAAGCGGAAAGAAATCATTTCCGGGGTGCGTACTATCCTGCGCTATCTCTGCCGCTTTCTTATGGCACCTGGCAGCATAGATTTGATCTAAGGTGGGAAGAGTGCACCCAATTATTCTCTCTGCAGTCTTTACAACCCTGGATAGCGTTGTTTTTTCCCTGGCCGTGCAGCTCCCAAACCACACACAGACTGCTGCTGGCATTCAAGTTAGAACATAGTCATCGTAGTGAGCAGCCCTTGATAACCTTGCCCTCCATAGATTTGTCCAGTCCTCTGTTAAATCCATCCAAGTAGATGGTCATCCTTGCCTCTTGTGGAAGAGAGTTCCATAGGTTAACCATGCGCTGCACCTCGCCGCCCTTCAGCTCAACTATCTGACCTGCTGGGGATGCTCTGCATAAACTTTGCAAATGCTTCCCATCTCTCCAGAGACTGCAAAAAGACATTCCTGGGGTACTGGGGAGGCAGATTGTAATACAACCCTTTTCCTAGCTGGGATGGGCTGCCAAGCAACTAACGTTTCAGGCGTTGTTAACAAAAAGTGAAATGAAAAAATGTTGCCAATAAAACTGTCACTTGAAGCACAAGGCACAACTCCGCAAAAAAAGCAAACAAAAAGAAACCAGCCTCTGTGCCGGTAAAGAGGCCTAGCCGGGGGATCTTATTTTATTTCCTTAAAGTGGGGAATCAATCAAAAACCACTAGTGTTGAACAGCGGGTGTCAATCAAATGGAACAGCACTCGCCTCCGCACGGCGGCAATGCAAAACATAAAACGATCCACTGAAACACTTGAGTAGGAGGGAATGTACTACATCGAAGGACCATGTGAAAGAGGTTTGTCCCAAAAGGAAACTTTATCCATCTAGTGCCGTGCTATATATCCACGATCCTCTCAACGAAAGAGATCAGAAACTGAACCTAGAGGTCTTTCAGGAAGCAGAAGGGGAAACCAACGAGGTGGAGACATGCAATGACCATCTTCAAATATCTTAAGGGTTAGTAGAGTACCTGTATTTCCTAGGGGAGCTATTGTTATTAATTTGTTACTTAATTAGTCACATCCATTCTGAAGGAAATCAGCCCTGAGTGCTCACTGGAAGGACAGATCCTGAAGCTGAGGCTCCAATACTTTGGCCACCTCATGAGAAGAGAAGAGTCCCTGGAAAAGACCCTGATGTTGGGAAAGATGGAGGGCACAAGGAGAAGGGGACGACAGAGGACGAGATGGTTGGACAGTGTTCTCGAAGCTACCAGCATGAGTTTGACCAAACTGCGGGAGGCAGTAGAAGACAGGAGTGCCTGGTGTGCTCTGTTCCATGGGGTCACAAAGAGTCGGACATGACTAAACGACTAAACAACAATAATTAGCCACTTTGCTCCTAAAAATGACTCAAAAGTGACCTGCTAACACAACAAAAACACTAAAACCTAAAAAACAAAACACACGCCTCCATACAAATAGAAAACAGCGCCAGCAGATCCTGCCCCACCAAAAGAGGTCAGAAATACTTTAAAACCCTTCAAACTAAGGGCCAAGAGTGCCTTAAACTAGACTGAGAGGGCTCCAGGTGAGCTTCCCCAGAGAGGGCATTCCACAAGCAGGGAGCCACCACTGAATAGGCCTTGCGTTGCCTCCCTCCTGAGGGGGGGCACACAGGGTATTCTGTGCCCACTGGTTCAAAAAGGCTGGTGACCAGGGACGGGCCACAGCACAGTGGCAGAACATCTGCCTTGTCTCCTAACAACGGCTCAGAATTAAGTTCCTGGCTCTCTAAACTCTACAATCTGATCAAAGCCGGTGTATTCAACTGTGGCTAATGTAGTCATGAGTTGCAATATGCATTCCAGGCACAGAACTTGCGGTTCTGTTGGGCTGCAAAGCTGTTGCAGCAGTGCGCGCGCGCACACACACGCACGCACACACACACACACACACACACACACACACACACACACAGAGTGCATGGTAGGAAAATTACAAAGGCCATCCTAGTTTACACCAGTTCGGAGCTCCAGCAATTTTGTTATTTACCACATAATACAGCGACGAAGCAACGGTTTGTCACTTGCTGCATGAAGCAATAACACAACGGTTTTGTGCACCGTAACACGACAATTATTCACTTACCGCACAATGCAATGACGTGGCTGCTGTCTTCGTGCACAAACTTCCGGGTGACGGCTTCTTCCATGATCTGCTTCACCTGAACAGGAAGAAATAAAGAAGTTTGTGCATGGAAAGCGACACTCGATGGGTCATAAAGACGCAGAGGGAGAACCTTAGAGAGTCCAGCAACAGGTTGGGTTGTTTGTCTAGGCAAGTTTTGCTCAAGCAGACCGCAGGCTTCCAGGGCCTCAGGCAGAGTGAGTATCTTTCCCCACAACCTGGTACCCGACTCCTTCATGACAGGGGATGCCAAGCACTGAGCACAGAAGTTTCACATGCAAATGTGCTCTGCTTCTCGGCTGCAAGACCCTAGCTCACTCGGTGGTGGAGCATCAGGCAGGCCTGAGAAAGCTCGGTTGGTAGAGCATGAGACTTTTAATTTCAGGGTTGTGGGTTCGAACCCCGCATCAGGCAAAAGACGCCTGCACTGCAGGGTCTTGATCTAAATGACCCTCATGGTCCCTTCCAACTCTATAATTCCACAATTCTACAACGTGCTATTCTATGCAAAAGATAACAATCTAAGGTTCAGTCCTCAACAGTATCTCCTGGTAGGGTGACCTAGACCCTGAAGAGCGGCTGCCGGTCAGTGCAGACAACAGTGAGATAGATGCACCAATGTTCTGACTCAGTAGAAGGCTGAATTCTCTGTCCTGTGTTCCCATTCACTCTATGAGTATCCCGGTATTAACTGGCAAAGATCCTCCAGGGTCTTGGGGACTGATTTTCCCCGGGGCCGATGTCAAAGGGGCCATTGCCAGGCTGCCCTCTGGTGCCCCCCCTCATGCCAATGGGTGTCTCTGCCGATCCTTTATTTCTGCCAGATGAGAGAGTGGTGAGCTCTTGCCACTAAGTCCTCTTAAGGGGGAGCAGTTAATTAGGAAAAGAGAAAAAGTAGCAGGTGGAAAACTGATCATTTTCCTCTGCTCCAAATCACCCTTCCAATCCTCCTAAAACAAGCAGCTGTCTTGAGGGAGCTTTTATACCTGTTTCTGTCCAACATGCAAGCTTGCTGTAATGTTCAGTCTAAGTGACAATCCCATGGCCCTCGCTGGCTTTTGCTGGGCGTTGCTGTGTCAGCCGATTAAAGAAAGCAGTGCGCTAACCCTGTGCTTTTGGCTGTTTTTCGACAGCAGCAGAACAAAAACAAACAAACAAATCTCCACCCTGCGAGGAGGAGCCAAGCATCCCCGAAAGATGTCTCGCAGTGACCTTTCACGCCTGCCTTAGAACAAAGCCAAATGAGTGCAGGATCAGATCAAATTGAACAGGAGGCCACGCAGGAAGGCACTGAGGGTTTCGTTTTTTGTTTGCACTGACATTTTGCAGCAAGCACCACTGGGGGAAAAAGATGCTTGCCGACACAGCTGGACAGAAAGCAAATTGAAAGAAGAATTATTTGCAAGCAATTGGCCTAAGGCAGAGGAGGGAAGGAAAATGAAGGAGCACACTGAAACAGGCAAAAACCGCTGCAGGAAGAAGCATGATGGCAGCGTTGCAAAGCTGCCACCCCCACCCCCTCTTTGCTTGCTTTGGAAAACATTATTGTCTCTGGATCTCTGGGCCAAGCCAAATGTGAGTGGGGAGCCACAGCCAGGTTTGCCTGTTTGATTAGTTATTCCTTCTTTTCCCAGCGTTCTGGCTGCAACCGCCATTCACCAGACAGCCAAAACTACGCCACCCATCCACAAAAGGAATGGATCAGCAGACTTGAGATTGGCTGAAGCAGAACACTTTTTTAGGAAAAAATTCAGAGACACTGACTCTCGCCCCCCACCCCAAAACCCACATCCCATTTATGGGAGGTTGTGGTCTCTCCTTCCTTGGAGGGTTTTAAGCAGAGGCTGGATGGCCATCTGTCATGGATGCTTTAGTGGAGATTCCTGCAGTGCAGGGGGTTGGACTAGATGACCGCCAGGATCCATTCCAACTCTACAATTGTGTGATTCTATGGTCAAATTCACTGGCTGGCTATGGAATGCTGGCTAAAGTCCCATCTGCACTACACATTTAAAACGGCATCATGCCACTTTAAACACAGTGGTACCTCGGGTTACATACGCTTCAGGTTACAGACTCCGCTAACCCAGAAATAGTACCTCAGGTTAAGAACTTTGCTTCAGGATGAGAACAGAAACTGTCCTCTGGCGGTGCGGTGGCAGCAGGAGGCCCCATTAGCTAAAGTTGTCTTCAGGTTAAGAACAGTTTCAGGTTAAGAACGGACCTCCGGAACGAATTAAGTACGTAACCAGAGGTACCACTGTACTTTCAAACATGGCTTTCCCCCCAAAATCCCGGGAACTGAAGGGCACTGAGGGTGGTTTGAGAATCTCTATTCTGTCCACAGAGCTACAGTTCCCAAAACGCTTAAACAATCAATCCCTTTTTCCTGGGGAATTCTGTTTTGGGATGGGAGAATGACAGCTGGAAGCTCCAAAACATCTGGAGGACACCCGGTTGGCCAACTGTGTTTTAGAAGGACACGCAAACACAGCTGGAGTCAACCCCAAGTGCTTAACCAGTTCTGAGCCCAAGCGCTTGCTGCGCAGGGCACGGTCTAGGGTGTCTGTCTGAAAAGGAGGAGGCAGTGAGGAGTAAAAGCACTGCAGGATAAATCCTATGGGTTTCTCAGAAACAAGCCATTTGCCAGATGAATCTCGTTTCTTTGTTATGATAAGAGCTCCAAGTTTGGTGGAACAGGTGGGTGCTGTGGACATGAAATGGCATCTCCCCGAAGCAGAAGGCAAGACTCTTGGATCCTGAAACCACTTGAGAAGCACATTTGTGGTGTGGGAATGTGGGTGGGCTGCCAAAATCTTCCCAGGTTCCTGAAGCAAGCGAACAGCGATGCAACACTTGGCAAGAGGGAACCAGCTGCTAACCTGTTCTCCTCTCCCATTGACCATGACCAGGCAACTTAAGAGGGGTGCAACGACAGGAGGCTGCCCAGCCATAGCTGTCAACTGTCCCTTATTTAGCGGGAAACTCCCTTATCCCAGCTGTATCCCGCTACTGTCCCATATTGATGATGTCCTTTAAATTTCCTGGGTTTCATGCTCGCCCGGCTCGGGAGGATAGCAGCGGCTCGGGGTCCTCCGCCGCGTGAGAGAGCGCGTGCACGAGCTGCCGCGTCTCCGTCTCTCCCTTTTCCCCCTCAGGGGCGCATTGTGAGGAGACGGGTGGCGGCGGGTGGGCAGGCAGCCCCTCTCTTGCAAGACTTCCGCCACGCTGCCAGTGGAAGCCGGAGGCGGCGGCGGCGGCAGCTGAGGAGGCGGCCTGAGGGAGGAGGAAGAGGAGGGGACGGGGAGGGACGCAGAAGGGTGGTGCTTCAGCGGCCGCCACAGCGCCACAACCACCTCATGCCGGGCTTGCAGGCGGCGTGGGCAAGAGTCTCCCTCCCTCCCTCTCTCTTGGGCGGGGAAGGGCCGATGGAACTCCTCCTGCCAGGACGACAGCAGGCCCGACGTGCTGCTTAGCATACCCTCAACCAGTGCAGCATCTTAATGTAGTGATTTCCCCCTCTGCATCCCTTTCATAACTCTATTTTTATAAATCATTTGTCCATCCATAGTTCAAATTTTTACTACAAGTTTTCTGTCAATCCTACCAATGTATGTTTACAATACAATAGCTTTACAATAGCTTTTCAAATAAATGATAAACTTTCCCCATTCTTCCTGGTTTCTAATTCTGCCTGTAAGCTTTGCCATCTCGATGTCGTTCATCAGTTTTGTCTGCCACTCTTCTTTGGTCGGAGTTGTAGACCCTTAGGATCATCTAGTCCAAACCCCTGCAAAACACAGTCAGTCGCAGCAAAAGCAGCATGGCTCCATCAGTGCCGGACTTCTGTATAAGCTAAGCAAAATCCCTTATCTTGGCTGATGATCCCTTATTTTCGAGGTTGCTGGTCCCTTATTTTCTAATCTGTAAATTGACAGCTATGTGCCCAGCACAGCTGACTCACAGCCACAGAATGTGTGGGCAGGCCGGAGAGGCAACAGCGCCGTGTGTTGTGAAGGCCCAGCCAGCCGTGGATCT
This sequence comes from Podarcis liolepis, assembly GCF_965112155.1. Lineage (NCBI taxonomy): Eukaryota > Metazoa > Chordata > Lepidosauria > Squamata > Lacertidae > Podarcis > Podarcis liolepis. The sequence goes on from NC_139567.1 coordinate 36,597,647, forward strand.
GATCCAGGAGGACACGAAAGCAGGACAGAAGCTACATCACCGAGGAGAAGGCAGATAGCAGTCGCCAATACACTCCAGGCTTGGAGTTTGGTCCATCAGGGAGAAATCCATCACTGGAAGCCACAGAAGGATGGAAGAAGAAGCAGACGTCGAAGGATCAAGTGCTCTTGGCTAGTGGCTGCAGAGGATTTTGGTTGGACTTACTCTGCCATCGAGGAAGGAGCCAAGAGTCACACAGCCAAAGTGGACAAGATGGCCCAGAACCAGCACGCTTGGAAAGCGAACACGGTTCAACTTGCATAAAGGCGAAAGGCTATTGGGAGATTATTTTATAATGAGTTTTTTTTTAAAAAATGTTTGAAGTAATGATTCCCAAGAAACCTGAGGCCTTTCTGTTAGGTATAACAGGTCCAGAGCTTCCGAAGGAATTGTTTTAATTTGTTTAAGTATGCTACAACAGTGGCAAGAATAGCCTATGTGCAAAAGTGGAAAGAAGAAGTAGTCCCAGCAAAAGAAGAACGGATACGAAAACTTATGGAATATGCAGAAATGGTGAAACTTGCCGGAAAAATAAGAAATCAAGACAAACCTTTTTTTAAAAAAAAAAGAAGAAGAATGGAAATGGTTTATTGAATATTTATAAATAAACTGTAAACAGATAAGAACATTGGCAGGATTGTTGTAATAACCTGCAGTTTTATAAGAGTATATATTTAAAGTAGATGAATAAATGAGTAAATTAAGTTAATTTGGAAAATGCAGAAAATGCAAAAAATAAATAAATTTAAGAAACCGCAGAAAGAGGGGGAAGGCAGTTGAGCTTTGAAATGTTAAAATGATTGTAAAATTACAGAAATGTATAAAATTGAAAATCATAAATAAAATAAAGTAAGTGGAAAAGAAGAAGTCCCAATGAAAGAAGATTGGCTTATGAAGATGATGAAATAAACTGAGATGGCTAAACTGACTGATAGAATCAAAGAAGAAAATTTATTGAAGAATGGAAATATTTCGTGGAATATTTGATTTTAAAAAACCGTGATTATGTTAAAACATATGCAGGATTTAAAGTATAGCAACAGATGAGAATTGGTAGTTTAATAAGTTAGAATTAATGTATAAGATGGGTAAAATATGAGAAATATAGCAGTTTTATATGGTAAGAAAAGAACACCATGGAAGGCTGGGTGGGAAGTGAAGGGATATGAGAGATTTGCTTTGAGTGTTGTCTAAAAGAATTTGTAAAATCTTTTAAAAATTAATAAAAAGATTATGAAGAAGAAGAAGAAAGCAACCACAGTTCAGAGATAGAGAGCCTGCTTTGCAAGAAGACAATCCCAGGTGTGCAATCCCCATTCATCTCCAGTTAAAAGGATCTGCCTGAGACCCCAGAGAGCTACTGCCTGTCAGTCTCAATAATCTATCTATTCTATTTATTCTGTCTCTATCCCACCTTTTCTCGGAGGAGCTCAAGGGTTATACAGATTGAGGTTGAATCCTGACAAGACAGAAGTACTGTTTTGGGGGACAGGGGGCGGATGGGTGTGGAGGACTCCCTGTTCCCAAATGGTGTGGCCTGGGAGTCATTTTGGACTCACAGTTGTCCATGGAGGCACAGGTCAATTCTGTGTATACCAGCTCCATCTGGTACGCAGGCTGAGACCCTACCTGCCCACAAACTATCTCGCCAGAGTGGTGCATGCTCTAGTTATCTCCCGCTTGGACTACTGCAATGCACTCTGCGTGGGGCTACCTTTGAAGGTGACCCGGAAACTGCAATTAATCCAGAATGCGGTAGATAGACTGGTGACTGGGAGTGGCCGCCGGAACCACATAACACCGGTCCTGAGAGATCTGCATTGGCTCCCAGTACGTTTCCGAGCACAATTGAAAGTGTTGGTGTTGACCTTTCAAGCTCTAAACAGCCTCGGCCCAGTATACCTGAAGGAGCATCTCCACCTTCATCATTCAGCCCGGACACTGAGGTCCAGCTCCGAGGGTCTTCTGGAGGTTCCCTCACTGTGAGAAGTGAGGTTACAGGGAACCAGGCAGAGGGCATTCTTGGTAGTGGCGCCCGCCCTGTGGAACGCCCTCCCATCAGATGTCAAAGAGATAAACAACTACCACTTTTAGAAGACATCTGAAGGCAGCCCTGTTTAGGGAAGTTTTTAATGTCTGATGTTTTATTGTATTTTTAATATTTTGTTGGAAGCCACCCAGAGTGGCTGGGGAAACCCAGCCAGATGGGCAGGGTATGTATGTATGTATGTATGTATGTATAAATAAATAAATAAATAAATAAATAATAGTGTTAGCGTTAGAGTTCATGGCCAAGAGGGGATTTGAATCCACGTCTCCCTCTAACCACTACACTTCACCAATAAGGCTGTGATAGATGGACAGAAAGTCTGGCTTGCCATAAGCTAGCTTGCTATGCCTAAATTGCTCCATCCTTGGTCAAATTTGTCTTTGTTCTGATAGCACAGGGCATCTAGAATGGCTCAGGCTGGTGACTCCAGAACAGCAGAGCTCAAATATTGCTTCAGAAATCAGTGGCTCCAAGGGACCAGGAGTCACAAGAGGGTAACGAAACCTCCTTGGACCAGGAGATACTGGCCTCCTCTTCTGCAAGGGCTTTTTGTTCCTTACGTCCATCTGGGGCTGCCCCACGGGCAAGTCCTTCACTACCTCAAATCTCCGGTCTAGTTCCCTGAAGAAGTCTGACTTCCCTGCTTCAACCAAGGGCCATGACAAGCACCAGGAACGCTTGTAGAAAAAGGAACCTGAAGTGAAGTGGGCTTTTAAAGCCTGTGGAAAATCCTGAACTGATGGGGCCCTACAGGAAGAGGCCCCTGAACGACTAGGGCCACACCTGCCCCATACATTTGAAGCAGCGTTATAGCACTTTAAGCAGTCTTGGTTCCTCGAGCCAGAAAAATCCCGGGCTCTGTCGTTTGTTAAAGGTGCTGAGGGGTGCAAGGAGACCCCCCGTCCCCTCACAAACTCCCAGAGTTCCCCCAAAAGAAAGAATGTTTCTTGAACCAGTTTGAGAACTGGTAGCTCCATGTGGTGGAAATGCTCGGCCTGGAACTGTATCGGGTTGTCTTTTGACTTCAGAAAGGCGGGCAGTCCTCCCGGGATGCAAGCCAGTTCTCAGAGAAGTGGCAGGAGGCAAAAAGCTTGGCACGTTGACAAGCAGGAAGCGAGAGGGAGTGGAAATGGGCCTCTAAGTGGCATCGCTAAGGCAACACCTGGGCAGCCTTGTTGAACTACGGGGCGGCCCCCTCCCTGCTCACTCGAACAAGCGGCGTTGTCTTAACCAGCTCCATTCCCTGTTTGCCTTGGCAGAAGACCCAGAAAGCACTGTCCTGAGATAATATAGATTTGTGCGTTGGGGAAGGGCCAGGTTTTGAGGGGAGCGAGCAGAACAGAGGCAAAGGGCCAAGAGACCAAGACACCATGTGGCAAGCCAGGGGACTCCATGTGGCAAGCCAGAAATACCATGTAGCAGGCAGAGACACCACATGGCAACTGGAGACGCCACTTGGCAAGTCAGAGACACCTCATGGCAAGCAAGATACTACAGTGGTACCTCGGGTTAAGTACTTAATTCATTCCGGACGTCCGGACTTAACCTGAAACTGTTCTTAACCTGAAGCATCACTTTAGCTAATGGGGCCTCCTGCTGCTGCCGTGCCGCTGGAGCATGATTTCTGTTCTCATCCTGAAGCAAAGTTCTTAACCCAAGGTACTATTTCTGGGTTAGCAGAGTCTGTAACCTGAAGCATATGTAACCTGAAGTGTCTGTAACCCGAGGTACCACTGTGGCAAGCCAGAGACACCATGTGGCAAGCCAGAGATACCACATGGCAACCAGAGACTCCATGTGGCAAATCAGAGACTCCATCTGGCAAACCAAAGACACCACGTAGCAGGCAGGGACACCACGTGGCAACTGGAGACGCCACATGGCCAGCCAAAGACTCCATGTGGCAAGCCAGAGGCACCACGTGGCAGCCGGAACAGCACATGGCAAGCCAAAGACCCCATGTGGCAAGCCAGAGACTCCTTGTGTTAGGCAGAGACCCCGCATGGCAGCCAGTTCCAAGGGCAGACAAGAGCTCACTGCACCAGGGAAGTCAAGAGAATCCTTATGAAAGAAACGGGAGCAAAAATTGCTGGTGGCTGATTATTCATCCCATGCTCAGAACTGAAAACGATCCAGCACAAGTTTCTCTGTGCTTGGGAGTCTAGAGGATACAGCCATCCATCACTGCAAAGAGGGAAGCAACAGCAACAAGCAAAATGTCTCCCAGATGGGCACAAATCCACCAAGCATATTCTAGTCCAACTGAAACCGCAAATTGCACATTATGTCGGGCAGGACTGTGATAGATCACACTTCCCTGCCCTCTCGTCGAGGATGGGAGAATTACTCAGTGGTGGCAGACAGACACCCTTGGCACGCTGGCAGTATTTCTGATCATGGGAGGGGGGTGCCCCCCATACCTAATTCCAGATCTAGAAACGTACCATGCATTAAAACCGCAAAAGTTTTAAGATGCTACAGGCAGTGAAGCAACACAATCCATTCTCTCTGAATCAGATGAAGGTTGTTGGAGACAGCTGGGCATTTTTGCTTTGCTTTGAACAAAAAACGTGTAAGAGTCTTTCGCCGCCGCCCCCCCCCCAAACTTCCAACCAGCTACAGAATTATGATTCTGCCCTGAAAAGCTGCCTGGAGATGCAGTTTGAAAATGGGCACCATTCCTTTCATGCCCACACAGACCGGAGCACAGATTGGGTCTTACATTGGAGGCCCTGAACCCACTCCAAAACAGGCAGAAATCCATTTAATTTAGCTAATGGCTTCGTAGCTAATAGGATCTTGCTGCCCTGGATATAGGGAAGCCTCTATTAAAATTTCAGCACCTGGCAAACACAATGAAATCAGGGAGGAAGAAACATGGAGGTGTTTCTTTCCTGTGTTGTGAAGAGCAAGCAAGATACTAGGGCAAACTGAGGAATAAAAAAGTGTTTTTTTAAAACAAAAAGCTTACTTGTTTTAATATGACAGATGTATTATAGGCTATGTTTTACTCTTGCTTCATTGATTTTTGTGTGCTGCTTTGATGATGATGAAGATGATTATAATACACCGTCCCTTCATCACAAGATCTTTGACCACTTTATTCAGGGTGCTGGGAACTATAGCACTGTAAGGGTTAAACTACAGTTCCCAGTATTCTTTGAGGGAAGCCATGTGACCTTGCATAGAAGACAGGAGCAAACAGGAATTGGAATTAAAGTCAGGGGAGCCCCGCAACAAAATCTCGCAGTGCAGAATGCCCTTGTTCATGACACTCCAATCCATTCTCCCTCCTGATTTTCCATTCCCTACCCGCTGCAACCATCAGATGACAGGCCAGGACTGGCAACTTGAACCAAGCCTGGATACAAATTGGCATCCAGTGCGAACGGTGACTTGCCAAGTCTCAAAGCTGCAATGGCAACAGAAGCCAAACATGATAAACTTTCCTGTTCAGGGTCCAGACTCTAGGCCAGCCTTTCTCAGCCTTGGGTTCCTAGATGTTGTTGGACTACAACTCCCATCTTTCCTGGCCAGCATGGCCAGTAGTGAGGGATTATGGGAGTTGTAGTTCAAGAGCATCTGGGGAACTAAAGTTGAGAGTGGCTGCTGTGGACCTATAAGCCCACCAAGGATTTGGGGTCTAGACTAGACTAGATATGTGAAGGCCCAGAAGGATGTGGGAGAATACAGACCATTTCTGAGTCATAACTCTCTGTTCAGTGCCTTCACACCTCTAGTCTAGACTAGTTTGACTATCCTCCAGCCTGGAAAGCCCCCGCCCCCCAACTCCCCAATGATTTTGGTGGCAGTGGCAAAGAGAGAAAGATAGAAATGGCGTCGGGATGAGCAAAGATATAAACTACCCAGCGCCACCCTGTAAAGTGAGTGCTGGGGAGCAGTGCTAGAAACTCAGTTATATAAGCTAGGTGCAAAATGGCACCTTAAACCAAGGTTGCAGTCACCAAAACAGAATATCTAGTTGCCATTTTTGGACAAGATGGCTGTAAAGTCCCCAGGTATGCATCTCCAAATGGTGGAGATGTCAGATGCCATCCTGTTGTCCAGGCATCTTCACTTGATCATAAATGGTCAATAAAAAGGTAAAGGGACCCCTGACCATTAGGTCTAGTCACGGACGACTCTGGGGTTGCGGCACTCATCTCGCTTTATTGACCGAGGGAGCCAGTGTACAGCTTCCGGGTCATGTGCCCAGCATGACTAAGCCGCTTCTGGTGAACCAGAGCAGCGCACGGAAACGCCATTTACCTTCCCGCTGGAGCGGTACCTATTTATTTACTTGCACTTTGTGCTTTCGAACTGCTAGGTTGGCAGGAGCAGGGACCGAGCGATGGGAGCTCACCCTGTTGCGGGGATTTGAACCGCCAACCTTCCGATCGGTAAGCCCTAGGCTCAGTGGTTTAACCCACAGCGCCACCTGCGTCCCTTTAAATGGTCAATAGTCAGGTGGAAAAGGCACCTGTCTAATTTTGAACACTGCTGAGGAGGGGGAAAGCTGTGTGGCAAAGTGGTGGGTAAGAGTAGCTCCCTGGCCAAAAGAAGTTTGACTACTCTGGACCCCCTCCCAGCACAGAGACCACCTCTTGCACTCTTCTCAGAGTTGTGGGTCTGCACAGCCCATACTGAGTGGTCGCCCAGGGTCAAAGCTGGATCGCCCATGTTGATCTGGTTCAGATTTGCAGAAACCCATAAATCAGCTGGAGAAAGACCAGCGAGCTTCACAACACTTCTCATCGGGACACTCTTCCCCACAGAGGAGGTAAACGTCGGGAGGCAACTGAGCCAAATTTCTCGAGACATTTTACAGGCCTGCCTTTCTCTTAAAGTCAAGGAAATAAATTGCTTCCCAGTGGGAACAGCAAGCAAGGCCGCCAGAAAATCCAAGCCAGCAAATAAGTTCTTAAATGTTCCCCCAAGGACGTAGATTTACCTGAAACGGATCGGTTTGAGGCAGAGAAACATTGCTCAGGAAAAGGAACTCAATTTTAGCAGTTTCCCAAGCAGGGCGAGGGCAACAATTTGCCGCACGCAAAAGCCTAATTTACTGCTTCGGCGCAAAAAGATGCAGGGAATTAAATGCCACGAGGGAAGGGGGGAAATCAGAGTACACTTTAGCAATCAAAACACATCTGCGTGGCCAGGAAGTGGTTTAAGCAAAGGTGGGCTGGATGTTCCCACAAAGGAAGCTTCCGGACTCTTTTGAGGGGGCAGGTTCGCCATCAACAACAGGCACTCAGAGCACTACTGCTTTTCCAATGCCCACTGCCAGCGTTTGCCCTGAGACCACTTTTTCCTAGCGGTCGGCTGCCATTTAAATTTCCTAAAAATGGCCGCCATGTAGTGTCGCACCAAGGCATTGTGGGAAATCTAAAAGCTCCTCGGGTACTTTTGCATGGCAGGTATAACTTCTATAAAGCTGGTTTCTTGATGGAGGACAAAGAAGAGTGTGAGATAAAATTAGCTTACTCTGCAAAATGGTAAAGCTCAGATTTATTGCTCCACCCACTTTTGCCTCTGGCCACACCCACCAGGGCACATGTCCCCCCAATTGGCCTCCCAGAAGGGAGTGCGGCCCCCAGGATCCCCCAACTTTCCTGTTTGTCTACCTATCAGGAAGCAGGGGTGCGCAGAAAACTGTGTCTCCAAGACACGCCTCGATTGCTGGCTGTGTTATATAAACCTTTATAAAACCCCCCATAAATGTAGGGAGGGGGAGGGAGGCAGAGGTCTCCTGGGAACCTGGGTGCAACTCTGCCAAAAACCTGGACCGCCCTGGGCCTAGGAGGACCCGGAGATTTGCACATATTCGGCAACTGCTTCATGAACTGCTGACAGCTGCCATCAGGCAAGCCATCTCAGCAGCCCGGAGAATCTCATTAATACACACAGCCTTGATTTCATTGGTCTAACTCGCTGCCATGGGCACAGCTGGTTTCAAAAAGGGGATGCGTACAGGCAAATTCATGAAGGAGGAGAGGACTAAGAATGAGCCATAATGGCTGCATAGAACCTCCATGTCCAGAGGCAGTTCTACCTAGAATCACAGAATCGCAAGAGTCAGAAGGGACCCTGAGGGTCATCCAGTCCAACCCCATGCAAGGCAGGAATCCAAGACAGACCTCTGCTTAAAAACCTCCAATGGAGGAAAATCCACCACATCCTGAGAGCGTCTGTTCCACTGTCAAATGGTTCTTGCTGTCAGAAAGTTATTCCTGATGTTTAGTCGGATTCTCCTTTCTTGTAAATCAAAGCCATGGGTTCGAGTCCTACCTCTGAATTCCAGCTTGCTGAGGACACCACCGGTAGAGGGCTGTAGCTTCAGAGCCCTTCTTGGGGTTTTCCCAGAGGCATCTGCAGTAGTTGGCCACTGTGGGGCGGCAGACTTAATAGGTCTTTGATCTGATCCTGCAGGACTCTGCTCTTATTAACAACGATAACTAGAAATAGAGTCTCTGTGTTGAGGAGCAGTCTACCCCTTAACTGCGTGAGTTCGATAGATTTGGCTTTAAATGCAAACCAAATCAAATTTCTTGCCCATCCCTAACTCTTAATATGGGTCGAGGGGGTCAGGACAGGGCTACTGGGTTCTTGCACTGTTTATGTGCTTGCCAGAGGTATCTAGTCAGTCACTCTGAGATGTTGGACTGAATGGATCTTGGCCTCCTCCCAAGCAAACTCTTCTTATGCCTTTAATCTCGATTTTCACATCTTCCTGGAGAGATTTCTGGCTTGCATGAAGCTGCCTGGTGTAGGCCATGAAATTGGTTAGTTGGACAAATCGATCCGAGTTTTGATTGATTGATTGATTGAAAAGCGCCACCTTAATAAAAGCTCCATCGGGAGAGCATGAGACTCTCGATCTCAGGGTTGTGGGTTCGAGTCCCGCTCTGGGCAAAAGATTCCTACATCACAGGGGTTTGGACTAGATGGCCCTCGGTGTCCCATCCGACTACACAATTCTAGGATTCGAAACACAGTGGGCTACTCAGAGTAGACTCACTGAAAATATAGACCTAAGTCAGTCATGGCCATTAATTTCAGTGGGTCTACTCTAAGCACATCTACACACTGGATACAACCAAGTACATCTTTAAGATAATCGTATTGCAATCCCCGATAAATCTGTGAGTGGAAGGGACTTATATGCCTCTCTCACACAAGGAGCTTCTTTTAACTCTGTCTTAGGAAGATTTGTACCTCTCTCTTTTACACACACACACACACAAATGGGTGTGTTTTTTGGGAAACCTTTTTTTTCTTTTGCACCAGCTAAAATAAAATAACCTCTCCAGAAAAGATAATAAATCTTCTCTCTCTCCCATTCCGTTTGTCATTCATATGCAAATTTATGCAGCTCTCAGATCAATTAACTGATGGATTAGAACCCAGGCAGCTAATTCGCAGCGGATCCCTTCAAGCTGTCGCGGCTACTTAACATGCATCAGGGGACACAGGGCTCTTGCAATTTTTGAATGAATTCATGTCTCCGTCCGTCCCCCACCAACACACTTCGATGAACACACACACACACATCAGCAAGACAGAAGCATCTGCGTCACTGAGGACGCGGCAACTGATAAAGGGGGGGGGGGAGGCGGAGAAGAGGAGAGAGAAAGCGTGGAGATGAACCCTCTAGATCCAGCTGCCCCCCACCCCAAAGCCAAAGCATCCATCGCCATCCTAGAAGCCCCCTCCCCACCGAAGAACAGATTGCTACTCTATCTCTGTGCAAGACTCACAGGGTGTGTGTGTGGAAATGAGCTGGTGAAGACTTTTGGTGCTTTTAACCAGTATGCACCCCCCCAAAAAAATGTATTCCAGACCCTTTCTTTTTGCCATTCTCCCTCCCCACACAAATAGGCAACCTTTCCCTCAGAGGACAAGGCTTTCCAAAGGCATTTGGGGAAGTGTGCTCAGAGTCTGCAAAGTGAACCAGCCAGTAAAATGCCTTTATTGCCTCGCCTCCGGCCAGGTCACAATCCCCAACGGTAGGGCTGGGAACGTCCCCTGCCTGCAGCCCTGTTGCTAGTCAGTGTAGGCAATACTGATCTAGATGGAGCAATGGTCTGAGGCGGCTTCCCTGGTTCTGCTCTGCTAGTCAGCCGGTCAAGTGATCTGCTTGGTGTTAAGGCAAATCCCAGGTTTAGTGCAACACTGGAGCAATCTTCCTCCTTGAGAGCAATGTTGTTTTAATCTGTGAGATCTTGAGGGTTAAAAACAGCCCCCAACACCACAACCTCTGAACTGGCAGCACCTGTGCCAGCCCAGACTTAGAGGAGTTCTTCCAGCTATGCGTGTCGCGGTGGTGGGAGAACGGCACTCTGCACACACCCAGAGACACTATATCAGGCTGGCGACTGGTTACACAGCTGGTAGTAGGAAGGGGGAGGACTAACTGAAGATGCACCAGGGAAACTGCTCTCTTCACAGAGCCGAACGCTTGACAGCTGAGCCTGACAAACCCCAGGCTCAAATGAAAAACATCCACAGCAGCTTCCAAACTGGGTGCAGGTTTTCTTGCCAGGTGTTTTGAAAGCAGAACCTAGGAAGAAAAGAGGTTCTAGAGTCCTAGGCCTCCAGGTCAAATCCAAGCTGTGGTTCTGTATGCCCTTTACCAGAGAGTCAGTCCCATTAAATACATAGTAAGTCCCATTAAGAATAAGGTTTAAGTCTCGCCTAAAGAATATATATGAGAGCATGCACATTGGGGGCACACACCCCATTTAAAGCACACACACCCCTCAAGAATCCTGGGAACTGTAGCTCTGTGAGGAGTAAACTACAATTCGCAGGATTCACATGGAGAGGGAGGTGTGCTTTAAATATATGGTGTTCACTGACAGACACAGAAAGTGTGTGTGTGTGTATGTGTGTCCCTTTGAAATGCAAACATCACCTGCACCCAGTACCTTGCAATATAGAAAGTGTGAGCGAAGGGGGAAAGGGAGCCTCTGAGCCTGCACAGAGTGCTTTTCCTTCGCTATTCGAAAACAGCATATATACACACGTTTTTCCACCTGATCCCCAATTCTGGGCTGAGAAAGCGGGGACGGGGTGGGTGCTGACCCCTCCGACCCACCCCAACCCCCAGGGGGCAGGCATGGCTGCCCAGAGACCTTTCTCAAAGCACCTCCTTGGTTATTCAAAAACAAACCAAGCCCCCTTTCCGCACCTGAGCTTCAGCCGAGCCGAGCTCTGGCACCCCTCAAAAGCCCACAAACAAACCCCGGAACTGGGGTGAGAGTTGGATGGGGAATCTATCTGGGGGGTGGGGGGGCGGAGACCCAAAATGCAAAGGAAGACTCCAGAGGGAGAGAGATGGGGAAAATGGAAGATGAGGGGGATCAGTCTCTTGGGAGGGACGACCCCCCCCAAAAAAAAAATTGTGCAAAAAAAGTGTTTAGGACCCACCCACCCCTCTCTCTCTTACCTCCTTCTTCACATTCCAGAGCAATTTTTCCTTCACTGCATCTTCAGGGAGACTCATGGTGCTTCCTGGCTGAGCGAGGGAAGGCGGCCAAAGGAAACTCTTTCCAAAAAAAAAAAAAAAGGAATATAGAGATCGATCGATATAGAGGTTAAAAAATTAAAACCCAGGCGGCGATTGCAGTCCCTGCGGCCGGTGCAAAAGGAGGGCGATGGGCGCTTCCTCGATCCGGCCCCAGCAGCGTCCCCCGCGCGGCCCCGCCAAGCCTGCGCTCCGCTCGGCGCTGCGGTTGCAAGAGGGCATTCCCTCCAGCGCCAGCCATCTTCCGAGCCCGCCCCCACATTGACGTCAGCCGAGCGGGGCCCGCCTCCTTGGCGGGGGGGGGTTCCTCGCTGGGGTGGGGGCGGGGAGCCGGGAGGAAACGGGAGGCGCTGCGGGGGGGGGGGATTATTTGGTAACAATGTGCTTTTATGAGGGCGGGTCGCGGGGGTGGGCACGTTGCGCCTGCCTTACCTGGGAGCTTGGGTTTTGCCGGGGGAGGAAGGAGACGAGAGGGATCCGGAGCATGGGCAGAGTTCTCGGACGCGCGCTCACAAACAAACACCCGCCGCCTTCCGCTCCCATGGGTTTGGGAATCTGCTCCTCCAACACGGTCTTCATGGAGGGAGGGAGGGTTCTTTCTGTGCTTTTGGCTTCACAACAGCCCTGTGAAGTAGGTCAGGGTGAGAGTCGGAGGGGACCCTAAGGGTCATCTAGTCCAACCCCCCTGCAATGCAGGAGGTAAGGTAAAGGGACCCCTGACCGTTAGGTCCAGTCGCAGACGACTCGGGTTGCGGCGCTCATCTCGCTTTACTGGCTGAGGGAGCCGACATTTGTCCGCAGACAGTTTTTCCGGGTCATGTGGCCAGCATGACTAAGCCGCTTCTGGCGAACCAGAGCAGCACACAGAAACGCCGTTTGCCTTCCTGCCTTAGCGGTACCTATTTATCTACTTGCACTTTGATGTGCTTTTGAACTGGTAGGTTGGCAGGAGCCAGTGGCGTAGCGTGGGGGGTGCCAGGGGTGCCGACCGCACCGGGCGCAACATCTGGGGGGGCGCGAGTCCAGAGGGAAGGGACAAGTTCCTTCCTCCGCCGGGCTCCCCGCCGCCACCGCCAGCCTTGCGCCCTAGCGCGCGCGCCCCCCGCCGTCGCTGTGGCTGCGCTCCGCTCACTGCTCGCAGGAGGAGCAGCCGCTGCAGCAGCGCCGACGCCACCACCGACGCCTGGCCGGGCACGGGCAGCCTCTGCACCCTGCCGCCGCCGCCATCCCCTCGGCCCAGCCACAGGCGGCCGCTGCTTCTGCCTCCATCCTCCTTCGGGCAAGCAGCATTGTTTGCGCGGTAACTCGCAGGTTAGGGGTTGGGGGGGCGCAAATTACTTGCCTTGCCCCGGGTTAGGGGGCGCAAATTACTTGCGTTGCCCCGGGTGCTGACAACTCACGCTACGCCGCTGGCAGGAGCTGGGACCGAGCAACGGGAGCTCACCCCGTCGCGGGGATTTGAACCGCCAACCTTCTGATCAGCAAGTCCTAGGCTCTGTGGTTTAACCCACAGAGCCACCCACATCCCCCAATGCAGGAGAGGGAGGGCTTAAATCCGGGGCTCTCTGTGGAGTCACAGGTGCTAACCAGTGCACCACACTTCCCCTCCGATACGCAACCGTACAATGGGCAAAGGAATAATTCAAAAGGCAATATGGTGTAGCGGTTGGAGTGTCAGACGAGGACCAGGAAGACCGGGGTTCAAATTCCCCACACAGCTATGAAGCTTGCTGGGTGACCTTGAGCCAGTGGCATTCTCCCTCCCTCCCTCCCTCCCTCCCTCTCTCTCTCTCTCTCTCTCTCTCTCTCTCTCTCTCTCTTCCTCTTCCTTAGTCTGCCCTGCCTCACAGGGTTGTTGTGCAAGATGAAATGGTGCTGGTAGGTGGGTTGGTGTCTGGCACAACATCCTGAAGTTTCTTGGAAGAAGGCTGGGGTAAAAATATGATCGAGAAATCAGAAATAAATGTTGCCCCTGGGCAAGTGCAGAGTGCAGGAATGCCGAGTGAGGGAGAAATTTGCAGGTCTTGGTGCTGAAAGAACTCAAGGGTGCAAGGCCCAGAACGCAACATTGCATTGAAAAAGGGCTGTAGCTCATATTGTTTTGCATGCAAAACAATCGGGTTCAGTCCCTCAATTCCCCAGGTAGAAATGGGAGAGGCCCTCACCTGCAACCTTGGGGAGCTGCTGACAATCAGTGCATTTAAAAAAGTAAGAAATTATTGAGAACATTAAAACTGAATACTGGCAGGGAGTTCCACAGGACAGGGCCTGCCACACTGAGGGGTCAGTTTTGGGGAAACTCGGGGCCTTCATGGGGAGCCACCAGAAGTGCACCCCACCACCAGCAGAGGAACAGTACCTGGGTCACCTGCAAAGCAGGTAAGCGCCTTCCTTGCCATCTTCCTGCTTTGCTTTGCTGCTGCTCCCCTGGAGGGAGAGGAGAGACTTTTTCTGGACCATCCCTGGAGGACTCTGGACCCACCCACCACCAATTCGTAACAGTGGGCTTGACCCCAGACTTCTGGGTGAGTCGGGGAGGGGGAATATTGGTTTGATGTGAATGGTTGAGGGCTGAGGTTTTGCTTATTTGCAAATTAGTGGGTCAGTGTGTAGCTTTGCTTATTGTTTTGAGTATTGTTAATGCTGCTTGCTGCTATTTATATGGCTAGCATGGTTATTCCCACCACCAGCCCCATGGATGTTATGTTATATGAAATATTAATGTATTATATGATTCTCACCCCTTTCCCCCCTTATGTAATGTAGATCTTTTTCTTTTTTTTTGCTGCAAGTTGCTTGAAGACCTTCAAGCAACAAGTGACCAATCTCTGGGGTGCAAGCCTGGGCAGTCTGCATGGAGGCCCTGGGCTGCCCTGATGATCTGACCCCTCTCTCAGCCTCACTTGATGTGGTCTAAAAGAAAGCAGAGCAATACGTTTGGCACCATCTTGGCTGCAGGAGTTGCTGGAAGGAGGCAGGCGAGACAAGTGACTTTTAAGTTTTAATATGTTATAATACATAATAATAATAATAATAATAATAATAATAATAATAATAATAATGTTATAATAAATAAAAACAACAACAATAACAATAATAATCCCCACCAGAAATCTCAGTGATTGAAATGAGGCATAATAAATAAAGCAAAAATAAATAGAATATTTATTTATCTATCACTCTTCCTCTGTTTCTGGTGTTCAGTGCTCTCGCTTATTGTGCCACACATAAGAAGGAGGTATTAGGAGTCTTTGGGGTTTGCAGAAGCTCAGAAAAACAATTGTAGTAGCAGTAGTAGTAGTAGTAGTAGTAGTCCCAAGAGGAGAGGGCAATATGCCCTAAAACAGCCGATTGTAATGCCTGCTAGTTGTTGGGATGGGGGAAAAAGAAAAGAAAACTTGAGTGGAAAATGGAATGGAGTATCCTAAAAAGGAGCCCTCCACACCCTGCAGCTTTGGGTAGCCAGCCCCAGCTGCCCCATCTGTCTTGTATCTTGTATCATTAGGAACGGTGCTTCCATCCTCAGAGGCAGTCTACCCCAGCTGCTCAGACGTGTTTGGAGAGGGTCTGTTGTTGCTTTCGTGCTCCCCCAGAAGCACCTGGCTGGCTGCTTTCAGAAACACTGGGCAAGATGCTGCAGAGGGGCTACCCTGAAAGAGCTTTCCTCCATTTATGAAAACACAGGCATGAGTGGAAGAAGTGATCTCTCTCTCTCTCTCTCTCTCTCATGACCTCATCATCCGGATGCAGACAGGCGTGAATTTGCTGCTGCAGAATTTTATTTGTTTCTTATTCCAGACTCTGATTGCTGCCCTCTTGAGTTAGATATGGGTTCAGAGGAGGACAGCAAAGATGGCAAGTGGCACGTTAAACAAAGTTATTTGCAGCAAAGTCAAAGGGACCAAAGAGGTTTAGCTTGGGAAAGATGCGAGAGGAGCAACAGATGCATCTAAGCCCTTCCTTCTCCTGGCATTCCTAGCTATTTCTTCACCTATTCAGACTCCCAACCATCAATTTCTCTTTTTCTTAGGACTGACGCATTCACTGAGAACAGCGACGTGGCTCAGAACAGGGGTCAGCAAACTTTTTCAGTAGGTGCCAGTCCACTGTCCCTCAGACCTTGTGGGGGGCAGGACTATATTTTGAAAAAATAATAATGAACGAATTCTTATGCCCCACAAATAACCCAGAGATGCATTTTAAATAAAAGCACACATTCTAATCATGTAAAAACACCAGGCAAGCCCCACAAATAACCCAGAGATGATAACCATTTTTAAATTAAAGGACATGTTCTACTCATGTAAAAACACGCTGATTCCGGGACCATCCGTGAGTCAGATTTAGAAGGCGATTGGGCCGGATCCGGCCCCCGGGCCTTAGTTTACCTACCCATGGCTCAGAACATAAAAGTTGTGGAGTTAATACAGGCAGGAGGGATCCTTCAAGCTCAGCCTCCCGCTCAGCACAGGAATCTTGCAACTTCAGCAGCCCTGAGAGATGGAAAACCTCCAGCGAAGGACAGCCCACCCACCACTTCTGGGGGCAGTCTGGTCCCCCGTGGGAGTCAATAGGGTGGCAGCGTCTGGGAATTGCAGTGTGGCATTCAGGGCCTGGTTGGAGGTTTCCCATGGGTGTCTGGTTGGCACAGAATTGTAGAGCTGGAAGGGGCCACAGCTAGTCTAGCCCCTGCCGCTGTGAGAACAGAAGGCTGGAATATTCTGGCCAGAATTGGGGCACGTGGTGTGTTGGCGTCACATGGCTCTGGGCCCCCTAAATCGCGGGGGGCAAGGCGTCATGCCTGGGAAGAACTTTCTCAATAAACTTACAAGACGTAACTGGCTGTACTTCTAATAAATAAGGAACCACTATTATGCTATAAGATCCACTATCCTGTAATACTACATATGAGCCTGTTCTACTGATGAAGCCTAGGATGGCGAAACAAGGCTAATATTCAGGAAATCCTTGTCTTAGACTCTATGTCAGGATTCTGTGGAACTGTAACAACCCTTCATGTGGATTATTGGACTCTTTGAACAGACAGGTAGAATAGACCTTATGCATGGACTAGAGCATGAACTGATCCACTGGGTCTTCTGCTTTCTTCGCTGAACTTTATGAGGCTTCCATTGAAATCTACAATTTGATACAATGAATAGTATTCCTTATTTATTCAGAAGTACAGCCGGTTACGTCTTGTGTGTTTATTGAGTATGTTTTACGTAACCACAGGTTTGTTGTTGTTGTTTTGGGAAGGACTTTCTGGCAGTAAGAGCTGTTTGACAGTGGAATGGACACCCTCAGAAAGTTGTGGCCTCTCCTTCTGTGGTGGTTGATCATACACCTGTCATGTATGATCTAGTTGAGACTCCCACATTGCAGGGGGTAGGACCAGACACCCCTTGGGATCCCTTCCATAGGACTCCATGGATCTAGGATTCTACACTAACTAAAAGCAAAGGAACTGCGTCCCCCTCTCTCTCCTCCACCCCTCTCGTTGAAAAACCAACCAATTCAAGGAATCAACCCTAATTCCTTTCAATGGGCAAAGGGTCTCGATAATGCCACTTCTCTTTTTAACCGGCAGCTGTTTGCTTTCCTAGGGGGTTGTAACCTGCTTAAAGGACTTCGCAATCCAGAGAAGTTGAACCAGGAAGCTGTAAATAAAACAAATGGGGAGGAAGAGGGGGAAGGAATTAAGTAATGATGATAATAATTTATTATTTATACCCTGCCCATCTGGCCGAGTTTCCCCAGCCACTCTGGGCGGCTCCCAATCGAGTGTTAAAAACAATACAGCATTAAATATTAAAAACTTCCCTAAACAGGGCTGCCTTCAGATGTCTTTTAAAAATAGGATAGCTGCTTATTTCCTTCACATCTGAAGGGAGGGTGTTGTACAGGGCGGGCGCCACTACCGAGAAGGCCCTCTGCCTGGTTCCCTGTAACCTCACTTCTCGCAATGAGGGAACTGCCAGAAGGCCCTCAGCGCTGGACCTCAGTGTCCGGGCTGAACGATGAGGGTGGAGACACTCCTTCAGGTATATAGGACCGAGGCTGTTTAGGGCTTTAAAGGTCAGCACCAACACTTTGAATTGTGCTCGGAAACGTACTGGGAGCCAATGCAGATCTCTCAGGACCGGTGTTATGTGGTCCCGACGGCCACTCCCAGTCATCAGTCTAGCTGCCGCATTCTCGATTAATTGCAGTTTCCGGGTCACCTTCAAAGGTAGCCCCACGTAGAGCGCATTGCAGTAGTCCAAGCGGGAGATAACTAGAGCATGCACCACTCTGGCGAGACAGTCCGCGGGCAGGTAGGGTCTTATCCTGCGTACCAGTGCTTTTCAGGATGCCTAAGGAACATCAGTAGCAAGGAATCCCAAGTGGGAGAGCCTTGAAGGAGCATCTCCACCCCCATCGTTCTGCCCGGACACTGAGGTCCAGCACCGAGGGCCTTCTGGTGGTTCCCTCACTGCGAGAAGCCAAGTTACAGGGAACCAGGCAGAGGGCCTTCTCGGTAGTGGCGCCTTCCCTGTGGAACACCCTCCCACCAGATGTCAAAGAGAACAACAACCACCAGACTTTTAGAAGACATCTGAAGGCAGCCCTGTTTCGGGAAGCTTTTAATGTTTGATGTATTATAGTATTTTAATATTCTTTTGGAAGCCGTCCAGAGTGGCCGGGGAAGCCCAGCCAGACGGGCGGGGTATAAATAATAAATTGTTGTTGTTGTTGTTGTTGTTGTTGTTGTTGTTGTTGTTGTTGTTGTTGTTGTGCTCCTGTCCTGCTTTCCAGGTTCCCAGAACTGCCTGGACAGTCACTGTGACAGCAGAAGCATCTTCCTTATGCTCTTAAAACAAAGTGATTTTTACTTCCGGTTGCATTTAGACTCCCCACATCTAAATGATTTTCACCATCCATTTCTCACCAGGTTATACTGTTCATGTGGGACATAAACAGCCATCTCCCTTGGAGACGAAGGTGGAATAATGTTGCCACCTCCATGGAATGCTCAACAGCTACCCGATCTTTTTCAACTGATCCCTCCAGTTTGGCATCGGTGCAGCCAGGGTATAACATGCATGCGTGTTTTTGATCTCATCCCCTCTTGTTCTTGAGGGACGCAGAGCAGGTAAAGGGATGTGTCGTTGCATCCAAGCAACAACTATCAGTGCAGGAGTGCACAGCTTAAAGCTACACTGGACTCCTCATCGAGCCCATGATCCTATACCTGATCACAGCGTTCAGTGGGGCTTATTCCCAGCAAAATGGGGTGGGGAAATGGGTCACCACCAACAGGGAAAGGACGGTTCGTGAAAATCCAGAAGGTTGCACAACGATGCAACATACAGAATTCATGACAGCGAGAGGTGGTAAGCCGAGAGAAGAAATTCTAAAGATAAATGGAATCCTCTAACTGAATTTGGAAAGAGTAAACGCAGAATAAATGTGGATGAATAAAATAGCTTTTCTGTATGGTGAAATATTAATAGTTCTACATGACAGGTGTTTTATAATGTTTGTATTTAGCTATTTGGTGTGGTTGCCATATGTTTCTTGAGAATTAATAAAGTTTAATGAACAATAATAAAAATGCAGAGGGACTCTGACTTTCGTTAACGTTCCTGAATGGAAATCCGAGTCCTGTTTCTTGTGGAAAGCTCAAACCACTTGTCCTCCTAAGGCTGGCGTTGCCATCTGTTTGCTATAAACTTTCCTTTCAGCTTGAAAACGACAAGGGAGCTTGGATCTTCGAAGAAGCTTTCACTTCTCTCTCTTTTTTTTAACACTTCTCCTCCTGCCAAGGAAATTATTGCTATCTATTTGCTAGCCAAAAGGAGAAGCTTCCAAGTGAGCAAACACACTCTGAACCTCTGCACACTATCTCTGAAAACAGTCAAATATTTACAAGTTAGAAATAGTCACTAAAATATCATCAGCAAAAACAAAAAAGCAGTATTTAAAAATAAATTGCTTTAAGAAAAGTATATTTACTTTAAGAAAAGGATTGTGTCCTTTTTCCCCTCTTCTTTTTTTTGGTGGGTGTGGAAAAAGTACTAACTTTAAAATGCAAGTTTTGAGAGCGACAGCTTGCTGAGATGTTCCAACACCACCACTGGAAGTTTAATAAATAATAATAATAATACCCCACCTATCTGGGGTTTGATTCTTTGTTTAGGATTCGATCAGCACCAGGGCTTTGTATCCTAAATCAGGTGTCAACTTAGCATAACAAAACTAGGAAGATTATTTTATTAATTGAATTTGTTAGTCGCTTATCTTGCCCAGTGCAACCCAGATTGTGTCATCACTGTTATGTCATTGTAAATTCACTGTGCTTCTCTAGTATAGGGTATCGCAGAGCAAACTTGTTGGATTTCACGGCCATTTTGGCCTCTGCAGTTTGCTTCAATTTCCCTACAGTTACTCTCTCTGTGTGTACATATCTTCCAACTGAGGACAAGCATTCATGTGGGCTCAGCAGACCAAAAAAGCTTATGTCACAATGAACCTGCTAGCCTTTAGGGCATGGCCAGTGGCCAAGGGTAATGGGAAGTCCATAATATTTGGCAAGCACCACATTGGCTAGCCCTAATATAAAGGCTAAGCTGAGCAGTCTTTAGATCCAGTTTTCAAAAGGGCCAAGATGCTGAAATTTGGCAGACCTCCTCTGAAAGCAACTGGTTATCTCAGCTGGGGGCCACCACCACAAAAGCCCTGTCATCCTGGTCAATGAAGAAATCATCACGAGGTTCCCAGAGCAAGCCAGACCATCCAAAGGATGACATTCTTCTGATGTCAGAAGCACCTGGATCTGAGATCGCCTGGGAAACCCTTTATTAAATACACATTTCAGTCATAAGATGGGTCCTAAAAAAACAGCACATTCCAAGGATCAAAGAGCAAAGTTGCGCATCATCAGCAAACAACCAAATTTGTTTCTGTTTGGGTTTTTTAGCTCTCGCAATATCTCATGGCTTCTATGCTGTTTGCAGACACTGTTGACAGGGAATGTAATTTAGTTCTTAAAGCTTAAAGCAAACTAGGAAAGAGCACTAAAGCGCCAAGGAGACAACCGTGCAGCCTCGAGCAAATCACATTTTGCTCTTTTAATGGGATTTACTTCTGAGTAAGCTGGCTGAGTAAGCCAGGCGTGAGCCGCTCTGCCAAGTACTTTGTGCAACTGTTAAACATGCCATTTCATCGCCAATCTCTAAACCGGGGCAGGCAACCAGCGGCCCGTCACATGCTGCGGGACTGAATCTCCCATCATTGCCCCATCCCTGCCTCTGGGGATTTTAAAGTGGGTTTTTAAGGATGTGGAATTGAGGACCAAGGGAGCTGAGGCAGGGAAGGAGACGGTGAGCCTTATTTAAGCCAGCTAGCCTGCCAAAGTTTTGGAACACATAAGGAACATAGGATGCTGCCTTAATAGGATTCAGATCATTGGTCCATCAAGCAGAGCATTGTCGACACTTTCTGGTAAAAGCTTTTCAGGCAGATAAAATTCCTAGCCCTAACTGGAGATGCCAGGGATTGAATTTGAGACCAGCATCTAGCTAGCTCAGTTATTTTGCACTGATTGGAAGTGGCCCTCCAGGTTTTCGGAGGGTGAACATTCCTCGCTTTACCAGGAGATGGCAGAGGTGGAACCCGTGACCTTCTGCATGGCCAAGCACATGTGGGAAACCTTTGACCCTCCAGATGTTGCTGGAATAGAGTCCCCATCAGCCCCTAGCAAGCACAGCCAGTGGCCATGGATGATGGGAGTTGTAGTTCGGCAACAACCTGGCTAGACAACAGGTTCTCCACATCTGCCTAATGAGAACAGGGGGGTGCCTGCAAAGACAGAGGACCTCTAGATGCTGCTGGACTACAGCTCCCAACATCCCTGGTTGCTGGCCATTCTGGCTGGGGCTGATGGGAGTTGGAGTCCAAATAAACATCTAGGGGGCTGGTACTGGATTTCCTCTGGAGTTTGAAGGATTACCGTATTTTTCGCCCTATAAGGCGCACCAGACCACAAGACACACCTAGTTTTTGGAGGAGGAAAACAAGAAAAAAAATATTCTGAATCCCAGAAGCCAGAACAGCAAGAGGGATCGCTGCACAGTGAAAGCAGCAATCCCTCTTGCTGTTCCGGCTTCTGGGATAGCTGTGCAGCCTGCATTTGCTCCATAAGATGCACACACATTTCCCCTTACTTTTTAGGAGGGAAAAAGTGAGTCTTATAGAGCAAAAAATACGGTAAATATAGAAAGGACTTGTGCATTGGACACTCAACTAGACAAATCCCAGACCTTGCAAAAGTGAGGACAGAACAGGTATTTCCATCCTGGTCATCAGAATTTCATGCACTTGCAATAAACATACAGGCCACCTGCAGCAGGCAGGCAGGGCCTCGGGCAAATTTCTGTTTAAAATGATTACAGACCCCACCAACGTATAAAACGTTTTCCATTTAAGACCCACGTTTGTCTTAACGGGAAGAAAATTTGTGTTGAGAGGCTTGCATTCTTTCCTCCTGGGAAATGCTTACGAAAATAGCTCAAAAATGGGGAGAGAGGGGGCAGGAGAAAGAATGGCTGAGTTATGAGTAAGCAGTGATTGCACTCGGCTCTGATGTATTTTGAAGCTCCATTCTGGCACTGGGTGATGCAAAAAAAGGAGAACACATGACAGATGTTGAATTTGCCAGAAGACATCTAATTCTACAGCATTTTTGAAAGACATGGGGAGGGGGCGGAATATCCCTATTGGAACATTAAAAATAATCAAGGGGCAATTGCACCCATTTTTTTTGCAAGTGGAAGGTTGGGTATTGCATACAGCAATTCCGTAAGAATCTCCCCTTTTTTTACTTTTAAAGAAAATCATATTGGTAGCCATTGCAGTGAAGTCTTGAGGCCTTCCAAATAGGGGTGTGTATCTAATATGTAAAATAAGTCAATAAATACATGCAAAGGGTCATGCCCAAGCAGAGAAATCTAGCACAGGCTTCAGAATCAAGCGTCAGTTTTAAAACACCATCCCAATCTCATGTTTCTAGCCCTCATGGATACTTAGAAAAACCTTGAATGTCTCCATGCTCTTCCTCTCAATAGTCAGTTCTACAAGCAACAGCTGGGCAAGAGGATATGGGATTTTTGTGCCTTTCTTAGTAGCTTGCTCCTTTCCACAAAAATGCAAAAACATATATATAAATCTTTCCATGATTGTATACAGGTTACAAGAGAAAATTAGGCCTGTGTGATACAGAATATTGTTTATTTGTTCTGTGCCAGGAGCACAAGGTGTCATGATCCGAGTTACCGGATATATAACCCATTGCATGTTCAGCCAAACATGGGTTAAACCAGAAGCAGCGACTTACCTTGGGTGAAAATTAAACCACCATCTAACCACCGAGGGTTAACAACCCGCTAACCGCTGCTACCAGTGACCCCACAAATTCTGGTCCAGCCTATACTTGTGGGGAAGGAGCCCTCCTCACTCCTATGTACCTCAAAGAACCTGCTGGCCTGGACCACACGGGGGGGGGGGGGACGACCTTTTGGCCCTTGGGCTGAACTACAACTCCCATCATCCCAGGCCGCTGGCCACGCTTGCTGAGGCTGATGGAAGTTGCAGTTCCGCCACATCCGGAGGGGCAAAAAGGTCCCTGCACCTGGCTTGGGTAGCCTGCAATGAGGTCTGATTAAACAGGGAGGTATAGAGCATAGCTAGCAGTCACCATGGAGAATTCAACTCACGTGCTCTTTGGTTGGGTGGCCAGGATAGTGGTGTTTGCCAGATGTTCCGGACCACAACTCCCATCATCCACTGCTCCCATACAGTATGAACCAAGGCCTATCCAGGAAGCATGGCCAATGGCCAGGGGCCAGTTGTGGTTCAGAAGCATGGGGCCAAAAGTATCCCCCCCACCTGGCCTAATATCTCTCCCCCCCCACCGCACCATCCTTGCCTCCATCTCCATCTTGCATACAACACTCATTGCGGTGTGGATTCACTGCCGCAAACACAATGCAGTATAAAAATGTGATTGTTTTCCCCAAACTGAACTGATTGGCGATCGAGTAGGGCGTTGCCCCCCTGGCTTTTCACTGTATTTCTATAGTGAATCTGCACCTTGAGCAAACAGTATAATGGATATGTCCCTCCACCACTGCCACCAATGTGCACTTTGTCTCACTCTACAAGGGGTCGTTTCAGTCTCATGGCAAGAGCCATCTCTCTCACTCTCTCAGCAGTCCGCTATGAAGGGAGGAAAAGGGATGGAGGAGCAGGGTGTTGGAGGTAGAGGGGGTGGCCTCACCCACTTTGGGCCATGGCCCGCACCCCCCAACAAATCAACTCAGAGTGAACATAACTCTGGAAAGCAAAAAAAGGAGTTCCTGCCCTCTGATCTAATGATAATGCCCATTGACCAATAGCAGATGTTTAGGACTAGGAACAGCATTTTGATGCAGGCAAACGTGCTGGATGAGCACCCCCTCCCCATGCACAAAACACGTAAGCTCCTCAACCGGTTTGTGGGGCAAAATCGAAAAAGGATGCATTTTGCTACACCCCCGTTTCTCTTCTGCCTCTCCATCATCCCACCTCGCCGGACACGCAATCCTTTCAGGACCGGGGTAGGAGGATGGGCTCACTTTTCACCAGAAACCAGTCCCAGTTGGCTTTCCCATTGTTCCTTGGCATTACGTAACAAAATATTTAAGTCAGGGTTCGGGGCTGAAATTCTTCCAGCTCTGGCAGAGAGCATTCTGTAACGGATGTGTGTAGTGTTTGCCCTACATAAGGAAAACTAGTGTTCGGCTTTTGCTCACCATCCTCAGCACCTAGATTCTAAAAACCTAACAAACAAAAAAGAGGGTTCTCCAAGCAGAGTCTGAGACCACCCAGCCCAAGATGGTTCCCCCCCTGCAAGAACCACTCTCAGAGGGGAAGGAAGGAAACCGCAGCTTCTTCTCGAGCCAGAAATAAGTTGTTCAGAAGCTTCTAGAAGAGAAGTTAAGTCTCAGAAGAACAATTACGGCTGGTAAGGTTTTGGAAGCTGGCATTGTGGATTGCAGGCCTTCGGAGCACCTTAATCTGTACTGCCGGAATCAGAAGTGAAGCGGAGCTCCGGCGCGATGAAGGAACGCCTGCTTGGGTGCAGGGCAGGAACCGTTCCGAGCACAGAATCGTTCTTGGGGAGGCAGGGTTGGAAGTAGTGGAGGTGCAGAGGACAGTTCCCCTGCTTCGAAGCCAGCCGGACCCTTGCGGAAAGGGCGTCATCCCTTGCGAGCTCCCCCCGCCCTGCACTGCATCGGCTTAGTGGCCTATCTGCCGGTCGTCGTACGTGCTGTAGCGCTTGACGTGGATGCGGCGGACGCGGTCGCGCAGCTCAAAGCTGCCGTCATCGTCTTCGATCTGGGAGGCCTGGGGGCGGCTCCGGCTGGTCGCCTCGAGCAGGGAGTTGTCGGGAACCCGGGGTGTCTCGTACAGCAGGACGTTCAGGGTCTCCTCGTAGATGCGGGCCTCAGGGAACTCGACCTGGAGGGAGAAAAGAGTCGAGCGGGTTACCAGGAGGAGCAAACGCACCAAAGATCACCCTTCTTCACTGACGTTTGTGGAACGCTTTCCCCAAGGAGGCTTGCCAGGCACCCCTGTTACGTATCTTCAAGTGTCAAGCAAGAACCTTCCCTTTTATCCAGGCCTTTGGCTTTTTAGCTATGGCCTTTTAGAGTGAGTAGGATGCTTTCATGCATTATTATTATTTATTGAACTGCAATACCTCAAGGACCGAATTTTCCATATGAACCTTACTCAGACCCTGAGATCGTCTTCTAAGGCCCTTCTTCGTGTGTCTCCTCCACAAGAGGTCCGGAGGGTGGCAACACGAGAACGGGCCTTCTCTGCAGTGGCTCCCCATCTGTGGAATGCTCTCACCAGGGAAGTCCGCCTGGCGCCTTCATTGTACACCTTTAGGCGCCAGGCAAAAACTTTCCTTTTTAACCAGGCCTTTGGTTGATCTGATTTACATCCTATACCCTTTTAAATGTGGTGGGTTTGGGGGGGTATTGGGTTGTTGTTTTTATTTTTATTATGTATTTTGTGGTTTTATATCTTGATTTTATTCTGAGAACTGCGCTGAGACCCCCAGGTATAGAGTGGTATATTAATAATAAATAATAACAACAACAATATACCGCCCTTCTGCCGTAGATCTCAGGACAGCCCACAGACTAAAAATACAAGATAAACACACAGAATGCAAACAAGAACAGAAAATAACCACCACCACCTATTTTAATGTATGGATTTTTAAAATATAAGCTGCTTTGACTTGCCATAGCAAAGAAAAAAAGAGACAAGCAAATTTAATAAATACTAATAACGGAGGCCAGAGGGAGCAAGTCCTCTCAGCTACTTCCCCCTGCCCTGCTGCTGAATCTTATTCAAGTAAATATAAGCCTAAGTTAAGGGAACACTGGTGGAACACTCTGTCACAAGAGACCAGGGCCCTGCGGGACTTGACATCTTTCCGCAGGGCCTGCAAGACAGAGCTGTTCCACCAGGCCTTTGGCCAGGGCACAGCCTGACTCCCTCCCTCGGCAATCTTCGCGGAGCTCTGGCCCAATGGTTGCCAGTGGCCTGAATTAATTAATTTTATAATGAATGATTTTAGTGTGTTGTTTATGCTATACTTTTATACTGTTTTATTGTTGTTAGCCGCCCTGAGCCCGGCTTCGGCTGGGGAGGGCGGGATATAAATAAAATTTATTATTATTATTTATTAAGGGCTTAGTTGCTTCCCCATCCCAGAATCCTCAGCTGCCTCCTTCGCTCCACTGTGCCAGACAGCAAGAGAAGAGCAGGGGTGCTGAGAGCAGGGAAAGAGGTTGTAGCTTCTGCCTCTGCCAAAGCGCCTTACACCCTTCGCCATAACTAGGAGCAGCAGAATCTCGCAAAAAGAAAGCCCTCACCGATCACAGTGACGAGATGCTTACATGCACAAAGATGGGAGGACTTATTATTGCCTGCTATAGAAGAACAGCTGTTGGAATTAATGGATTTGGCTGAGATGGCCAAGTTGGCATACTTAATTAAGAGAAAAATCACTGTTGACATTTATTAATGATTGGAAACCCATCAGGGGCTTTCTGCACAATAAGGAAAATGAACTTGTGCAGTATCAGGTTTGAAGAGTAAAAAAATGGTTGGCTATGGAAAGTGGAAGAGTTGAATGTTCTTATGAATTAAGAATTTTGCACAAATTTTTAAAGCTCATAGACAGAGAATTGGAAGTTTTATCCTTTTATTCTTCTCTTCTCTATTTTCTTTTAATTTTCATGTTTAATAATGCTTGATATTTGTTGCTTATTTCAGTATACTGCTTTTTTTTAAAAAAATATTTCTGTATACAGTGGTACCCCGCAAGACGAACGCCTCGCGAGACGAAAAACTCGCAAAACGAAAGGTTTTTTCGTTTTCGAGTTGCCTCGCAAGACGAAGTTCCCTATGGGCTTGCTTCGCAAAACGAAGCTTGCCCCGGGGACAGCGGGTCTTCTCTTTTGAAGCAAGGGGCGGCGGGGAGATCGCTTCTCCCCACCGCCCCTTGCTTCAAAAGAGGTCCGGGGGCAGCGCTTCCCGCTGCCCCCGGACCTCTTTTGAAGCAAGCGGCTGCGGAGAGAAGCGATCTCCCTGCAGCCGCTTGCTTCAAAAGCTGCCCCCGATCTCTTTTGAAGCAAGCGGCTGCGGAGAGAAGCGGGGTGGCTGGGGCAGGTGTTCCCGTCCCCCGCCCGGCTTCGCAGCACCGCTCCGAAGCTCGGCGGTGGGGGCAGGTGTTCCCTCCCCCCCACCCTGCTTCGGGGCAGCGTTCCGAAGCGGGGTGGCTGGGGCAGGTGTTCCTGCCCCCCGCCCGGCTTCGCAGCACCGCTCCGAAGCTCGGCGGTGGGGGCAGGTGTTCCCTCCCCCCCACCCTGCTTCGGGGCAGCGTTCCGAAGCGGGGTGGCTGGGGCAGGTGTTCCTGCCCCCCCGCCCGGCTTCGCAGCACCGCTCCGAAGCTCGGCGGTGGGGGCAGGTGTTCCCTCCCCCCCACCCTGCTTCGGGGCAGCGTTCCGAAGCGGGGTGGCTGGGGCAGGTGTTCCTGCCCCCCGCCCGGCTTCGCAGCACCGCTCCGAAGCTCGGCGGTGGGGGCAGGTGTTCCCTCCCCCCCACCCTGCTTCGGGGCAGCGTTCCGAAGCGGGGTGGCTGGGGCAGGTGTTCCTGCCCCCCGCCCGGCTTCGCAGCACCGCTCCGAAGCTCGGCGGTGGGGGCAGGTGTTCCCTCCCCCCCACCCTGCTTCGGGGCAGCGTTCCGAAGCGGGGTGGCTGGGGCAGGTGTTCCTGCCCCCCGCCCGGCTTCGCAGCACCGCTCCGAAGCTCGGCGGTGGGGGCAGGTGTTCCCTCCCCCCCACCCTGCTTCGGGGCAGCGTTCCGAAGCGGGGTGGCTGGGGCAGGTGTTCCTGCCCCCCGCCCGGCTTCGCAGCACCGCTCCGAAGCTCGGCGGTGGGGGCAGGTGTTCCCTCCCCCCCACCCTGCTTCGGGGCAGCGTTCCGAAGCGGGGTGGCTGGGGCAGGTGTTCCTGCCCCCCGCCCGGCTTCGCAGCACCGCTCCGAAGCTCGGCGGTGGGGGCAGGTGTTCCCTCCCCCCCACCCTGCTTCGGGGCAGCGTTCCGAAGCGGGGTGGCTGGGGCAGGTGTTCCTGCCCCCCGCCCGGCTTCGCAGCACCGCTCCGAAGCTCGGCGGTGGGGGCAGGTGTTCCCTCCCCCCCACCCTGCTTCGGGGCAGCGTTCCGAAGCGGGGTGGCTGGGGCAGGTGTTCCTGCCCCCCCGCCCGGCTTCGCAGCACCGCTCCGAAGCTCGGCGGTGGGGGCAGGTGTTCCCTCCCCCCCACCCTGCTTCGGGGCAGCGTTCCGAAGCGGGGTGGCTGGGGCAGGTGTTCCTGCCCCCCGCCCGGCTTCGCAGCACCGCTCCGAAGCTCGGCGGTGGGGGCAGGTGTTCCCTCCCCCCCACCCTGCTTCGGGGCAGCGTTCCGAAGCGGGGTGGCTGGGGCAGGTGTTCCTGCCCCCCCGCCCGGCTTCGGAGAAGCGATCTCCCGGACATCTTTTGAAGCAAGCGGCTGCAGGGAGATCGCTTCTCCCCGCAGCTGCTTGCTTCAAAAGAGGTCCGGGGGCAGCGGGAAGCGCTTTCCGCTGCCCCGACCTCTTTTGAAGCAAGCTGCTGTGCTTCTCCCCGCAGCCGCTTGCTTCAAAAGAGGTCCCGGACCTCTTTTGAAGCAAGCGGCTGCGGAGAGAAGCGATCTCCTTGCAGCTGCTTGCTTCAAAACAGGTCCGGGACCTCTTTTGAAGCAAGCGGCTGCGGAGAGAAGCGATCTCCCTGCAGCCGCTTGCTTCAAAACAGGTCCGGGACCTCTTTTGAAGCAAGCGGCTGCGGAGAGAAGCGATCTCCTTGCAGCTGCTTGCTTCAAAACAGGTCCGGGACCTCTTTTGAAGCAAGCGGCTGCGGAGAGAAGCGATCTCCCTCCAGCCGCTTGCTTCAAAACAGGTCCGGGACCTCTTTTGAAGCAAGCGGCTGCGGAGAGAAGCGATCTCCTTGCAGCTGCTTGCTTCAAAACAGGTCCGGGACCTCTTTTGAAGCAAGCGGCTGCGGAGAGAAGCGATCTCCCTGCAGCCGCTTGCTTCAAAAGCTTTTGAAGCAAGCGGCTGCAGGGAGATCGCTTCTCTCCGCAGCCGCTTGCTTCAAAAGAGGTCCCGGTTACACCTGCCCCCACCGCCGAGCTTCGGAGCGGTGCTGCGAAGCCGGGCGGGGGGCAGGAACACCTGCCCCAGCCACCCCGCTTCGGAACGCTGCCCCGAAGCAGGGTGGGGGGGAGGGAACACCTGCCCCCACCGCCGAGCTTCGGAGCGGTGCTGCGAAGCCGGGCGGGGGGGCAGGAACACCTGCCCCAGCCACCCCGCTTCGGAACGCTGCCCCGAAGCAGGGTGGGGGGGAGGGAACACCTGCCCCCACCGCCGAGCTTCGGAGCGGTGCTGCGAAGCCGGGCGGGGGGCAGGAACACCTGCCCCAGCCACCCCGCTTCGGAACGCTGCCCCGAAGCAGGGTGGGGGGGAGGGAACACCTGCCCCCACCGCCGAGCTTCGGAGCGGTGCTGCGAAGCCGGGCGGGGGGCAGGAACACCTGCCCCAGCCACCCCGCTTCGGAACGCTGCCCCGAAGCAGGGTGGGGGGGAGGGAACACCTGCCCCCACCGCCGAGCTTCGGAGCGGTGCTGCGAAGCCGGGCGGGGGGCAGGAACACCTGCCCCAGCCACCCCGCTTCGGAACGCTGCCCCGAAGCAGGGTGGGGGGGAGGGAACACCTGCCCCCACCGCCGAGCTTCGGAGCGGTGCTGCGAAGCCGGGCGGGGGGGCAGGAACACCTGCCCCAGCCACCCCGCTTCGGAACGCTGCCCCGAAGCAGGGTGGGGGGGAGGGAACACCTGCCCCCACCGCCGAGCTTCGGAGCGGTGCTGCGAAGCCGGGCGGGGGGCAGGAACACCTGCCCCAGCCACCCCGCTTCGGAACCCTGCCCCGAAGCAGGGTGGGGGGGAGGGAACACCTGCCCCCACCGCCGAGCTTCGGAGCGGTGCTGCGAAGCCGGGCGGGGGGCAGGAACACCTGCCCCAGCCACCCCGCTTCGGAACGCTGCCCCGAAGCAGGGTGGGGGGGAGGGAACACCTGCCCCCACCGCCGAGCTTCGGAGCGGTGCTGCGAAGCCGGGCGGGGGGCAGGAACACCTGCCCCAGCCACCCCGCTTCGGAACGCTGCCCCGAAGCAGGGTGGGGGGGAGGGAACACCTGCCCCCACCGCCGAGCTTCGGAGCGGTGCTGCGAAGCCGGGCGGGGGGCAGGAACACCTGCCCCAGCCACCCCGCTTCGGAACGCTGCCCCGAAGCAGGGTGGGGGGGCGGGAACACCTGCCCCCACCGCCGAGCTTCGGAGCGGTGCTGCGAAGCTGGGCGGGGGGGCAGGAACACCTGCCCCAGCCACCCCGCTTCGGAACGCTGCCCCGAAGCAGGGTGGGGGGGGGGACACCTTCTGAAGGCGGGCGGGGGGGGCGAAAGTCTTTGTCCCCCCTGCCTGCCTTCCCAGGGGCTTTTAAATCGCCCCAGACAGCGGAGGAGTCCTCCGCTGTCCCGGGGCGATTTTAAAATGCCGCCCGCCAGCATTTTAAGATCGCCCGGACAGCGGAGAAGTCCTCCGCTGTCCCGGGGTTTTTTAAAATGCTGGGGGTGGGAAGAAAAGCCCTTGTCCCCCCCCCCCAAGCCTTCAGAAGAGGTCCGGGGACAGACTGTCCCCGGACCTGGTCTGAAGGCGGTTTCCCTAGGAACGCATTAATTGATTTTCAATGCATTCCTATGGGAAACCGTGCATCGCAAGACGAAAAAACCGCAAGACGAAGAGAATTGCGGAACGAATTAATTTCGTCTTGCGAGGCACCACTGTACTGTGTTTTCAAGCTTTAATAAAAATTCAAGGGGAAAAACAAAAAAAGAAAGCACAAACATGTCAAATTGGAGCCCTCGGCTTTCCCTGTCCCCAAGGACTGGTTAGTTCGACACTGGTGTGTGAAGTTTGGCACCCTGCTCTCCGTTTTTGTTTCACATGACACCCTCCCTTCTTCAGACTGTTGCAAGTCAAATGCAGTGGGGACAGTCAAAGCAAGAATGCCCAGAATTCCCTTGACTGCCTTTGGTCTATTGTTATTTTAACTTTTTGAAAGTTTTATATTACTGTTTTGCATGTTTGTTGTTTTAGATTTTTTTATATTTGCTTTTTACAATCAAGATGTGTACAAATCTTCTGAAATAAATTAATCTGGCAGGCCGCCGTGAGAACAGGAGGCGGGACTAGATGGGCCCCTTGGCCTGATCAGCAGCCTTGTCTTATGTTCTTATTGGATTATAAAGTTATATATGGTCCAATACATGTGCTTTGGACCATATATACCGTATTTTTCGCTCTATAACACGCACCCGACCATAACACGCACGTAGTTTTTAGAGGAGGAAAATCCGTAGGCATGCCACCCGTAGGCATTCCCTCCATAACACGCACAGACATTTCCCCTTACTTTCTAGGAGGAAAAAAGTGAGTGTTATGGTGCAAAAAATACGGTAACTTAATAATCCATGTGCTTTGAGAGGGACGCAGGTGGCGCTGTGGGTTAAACCACAGAGCCTAGGGCTTGCTGATCAGAAGGTCGGCGGTTCGAATCCCCATGACGGGGTGAGCTCCCGTTGCTCGGTCCCAGCTCCTGCCAACCTAGCAGTTCAAAAGCACGTCAAAGTGCCAGTAGATAAATAGGTACCACTCCGGTGGGAAGGTAAACGGCATTTCCGTGCGCTGCTCTGGTTCGCCAGAAGCGGCTTAGTCATGCTGGCCACATGACCTGGAAGCTGGACGCCGGCTCCCTCGGCCAATAAAGCGAGATGAGCGCCGCAACCCCAGAGTCACGACCGGACCTAATGTTCAGAGGTCCCTTTAACTTTACTTACATGTGCTTTGATATAGGCTCTTTCTCTGGCCTATGGAGGCACCGTAAAATCCTCCCCTGAAATTTGCTCAGAAGAAGCTACACAGAAAGGGATGTCTTTGTTGATAGTCCCGCCCCCCAACAGAAACCACAAGGTCAACATACCTTGGTTTGCTTCTTCTCTGTAGCGTAAACTATGGATGTGCAACAGACTTCGGCCAGCTTCCTCCCCTGACCGTAGAATGACCAGCAACAGATCTCATCCCCAATCACGTCTTTGATGAAGAGGACTCTCCCGTTGAAGCTGAGGGAGAGCTTATCAAACAATTCTATGTTCTTCAACAAATTGTCGTCGGAAGTGCTGAAAAAATGATTTTTAAAAAAGAGGAATGACGTATGTGGATCATGGGCTTGTGACAGGGCCTTTTTGGTGGCGGCTCCCCTGTTTCTGGAATGCCCTCCCTGGGGAGTTATGTCTCCCACCCTCGTTATTGACTTTCAGGAGGATGTTAAAAACATTCCTGTTTCCCCCAGGTGTTTGATGGCTGAAAGACACAGTTCCTGGCAACCCTGAAAGCACTGGTTGAACGTTTTAACTGTTTTCAGAATGCTTTGTAAAAAGAAGTTGCCATGATGTGTTTTCCGCCCTGGGCTCATTTGCAAGGAAGGACAGGATATAAATTGAGTAAATAACCATTTTTTTCACATCTGGATTCTGCCTCGCCGCCCCAAAAAAAGAGCTCAGAGGTCCCTCTGCCCATTTTAATCCTCACAATAACCCTTTCAGGTAGGTTGGGCTGAGAAGATGGGTGACTGACCCAAGGCTGCCTAGCAAGATTCACAGCTCAGTAGGTATTTGAACCTAGGGCTCCCTAGTTGGAAACTTCAACCCCATTACACGATGCTAGTTTTCACATGCTCAACATCCCAAGCACAAGAACCCCGTCCTCACATTCTTTATCTGAAGGAGACCAAGTGAGCAGTGGAAGATTCGCTTGCCCCAGGTACTCAATAAGAACAGGCTGAGCGTTTCCAGTTAAAATAAAAATTAAAAAGAAATAAAAGAATTAGTAACAGGGCAATGTATGGCCAAGACTGTAGGCAACTGCTGCCAGTCAGAGTGGACAGTGCTAGGATTGATGGGCAAATAAAATAAATAGGAAGCTGTTTATCGCAGATCAGACTATTAACTGCCTATCCTCCCCGGTATTTTAAATTTAAATTGGGAGAGCTGTGCTGTTTCGTACAGCAATTAAATCAAACCTTTCCAAATATTAAAAAGAGAGAGAGGTTTGCTCCAGCTGAAACCAACATGGAATAAATATGAAATAAGCCCGGGTTCATTGTCCTTCACATTTACTACCAGAAACAATAAATTCAACACTGTGGGGAGGATGTCAGATATTTCTCAAACTACCGTGAGATGCTGGACTAGATGGGACACAGGCCTGATCCAGAAGCCTCGCCTTAGGGAGACAGCAGAGACTTTACCTTGTGTAGGAATACTTGTTGTTGCTCCTGTTATACAGCAGCTTCACCACAGGCTGGAAGGAAGAGGGGAAGTGTCAGAAATATAGAGCTGGAAGGGACCACAAGGGACATTCAGTCCAACCCCCTGCAATGCAGGAATCATTCGCCCAACGTGGGGCTCAAACCCACCACCCTGAGATTAAGTCTCGGGCTCTACAGACTGAGGAAGAAGACGACTAGGTCACGCTGCCCAGTCAGGGCCTCTCCTGGGCAAAGGAGTCTCTGGTGAGCCCCCTTCGTGTGGCACTTTCTTGAGCCTATTTGTCAGTAGCAGCAGCAGCAGCGGCGGCAAACACACCCAAGGGCATCCAGGAGGCTCCGTTTCTCCAGAAACAGTAAAAGGGAACCTTTTTTTGTCTTAGGGCCACATTCCCTCCTGGCTAACCTCCTGAGGGCCACATGCCAGTAGTGGGCGGGGCCAGAGGCAAAAACAGGCAGGGCCACACATGCAAATATTGTCTTTGTGTAGTCCAGGGGTAGGCAAACTAAGGCCCGGGAGCCGGATGTGGCCAAATCGCCTTCTCAATCTGGCCTGCGGACGGTCCAGGAATCAGTGTGTTTTTACATGAGTAGAATGTGTCCTTTTATTTAAAATGCACCTCTGGATTATTTGTGGGGCATAGGTATTCATTCACCCCCCCCCCAAAAAAAATAGTCTGGCCCACCACATGGTTTGAGGGACAGTGGACCGGCCCACAGCTGAAAAAAGGTTGCTGACCCCTGGTGTAGTCGGTTAGTTTCAACACACACTGACATGCCCCTCCCTGTAGTCTCCCCCAAGGAGCATTTTTGGACTTCAAAGACACGTTCCAGCCAGGAAAAAACACTCAAGGGTGTGAAGTAGAGGTGGTGAGGGATGTCTGGCTTGGCGGGAGCTCAGAGGGGTCTGGAGGGAGTCGTTTGGCTCCGGGGTCTGGGGTTCCCCACCCCTGGCTCCAGTGCACTGTGGAAAGTTAAAATGGTGGGGATCCTTTTGACCCTCTGGATGCTGCTGAACTACAACTCCCATCATCCTTGGCCACTGGCCACACTTGCTGGGGCTGATGGGAGCTGTGGTTCAGCAGCATATTGTCAGTCAAGGGCTCAAGCCTTCTATCTCCCCTTTCTGGGTCTTCCTGGGGTACCCCAACCCACGAATTCCCCATCTCTGGAAATTCAAGAACAAGACCTGGAAGGAAAAGCACCCACTTTCATTGCAGATTCGATGAGCCTCTCCTCTTCTTTGGGTGATGTGATGACCGGGATGTTGCAGACGGGCTTGTACGAATCTTTCTTGTCCTGCAGAACAGAATTACAGACACACAGGTAGATGAGTGCTGGTTCGGTGTCCCCTTCTTTGGGGGACCACAGAATCATAGAGTTGGAAGGGACCCCCCAAAGGTCATCTAGCAAGGCAGGAATCTCAACTTAAAAGCACCCAGGACAGATGAGCCTGCAAAATGCAGAAGTCTATACCCAGTCTGAAAACCACTCTAAGCACACTTACGAGGGGATGAGAGTTTCAAAGGTTAGAACTCTCTAAGATCCAGTTGAAGGTGGTGGTTAAAAATGCACTTCATCGCTCTCCCCACACGGTTGCCGACTGTGTAAAACAGGTGCAGGGACCTATGCCCCTGCTGAACTACAACTCCCACCGTCCCTGATCATTGGTCATGTTTGCAGGGGCTGATGGGAGCTGTAGTTTGGCAACAACTGGAGGGTCTAAGGTTCCCTGCAGCTGGTGTAAAAGAGGAATGGGGGACTGGGACTGCACCCACAGGTCTCTCACAATGTCGGTGGCCCTCAAAATCAGTGCAGGAGCTGGTCCACAGGGAGACAAAGGAAGTATTTGCAGGATATATTTAGGACCTTAGGAAGCTGGCTTATACGGAGTCAGACTACTGATCCACCTAGTCTAGTACTGTCTACACTGACTGGCAGTGGCCCTCCAGGAGATGCTGGGGATTGACCCTGGGACCCAGGTGCTCTATGGCCCTTTCCCATGGCAGTGGCTGGGCAGCCATCTGTCAGGGCTGCTGCCGTTGGGGGATTCCTGCACTGAATAGATGGCTAGTAAGAGCTGTTCAACAGCTGAATGATCTCCCTCGGGAGGTGATGGACTCTCCTTCCTTGGAGGTTTTTAAGCAGAGGTTGGATGGCCATCTGTCATGGAGGCTTTAGCTGAGATTCCTGCATTTCGGGGGGGTGGACTAGATGACCCCTGGGTGCACCTTCCGACTCTACAGTTCTGTGATTCTATGACCTCCAAGGGCCCCCCTAACGCGCATGCAGCTCTCACCTGCAGGGCAGCCTGGCAGAGGTCTACCAAGCCCTGGATGAGGTAATATTTGGCTTCAGCCATTAGCTCTTTGACCTCCTGCCGGTTCTTCGGGAGGGCAACCGTGTTGTCTCGGAGGTAACTTAAAACGGTCCCAAAATGCTTCCCGCAGCGATCGATGAGGATCCAGCCTGTGAGAGCAGGAGAAGACAAGAGAGCTGCAATCTGAGCTGGCATCAGGTAGGCGTGGAAGCTGATCGACAACAGGCAAGAAAAAGCTTGCACCCATCCCATTCTTCTTCTGTGTTATATTTATTTATACGCCACCTTTTCCCCTAACAGTACTCAAGAACCTCGGTTTACAAACTTAATCCGTTCCGGAAGTCCATTTTTAAACTGAAACCGTTCTTAAACCGAGGTGCACTTTTGCTAATGAGGCCTAATGAGGCCTCCCTCCACCGGTGCTCTTCCATCATTCGAATTTCGTTCTTAGACTGAGTTAAGTTCGCAAACCGGGACACTACTTCCGCTTTTGCGGAGTTCGTAAACTGAAAGAGTTCTTAAACAAGGCTGTTCTAAAACCGAGGTACCACTATATATATAAAATCTGTTTAAAAGCATACCAATAATTACAATAAAAACAACACGGCACCAGCCCTTTCATTAAAAGCAGTTTCCAAAATCCTGTTGGAGCAATAAAGTCTTTACCTGCCGGCAGAAGGGCAGCAAGGAGGGAGCCAGTCTGGCTTCTCTAGGGAGAGACTTCCAGAGTATGGGAGCAGCCACCGAGAAGCCCCTCTCCTGCATCCCCACGAAGCATGCCTGTGAGGGTGGCAAGACTGAGACAAGGGCCTTTGCTGAAGATCTCAAACCCCGGGCAGGTAGAATTTGTTATATTCTGTTTTATTTGATGCTTTAATGTGTTGTAAACCATTTTTTAAATTTAAAATATAAAGCGGTATAGAATTGAAATGAACACTAAGAACACCAGTAAATACTAAATTTCATTGCAAAAAAAAAAAGTTGCTTAAGACATGTGGCAACCACAATCTAGGTTTAGCTTTTGCACCCGAGCGTCTAACACTGGCTGCCAGCACTGGCCCCTGGCTCACCTTCTTTGTCCGAAAGCACCTCCATCCTGCCGCTGAACATGGCCTTCAGCATGGTGTCGTGCCGCGTCAGCACCTGCACCGTGGTGTAGTAGAGGGACCCGCCGACATTGAGCCGCACGTACTTGTTGCCCAGGGTGCCGCCTTTGAAGCCGCAGCCCTTGGGCTTGGCTCCTGGCGAGGGGCAGGCGGCTGCCAGGCAGGTGTCTCCGGACATCTCCTTCTGCAAGTAGATGACAACTCTGCAGAGGGTGGGCTTGACCGACTCCGCCGTGGTTGTGGGGGGAGGTTGGAGAGCCACGAGGTCACTGGCTGGGCAAGGAGAGTATTCCCAGAAGCAGTTTGCCCCTGAAGCCAAGAAACTGAACAGAGAAAGGAAGAGGAAGTGAAAATGAGAGACATAGTGGATGGTCCAGAAAAGAACTTTATTTCTCTTTGCACAGGGAATACAAGCCGGACTCCGATAATTCTAATATGAGCCCACGCAGGTGCCAAGGTTTGGCTGGCTTAGTGACCTAGCTTTCTGGGCTCTATGGATGAGATTGTTATCTGTCCACAATCCTGGGAGCCAATATGAAAAGGTGAGTGGTGGCAGAACCCACCTATCATTATTATGGTGTCTGATGATTGAGGGATGGGTTGCCAAGGCACTACAGAAAATGCTCCCGCCTGGTTGCTACCAGCCATGGCCCACAAGGTTGAGGGAATCTGGGGCTCAGGTGAGGATGACCAGAGCCTGCCAGGAGAAATGTACAGAAGTTGATTTTCCCCAAGGGACCCACATCCCAAACCGTTTGGGACGTTGCCGGTTAACGGCAGTGCCCTGGACGGAAGCTGGAAACCAAATGGCACATCAGCCTCATTCCATGCAGCACTTGCAAAAAGCAAGTGGCCGGCCCTCATTGACTGCAAGAGGACGAGGCTCGGAAAAGTGCAGACAACGCTCGTTGAGTTCTCCAAAGGCAAAGCTTCCTAGCAGGGCATCATTCTCAAGCCTTATCCAACAGCCATCTAGAACATTTGCTAAAGCCAGGTTTCTCATGAAGCCAAGTTGCTAGTACTTGTGATTACAATGAGGGCAATGAGCCCACTAGCTCCAAGTTCCCAGGCTGGCTGTTGAAAGCCCTACTGCCCAAGAAAAGGACAGTGTGGTCTCACCAGCAGAGAGTGTAAGAAGAGGGCAGAGGAATCAGTGCCCCGGCAATCTCCATGTATTTGTTGCCCAGGGACTGCAGAGCTGATGGGCAGCACATTTTGGCTTCTGCCAACAGCCAGGGGTCTAATTGCCACTTGGTGGCTGAAACCCCAGAGGAAGAGCAGTTCAAGCCCATCCAGTGGCCAAGCAGCAGCAGCAAAAGCAGGGATTTAGCTTCCCCTCTTCCCACCGATAAGCACTTTCTGCCTAAGAACCAGCACTTGTGTTTGCTTTCCGCCCCCCTCCTCCAGCCCAATCCCTTTTCCTTTTGTGCTGCGTCTCTGGGATTGGAAGCCTGAGGGGCAGCGGCCCTTTTCAGGAGAGCATAAATATTTTAAACAAATAAAATAAAACAATACTTTGAATAAAAACCTTACAGGGGTGTCGTAAGGACAAATTGAGATGTGTAATACCTAAGCAGCTGCGAAAAGTTCTATAAAAGCTGGCACTAAGCAAAGGGGGAAAGGTACCTGCCTTTTCTAAGCTGCAATAGGGCAGAGCGCCAGCCAGCCGGCAGATCAGTAAACTGCCGTCTGGATGAGACCAAAGTCTGCAACTCAATCCACGCATCTCCAAACAGCGGCAGGAACCTGGGGCCCCTTTCCCAGCCTTCCAGGATGACGTAATGGGCCTGACTCAAGACTGTCCCACACAATAGAAGCATTTCCTCTGCTTCCCCTAGTCCTCCAGTGCATTTTTGCATTTGTGACACACACACAAACTGGAAATGACTGAAGGCTTAACAAGCTTCTATTTCCAGCAGCCCCGTTTCCATATCCAAGCGTGGCATGCAGATGGCATTTGGGAAAGGGCGTGAGAAGCCTGCTGTACCGAGAACGGCCGCGGAAATATTCGATTGCAAGGGAATGCAGAGATAAGTGACCTTTGGGAGAATGCAGAGGTTATAATAAACAGTCTGTGTGCTGTGTCCTACAGCAAACTGAGTCATGAGTGGGTCCATGGGCCGATAATTACACGGCCCAACACCAGACATTTCTCTTATGAGAACAGGAAGTTGCTTTGTACAGAGGTAGACCCCTGGTCCATCTAGCACAGTATTGTCTACACTGACTGGCAGTGGCTCTCCAGAGTTACAATCCCTATTGGGGATTGAACCTGGGGCCTTCTGCATTCAAAGCAGGTGTCCTGTCACTGAGCTGTGGTCCTTTCCCTAAAAATAAAAGAAGAGTCTAGTTCTCATTCTTCTGGATAAAGGACTGAAATAAGTAAGCATTGCATTGAAACGCTTGGAATATCCAAGAGCTGACGTAGTTGGTACCGAACAGGCATAGGCAAACTCGGCCCTCCAGATGTTTTGGGACTACAGTTCCCATAGTCCCTGACCACTGGTCCTGTTAGCCAGGGATCATGGGAGTTGTAGTCCCAAAACATTTGGAGGGCCCAGTTTCCCTATGCCTGGTACAGAACATATTGATATGTAGATTTTAAATATTAGGCTTCAGCCTTCTGACCCAAGATCACGCTCCCCTGAGGAGAAAGAATCTCAGCCAAGGCAGCAAGGAAGGCAAAAATTATATACCAATAGTAGCTTCATTCACCAAGTGCCAACGCTCATGTAGGAAAAACAG
Source organism: Podarcis liolepis (assembly GCF_965112155.1). Taxonomy (NCBI): domain Eukaryota; kingdom Metazoa; phylum Chordata; class Lepidosauria; order Squamata; family Lacertidae; genus Podarcis; species Podarcis liolepis. The sequence goes on from NC_139567.1 coordinate 36,637,486, forward strand.
AACAAAACCAGGCTTCATCTCACACACCCATGTTGAAAAGGGAAATTGGAACCTTTGAAGCTTACTTTCTACACACCGGATTTTCCCATTCTGCATTGTTGCCTATTTACTTAACTATCACTGACCCATTCATTCATGTGATTTAATGAATGGCTGAAGGGGAGGGGCAGATGTAAGGCTAACTCTGTAAAAAAGGTCAGTCGGTTGAGGGAACGTTGGGAAGAACCAAGGGGGTAATGGTTACAGGCTGCAGGAAAAGAACATGCGAAAACTTTAAAAGGAAATTAATTAAATCAGGGGTGGGGGTGTTTGTGAAGTCAAGGGCCACATCCCCATGTGGGCAATCCTCAGAAGTCCACATGGCAGCGTGGGAGGACCCAGATGCAAAAGTTGGAGGAGCAAGTAATGTAAATTTGTACTGTGTACACCCACCCCTCTCTTTATCCTCCAGTCAGGGAAGCAAGAGGCATTCTTCAAGGACACCCCCCCCAGCCCAGCAAAAACACTTAAAAGAGTTGGGGGTGAAGCAGGCCTGGTGGAGGATGCAGCCCCAACAAAGTTTCAAGGGCCAGAAAGAGAGGCCTGGAGGGTCACAGATAGATCCCAGGGCTGAGGTTTACAAGTTTTAAAAAACAGAGGTCAGGGAGTGGGAATGAACTGCAATAAGGTGCCCAAATGCAAAATCTCTTCATCGTGATGGTTTCAAAAGGGAGGGTGAATGGCAGGTCTTCTTTCTCTCCAGCGCTCCATATTTATTTGGCCCTCTTGCAGGTCGGTAACAGCCAGCAGAAATCCAACAGGTGCGGCATCCCCGACCTCTCTCGGCCACACTGTGGAATTTCTATCAACCCCAGCTCTGCAGCCACCCGGCTCTCCTGCTGATTTAAACAGCCAGCAGGAAAGAAACCAGTGTCGCCTCTCCCTATCAGCGCAGCACCTGTGGAACTTCCTGCTCCCACTTTGTTTGTTGTTGTTGTTTAGTCATTTAGTCGTGTCCAACTCTGCGTGGCCCCATGGACGAGAGCATGTCAGGCACTCCTGTCTTCCACTGCCTCCCGCAGTTTGGTCAAACTCTTGCTGGTAGCTTCGAGAACACTATCCAACCATCTCGTCCTCTGTCGTCCCCTTCTCCTTGTGCCCTCCATCTTTCCCAACATCAGGGTCTTTTCCAGGGAGTCTTCTCTTCTCATGAGGTGGCCAAAGTATTGGAGCCTCAGCTTCAGGATCTGTCCTTCCAGTGAGCACTCAGGGCTGATTTCCTTCAGAATGGATAGGTTTGATCTTCTTGCAGTTCATGGGACTCTCAAGAGTCTCCTCCATCACCATAATTCAAAAGCGTCAATTCTTCGGCAATCAGCCTTCTCTATGGTCCAGCTCTCACTTCCATACATCACTACTGGGAAAACCATAGCTTTTACTATACGGACCTTTGTTGGCAAGGTGATGTCTCTGCTTTTTAAGATGCTGTCTAGGTTTGTCATTGCTTTTCTCCCAAGAAGCAGGCGTCTTTTAATGTCGTGGCTGCTGTCACCATCTGCAGTGTCTTTGTCCATGGAGTTTTCTTGGCAGGGATACTGGAGTGGCTTGCCGGTTCCTCCTCCAGGTGGATCACGTTTGGTCAAAACTCTCCACTATGACCTGTTCATCTTGGGTGCCCTGCACGGCATAGCTCATAGCTTCTCCGAGTTATTCAAGCCCCTTCGCCACAGCAAGGCAGTAATCCGTGAAGGGGTGCTCTCACTTACCCCTGTTTAAAGGAGCAACAACGCAGGAGAAAGCCGGAGCAGCAGCCATTCTTTATTTCCGCCTCCCCAAATATTTACCTCCCTTTTCCTCCATGGCTGACCTACTTCTGACCCCCACCCCCTTCCAACAGCCAATCAGCTCTCTCGCCCAAATTTAGTCACCCACCAGCCAACTTTCCGCCCTCCCGCCCCACTCCCTCGCCCGCTAAACGCAAACACAACGCCACTTTCTCAAGCGGGCCCGCCCGCCCCCCCCCCACTGGCCCCTCCAACCCCCGGCTGTTTACCTTACCCGACTGGCGAGTCAACCGGCGCTGCCGCTCCACGAAGGCCTCCGCCTCGCACCGGGAGGCGACGGGGGCTGAGCAGAACCGGCTGCGAGCGAAACCAGCCAGCCGGCGCGCCCCTCAAGCTTCCCAGACCCGGCCGAAAGGCGGAGCTCAGGAACGAGCAGCTCCAGCAACAAGCCGCCCTTCCCAGTCAGGCGCCTCGGCCTACAAATCCCAGCGTGCAGCACGCGCCGGCAGCCGCCCGCCGACGGGACTACATTTCCCAGCATGCACTGCCCATTTTGGTTTTTTCCCCCATCCTCTCCCTCTCCAGGCAAAAGCTTTGAGTTCAGAGCTATCGATCGCCTTTAATTTATTTTTTTTTAAGACCAAAGTAGTATACCATGAAACACCCCACGCGGCGCTCTCATAAATGTGCAATTATTTGAGGTTTGTTTCTGATGCAAGGGACAAGTATGATTTTCAACAGTTTAAAATCAGGAGTGGGGAGCCTTGTTCATCTCAGGAGCCGCCATGGGAGTAGCCAGGATTTATGTTCTAATTGGGAGGGGGGTAGAATCTTAAGTATTTTAAGTTAAATATTTTAAGTATTTTATTGATTTACTTGGTCGGGAAGGCAATTGCACCCGCTTCCCCCCTTGGCACCTGCCTTCCCCCCTAATAATAATAATAAATGGTGTTTGCCGCCCTGAGCCCGGTCTTTGCTGAGGAGGGCGGGGTATAAATAAAAATTATTATTATTATTATTATTATTATTATTTCAACTCCTGATTTTAAACTGCTTAAAATCATGCTTGTCCCTTGCATCAGAAACAAACCTCAAATAATTGCACATTTATGAGAGCGCCGCGTGTATAAAGTATAAAACAATTGATTAAAATACAATGGTTCCCCGTTTCTCTGCAGACGTCTCTGGCGCCATCCCTCGCGCTCCCCCTCCTTGCTTTTGGATGCTTCCTAGGGAAACTACACTTCCCGTGATGCCTTCTCTCTCCTCCATCCCCCGCCTCGCTAAGTGGTACGTTCCTTGTGGGCGGGGCGGCAGGAGGAGGAGCCAGTGGTGGCGGCTGCTGCTGCTGCTGCTGCTGTCGCCGTGGCAGCGGAAGGCCGCGCTGGAGGAGGGAGGGAGGGGCAGCCGGGAGCCACCTGGCGCGTCCGCAGGGGCTGCAGGTGAGCCGGGCGACGGGGACCCCATAGGGGTGGCATTGGGAGGCGGGGCGAGGAGGGTGGCAGGCAGGTAGTCCATGCCTCTGAGTGCCAGTTGCTGGGGGACAGCAGGCAGCCCGTCCGCCAGGGCTGCTTACCTGCCTTTGTGCCCATCCTCGTGGGCTTCCCAGGGGCACCTGCCTTGCGTGGCCAGCAGGCGATGAGACCTCGGGTGGAGCTTGGGGTGGAATATGAGCCAGCAAAGCCTCGCCTTTAGCAGCTGCAGTAGCTAGAGACAAGCCTCCCTGTTCAGAGGCAGTCTATCTCACGGGACCAGCTGGTTATCTCCCGCTTGGACTACAGTGGTACCTCGGGTTAAGTACTTAATTCGTTCCAGAGGTCTGTACTTAACCTGAAACTGTTCTTAACTTGAAGCACCACTTTAGCTAATGGGGCCTCCTGCTGCTGCCGCGCTGCCGGAGCACGATTTCTGTTCTCATCCTGAAGCAAAGTTCTTAACCTGAAACACTATTTCTGGGTTAGCGGAGTCTGTAACCTGAAGCGTATGTAACCTGATGCTTATGTAACCCGAGGTACCACTGTACTGCAATTCGCTCTATGTGGGGCTACCTTGGAAGGTGACCCGGAAACTACAACTAATCCAGAACGCGGCAGCTAGACTGGTGACTGGGAGCGGCCGCCGAGACCACATAACAACGGTCTTGAAAGACCTATATTGGCTCCCAGTACGTTTCCAAGCACAATTAAAAATGTTGGTGCTGACCTTTCAAGCCCTAAACGGCCTCGGTCCAGTATACCTGAAGGAGCGTCTCCACCTCCATCGTTCTGCCCGGACACTGAGGTCCAGCGCTGAGGGCCTCCTGGCGGTTCCCTCACTGCGAGAAGCCAAGTTACAGGGAACCAGGCAGAGGGCCTTCTTGGTAGTGGCACCTGCCCTGTGGAACGCCCTCCCATCAGATGTCAAAGAGAACAACAACTACCAGACTTTTAGAAGACATCTGAAGGCAGCCCTGTTTCGGGAAGCTTTTAATGTTTGATGTATTACAGTATTTTAATATTTTTCTGGAAGCTGCCCAGAGTGGCTGGGGAAGCCCAGCCAGATGGGCGGGGTATAAATAATAAATAATTATTATTATTATTATTATTATTATTATTATTATTATTATTATTATTATTTGGGGGTGGCTTTTTTTGTGTGTGGGCTTCCGGTTGCCGAAGGGTTGGCTGCTGTGGTGAAACAGGATGCCGGGCTAGGTGGTCCGGGGAAGCTGGCTTTGTAGGAAGGGTTAGGTTGGGTCGCAGCCACAGGTGGGAATAATGGAGCATCCATGTTCAGGGGGAGTGGACCATCGGGTAGAGCCGTGAATCGGCTGTTTGGCAGGGCTGCCCAAGCCCCAGTGTGATGTATCATCAGTAGAAACACAGAGCTGAGCTGTAAAAGGAAGGTTTCATCAGCTGGCAATTTGTGTGTGTGTTTTTAAAGAATTGACTTGATTTTATTCAACCTCTTATGATTTGTTTCGTATTGTAACCTTGAGATGTGGTCCAAGAATACTTTAATAAAGTAAAGACACTCCCTCCCATCCTTCTAAAGACATAAAAGTTTTTACGCTCCCTGCCACAAAGCCGGCTTCTATTTATTTATGTTATTTATTTCCCATAAATATGCATAAATACATAGCCAAAGAGGGGCCCGTCGGTGTGTCCCTTTGGAGGGAGTTCCACAGGTGCCACCAAAAGAAAGCTTCCTCCCCCCCCCCCTGCTAGGCAGCAATATCTACAGAGCTAAAGGTTCCCCATATTTATCTGAATGGCAGGTGAAAGGTAGGCCTTCGTTACAATTGTTAAATCGAGTTTAAAACCACATCCTGACTGGTGAAGTGGGTCTTGGCCCTGGAAAAATGTGGCAAAAATATTCTCAGGCTGGCTGAAAAGTAAATCTCTCTGGGAAGTGTACCTCTGTGAGAGGAATAGGCATCACCAAACAACTCCTTACCAAACTACAGTTCCCATGATCCTTTGGAGAAAGGCACAACTTTTAAAGTGGGGTGATACTGTTTTAACTGTATAGTACAGATGAGGCCTTACTCAGGGCTTTATATGCCAATAGCACGGCCTTATCCTTCACCTGATCATGCATTGGCAGTTCTTTAAGCAGAGTTGTTATGTGCTGTCAATAAGGCACCCCCTTCAACTGTCTTGCTGATCCATTCTGAATTGGCTGTGGCTTCTGAACCAACCTTAAGGGAAGCTCCACACAGAGTACATAAAGATATATTGAAATAAGGAAATGGGCGACAAGCCTATTGGGAACCCAAGCATCAAAGCCTATTAGGAGCCCAAGCATCAAAGCCTATTAGGAGCCCAAGCATCAAAGCCTATTAGGAACCCAAGCATCCCAATATCAAGGGATACAATCTCTCTCTTTTTCCCTTCTCTCCTTTTTTAAAAATGTTTCTTGTGTTTGGTTATTTTTCACAGAAGCCTAAAAAGGATCCATCATGGCCAAAGATATCCTAGGCGAAGCAGGCTTTCACTTTGACGAACTGAACAAACTGAGGGTTTTGGACCCGGAGGTGTCCCAGCAAACGACTGAGCTGAAAGAGGAATGCAAAGTATTTGTAGACAGTAAGTTCCCTCTCTGCCGAGCACAGGCCTGCATCTCTCACTCTTTGGGGCAACATTCATGTTTGGTCAAAGGGCTGGTTCACACACATTGCTTGACTGTTCACTGCTTGGAATGGTTTACTGGTGAATTCTGGTTCGGAAATCAAGAACAGCCATTAGCAATGACAGCATCTTCCTAACTTGCCTATGTTTGCTTAATAACCGTGGTGGGAGAGAGAGAGAACCTTGGTCTTGATTGTTTCTGTTCCTCCTTTCCAGAAATTGCAGAATTTAAGAAAATAGTGGGTGGCCTCATCGAACTTGTAGATCAGCTAGCAAAAGCAACCGAAAATGAGAAGATTAAGGTAACCTGAGGGGGCAAAGTGACGAGTCTGTGTTTCTTCTCTCTACTCCAGACGTCAGAATAAGTAGGCTAGCCCTTTGTTGCATGCGCCTTTTCTCCAGTAATTTTTTTGTTCCCCAACAGGCATATTGCGACTACTGTTAAAACTGGACAGTAGCTGGGTTTCCCGGTTGGGAATTATCCAAGGCCCTTTTGAAGCACAGATTCATAACTGAAGAGGAGGCTTTCCCTCCTGAGAGAGCAAAAAGAGTATACCTCTCTTGAGATGATGCCTTCTGCAAGACATGCATTGTTTAAAAACCAGTTACCCTTTATTATTATTATTTTTATTTGTTTTCTCCTACGCACATTTGACTGAGGGACGCGGGTGGCGCTGTGGGTTAAACCATTGAGCCTAGGACTTGCCGATCAGAAGGTCGGTGGTTCGAATCCCCGTGACGGGGTGAGCTCCTGTTGTTCGGTCCCTGCTCCTGCCAACCTAGCAGTTCGAAAGCACGTCAAAGTGCAAGTAGATAAATAGGTGCCGCTCCAGCGGGAAGGTAAACGGCGTTTCCGTGCACTGCTCTGGTTCGCCAGAAGCGGCTTAGTCATGCCGGCCACATGACCTGGAAGCTGTACACCGGCTCCCTTGGCCAATAAAGCGAGAAGAGAGCCACAACCCCAGAGTCGGCCACAACTGGACCTAAATGGTCAGGGGTCCCTTTACCTTTACATTTGACTGATGAAGTGAGGAACGTACTGTCAGGGAACTGCCATCGGAGCTAGAGGCAGAGGGAAGGCTCCAGAGGGATGCCGGAGAGGGTCCCAGTAGGGAGAGAGGCAGCCCATTTGCTGGGGAAGGAAATCAGCGTAACACCAGTGGAGAAGGGGGGGCAGATGGGGGAATCGGAGAGGAGGCTCCAAGACTCCTCGCCGGAGACCAGCGGAGAGAGTACGGGTACTCCGTTGCCCACACCCTCCCTGCGCAGAAGACTTCCGTGCAGGGAGAGTAGGAGGAGACTTGGCGTCAAACAACTTTTATGCTGGAAAAGGTTCAAGAAATGCCCACTGACGGATTCTGCCAGCGACTGAGACAGTCACGATGCTGGAGGCTGTTCAGTCAGAAAGGGTTTAACCAGGTAACCTCGCCAGCAGTGGCGGCAACTTACGCACGAGCAACCCCTAAATCCACTACACGTACGATTGCGTCAATACAATTTCGGGTGATGGCCCTGCTATTTTCAAATCACAGAATTGTAGAATTGTAGAGTTGGCAGGGACCACAAGGGTCATCTAGTCCAACCCCCTGCAATGCTGGAATCTTTTGCCCAACATGGGGCTTGAACCCGCAACCCTGAGATTAAGAGTCTCTTGCTGTGCTGGCTGAGAGACTTACAAGTCCGTGGCTGGCAAGCATCTTCTAAAAGGGTGCTTGGTTGTGATCACAGGAAGGCGTCATTCAAGTGGGCTATGTGTAAAGACACTTTAAAAAAGTTTTCTCCATCTGCAATATATGTGCAGATTAAAAGCAACCTCTTCTTTAATCCATTGAAGCTCCATTCATTGTAGGTAAGATTTATTTCATTGCGTCGCTTCACTAAGAATCAGTCCCCCCCCTTCCACCCCCAAATTGGACAGCTGCTAAGGTGCTCCGGGATCGCCCAGAATAAAATTCCTCTTTCCGCAGGCAATTGGCGCTCGCAACTTGCTGAAGTCCATAGCGAAGCAAAGAGAAGCCCAACAGCAGCAGCTTCAGGCGCTGATAGCCGAGAAGACAACACAGCTGGAAAGGTGCGAAAAGGAAAAGGATGCAGGAAAGCTTTCCCCCATCTCTCATAACACCAGAACCCATGGACCGCCAAAGATGCTGAATGTCGGAAGAATCAGGACAGACAAAATACTATTTCACACAGTGCAGAGTTAAACTATGGCACATCCTCCCATAAGAGGCAGTGGTGGTCACCAATTTGGATGATGATGATGATGGTTATGATGATGACGATAATAATAATTATTATTATTATTAATTATTTATACCCCGCCCATCTGACTGGGTCTCCCACCACCCTGGGCGGCTTCCAACAAAGTATTAAAATACAATGGTACCTCGGGTTACATACACTTCAGGTTACAGACTCTGCTAACCCAGAAATATTACCTCAGGTTAAGAACTTTGCTTCAGGATAAGAACAGAAATCGTGCTCCGGCGGCACGGCAGCAGCAGGAGGCCCCATTAGCTAAAGTGGTGCTTCAGGTTAAGAACCGTTTCAGGTTAAGAACAGACCTCTGGAATGAATTAAGTACTTAACCCGAGGTACCACTGTACAATGGTCTGTTAAACGTTAAAGCTTCCCTAAAAAGGGCTGCCTTCAGATGTCTTCTAAAAGTCTGGTAGTTGTTTTTCTCTTTGACATCTGGTAGGAGGGCATTCCTCAGAGCGGGTGCCACTACCAAGAAGGCCCTCCGCCTGGTTCTCTGTAACTTGGCTTCTCGCAGCGAGGGAACCGCCAGAAGGCCCTCAGAGCTGGACCTCAGCCAGTCATAGAATCATAGAGTGGATGGGACCCTGTGGATTACCGAGTCCAGCCCCCCTGCAATGCAAGAAAATGCAGCTGTGCCCTAAAAGGATTGAACCTTGGCAATTTCCGCACCACTCTCTAGCCAACTGAGCAGTCATGTCTCTTTGAATGTTTTTACTTTGTGGCCAGCAAAAATGAGAGGATCCTGTGGGACACCTTTGAGTTGAAGATGCACCCTGTAGGAGTCCTGCCACTACCTGCACAATAAATAAGCACAAATCGATACAAATAGTATTTATATTATAGAGCAGTGTTTCCCAACCTTTTTTGGGCAAAGGCACACTTGTTTCATGAAAAAAGTCTCGAGGCACACCACCATGCCAGATGGGGAAAGGTCACTTTTTACTTATGTAAAAAAAAAAAAAAAAAATAGTAACAGCATAGAAGGTAATGGTTAGGCTAGCATCCCTCTTCCAAATATGCTAGGTTTTTATTTGCAGGGACTGTTCTACATGGGAAAGCATTCAGCACTGTCATTCTCCCATCTGCCATCTGAATTGGTACTATTCTGGGTCAACTTACTCTGCTGCATGTGTAGATGAAAATGGCACCAAGTGTGGGGGAGGGGGCAGAACAGGTTTCAGATACAGGATATTAAGCATACACGTACTTCAGATTGAACTGGTTGCTTGCTTTGCAAGTTTTCATTTCCCAAATGACTGCCTTGGCAAGCGCAATACCTACCAGGCTCAACGCCGGTCTCGCACTGCCGCTTCCCGCGCTCTCAAGGACCCGGGAGGAGGAAGGCGTGAAGGGAATCCCGAAGGCGCGAAAGCCCAGTAGGCCGGCCGAAGCGAGCGGCGATGGGATGTGGGAGGGAGCTCGCTCGCCGCCCCGCGTGTGCCTATGTGGGGCACGTTACAGCCCCGTGACGTCAGCACCACGCAGGCAGCCAGGCAGGCAGACGGCGAGAGCCCCGCGCTGGGTGGCCTCTCCTCGCCACCGCCGCCCCGCCTCTCGCCGCCCGACTCGCCCGCCTCCCTCCCACAGCACACCAGGCAACGTCTCGCGGCACACTAGTGTGCCGCGGAACACCGGTTGGGAAACACTGTTATAGAGAGAAAAGATCAAGAGCTTGACAGTTGCAGAAACGCATACAGAATCCCTCAAAACAAGGAATACTGTCCACCACCTGCTGCAGATCACTGGTGTTTTTTTTTTAAAAGTCCCTTTTTCAAGTTCATGCAACTGACTGACAGCTTCTAATTCCTGAGGGGTGGTTTTTTTTGGGGGGGTCAATCAGCAGGGAATTCCAAAGGTGCTGCTACACTATCAATTTCTTGCACTGGTGTAATGAGTTTTATTTGGCATCTGTAGCCGTGCCATTTCTGCAGATCGGAATGGTCAAGTGGGCATACAGGGGATGAAGTAATCTAGCCCCACGTTCACGCAATTGCCTGGTGGTTTCTTAATCTAGCTGAAATCTGAGAAAAACCAAACTTGGGAAGGGAGCTTTTAACCTGTGATCTGTAGCAGGTGGTTCATAGTATTATCTGGGGAGGCTTTTCCATGTGCGTGTAAAACTCCAATGCCAGCCTTTTGTGTTCCTATAGTAAGAGATACTGTTTGTATGTACAGTGGTGCCCCGCAAGACGAATGCCTCGCAAGACGGAAAACTCGCTAGATGAAAGAGTTTTCCGTTTTGGAGGTGCTTCGCAAAATGAATTTCCTATGGGCTTGCTTCGCAAGACGACAATGTCTTGCAAGTTCCTGCTGGGTTTTTTTCCTCCCCCCCCCTTTTTCTAAGCCGCTAAACCGCTTATCAGCTGATCCGATCAGCAGATAAGCCGCTAAAAGCCGCTAATAGCGCTAATCCGAATGGGACGAAAAAACCGCTAGACGAAGAGAATCACAGAACGGATTCTTTTCGTCTTGCGAGGCACCCTGTATTTCAGTCTTGCTTATTACACACTTTCAAAGCTGAAAGCCCTTCATGGCAAAAGCAGAGAGCCCGGGTGCCTAATCTGCAGCCTTCCAGCCATTGCTGTACTACAACTCCCATCATTCCTATGGCCAGGGATGGGAGGGAGGTTGTAGTTCAGTAACATCCTTCCTCACCTGTCCTTGTTCATCAGGAGCTTGGCAAAAAGGGCAAGCTTTTACCTTGTGCCAAGGAAGAGGTTGGTGAAGATGCCAGGTGGACCTCATTGGAGAGAGTGTTCCACAGATGTGGAGCCCCAACTGAAAAGGGATTTCTCCTATAGCACCGTTCTTGAAACCTTTCCCAAAGAAGGGACATAGATCTGGTCACTGAGCACACGGATTCAGACTGACGGAAAGCTGCCAGGTCTGTCCTCGTGGCGTACAGCAAAATCTGGAAGGTCAAAAGTTAGCGAGTCCTGAATAGAGCCCACTTTTTCAGACACGCCAAGTGGGCAATTCCTGTCATCTCTTGACCCTCCAGCCATTTTGGCCAGCCGTAGCTGATTGGACTCGGAAGACGGCCGAGCTAACACATTTTTTAAAAATATATATATATTTTATTCAGGATTTTCTTGTTTTACAGAAGTGTAGTGCCTCGTATTCCCCCCCCCCCCATGTAACATTTTTACAAATCTGTTTCATTTGTTGAGGCATTAGGGGGAGAAGAAAAGAAAAAGGAAAAAAAGAAAGGGGGGGTGGAGAGAGGGAAGATGGATAGGGGTGGGGTCGGGTGGCGGTGTTTCTATTATGTTTAATGTATGTAGAGTTTGGTGTCAGCGTTGCTTGTGTTGTTCACTTGTGTTCCCGAGCTAACACATTTGCTCTGCTTTTTCTCCAGGTACCGCATCGAATATCAAACGCTGTGTAAAATAGAAGCGGACCAGAACGAATTCATCGACCAATTCATTTTCCAGAAGTAGAGAGAGAGAGAATGAGAGAGAGAATTTATGACCAGCACCAAACACACTGGGAAATCTTGAACCATTCCTATAGTCTAATGGGTCTTTTTTAGGGGGAGGAAATGGGAGGGGGCAATTTTGACCTTTTTATTTTTTTAATTGACCAAGATCACCTCTCAAAAACAAAACAAAAAAAGTTTAGATCTTAAATACTCTTTTGGACTTACTTTAGGTCTGGCAATAAGATATTTCTAAAAGGGACAGCTACAGCTATTGTATTTTTGAAGATTTTTTTTAATATGGCCAGTCATTTATATAGTCATCAGACTGTTCTGTGTTTTACACAACTTCCCATTGTTCTTTTTTTTTTTTTATAAAAAAAGCCCTGTAAAATACTTTCAAGGAAATCAGGAAATAAATTATTGTTTTTAAAGACGCCTCATTTCCTTTTTAAGTTGCCCTTAGTACATTTGTGTGTGGGCTGGAAACATGATTGGGTGGGAGAGCATGTAAAATTAGCCTGGCATGGGAAAAGTAGGCATCGCTCGTGGTCCTTGTGACCCGACACTTGAATCTTGTGCGATCTGCCGCAGTTCTGGACACTGCACTCTGAGGAGATTGACTAGGTGACCAAGATGATCAAGGGTCTGGAAACCGAGCCTTACGAGGCACAGCTGAGGGAGTTAGGTGTGTTTTGCCTGAAGGCTTGAGAAGTAATATTTGAATATGGCCATAATATCTACTGTTTCGGAAGGCAGAACCCTAACCAATGGGTTCAAATGACAAGGACCCCAATAAACATCAGAAGAACTTTATGAGGGCAAGAGCTGTTTGACAGTGGAAAGGACTACCTCAGATGGTGGAGGACTCCCCTTCGTTGAGGGGTCTTTAAGCACAGGTTGACCATCTGCCAGGGATTCTGCAGCCGTGGTTCCTGCAATGCAGGGGGGTTGCCCCTTGTGGCACCTTCCAAAACTACAGTTCTCCAATTCCATCCTTCCATAATGTACTCACGTTTTCCTCTTGCCAGTAAAGGTAAAGGGACCCCTGACCATTAGGTCCAGTCGTGACCGACTCTGGGGTTGCGGCGCTCATCTCGCTTTATTGTCCGAGTGAGCCGGCGTACAGCTTCCGGGTCATGTGGCCAGCATGACTAAGCCGCTTCTGGCGAACCAGAGCAGCGCACGGAAACGCAGTTTATCTTCCCGCCGAAGCGGTACCTATTTATCTAATTGCACTTTGAGGTGCTTTCAAACTGCTAGGTTGGCAGGAGCAGGGACTGAGCAACGGGAGCTCACCCCGTCGCGGGGATTTGAACCGCCGACCTTCGGATCGGCAAGTCCTAGGCTCAGTGGTTTAGACCATAGCGCCACCTGCATCCTTACCATTTTGCCAGTGCAAGAAGCATAGTACCAAGTGACTTTGATACAACGCCATGTCTACAGCAGGGATGTCCAACCAGTAGATTGCAATCTACCGGTAGGTCCTTGGCTGATCCTGGTAGTTCACGGGATCCTTATCGTGTACAAAAAGTTAGGGGGGGGACTAAAAAAACTGCAATCCTCCCCCCAAAAAGCTCAACAACTCTGGGCAATCCACCCACTCCATGCACACTCCTCCTCCCTCCAATGACAATGGGTAGATCACTGCCCGTTTTTTAATACTGGGAGTAGATCAGTGTCTCTTGGGAGTTGGAAATGTCTGGTCTACAGTATTTGGTTTGCAGAGCGACAGCTCATTCAGACAAAGCTGCTCTTAATCCCTCACCCTGGGGGAAAGGAGAAGCACACGACCCCTTTCTTCTGGAATATCCTGGGTTAAGAATGAACCAAGAGGGTAATAGATTAGCATCGGTGCTCTTTCGACACACACCCAGAGGAGAAACAACCTCTTTTACCAGATCAACAGGTTGTTTCGAGGGCAGGACGTCGATTTGGAAATGGCCAAATTCTACTTCCTCCTTGGTAAATAACGAGGGGCTTCAGTTATGTCAGGGATGGAGAAGCTGGGGGCCAAAGAGAATTGGAATAACAGAACTGCCCAGTTGAAAGGGACGAGGGTCATCTAGTTAGTGCAATGCAGGAATCATTCTGCGCAACGTGGCGTAACCCTGAGACTGAGTCACATGCTCTCCATCTGGCCCTGGGACTCTTCCCCAGAAAACATCCTTCACTGGCCCTGCTACACACCCTCCTCGAGTGTTGCTGCCGGACTGAACTATGTCTTTCACTCTGAAAAGGCTTCTTGTCTGGATGGATGGATAGGGTTTGGGGTGTGTGTGTGTGACTGCACACTGGCATGTGGCCCTCAGAAGTTTGCCAAGAAGAAAACGTGGCCCTCGTTCCGCTAGTCCCTCCACTCCCCTTGAGCTATACATCGATCCACGTCACGGACACCAAAACAATTAAAAAAAAAACCAAAACATTTTATTGGCTCAGTTTGCAAGCTTTTGAATCCAAGGGCTGACTCCTCCCCCCTCTTTTAGGAAGAATCCTCGCCGGCTTATTTCTTTTTCCTTTTATCCACCTGGTTATACAGGGGGCTGAGGAGCATCGTGAGAAGAATGAGGCCGGGAATCAGGAAGTAAGGGCTGTAAATGGCGCAGAGAGTCAAGCGTTCGTGCAGCGTCTGGGGCGCAGGGTGCTTGGACCGCGAGAAATCGTTGAACAGGACGTGGCTGAAGATGGGGAGCAGCGTGGTCATGACATGCGTCGCGTAAATGATGGCTGGGATTCGGATCCATTTGCAGTTGCCTGGATTTTTTTAAGAGCAGAATTTAAATATTCTTCAGATCACATCGCCCATGCACACACATGCTAATCCTGCTCAACAACTCTCCCTACATTATTATTATTATTATTATTCAAATTTGTATACTGCCCTATACCCATAGGTGTCAGGGCAGTTCACAACACAAAGTTACAAAATAAAGTCACAAAATACGTAATAAAAATAATGAAAACAATACTAATGGATGCAAACTAATAAAAAATGGACACTGCCCAACAAGCCCCTAACCAATCCCCCAACCCACAAATACCCAAATAAACATATAACATTTAAAAACAATTTAAGACAGCCCCGCCTTCCTTTGCATCTCCCCCAAGCCCCCATCCCCTCACAGCTCCTTCCAGCAGTGCCCCCACAGCCTTACGGTTCTTCTGCGTCCCTCCACCCCGGCTTTATTCAAACTTCTGCTGTTGTTTGAAACCACCAGTATAAACCCCGCCTTCTCTTCTGCTCCCTGCCCCCACCGCAGCTGCATGCAATCCAAAATTGTGATGCGGTGCAACAAATCCTCCCACGGGGGCTGCATGATGACAGCCTTCAGTTATTATGTCTATATAAAGATTTAGTTGGTGTTACTGCAATCTAGTCCCACTGAAAAAAACCACTGGCAGTGATCTACCCATTCTATTGACCAAAGTTGTTCAGCTTTTGGGGGGAGGAAGACCCAAAGTTATTGAGCTTTTTGGGGGGGGGGATCAATCAGGATCACACGGTCAACCAGGGTTGACCAGGGATGCCCCACGATCAACTGGTAGATCGCGATCTACTTGTTAGACATCCCTGACATATAGCATAAGAACACATTAAAATTAACTACCGAAGTTAAAAATTATATACAGTCATACCTCGGGTTACAGCTGCTTCAGGTTGCATTTTTTCAGGTTACGCACCCGCCGAAACCCGGAAGTACTGGAACGGGTTACTTCCAGGTTTTGGCGGTTGTGCATGTGCGGAATCGCTAAATCACGCTTTGCGCATGCGCAGAATTACAACCCGGGCGTGCGCAGATGCACTGCTGCGGGTTGTGAATGTGCATCCCGCACAGATCACGTTTGAAACCCGAGCGTCCACTGTATATAAAATTATCTGTTAATATGCAGATCAAAACGCTATTTGGGTGACATTAGCAAAAGCTGCTGAGCTATTGGCCATAATGTTCAAGAGAACCTTAGAAGAGCCCTGTTGAGATCAGGCCAAAGGCCCATCAAGTCATAGAAGCATAGAATTGTAGAGTTGGAAGGGACCCCTATGGTCATCTAGTCCAACCCCCTGCAATGCTGGAATCTCGACTACGGCATCCATGACAGATGGCCTTTCAAGCTCTGCTTAAAAACCTCCAACGAAGGAGAGTCCACAGCTTCCTGAGGGAGACAGTTCCCCTGTTCTAATGCCCCCTGACAGAAACCTTGAACAGCTGCTACCAGTCATTGCAGACAATACTGGGCTAGACTGACCAAGCTTCCTACATTCCTAATCACAAGTGCTTCCCCCGCACCCCACCCCAATTGGCGCACCAACCTTTCCAGAAGGCATAGGCTGCAATAGGGAAGAAAGGCAACTGCAGGAAGGCTTCGCAGACTATGAAGGCCCTGAACCAGGCGGGGGGCTCCTGCATCATGGGGTCCTTAAATGAAACCGTGTACCAAGTTGTCAATTCTTTCAGCTTAGGGAGAGAGAGAGGAAAAAAGGGAATGTTAGCTGCAGCTAAACATAAAAATCTCCCGTCTCTTATTTTGACCACTGTTAATATTCTCTCAGTACAAATGGCTCTTCAGAGATAAATATAAGCAAAAAGAATAGGGGGGAACAGTCACATAGCCGCAGGTCACAGAGATCTAGCAAGCCACGGTTTATTAGACCCCTCTTTTCTTGTCTACGGCTTGCTAAACCACGGTTTCCTGTTACATTTGAACTTAATACTAATATTGGATTACAAAAGAGGATATGAAACCAGGATCAGATCAGCCACCTGCCCAATCTGCAATAGGGAGATATTACCCACATTACTGGAGACTGGGAAACCGTGGTTTAATCTGGGATTACAATTCAATGTCATATCAATATGCATTTAAAGCAGCATCATTCCACTTTGAACAGGTATGGCTTCCCAAAAGAACCATGGGAGTTGCAGTTCGTTTAGGGTGCTGAGAGTTATTAGGAGACCCCCCTGATTCTCCCCACAGAGCTACAATTCTGAGAGAGTGGTTTAACAGTCAAAGCTCTCTTCCCATGAAACTAGGAACTGTACCTCGGTGTGCGGGAATAAGGGGTCTCCCTAACAGCACCCTTAACAAACTACAACTCCCAGGATTCTTTGGGGGAAGGCATCGCTTTTCAAAGCGGCATGATACTGCTTTAAATGTATAGTCCATATGTGTTTTCCTTTCTTGCAGAAGAACGCCCTCAATAATAATCTTAACAGCAAGATATTAACGGCATAATCTCAGGGATCTTTCCGCAAGCACTGGCAAGGACTGCAGTCAAGAATTCAGGCACATTGACCCGAGGGCAAAAAAGCTACAGGCGCAGAGCAAACACTCCACTTGGTTTTATAGGCCCTGGAGTATAGAATCGTAGAGAGGGAAGGGACAATGAGGATCATCTAGCAACACTGGAATATGCAGCGGTCCTGTATAGGGATGAAACCTGCAACCCTGTTCAGGGAAGTTTTTAATGTGTGACATATTAATGTACTGTATAGGGTGCACCGGCCCATAGGGTGCACTTATTTTGGGGGGGGAATAAAGGGGAACCCCCCCCCCGAGCCCCAAAAAGCAAAGAAGCCATGACAGCGAGCGGGATGGATCCCACTAGCTGTCCTGGCTTCGTTTTTAGCCTCGGGGCTGGGGGTCCTGGAGCGAAGGCGAGGTTGCGCCACCTCGCCATCGCTCCCGGAGCTTGGGGCGGGGAAAGCTCAAGCTTCCCCAACCCCAGCCCCCAGAACGGGTCCGAGAGCAATGGCAAGGTTGCGTTCAACCTCGCCATCGCTCCCGGAGCTTGCTGTCCGCAAGCCTTGGGAGCCCGGCGGGAAGTCGCGCCAGGCTCCCAAGGCTTGCGGAGAGCTGCCCAAAGCCCGGGGTGCGCCCCATAGCGCTCCCCGGGTTTCGGGCTGCAGGCTGCTGTCTGCAAGCCTTGGGAGCCCGGCGGGAACTCCCACCGGGCTCCCAAGGCTTGCGGATAGCTTCCTGAAGCCTGGAGAGTGAGAGGGGTTGGTGCACACCGACCCCTCTTGCTCTCCAGGCTTCAGCGAAAGCTTGCATTTGCCCCATAGGACGCACACACATTTCCCCTTCATTTTTGGAGGGGGGAAAAGTGCGTCCTATAGGGCGAAAAATACGGTATTTTTAATCTTTGTTGGACGCCGCCCAGAGTGGCTGCGGAAACCCAGCCAGATCGGCAGGGTACAAATAATAAATTATTATTATTATTAGCTCCACGCTCTAACCAACTGAGCTATCCAGGCTGGAAAGAGGAAAGCCTTCTGCATGCCAACCATATGCTCTGCCGTTGAGGTACAGCTCTTGCCCCTTTGGACTGTGTTGCAAGACGGAAGCTGCATTCTTAAAAGGCACCTTGGAAAGAAAAACGACAACTAATCCAGGATGCGGTAGCTAGACTGGTGACTGGGAGCGGCCACCGAGACCATATAACACTGGTATTGAAAGGCGTACACTGGCTCCCAGTATGTTTCCAAGCACAATTCAAAGTGTTGGTGCTGACCTTTCAAGCCCTAAACGGCCTCAATCCAGTATACCTGAAGGAGCGTCTCCACCCCCATCGTTCAGCCCGGACACTGAGGTCCAGCGCCGAGGGCATTCTGGCGGTTCCCTCACTGCGAGTAGCCAAGTTACAGGGAACCAGGCAGAGGGCCTTCTCGGTAGTGGCACCCGCCCTGTGGAACGCCCTCCCACCAGATGTCAAAGAGGAAAATAACTACCAAATTTTTAGAAGACATCTGAAGGCAGCCCTGTTTAGGGAAGCTTTTAATGTTTAATAGGTTATTGTATTTTAGTGTTTTGTTAGAAGCTGCCCAGAGTGGCTGGGGAAACCCAGCCAGATGGGCGGGGTATAAATAATTTATTATTATTAATAATAATAATAATAATAAAAACAGCACAGCAGACAAGGGCGATCCTTCGCTTTTTCTGCCTAGAAGCAAACCTCACCCCACCCGCCGCCTTGCAGGAATAAAAGCTCCATTCCCCAAGTTTAAGAAAGTACGGATTGCAGCTTGAGCCACCCGTCCTCGGTTGACTTACGCTGCGGGGGTAAAATCCTGCCCCCGGGAGCGATTGCAAATCGACCAGCAGCGTGATGGGGATGTGAGTGAGGAAATAGAAGGCGAAGATCCATTCCAGGAGGCGCGTCGCTGCCCCAGCCGCCATCGCGTCTTTTCTCTCTCGGTGCAAAGCAATGAGCTTCCCTGCAGCAGCAACTTCTCATCCGAGATCGGCCCACTTTCCTCCCTCCTCCATTGGTTTCTCCAAGAGCGGGAGGGGTGTTTCCAGCCCCACTTTGCGCCCGCCCATTTTTAAAAGGGCTGCGGAATGCGAAGGGGCCGGGCCGCTTCTTGCAAATGGAGACGGAGCTCAGAGCAGCTGCCAAGGAAAAGGGCTCGGAAGGCAGCAGACCCGGCGCAGGGAGGGAAGCTGTTGCGCGTGGAATCCCCGAAAAGACGCTGTGCCTTTAAAGCGCAGTCTGTTCCTCCTCGAATTCTAGGAAGGCTGTAGTTCGCCTCTCGCAGAGTTGCAATGCCTAGCAGCCCTTTACAAACTACAGTACCCAGAATTCTTTTGGAAGGAGGGAAGAAAAGTGCTTTAAAGAGATAGCGTGTCTTTTTTTCTTTTCTTTTTAAATGCTCTTAAAACAGTATAACAAAAACAATCAACAGATATTAAAGACAAAATAAAAAATAAACACACATTCATTCCTTGTTTGTCACTTATTCTGTACATCGTCTTGTAATTAAGTTTGACATCACCTCCGATCTTCTCTTTTTTAAAAATAAATTTTTTATTGATTTTCACAAAATTATAAACAAAACAAATAAACATGAATCATAACCTTATTAAAATTACACTTATTAACATTGTTAAGTGACTTCCTCGCTTGGTTGAATTTCCATGCACTTCCTTTTAACGGTTTTCCAAATCAAAGTTCTTCTGAAATTTAACTAAAACATTAACATCCTTATATCCTTTAATTTTAAAATTAAACATATTGATTCATCACTTAACTTATATGAAATCCTAAGCCAATTAAATATCTGCAAGCTATTTCCAATTAATTTGACCTCCGATCTTCTCATTATGTTCCTGAATTAGATTCCTTAAATATGCACTTATTTTCTTGATTCAGTAGCACATATACTAAAACTGGAACGATACAGAGAAGATTAGCATGGCCCCTGCGTGTCTGCAGCCTTCATTGCAGCTAAATAAGAATAGGATATTATTGATAATAATTCATTGCACTCCAGGAGGCACAGAACTGTTGAGCTGGGGAGGGTGGAAGAAAACTTAAAGAGTGGTGGTGTGATTAATAGCTTAATTATGTCCTGGTTAGGCTGAAAGGCAGCAACTGCCCAAAGGTCACCCAGGGATCTGAGCCCTGGTCTTCTAGGTCCTAGTTAAGACACTCTAACCCAGCCTTTCCCAACTTTGGGTCTCCAGATGTTGTTGGACTACAACGGCCATCATTGCTAGCCAGCTTGCCGAGTGGTCAGGGATTATGGGAGTTGTAGTTTAAGAACACCCAAGGTCGAGAAAGGCACTTCTAACCTCTATACCACAATGGCATCCCAGGGTACACACCAGTTTTAAAAGCATCACCAGTCACTTGGGTACCATCAAAACCACTGTGATTTCCTATTAAGTTCCCATCAGTGCAATGGGAAGCTAGCGTAGCATAGCAACTTGGATGAAGCTCATCTAACCTGACATTCAGACAGTTCGTCAATTCCTGCAATTAAGAGAGAGATTGTATTACTCTCTTGCCTGCTGTTAGAACCCGGAGCACACCGAAAAAAAGGAAAACAAGACCCCACACCATTTTCAAGATGTGTTCCATGAAGATGGGTCCATTAGGACAAACAGGGTACTGCCCCACCAACCTAAACTCAGGCAGGCTCCATCTGCCTGCTTCCTAAAAAACAGCCCATGGCGTGGGCTTTCCTCACAGCTTCCTCCTCCGCCTCCTCAGTTACCTTTGACAAACTCAGCAGTGCGGAGGGTGGGGACAAAATGAGAATTGGTTCTGACTTTACCTGCTGTTTGGGCTTCCTGCCTTGTGGCCCACCAAATCCAATGGGCAGTTGTCACTACTGGTTGGAACAGCAAAGTTATGGGACGTACTTACCATGGACAATACAACTACTCAGCCGACAGCAATAACCAACCCCAAATATACTAACAATTTATTGGAAGTGTGTGGCGGGGAAATACAACCCCCCAGATGGGTTTTTCGCCAATACGATGCAACAAATCCTAAACGACCTGTGTTTAACCTCAATTGTTCCTTTATTAACGGCACACAAACCATCCTTTGATGCATTCCTCTTCTTCCTATGTCCTGTGATTTGTATGTTTCTAGTTTTACAACCAGACGGGCAAAGTTGAAGCGTCTTGGAGCATGGATGAGATAGTGATGTTTGGGAAGAGGTTTTTGCATGTGCGAGGCAAAACGGACAAGCTCCACTGTTGGCACTCCAAATCCAAAAGGTTCCAGAGGGGCACTTAAAATAAATGCCAGTTTAGAATAAATCCAGTTCCAAATAAATCATCCCTAAGAGATGAGGGTTAAAATGTTTTGACTGTTCAATGGGGGGGGGGAGAGGAATAAGACAAGGCAATGAAAGTGCCGTAGAATGTGCTCCAAAGTGCTGTAGAAGAAGAAGAAGAAGAGTTTGGATTTGATATCCCGCCTTTCACTCCCCTTCAGGAGTCTCAAAGCGGCTAACATTCTCCTTTCCCTTCCTCCCCCACAACAAACACTCTGTGAGGTGAGTGGGGCTGAGAGACTTCACAGAAGTGTGACTGGCCCAAGGTCACCCAGCAGCTGCATGTGGAGGAGCGGAGACACGAACCCGGTTTCCCAGATTACATGACTACTGCTCTTAACCACTACACCACACTGGCTCTGTAGGGGCAATGCACATGCCAGAGGAATTGTATACAGGTTTTTAGATGAAAACCACATTGAAGGGCTGCAGCTCAGTGGCAGAACATCTGCTTTGTATGCATAAGGTACTTAGTGCAATCCCTGGCGTTGCCAGGTAAGGCCAAGAGCATTCCCAGTATGAAATCCTAGACTGCCACTGCTGCTGCCAGTCAGAGCAGACAATACTGAGGTAGATGGGCCAATGGTCTGACTCTGTGTAAGGAAGCTTCCTTATAGGATGGAAGCAAGCAAGAGCAAAAGCTCCCTGACAAGCAAAATCTGCCCTCCCTATGGTAGCCTGATGGGCAGTGAGGATGGAGAATAGTAGTAGCCTCACCCACTTTCAGCTTCTATGGCTAGATCAGCCCCGACTAACCAGGAGGCCTTTAAGAAATATACTCTACCCCCAAGAGGAATGCAGCCCTCCACAGGAAGGATAAGTCTCTACCCCTGCTCTTGAGGTCCACATCTTATGTAAGTCCAGCAGCTGGCATGCAGCCACTGAATGATCTGTTCATTTGACAACTCCATGTAGCAAGCACAGCCCAAGTCCCACATCCAAGAACGTGGATTCAATATAAAGGAGAAGTCAGCAAGAGAATCCACAACCCGCCTCGGCCAGATGGAGAACAGAAGACTTAGTCACGGTGCTTCTTTTGTTTGTTTCAAATGTCACATTTAATGTTTCCACCACTGTACTTCAAAATCTACATTGTACAAAGTGACCCGCAAGTGTGCCACATTTAACAGACCAACCTCTGAGATTTTACCTTTCATACCAGTGTCTTCTTGGGCTCATATTTAAGTTAAAACACGTTTTCTCATTCATTCAAGTGAATTGAAATGCTTCAGTTGGTTGTTGTTGTTCTTGTTGTTTTTAATTCCTCAGGAGCCACATAAAAAACAAAGATATTTCATCATCTTTGTTCGAGAAATTCAACGTTTGTCTCTTTCACAGCAAAATAATTACTTCATTGAAGTTAAAACTTCCAAAAACATAACTTAACTAATAGTATTCAGTTCCAGCTCAGATCACTCTTCTTGAAAATACTCTGCTAAATACAGATAACTTACAATAACTTTAACAGTTAATTGTCCATGACAAACACCAAGGTTTCTTTTTCTTTCTCTCTCTCTCTCACTCTCTCTAAATATCCCAGACCAATGTTCAAAATTTAAGACCATCCATTCATTATTTCTTTGTACAGGTGAAAAACAGTCTTCAATTTTTCTTGCCTTTTTTTAAATATAAAAGTTGGGAGGGACATTCAAGTTTCAAGTCTCCACACTGAACTTAAAAATAAAAATAAAAATCATGTGGAGGTAAACAAACCAAGTTGTATACTCCAGGAGGTAGAGGCCTTCAGTTTGTGTTCATATATATATATACACATATGCACAGAATAATTCAGTGTTTGAACAGAACACACACAAAAAAAGGAGTTAGCCAAAACGTAATAAAAGTCATTTACTACTGTGACATTTCAAGACTTCCACAGCTTTGCCTATGGACACAAATACAATTAACATAATTCCCTATGTGCTTTTTTTTGCGTTTTTTGCTTTTCTTTTTCGCTGACTGTCCAGTGCAGAATTAAAAAAAACAAAAAAACCCCACAATGTTTCACAGACCTAAAAATGTGCAAGCTACTTCCTCTCTTGCGCTCTCTCTCTCTCTCTCTCTCTCTTTACACAGCAATGGATAGCAAGATTCTTTGACAATATTAGCCCTGGAAATGGAATTATTTACACACATTTGCAGATGCACGCGGGAGGTGGGGTAGAAAGGGATGGTTTATGTAAGAAAAGAGCAGAAAAACTTCTAATAAAAATAGATTAAATATATATATATTTATATATATTTATTTATACCAGAGGAAGGGGGGTTAAAAAGGAAAGGGGAAAGGAGTCTCGTCTCTCCCTAGTCACAAACTCACTCTTTCTACTCGCAACATCTGATTGGAAAACAGCACACAATCACCCCCACTAGTGAGAAGCTATGTATAGGGTTCTTCTAAACTGCCAGATGACACTTGCCCACAGAAGCTGGGCTATTGTCATCAGGTGGGTTTCATGATTGGTCACAGTTTTTAAAACTTCTGTACTCCCTAAACTTTTTATTCTCTTGTTTTAGAAAAAAATGCCTAATCTTCAGGAATGGCTCAATATCAAAAATGACTTATCCACTTGGAAAAAAGAAGAAGAAGAAAAGCCCCATCATTTATTTATTTTTAAAGCAACTTCCCCACCAATTTGGTTCAAACCCTCTGTTTGTTCAGAGCCAAGCAAGATTACAGCTGCGCTACAATTCATACTTTAAAAACAAAACATGTGCAACTCTGGATAAAATAATTTTTTTTCTTCTCCTAAAAGCACAACCCCACCCGTGACAGGAATTTTAAAAGCCTAGTTAACATTTCTAAGTCTTATTCATATATCATACAAGGATAGTGGTTGTTAATTTAAAACTTCATTAGTAAAATTACAGTACAAGCATGATTAAATGTCCAGAATTGCAAATCCCAGAATCCAGTGGAAAGCTACATTATGTCTTCAGTAGTACATCTTCCACGTTTACTCCCAGACCAGTGGAGATGGAGGCATCTCGGACGGCTGAGCGACCGTGGAACTGGAAGGCAGAAAGACACAGAAGATCAGCGTTCACCTGCAAGAGGCCACAGGAACACAGAGAAGGCCACGCCGCATACTAGCATGGCAGTGGCACTTGCCACATGTCTGTGGGGCAGGGCGCGGGGCGGCAGGAGAGCCTTGGCAGCCAGAATGCACAGACTGCGGAAGAAATATCGCGCCCCGATTCGAGAGGTGTGACTGTGGTTGCTCAGAGACAGAGAGAGAGAGATAGTAAGGCCATATGTTGCAAAAGAAGGATCTGCCTTTAAGGCTGTATACATTCCATACACTGAAAGCACATCCATGCCCACCAAGAGATTCATCTTAACTATAGTTTGTGAAGGTTCTTCTGAATTTTAATTTGGTGAGGTGCAAATTATAATTGTCAGGATTATTCAGAAGGGAAATGTGCTTTAAATGTCCCTTTGTCTGAACGCTGTGCTCTTGCCTTACCTATTTCCCATTTTGGCTCTTGCAACCTTCCCCTCACATCCCAGTTCCCCTCACAACTCTCCTGTCAAGAGCAGGCTTACTCAAACTCGCCCCTCCAGATGTTTTTGGCCTACAATTCCCATAATCCCTAGCTAGCAGGACCAGTGGTCTGGGATGATGGGAATTGTAGTCTCATAACATCTGGAGGGCCGAGGTTGAGGAAGCCTGGTCAAGAGGGATTCAACCCCCTTGTTGATCACGGCGTGTAACTTAATTCCTTCCACCGGCTTCCTATCCCCTTCTCTGCTTAACACCAATTCCTTCTCCTGGATGAGTGGCTGATTACCGCTTTATGGAATGCTTCTACCACACCCGATCAAGTCAAAGAGGATTGTAACGCCATGAAAAAACCCCAAGGGAACAACTCGCCAAGTGCTCTCTGTTCCTGTTCTGTGGGGTTTTGCATGGCAGCAGCTTTTGCTGGACAAAATGTAATCATGGTAAACATTAAAGCACTCAAATAATACGTTAGGTGCATGGCTAAAGTTGTTGCAGAGCTCTTAATTCAAAGATTGACTTCATTTTAAAAGTTGCTGCACCACTAAAAAAAAAAAAGGTGAATGAATATCAGATGTGATTACATACAGTTACCTAATAAAGCTCTTAAAAGCAGCAGATTGCGGGTTGATGCACAGAGGCACTCTGTTTCCTTTCTGCTGTTCCAAAATGAACTGATGGATTATTTCTGAAAAACAAGAAGTGATCAGGGATGAAAGGAAGCAAACCCGACTTCACACAAGCTGATAAGAACTGCATAGTACATTAGGGTTGTACAGGGGGGAAGCATGCAAGAAAGTCGAGCAACACCACTTGAGAAACACAAACATTCAGGATATATTGCAGGAGCCCAAAGCTCCTCACCTCCTGTCTCAGTTTGGTTTTTCTCAAAATATTCAGGAGTTCTACTGTGTTCTTTCTTTCTTTTTACTACTGAACAATCACACAAAGTGTGCCGTATTTTTCGCTCTATAACACGCACCAGACCATAACACGCACGTAGTTTTTAGAGGAGGAAAATCCGTAGGCATGCCACCCATAGGCATTCCCTCCATAACACTCACAGACATTTCCCCTTACTTTTTAGGAGGAAAAAACTGAGTGTTATGGTGCAAAAAATACGGTAATTAGAGTGGTCACCTGCTTAAAGGAAACTTAAGTTGATTAACAGCATGAGCCATAGTCAATTAAGTAAGGAAATCTCTACAGTAATTAAAAAAAACCTCTTTGCTCTGAACATGCCTAGGAAAAACAGCAGCAACATCTTGCGGGGCAGAAATCTGCAAAATGCTGAAACATTCCCATTTTGCATGTATTTCAGAACTCACAGATAAAAGAGGGGCACCTCTCATACATAGAGCTGTAGTAAAGGATGCTCTCCAGACACAATGTGTACACATATTGCGTATGCTCTGCTTTATACACAAATATTATACATACCTAGCTCTGTGTGCAGCTTTATCCATCTGACATAACAACAAAGCAGTCAACAATAACCAAGAGGAATGAGACATTCCTAACCTAAAATACTGACCTTTAACCTGCCGAACAGAACTGAGGTTCTTTTCAAAAGTATCATCGAATTTGGGATTCGTGATGGGTTCAAAATCACTGGTGTAAACTCTTCCAGTAGAGGTGGAAAAACAACATTTACACATACAGGTATGATATCGCAAACGCCCTTCGTCAAGATATGGATGAGCTAAGGCATCCTTAGCGGATATTCTTTTGGACTGGAATATGAGGGGAGGGAGAGAAAAACACAATTAATTATTTTAAAGGGGATTTTTATTTGCTTTGCTCACACGTATTCACAACATGCAAATATAAAACTAATCATTTTTTCTAACCTCTGTGTACTACTACAAAAACCACTAGGAGGCAGTGTTTGCTTGAAATAGCCAGCGCTGCGAATAATTGAACTTTTCCCCACCTGGCGACAGGTGGCTCATAAGTTAAACCATATACTCTTCCTCACCCCACCCCACCCCACCAGAAATGCCTTCTGGGACAGTAGTTCTGATACTATTAAATTACTTTGTTGCAAACAGCCTCCAAGACTAAATTGACTCGCTGGACCCAAAGGGCATCTTATTAAGAGTGCTAGCTGTTTACAGATAGGTTGGATTAATATATAAAACATATTAGGTGGGGAGAGAGAGAGAGAGAGAGAGAGAGAGAGAGAGAGAGAGAGATGGGGAGACATAGACATCCGTTTTATAGAGAAAGAAGGCATTTTCTGGGAGTCTGTACCTGTGAGGTTCCACCCGAAAGCCTTAAACTCATTGGGCCTGTCTACTCTCCTTACCTCTTGGAAACTTTGAAAGTTCATGCCTTGCCAGAGGTGTGAGCCATTGGGGCATTGAGTGCAAGAGCTAAAGCACTCTTGTCCTGTGGCTTTTTGCCTGCAGCCCCTGAGAGGAGAGACCCCCCCCCCAAGTGCACTCCTCCAAGAGAGTGTGGAAAAGTATTGCCTTTAATATCCCATATGGGAAAAGACATCCTTGGCAATCTGGATCTTCTGTGGAGCCTGTTGCCCCACCCCTCAGAAAACAACACAGAAAGGATTGATTTCTCTGAGGCTGAAAAAGAAGTCGAGGCTACGAAAGATCTTGCTGCCTGGGACTGCGGTGCTGCAGCTGCTGCTCTGGGCAAAGAAGCCCCTTCCCAAAGAGAGTATGCCAGCTAGCAGGGGGATGGAGCTCAGCAGCCATTTCTGATGCAGTGGTACCTCGGGTTACAGACGCTTCGGGTTACAGACTCTGCTAATCCAAAAATAGTACCTCGGCTTAAGAACTTTGCTTCAGGATGAGAACAGAAATCATGGTGCGGTGGTGGAGGGAGGCCCCATTAGCTAAAGTGGTACTTCAGGTTAAGAACAGTTTCAGGTTAAGAACAGACCTCCAGAACGAATTAGGTTCTTAACCTGAGGTACTACTGTATTGTGATTGTAAGTTTGTATTGAACTGCATCAACTGTTTTGATGAATATGGTTGTTGTTGTTTTGCCTTATATGCTATTGTCTTTTTGGTACAATTATAGCAATTTTAAGAATTGCTACTTTTTAATGCTATTATTTTCATATTGTGAGCTGCTTTGTGCTAAATGTTGTTGTTGCAAAACCATTGTAAAAGTATTAAACTAAAATCAAGGCAAGCCTCTGATGAGTTTGGTATGCCTTCTTGCCCCCGAGCTTCCCATACTGTTTGGTTTTGAGGGAGGGGAGGTCTGCTTCCTAAGGGCCTGTTAACTCTGGAGCGTTGTAAACCAAAACAGTGACAGAATTCCTCTTTAAGGAGCCTCTGCCATACCTCTCACCACAGGCAAAAAAAACCCCCAGGCATGCCAAATATGCTCTTCCTTCCAGGAAGGTCTGAGCAAAGAGATAGGGCTTTTTGGATGAAGGAGTAACTCATCTGCTGTCAGCATTCCACAGCCACCCTCAAGAGTCCTCTAGCCACAGGCTGCCTCTCAGTATTGCTAAAATGAAGGAAAGTCAAGGATGCTTCATGGAAAGTGAAAAGTTGAAGCCAAGAACAAAGGGCTCGAGACCAAAGAGGAAGACACAGAGCCCCCCACACAAGTGGCAAAAGGGAAGGGGAAAAAACCACTTGCTACAGAAAGGCAAGCGCCCACATGGTGCCAATCAAGTGTTCTGCCACCAACACTTAAGCTGAAGAAGGGAGCCCAGGATGAGTCACCAAACACCTTTGCATGATAGAATCCCACTTCCCTTCTGAGGGTGGCCGGTTGTAAAGATAGAAAATCCACAGCCGGGTAGATGAGTTGAAAGGAGCTCAGATGAGCTCAGGCAACAGAACTGTTTTAAAAGCAGTGTTTGCTTGCAGAATGAAGAAGACGAAATGGAGACCCATGAAGATTCACAAGCGGCTATGGAAATCTGCAAATTTGACGTGCACCTGTGTTCCAGTATGAAATGGGGAACTATGTCCACACAGCTTCGTTGGAACGGTTTTTCATAGAGTGAGGACTGGGACTCATGGATGTGCTCTGTTTAAGCCCAGTGTCTCCTACTCTCCTTTCAGTGATATTGGAGCAGTTTCCCCCTTCACCTTCCCTCAAATGGGGATACTTGTGACCAAACAGTAGTTGTCACAAACCAATGGGTACAGGGTGGGCCTTTTGCAGTTGTTTGTGTGCCTCTTTCAAGATGGCTGGGCTCACGCCTTCGCACAAGGATGTGCTGATCATGCCCTGGAGTCATCCGGGCAAACCTCCTCGGGCAAGCTTTAATCATCCAAGAGGGGCAAGGGCTGAGAGAACACATGGCTGGCCGCATCATCACAAGCACCTTGTCCACGTGACCAGGCTGCATCAGTGAATGTGGACATGGTGTCAAGATTGCTATGGAGCCAAGCGACCTTAACCATCTGTGCACACACAAATATATTTTTTGATTTCCCTCCATTCCCCACCCTTTCAAAATGCAGAACACAAAGCACCAACTCACTGGATCAAAGACCAACATCCTACAAAGGAGATGAACGGCTTCATGTGTAGCTTGGCTGGATAATGTATACAGGACAGGAAGGGATGGCTGTGAAAAGAAAGAGAAAACGGGCTGAGCCTCATCTGATACATGCAATTCACCTTTAACATAAAAACCCAGTGCAATTGTGCTACTTGTGTGAAGCCCAAATCTGAGCACAGGGGGACAGAAATGGGACAATGTGCTAAGCTCCTGTCCCCAGTCACCATTCAAAATGTGGAGGGGAGAAGTCTGCAGCAGAAAACATCCATGTAGGGTTCTCAAGCAACTCAGATCCCCAGTCATGCAGATTGTAATTCATGTGGGAAACTTTGCACGGGTAGTAGGGGCTCAGACCTTGCCCTTTCACAAGTGAGGGCAAGGCGGGAGGAGAGCTTAGCATGCCAGTTTTGTCTCTCTGTGCTCACAGGAAAGTTTCACATATGAACACAACACCTACAGACACCTAGAGCAGGGGTGGCTAACTTGCGGCCATCCAGATATACTACAACTCCCATCATCCATGGATATGCTGTCTGGGGCTGATGGGAGCTAGACTCCATCTGGAGGGCTACAGGTTCCACATCCCTCTGCTAGAATCCACACAGGTATATAAGAAGAGCTCTGCGGGATAAAAGCAAATGTCTCATTTCAAAAACTCATCAAGCCAATCCCACCTTCATTTTCTCATAGTAATATGCATTTGCTTTTTTGCAGAGCTGCTAGAAGTCTCGTTTTAACTTTCTTAAATGAAGGCAGGCAGGGGAAGAAATGCAGGAGACGACCCTGCTAAAACTGAAAAAAGAAAAGGAAAAGAGCTCAGAAAAGCTCATCTTGTATCTTTTAAAGTTATTGTTAAAATAGGCCTATTATCTGGAGCAGAATGTGGGTTCAAAACTCCTCAGTATTTTGTTTCATTCAATGAAGCAAGTTTCTAGGTTTTCTAGGTTATGGAAATGTGTGCATAAAAGGAGATAAAGAGGACAGCATTTCTAAGATTTAATCACTGCAGTTCTCTTAGAATTGTGAGGGTAAACTGGAATTAACACAAAAGTGAGAAATTGGGAAATTGAGGTTGGCTGTTGAACAAAACTGAAATCATTATAACAAAAATGACCTTATTTCTATAACGAGTTAGATGGAGTGGAGAAGCCAGTTAGGTGTTTTTGTTTGTTGTTTTTGTTTTTTTGAGTGGCGGCCCTGCTAGCTGAAAATCCAAGGTCAGTTGATTCCTGCATTCCAGAAATCTGTCAGGTCTCCAGCATCCCCTCCTCCCATTTTTGTTCAGTAAGCATTCCTGAAGCTTAGAATCTATGTAAGTATTCATATATATCCTCATTTTGGTCACTGATATTGTGCAGTAATGCTGTACATAATTGGTAAATTCTATATGCTTAAAGGTATGTAAACTCATCAACTTGCTGAGTGAACTTTTTACAGTCTCTTTCTTCCCCACCCTCAGACACGCATCTTCAGTGGGAAGATAACCTGAGCCAAACCTACAGGGGTGTTAAAAGGTCATTGAAATAATGTTCTAAGGGCTTCACACAAGTTATCTATCTATTACCTACCCACCCACCTACCTACCTACCTACCTGCTAAGTATTATTATTGTTCATTTGGAGGACATTCCTCCAACCATTCACAATACTACTCTTCATTGTCAGCATAGTCTCTCCATGCATGCACATGCGCACTCAAGCGTACACACACATAGCATCCAATGAACACAGACATTCTTACTTAGAATCTCCCTAAGAAACATAAGAACAAGGATTATGCTATGTGGTATTTTTAGACCACAAAACCCAGGTTTTCATTTATTTTAATTTTAAGCTTGCTATCTTAGTCATAAGTTTCTTCAGAATGGGTTTTGGTTACTTCCCCCCCTTTTTACATACCCATGCTTGAGCTCAGGAAATGAAGTACTGTACAGTGGTGCCTTGGTTCTCGAACCTAATCCATTCTGGGAGTCTGTTTGACTCCGAAACCGTTTGAAAACCAAGGCACGGCTTCCGATTGGCTGCAGGAGCTTCCTGCACTGAAGCGGAAGCTGCGTCGGACGTTAGGCTTCCGAAAAACGTTCATAAACTGGAACAGTTACTTCCAGGTTTGCGGCGTTTGGGAGCCTAGCCATTTGTGAGCGAAGGTACCACTGTACCTCTCCAAAGCTACTGTTGCTATTCTCAGAACCATGTTTTGGGTGAAAACGCGCATTATGGGTCAAGTTACTTTTGCTTCTTTCTTAATGTATATTAAATTCCGTTCACAGAACAAGCAAGTAATGCTGCCCTCTTTTTGTATAAAGACACTAGTATTTATTACATTGACAAACTGATTTTCAACCAAGGTGGACACACATCAACTTATTAGTTAAAGCCCATCACAATTTAAGGTACAACATAAGCCCATGGTTTGAGAGAGAGGTATATGAGGAGAGGAAGGCAGTGGCTGGCTTACTAGACAGCCATTAGTTGTAGTCACCAACACAGGGCGCACCACACCATCCTCTGGCAGATAATGGGCTTGGGAGAGAGGCATGGTGTGATATCACAAGTGTACAAGGAACAGCAGGCGCCTCTTTTCCAAGCAGTGTAAAGACTCCTGCTACTTACTACCTTCTCTTCAACTTTGCCAATATTTTTGGGAACAGGGATCTGCAGAAAGCCACACAACCTGTTTGCTGGGGGGCCAGAGCCGCTTGCTCCTAGCAAAATTATTTGTGGAGACTTGTGTGCATGTGGCGGAAAGAGAATGTAGCCCCCAGGGCAGAGTTTGCAGCTCCCTGTTCTAGCTTCATGTTTGGTTCTTGCATTTTGATCTGCTCTTGCCAGAGCCACTTGGCTACTTTATTCCTTCTGCTGAACCTTCAAACTCTCACACACACACACCCAAGTCAGTGACCTCCCTAGAAACAGAAGACTCTTCTGCACAATGAAAGATGTTTCGCTAAATATTGCTGTCAGGGGTTCAGGAGCAGAGACGCAGAGAAGGGAGGAGACAGAGAGCGAGGGGGAGGAATACGAAGGAAGGATGAGTGGGGATGACGACCCGAGATCACCGAGCCTGTCTAGCAAGTCCGAGGATTCCCAGAAGGGAGCGCCAGCAGCCAGAGCAAGGGGGGAGAGCAGGGGGACACCCCAGGAAGAAGGGTCCAGAGAGGGATCAGAAAGCAGCAGTTGGAGATCGGGACCCACGTTCCCAGCCGGGAGCAGCGGGGAGAAAGGGGACCAGATATCGGGCTCCGGAGACTTTCAGAAGGAGGGAGGGCATGAGTCAGGAGTAGTCACGCCCACCTCGGGGAGCGAGGAAACGATCAAGAGGAAAGTGGAGAGTTGGGCGCGCGCGCCAAGTTCAAATGTAACGGAAGCTGGCGCAGTCAGCAGCCCAGAGAGTGAACCGGGTCCCAAAGCCCGCCGCAAGGAGGCGGAAGGGTCAGGGGGGTCCGCGTCAGAAGAGAGTAGGAAGGGAGAGACCCAGGGGGGCAGGAGGACCCAGAGACGGAAGGAAAGGCGCAGGAGGTGGAGCAAGGCTAGGGTATTAAGCTGGTGCGCTAGAGGCGGAGACTCAGACGGGTCTTCGTCGTTCTGACCTAGAAGAAGTAGGGCTGCACGTTGCAGTTTGGAAATGGAACCTGTAATCCAATAAAGACTCTTTGAAACTGAACGCTGGCTGACTTGGTCCTATGTGAGCTGGGACTGGGCGGCAGCCCTGACAGTAAGACCCGTCTCTCAAGCTTCTGACACCTGATACCTCGCAGCGGAGACAGAAGCAGCTGGAGGAGGGGATCGGTGTGTGGGAGCAAGCTCACGACGGTTGGCAAAGATGACGGAAGCAGAGAAAGTTTCAGCGCTGCAACAGGCAGTTACCCAATTGAATGCGGAGGTACTGGCATCCAAGAAAAGGGAGGAGGATGCGGCAGCCGCCTACCGAGATCTCCACGCCAGGTTTGAAGCATGGGTTAAGCATGGGCAGCCAGGACCCAGACCGGAGGGGGTTGGGTTGGCACGGAGAGCAGGAGGGCTGGTGGCTCACTTCGATGGGAATTTACAACAGTACCCCAACTTTCGAGCAGATGTGATGTGCGCACTGCAACTGCTGGCAAAAGACTTTAGAGATGAGGAAGAGAAAGTGGGGTTTATACTGTCCCATTTGCATGGGGATGCGAAAGCGTGGCTGCGCAATTTGTGGAGGGATAAAGATCCGGCGCTTCAGAGTGCAGATGCCTTTATCAAAGCGATGGATGCATGTTTTTTGTCTACCATTGATGTGGATCTTGCCCGACGGGAGATTCATGGACTGAAACAAGGGAGGGCGAGCGTCCGGCAGTACCACGCCCGCTTTTTTGCGCTGGTCAGTGCATTGGAATGGGACCGGGACTCGCCCCCAGTCAGGGACCTGTTCTGGGAGGGTCTCAGCTCTGCTGTGAAGGATGAAATTGCGAGGGGGGAGAGGCCCCGAAGCACGCAGGAGGTGGTCCAAAGGGCGCTGACTGTGGGGGTGAGGCTGGAAGAACGTCCATGGTGCAGAGATGAAGGACGTGGAGGGCGCAAAGCAGCGAGAAGTTTCTCTTTCGTTCCAAGGGAAGCAGCGCGTGCGCAATCCACACCTCCGCCAGGAGGGGGAGTGGAACCTATGGAAGTGGGAGGCGCCAGGGCTCAGTCAGCTAGCAGAGCCTCTGCACCGACAGCAGTCAAGACTAAACCTCCTAGAGGGACCAGGAAATGTTACATATGCGAGAGCCCTCAACACTTGGCGAAAGAGTGTCCCCAGAGGAGCTCCAAGCACACTGCAGCCTCCGCAACGGTGAAAGTGGCCACGCAATGCAGCGAAGCCCAGCAGGGAAACGACGATGTCTGGCTGGAGACAGAGGCACTGGGGCCCAGCCAGACGCATCAGTGAAGCAGTCCCCAGCGATATTGCAACCCACGGACCCCCTCCCACCCAAACCAGTAGTGCAACTCACAGCGTCTCTCCAGCTACCCAATGGAGTCACCATCGAAGTGCCGCTTTCTGTGGATTCTGGAAGCAACGCAGACTTTATAGCACAGGATTTTGTGGAGCAGCACGCTATAAAGCTGCTGCCTGCCACTCTGCCCCTGCAAGTCGTCACAGTGGATGGCAGAGAGTTGCTAGGGGGGCAGGTGGTGAAGCAGACGCCACCAATGGTGATGCAACTTGGTAACCACAGGGAAGTCATCAGTTTTAATGTCACCCGACTGTCGGACACGCCCATTGTGTTGGGCATGAGTTGGCTGGACAGGCACAGTCCAACGCTGGCTTGGTACCAGAGACAGCTGATCTTCGGCTCCTCTTACTGCGCAGAACACTGCATCCTGCCCAGGCAGGAGGGGGAGGAGGAGGACTCACAACTGCAGTTGGGAACGTTGCAAGCAGTTCCCCACAAATACGCGGACTTTCTGGAGGTCTTCTGCGAGAAAGAGGCAGACAAGCTACCACCGCACAGGCAATATGACTGCAAGATTGACCTCCTGCCAGGGGCGACGCTGCCGAAGGGGAAGCTATATTCCATGTCTGAGGACGAACTACAGGAACTCAAACAGTTCATCGATCACAATTTGCAGCGCGGTTTCATCCGGGAGTCCAGCGCAGTAGGGGGCAGTCCTGTTTTCTTCGTGAAGAAAAAGGACACGCCCCAAAAAAGATTGGTCGTGGATTACCGCCTCTTAAACAGAATGACCAAGCCCTCCGATTTCCCTATGCCCAGGATTGACGACCTGCTGGCGACGGTGCGCAAGGGACGCGTGTTCACCAAGTTGGACCTGCGAGGAGCGTACAATCTCATCCGCATGAGGGAGGGCGATGAGTGGAAGACAGCCATGTTCACGCCTCTGGGCACCTACGAATACAGAGTGATGCCGTTTGGTTTGCAAAACGGTTCTCACTGTTTTCAAGCTTTTATGCATCACGTGTTGGCGGGACTCCTCTACAAGAAGTGCGTCTGCTTTCTGGATGACATCCTGATATTCTCTGACTCGCAGCAAGCACACGACCAGGACGTTCGGGAGGTGCTGAAGAGGCTGCAGCAGCATAGACTGTACGCCAAACTGGAGAAGTGCCAGTTCGACACGACGGAGGTGGATTTCTTGGGTTACAAGCTGTCGGACAAGGGGCTAGCCATGGACAGCGCCAAGGTTCGTGCGGTGTTGGATTGGAAGAGCCCGCGCAACCGGAAAGAGGTCCAGAGGTTTGTCGGATTCGCCAATTTCTATCGCAAGTTTATCAAGGGGTTCGCGATGCAGACGGCAGCTATTACGGACACGCTAAGCTCCAAGAAAAAGAAATTCATCTGGACGGAGCAGGCGGAGCGGTCCTTTCAGACACTCAAGCGTCTCTTCGCGTCGGAAGAGCAACTGCTGCATATCGACCCCAGCAGACCGCTGAGGGTGGAGACAGACGCGTCCGATAGAGCAGTGGGAGCGGTACTGCTGCAGAAGGACCCGCAGGGGGTCTGGAGGCCGGGGGCGTTCTACTCCAGAAAGCTCAGCAAGTCGGAGCAGAACTACACCATCTGGGATAGGGAGCTGCTTGCCATTCATGCAGCTTTCAAGGCGTGGAGGCACTTCCTGATCGGCGCCAAGCACACGGTGCAGGTCTGCACGGACCACAAGAATCTGGAGCACTGGCGCACGGCTCGGTTCCTGAACCAGAGGCAGATCCGTTGGGCGGAGTTCTTTGCTGACTTCAATTTCCGAATTGAGTACGTCCCGGGCGACACCAACATCATGGCGGATGCCCTGTCCCGAAAACCGCAGTACCTCGAAGAGGCGACGCCAGCGGCGGCCATGCACATCTTCGCGCCAACAGCGTGGGCGTGCGCTTCAGCCACAGTAGACCTGGATGCGGTGCGACGGGCGTTGACGGACGACTCATTCGCGCAGGCGAAGATGGCAGAGGTGCACAAGGGCACGGCGAAGGGCGACGAGTTCCAGATACGAGACGGCTTGCTCTTACGTAAAGGGGCCGTCTACGTGCCGGGAGACGAACTTCGCGCCCGGGTACTGCAGCAGCTGCACGACGCACCCACGGCCGGGCACTTTGGCACAGAAAAAACGGTGGAATTGGTCGCAAGAGACTTTTGGTGGCCCAGACTGAGGGGGGAAGTCGCGGACTACGTCGCGAGGTGCGACACCTGCCAGAGGGCCAAGCCGGTGCACAAACCACCGGCGGGACTGCTGGAACCGCTGCAAACGCCGTTTGAACCATGGGAGAGAGTGGCCCTGGACTTTGTCACGGATCTACCCAGCTCGAGAGGCAAGACAGCTGTACTAGTGGTGGTGGACTTGTTCACCAAGATGGCACATTTCATACCGTGTGCGAAGGTGGCCACGGCAGAACAAACAGCCAAATTGTTCATAGATCACGTGTTCAAAGTGCACGGGCTGCCGCGGTCTATACTGTCCGACCGCGGACGCCAGTTCATCTCGAATTTCTGGCAAAAGCTGATGGGCTTCCTGAACGTCAAGATCAATCTGACATCGGCAAGGCACCCGCAGACCAACGGGCAAGCGGAGAGGGTCAATGCCATCATGCAGCAGTACCTGAGATGCTATGCCAATCAACAGCCTGCGACGTGGGTGGATTACCTGCCGCTCGCCGAATTCGCCTACAACAACACGAAACACGTATCCACAGGGGTGACGCCGTTCTTCGCCAACAATGGGAGGAATCCCAGAACCTTCCCGGGACTGGACAGAGTGGGGGAAGGGGAACCACAGACGGCGGACGCTTTCGCATCTGAGTTGCAAGAGGTCCACGATCAACTCAGACGGCAGCTGGAGCTGGCGAAGCACGCATACAAGGTCCAAGCTGACAAGCACAGGCGAGTTGGCGAGGAGATCCGAGTGGGAGACTGGGTCTGGTTGGCAGCCCACGCGGTGCCGACCCGATCGTTAGCCAAGAGGAAGCTAGGGCACAAGCAACTCGGTCCATACCGAGTCGAAGCGCAGATCAACCCGGTGGCTTTCCGGCTGGTGCTACCAGAGGGTTCCAGGATGCATCCGGTGTTCCACAGGTCGGTGCTCACTCCCTACAGGGCACCGCACAGGTTCCAGGAACCAGGAACGGCACCGAGTCAGTCTCCGGAGCGGACGGAGGTGGGAAGATTGCCACAGCAGGACCCCATCAACGAAGTCACGGAGATTTTGGACTCCAGATGGGGGGAAGACGGAGTAGAATATCTACTAGCAAGGGAGGGCACCCGGGCCAGTACTAATAGCTGGGTGCCGGACTACGCCTTGGAGGAACCCCTGCTCAAGGATGAGTTTCATGCCCTTTTCCCACACAGACCTATGCCAGCGGGCTTCTTCGACGACTGGTTGTTCACGCCCACGCTTTCCTCCAGCACGTTCCATGGCTTCGACTCGGAAGGGGAACCCGCACCGCGCACACGTTCCCCAGAGGGGTCACCGGAGGGTTCGGCGTCCGACAACTCGTATTGGTGGGACGATCGGCCAGAGGAGCAGTGGCGCCGGAAGTGGCAGGAGACACCAGGTCCAGCGACAGACGCAGAGACGGACATGGACGTTTGCGGGGAGGACCTTGGTTTCGAGCACGGCGGCACCGAAATGGAGGCGGAGGAGACCACCGTTGATGAACGCGGGGAGGAAGACTCGGAGGTCTTCAGTTGGCGGCCAGCAACGGGGAGCGAACTGTATCCGACATTCACTCCCGTGATGACGGAGCACCCACCAACCACCCTTGAAAGCGGGGAGGGGGGAAGGGGGGGCTTCGAGGGGGGGATGGATGTCAGGGGTTCAGGAGCAGAGACGCAGAGAAGGGAGGAGACAGAGAGCGAGGGGGAGGAATACGAAGGAAGGATGAGTGGGGATGACGACCCGAGATCACCGAGCCTGTCTAGCGAGTCCGAGGATTCCCAGAAGGGAGCGCCAGCAGCCAGAGCAAGGGGGGAGAGCAGGGGGACACCCCAGGAAGAAGGGTCCAGAGAGGGATCAGAAAGCAGCAGTTGGAGATCGGGACCCACGTTCCCAGCCGGGAGCAGCGGGGAGAAAGGGGACCAGATATCGGGCTCCGGAGACTTTCAGAAGGAGGGAGGGCATGAGTCAGGAGTAGTCACGCCCACCTCGGGGAGCGAGGAAACGATCAAGAGGAAAGTGGAGAGTTGGGCGCGCGCGCCAAGTTCAAATGTAACGGAAGCTGGCGCAGTCAGCAGCCCAGAGAGTGAACCGGGTCCCAAAGCCCGCCGCAAGGAGGCGGAAGGGTCAGGGGGGTCCGCGTCAGAAGAGAGTAGGAAGGGAGAGACCCAGGGGGGCAGGAGGACCCAGAGACGGAAGGAAAGGCGCAGGAGGTGGAGCAAGGCTAGGGTATTAAGCTGGTGCGCTAGAGGCGGAGACTCAGACGGGTCTTCGTCGTTCTGACCTAGAAGAAGTAGGGCTGCACGTTGCAGTTTGGAAATGGAACCTGTAATCCAATAAAGACTCTTTGAAACTGAACGCTGGCTGACTTGGTCCTATGTGAGCTGGGACTGGGCGGCAGCCCTGACAATTGCCAACATCTATTAGGGCCATATGAACTACAGGAGATCAGGGACTACCCGTTGGAGATTATGGTGCGGAAGCATTTTGGACATTGGCCCTCCGTTCTCACCCTTACTTTCCAGTGGCTCATCCTAACAGTATCTACTGTCCAGCAAAAAGACTAGTAGAAGCTGTGCTCTTCTGAGTCACTATGCATTGGATCAAGGATGCTGAGAGATTTCAGCCTGAGGGTGCCTGATCTTAAAATTAGAATGAGAGCACAAGGGGGGAGTGGGGGAAACAGCTCCAAAATTAAAAGTAATTTTCACAGGCAAAAATAGCCCTGACCTCTTTATGCAAATCTAAAAGCCTTGCCATTTTCTTTTTTAAAAAGAACATTGCCTAAAATTCTGGGCTTTGAAGCTGTTTGTTCTCCAGCACTTCCTACACTATCATTTCCTTAGCATGGTGCTTTTTCTTTTTTTAAAGAAATCATCTGCTTTCCTATGCAAATATAAAAAGCAAAGCTTATTACAAGAGGTCTAGAGTGTGCAGGTGCTGGGAAAAAACCATTAGGAGCAAAGAAAGGCAGGGGGGGAGGAGATTATATAAGAGTTTTCCTATTAATGGAAGATGATTAATTGTTATTGGTATGTGGGAGGAATATGCTGTATGCCAACCAAGGACTAAAACATACTCTGCCTGAAATATGATGAAGCAATCAAGCCTTTGCCTTATCTATTTATGGGAGAACATTAATAGAAAAGGTTAGGTGCTACAATAGCTTTACAGAAGCTGGCAAACTGTATTAAATGTTTCATGAAAGCTGTAGGGGAAGCTCCTTGGGCAAGACATCTTACACCTGCCACAGTTTATCCCCACCCCAAGCCAAAAAAGGCAAAAAAAGCCAAGTGAGAATGAATGCTCTGCAGGGATGCAGAGGATGACTATTGATTTATATCACATATTCAAACTGCTATAAAATCAAGCATGTCTTATATAAAGCTGCATTGTGTAAGTAACAGGGAGAGGTTACAGCTCATTGGTACAGAATCTGCTTTGCATGTTGAGAGTCCCAGGTTTAATCCCTGGCATCTCATCTTAAAGTTGGGTAGGGACCCTGCCTAAAACTCTGACCGAG
This sequence comes from Podarcis liolepis, assembly GCF_965112155.1. Lineage (NCBI taxonomy): Eukaryota > Metazoa > Chordata > Lepidosauria > Squamata > Lacertidae > Podarcis > Podarcis liolepis. The sequence continues at coordinate 36,677,234 of NC_139567.1, forward strand.
AAGGACGAATGGGTCTGACCAAGTACAAGGCAACTTCCTATGTTCCTATGTCAAGCCACTAGTCCACTTAGTCTGGTACTGCCTTCTCCGACAGGCAGGGTCTTAGGCAGGGCTTTTTGCCCAGTTGTCCTTTCAGGGAATTATTTAACAAGTGTGTTCAAAAAGTGGGATTTACCACTCAGGTAGCAGGCCTCATATCTCAGGAACTGTAAAATTGACCTTCTGATCCCATTCATTGCTCCTCCATTGTATTTACATACACAATGATTGATCCGTTCAATTATGGTAGCCTAAGAAAACAAAGTCTTCATCTACAGAGAGGTTTCCTGCCCTATTTTTCTTCAAAAGCTCTAATAAACTTATAATTCCTTAGCTGTATTATTTATGGCCCTGCATGCACAAAATCGTAGCCCTCTATACCCAATTCTACCAGAATTTCAGTGAACTGAAGTTTTCCTTTTTCTTTTTAAAGGACACAGAGCTTGTTTGTGAGCTGGGACTGTTCCATTTGAGCTTCACATTTATCAGAATTACTTGTGCAAGTTAACATCCTCTGTTGAAGCGATACATTTTCTTGAATGAGGCAGCTGCTCCTCTACAGATTTACAAGTCACTTTATAGTCTCCAAGCATTATATTTAATTTTCTTATATCTTCTGCGGATATGCCCAAGACACAGATGGTGAAAGAAATTGAGGTTAAGTGGCTTGTTTAAGTAATTGGATTGTATTCGTTCTAATTTAGCCTAAGTGTTATTGTTCATATGCTACCATCAATGCACATGAACTCAGAACTTTCTTGTGGTTTGCTATGCATGGTTCACTAGAACCACACACCGCCAGCTGCACCTATACCCCAGGTCAAGCAGACCTGCCTGCTTTCTCCAACAGAAACCTATTGTAACAGGCAACTATGTCTTCAATCCAGGATAAAGAGTTACACATAAGTTCTCATGCCATATATTTTAGGTAATTCACTTTGTGGCTGCTGCCTGGATCCATTTCCTGCTCCTCAAGTGCCCTTGGTTTAAAAGGCACCATGCATTCAGGAAAAAAACTACCGTATTTTTTGCACCATAGGACGCACTTTTTCCCCTCCAAAAATGAAGGGGAAATGTGTGTGCGTCCTATGGTGCGAATGCAGGCTTTCACTGAAGCCTGGAGAGTGAGAGGGGTCAGTGTGCACCGACCCCTCACGCTCTCCAGGCTTCGCGCACCTCTCCGCAAGCAGCGGGAGCGCTCCCGCTGCTTGCGGAGAGCTGCCAGGATGCCGAAGCCTGCGCGCGCTGAGAGCAGCGCGCCCAGGCTTCGCGCACCTCTCTGCAAGCAGCGGGAGCGCTCCCGCGGCTTGCAGAGAGCTGCCTGTTTGGGGGCTGGGGTCGGGGGAAGCTCGAGCTTCCCCCGCCCCAGCCCCGCGCCTGGGGGGGGGGGATAATTTTTTCCCTTTATTTCCCCCCCAAAAAAACTGGGTGCGCCCTATGGTCCGGTGCGCCCTATGGTGTGAGAAATACGGTAAATACTGCAGAAACACAGAAGTGAAAGAACCTGTGAGGTCACCTAGTTCTCCAGGTCAGAAACTACTTTTACTGGCCAAGAGATGGGCTGTGAAGCACAAAGCCCCATGTGATGCGAGATACACAGGGTATGGTTGGAAGGCATATGCTTCAGCAAAACTACAGCTCTAAAAACGTCTGGTCAGTGGTTGGGCTGGGAAACCACACAGAAGCGCTAGGGGAAACACTCTGAAGATAAAGCAGCATGTAACTTAACTGAACTACACTCAAACTCTATTTTAGGATACTTTCTTATTTTATAATCTTTATTAAAAATATGTTGAATATTGACAGAGAATGGAAATACCACGAGCTAAGAGAATGAATGGTATACCAAAATACGGGAGTCAGCAATTCTGAATAAAATGTTTGTGCATTTTTGTGGTGAAATAGGGTAGGTATAAAGTCAATGCACTGAACAGGAATTCGACCACTCAAAGTACTCTGAAATAATAAACATGGCTAAACATGAGGAAACCTGCTCCTTTTATTATAATGAAACTACCACAAAGTACACTAAAATTGTAATGGTTTGGATTAAAAATACTCAACTTGTTATCTTGACCTAGAGTTTTGTATCTTAAATTGTCTAATGTTTTGTAGAAGGATAAAGTGTTTTTGAAGAATGTATGTTTGATAGATAATTTATATGATTAATATGTCTGAACTTCAATGTCCCACTTTTCTAAAATGTATTGCCTTTTGTCCAATTTCACTAAATATATTAGTGATACAGCATAGTGTTTCACTGAAAAAATATTTAATGAAATGATTCCAAAAAGAGGATTCCTGGCTGGCCTTCAATTATTTATCATTCAATCTTGTGCCCACTTATTGCAACGAGTATTAAAATCTTACATTAGAATAGGCCCAGATTAGCACCTCCATAATGTGCTTGCAGAATGGGGCTTGTTGGGAAATTCAGAGTCATAGTTTTTCACCCTACCTGTTTATGAGGACCCCTGAGTATGTGTGCCTTGGCGCCTTCACAAGCCGTCCTCATTGCTTCCAGTGACGGTGTTCCCAAGAGATCTGTGATCAAATCCAACTGTAAAGATGGAAGAAATTGTCCACAATTTTAATCTGGATAGAAGCGTATTCTTTTCAAACAATGAGCGCATACGCACATTCAAATTCTCAGTATCTCCAGGTAAGGTTGGGAGAGAGTCACTGCCAGTTAGGTCAGACAATAGTGAGCTAGATGAACTCAATGGTACGATTCTGTATAAGGCAGCTTCCTATTTTCCTAAATGAATACACAACTTTGCACAACCAGCCTCTTCCCTTCTATTCCCCACTTTCTGGTACTATTTGAAACTGTGGCAAGTGTACATGTTTACACATGTATGGGATTTATATCTTGCCTTAGAACCACAAATAAACCCACAAAGATAAAAGACAGTAAAACCAGCAGATTAAAAGCCAACAAGAGGACATAAATTTCCATTAAAAGCATGAGAGAACAGGGGAGACTTCACCTGGCTCCTAAAATATGACAAGAGATGGTGCCAGGAAAACACATCCAAGCAGACAGTTCTAGAGTTTGGGCATTGCCACAGAGAAGTTCTCTTTATGTTAGACATCCACCTAGTCTCAGAAGGCTTTGTAACAAAGAAAGGCCCCTTAAGATTATCTTAAGTGGCAGGCATATTCACCTGGAGATGTATTGCAGCCATCGCTGTTTATTTTAGGTGCCCAATGAGCATCCTGGAAATAGTAACCTTTAGTGGGGACTGAACAATCTGTTAGGGCAGGCACCCCCAAACTTGGCCCTCCAGCTGTTTTGGGACTGCAACTCCCATCATCCCTGACCACTGGTCCTGTTAGCTAGGGATGCTGGGAGTTGTAGTCCCCAAACAGCTGGAAGGCTGAGTTTGGGGGTGCCTGTGTTAGGGATTCCTCAGGCCCCTTCAAAGAACTTCCAAGGACTCCATTGCCTGGAAGTTAGAAGAATCTGAAACTCTCCGAAAACAGTAGGGCTGACATGTCCATAGTCCCACAGGGTTGCGTCCACCTAAGTTCTACTCAGACAAGACCATTTGCAATTAATAGACCTAAGTTAGTCATTTCCATTAATTTCAATGGGTCTCTCTGAGTGGAACAAGCATGTGATACAACCCACAGTGACGCAAACCCCAAAAGAACAAAATAAAAAAATTCCTTCCAATAGCACCTGAGAGACCAAATAAGTTTGTTATTGGTATGAGCTTTCTGAAGAAGTGTGCATGCACACGAAAGCTCGTACCAATAACAAACTTAGTTGGTCTCTAAGGTGCTACTGGAAGGATTTTTTTGTTTGTTTTGTTTTGACTACGGTAGACCAACACGGCTAACTACCTGTACCCAAAAGAACAGAAAGAGAAAAGCTGTATAGCGAAAGTACCAGATGCACCTCTGTGGGGAGGAAACTACAAACATAGGGGCTGCCAAAGAAAACCCCCTTTTCTGGGTCACCACCACCCAAACATCTGAGGACAGCAGAACCACCAGGAGGGGCCCCTCTGCTGACCTTAACACTTGAGAGCATCTGTAGGGAAGGAGGCAGAGTTTCAGGTATTTGGGGCCTAAGTTGCTCACCATTTTGTAGATACTAAACCAATGCAAAGAGCGGTAATTTTGCAAAGGTTTTGCAGAAAGTGATTGTATTTGGCAGTTCTCCTTTACTGCCGTTGCCCCAACAACGTATTGAACTGATTCCGGTTTTTGGCGAATGATGAAGATGCATCTCTTCACCCTGGCCTTTGACCTGTGTTTACAGGACTCACCCTATTCCTGTGACTGCAATTTGTTTTAACTGATTATAATTTTAAATGGCTGCAAACTGCTCTGGGACTTCTTGGTGAAGGATAAAAATAATAATGAAAATAATAATGGGCATAGCAACCAACCTCACAAAGTGTTCCTGTGAAGGTAACAGACCTCAAAACGTTTTGCACATTAAGCGTGCTACACCTGAGCTTGATTGGTTAACAGCTATGATGAGTGCAAGTAAAGTCAGGATGTAGCCTGAAAAACTGATTTAGGTCAAGTTTATGTAGCCCAGTCCTGCTACTTTGACTGGCAACAGCTCAGGAACAGGTCTTTCCCAGTCTTGCTACTCAATATCCTTCAACTGGGGATGATGAGGATTGAGTCTGGACCTCTTGCATACAGAGTGTGCATTCCACTGAGCTATGGCAGCAATCTTCCTACCACAGTGTTAGGATACTCGCCTGAATATACCATTGGCAGAATGCAAATGGCAGCAACCAAGTCACCATTTGGGGGGTAGGGTTAGCTTCTCAAACTGTGTAGTGGGATTCAGTGCTGGATCTACAAGTTTTGATATAGAGGGCAAAGGTCTGCTCTGCTGCCCTCCAATCCTGCAGGTGGATTGATGGGGCAGGGGATGACACAAAGTGGATGAAGTCTTTCACTCCTTCATGTCACATGCAATTTTCTTTCTCTCAGTTGCTGAGGCGGGACAAACTGGACTCTATTATCTGAAGAACTGCACTTCCTTATCCCATGCAGGTTGTCTGAAGCTATGGGAATACTTTGTAGATATTGTAGACTTCATATGAATGAAATCCAGTTATATGCCTTGCGAGTCGAACGTTTTGGCTCCCGAATGCCGCAAACCTCGAAGTGAGTGTTCCGGTTTGTGAACGTTCTTTGGAAGCTGAACATCGGACGCAGCTTCCGCGGCTTCCAATTGGAAGCTCCTGCAGCCAATCGGAAGCCGCGCCTTTGTTTCCGAACGTTTTGGAAGTTGGATGGACTTCCAGAACAGATTCCGTTCGACTTCTGAGGTACCACTATATTGCTAAACCTCAAACTCCATTTAGCCACAGCATGGTCTTCTTTACCCGAATCTGGCAGAAACAATTTCTTGATAACACTGTGTTTACTTTGTTACATACGATCCCCAGCAAATTGTCGCAAAATCCCTTCAACCCTGGAGATGACAGATTACAGTGGAAACTAACATCCTTAATATAGTAACCACTGGAAGACTGTGACACTGTCAGTATATTTACCCAAGCATTTTTATATTCTATGAAAAACTTTGGAATAGCATTTCACTTTTCCTCTACCAACTTTTTTATTTTTTATTTTTTAAAAGCACTTCTAGTTTGCAAATTATCAGCCACCCACACCTGTCCTCGCAACTCCTGGACAAGATGGGCGGCCTTGGGCAAGCTTCTCTCTCAACCTCCGTTCCCCATCTGTCATATAGGAAGGATGACAATCTACCTCAGAAGGTTGCTATGAGCATGAATCAGATCAGCAAGCTGCAAACTTGTTATCTGCAGGCAGGAGCTAAAGGACCCAGGAAAAATAAGAACCAAGGCTGTCGGCTCAGTGTTCTACAAGGCAGAAGAACCATTGCACAAACGTTCAGTAACCACTGTTTATTTAAAACATTTATATTCTGCCTTTCCACCAGTTTAGATCCCTCTAATAATTAAACAGAATTCCTTACTATAATAAAAATGCAAAGCCAAAGGGGCAGCCACCATTAAAACTATGTATACATTTAAAAAAACATCCTATCACAATTAAATGCTGCCAAGCGCTTAACCCAACAAAGACATTTTTAGTTAGGAACATGGGAAGTTGCCTTATATGTACAGAGTCAGACCAACAGTCCATATAGCCCAGTATTGTTTACACTGATTGGCAGTGGCTCTCCAGGATTTCAGGCAGGGGTCTCTCCCCAGTCTTAGCTGGAGATGCTCACTGGGGACTGAACCTGGGACATTCTGAAAGCAAAGAATGCCATCTACTGCCGAACAATGGTCCCTGTCACAGAAAAGAGGAAGAAACCTGAGAAATATACCTGGGGAGGAAATTTTTCAAGTCTTGGTGTGACCACACAAAAGGACCATCACTGGAAGCCGCCCCCCTCACCTCTGAAGGTGAAGAAACTTGGAGCAGGGCAAGCTCACATGGGAGGAGGTGATACCTTCAGATCTGCTAGTTTGAGATTTTGAACTGTGAAGATTAAAACTAGTACCTGAACTGCATCAGGAAGCCATCCATTGTAAAGTCCAGAGAGAAAGATGGGACACTCTCCCTTATTTTGGACAGGCTAAGCTGCTTCAAAGCATTACTTAAGACATTACAACTTCATTTATCTAACTGTCTACCCCAATGGAGATTTCAGGATGTTAAGAATAACCAGAATTTGACACGCACTGAATTCCATCCACTAGAAGAGTCAGAGAGCCGGGCATCACTTTCTAATCGACAGGGTTAGGCTGAAATGCCTTCATACCTGCTGAATGGGACTTTGCGCTTGAAACAATATTCTCCGTCCTAGCAGTTCTGCAAATATACAGCCTACGGACCAGATGTCGATAGCATTGCTGTAGTGACGGCTGCCCATCAGGATTTCCGGAGCTCGATAATACTGAGTGACAACTTCCTGAGTCATGTGACGAGATTCATCTAATTCTTCCACCCTGGCCAAGCCAAAATCACAGATCTGGAAAAAAAGAAAGAAAGAGGTGAGTAAATACTTGGTATATTTATACAGATTTAAGAATGGTGGCTGATATGTGATATCTGAATCTGCCTTCTTCCAAATAGTCCACATAAAACCTGGTTTGGGCCACACACATATGAAAACCAGGCATATGTACCTATGGGATGCACATTTGTTTAGCTAAATTTTTAACAGTTCAGGATTACCAGGATCTGAAATATTTCAGCAAATGCCTGAAACTTCAGCTAGTGGCAAGTTTTCAAATTTCACAGTTGCGTTCATGCTAAATCTAGCTCTTCCAATATAGGGATGAAATGTTCACTAACTGTTAAGTTTTCTTTGTGTTCAGACTTCTCAGGTTTCTTGTGTTTTTGAGATTTTTGTGTGTGCAATTAAGAGTTTGTCCTACCAAAGTATTAGCTGTGTTTATGTTTCTATATACAATCCCCCTGCCCCACCAACTTCTACAAAGTAAACTAGACTGTTTGGGAGCAGGATTCTATCCTAGCCTTTACTTTGACAAGATTTTTCTCTGCATATGATTTTTAATTTTTTGTATGGAGGAGCATTCAGTCGTGGAAGCCCCCATCTGCAGAATAAATTGCTACAACCAAGACACAGGTATTTTGCCCCATAAGAATGAGGATGAGGAAACCCATAAGTGAGACCTTTGTGTGCATAATGGATCTTAGAAGCAGAAGGGTGTGCAGATCAAGTCAAATCATTGTATGATTGATAAATATCGGGATCAATTTAGCTTTTATGTTGGTTCAGATGAAAGGACCAGGCTCCTGCCGGATTCCTGGGCTGCATTCCTACACCCACTCACTTAGGAGAAACAGGATGAGTAGACGTGGACAAGACTGTGCTGTTAATCTGCAGAGAAATGCTCCTGGCTTCTGAGCAGGAGGTGGGGAGAAATTATAGTCCTCCCTCTCCTTCAACCAAGTCAAAGCAAGGCACTGCTATTCCCCAATATTGTACAAATGTGAGAGGGGATGACAGAAACTCTTGTGTTCAATGCCATATTCATAATGGTAACAATGTACCGGAATGAAAGGAAACACACTTTTCAAATGAAGAGGCACCTACTTGAAGAGAATCAACTCATACTTATCACTAGGGCTTTTTCCTAGGAAGTTCAGGGTTCCTGGGTTTTGCTTTAAGCATCTCAGAGCTACAGACAACAAGCGGATTATAGAAGCGACCCTCTAGTTCTATTTTTGAAAGAAATAGCAAAACCCTTTTGGACCTGGGCATGCTATGTGCAGTATTTTTTATATAGGTGTGAAAAAACCACCTTAAGAACACAGTTGCTGTTCACAAGTAGGTTCCCTGGTTTAATGTCTCGATGCAAAATACCAGCCGAATGTAGGTATTTCAGACCTGCAAACAAAAACAAAAAAAGAGGAGCTGTAAAAAAAAAAGGCACACTATGCATAGACTAAAGGAAATAACAGATCCTGGAAAGATATGCAAGGTGTGTGAGTGACTGCATGACATAAGGCATGCGCTACATCTACATACGAAATACGACATCATATTTACAATGTTTTGTCATTGTACATTCTTCAGACTTCCATTAGGATGCAAAACTAACCCAGCCAGGCAACAGATATCTGTTGCAAAGCTCTCAATGCAGAATTACAGTTCTCAGTAATAGTAGCATTTGATAAGGAATTTCCAGCTTACTAGCACACTCTATATCTCCAAGTTAACAAATGTTTGGAAGGCTCTCTTTTGGCCAGGAGACTATTTGGAGGAGAATGTTAAGTTATCAAGGAACAGAGTCAACACTCCAGTATTTTCCCCACATTAAAAGTTAACGCAAACTTTTGTTTCTTGGGAAAAAAATCTGCTCCTTACTTTTTTTAATGAAGGCCTAAAATTTGTACATACAAAGTTAGGAGTTTAAGACGTATATCAAGGTGCTACTATTAAGACTGACCATGGCCAAAAGGTCCCTTACTAGACTAACTCCAGCTGGTTAAATATTTTGGAAGCTTTGGGAGATATGCAAGTCGAAATCAAAACCATATATTTTCTAAGCATGCCCAGTTGTGGTGGTTTTCATCAGAGTATGCATAGCTGAAGATTAAGAAGGTTTAGTTTTATTTTTCCTCTGAACACCAAAGACTGGGTTTGTTCAACTTAATAAATTCTTCCAAGCTGAACTGAACTTCAAATTAAAAGATATGGAGTTGTATTCAACAAAGTTCTGCTCAAAGTAGACCCAGTGACGATAATAAACCTAAGTTAGGCATGCCCATTCATTTCAATAGGTCTAACTCTGAGCAGCACTAACATCAGATATAACACATTATTTTCACCAAGTTTAAATGCTGGGATATTTTAAGTTTGGGAGGATAATTCATAGGGAATGAATTAACATATCAAAAATGGAGCAGGACCGATCCATAAAGTATACCACCGTTGCTAAAGGCTTATAAATCTCCCGACTTCCCCCCCATCACCCTTCGCCACATTTTAACCAATACACCATCCTTGCCCCCCCCCCCACTTTATGGATGGTCCCACAGCTGGATTCCACTGTCAGAGGTAATGGAGAAGGTGAGTTTACAGGTTGCAATGGGGATAAGGTGGGATAAGGACCCAACACATTCATTCTGCATTAAAAACCAAAAACATGTTACCTCTTAAAATCTGGTAAAGAAAAACCTTGACATGATCCGAGCTGAGTGGCTGAGGAGAGACAATAATCTTATGGAGGTCGCTCTGCATCAATTCTGTAACAACATATCTTCAATTGCACTCATTAAGGAAAGTACAGACAAAGGATTTCAGCTCCTGCAAGAGATGTCTGAAAAGCTGTCTCTTCTCATTCTCTTTAGCACATGATACAGAGAGGTAGCAAAGGCCAGAGTAGCAGCTAGTGGCACTTTATTCTACAGTAATTGTTATTTTGATTTACTTACTTAACTCCCTGGGTATGGGGAAAACCAAACTTGACTTAGGGAAAGTTAGTCTTACTATACCACGCATAGCCAAACTTGGCCCTCCAGATGTTTCGGGACTACAACTCCCATCATCCCTAGCTAACAGGACCAGTGGTCAGGGACAATGGGAATTGTAGTCCCAAAACATCTGGAGGGCCGAGTTTGGCCATGCCTGTACTATACAGACTCAAATGATCCCCAAGAGCTGACAAACCAAATTGCTTCCTTGTTTTGAAACCATAAACACATTTTTGCCTCATGTACACATGGACCATAAAGAAAAATCTAAGAAAGATGCAGTCTTTTAAAAAAAACCCCACACATTGCTTTCAAATTGCTCACAATCAGAAATGTTATTCCAATGAACAATAAACATGAAGCCTATTTTTCAAGTAAAGTAACTTCAACGTTGAGCTCATTTCTTTACATTTCTGCTATTTTCAGAACCATCAGCAGTGGAACCTGTGCAATTCTTTTTGCCGATAAATAACTCTACCGACTCCTTTCGTGTGTGTGAAGAGGCACCCTGAAACTAGGCAAACAATACAATCTGGGTGCACATCTTTAAAGTTCCAGTTTTGTTTCTTTCAAATTGGCAGGCTCACATAGAGAAAGCAAGATAAAAGGAACCATTTAATAGACTGGCACAGTTGCAGAAAACGCAACTGCTTGCTGGCGATATACAGCAGTAGTTCAGCATGACAAAAATCAGCACCCCCTTCCTGCTGACATTTAAAGGTGGAGATGCAAATGAGCATGGGAAGCACCACAGACATTTACAGAGGGATGGCAAAAAACCAATGTACTAAATCGAAATTGTTATCAGGGAGCCCGCCTGCATCTCTCATGCATCATCAGGGTGGGAACACAGCTGAAAAAAGCACCTGAGAACAGCCGATAGCTGCTGCCTGTTTGCCTGAGTCATACCTGCTTAAGCGGTCTGATTTTCCCCACTGTCAGCAATAAAGTGCTTAGATGTAACTACAAAAAAGAGCAAGATGGTATCCCAGTTTCACCTCCCATACCAATGCAATTGTCAGGCGAATTCTCTGATCCACAAGTTTGGCTGTTGACAAGAGTCTGGGAGGACACACAGCCTGCAGCAAAACCAGTGTGTCAGGATTTTCAGGTAACAGGTTATGCCTGCAGTGACAGAACTAGAAGAGTTCTGGGGAGGGAAGCAAGGTGGAAGAAATCTGTTCTGGGTTTAAAAGGTCTTAACCTTTGTGGCTTAAAACGATGTGGCTTAGAACCCAAATACCTGCTCGACTATCAATCTGCCAGCCCACTGAGATCACCATCTTCCTTCAGGGTCCCCCACCATCTGAAATGTTACAGGTCATGACCACAGAGAGCCTTATCAGCAATGTCTCCTCATCTTTAGAATGCTCACCCCAGGAAGCACCTTGGCTACCAATCATTTCTGAATGTTAGGCAAAAAACGCTTGTTTTCCCAGGCTTTTAAGAACAGCTTGTGTTAGCATATATATAAAATCAAAGTTTTTATTTGAATGGATTGTTGCTATTTTAGTTGGCTGCATCTGTATGCTTTTACTTATTTTCTATTTTTAATCACTGTACTTTTATTGTCTCTTACTACTTTTCTGTAGCTGCCCTGGGACCACGTATTCAGGATGATTCAGGATATCTATCTATAGATATATAGATATGCAACATAAAAAAGAAGCACTTCTTTTGTCATTGTACTGCACACTTCAGAAAAAGCAGAGCGAACCTCCACAAATGAAATTTAGGGTACATGACAGTCTCATAGAGTTTTCTAGATGAAGAAGCCCGGCATGTTACCTGACATACCACACCCACGCTATTTTATGCAACCCTTGAAGTGAGCCAAGTTGTCTATGCTTGTTTTAGGAGTTTTGTGTAAAGTGTCGCTTCTTAACATGTAGTCCAATTAGTGCCCAAATGACAGATCCCACTACATGTTGGCTTTTATATTTTCAAAGGGAGAGCAGTGACTGCATCCACATATACCACCCACGTGGCTTTTGCTGCAAATGGAAATCCCGTTTTGCCTGCAGCACTGTCCCATCAAATTAAGCTTGCAAAGCTGTCCCCCCCCCCGTCCCCCCCGGTTTCCAACTCACAAACCGCAGGACTATGATTCATTTCATCATGCCCAGGAAAGTAGGTTTTCTATCTCCCTCTTTTTTGTTCCTTGCTCACTACTCTGGACATTTCCAATGGCCGTAATAAAAATATTACTCAGCTGTTACTTCTGCCAATGATGGCTGCTAGTTTTGACGACTGCATGCTATCTGCAGAATGGGAAGCAGCATGCCCCTGCACACCAATTGCTGGGAAACCACCGTAGGAGAGAGCTACTGCCTTATTTCTTTCCTGCTTGTGGGTTTCTCATAAGTTGGCGACTGTGGGGAACAGGAGCCTTTGGTCTGATCTAGCAGGGCTCTTCTTATGTTCTTAACCATCTTTGCAAAGCCTGGTCTTATGGAGAAATTTAAGAAGGGCTTACAGAATCTGCTCAGGAAACATGATCCTATTGTAAAATCCCCACCCATATTAGCATCCATTGCATTTTTCCTCTTTCCATACAGATTTTCCCCACCCAGCCCCGTCCCCCCTGCCTGCCAATACACGCACAATTCTAGAAAACCAGTTACAATACTCTGTGCTTTATTATGGTATGACATCCTTGTTTGGTTCTCCCACCTAAATCCTCCTCAACCTCAATCCCGAGCATTAATGTCTCCCAGATGTCTCAACTAGTTGCCATGCCAACTAAAGCAGCTTAAATTAAACGAGGGCCTGGAATGGCACCTGCACAGCTCCAGGTCTGCTGTGCATTAAAAGAAAAACAACCCCTCCAAAAAACAGCTTTTGATAAGGGCTCAGAGGTGCTATTAGCTTCAACAATAACTATCTCATAATTGTCTCTGGATAATTTAACAAGGGCCTCTAAGCAAGAGCAAAAGCAGGCCTCGCTTGATTTTCCGGTTTCACAAGTACAGCAAAGTCTTAAGCAGCTGGTGTCTGGATAGGTCAATGTCATTTGCCTTCTCCAGTGCTTATAATTGTTAGTAAGGCTTGGGGGGGGGGGGCTCCATAAAGCTAAAGTCAGGGCATTTAATGGAAGCAAGTTTCAGTGCATGTCTGTCTTTCTAAATTTAATGTTGAGCCATAAATATCATGGCCAGAGGACTTGCGAGGTTGCTCTAGTTTTTATACCCCCAAACAGAACAGCACTCCTGGATGGCAAATGCTGCTGACAGTAATAATTAGTGAAGGAGCTGCATAAAATTAGAAGTACGAAACACACCAATTTGCTTCAAAACAATTATCAAAGGCACAAAGCAGAGGACAGGAGAAGGGCCTTAATTTGTGCTGGCTGAGAGACTTGTTGAAGCTAACAGACTATGCCATACTGACAAGCAACCCTAATGTACAAGCCTGACACATCACAACAGTATTGTTTGCAGTCCCCTTCCCTGAAATCCGCAAAGCTCAAAGAAATTCTTCCCTAAGCAGGTTCCCTTTTTGCAAAATGTGGCGTTTTATCACAGGGGTGTGGACACAAGCACACTGCCTGCACCAGATTCATAGCAGTGTCAGACTAGCCTTTAGAAATCCTAAATCAGCTCTCCTGCCATATCCAACTGTTGCTTGCAGCCTTCTGACATATTGTGGCAGATTCCGCCTAAGGAAAACTGCTCCATCTTTCTTTGGATGGGGCAATTCTCATTCCAGCAGCCAACTACCCAGAAAGACCCAATGCACCCTGCAAAAGAGTGGACTATGCAAAACCCTGAAGAATATTACTTGCCTTACAGAGTGCAATGGCACCCACTTCATGCGTCTCAAATTTCAGCTTTGATTAGAAAATACATCTCTACCGTGTTCTTAAAAGTCTAATTTTATGGATCATAAATTTTGTATATATGTGAAATATAACAGAAAAAGTTCATGAGGAAAACTTTTTTTTTCTAATATAGTCATCATGTATCAGACTGCAGACCACAAAGACGAACAGTTCCTGTCAGTTCTCTTTAGTACAACAGTAAAAATCAGCATTGTGTGGCTCTTGGGACTGATTCTCATGTTGTATTTGTTTTCAGCTTGGTATGGGGAAGTGTTTCTATTTGGTAATGTAGAAGAAATCTAGGCAGCACATTTGTTTTGTCACATTTTTGACACCGCTTAAGAAGATCCACGCGTACAAAAATTATACATGGGATCTGACTCCTGTTGACCCACTTCAGCTTGTATAGCAGTTCAGCCCACTAAATTTTCCCCATGCTCCAGATTTACGTCTTCAAACATTACAGAAATTACAGGAAAGCCACCCGAAACAACTTGTATTAATACGAAGAGCTTCGGTACAGATCTGACTCCTGTGCTTAGTAAGTAGAAGGCTCAGGGGTTGATTGTGGTTTAGCCTGATGATATCGTTGCTGCCGGGCTACTGAGCCATACATACTGCTGATGAAATGTGCACTTTGTGTGAAGCCCAGCACTCACGCAGTTCAGGCAATTTTTAACCACTCTCAAATGGCATGGCCACAGGAAGAGCCATACCACTTCAGTACCACTGCACCAAGTAATTCTGCGGTTAGACATCCTGTGCTTCTAGATGTGAAACATCACGTAGCTGGAATAAGACATAGGCCTGAAGCAATATCCAATGCTCAAGACACTGTGAGTGAAAACCACCACCGGCAGAACGATTGTATCACCCTAGGTCTCTTCATACAATATTTTTCAAGGAGGCAATCATTAATCAGGGTAGAGCCATTTCAATAATTAAGAAAGAGGGTAGATAAATTAAGCTTCCAACTTTCTAATCCATGTACAACCGCACATACCAACTGAGCACTATAAAAATTAAAATGGACTTTTGAAACGGAATGTGGCTGCACTACCTGGGGCATAATCTAAAAATTCTAATCAAGTAGCCCACGTGCCTTTCACACTACAGAATTTATATCTGCTTGTGGGATTGTGAGATTAAGGATTTCTGTTTGGCTGTCTCTATGTTTGTTAACGGACTCTCTATGACACTTTGTAACTGTAGTTCTCTGTACATACTCACGCAAGGGGACTGAGCAAGTTCATTTACTTGAAGACTAAGGTCCCTAAAACTTTCCAGGAGCAAAGGCCAATAGATGCAAGTTAGTACAGTGTTTCTACATGACATAGATAGTATCTAGCTGAAAGTCTAAATTGTCATGATACAATTATAAATAGTATTTTATATTATAGTGTTTAACGACAAGAATTGCATATTTCTGTTCCTGGTTGATTCTTTTACAAAGAAAAACTGGTTTGACAGAAGATCATGGCTTCAATTTGTATATGCTTTTATTACATCCAAATATCTGAAGATCAAAGTAATGTTTTGTAAAGAATAAATAAATTTATTTTTTAAAAGATCATTGATTTTTACCGACTCAGTAGAACACAATCCCTTTATTATTTGTGTGCGTGCGTGAGCACACACACACACACACACACACACACTAATACGCTAGCATCTTTTCTCAACAATAATAATAGTATCAGCCCATCCATCTTGCAAGAGGATGGTTTTTTAGTATCTCTCTCTACGGAAATAAAAGCCTTGTCAGGAAAGGCTATTTTATGATAGCACCATAGAGCCCTCAATATAGCTTCCTCTTTCCACACAGATGGACAGAAAAAGGAATAAAATAAAGGGATTCACTTTATCACAAGAGCTCAGTTCCCCTTTGGGCCTTTGATAAATGCACTGGGACCATCAATAGGTGATGTTGGGAGCTCTTGGCCTCCATCAGGCACAAGCAGAAATACTCATTGCTAAAAAAACAAAACAAAACAAAAAACCACCACATACATCTTCAGGTAGTCCTAATCACGTAAACAAGTGACAACAGTGACAAACTGAAAGCGCCACGCTTTCTAAATGGGTAGCAGGCCACCCTGACAGTTGGCTACAAGTTTAAGCGTATCACAGAACCAGAGTGTACATCAAAAGCTCAAATATTAGGGAGCAGGGATCTGTAGCCAGCTGGAATCCTGCCCAGAAGCTCTTTGTATTGCTTGGCTATGCCTATGGTAATGGGGAATGTGCCATCAATGCCAGCTCAGAGATGGATTAACTGGAGGTGGGGGCAGGAGAAGAGATGAAAAAATCCAAAAATAGCTTCTCCAACTGTGCAGGACAAATTGCTAGAACCAATGTATTACGATTAGGGTTAACACCATGGGGAATAGAATGTGAATGAGTGAAATATAACTGGAATTGTGCTGCCAAACAGATTCTCTTGCAAATAAATAATAATAATAAATCACATACACAACCCAAAAACAATCCCCCCCCCATTTCAAAAGTAAAGACAAACAATGAGCAATATGCAGCTCAGATTTTTAAAAGCTGGATGTAGAGCCCTGTTGTGAAGCTTGACCAAGTGATTAATGAACATGTCAGTGGTGAACACCCCTTGTACTTGTGCAAGCACACAGGCTGACTAAGATCTTCTGCCAACAGCCAGATCATGCAAGCCACAGCTTTGTCCATTTCTCTTTCAAATGCTTGCTGTATTATGGGATGGCATTAAGCTGAACACCTCAAAGTTCTAGCCATTAAGTTTTAAACCTTGCATTTCATAATGCCTGACCTAAAGCTTCTCTTCTTGTGACACACTTCTCAATCTCTCCCTCCAGTTCAAATAATTTTATCTCGGACTCTCATCTTTAAGCTGTTCCCTATGCCATCTAACATTATGTGCTTAGAAGAGCAGCCCCTCCTGCATTTTGCCACATGTAATGATCCTCAGCCCACCAAGAAGAACAGTAAAATGCAACTACATACCCTCCTGTCATCTAGCAACAAACTTGATGCTTTCTGACTATGTCTAATTTCGACTGGTAGTGGGACTTCAACACCTCAAGTAGAGTTTCCTTAGCTGGAGATGTTGGGCACAAAACCAGGGACCATTTGCATCCAAATCATGTGCTAAACCAATGAGCCATGCCCCACCATCTTAGTTTTCTTTCCACCACCATTTGTCACCTACCAATCCACCCTCATCCTCACTTATCAACCCACATCCATTTTACTTCCAATATAAATTAAACCCCCTGGCCTGGCCCTTTAACACCTTTATAGCCCCAAGCAGAACACTGCAAACCTGTGTGCATGGAAGGAGACTAGAAGCAAGCCACCTTGCAAGTTTTATTACTGAGGGTTGCACAAAAATGTGAAGAATTGTTAACACAGAAGTGGCTAAGGTTAGACAACAGTCCACAGAAATGAATGCCCTTGGCCTAGTTTATATTTCAACGTTGATTTGCAAGTGTCTTCATTCCATTATCAAGTTTTTAGGGTGGTTGTTTTTTAAGTTTACTCAAGCTCTGTGACAATTAGAAATGCCTCTCTGTGAATCAAAGTGTTCCTGCTAGAACTAATTACTATCAAACATGCTAAGCAATGACAGCCCTTTGAAGAAGTAGCTGGAAGTCACCTTACAAAGACCTCAGACTCAAACACCTCATTGTTGTTAGGGAAACCAAGTCTTAGACAAAGGGTGAAACTGCAACTGATAACATCCAAAAAACAACATGATGGTAAAAGAGTCCATTTGGGATCAATACCACCACATTTTTTTCAAAAGCACTTACATATTTAAAGCTTATTGAAAATTGTTAGTATTAGAAAACAAAACAACTTAAACGATTAAAAAATCCATTAACTGAAGCTGCATTACAAGGAAAGGAAGGCACACATATTTAGTATGTTACAGGGTAGGGGAAGGGTGCAGTTTCTTCTGTCTCTCCATTACAATTTCTTCTAGTGGAATGGAAAGAACGATGAACAACTGAAGCAAAGAAACTGATATATAGATCAACACCAGCTGTTGCAACAGGGGTGGGGAACATGTGGCTCTCCAGAGGTTATTGAACTACAACACATATCATCCCTAGCCACTGCCAATGCTGCCTGGAGCTGATGGAAGTTGGAGTCCCAACAGTATCTAGAGGCCTGCAGGTTCGATGGCACTGTGTTACAAGAAGCACTAACCAGCAGTTGCCCTACCACCTCTTCAACTATATGAAAGAAGGGAACTATATGAAAGAAGGGAAACTTGGGAGGAGGGCAAGGGGAAAAGGCAATGCTCCAGAGACACATTCAGCTGGCATATCTGCCCTCAGCATCTTTCCTGCTGGAGTTCAGCTTGACAAAAAGCAGGGGCATGAAAGAACAAAGGCAGAAGGACAAAGCACTCAACTCATACCCTTGCAGGTGCCTCACAGAATATTTGCAGCTCTCTACAATTGCCTCATTTCAAGTTTTATCACGTGGGAGATGCTAAAAAGGGACAAGCCTGCCAATATTTTATTGTATCATATTCATGCCAGAGCTTCAAAACCTAGAAGAGACACACTCACTAAGAAGAGACACTGAAGCTGTGTATAGATTGACTTGAAAGGTAATAAAACAGAGATAGCATTGCCTACAGTACATATGTTCATTTGTTTATTTTTTTTGTCCTGCTATGATCTCTGGGCAAACAGTTCTTATTTTTGTATTTTTAGCAACAGAGCAAACGGCATGCATCATAATACCAACACATATAAATAGCATGATCACTAAGGAGAAAGAATTATGAAGACTTACAGTACGCACAATGGAGGGATGAAAGAAGTATGGGGGAACCTCAAAGATCAGTGTTGGAAACTGTGCTTTTTAACTTGTGCATATATATGACTTAAGAGTTGAGAGTGAGAAGTGAGGTACCCAAATTCACTGATGACACCAATTTGTTTGGAGTGTTAAGAAAGTCCCAGGGTATAGCCTGAAGGCACCTGAGGCCACCAACTTGCTGAAACTAAGGAGGTGACCACCTGGGAACAACACATACACTGCCTTTGGTTCCATGGTGAAAGGAAGGTGGGATATAAACAAAAATAAAAAGGGACTGTGAGGAGTTCCAAAAGGGTATCTCCAAACTGGATGACTGGGCTGTAGTAAAATGGAAAATGTGATTCAGTGTAAGTAAGTGTAAAATGATGCACAGTGGGGGGAAAAAAACCCTCCCTTACTTCGCTTAAGCGGTCTGAACTGGCAGTGACTGACCAAGGAAGGAGATCTTAGGATTTGTGGTGGATAACTCAATGCATATGTTAACCCAGTGTTTGGCAGCTGTGAAAAAGGCTAATTCCATGTTGAGGATTGTTAAGAAAGGATTGAAACTGTCAATGTCATAATGCTGTTATACAAAACTATGGTGTGACTGCATTTTGAATACTGTGCTCATTTCTGGAATACAGTGTTCAGTTCTGGTCGCCGCAGCTGAAAAAGGAAATTGTAGAGTTGGAAAAGGACAACCAAAATTATTGTGAACTTCTGGATTGACTGAAAATTAGCCACTGATTTACAAAGGGGGGGTTAGTTCCTCCTAGACTTGTTTGTAGTATAATGCCACAGTGGGCTGTATCAGTCTTCTCTACTGTGGGTAAATGCTTCTCAAAAGTTTCTGAAGTACAACAAAAACCTGTTGGACCTGACATAAGCAAACCATGAAGGAAATAATGAACTTGTTTATTATTGTGCGGGGAGTTGTGCTGTTTTGCCACCTGCAAGCCCAGGGATGTATTACACTAGCATATGGCCATTAACTTACTACTGGGCCTATGGTTGCCACTGACCCTTTTGCTTGGGAGTCCACACTTTGCTACATTTGATGCATCACATTTTGCTGCCTCTGCTTTTTAAGCTCCCACAGCAGCTCTGAGCAAGTTGGGTGGAATGGAGTTGGGACAAAAGCATAAAAAACACACACAATGGCATTACTTCCAGAATTCAGAGTGTCTAGTTGCCCAAACAGACAAAGCTGGAATAGAAGTAGATTCACTTTTTAAAGCAAATAATTTCCTCTACTCCCTTATGCATTCCAACGATCAGAACAGCCACCTCATGAAGCTCTTGACAACCAAAAAAGAATTAGTGACCTTATCTGGCTGTTTATTTAAATTTATGAAGGCTGCTTTCACTCTGGTCAAGAGTCTGAAACCCACATAGAACCACCTTCTAAGCTGTAAGATCCTAGCACTATTCCTTTGTACCAGGTTGTGAGTTAATTTCAGTTTACAGTTCCATGTAGTTGGTTTAATCAGCAGGGAAAATGCTTACATTGTCTAATATATACACTTTATTGCAGTTCTTGTTCTCATTGGACTGTGTTGATGATAACACATGTAGCAACACAGAACTAGCAGTGTTTCAATGTGAACTGTTAAAAGTGAATCCTAATAGTTTCACTTTAGCTACATCACTTGAAGCGTCTTTTAAATACGATGGAAATGCCTGAACAGATTAAGGTTTTGATCTCTTACGCAAACTAAGATTTAAATAATTAAAACTTGAAAGGGTTTTCCCACCCAACTTGTAAATTGAGGAAACTGGCATTTCCAATTTTGTACACTGACATGCTTACAACATATCATTGCTCAACTTCCTTGCTCAAGCTCTTAGTGCATGTGGTTAATAAAAGAAAGCCAAGCTTCATTACACCATAGACACTGCTTTTTTCGTACTATGCCGAAACTAGTTGACAAAGCCAGCTCAATGAAGTGAAAAACAAAAAGGAAGTAAGATGTCAGGGACTCTGGGAAATGCATTACTTCCATCTGATTGCCTATTTTCCTACACTAAAAAAATATATTAAAAAATTCTTGCCCAACACCCTATAGGCAAGCATTCGTGACAATACAGGCAATATTTTATTCATCTGCCTCAGGCAAACATTTGCCTAGAGTGCAGATGGCCAACTGGCAGCTGCTCATGGACTGCGTTCCCCCTGCAAGATGACTTTATAAAGCCCTGAGACCTACCTGCAACCACACAGAGAGGGCCGGGGTAGAAAAGCAACTGGATCCTATGAGGGAGGACAGATCCCATCTTTTCTGTGATGTACAGGATTGTAGGATGCTGCCTTATATTGAATGAAAGGTGATGACTGGAAGCATCTCTCCAAGGTTGTAGAGAGCAGCCCTACCTGCAGTTGCAGGGATCTAATCAGGGTCCTTTTTGCATGTAAAATGCATGATGTCTGGTGCTCATCCCCTACTAAAACAAAGTCGGTTTACCCTCATCTCTACCCGATCCCTCTGTGGCCTCCCTTTCCTGAATTTTGGGCTTAGCTCCTTTAGTCAGAGATCTGTCTTCTGTTGCTCTGTAAGGCATCATGCACACAGGGCTTTATCAATATAGGTCACCAGCCATAGGCCCCAGAAACCTTCCCTGGCACCCACCAGATCCTGCCCACCTTTTCTTTCCCTGCTGGAATTAAGCTTGCCCGATTACAGCACATGGGGCATTTTCAGAGAGAGGGAGTGCAGCTGAAGGAAGAAGCTACTCTCTCCCCTCCCCAGCTATTCCACCCCCACCTAAAAACACCTCTCTCACACCATAATTAGGCTTCAAAGAAGCCTTTTTACTAACTACAATAGCCTTTCTTGAAGCTGAATTACAACAGAGTAGAGCAATTTCAAGGGGTTTCCAGCTGTGACCTCCCCACCCCCCAAATCCCCCTTCCCTTGTTGCAATTAGGCTTGAGGGGGGAGCCTCCCATATATATAATTAATCAAATGGGTATTTTATAGTACCCGTGACATTTTATTAAAATTCCAAATCTTTCCCCAGGCTCAAAGGGTGGGGGCTGGGCTGGAGGCTGATCTAAAGCAAATCATGCTCCATTGAGTTGAAGCTGGTTGTTCATCATATTTGTTTCCTCCTCCCAGGCCCCATAGATTAGAAACCCGCCCCAAAACCTTTGATTTTCATCATGAGTTAAGTGCAACAGAACAACACTTCCATCACCTCAAACCATCATCTCAAATGGGAGTCAAGCTAGGATGTGATTATAAGCAATGATTCATAGTGGAGGAGGGTAAAACACCCCTAAGAACGCCATCTTTTCAGAAATATTTTCCACTGTCCATTGTGGGAAAGAACATATCTCTGTACAACAGAGTTTGCATTTTCTACTCAGAGGTCCTTATCTAAAGCTGCACTGGGTAGATCACAGAGGATTCAGGGAAGGCTATCCTTTCTAACATTCTGTAGGGCCCCAGCCATCTGCCTCTATCTAGTAGTGGTAAAAGCAGCCAACCAACAGCAAAATGAGCAGACCTTGCCTTTCTCCAACAAGGGATACCTCAAGCATGCAATGCTGAATCACACTGAGGAACAGGATAACTTTTGTATGTGCCAAAAGCATTAAGTATAGCAATGGGTGGGTTTGCCTATATTATCTAGGACTTGTGCCTTTTCAACTTTCTTCTCTAATGCAGTGTATGTTGCTCGCAAGCACAGATTATCTCTCTTTCAGTACACCATAAGGTCACGGCTGGAAAAATCCCTGACACCTAGTCTCCAAGCACCAGCACTGCATCTCTATTTTACCCAGTTTTTATAGGGTTGGTTCCTATTTCTTTTGGTGCCAAAGTATTCAAATATCTGATTTTGGCTCCTAGGAATTTGAATATATTTTTAGTCCTTTATAAGGGTTACCCACTCCCACTTAGAGGGATTTAGCAATTCGTTTTCAAGGAAATATTAAAAGAGTTATGGCTTTCCACCACTACAATCGGTATGCCTCAGTAGTAAGTTTTAGGTCTAAATGAAAAGAAAAGTTTCACAAGAGCCTGCTTTGTAGTATAAGTTTGACCTGCAGCAAATCATTTGATCAGCCCCATTCAAACACATTCTGGCCATTTAACGCAGCCCGCCTGCCTTCTTCACACTTGATCTTAGCCAAAAGGCCAAGAAGCCTCGCACTGCATACTCTCAATAGTGATGTGAACAGTTCCAATATTCAGGAACATCTGGATGTTTCTTCGCTATCTTGTTTACTGCCACAGTTGTCAACTTATACAAGCTTTTCATCTCCTTCCAAGAAGGGCTTATACAAGCAACATGTGTGTTATTATTCTGTATTTTAAGAAGCAATTTGAGCAATGAGGTTTGCTTCCCCAACCATGCCTTTCCCAGTGTTAAGTCTTAAGAGTAAGAGATAAAAGATGACAGAACCAGTAAAGATAAAACTAGTAAATTACTATCAGCTATAAATCACCCAAGCCATTTCTGAGCTCTCCTTTATTACTCTAATAAGGAAAAAACCCTTGCTCTGAATAGGTATTGACTTTAGAAGAGTGTGAATGTCAACAAGTCTGGTCAGAATTGGAGCTGTGGCACTTGTATTGTGTGCAAGATTCACTTGTGGTACCGTATTTTTCTGTGTATAAGGTGCTCCCATGTATGACGACCCCTATTTTTTGGGGACTGCAACAAAAAAAATTGGGGGGGGGGGAGTTGTTGAGCTTCTTTTGGGGGGGGGTGTCAATCGCTCTACAGCATGCTGATACACGCATCGCCCACCTGCCCACTTGACAAATCCACAGGCGATTGCACGCATGCCTCGCCACTGCTGTAAATCAATCGCCCAATTGCCGCAGCAAATCGTCGGCAGGCCTTGCAGCAGCAACCAATCACACGCCCAATCACTGCTGCCAATCTTCTGCTGGCTGTTGCCACCAATCACCCGTTCCCCCTCTGCTATCCATGTATAAGAAGACCCACAATTTTTGCCTATTATTTCTAAGGAAAAAATATTGTCTTAAACATGGAAAAATACGGTTATTGATTATTCTTACAGTCTCAAGCCACCATTAAACCCTCCAAACTATGTGGCACTTTGTCATCAACCTGGCATTCTTAACAGTTCAAAGATTTGTAAAATCTACCCAGAAATGAATGCTGGGTGGGGTGGGGGGGGGGGGAGCACAAATTATATCCAACACTGCTCTGTCTGTCTACTTTGTGTCTTTTACTCACCCAAATAAGACCTGGCAAAGCCTTTTCCAAACGTTTTGCAGCAATTATCTTTTCATCTGCTCTAATGTTTTAAGTTAACTCTAAATATAGTAATAGATTAGCCGGATGAGTCTAGGCAGACTGTTGCCATTAAGATCTTTAGCACTGTAAGCTGGTAAACTTCCTAAGAGGAACAAAAACAATTCTTATTTAAATCACTGTCCTTGGCTAGGTGGATACCATCTCCATCCTCTTTGAACTGACAAAAGGAATATTAGCAAATTCATTTTCTGAACAATGCAAGTATATAAGAAACAGGGGGTGAGGTCCTTAGAAATACCGTATTTTTCGCTCTATAACAAGCACCCGACCATAACACACATGTAGTTTTTAGAGGAGGAAAATCCGTAGGCATGCCACCCGTAGGCATTTCCTCCATAACACGCACAGACATTTCCCCTTACTTTCTAGGAGGAAAAAAGTGAGTTTTATGGTGCAAAAAATACAGTATATCATTTCTACATGCACAGCATATCCACAAATGCAAATACAGAAAAAGTTATTGAAGCCAACAAGAAGCAAGGATCATAATTTGTTAATTACATGTCCTCTCGGCCCATATACATTATCTGTTATAAGGCCAAGTTCTTAGACACCTGGGAGATTTTAATTTGAGGAGCTGAGGATCAAGTCTGAGCATTTAGCCCCTCTACACTGGAAGATCCACAAGCCTGTTTTTATTGTACCATTTTGAACCTAAAACTTCATATATAAGGCTTAGCGCCAAACTAAATGTGATTACTAAACGAGACCTAATCAAGAATCTCCTGTAGGTTAAAAACCCACACTGATTAGCAGGGGTAGGTGACAGCTGTGTTAGCATGTAAGCATGTGTGAGTGACAGAATATGAATCTGATCAGTATCTTGACATCAAATGTGATGCCACCAAGCAATTTTGTTGCTTAACCACACACACACACCCCAACACCACCAAAGGTGGAAGGATAAACGGTTTATCTTCAGCTGCTATTGAGTTTTTAGAAGACAGCAAGAGATCCTGATCACAGACTTCTTGTGTCATACGTAGTTGAGCCTTTAAAGGTCAGCAGTGAACAAAAGCCAATTCTTGGCAATGATCTTAACCAGAAGCATCTTATGAACCCAAGATAACCTGCTGCCGAAAACATCTAAAATATAGCCAGAGTACCAACAGTACTGGGTCACTGCCCAAGTAACGTATCATAGACTGCAAAGCCAGGTAACTACAGACTTATGCTCTGTTATACAATATGAACTAAATACCACCCCTTTATTCCATACACTATTGAAAATCAGAATACTCTTTGGTCATAAGCAAGCATTAAAAGGGTAAAGAAAAAGGAATCTACACTTTGACCGTAACACTTTAAAACCAATGATGATGTAACTAACTCCACTCTGCATGTGCTTCAAGGCACAGTCACATGTTTCAAAACTATTATGTCAGCAACAATGCATTACAAAATCATTTATCTGCAGCCGTTTTGGGGGAACTCTCCCATACATTTTCAGTAGATAAGGGGGGAGTGGTGCACTCTAAACCCTTACCGATGGGACTAGAATTTATTCATTCATGTTATCTAAAGATGACCACAAATACTTACACTCACACCCGCTTCCCTAACTCCCCCTCTGATCAGCAACCACTTGCCATATGGGCTATGACAGCTGGCTTACCTACCACCTTTCCAGAGGCCAGAAAGCTCAAAGATTAAGAAATTCAAAAGCAGCAGGCATTTTTATAGGCTGGAGTCAAATCAACACCTACCTCATTTAAGACTGTTTATTTAGTGTTTAGGATACATTTCTTCAAAGTAGTCAATGTGTGGTGGCTGGAGTATGTCGAGAGCAGAGAGCACCTACAAAACAAGAGGGAAGCTGATTTGGTTATGTGAAATACACCAGAAATCCTCACTTTAGAGAAGCAACTGTGAAATCAAAGACAAGGCTTTCTTTTCAACTCACAACTACGCTGCCTCTACCTTTATTTGAGGGGAGAAATGCAAAGTTGAGAGGTCTTCACAAAGAAAAAGGGCACTACTGATGTCTGATCAAAGAAAAAATTGCAGAACTGACGTTTCCAGAAAATGATGGTCCTTGTACTGCTATGTATGTCATAATCCTTTATGTCAGCTTTATTCAGATTTTCTGAACCCACAGACTATATGCACAATATCTTTGCTCATAACTTCTTAGGCAAGGTCTTCTCCAAAGTCTGCAACTTTATTACACTTAAGTATTTGCAACTTAACTTCCTCCTCTTTGCAACAAATTTACTTCATTTTATTTCAGAGTTTTCATATCCCACCTTTCCTCCAAATGAGAACAAGGTACAGTGGTGCCTCGCAAGACGAAATTAATTCGTTCCGTGAGTTTTTTCGTCTAGCGAATTTTTCGTCTTGCGAAGCACGGTGTTGGAAGTTTTGGAAAAGCTTCGAAAATCACCAAAAACCTCAAAAAAGGCTACCACACCGCGTTCTATGAGTTGCTCCTCGAAGTCAAGTCACAACTGTATTAACGGTGTTAAGAAAAAGGAAACAAACTTGCAAGACATTTTCGTCTTGCGAAGCAAGCCCATAGGGAAATTCGTCTTGCGAAGCAGCTCAAAAACCACAAAACCCTTTCGTCTAGCGAGTTTTTCGTCTTGCGAGGCATTCGTCTTGCGGGGCACCACTGTAGCTTCATGGGGACACGGGAAAGGGCCTTCTTGGAGTCTCCTCCAAAATTCTCCCTGCCTAGAAAAACTAGACGGGCTCCCTCCTGGTCCTTCTGCTGGCAGGTATATTGTTCCCAACAGGATTTTGGGAACTGACTGCTTTTAATAAACACCATGCTGGTTTTATTGTAATTATTTGTATGTTTTAACATATTATATATATGTATATAGTTTTAATTCTAGTAATGTTTGATTTTTTATGATTGGTTTTTCTATGTTTTTAGCAATTGTTGGTTTTATCTGTTTTTATCTGTAAGCTGCCTTGAGTCCCATCAGAGGAAAAAAGGGTATAAACAAGAACAACAACAACAACAAGCAATGTACATGGTAATGAAAAATATATAATATATAATAAAACCATAAATCCATTACAACTCCAATCAGCATCAAAATCATCAGGTTTCAAAGACCTGGATAAATATTTTGACCTGTCATCTAAATGCCTCTAATGTGGAGGATTGTCATCTCTCAATCAGGAGGAAGTGCCTTAAATTGGGTGCCACCACCAAAAATGCCCCATCTTTTACGACTGTCCTGCCCACCACACTAGCTGGCGGGACACAAGCAGGGACTTTCAGACAGATCTTAGGGCTTGGAATACCAGGTACGAGAGAAGGTGTCCTGCCAAGTATTTCGGTCCCAGGCCATCTAGGATTTTACAGACTGACGTCAACCCCTTGTGTTGGGCCTGGTAGCTTACCAGCTGCCAGTGCAGTGCCTTCAGAGATATGACTCTGTCGGGCTGCACCCACTAACTAGCAGGCAGCAGAATCTTGCAGCAGCTGGTTTCGTGGGAAGTGCCACATGGAATGCACTGTATTATGTGCATTCTATGGAAAGTTATCAGAGCATAGATGGCTGATACTGGTCTGGGAATGGCGGCAGCTGGCGAACAAACTGTAGATGGGCACAGGTGCTCCTCACCATTGTGGTAGCTTGGCCTCCAGTGGCAGCTTGGACTACAAACCTGCTCTTTCCAGAGAGTGCTATTCCACCTGAACTGAATACAGCAGGTATTCTGGTGAGTTTTGTTGGTCCTTATAGTAAGGCATTTGAATACCGTTTGGGGTTACCAGATTATTTCTGGTTATGCTCCCTCCATTTAAAAAGACTAATGTGGTGATGCCTACTTTTGGGAATGACTGAATGCAAGCATTCTTTGCACAGATTAAAATATCACAAAGCCAGGAGATTTCAGGAAGAATGCAAAGCCCTTGGAGTAAGGAATAATGGCCTGCCAGACCTTCACTCCCTATTTCTTCTCCACCATGATTAACCAGTTTGTCAACAAAAAAAATGTTTTCCGTTTAGGTGGTAATCCTAGTCAGTCTCGGTCATGATTGATGTGGTGACAGCAAGCTCTTGATCTCAGCTAGTGTGTGTTGAGGGTGCATGTTGCCAAGGAGTGGCTCCACATGTGTCAACTGTGATTCATAGAGCACCAGAACTGCATCTGCACCAGCTCTTACATCTGGCAATCTCACTCGACACAAATGAAGTGTACAAGTTCTCCATGGCAATTGCACAGATATAAGAGGCTGCTTTTCACTAATGGGTAGTGCATTTTGTGAAAGCTTGTAGGAGAGAAAACTTCTGTTTGGTTATGCTCTGCATTATTAATGTAAACAATCACACTATACCAATCTCCTCCCATCCCTGCCTATAAGTGGCGGTTGATGATACAATAAAATTGGAATATGTGCAGAGCTTTACAAGCTAAGGTTTGCAGGAAATGCAGCTCGCCCCTCCCCACCCCCAAAATAAGGCATCTCCATGTTAATGGTGTTTTTATTTCTATAGGTTCCTATGATTTCTATTACACCAAAAGTCTGGAATGTATTGCTGAAGTCTCTGGTCCCCCTTTTTGTCTCTTGATTTAATGTATCTAACCTGCTTTCTGTAGTGACTTTGTTCATGCTTGATTTTGCATTTAACAAATAAACAAGAAGGTAAAAAGTTGTACACACAGTCCCTACTGGTTAAAAAGTTAACAAAAATATCTCCACTGGTAACATAATTAGGCACCTTGCTCAGAAAAAGCTTAAATTAATGATTTCAGAGTCATTACCGAGACACTAATATTGGCTTTACTCCTCTCCTAAAGGTGGGAGAGAAGAGACTGGGTGTAATATGCCATTTGCACACTTCGCTGGGGGCATTTGCTACTTGCCATAAATGAGGAAGCCAGTCAAGTCTAATTCAACTGCTTTTAGCCTGATAGCGAAGGCGTGACCATAGTCCATAAAAAAAACCTGCCTCACTGGGGCGGAGGAAGGAGGGTGCGGTGGGTGCGGGTCGCCCTGGGTGTCACCACTGAGGGGGGTGACGAAATGCCGGGTGACACTCACCGCGGGGCCTGCAGCACGCCTGAGCCACGTGTCTCCCCTGGGAGAGATGCAGTGGCTTGGGCGCACACAAGCTCCACAGTGCCCAAACAGTCCACCCAGGCACCTGAGCCGCTTCCTCTGCCGCTGTGCCTCATTGGTATTTGAATTTTGTATTGAAGTTCATGCAAAGCAAGCTGCAGGCCACTTACATTGTCATGCTTAAAAAAACACAACATCTTCAATTCACGGAAGACCCTTTTGCAAGAGACCAGATTTTGGAAGACGTTGGGCATCTTTTTGAGTGCAACTCTCTTTCCATCTCGCGGATCTGTTACTGACCTGAAGAAGAGGAGAAGAAGATTAAGCATATAATCTGACTTTAAACAAACAAGTTCTTTCATTCCACCCCAAGAATACCTATGCTAAAAAAAAAATCAAGATGAATCTGGATGCTCAAAGCAGAAAATCAAGAGAGGCATGTAGAATTCTTAAACAAGTCTCGCTGCATTTTATTCTGTATACAAAGTAAATTCAATCCACGCTTCAGGCAACTCTGCATGTTATTCAGCAATGAGATTACTATGCATTCAAGTCCTCATGTCTTCCATCAGTAAAACTATTCACCTCAACTGTACACTACTATTTAATGTCTGGTCAATAAATGGCAGTATCTGATTACTTACATTTTCTTCTCTTTAATTACTCTATTAGTTCTAGGACACCTTTCCCATTACAAGACTTTTCAATATTAAATTGCCACAGTACATTGCTTTTCAACATTGCCTGCTAACAAGATTAATTTTGTATGGAACTATTGAAAAAAGTTGCTCCCTTGGCATCAAATTAGACCATAGTGCATATCTTCTGGTGGGGTGTTCTACATGCAGTTTCTGGTCTACATTGTGAGGGAGGGCCAGGGGAAGACACTGAATCCCTTGTCTTCCTTGCTACTTCATGGCAGCTAATGTCCCCCCATGCAAAACATAGTAAAATCCTACCTATCTGCAATGATTACAAAATATTTCAGGAAGAGGATAGACACTAATATATGGCTTGCTGCTTCCAAGAACTATATGAAATGGCCCAAGACAAGAAAGCCACTCAATTCCTAATTCAGGCTAACTGTGCTGGAACAGAGGAAGCTGCTTTACACCAAGTCTATCTAGCTCAGTCCAGTGTGATACTTTTCTGCAGGAAAAAAGATCTATTTTGTAAGTTCATTATTAACAATGAACAACATCAACTTCAAATACAGTTACAGATAGGTAGCCATGTTGGTCTGCCATAGTCAAAATAAAAAAATTCCTTCCAGTAGCACCTTAAAGACCAACTAAGTTAGTTCTTGGTATGAGCTTTCGTGTGCATGCACACTTCTTCAGATACAGTGTTAGACAAGATCCTAAATTACACCACTCTCTAGGGCAGGTTCCCAAACTTGGGCCTTCAGCTGTTTTTGGACTATAACTCACATCATCGCTACCTAGGAGGACCAGTGGGAATTGTAGTCCAAATATAGCTGGAGACCCCAGTTTTTTGTAAAACCTGCTCTAGGGCATCAGAAAATTTTCCAACAAAGGCTGAAAATTTTCCAAAATGACTACCTTAATTTGCACAGGAAAATTTCCCAGAAAACCCACACCCCTAAGCCTAGGTACTGTCCACAGTGATTGGCAGCAGTTCTCCAGGGTTTCTGGTAAGAGCAGGGGTCAGCAAACTTTTTCAGCAGGAGGCCGCTCCACTGTCCCTCAGACCTTGTGGGGGGCTGGACTATATTTTGAACAAATTCCTATGCCCCACAAATAACCCAGAGATGCATTTTAAATAAAAGCACACATTCTACTCATGTAAAAACACCAGGCAGGTCCTACAAACAACCCAGAGATGCATTTTAAATAAAAGGACACATTCTACTCATGTAAAAACACTCTTGATTCCCGGACTGTCCGCAGGCCGGATTGAGAAGGCGATTGGGCCAGATACGGCCTCCGTGCCTTAGTTTGCCTACCCATGGGTAAGAGTCTGGAGAGGCAGAGGATAGAACCTGGGATTTCCTGCCAGCAAAGCATGCGCTTTATAAATATTGAGAAAAACAGCAGTTTGCTCATATGTGTACCAAAGATGAGACACACACAAATGTCAGCAAGTGCCACATTTTATACTCAGGTTCCCCCTTGATAACCAAATCCGCATGTGAATATATTTGCATATGAAAACTGATTCAGAAGCATGCCTTTTCATCCAGGTATCTAGAAGCTAATGCTTAACACATTTGAAATATTTTTCTCTCCAAAAATTTGAGGACTAGCTTCCCCAAAAGTTTTTTGTAATACTTCTCCACCAACGTACAGATGTAGATTAGCAATTTGTGTGCAGCAAGTGCCATACTCAAAGTTATGAAAAACTCCAAGCTCTACAAAAAATAGTTATGTACTGAGGAAAGAAGACATCTGACTACTTAAACTGGGATAATTTCAACATGTGAGAATTAGTGTCTGTACTTTCTAAATAGCAGTTCCATGTTTAAACAGTAACTTAACACACTTTCCCCCCAAAATGCTTTAATGTTGGGGTTATCTTACATAAATGAAGTTATTTCTTTAAAACAAACAAGCACAAAATCACTCTTCTTTTAAATTTTGAACAGACACAAAACCTGGTCCCCAAATATAGGGCTGTAGTTTGTTAATATTGTAAAGTTAACACAAAATCACAAAGCAACATTTCTCTTAATTATTCATTCTAAGACCAACCATGCTTGTAGCTGGAGCAATATAACCTAATGAATGTGAATGGCAGTGCAGTAATTTCATGCCATGTTGAGCTTGTTCTCTCTTAACTCGGGGAAGCAGCTGCTTTGGTTCAGCACAAATAGTACCAGAAAACAGATAAGTGCTGAAGCCTGTTACACAGGAATGCTTTTATTTTCTTTGTTGCTGAAAAGGCTTGCTGTGCTGAGCTCTTCGGCCAGTTATCTCCATCTGTATGAGCTAATGAGTTACAGGCGGTAAAGATAACAGCCAGTTCTGACAGCACCTTTCACTGCCTCATTTTTGAAAGAGGTCATTCTAACAAGTCTAAACAGGGCAGTTTCTTTAAAAGTTAAAGAGTTCTACAACATAAATGTGACTATTAGACTGCTAATAATACCAGACTGTGCGTCTTATGGGGGAGGGGGGACAGAGAGAAGAAAATGACTGACTTTTTAGAGCACAGAAAATTAATTTGAGCAGCACTCAAGGGGCAAAAAAGTAACATGACTCCTGAAAGGCTAATTGGTTTGCAGTGGCATGAGCTTTTGTAGGCAACAGGCTGAATCATCAGATGCTCATATATCTGCCATGACACACTGAAGCCTACGGAAGCTCAGGCTACATGACTATACAGCATCATCAATTGGCCTTTACAGAATAACATAAGCAAAAGGTCAGACTCAGGCCCCTGTACAGAAGACTCTACAATATGAATTTCGACAGAGAAGAGGAAAGATAACAGAAGTAGTGGGACAAAGGCACTGGGGAAGTATACGTGCCAATTTCAAACCAAAACATTCCTGGGGAAAAGTGGTTTTGAGGTTTTTAACTATACATTTCAGAATACTAGTCATGATGTTCTGTAGCAGCAAGAAAGCCAAGGGCTGCAACACATTAAGTTAAATCCTGATCACAATCCCACCTTCCACCTGTTTCAGGCTTCTGAGACGGGTAAAACTGTGGGGAAAATAGGGATGATGAGATGGGAATAACCTATTTATTTATGAAAAATATTATGAAGAGCAATTTTTGCAATCATATCACACCTTTCAGGAAATAGCATTCCCTTTGTTCTCTTCAGAGTTCCCTCTGCTCTCCCTCCTACATTTCAACACCATATGTATTAAACATTTTAACTACAGTGTTTAACCATACACAGTAAAATTAGGACATAGTATCAAAAGATTAATCTTCTTAGTATAAGCTCTTCATCATGATGTGAATATAAAAATGTTACAAAAGAAACCTGCTGCGCCATAAACATGCAGGTGTGAAGAGGAATACAACAAAAAGGAATAAGGAACAGCGTCCACAAAGAGATCACACTCACATTGACCTACATAAGAAAGGCTAAAGCAGTGAGAGAGACAGGGAGAATGTTCATCTAGTTGCTGCAAAACACATTAGTTGAAAACTAAAGAAGGAGGAGTTCACAACAGACCATAAGGCATGCAGATTCTTAGACTTAAGCAATGTGCCTGAGCACCGGCTTCCTATTTAGAGTTCTAGGATGTTTCAAAGCTTGCTTTACGCAGATGCAGACACATACCATATTTACGCAAATCTAATGCGCTATTGAATCTAATGCACACCTTGATTTTCAAAAGGTTGAAACCAAAAAAGTATTTGCTGGCGAATATAAATGCGCCATAAAATCTAATGCACACCCTAATTTTTGTAATGTAATTTGGCTAAAAAAGTTTGCATTACATTCAAGTAAATACGGTATGTGTGACTACATGGAAGCCATAAATAACTATTTGTTCATTGTATGCCAAACTGGTTACTGAGCCTATATTTAACTGAACAGAAAGCATGAGAGAGAAAAATGCAGTGTTTTGATTCCATAGCCCCACAAAAGGAGTGGTGGGACCTTTTTCTCTGCCCATAATTTAGAAACATGAAGTCTAAAAATACTTTTGGAGCTCCAAATTTTATAAAGTCAGAAAAAGAACCTTATATTAAGGCAAAAGTATGGAAAAGAGTTCTTATAAACCATCTTGGCAAAGTTTCTCAAGTATTCTCAAAAAGGGGGAAAGAGAGGACCCAAATAATTATCGCCCAGTCAGTCTGACATCAATACCAGGGAAGATTCTGGAGCAGATCATTAAGCAAACAGTCTGTGAGCACCTAGAAGGAATGCTGTGATCACCAATAGTCAGCATGGATTTCTGAAAAATAAGTCATGTCAGACTAACCTGATCTCGTTTTTTGACAGAATTACAAGCCTGGTAGATGAAGGGAATGCAGTGGATGTAGCCTACCTTGATTTCAGCAAGGCATTCAACAAGGTGCCCCATGATATTCTTGTAAAGAAGCTGGTAAAATGCGGTCTTGACTATGCTACCACTCAGTGGATTTGTAACTGGCTGACTGACCGAACCCAAAGGGTGCTCATCAATGGTTCCTCTTCATCCTGGAGAAGAGTGACTAGTGGGGTGCCACAGGGTTCTGTCTTGGGCCCGGTCTTATTCAACATCTTTATCAACGACTTGGATGATGGACTCAAGGGCATCCTGATCAAATTTGCAGATGACACCAAACTGGGAGGGGTGGCTAACACCCCAGAGGACAGGATCACACTTCAAAACGACCTTGACAGATTAGAGAACTGGGCCAAAACAAACAAGATGAATTTTAACTGGGAGAAATGTAAAGTATTGCACTTGGGCAAAAAAAATGAGAGGCACAAATACAAGATGGGTGACACCTGGCTTGAGAGCAGTACATGTGAAAAGGATCTAGGAGTCTTGGTTGACCACAAACTTGACATGAGCCAACAGTGTGAAGCGGAAGCTAAAAAAGCCAATGCAATTCTGGGCTGCATCAATAGGAGTATAGCATCTAGATCAAGGGAAGTAATAGTGCCACTGTATTCTGCTCTGGTCAGACCTCACCTGGAGTACTGTGTCCAGTTCTGGGCACCACAGTTCAAGGAGGACACTGACAAACTGGAACGTGTCCAGAGGAGGACAACCAAAATGGTCAAAGGCCTGGAAACGATGCCTTATGAGGAACGGCTAAGGGAGCTGGGCATGTTTAGCCTGGAGAAGAGGAGGTTAGGGGGTGATATGATAGCCATGTTCAAATATATAAAAGGATGTCATATAGAGGAGAGAGAAAGGTTGTTTTCTGCTGCTCCAGAGAAGTGGACACGGAGCAATGGATCCAAACTACAAGAAAGAAGATTCCACCTAAACATTAGGAAGAACTTCCTGACAGTAAGAGCTGTTCGACAGTGGAATTTGCTGCCAAGGAGTATGGTGGAGTCTCCTTCTTTGGAGGTCTTTAAGCAGAGGCTTGACAACCATATGTCAGGAGTGCTCTGATGGTGTTTCCTGCTTGGCAGGGGGTTGGACTCGATGGCCCTTGTGGTCTATTCCAACTCTATGATTCTATGATTCTATGATTCTGGGTTTTACTCTTTTCCAAACAGTAAAATTATAATTCTGTAAAAATAATAAGCATTTGGAAAGCTCCAAAATCCATACTCAGAAAACAAGTTTTTAAATTTTTGTTTTTAAAGTTTACTTGGTAGCTACAGTGTCTTGCATATTGATAAGAATTCCAATACTTAGTAAAGTGAGAGAGTTTTTGGCTCCAGGGGTCTGCAGGCCAACTATGACAGGTGGTGGGCAGGGCAACCCACCTCCAATTCTTTCATCCTGCAACATTGGGGGTTGAAAGGGGAAGCGTGTGAAAGGGCTTTGCAATCCTCCCTGCGTGGCTCTTTCCACTATAGAAACTGCTTCCCTTTAACCAAGCCACATTCCCAACACCCATCAACTGAATAACTGGGAACCTACTTTAAGCTCCCCAATGTTCCATTGAAGCCCCCCACTTACCCACCCCACACCTGGGGTATTATGTAGGATGTTAGGTAAGGCAGATGGGCATGGCTCCCCCCACCCAAAAGTGCAAAGGTCTGGTGGGCCATGCTTGTCCTGAAGGCCAGAAGTTTCCCATCCTTAAATTAGATCTACCAAAGTGGATAAGCCATTCCACCAATGCAGACCAGTCAGTATGCCCATTTATGCAGTATTCAGGCTACTTATCAGCCACTTCTGAGCTGTTGGGAACCAGGGCCACTTTCCTGTGTTCAGTGTTGATAATTCTTGCAGCTAACAAACTTTTCAGTAACTTCACATAACATCCCAAGTCTTCTTCCACGACATAAGAGCAAGGTTCATTTAACCGTTACTTGAAAGGTTACTTCTGTAATTTATCAATCTCTGAGTACAAGAGCACCACATATAAAGAAAACCTCACATTATCATTGTCACATTTCCTTCGTCTGAAAGTTCAATGAGAGCACAGAAAGGAAACCAAATATGCCTCCTCTAGAGGACATACAGTACATGATAATATCCTTGTTTATTCTGGCTTCATCTCCTCATTTACATACATACATCACATGCAACCAGTAAGCATGGACTGGAGGAACGAGGAGAAATATTTACCTAATATCATATCTGTTGGGAAACTGCCAGGGAGATAGTGTCCATCATGAGCCCCCAAGCCGGAGTTCTGGACGATCCATCGGCCTCCCGTAGACAGGCAGATCCAGCAGTTAGCGACACGAAGCCTCTGGAAATTCCTAGCCACATTCCAGGGCTGGGTGTACACTGTTTATCAGCAGAAACACAGCCAAAAGCTTGCACCGCAGAAGAGCATAATTTACAGACTTTATTAGCGTTTAACAGAACAAAAGAAAACGTGACCGTTCTGTGTCAGCATCTTCGGCCAACTGAAAACGAAAGGAAAAAAACAGCAGACATAAACATCCTGTGACTAGGACATGCGCAGACTCTGTGACTCCCCAAAGCCTGCTTCCTTTTAAGGTGGAACGGGAATATCCTAACATCCTCCCCCTTTCCGTGTAACCTGTTGTACCTGTGGTTCACCCAATTGCAACCTTTGTACATAAACCTTAAGTTGTTCTTTGTTAACAACCTTAGACAACAGATCAGCAGGAATTTCATTTCCTGGCATGTAGGACACCTGAATCAGTCCTTTCTGAATACACTCTCTTGCACGATGTAGCTTAATCTGCAAGTACTTGGTTCTCTGCTTGCAACTCTCGGAGTTCAGCAAAGCCAAACACGATCTATTGTCTTGATACACTTGTACAGGACATTTCACAGACACCCTGATGTCCTTAAACAGTTGCATCAGCCATTCACAATCCATGAGTGAAAATGACAGAGCATTGAGTTCTGCTTCACAGGAACTTAGGCTCACTGTTGTCTGCTTCTTGCACAACCAGTCAAACAGGCAGTGGTTGTACATGTAGCATACTCCAGAAGTGCTTGTACCATCTGTGGTGTCACTTCCAAAACTTGCATCAGCAAAGATTTCAAGACCTCCAGTCTTCTGACTGGTGAACCTCAGCCTGTAGTGCATAGTCCCTTTCAAATAGCGGGCTATGCGCTTCAGAGCTTTCCAATCCTGAACCGTAGGATTGTTGGCATGTCTGCTAAGCAGATTACAGCTTACAGCTATGTCAGGTCTTGAACATCTGGCAATGAAATTCAGCTTGCCTAGAATGCATCTGTATAGCGTTGTGTCAGAAAACGCTTCAGCAGTACTGTCTACCTGGTAACCTGTCACCATCGGTGTGTCTGCTGGGTTTGCATCAACCAAATTCAACCTGGTTAACACATCAGCAATTTTCTGTGTTTGGTGTACCAGAAAATTACCTGCTTGGTCTCTCTCCACCTGCAGAGAAAGATAGTTGGATACCTCACCAAGATCCTTCATGTCAAAGTGCTCCTTCAGTTGAGCTAGGGTGCTTTGGTAAAAAGCCTGATTCTTCCAAAACATCAGAAGATCATCAACAAAACATAAACAATACAGTTTGTTTTGCCCCTCCTCCTTGACAAACACACATGGATCAGCTTTGCCCTGGTGAAAACCTAGAGAAAGCAATGTCTCAGTGAGTTTTGTGTTCCAACACCTGGCACTCTGCTTGAGACCATATAAGGATTTCCGCAGTTTACAGACCATACCCTTCTGTATCTCCATCCCATCAGGTGGAAGCATGAACAGCTGTTCATTCAAAATCCCGTACAAAAAAGCTGTATTAATGTCGTGGTGGGAAACATGCAGTTTCTCCTCCGCAGCGACCTTGAGCATCAGCCGAATGCTCTCATATTTGACTGTGGGGGAGTAGGTCTCGTGGTAATCCTGTCCTGGTACCTGTGAAAAACCTCTGGCAACCAATCTGGCTTTGTGTCTGACTACCTTGCCATTCTGGTCTGTCTTGGCCTTGAAGACCCATTTGCTGCCAACCAGTCTCATTCCTGGGACTACCGGTACCAATTCCCAAGTTTGGTTCCTGTTCAAGGAATCAACTTCAGCCTTCATGGCATTAAGCCAAGGCTCAGCATCTTTAGAGGTTAACTCCTGAACCTCTTTGAAGCTTGAAGGTTCCCATACCTTCTCTGAGCTACCAAGAACAGCAGTTGCTGTCTTAGCAAACTCATCAGCATACCTCTTTGGAGGTCTGCCTTTGGTCGCCCTTTCAGATCTGCGTACTAGACGCAAGTCTTCTGGACTCATCTCCTCTTTCTTAGGAGAAAAATGACCAATGGTGAACAGTGGTTCTTCCAGTTCATTGTCAGACGCATCAGATGGTCTGACTGAGGCCTTTGCGCTCTGGTAGTCTGCTGTGTCATCACTTTCACTGACATCAGCAGCCGCGCCGCCCACTGAACTGGAATCCGAACTCTGATCATCATCATCATCATCATCATCATCATCATCCTCATCATCAGCAGCAGCAGCTTTCTCACCTTTAGCTGCTTGCTTGACATCACCTTCATCCTCCTCTGGGTAACTCTGGAAAATTCCCACATTTTCCCCCCATTTAGGATTGTACTCAACACTCCTTGTGAACTTAATGGACTTAGAGTCAGTCATCCATACCCTGTATGCACCTTTTTCGTACCCCATGAACAAACCATGTGCCCCACGCTTCCCAAGCTTGTTGGTTTGTTGTGTGCGTACCCACATGTCCGAACCAAAGATTTTCATGTGTTTGGTGTTGGGTTTCTTACCAAACATCTTCTCATAGGGGGTACAACCAATGGGTGATGACAATCTGCGATTAACGGTATAAACCAAATTCCCCAGAGCCTCCCCCCAAAACTTATCAGGGAGATTGGCATCATGCAACAAGGTTTTGATTCCTTGCAGCAATGTTTGATTTGCTCTCTCCGCAAGCCCATTCATCCATGGCGATCTGGGCGTTGACATGTCATGCTGGATTCCCTTCTCAGTCAGGAAAGCTTCAAACTGCTGAGAAGTAAACTCCCCGCCCCGATCAGTAAACAAACAAGAAATACGTTTACTGTGCACATTCTCCAACCAAGCACAGAATTCCTTAAACTTTGGAAACGCTTGCGATTTCTGTTCGAGCAAATACACATGAATGTACCTAGAAAAAGAATCAATCAGAATCATGAAGTACCTTGCTCCTCCTATAGAGGGCGCTAGTGGACCAACCAGGTCCGCATGCACTAGCTGGTAGGGCTTGGAAGCCTGCCTGCTAGACTCCTTGCCTTTTGGAGCAACCTTCACCTTGTTCTCTGCACAAGATACACATTTCATGTGAAATTTACAAGGTTTGATGTTCAAACCTTCAACCACCTCTGGCATCTTGGCCAGTGCCTTCCAAGAGAGGTGACCAAACCTTCGATGCGCATCGTGAATGCAACCTGCATGAAGAACTTTGTTAGTTTGTGCAACACAACAAGAATCAGCATTATTCACAGCAACAGTGTCATCATAAGTTATATGGAACAAACCATCCATAAACTTTGCATGCAAATAGTCCTCTTTGCCTTTACTGATGACACAGACGCTCCTCTTGAAGGAAATCTGAAAACCACGCCCAGTAAGCTGTGGGACGCTCAACAAGTTGCTCGCCGCTCCTGGAACATAAAGTACACCGCTGATGGTTGTGTGCAGACTTGCAAGTTTCACAGTCCCTTCTCCTGCAATCTGCAACGTCCTTCCATCAGCCAGGTGGATCTCACCTTCCTGGGGCTTGAAGGAGATAAAGAGATGCCTGTCCTTGGAAACATGGCGATTCGCACCTGAATCCACAATAAATCTGCCTTTGGCTGTTGGAGCAGTCCTTACAGCAAGCAAACCCTTGTTCTCCAGCGGTTTGGGCTTTTGCAGCTTGCCCCCCTGCTGCTCCTGGCCAGCAGACGTGCCTTTAGCCTTTGGTGAAGCTGTGCCAGCAAACATCGCTTTGTTTTTCCCTGGCGCCGCAGGCTTTCCACCCCCCTTCTGCTTCGGGCCACCTGCAGGCTTTTTCC
Source organism: Podarcis liolepis (assembly GCF_965112155.1). Lineage (NCBI taxonomy): Eukaryota > Metazoa > Chordata > Lepidosauria > Squamata > Lacertidae > Podarcis > Podarcis liolepis. The sequence continues at coordinate 36,717,203 of NC_139567.1, forward strand.
TCTGTTTATTTCCAGTCTTTGGACAAAACCTCTGAGTATGACCTTGGTTCCCACAGTTCCAGCACTTCACAGCTGCCAACGCTTTGGCCCCCCCTGGAGGCTGGAATGCTGTCCCACTTTGCTCCCCCTGAAGTGCACAAGCCGACTCAGCTGCATTCCTTCTATCATATTCATTTTGCAAAGTTGCCAAGACCTTTGTAGCAGTGAGGTCTTGCGCAGGGAGGGTCGCCAGCTGACTTGCCACGGCATGATAGCTTTCATCCAGGGAGTCCAGGATGAGAATAGCAAACAGTGACTCAGGCATATTGAAACCTCTCTGAGCCAACTCCTGTCTGAGATGCTGCAACTGCAAAACGTGGGCTCTAAGATCTTCCCCTGGCTCCAAACGCTTCCTGTGCAGCTTCCTGAAATAAAGCAACACAGACCCAGCCTCTCGTCGGAGATGACAGGCTATAAGCCCATCCCACATCTCACGGGCAGTTGCCTTGCCAGCCAAGGTGATTAACTCTTCAGGAGCTACTGAGAGCAAAATTATCCCCATGGCTTTTGAATCCTGTGCTTTCCACTCATCTGTCACAGGGGCTGGGGGGTTCTCAGAAACAGTATTCCACACTCCAAGCCTTCTCATCTGGCCCTCACAGTACCTTGCCCAGGTCTGATAGTTGTGGCCATTCAGCTTTAGTGGACACGGAGCAGTTTCTGAGGTCTGTAAGAGATCCATCTCAGCTTTTTACTTGAGCCGTGAGCCCTATGCCTTCAAAGACCCCTTATCTTGGCAGCTCATTAATCACGAAGCCTTTCTGGCTCGGCTCCCAGGCCAATTAATCTGCCGGAGATCAAAGAGGTAAAACAGAAAAGCCAAACGCCTCCCTCATTTCTTTCGCTTTTCCCACCTTCATACCTCTCAAACGCAGTCTGTTGCAGCTTTACTCTCCTGTAGGTGCCGTGAATCTGGGCCCGAAACCTTGTTGTTGGGAAACTGCCAGGGAGATAGTGTCCATCATGAGCCCCCAAGCCGGAGTTCTGGACGATCCATCGGCCTCCCGTAGACAGGCAGATCCAGCAGTTAGCGACACGAAGCCTCTGGAAATTCCTAGCCACATTCCAGGGCTGGGTGTACACTGTTTATCAGCAGAAACACAGCCAAAAGCTTGCACCGCAGAAGAGCATAATTTACAGACTTTATTAGCGTTTAACAGAACAAAAGAAAACGTGACCGTTCTGTGTCAGCATCTTCGGCCAACTGAAAACGAAAGGAAAAAAACAGCAGACATAAACATCCTGTGACTAGGACATGCGCAGACTCTGTGACTCCCCAAAGCCTGCTTCCTTTTAAGGTGGAACGGGAATATCCTAACAATATCAACCTTATTTGACCAACAGTAATAACAGTGATTAGTTAGCTGTTAAATAATCTATCAGTGCTAAGCTATCTTGAGGAGGGGTTGCCCATCTAGTATCATTCAAGAAAAAAATACTACCTCCAACATAAGCAGTAGGCATAAACTATTAATGCATTTCAATATGCACGTAACTACAGCTTTCACTAAGGCATGCAAGGCTGAAGAGTATCAGTATGGTCTAATTACTGCACAAAGTTCAATTTGTCTCCAGCAGATAAGCAATCACATTTGGGGGTAGCAATTTCTCTTTTCTCTTGGTAGTTTAATAGTCAGTGAGTAACGTAAGTAGTGCACTCCCAGGAATAACTACTATGTGCTAAATTCCGCAGTATATGCATACTGAACAGTCACAACAATTTTTCTATTATTTCAGCCAGAACCAAGCCTTTAATATGACAGGGAACCTAGTCCTTAAAAGAAAGAAAAAAGTGCACGTAAAACCTATTTCCTGGAAATGTAAAGTTAGGACCAGTGTGCAATTTAGATGTACCACTGAGACCCCAAATACAATGAGATTCTCAAAGTGTGTTTAGGATCTTGCTCTTAATCAGGTTTAAAAGCAGTAGCACAGATTATCACAAGTGTGTCTGCATGCACAGTGCATGTGTGTGTGTGTATGCAAGAGAGGCCTAGAAGAATAAACTAGGCCTAGGAGAAACGCTGTTAATAAAGCCTGATAAAACTACCAATCCCAACAACAATTCCATATGTTCTGTTCTGCTTGAAGCATTCAGATTTTATCTGTAGTTTTGCAAGCATTAATGTATTTGAGGAAAGTATTTACATACTGTCCCCATGCTGCCACACTTGGGAGACAGTTCAAAAGAGTTCCTATTGAGATATTTAATAGCTAATGCATTGCAACAGTACTGTAACAGCTTCAGTTGTGGATTTCTAATCCTGAGCACTGAACTGACAGCTTGCCACATGAACACAGCATACAGTGCAAAAAAATAAAAATCCAGCAAAGTATCATACTTAGGTGAGAGAGAGAAATGGAGAAAAGGCATTTCTCAACAAAGTCACAAAATGCATACAGAGTTGGTTACTGAACCATTTTAAAAGGCTTGGTCAACTGACAAACTAAACAGTGAATCTTTGACCAGTATTTTTAAACCATTAACTTTATTAGAACAAAAGATGTACTTTAATAATCAGCCAGCTTGATGCTTGCGCTGTTATAAAAACAAATATATGCAAACATAGCCAATGAAGTGTACCCCTGGCTATCTTAAAAAATGACACCAACTAGTGCACCTAGAATTATTCATCAATTTCCACACTCCACAGTGGATCAGTCAATCAAGTTTCAAAAAACAATCATGGGCAGAGTTGACACAAACTCCAGTACAGTATTATGTTTCTTTCATATTAAATAGAAGTGGTTTCTCAAAGTAAGTGAGATCTAGTCTCCCTCCACTGCTGTATCCAGGCTAAGTTCTTCTCACAGTTACACAGGAATCTTTCATATACATTCTAGAACTCCAAAAATGAAGAACATAAGAACCTGCCGGATCAGGTAAATGGTTCACCTGGTCAAGCATTCTGTTCTCACAGTGACCAAACAGATACAACAAAACTGGGGTGTAAGATGCCCAGCCCTCTAGGCCAGCTCCCCAAAACATACCCCTCCCCATAGAAGAATGAAGAGGTTCCTCTTTTACACAAAAATATGGGGTGAGGGCTTTTCTCTATAGCAGGAATAAAGAACATCCTTGGCCTTCTAGATGCTGCAGACTCCAAATCCCATCAATTCCAGTCTGCATAGCCAATGGAAAACATTGAAGTCATCCTGCAGAATCAGACCAAAGGTCCACAGACTCCTGCTCTCAACAGTAGCCAGAGAGATGCTTCCAGCATGTCCAAAAACAGGGCAGGAGAGCAGCAGCCCTCTGCAGTTTGACCCCACCAACTGGTATTCAGAGGTAACCTGTCTCTAGACCAGTGTTTCCCAACCTTTTTTGGGCAAAGGCACACTTGTTTGATGAAAAAAATCTCGAGGCACACCACCATTACAGCCCCGTGACGTCAGTGCCCCGTGACCGAGACCTCCCCGCCCCCGCCCGGCTCGGCCCTACCTGGGCGCCTCCAAGCCCGGCCGGCTCCGCGTCGCGCTCCACGCCGGGCAGCTGCAGCAGGGGCTGCGCGGGGGCGCGCGGCGGCCCGGCTGAGCGCGCCCCGGAGCTGCCGCGCCGTCGCTCACGAGTCCCTCCGAGAGCCCTCGGGACTGACTCCGGAGTCGCGAGGCGGCGCGTCGCCCAGGGAAGGGGCGGCTTCCCACAAGTCCTCCGGGAAGCAAACGCCCTCGCCCGCCTCCCTCCAGGCAACATCTCGCGGCACACCAGGCAACATCTCACGGCACACTAGTGTGCCGCGGAACACTGGTTGGGAAACACTGCTCTAGACATGGAGTTTCAATTTGGTTAATAGCTGCTGTGAATTGCCCTGAGATCTATGGGTATAGGACAGCATACAAATCTGAATCTGAATAAGAATAAGAAAGCCTTATCTTGTTCTATGACTTTGTCTAATCACCTTCTAAAACTATCTGGAAGATCAAAAATAGTCCCTCAGTCCTAGAAAGATGTATTTAAATATGCACATATTACATTAGTATCCTTGGGCAGCTGAAGCAGCTGACAAGTCACAGAAATTCTAGGATACATACCAGCAGCAAAGGAGTGATAGAGGGGAATGGGTATGTGGCGCTGGCAAGAGTCACTGCCAAGTACATACCATTTTTATGTGGTGAAACAATCAAATGTTAGGCCATAAATTCTGGGCTACAGAACTACGCATCCTTACAGACAATGAAGACAGGGAGTCTTCATTGCTAGCTACAAACATCATGTACCATTATTTTGGATAAGGATGGTAATTTAGAAGCAGAGCAGCACCATTTAATTAAAAAAAACAAAAACCATTTGGAAAACATTTGTAAGATGAAACATTAAAAAATTGGGTATGGGTATGCTAAAAGCATGTACACAAACACACAAATGATTACTGCATGGATAAGGTCTGTGTAACATGCAGTCACAAGAAGCCTACCAGTGCTGAAAATGACCCAGGCGTATGCCTGACTGTATGCACGCACAGTGTAAAAGTGTGGATGTGTGCATTTGCATCTTCTGGTGCAAAAAATCCCCTTCCCAAGGGTGCTTTGCAAGGCAGAAGAGTCCATTAAGGCTACATGCAGCTATGTGTACCCCTCCCTCACATGTGCTCCTGCTGCACATTTTACAAGCATGCCCCCAGACTCTGTAGTGCCAAGCCATGCATGGTGTTGGCTGACCTATGGTCCATGGACAAGGCATACAACCCACTATGGCAAGAGCTAGAAAGGAATGAGCAGAAAGACACATGGAGAGCAGTTCCAAACAAAGCCCCCTACTCTGACACAGAGCAGTAGCACTTGTGCTGTGCCTCTGTAAAACTGAAGTATTCACATGCAATGAACCGTGCTATGAACAGGTGAGCAGCCTTTGTCATATTAGAATTAACAGCCTGTGTCCAATAGGATAACAAGACTTTCCAGAATGACAAAATAATTTAGGGAGGGGGAATCTCAGGCTTGAATTTCAGTGCACCACCTCCTCCATCTGGCCTTCTGCAATCTCCTTATGGCTCTGATATATCAGCCTATCCAAAAGCCATGGGAAGCTTCAGCCAAGTTGAAGGTTCAAAAGGTAAGATGAAGCTGATGGACAGAAGGCCAACTTGTAAGCAAGGATATGTGTGTGCCCAGATATGAGAATGAAACCTCTTTTGTGGATAATAGATGCATTTGTATTCATGGGAGAGAGTGACAACTGGCCAATTAAAACCTTGAAAGAGTGAGTCCTAGTTAGAAGGTATTTATTCTATTTCTCATTTAATAAATTACATGTACATTTATACTACTAAATTTAAGGTGAAAACACGTATGTTGTAACAGATACAAAAGCAGCTTTAAAATGTACTTCCTGCTCTAAAGCCCAATGGAAAAATCAATAATGTTTCTATATTTGTGTGTTAGACAAAAAAAACCACCCAACAAACCACGCTCATAGCAACTTTCTGCTGATATGAGGGAAGGCCAGGTGACATAAAGGTTTTGAAGATTTGATGTCCAAAATACATTTCATACTGGGTAGCTTTTTTAAATCACAGCACAGACGAAGAAGAAGAAGAAGAAGAAGAAGAAGAAGAAGAAGAAGAAGAAGAAGAAGAAGAAGAAGATCCAGTAACTACAGCACAACAATAGTAATGTATCTGTGCAAGTGGTGACTTGATATTTTAATAATCCATAATAAAGGAAGTTAGTAATAATAATTTGACTTCTCTTTTAAAAGAGAAAGTCCCTTAGTCAGTTTTTCAGAGATCTGCCTTCCTGTTAACAGGAAGTTATAAGGTGACAGTTTTATTGGTAAGCAAATATTTTTTAAGGCTCACACAGTAGAGTGTCACGGTGATACAAATTTCTGTTCATTGTCATTTGAATTTTAAAGTGGTGCTTTAAACATTTGATGTCTGACAACAGGCTCTATGTAATTTGATTGCTGTTAATTCTTAACAATTTTATAATGTTTCAACCTGTGGTCTTAAAACAAGATTACTATCAGCCCCCCATGGGTGTAGCCAGGATTTATGTTAGGGGGGCAGGATTATTGGGGAGAGGCAGAACCGATCTCTCTGTGACATGGTTTGCCAATTTTTAAAGTATTTTTATTTATTTACTTGATTTAGAGAGGACAGCTGCCCCCACCTCCCTTGGCTACACCCATGCTATCACTAGCAATGTGGGAGAATGTGGGATGAAACAAGCTGTAAGATGCTCAATGGAAGAGAAGAGTATTTGCCATTTGCTTAAAGACAGAAAGAGATGCTTATTATTATTATTATTATTATTATTATTAATACCCCATCCTCCTGGCCGGGCTTCCCCAGCCACTCTGGGCGGCTTCCAACAAAATATTAAAAGACCGTAATGCATCAAACATTAAAAGCTTCCCTAAGCTAAGTGCATCTATTGTGGAAGAGAAATTCAGAAACCAGTTGCTGCTGTAGAGAAAAGCTCACATTCACCAACTTAACCCCAGACAGAGGTGGGACACAGTTCAGGGCCTCCCATCCCCAAAGATCTTAGTGGTCAGGCACTCTCAAAAGGCAGCAAGTGGTCACAGATGCACAGAAGTGGTCATCACACGAACATGGTAAGTGAAAGAAAGTGGAGTTAGAATCAACTTTGGAAGTCCAAATAAACAGAGATGCCCTTATAAGTAACAGGGTAGTTTTTTTTTAAAAAAAAAAGTTCTCTGGCTGAAGGAAAATGTTTGCCTTTTTATATAATACATATATGGATACCATCAAAAATCAGGTCACAAATACCCAAAAGAAAGCTGTGAAAGCATGAAGTCTCCTAGGAGCTAATTGAGAGAGAGTAAGTTTACTTACTGTTGTTCTCAGAAGAGAACATTTCAATTCCCTACCCAGCTTTGTTAGGATGTTGCATGACTCTAGCGACAAAGTGAGCAGCAGGCTGGGAACCCATCCATCACTTAGTTCAGACTCAACAAGGGTGCTCTTTGAAGCAACTACAGAAGCCTGCAAAAGGTTTTCACATATGAAGTATAGCTGTAGATGAGTGATAAAAGACTAAAATCATTTAACTTAAAATATTTTTAAAATATTTGAGATCAAGGTATTTGAGGTAAGAATTAAAGGAGCTTCTATAGTCACAGAAAGAATTCATGCAGGACCCCACATACAAAGCTCAAGGAAGGTGAGGAATCCAACAAACGGAAGCCCACAAATTACAGAATGCATGTATCAGACTTTCAATGTCCTTCTCAGAAGCTTTTCTACCAAACACATTCACTGTATAAAACTAGGTACAATTGACACATGAGTCTCTGGATCAACACCTAAGGCTTTGCAGGGGGTTTATTTGAGAAATGTGAATGTTTTCTGATATTCATGATCTTTAGATTTCTTCTAATATGTCAGAGTGACTACTATTTAAAGAATCATATAATTGCAGAGCTGGAAGGAACTCAAGGGTCATCTAGTCCACCCCCCTGCAATGCAGAAATCTCAACTAAAGCATCAGGTAGGCTACAGCTCCCTCCTTACATCATTTATCATGTCATCAGGTTGGACCCTCCTTTCCTTTTGGGTGATGGCAGGCAAAGTAGGTGTTCAGCAGTTTCATGTTCTCTCTGTTACCCAATAGCATTCCTCTTTTTTCTCCACACAAGGACCTACTTGCTTGTTCTTTCTCTTGCTTTGAACATAGCCGAATAAACCTTTTTGATTTTTATTATCTATTATTAAATGTGATTTATTACAATAGAGTGCTAAGTATTACACAATATAGTGATCACAGGCTTTTTCCAGAGTTCTTTTGCAGGTTAAGACAGGATAAGGAAGGGAAAGAACAGCTGTAAGACAAAATTTCAAAACTCTAACCAACACCATTTACATAGGAATGCAAATGAACCTAGCTGCTTATGGTAAGTAAAAATTGTGCCCAGCAGACCATGCAGCCTTCCTTCTAGAAAAGCAGGATCAAGGAAAGCATAAAAAGGAGGCTAGGAAAAGAGAATAGACTGCCTCAGAGCAGATCCTTGAGTACCTACAGGTTTGATGGAGTTGGTCAGTCACAAGCTGGCCAAGAGCAGCATTAGTTCCCAGTAAAATAATCATATCTAATAATCAGAAGCAGTGTTTGAAAGTCCAATTGTTCTAGGTGCATTTTGTGACAGGGAATTTCATTAGCACAAGCAGTTTCTGAGCTCTGGGCACAATATTGCGCCTAAGATTTCAGATTAAAACTGCAGAGTGGAAGGTAAGGAGGACCTTTTTCTGCTTCGCCACTTCCAACTACTCTCTGAAGATTGGAGAAGAGACCCTCTTAAGAATATTAGGGAGGTGGTCCAGGGAAGGACTAGACCAAGGGGAAAATGAACATAATATTTTAACTGCAGTTCATTCATTTTCAGCTTTGTATCCTTGTTATAAAGAAGTGTGCCTAGACATCCCGTTGTTACGCCCATAACCTAGGTTTAAGGTGCTATTTAGCTCCAAGCTTTCATATCTCAGTTTCTAACACTGACCAGAAGAGGGGAGAATCCTTTTCACTTTTGCAATTGCCACTTTGCTTTTGACATACACACACACACACATAGAAATGCAAGACAACTGCAGAAAATAGCACATATTCTTTCCTGGGCACGTTCAAAATTTACATGGTTTAGACTTAACAACAAGCTATGCTTTATTTTTATTTTATTTTTTGTAGGAACGAGTCTGCAAAGCCTCAGGCTCACATACACACATCTTCCGGCACATGTGAGACAGTCAAAAGGTTTCATTCTTTTTGTAAATTGTTTTGAGTTATTTTTTCTTACAATCAAGTGGTATATAAATTTTATAAAATAAAATAAACGAAAAACCAAGCACCATTCCCTGTTTCATCCAAGCTTAAAGAACACAAGGATCAGACACTGGCCCTGCTCTTTTGCTGTTATAGCTAAAGTGTAAACATAAGTATTACCATGTCAACTCTTAAGGGTGGCTACCACACTAAGACAGAACGAATACGAGAGCCATGTGCTTAGTCTAATATAGCAGCAGCAAGACAACTGCCACTGCTTCCCTGCAGCTGTAGGAATCAATTGCATGGAGCCTGCCCCTGTGCTCAGCATCCCAGCAGCAGCAACAAATTTACTACATCAGCCCTTGGCCTTGACAACTTTAAAATACACTTTAAAAAATCCAATACAAAATAAAATTAAAAACAAAACAAAAATTAAAAATAAAACAAAAATTAAAAATAAAACCCAATTTAAGCTATAACTGAATTGAGCACACTCTTAAAACTCTCAGGCATAACTTGCTACACTACACTGATTATTTTTGTGCAGAGTTTCCTTGCAGCTAAAGCACATAGTGCTGTTCTGTATGTTACGTATTGGTAAGCATCTTCTAAGAGAAAACAGGTAATTTCTTGGTCAGGGTAGGTTTCTGCACCAGACAAAGTATTTCTCAGAAATGTTTCCCTTGGGCCAGCATATAATGGACATTTCAATACATAGATTACATTCTCCACCTTTAAATTACAGGTTCAAATCCCTGGCGAAGCTGGTATCTGTCTGAATATGTAATCCAACATGACATAATCTGTAGGCAGAGAAAGCATCCCATTGTGGGATAGGGTGAACTATACAAAAAATGACGGTGGCCTCCCAAAGCTATCCAAACATACCACAAATTAAATGGCACAATCCTATGAGTCTGCCATATTTTACAATCCATCTACAGAAAAGCGTGGAAGGGTGAAACACGAGCCAGGGCAACACAGTCTCGGGACCACTGTTTCTAGCAAATGTTCAGATTACATGAACTGGAGGATGTAAACAAAGATGGCAGGATGATTAATATAGGGAGGCAATCTCAGTCTGAAGTTTGTTGGTCCCAGGCTGTGAAGAGGTTTTATAAGTTAAAAACAATACTTTGAATTGGGTCCAAAAGCACACTGTAGCCAGTTGCAGTTGACAAAACTGCAATTGTTGTTACCTGCTGTAGGACCTTAAGGTGCAGGGCAGATAATAAATAAAAATCAAAAGTCATTCGTCAGGAGATGGGCTGCAGCACTGTGCACAGCTGAAGCTGTCAAGTCATCTTCAAGGGCACCCCAACATTTCAATTCTCAAGCTTATATGTTAAAACAGGGTGGCAAAATCCCTGCTCTTCATGAGGGAACACAGGCTGCACAGCAGATGTAGCTGACAGAAAGCTGCTTTAGAGACCTCAGAAACCTGCTTATCAAAGAGCAAGACAGGGTCCATCCAGACTGACATGCCTTGTGCCTGCTAAGCAAAGATTAAGAGAGAAAGAGAGAGACCAATGAGATCTTTTGCTTAAAATAGACAGTTCAGCAGTGCCGACCAGGAGAGATATATAACGCCAAAGACTCTCTAATTTTATTTGAAGACTATTTAGTGGTCTCTTTCATGATAATCAGCAAAATTATAGCCATGAAATGTACGAACTGCTGCTGGAGGGTGGGCTTGCTTATGGAAACTTGTGTTAGCAGTTTATTTAACTCTCGCCTCATCTATTGGTTTCCAATGATGAAAGATGACCCCTAAATTCAAGTATGAAAGTTAGAGTCTGGGTTTGGTCAAGAGTTGGAGGGGGAGGCAGCCCAAAAGTACATATCCCCTGAAATTCAGTCATGTCCAGACAGTTACCGGGTACTTCAGTTTCATAACACCATTGTAAATCCTGGTTTGTTCTCAGACAGGTAAATTAGAAAGCCTGCATTCCCAAGAACAAAGGTAAACAGCTCCAGGACATCTCTGGAAAAAGGTTGTCCTTCTGTAGGGACTGGAGAATATTTGCAACTACACAGATAGATAGACAAACACACACACCCCTCTATGAGAATGTTCAGTGACATGCTGCTGGTCCAGCTAGTAAAAGGCACATTTGGAGGGGAACATATGGTTGCCCTGTTACCTGTTTCCTTTGTGTTCCCTTGCAATAAATTCCAGCCCTCAAGAGCCGGGAGTAAGATCACAGTGTGAGCAGCCCCCTGCTCTGCAAGTCTTTTGCACCCTGCTCCATTTAGCTAAAGCTGGGAGACAGGCTAATGTCCTAGCAGCTGGAATCAATGAGTGGCTGTTGCTCAGTGCAGCCCATGGTGCTCTGGGTCTCTTTTCTTCAGGTCCTAAAGGCTGGAACAATGAAAGGAGGGCTGGGCAAAAATATAGTGCAGCCCCCTCAATACCACTCAGTATACAATGTTGAGCTACTTCTCTAACTCAGGAGAGCCCATTTGAGACCATCCTTTTATAGAAGAGAACAAAAGAAAACATGGAGTGTTCTCAGCAGAACTGAAGCCCTGCAGTATGGTTGGTCAAGAGCAGTTGGGTGAGTCTTCCTGTGGAAGAGTCAATTGGCAACTGAACCTAACCTCAAAGAATACTGAATGCCTTCTTGTCTCCATGATACAACTGAAATTGTTGGCTTTTTTTTTTTTGCCTGATCCGGAATGACTTCAGTGAGAAACAAGAATGAGAAAAGAAAAGTGATTGGATTGATTCCCTGCTTTTCAAACACACAACACTGAGGAGAGAGCCACACTATATATTTAAAGCACATTCAATGCACATTTAAAGCATGTCTTCCCACAAAGAATCCTGAAAACTGTGGTGTGTCAAGGGTGCTGGGAATTGTAACTCTGCGAGGTGGGGGGGAACAGGACTGCTATTCCCAGGATTCTTTTGGGGAATGAGGCCCTGTGTGTTAAATGCATGTTGGATATGCTTTAACTGTATAATGTAGGTCTGCCCTGAAAATAATAAAACTGTTGATTAATGGTGCTACAACTGTGAATTTATGCATTCTCTCTCAGTTCTAATGAACATCAATTTATTTTCAGCAATAGAGATAACAGTCCTGGATATGATGCTTACTGGATATTATGTTGTACTAAAAAGGAAGTACAAATTCTTAGTAGTATGCTACTTAGTAAACCTTCCCTAACTTATATTTAAAGTTCACTTTCCAAAACATAGGCACTCTTTTTCCATCTTTACTAAAAGACAAATGATTATTCTAGAAGGGCATATCTGGCAAGCTGTAATACATTTACCAGGACTGTTGGGTTAACATATGGCCACATACTCAATCCAATTTAAAGTATGTTCACCTGGAGGGCAGATGAGGATTTTTTCTTATCAGATCAGTGATTGCTGTCACTCTGGCTCTCTGCATCATAGGTCACAGAAATACTTTAACAAGCCTTCCTAGAAACAGGCATTCATTGCTCCTTGGCTGAGATTTTAAGCATACCCCATCTACCACCTTTTATCAGACCTTCAACATATCTGGCCTGATTCAACATATGCCCCAGTCACTGATGGATGTCAACTCCCACTACACCATCCTTTTACTTACAATGTTTAAATATTGTCAAGACAGTGCTCAAGGGTGCACGTGTGCCTATAGAAACCTCCCTAGTGCCTTCTGGGTAACTCCTCCCCTCCAATGAAATTAGGCTTTAAAGCAGCATTATGTCATAGCCAATATAGTAAGTTACAGAGCATGGTGCCCATGACAGTTTATCCAGTTTGATGGATAAACTGGATGGACCTCAAAAAGTTGGCAACCCCTAACTTAAGTTGATCCAACAGGTGTCCCACTCTGGTTGCCTCTACCTTCAGAAGATTTCCTGCTTTATTTTATTGCTGATGGTTTTGATGCTAGTTTTACTGGTTTTGCTGTTATTTTATTGGCATAGTTGCACAAATGTTTATATTGTACAAAGTCTCAAAATATTTAGTAAAACAAATTATGATTAGCCCAGGGCTGCCAAGTGAACTTCATAGCTGAGCAGGGATTTGAGTTTGGGTCACCTTTGTTCTAAACCAACTTTGCATCACTGCAGGATGGGTTAGATTCATCAAATCCCAGATCAGGGGTTCTCAAACTTTATACACCCAAGGCTCACTTGGGATGGCTAAAAATATTGAGGCCCACCAGTCACAAAATAGTAGTGCAGTAGAAGGACCAACCAGTCACAGAATAGTGGCAGGTGGCAGTAAGGCTTGGCTAATCAGCTGGCAACTAGACATAACTTTCTAGTAATATCCAACACCATTTTGGAAATTGCCAAGTTCTTCACCACAAGCAATTTCCTTGTGTCAATGAGTTCTCTAAGTCATTTTTCTTCAAGCTAAGAACAGACATTGGCTCTGGAAATATTCCACCTCCCCAATTTAGGCAGAATTTCCTGATTCACAGGCTCTAAGTGAAGAAATGTTTTCATTTAATTCTTTCCCCTCCCTGCACCATGCATCAAAAAATGTTTTTACCTGTCTCCTGACATTTCTTTCACACTTATCTTGTAAATATTCCCAGCCACCCCAAGCTGCCAGCTTCTTTGATCTCTCCTTCGTGGTCCCTTTTCATTCACTTCTTTTTGGTAACAGCTTTCTTCTCTTATCCCAGTGTTTTCCAAACTCGGAAACACACCCCCAAACTTATCTGTTGCCAGACCACCTTTAGTCAGCATGCAAGGAGTTCCTGGTGTTGGCACTGCTGCAACAAAAAGGCTATGGGGTGACTAGAGGGTGGGGTGGGCAAGCAAGGAGGCCAGTGAGACTGAAAGTGGTCCAATGACTACATGAGGAACACTGTCCTATACCCAACAATGGTATCATCCAAGGGGCAGAATGTTGCTAGGAGTTAGTTGCTATTCTAATCAATTTCTCCACAGCGAAGCAAAATAGTTGTGCCTGACAGCAGGGAGGAAACATGACTGTCTTAACAAGGACTGTCCGTTATAACATCTTTTTCAAGCTTTCATTGATACTCTCTTTAGAGTTAACACTGCATGGGGGGGGGGGTGACCCTTGGAGTTGAATAAAACAGGGTCAGTGGGTTAACCCAGACTCCTACTACACTCAGAATTCAGGTTTATATTAACAACTGGTCTCCCAGGAGGCTCAAGTGACTACCATGCTGAAGAGAAAATGTCACGCCAGTGATTATACCCCGCAGTGCTGTGTCTCTCCTGTTCTCCCTCACCTTCTAATCCACTTCATTTAGTACTTTAAATTCCTGACCAATTAGTTAAAAAAACAAGTTTGTGACCACCTCATGACAATTATAAAACACAAAAAATAAAGAATGTTCTCAAAGAGTGGAGAGAGGGGAAACTTGATTGAGTGCCTGCCTCCTTGTGTTTTTATAGGCAACACCTGGTCATTTATACTGAGGAAACAGAGCACAGAAAACATTTTCAAACAAATTGGACTTGATAAACAACAAAAGCAATTAAACATTTACCTAGCCAAGATTGTTTTAAGATGCTAATTTGATATCAAATACTTTCTCTCACACCTGCCTGTTCCCCAGGCAAATCCTTAAATCAGAACCAGGCAATCAGTATAACCCAGGGTCAGAAATAACCTTCTATTTGATATTTTTCAGAATGGTAAGATAATTATTGTTCAAAGCAGAGTTCTTGTGCATAGAGAAAACAATAATCTGGACTACAGTCCCTACTGCTCTCTTTCCATCATGATAGATAAGATAGATAGATAGATTATATTAAAAACACTACTTTTAGGTCACCATATAGATACATTCTAGGTTAAATAATACTTCAATCTTGCTGAAACTACTGGAAAATGTACTCTGTGTTGGAGAAGTTAAGAGAACTTTGAGCACATTAAAACAACAATTATTTCAATTATTAATTCCCAAGATCCAGAGGTTGCAACAGAAGTAATATGAAACCAATCTAAGTTTGTGCCATAGATATCCCCCACAACCCTTTACCAAAAGAGATCGGGTGACTTTATTTTTCTTGATACTAAACCTGCTCCTTTCCCTTTTTAAACCAATACATTTACTAGCCCACAATACTTTTACTAGGGTAACATCATATACCGGTAGTAATGCTATTTATTTGGAAATAAAATTTTTCGCATTTACAGAAGCTTCTATGTCTGGAGAACATGCCACACAAAAGACAATAGATAAAGCTATCTCATTGAGCTATTGACCTTTTAAAAAAACCTATTACACCACCTAAAATTAATTTCTGGTTTTGCTAATCTAACAATTGTTATAGTTTTCTTTACTGCTGTTCTCTACGTGAAAGATTTTGTGCGTTTCACCTTAGGCTGGAGACAGATTCAGAGAACTGCTGGATTTTATATTGTGAAAAATGGGTAGTCAGCAATGATATGTTTCTTCTTTCCAGCATCCCCAGGCGTAACCTGAAGCCTGCATAACACCTAATCTATGGAGTCAGCTATCTCTTTCCACAATCCATCTTAAAACCAAGGCTAATGCAGGCTTTATGGCTTTTTGCAACAAGCCAGCTCCCCTCTCCCTCCCTCTTCCAAACCCCCTGCTTTTGTTAACACCTAGCCTGATGAAGAGTTCTGGAAAACTTGAAAGCTTGCTCCTTATTTTGTGACATTTTGGTTGGCCCAATAAAAGAATCACCCTGAGATGGAGTTTGGAATTTTACTTGCCACAGGTACTCAGTCAGAGGCCATTTACAAGGTTTGACTATGCAGATGGCTGGACAGAAGTTTTGGATCAGCCTAGAAACTGCACCCTCAAATCCTGTAGGAAACCGCAAAGCTTTCCTTCAAAGCTGCTTCCATTCCATCTTTCTATCCAAACAGATTTTTTATTATTCCCAAATCCTGCTGCTTCTTCATTCTTTCCTTCAACCTCACTTGTAATTACCACTATCATGCTCCTGTTGCCGCTTCTAAAGCCTGTTCCACATGATCAAGGCACAAAGCTCTATATGCTATCCAAATATACAAATGTGGGCATGTGGGACAGGGAGAGAGAAAAGGGTTACAATAAAATTGGGTGAAATACCGGTCGTAGGACCTGAAATCTTTGCTGTCATGCATCCTCACTAGTCAAACTAATACCCCATAACAGTCCAAATTTCTGATCACAGGTTTTCAAAATCAATCAATCAAGAGTCACAATAGTCTCAAACTATTTTCCTTAAGCAAATAAGAAATGCTTGATTAAACAGGATCAATAGTTGATCAGAAATATTGGTACAAAGAAGCCAAATTAACTTTCCTGGACAAAGAGTTCTACATTCTGGTTGCTATGACAGGAAAAGCCCTCCATACCAGTGTTCAAAATTCACCAGGCGCCAGGCACATTTTGCACCTGGTTACCGACCACTTGTGACCAAGGGAAGATGCCCAGGTGCCAGGATGCCACCTGACATCACCATCTGGAGCTGCATGGCTGGGATGCCTTGGGTCTTGATTGTTTTCACACACTAGCAACACCTCCTATAGAATTATATCCATTATATTTTATCTGCACGCTCAGAATGAATTTCAGGAACCAAAACATTGTATTGAAAAATATGACTTTTTGGCTGTCTGGCCCCCCAAATGGCAACTAGGCATTCTGTTTTGGTGGTGACTGTATCCCTGGTTTAAGGAGCCATTTGGCACCTAGCTTATATATCTGAGTTTCTAACACTGCCTTACATATCCCTGCCAACCATACTTCAGAAGGTGGTAGGACGTACAGTGGGGGGAGGGGCATAGACTAGTCTTACCATACATATCAGGGGCATATCAAGATTTTTGGATACAAGTCTCCTGAGTTCATGAAATTATATTCCTATCTTGTTATGGTGGACAGAAGGGGTTGAAAATGTTGCCTCAAAGGCAAGGAACAGCCATTTTAAATTTGTCTGAATAGATTTGAAGCAATCCCCTTCATTATGACAGAATTTACTTGCTCCAAGTAAGGAATGACTGTTTGCTCCATAAAAGCACTCTAGGCTGGTGTCACTGCCAAATAGATGCTCTTTTCTATGACTAAGTACAGTGCACAAGGTAGTCACAGCCAATTTGTACTCCCTGATTCCCGCATAGGCTTTTTTCTACAATACTAGGAATGCCATGCAGAAAATGCTTCTCAGTTGAATGACAGCAGACAACTTGCCTTGAACAACCTCTCCTGAATAATATACCTTTTACATTTTGAAGCTCTGGTAGGATATGAACATTAACACATGTGTAAAATGTATAGGCCAGTGATGGCCAAACTTGGCCCTCCAGCTGTTTTGGGACTACAGTTCCCATCATCCCTGACCACTGGTCCTGCTAGCTAGGGATGATGGGAGTTGTAAAGCTCTAAAATGTAACACTTACACCAATTACATCAATTAAATACAAACCACTGTTACACCCCCCCCATCAATATTTCAGTTCAACTACTTTTGCTATTGCAAAAATATTTTCAGATGTTTAACAGTTTGGCACTTTTAAATGTGAGTACAATCCAAAACATACTTAAATTCCATTTTTAAATCAACGGAAATAAGCATTCAGACACAGAGGCAAGTGTTTACTTCATATTGATCTTAAATGAGACTGGAGTCAGATTTTGTATCATGCTGAATCCAAGTACCTTAGTCACTTAAAAAAACCTTAATTTCCACTGCAGCTTTAGACCATACTCCAGCTGAAGGTTGTTCATCAAGAAACTGTCCTTACCCATTTCTTTCTATAGCCTGCCTATAGAGATAGGATGTATATATTAACAGACAAAGGCACAAACAAAAGAAAACCCATGTCTTACAATTATAATTAGACATCTGGGACCTGTAAGCTGCAATTTCCCCAGCTAAATATTTTTCTTTCTTGCCACTAAAGTGGCAAATCCAAGGATTTTGGATTGATCACTAGCAGTGTGGCCATACCAGCAACTACAGAGAGCCGCTTTTTTTCTTAAAAGAAAAGCTGTCTACTAAAAGGAAGCAGACCTAGTTAACACATTGCAGTACAGTTTAAAATAGTTAATACTAAAGTAGGGTTTTAGTCTGTTTAGTAAAAAAAATCATCTTCAACAACATGCACACATCTGACAAGCGCTCACATCTTCAAAACTTGAAATTAGTTTTAATACAACCTGTTCACACCATTTGATTCATGGACTTAGGATCTGCTGGGACTGACAGAGCTTAAAGATGTCTAATGCATGTGAATATATTGTTACAAAAGTTGGGTGCCTGCCCCTCTTTCTGCCGAGCAGTGGAAGGAGCCCATGGGGTCCCAGGCACCCATACAAGGTCTGTGTTCCTTTGAAGAATGGAAGACCTGGAGTAGACTGTTGGGACTTTAAGAAATATGGTTTATTCGCCTATTTACACTTTCAGTCTGCATGGAGGGAGTCCAGATCTTATGGCATAGTCATTTCAAGAGCCAGCAGCGCAGGCAGCCTTCAGCCTGTCTGTCCAAGATGAATCTCAGCCTTTCTTCCTCCTCTTTCCTTCCAGCAACCCTTGCCCCACCCCAGCAGTTACCTTGGCAACCGTCCAAATCCCCAGTCTCTGTTCACACCTGGGACAAGGGGGAAGGAGTGAGTTTGTTTGTTTATTGACTGACTGACTTTATATACCACCCTATACCCACAGGTCTCAGGGCAGTTCAAAGAATAAAATCAAAATATAAAACCACAAAATACACAATTAACATCATGTAGATGTTAAACAACATAGGGGATAGGATTGAGCCCTACGGTGTGATAGGAATTTCCCAACATTGAAGGTTCCACAGGGCTGAAAAGCATTCCCCAAGCAACACCCTCTGGGAACGACCATCCAAGTAAGACTGGAACCACCACAAAGTGGTGCCACCCACCTCTAGTTCAGACAGTTGCTCCAGAAGGAAGAAGAAGAAGAAGAAGAAGAAGAAGAAGAAGAAGAAGAAGAAGAAGAAGAAGAAGAAGAAGAAGGAGTAGTAGTAGTAGTAGTAGTAGTAGTAGTAGTTTGGATTTGATATCCCGCTTTATCACTACCCTAAGGAATCTCAAAGCAGCTAACAAACTCCTTTCCCTTCCTCCCCCACAACAAACACTCTGTGAGGTGCGTGAGGCTGAGAGACTTCAGAGGATACCATGTTCGATGGTACCGAAAGCCACTGAGAGGTCAAAAAGAATTAGCAGGGTCATGTTTCCCTTGCCTCTCTCTAGAGTCTGGACAGAAGTCATCATACAGGGCAACCAAAGCAGCTTCTGTGCCAAGACCGGGCCTACCCCCTCCCCATTGAAATGGATCCAGAAAATCAATTTCTTCCAAAGCTACTGGATCTGGTCTCTTGTATTGTTAATGTCCCACAATTGCTCTTTTGATAGTCACAGCAGAGCCAGGTTGTTTTGCATTAGCTTAGCCTAGGAATTCCTTTGCAGCTTTCATTCTCCCTTCATATCACAAGTAACAGAAATCCTAGCATTTATTAATTTCTAGGGTGTAGGGGGATCCCTCCCCCAATCTATAAAACCACTGAAAAAATCCCCTACCATGAGTCTGTGTTAACAGGAAACACAAAATAAATGGGTTAAGCAACTTGCACTGCACACTATACTTCAAAGGTAACCTTCATTCACATCTCTCTCAGCTGCCAACTGCAGCCATCTCCAGAGCTTCTTTTCAACTGAAGATAGCATTAAAAGGCCCTTTAGAATGCATTCTAATCAACTCTGCAAGCTTATGCACCATTACCAGTTATTCTTTTTTTAATAAAGAAAAAACCAGCGCTAAAAGCAAAAATGATTATTAACTCTAGGAAGGAAAGGAAATTAAAGTGATACTCTCACAGCCAACATCTTCTAAAAATGTTTCATTTGCTCTTGTTCTAGGAAGCTTCAAAGCAGAAAGACTTTTCTAAATCAAGATTTTATTTATTCTTTCAAAAGCTCTTTTCATTCTAAGCTTTCTAATTTGCTTTATGAATCACAACACACTGAGTACTATATCTTTTTAAAAGCAGAAACTCTTAAGAGAGCAAGTTACTGTGAATAGATACAGATACAATTTTTATGTATGTTATTTCACTGGACTTTTACTTTTTCCTTGAATATATTTTTTTGCTATGAAAGTCAAATAATGGACTTACCAATCATTAATGGCACACACCTAGAGAGACTCAGTAGGTAAATAAGGAATTGTTCAGAATGGGTGTACCAGCTCCTGCAGCAGCACATCAAAACATACTGCACAATTTGGATGTGGGCTCACTTTTGAGATTTGCCATCTGATATACAAGCAGTGTGCAGGTCCTCCAGTGCAAATTAAAGCAGTAAACGGAGAAGCAGCCACTCAAAATTTTAAGAGTGCTGCATGATGGCTGTTTGAATTGGTGCTATCCACAACCCACAGAGTTGAAACTATATTTCAAATTCCTACGGTCCAACACCTGACCTTTAGGGTGGTATCCCCCACCAGACTTTGGGGGAGCAGGGGAGAGAAGAACTTTCCAGGAAGTTTGCTAACTTCATATTTTAACAAAACTTTAGAGAGCCAGGAGACCACAAACCTAAGATTTTGTTTCCAGTTTATCCCATGTACAAAATAATAAGCGTTGGGCAATGCAGTATCTCAGAGATTAGTCAAAGGCTCCTGCCCATTGATTATGTCACAACTCAGCTGAAGGGCAAAGCCTAGTCTCAGGATGTTCAAATGCCTATTTCCAGTCATACCTTCACTAAAAGCAACTTTTTGCTTATTTTGGGCATTGGCCCTCCATGCAGAAGAGCCCAGGTTTACAAAAAAAGAGTTTAAGGAAGACTCTGGAAAAGAGAGTAGATGATACTGGGAGCCGTCATCCAAAATGAAGGTACCTTATTCCAAGTCAGACTGTTGATCTATTCAGGCCAGTATAATTCATTCTCATTGACAGAGGCTGCTCCATATTCTATTTACATCATTATGCCAGGGATTGAACCTAGAACCTTATGCCTCAGGGGACCCTCATAGGGAAGAAGTGACATAAAAAACGAGAAAAAAAGTGTAGTGTATCTGCCCAGACTTCATCTGAACTGGGGTGGCAGAAGGGAAACAGAAGCTCTTTCCAGGTTACCAAACAAAGTATGGTTGGATGCTTCTGGATCTCATTTCTAGGCAGGGCGGAGTATAGTTTGAAACTTGTAAGCAAAGTGGTTTGGAAAGTAGCATCACAGGTTAAAGCAACTTCAAAAGGGATATGAGATGCCCCACAATACAATACAGATGCAACATGATGTCACTTGCTTTAGACTACGCTTGATCTGCACAATATGTTCTGACCAAAGCATTTGTTTACTTGAATCCCTAAACGATAAGTAGTTTGGAGGTGAAACCATGACATTAATCTTGTTCCAAACATAGGCTGCCATCCTCATGCTATTTAATTGTTTGAAGTCCTGTTGAAATATATGCATTAACAGAGAAGTTTTAAAAATCCAATAATCCTTATTTGCAGACCTCAATACCTTTACCATTCCCTCCATCCAATAATTTGCAGATTGGCATTTTTTATGCCAGCTGCAAATTCAAGACAACTGACTTATTTAATCCAATACAGTAGCTTAAATGAACACTCCCCAACCATCCTCTTCCCCTCCACAGTAGTTGAAAACTCTAATTCTAACCCATATTTATCTTTGATTGAGACACCGAGGCAATTTGATTTAAAAACAAAACAAAAAACTGCATACACTGTCAGCTATTTCCTCCGCCATTCTAACCCCACTCCCCTGCAAAAACCAGAAACCTAGCAGGAGTTTTCCTAATGCTACCTGGATCTGGCAGCTTCAGTCAAAGGATGCTCTGGCATGAGAGCATGAGATATTGAAGTTATCTGAGATACCACATGATTTGTACTTGTACAAATTGGAGCTATCTGGGTGACCAGAGTCAGCAGTTACCTGGTGTGGTTGCTAGGATAAAGAAACATGAGCTCTAGACAAGCATATAGTAGCTAGGAGCCAGCTGTTCAGCAGATGCATTAATCTTCAGCAAACAGATTTCATTCCTTATTCATCTCTTTATTAGAGGCCTCAAAGAATATTTCCAAGGAAGCATACTGTGTTTAGGATGAGGCTTCTAAACACTGCACAGTACTAATAGGTACTGATAGCTAAGGTACAGTACAGCCTATGAATTACTTGCAAAAAATGAAATGCAAAGACAATGTTTGCAACGTGATGCTATCATTTTCCATCTTCATAAAAGGATAGTCTGGAAAGGAGACCACACAATTTCTCACTGTGCATCACAGTTAGGTAAGGAGCTATAGTACGTCCAATTTTTTTAAATCTTCAAGGTCTTCAAAAGGTACATTTGGCTGAAGAGTGGCCAATAAATTAAGTAGACCACAGTTGAAAGATGAGGATCAGGATATGTGATCACAAACTTGCACCTGCAGCTTCTCTTGAATATAGGTTCCTTCTGTACTCCTCTGGCCAACTCTAAGTATGTTTAGCTGTTATGCCTGTACTAGCATTAATCCTATTTAGGTACAGCAGGGGTCAAGGGGGAATTCAGGCATGAAGGGAACATGCAATAATATGTATATAATGCTTTCAAGTGTTTAGAATGCTTCAATCAAATCAGCATAAACATCCAACCTAGACCAAAATTACTGTTTAGTTTTATGCGAACAAGCTGCTCAGTTAGAAGCATCTGCTTCTGCGTTAGTTCAACAAGGTCAAATTGTAGTTCGTTTAGAATGTAAATGATGCTTCATTGAAGCAAATCAAGATCAAACCATGGTTTCTGATCCTGAATTGTTCCCGAAAGCCAGGGTTTAATTAAGCCAATGGTTCTCAAAGGGTGTGGGGCACAGGTGTGGCAGGAGGGGGTGGCAAGTGTGGCAGGAGAGAATGTGGTGAGAAGATTCAAGAACAAGCAAAGAAACATTTAAACATTTCAGTGTAGTAGAATATAGCATAGTATCAAAATAATTATCAAATTATTAATTTTGCTTATTCGCAGAATATGGAAAAATACATTTTCAAAATGAGAACAAGAGCATCAAGTGATACTGAGGACAATCCTAGTTGTGATCCAGAATTGCCATTCGAACAGAGTGCTGGAGAATAGCACTGGCTATTCTTCTACAGGGATTTTCAACTCTGACAATATGAAATATCAGAAAACAGAAAGGAGAAATCCAAGAGTTACCATGGCTAGAACAATTTCCAAGTTGGATTCATTAAATGGCTTCTTTTATACTGTCCACAAGATGAATTGTTCCAGTAAGCTCCCATTTTGCAACATATCAAATCCAATCGTTAAAAACTGCCAATTTAGTTGCAAAACAACAAATTTACTACATGTAATTCAATTTAAAAGTAGTGAATAAATTCTACTGCCTCACTAACAAAGCTGATCTTATTAACAATAACTTTTTTTAAAAAAATGTAATGAATTCTGAACAACAAAGCTCTAATCACAGAGTTTAAAATCTAATGTTACTTGGAACTGGACTTTGAGACTTGCTGACATAGGATTTTCAGGCACATTATTAAATTACAAAACCAGTTGCTTAACATTTTAGCATGACAGTCATCATCCAAAACAAGGGATTTAACCCAACTGCAATATCCAAGGGATTAAAGCATAGTACAGTGGACGCTCGGGTTGTGAACGTGATCCATGCGGGAGGCACGTTCACAATCTGCAGCATCTGCAACCCGCAGCGCCGCATCTGCGCACACTCAGGTTTTGATTTGGCGCTTCTGCGCATGCACGAGCACCGAAACCCGGAGGTAACCTGTTTCGGTACTTCCGGGTTTTGGTGCGTCCGTAACCTGAAAACACGCAACCTGAAGCGTCTGTAACCTGAGGTATGACTGTACAGTGGTACCTCAGGTTACAGACGCTTCAGGTTATGCATTTTTGGGTTGTGCCCCGCGCCAAACCCGGAAGTACCGGAACGGGTTACTTCTGGGTTTCGGCACTCGGCATGCATGGAAGCACTAAATCACGCTTTGCACATGTACGGAAGCGCTGAATTGCGATCCGCATGTGCGCAGATGCGGCACTGTGGGTTGCAAACGTGCCTCCTTCACAGATCACATTCGCAACCAGAGGTTCCACTGTACCACACAAGATGGCATAGTGAAGGCAAAACAGAAACGTGTTGCTATCCTCACCTGATAAAATAGCCTCCAGGAGACAGTTGGGGCTTCACTGAATTAAAAGTCAACAATTACATATCCAGGAATTTAATAGCCCAAACCTGAAGTTCAGGCCCTACTGCTTTCCTGGAAGCAGTGGTAGAGTTACAATTTGTATTAGAACTCCAAGCAACTCGCTGTTCAAATCCTTCAGAGATACCAAGTCTCCAGAATGGATTTGAGAGATGCCATGACCTACTGCTTGACATTTCAAGTGTATGTCGTAGTACTTTTAACAAGTGATAGCCCTTTTAGCTGCAACGCTAAAATAAAGGATATATGAGCATTTATGCCTTAAATATAATGGCAGATTCCAGCAGTTGATTTGAATAGTTGAAATAATGAGGACAGTTGATTATACAAATAAGACTTTCTGGTTTTTCATCATGTAAGGGCTATGTATTTGCCATACACATGGAGGAAGTTTGGAAGAACATCAGCTTTCATATAAATAAAAGAGCAAGTTTCTAGGTCTTATGGTTGGACAGATCAACTTGGAAGTATGACCAACGCCAGATAATAATAATAAAAAAACTAGAGCTGAGGCATGAGAAAATTTGAGCTCTCTCTCATTACCCTACAAAAATAAGGACACTGCAGAATTTCTGCAAATATGCTACACTATTTATAAAGTGTGGAAGTTACCATTCACCAACCAAAAATGCCCAGAATGCCCAGGGCGCTGTGGAGATTGGAGAATGGTAGCCAGCAGAATTGCCAACACAGCTTATGCCACTTGGGGTAGGGGGTAGAGAAGAAGCTGTGTTCTTGCCACTGCTAATAGGGAGCTCCACTCCTGAGAAATTTTTGAAGAAATTATCTCCTCCTAGCAGAGAGTAAACATCACCATGTTTGGAAGGGCAATCCCAACAGCCAATTCACCTAATTAAAGTTTTCCACTCACTGGTACACATTTGTAAGTGATTCCCATATTAAAATGTAACACATTAACATGATCTGCTTTCTCTACAAGTCACGCACTATGAATTTCTGGAGCCATTTGTAATTTAAATGGTAGTCCTTCGAAGTGTCTTTCATACAGGCAATTTGGAAAGCAGGCAATTTTCAAGTTCTTAAACTGGAACATCTGCTTCCAAGAGTCATTTCTGTCAGAAATAAATGTGGCATGTAGGCTGTCCTCATGGGGCCACTACCTCTCTTTATACTGGGGGGGGGGAGAGATGGTGGTACTGTACTTCAAAAAGCATAAAGTGTTAACATGCCAAATTTGGCAATGTGAGGTAACACATACCACTGGGCTAAGAATTGACTATGTTTTCACTATTAAGCAATCAGAGATGGTAAAGCACAAGTTACTGACTTAAGAATTGTGTTTAGTTGCTTCACCACTGAGAGTACCAATTACAATTTATTTTTTACACAGTATTGGGAAACAGCTCAAAAAACAAGTAAGGAGCAGGTACATATAACGCCAAGCAGAAGATTCATGCCATCTCCAGCACCTATGTTTACATTTGTGCAATAGTATTTAAACTAGATTTAAATACGTGGTATATCTCTTTCACACACCCTTTTAGTCCTATCAAAGGTTATACACAGACGAGCAGTCAGTAGTAGTTTTAACTCCTGTTGCACATGGGACAACATTCCCATGATCCAAAGGTATTTAATACTACCACTCGTAATAATAACATGGCTGTCAACGTTTCCCCTTTTTTAAGGGAAATTCCCTTATTCCGAATAGGATTCCTCACAAGAAAAGGGAAAAGTTGACAGCTATGGATAATAAACTTAAAGAATAGCACCATATGTACACCCATTCACCATCAGCACCTCGGTTTTCACTCCTTAACAAGATATGTCTGTAGCCAGTTTTCCAAGTTATCACCATCAGTATAACATACATTTCAGCATTATCACTGCGCATTTGGGGAGTTCCTGCCTCCATTCTTCTGAAATATATATATGACTTACACGTTATTCCCTGAGCAGTGACAATATTTGGCTGTTTAGATATTTGACCTTAGTTGCACAGTGGCTGCATTTCATTTGAAGATCCTCTAAAATCAGTAACCATGGAGACCAAGTTCAGACAAGTTCCACGTACAAATCTCCCCCCAGCCCTTTTGTCAGTCAAGAAAGATTCCCAGAGCATGTTATACAATGATTATAATGCATCACAAGATAGACAGGTGTCCCTTAGGGGGAAAATAAAATTCAGAAGGGACAAGGGGCTTTGGCAAGCAGCAAGGAAGGTGTCTAAGGGCCCTGGGGTGTCTACAGATGCCATTCTGTGGGCCTCAAACATATTAGCAATTCATGTGTGAATGTATGGTATTGACTCTGGTGCTTAGCTAGTCCTTCTCCCAAAAGGGGGCAAAATGAGCTGTAGGTAGACTCAGGGGCGCACCAATCATAAAAATTTCACCACAGACATAGTTTAGCCATTGTAATGATTAGATAAGGGACTTAAACCAGTTCGCTGTTATTTAGACCTCTAAAGTAAAACAAAGAATGAACCTGTCTTCCAAGGATGAGATGGCAAAGCGATGTTACTTTTATAGCGATTAGTATCCAGATTCTTAAAGTATAAAAGTGCAATTGCTCTGTCATCTCAATAGATGGTTTTGGGCCATGGACTTTTATACCACAATAAATCTTTCTGTTTCATGGTACCTTAAAGACTGCATTTACAAATAAGATTCCCAGAGAACAGTAGCAAAAAAAAACTAAGCAAGATATTCATTTGCTAGTGATTAATTAAGGGGCATCAGTACAACAAGCCCAAGGGGAAGAATTCCAAACAACTAGAAACCTTCAGACAAAGTACTGGCTTGTTAGTTCAAATCAATATAGGAAATTCAGCATCATCCACAGTTTTGTGAGGGTCTTTTGGTCCTTGCTGTTCCCTTAGGGTTGCCAGGGTCACAATGCTGCAGTATCAACAGAAGTCACTTCTGGCAGAATACTCCAGGCCCAGGGGATCTAAACTCTAGAAACCCTATGCCCCCTTGGTGCAGTTCTCCAAATGCCCCCTTGCCCATCTGCTTTCTTTCTGCATACAGCCTCTTTGGTCTCTAACTTCTTTCAACTTCATGCCTCCTCTACCCATTATTTTCTCAGCTTTTGGTTGCTAAAAGCAAAGGTCTACTTGGTCTCACTTTGTTTAACTCCTTGTCTCTTGATCAGCCTACTTAGCACACCCTCCTCCAGATTTTTAAAATGTTGCCCTGCTGCAAACCTCTCTATTTGACTCAGTTCTCTGTTCCCTCAGGCCCCTTCCTCCCACCAAATTATATTGTTTACTGAACTTTCTCCCACATTTCTCTCCCTTCATTTCCTACTATGTACTTAGCCCACTTACCTCTATCCTGTCCAGCTTTCTGATCTCCTGGAACTTCTTCCCAGTCCTCTGTGAGGGTTTTCATCTTAGGGAAACCCAACACAAAGTGGTTGCTGTTAGCAGACACACATATTTCTCCTGGGACACCTAAACTTGCTCTTGGCAAATTTCGATTTCATTCTCCTTTTTAAAAGCACAGTTTGCAAAATCCAGCCATTATAAGCCCAATACCACATTGGAAAGCAGTGGGTAGTCATCTCCATTACTCAGTTGCTTTTACAACCTTTTCCTTGTAATTTATTCTTGCTGCTTGCTAGAGCTTAAGTTATATATTTTTATGAATGTTAGCCACAGACATCTACTCTTTGTGTGAATTCACCCTGCTTGACATAAATAGCTTGTGTTTATAGTGCAAGTACCTCAGCTCAGGGGACCTACTTCACAAAATTGAATCTAATTGCCACTTCAGCACACAAGAAAGGCGCACAGCCTGTCCAAAGCAGCAAGCTACAACCTTTTTACAAGAGGAGACCTCAAAGAACTGAACAATCAGAACAGTAAATTCACATTCACGACACAAGGACAAGATGGGGTGCAATAGCAGATAACATTAAGCGGTGCAAGGCCCACCCAATGACTAGGGAAGTCTACAGCCATTAATATGCTATTTTAGGCACCATTCTTTACTGACAAGAGATAAAATTGTTATATGTATGGTAAACTCTAACATGCCCTGCCTTGATTACCGGTACTCTCTAGTCTCGCAGAGATATGCCCAGTTCAGCCATGAAGACCCAATAAGTTAGCTTGGGTAAGGCAGTCCCCTCAGTGTCCTTCCAAGAAGGCACTTGATGCTGCACTTGAATTAACACCACTCCGCACTACCTTGGGTATTACAAGCGGTGTCAACAACTCAGTAATGTGGAGAGGAATGTTTTCCAAAATGGAAAATTATCCATTCTTTTATTTCCCCACAGAAAAATTTCCATTTCTTAAGTCCATCAGTTAATGACGAGCAGGTGTCAACTGAAAATACAATTGCAGTTTCCACATTTGTAGCATTGTTTACTAAATACATATTCAAGTAAAATAAATATTCCAAATTAGATCACTCTCTAGTGTGAACTGTTCCTATGCAAATTAGCCTAATTCTAAAAAAATCTGGAAAAACTACATCACTTCAGAAACAAATTTACAGGGTTTCTAATAACTTTGCCTACACTTTCAGCACTCAGAGTCCAGTATAACTTGAGACCAAGCAAGTCAAATGCAGCACAAGAGCCATGTATGGTGGTCTACCAGAGGCTCAGTCAAAGTCTAGCTTTTGCTGCTAGGGACTATAAAAACAATAGGATTTGTCAAGTACCTGCCAGGTCACAGTACATAGCTTACAGACTAAATAAATGAGGAGCTACATTTAATCATGTTCCTCAAAGCAACTGAACACTTTTCCAGTAAATTTCAGAAGAAATGTTGACATCATAAGGCCAGCCTTAATCATAATTTGCAAACTGAATGTGTAGCCTAATAAGTACTTTTAAACAATCCAAAATAATGTGGCATTCATATCTCTGGATGAGACATTGTCTTCAGTAATAAATATTCAAGTGTGGATTATGCTTACACAATGGTGTATTTATGGAAAATGAGCTTAACAATGGAATTACTGAGTACAAGAACTAGATGATACATACACACACCACTAGCTTAAAGTGACTTACTCATGTCACAGCCTGATATTTACTATATTTGTTCTTCCATGTACTATGGAGTTTTAAATTAGAATCCAGAGTTCTTCCAATTGATTTTCTTGCCTTATGTGTACCCAGACTAATCCTTTAAGCAAACTCTTCCTCACAATTTCAGCCTCAGGTAGGAGAGACGGGGGAAAGTAAAATCTACCAGGGTGCTGCAAAACTGCACCCCCCCAAAACACAATGTTCACTGTCAGAATCATAGAATTGTAGAGTTGGAAGGCACCCTGAGAGTCACCAAGTCCAACCCCCTGGGTGGGCTCGAACCAACAACCTTCTGGTTAACAGTCAGAAACACTGACCCATTATGCTACAGGAGGGCTCAGTTTATCATTTCTAATTCTAAAGGTGCCCATTAGTTTAATTTGAACATTTCATTTTATAAGGTCATTGTGCAATAAAATGCCACAAAATAAAGTGACTAAGGGTTGCAATCGCGACCTCACTAACCTGGAAGTAAGCCCCATTGAATTTAACAGAACCTACTTCTTAAAAGACATGAGTAGGACTGCGTTGTGAATTATTGTTGGCAAAACATTCATTTAAGGTAGCCCGGACCAAGAATGAAACATTTAAGAAAGGGTTTAATATTATTAAACAGGAGTAATCCACATTAAGAAAAAATCAGTGCAAATGTCTTGGGTCCCCATGTCCCCCACCCCCAGCAAGATAAGTTACTGTCACAGACTTCCTTTCTTGTTCCAAGCCAGAGAGCCAGGCAAAAATGGCATCGAATAGAAGCATGGCCTGGAGAAGGGGAACGGCCTAGGAAGGGTCCCAAGGGCCACATTTGGTTCCCAGGCCTAAAGTTTCCTGCCCCTGTTCAAAGTAAAGCTAGGGGATCACTGATTTTATTTGAAAACAAAAACAGAAGAGATGCTGAGTACAGTGGTACCTCGCAAGACGAAAAACGCGCAAGACGAAAGAGTTTTCCGTTTTTAGAGTTGTTCCGCAAGACGAATTTCCCTATGGGCTTGCTTCGCAAGACGAAACGTCTTGCGAGTTCTTGCAAGTTTGTTTCCTTTTTCTTAAAGCCGCTAAGCCGTTAATAGCCGCTAAGCCGCTAAGCCGCTAATAGCCGTGCTTCAGAAGACGAAAAAACCGCAAGACGTAGAGACTCGCGGAACGGATTAATTTTGTCTTGCAAGGCACCACTGTAACTACTACAGATGTGTAGTAAATACAGAGACCCTCTAATAAGACTCCATGTTGATACTCAGTGGAAGCCTCTGTAAGTTATCGTTGTCTTTTTAGATTCAGGACTAGGTCATGATACTGGAACTGAACATGGTTCAACCTTGGGCAGGGGAAAGGACATTTAAAGAAACTGTAACTGTCCAAATTCTTTTTATATTCCTCACACCCAAACTTGAGAGCTAGGACACTCTGAGCGGGCTGCTTAGTGCATTTGTGATACAGCTATAAAGCAAGATCATCCCAGGGTTCGAAATTAGCAGAGCGCCAGGCGTATTTTGCGCCTAAAGTTTCTCCATTTGCAGGCACCTCAAAAAGTCTGGGTGCCATTTTTTGCACATGACTGACGCTCAAGGATTACTGAAATGTATGTGATTTGAAGCTTCAAAATATATGTTAGGATAGACAATATGTTAAGGAGTTTAACAATAAAAAATATAGTGTTGCCGACCCCCCTCCCCAGTGGCGACTAGACATTCTGTTTTGGTGCCCACAACCCAGGTCCCAGAAGTCATTTGGCTCCTAGCTTTTCTACCCCAGTTTCTAACCCTGGATCACCCCAATCCCAACACATAAAAACCAACATTGTGGGAGTTGTCCACAGTCATGCAGCACCTGCTGCCCACAGCACTCTGCTTGAAACTATATTAGTCACTGGGTCATGAAAAAAGGGATCAGCAAGTGCTAGTTGCTAATTCAGAGAGCTGTGTAGCAAATTTAGTGCTAGTGGCAATGGGAGCTACTTTGAGGTATGGTGCAGTGCAGTGCATGCAGGCCCACTGTCTTCTTTCCCTCCTCAAAGAAACCACCTAAAGTCACTTGTTGACCTGGGACTCTATAAAAGTTTACCTATAGCCATACAGTTTATCCAAACGTTTTCACAAGGAGGGAATGGGGCACATTAAAATACTTCAATCAGTAAACGTGTTGTGGGGAGGGGGACAGAATGCACAAGAATGAACTCAAAAGGGAGGGGGAAATCACATTTGAAATATAAATACCTCATGAAAAACTAATTTTGGTTCCCAATATAGTTACAAGCTGTTCAGCTATAACATTTGCAGAAGAACTGAAACAAATATTGGATTCTGTCGCACTTCTGTGTGTACTGCCAACATACAATTACCCAGACACAAACAATATCAAGACCTGAAAACGATGTACTAGAACAAAACAATCAGGTTAGTCATAAGACTGACCTGGACAATTTTTTCCGAACACTGACTCATCAAAAGAGATTTGTCTACAAGCCCTGGAAAGAATTTTTGGGGGTGGGAGAAATGAAGAAACAAATGAGGCCTTCCAAGTTTCTTCATACTTAAAGTTTGCAACTAGAATAACATGCTTGCAGTTTAACAGATCAACACTTCATTGTATGACTTGACAGTAGGCAGCAAGGGCTTGTAACACAAAGTAACTTAAATTAATATACTAGTCTTTGTTCATAAAAACTCAAATATTTCAGCATTCATCTTCTGAATGTTTAGGCCAGTTTGCTATTAATCAGGGCAGCAGAAGTACAGTGTGTTGTATTCAGTGTAAACCCTACTCAGAGCAGACCCACTGAAATTAATAGGTATGGCTGAGTTCATTAATTTCTTTAAGTCTACTCTGAGTACGATGAAACTAAGCATCTGCTATGAGAGACTCTAGAAATCATGCTGCTCCTTATTCAGCCTTTTGCATGAATGTTGTTTGAAACTGGTTCGTGACTCAAACAACTGATGCCATTGTCTAAGAAGCTGCAGTGTCCCCAACCCAGAAATGATTCTTTCTAGGATTAAGGCATGCAATGAATACCTTTCCAGTTTGCATTCGTATACTTAAAGGCATTATATACCTGATTTATTCAGCAAGGCTGGTGGGGGACATTGAATTTCTGTACCTGAAACAGGCTTCCAATGTTCATTATGTAAAAACTTGCAAACAGGCAAACACAGCTTTTCAATTAGGTCACATTTATGTTAAATGGGATTCTGATCTATCCTTGTAGGATGATGATGGAAGTCACAGCCCCCAAGGAATTTAAACAAGGCATTCCTTGAATACCAGGACAGCCTCATAAGAATGTGGCATGAATAATTCTTAAATAGCACAGCCATCAGAATTAGGTTCAATATATACACTGCTTTATCATGTGCTCATTGAGGCGCTGCACCATTTGCCTCAGGCACTCCCATGGTTTCCCTCCAAGCAACAGAGGATCAAGCTGACAGACTCAGTTAGTCAGGAAATCCCTGTTCATCTGCACTAGATGTGCCAGACAAAAGTACTTGCTACACCATCATACAGACAGACAGAAATTC
Organism: Podarcis liolepis; assembly: GCF_965112155.1. Taxonomy (NCBI): domain Eukaryota; kingdom Metazoa; phylum Chordata; class Lepidosauria; order Squamata; family Lacertidae; genus Podarcis; species Podarcis liolepis. The sequence continues at coordinate 36,749,667 of NC_139567.1, forward strand.
AACACAGCGATTTAGTTTTAAAGTAGTACTCCATGGGTTTGTCTGCAGGCATTTAAATAGTTGCTACTTGTGCTAACCTCAAATTTAGTAGCATCTATACTAAACACAGGAATTCATGAAGACATCCCAGCAAGATCTGTCTTCAACTTTGAAGTATCGAAGTACTTGGTAGAGCTGTCAGATGAAATATTGCTTCAGAAAATCTGCACTGCTTTTTAATGCAAAACTGTATCAAATAGCTATGGATTTTTTTCTTATAAGCTTTCTTACCTGCCCTTCACCAGAGGCAGGTTACAACAATATAATGTACAACTATAAAAACAAATAAAAGCATTCCAAGTATAAAACAAGGAAAACCATTCCAAATGGATCAGAACAGTATAAATTCAACAAATAACTGAACCCCACAAAACAAAACACCTTACCTGTCAAAACCAGAAAAAGATGTGCATCTTCAGCATATAGTAAAATTGTACTGTACAATGAGGATGCTAGACACACCTGTGTGTGGAAGAAATTCCACAAGCAAAGTCTGCCACAGGGAAAGCCCTCTCCCAGGACACCAACCCCAGAACTTCTGGAGGGTGGAGGAACTATCAGCAGAAACCCCTCTGAAGATCTCAACTTCAGAGAAGGTGGATATGGATGCAGACAGTCTTTCAGACAAGCTTTAAACACCAGTATAAGCACCTTTAACTGGGCTCAGATATAAATTGGGATCCATTGCAGCTGTTTTATAACACAAGGTTTGACTTGATATTCTGATTTCTTGCCCAATTTGCTTACAAAAATGTACACCCAAATATCTTCTCCTTGCTCACTTTTGCTTCCCCTTTTATCTTCTTCCAGGTCATTCGTTATCTTTCTACTTATCTGACTGAAAACAGAAGGCTGGATTTTCCATACCACGGAAACGCAAGACTGTAACAGGAGCATAATTTATTTATTAGAAGTCCCATTACATTCTGATAGCTATATCATTCCTTTGGGTGCTATAAAACTTTTTTTTTTCAAATTTTCTGCTTTGCTCTAATTTAAAATTTCTTCATTCTGACAACATTCCTGTATTATCTGTAATGATAAAAAGAGAAAAATCTTAAACTATTGGTATAGAACACAAACACCCAGGCTTCTACCCATTATTTAAATTTTACAGTTAACAACTGGAAGAATGGAGAAAGAATTGTGCAGGGGGGGAGAGAATACAAAATTGTCTCAGATGCCAATAGCACAGAATTGATCTTTTCCCAACACAGAATTCACACAACACTATCAAATCATTGTTTTCCACAGCAAGAAGAAACTATAAATTAAGAGCTTGTTCACTGCTCTGTTTCAAAACTGCTTTGAATAAAACTGTCACCAATGAGCAAACCAGTAACTGTGCTCTACCTTTAGTGACAGTTTTGTCATCTGAAACAAAATAGTAGCACAAGCTGAACCTAAACAAAAACCAGTCTGAGAGCCTGCTTGCAAATCAAGAATTATTAATGTAGCCTTTTTGGATTTGACTTCTTTGCTTTTTAAATAGTTACTGTAGTCTTCATGAGAAGCTTTGAAACTGATCATTTTGTTGCTCAGTTCCCAGTTGTAGTAGCCAGCCTTATCCTCACTAAGAAATCAAAGGGACATGTTTATAGTTAAGTTCTTCCCCAACACCGCACCTCCTTGCTGCCTACACTCTTGCTGCCACAAAACCCTATCTTCCCCAAGTCTATTTCTTCCTAGTACCGCATGCTAAGTGTAAAACTACTTTGTATAAAATAGATCAATTTTATGGGGGTGATTGGGAATTGCATGCCTGGCAGACCTACTGTTAAAGCTTTAAACAAGGCAGCCCTCTAATCATTGAACTATAGAGCTTCTGTACTTTAATAAGCTAGCACTGGGATTTTATAGCTAGAATTAATATTACTACAATGGAACAAACTGCATAATTCTAGTTCCCAGCAAGTGGGGCAAACTTTGTAACTCTCAGACATTCCAGTTCAATGAGATTTTCTGTATCTTTCTGCAAGGCCTCTGACAGCTGAGAGAAAAGAAGGCAAGATCAACAAGCTGCTGCTTCACTCAAAGCCTACTGGGTTCAAGAGACAGAAAACCGTGGCTTAAGCTATGGACAGCAGTTCTCAAACTCCCAGCCTACATAACCCTGGCCTGAATGTTTCTAGGAGCCTCGGAGACCCCCTTAATACGAGTGTCCCTTTTTGTTTTGTTTTTTACATTCTACAAATAAAAACACGTACATAACTCATGTTATCAACTTTCTTCCCTGCAGTGTAGGCACTGTCATCAAAGCCACCACCATATTATGAAAATCAAAGGCTCTAGGGCAGAAGCTTGTTATGCTGTTAAATAATCTGGCTGTGGTCAAAATCAAGAGCAGGGTCAAGTGTAGCTAATCTTAGCTGTTCAACAACCTTGCTCTGGACCACATAAATGAGTTGTGAACAACTAAGGTTTACTCAGAGTAAAACAAATGGACCCAAATTAGTCACTGCCATTATTCGTAATGGGTCTACGCCAAGTATGACTAATACTTGATACAGCTCTCTGTGCACCCACAAAGAACAATAGCCATTTTCACTCCACAGGAGTGCACCCTAGAAGGAACCAACATAATCTCTCAGCATGTGCATGCTGTCCATTAGGAAGCACTGCTTCAACAGTAGTAGCAAAAGAAAGACCAAGCCCTCCCAGGAAAGACTCCCCTGAACTAAACTGAGGGCAGAGAATATTCAGGTCTGAGAATCAATGCTGCTTCTGGTACAGTACAGTTCTTCCCAAAGACAGCTAGCTGACCTGATGACACTTAGAAGGAATACCATGCTGGGAATGTTCTCACCCACTGTTCAGTTGCCTATCCCCATCACCCTGAGGGAATCTTCTACCCATAGAAAGGATGAGTTCTCAAAAGTTCCATAAGTATTTGGTTGCAGTAAATGTAGAAAAAAGATATGCTAAGAAAAGGGGGAAAAAACTCTGGGATAGCTACTTTTTCCTTTGCTGCAACTGGCTCTTCTGTAAAACTAAAGCAATTATAATCTGAAAGTGGAGACAATGTATGTATTTCTGTAAACCAAGAAAACCTTTAATTAAAAACAATTTAAAAATCTAAATCAAGCTAGGATATTATTATTATTTGTAATCCAAGTCCATGTAATAATAATATTTAAAAAGGTGTGTAATGCTGAGCAACTTTTCTGCAAGCACCCAAAGCTGCTTAAATTAATTCAAAAAATATGTTCAGCAGATTCTTGCAAGGCAAGGGGAGCTACTCTTCACCAATCCACCTCTCAAAGACTATTTACATATTGACTAACACCCATGAAATCTGATGATCTGCCCTTACTCAAGCATATTTCTGCAAACAATATTAGGGAGGAGAACGTAGCTAAGTAGTAGAGCACACACACTTTGCATGCGAAAGATCTCAAATTCGATACCTAGCATGTCAAGTTAAAAGGATCAGGTAGCAAGTAACAGAAAAGACCTGCCTGTGATCCTGGAAAGTCACTACTAGTCAGAGAAGACAAAATTCAGCTAGATGGACATAGCCTGGCCTAATATAAGGCAGTTGGCTAGGTCCTTAAATTAAACCAAACTTCAGCTAGTTTTTAAATTCCTGATCTACCATGGAATCTTCCCATACTGCAATATGACCACCATGCTTTCATTTTGCAGCCTAATCAATTAGAAGTTTACCCAGAATCCTGAACTGACGTGTCTTGGCTAGAAATGTCATTATTCAGCATTTTTAAACCATACGGACTTTTAAAGTGCCAGATCAGAGGGCAATTCTCTACAGGGAGCTCTGTACTGAAAGGAACTTTATGTGCTACAGAGCTTCTACTACATGGTTTGACTAAGGATATGTTACTATTACTCTCCACAGAATACTGGGCGCTATCCAACTAACTTTATACTTGGAGAAAAGCATTGAAACTAATGAGTATAAATTAGGCGTGTCCAATAATTTCAGTGGGTCCACACTGAGTAGGACTAACTTTGAGTACGGCCCATTGTATCATGCACAATGCTTCAAACCTGTTTTCTGTTCCCAACAGAGAACAACTCACCTCCTGAAACAACAAGACTCCCTAAAATAAACACTGGTTCTTCATCAGCCCACCAGTGAAATAACTAAAGCAAATCTGTGGGAGAGTTTCACAAGAACCATTAGCATTTCCCCCTACCAATCTCTGGAGGGCTCCTCTTTTAAATGGGAATACTTTGGAGAATATGTTTTTCAAAAGCTCTCCACAGTCTAGCTATCAACACTAGACTGCTTTGGTTAAGAATCAGGATTTACAGTAACATGACATTCAGGGAAAGCTACCAATACCACTTTTAAAAGACACAAGCGTGAACTCTCTGCCTCACTTTTTTCAGCAAGCAACTGAGATTGAGGATTCTGAGCCAATTAAACAATGGACTCAATTCTGTCAATTCAGTGGAGACCTTAGTTAGAGCACTGTTAAATTCTTGCTGTTACATTATTTAAGTTCCCCACTTTTCACCAAGCTTTTATAAATTCAGTGGCTAGTAAATGAACCCAACACATGCTTACTTGTTGTCAGTTTATTCTGAACCACACAAAATGTGAGAGACTAGTTTATAATGCTGTTAAATCCACTGGGATTCTCTTACTGCCTAAGCAACTGAATTACCATTGCCTCAAAATCCACATGTAGCCAAAAGGGAGGCGATATCTGTCAATGATAGCCAACTTATCCTGCAAAGCCAAGCAAAAAGAGCAAGAGAACACAATGGGGCACATGAACAATCAACAGTAACAGCAGACTATGTATGAAAGTCTGCCAAGACATCATGCTTTAACAGCTTATGGCTGATGAACTATATCAGTGAACTGGAAAAACAGAAGTCAGCCTGCATCAAAGAGGCTATGAACACCAGCCATTTCAACTACAACCTAAAAGGCTACAATGGGGATTCCAGCACTCAGACCACATTCTAAATAATTGGGTTCAACATTATCCTAAAATCGCTCAATGGGGAAGAACATTCCCTCAAGCTTTTCATTTAATTTTCCACATTCCCACTTCCCCCAATTGGTAGCAAAATGGAAGAAGCAGAGAAAAAAGACAATTTGCATCATATTGTGCATTCCCAAACTCCTTAATAAGACAGTAAGCATTCAGCATGGACCAAGTATCTACATAAATTGGCACCCCTTCATTTGGTTTAGAATTACCACAATTCTACACTACAAAATAACATTCTGCAACAGACAGATTCACCAGTTATATCCTTTTAAACATCATACTACATGGGTGGGCTACACTGGATCAGAAATTTCCAGCATCAAAAATGGTTTGCTTACATGAAGAAGCCAACTTTACACTACTCTCAAACACACATTTGCAGCTGAACTTTCAGTGTTCAGCTCTAATTTAAATGACAGACCTCAACAGAGTTCAGAATTATCACTTACACAGCATTACAGTTACAAGCTTCTAGCCACATACACTACAAAATTTAGCATGTGTTGTGCCTCTGAAAAGATGTGAAGTAAGATAACGAGGGCCTTTTATAACTTATTTGAAAAACTGGTGGTGTTAACTTTGCATTTAAGAAAACTCACTGCGTTTTTTAAAAAGCAACCAAAACATCTTTTATGGGCTTCCACTCCTCCATCAATTACTTTACCTTAACCAAGTGCTGACTGAAAGTGTAACTAAGGCTGCAACCTAAATAGATATAAAGTCCCATTCAACTCAGTACTTCTTTCTTAGAATTGTGCTATGAATGAGCTGCTGTAATTTTTATATCATTCTCTCTTATAAGAAAAGCTACTCAATTTGAAATTTTTTTATTTCTGTTGCTGTCAACTTGAACACACTCCTTGCCAATTATTCTAGATTTTGATCCTGCCCAAAGCATCTACACTAAAAATAATGCAATCATATTTTTCAATAAATAGCATATAACTAGAACTGCAAAAATACAATTCACAGGTAGTAAGTCTTACTAAATTCAATGAGAGCTACTTCCAACTACACATCCCTAGGATTCACTGTTAAGATTCTCATTCACAGCATTTATCAAATAGTCTGCAGTAAAGTATAATCCAAGAAGAGGATAGACAGCTATAAATCTTAATTTTTAATTCCAGAAGTGGCATAAGAAACACAGAATATACACTTGACAGAAATCAAATCATTAACTTGGAAGCATTCACTAATTACAAAAAGATTCATCTTAGGCCCTTAGCCGTTCCCTGCTTAAGTAACACTTCTATGCTGAAACCTGTTTAAGCAATACATTTGTATGATACTATCAGTTACCAGTCTAAATCCAACTGTGCCTTAGCTGTCAAAACCACTCTACTCCACAGCACTCTATTACAGCACATATTAATCCAGTGAATCATAGCATTAATACATGCAATGATTTTAGTTCAGCTAAGTGAAAACTACAGCATGACAGCTGAGGCAAGCAAAGCATTCCTTAAAGTACAAAAGAGGATTTTTTGCTGATTCAAGAATTGTTATCCTGGTGGTAAGAATACAATACAAACAGGGGGTAGATTTTTATTGGATCAATTTCCTGCGCAACTGAAAACCTCTCCCCTTATACATTTTGTGCCTCTTACATTCAATGGGCCACATGACTGTTTAGCTCAATGCAAGAAAAGTTACAAATACAATCCAAATCCATTTTATAAATGTCTACATAGATTTTTGGTTAACATTCTGCTTCGATACCAAGACAGGGATAATTTCCCTCTTTTAAAGCCATTCTTAAACAAGGCCAAGCAGAGAGTCATTAAAACATTTTGTTTCCTACACAAGGCTCCTAGGGTTTTGTAGCTATGACGGCCCATGCCAAAGCAAAGCAAGATGGGGGGGGGGAATCTGAATGAAGTGCAAAGTCCTAAGATAACTTTTAAGAAATACATTGTGTGATACTGCAGGGGAAATGCAGACTCTAATCACCTGCCAAAACCAAGAGTCCAAAAGAAATTGCTTCCAACTCCAGTCACTGGATTCAGAAACCAACTTTTCTCCATTTGCATTTAAGACACACATGAATGAAATTCTATTACTATAAAAAATGGCTTTCTGATGCAACCCAAGCTACTGACCTCTAAAACACATAATAAATGCTTCGGCAGTAGCAGCAGAATGTTTTGGAAAATCTAAGCAGGTTGTATTTGTCTCAAGGCAATGATGTCGGACATAATCCAAGCCAATTTAGGTTGCCATTTTACACTCACTCACCTGGGGCTGCAAATAAGTCCCAATGAATGCAATCGGACTGACTTGCATAGGATTGCACTGTTGAGCTGCAGCTATAGAAGAATCAAGAGCAAACCACCTACCGCACAGGAGTAGGTAAGGACCTGCAAGTACCAATAATGCCAGCTTCCACTTTTTAAAATAAAGTTTTTTTGCCCTCCAATAGGGGAGAAGGCGAGGGGAATAAAGTTTGGAAATGTAGACAAGGCTCTAAATGGTAAAAATCCAAGAAATCCAAATGAATTAAAGTTATGAAATACAGATGTGCAAATTCACCTTACTATTTCTCCAGGAACTGATACATTTTTTTCAATGTACGCAAGTGACAACCTGATGACAATCATTACAGCAAAAAGGTAGCAACATTTTGTTTTGATACCTGCCACAATAACAGAAACACTTCATTCGTGTTAACTATGTGCCACTAAACACACATACAAGTTGAAGCTCCCCCAGCTCATACATTTCTAAAGCACTTTCTAATCTCCCTTTTTTCTGGTGGGAGTGGACACCATCTGCTACAGACTTGAACAGGCACCTGTTGAAAAGTAGCGTGTTAGCATTCAAGTTCAAATGGCAACAGGAATATGCTGTGGCTTGGAAGCCACCAGAGTGCAAGAGCTGTTTGCTCCCCATACTCACCAAACTACACCAAAGGCTCCATATCCAATAGGCCTGTCTGGTTCAATATCCAGTTGCTGTTGTGGATGATGCGAGTGCTGATGATGGTGCGCTTTGACTGCAGCAGCTGCTGCAGCTTGTACCTGAGCTGGGGCTGCTGCTGCTGGTCCAGGGGCTTGACCTGGTGCCGGTGATGGAAAATATGGCTGCTGCTGCCCTGGGTTTAACATGGCCGCAGCGGCCGCAGCTGCGGCTGCAGCAGCAGCCGAAGAAGCATGTTGCTGTACGGGATGTACTGCAGCCGCAGAGCCTGGGTGCAAGTGGTGCTGAGAGTGGTGGTGGTGATGGAGATGAGGAGGGGGGAGATGAGGAAGGTGGTGGTGGTGGTGGTGGTGGTGACCTGCTGCTGCTGCAGATGTACCGCCATTGTAAGCCGCCATCATTTTTGCGCTGGCTGTGGCACTACAAAGAGACATTCAAGGTGATGCCCTCTTGTTGGATAACAACTGGGTCAAGCTGTCATTTGGCCACAAAAAAAATGAAGTTTGCTACACTACCACAAGCAAGTTGCCCACCTTCAAAAACATGGAGCTCAACAGGCCTTTATGTCTTCATCAAGTCAAGAAAAATGGAGTGCGCATGTGAGCATGCAATAAACCCCCTACCCCCCAAGATGGCCAGTGTAGTTGGTACTAGAACGCCATCCTTCTTATGTTTCCTCTGTGCCAGTCTTGAAATTTGTCAGTCCCCTTCCCCCCCAGAAAAAGGATGAAACTTCACCCCCCTAGAAAATGTTAGGAGTACTGACAAGCCCACCCCTTCCATTCCCACATCCTTTTCATTTATCTCTTCAAAATGTGTAGGAAGGTCTTCAAGGCCTTCTACAACTCTACTCTCTGTTCTGTGTATATATCCATCCACCTTTAATATTAAACGTGGATATGAGCAACTTCCACTATAAGGGGAAGGAAAGTGGCTATATAAATCAAGGAAGGCTGTATAAATGGGAAATGAAAATAAGTCCAAAAATTGAAAAGGGGATGAAAAAGATGGAATGGAAGTGGGAGGAAGAGTCAGTGAATGATATTCAAAATGAGGCAGGGAGGGGGAGTGAATAAAGAACAAATGAAGCTCACAGAAGAGACTTAAAAATGACGTGCAGAAAGCAAAAAAGTCAGGTAACAGAAGTTATCAAGGACAAGGAATAAAAGGTTTCAAGAACTTTTGGAAGGGGAAAAAACAAAAACAAAAGAAGAATGAAAGAAGATAACCAAGAGAAGAATGGGGTAGGAAAAAGTAGTTTAAAGGAGAAAAAATCTGGGAAGGCTAAAAAAAATGCAGTTAAGGGAGAAGAATATGGAAATAAGGAGAAAGAACATGGAGAAAGAATAAAAACAGGGCTGGAGCAAATGATGCTTCAATATGGGGGAAAGAATAAAAGTGTGATCAAGCCACAAACAAGAGATGAGAGAATCCAAACACGTCGCAGTAAATGAAATAAATGGATGCTTTTCCTGTAAGGATGGAAGATGGAAAATACAAGAGGATGCAAAAACAGGCAAGAAAAAGTACAAGGGGGACAAGGAAATGTTAGGGAAAAGAAAGCATTAAAATGTGAATCAGGATAAAATAATCTAAACTGGCTATTTATAGAAAGAAACACAAACAGACTATAGGAAGCAAACGTATAAATGTGGCGAGAGCCCTTTAAAAAGTGGGGAAAGTGCTTAGGGATGTGAGTATTTTTATTTTTAAAAAAGGAAAGCACTGTAGGTAGATCAATAAAAAGTTAAGAAATAATAAAGAAGCAAAATAAAGAATGAATGTGTCAAAGTGAAGGGTTCCCCCCCTTAAATTAAAAAGATTATGGAAGCTGAAATGAAGGATGATGAGAGAAACAGGGAGAGAGACGGAGCAACTAATGTACAAGAAAATACGAGTTTCTTGAAGAGAGAAAAATGTCAATGGGTGTTGACAGGAAAAGCTAAAGGAGGAACAGAACTGAAAGGTGGGGGGGTGAAACTTATTTATCAAACAGATAATTAAAAGATGCAGGAGTAAGGACTGCAAAAGCTGGGAGAGAGGGAGAACGAGAACGTGGTAGAGAGCGAGAAGAGAGAATAAGAGAGGCCAAATGAAGAGAGAGAGAATGTGGCAGGTGCCAAGAAAGGAGAGAGAGGCTATGGAAGGTGATAGAAAAGAGATAAAAGAAGGGAACGCGGAAGGTGGCGGTGAAGGGGGACAGCAGGCAGCAACGCTAGCGAGCCAAGTCAGCCAGCTTCAGTTCGCTTCCCACCCACTCCTCAACCCCCACTGCCTCCCTGGGTGGGTCTGAGGTGGGCGCCCTTGCCTTGACAGCCTGACCCAGAGCGGGCGGGGGGTGAGGAGAGAGACAGATAGGAAGGGAGGACGGGAGGAAAGGCGAGGCAAGCTGAGGGACCGGGGCGGGGTAGGGGGGGGACGGGCACACGGTTGGCGGCGGCGGCAGCTACAGGCCCCCCCGCCCCGCTGTGTGGAGAAGCCACAGGCGGGATGGAGATGAGGAGGGATGGGGGGCGGGCGCCGGCCGGGGGAGGGGGTCGCGTGTGGGGCGCCTCGGCGGGGTCTCTTCCGTTGGGGGGCGGGAGGGATGAGGGGAGAGGTCGGGTGGGGGGGTCACTCAGGCCCCACAGCGCCGCTCCACGTCGACGACGACGACGGCGCCCCCCCACTCCTCTTCCTCCTCCTCCTCCTCCGGCAGCCGTGGCCGCCTCCTCGTCTTCCACCGTCGTCCCCTCAGGCCGCCGGACCGGCCGCGACTCCTCGCCGCCGCCACCTCCTCCGCCTTCTCCTCACGGGAGCCCCAGAGCGGAGCGCAGAGCGAAAGAGCGGCGGCGACGGAGGCGCGCATGCGCGCACCCCCGGCCTGCTTTCGCTTTACTCTTTTTTCCTCACCCGCCTTCCCATAGCCGGGCGGCGGGCGTGTGTCTGTGTGCGCGCGCGCCTCCCTCTCCCTCTCTCTTTTTCTCTCGCACACTCTCATACACAGAAACACGCTCGCGCTCATCCTCTCCGTCCCGTCTCCTCTTCCTCCCCAACCAATGGGACCCATCCCCTCGAAGGCCGCGGCGGCCAATAGCAGAGCAGCGCCCAGCCCACAAGCGGGACTTGGGATTCGACTCTTCTCTCGCTCCTCTGAAGAGATCAAAGAGGGTGGGTTGGTGGGTGGGGTAATAGGCACCGCCCACCGGCCAATCAAACGCTCCTCCAGGTTGTCGCCCCGCCCCTGGTCCCGCCTTTTTATTATTTTTTTGCCGATGAGACCCCGCGAGACTCTCTCACCTCACGCAACCTTCACCTACATATTCGGTCCGTGGAAAAGGGGCGGTGGCGAGCGATTTGATTGGCTGGCACCGCCGCGATTTAAAAGACACTAGCCAATTAGGTAGCGCGGCTCTTGTAGGGCTTGAAATCCTGTTTCGTTTTAGTTTTTAATTTTAAACACTCAGAAAGAACGAACACGCTTTGAACCTGTCGCTCTCTCGTCTCCGAGTTAATGAGTGAAGAATTTTTAAGAGGTGCTCGAAGACTTTAGAAAGCGTTATTCCGGCAGGGTGAGGCAATTGGTCACTAAGTGAAGATAGACAGCCAAGTTGACGAATCGGAAGGTCAATCTCCGACAGTAAAGGCGGTGCCATCGAGAAACTGTCCTCCACAGGGACCAGAATTCCGATAATAGACTCATTAGAGGGCGGGACTGTGGACTGATGAACAGAGAAGGAAGCCAATAAAAGTGATGGGGCGGGGTGAGACGAGGACACTGCAGGATGAATGGGGAAGGAGGAAATGGGGGTCAACTTCGGGCCTTCGAACGTGGGCGGGACTTAAGGTTTAAGTGAGACAGCGAATGAAGGCTTGGCAAGGCGAAGGGCCTCATTGAGGAGAGGTTTGTGTGGGTGAAAAAAGAGTAGGTTAATACATATGCTAACTTTTAATGCACCTTAGAGGAATAAGCAAGATATTGTTTTACTGGTTTTTAAAAATGGTTTGGGGGTTTGATCTATTTATTTATAGAACTTGCTAATTCATAGTCTGCTCTTCAATTTTTGGTTTGAATATGTTATATATGAAAAGATAATTAGATATTTTACTATAAAATATAAGGAAAACCTTAGAATAAACTCTCTTTTATTTTTGGCCTGATTGTCATTTAATTTGAAGTATCATAGCTGTTCATGACTGGGTGGGACGCGGGTGGCGCTGTGGGTAAAACCTCAGTGCCTACGACTTGCCGATCGCATGGTCGGCGGTTCGAATCCTCGCGGCGGGGTGCGCTCCCGTTGTTCGGTCCCAGCGCCTGCCAACCTAGCAGTTCAAAAGCACCTCCGGGTGCAAGTAGATAAATAGGGACCGCTTACCAGCGGGAAGGTAAACGGCGTTCCATGTGCTGCGCTGGCTCACCAGATGCAGCTTGTCACGCTGGCCACGTGACCCGGAAGTGTCTTCGGACAGCGCTGGCTCCCGGCCTATAGAGTGAGATGAGTGCACAACCCTAGAGTCTGGCAAGACTGGCCCATACAGGCAAGGGTACCTTTACCTTTACCTTTAGCTGTTCATGACAGGCAGTTGAACTGATATTCTTGTTCTGCACTTGATTAGTATCTGGTGCTGCTTTACCTCCTCCCACAAAGCTACATCGAATCTTACTGACTACACCATTGTACCATCTTCTTGATTTGCTTTTTAATACAGTGGTACCTCAGGTTACATACACTTCAGGTTACAGACTCCACTAACCCAGAAATAGTGCTTCAGGTTAAGAACTTTTCTTCAGGATGAGAACAGAAAAAGTGCTCCGGCGGCACAACGGCAGCAGGAGGCCCCATTAGCTAAAGTGGTGCTTCAGGTTAAGAACAGTTTCAGGTTAAGAACGGACCTCTGGAATGAATTAAGTACTTAACCTGAGGTACCACTGTATTTGCCAGCTTGAGATCCCTGGAGGAACAGTGGGTTAAAAATCACAGAGTCACAGAATTCTAGTTGGATGGGACCACAAGAATCATCTAGTCCAACCCCCTGCAATACAGGAATTGTAGCTAAAAAATCGCTGACGAATGGCCATCCAGCCCGTGTTTTAAAACCCCAATGAACAAGAATCCAGTTCCTTCTGAGGTCATCTGTTCCACTGTCCAACAGATTCTTAGAGATTTATTTGTTGAGACCATAATTAAGAACCGTGAAACCATGCAATTAAAACCATACTGTGCAATTAGTCTTCATAGGATAACATAATAGAAACAATTTACAGTATTTCACATTCTGCTTCAAATGTTCCTTGGCTGCTTCCTAAGCAAACACAAGTTGTCAATATTTCTTTTAGCAAGAAATAGGTTAAATATTTTTGTTTGTTTGCATTGTTGTTTGCATTAGCCATATTTCTGGATTGCCTTCCAACAGAAAACTGTCCACAGGGTGCTTTGCAACAACTTAAAAATACAAATAAGCAACCCACACAAAATTGGGGGGGGGGGGAATGAGACAAACCAAACTAATGGAATAAATAGATATTTAAAATGCAGAGGGAAGCAAAGTCATTTGCTGCCAAATTATCATACAAGAGTATCTGGAAAACAAAAATGAATTCTACACACCCTAGCTGTGGCCAAAAGTTTAATATTGAAGAATTGGAAGAATAAAGATAGGATCCTCTTTAATCAGTGGATTGATGACATGACAACACTCACAACATGTTGTTGTTGTTTAGTCGTTTAGTCGTGTCCGACTCTTTGTGACCCCATGGACCAGAGCACGCCAGGCACTTCTGTCTTCCACTGCCTCCCGCAGTTTGGTCAAAACTCACAACATAAGAACGGATTACTTGTAGCCATAGACTTTCTTTGGATAAATATATTGATATTTGGAATGAGTTTATACAGAATAGACGAGGTTACTAATTGTCAGGGGCTGGACTGAGGAGGAATGTTGGGAGCTGCCACCCACCCTCTCTCCACCTTCCTGAGGAGGACAGTATAGATTAAGAACAGTGGTTTGACGAAAGGACCATCAAGGAGAGAAGCTGGGAAATATTAGGCAGGGGATGATGGAAGATGAAGTGAAATGACACTTTGTGGGCCACAAGTTTCTCACCAACAATTCCTCTGCTCTAACCACTACACCACATCCCTGGGCATGGAGGGGGGGCAGTTTAACCACTGGTCATGAGTGCAAAGGTTTGACCAAAATACCTTCTCAAATCAGAGCTGCAGTGAGCACCCTTTCAAATTGCTGGTGCCTGCTGACTCTTTCTGACCATGGCTTCCAACTCAATGTTTTAATCGTGCAGGCAAACAAAAGCAGACTTGCCAGATGAGCAGAGGAACAGAAAAGTCACACCAAGAACGGGCGCTGAGCAGGACCCATTAATTGGCCAGTGGTGGTGGTGGTGGTGTGTGTGTGTGTGTGTGTGTGTGTGTGTGTTTGTTTGAGGACCATGAGGCTGCTGTCCCCTCCCAGCAAGCCTCTCTTTTCAAAACAGCACAGCATCCAGGAATTCAAATGCCTCAATCATATTTTATTCATAAATGCAGGTGCCGTTATAAACATCCCAAGGGTGGCATTGAGAGACCTCCCGCCGGTCATGAATTGGCCTAATATTTCTGCATGCATGCTCTCTGGGTTAAGTCAGTTGCAGGAGCCAAATCAATACCAGCCTCCCTGGAAGTAAATAAACAAACACCACCACCCACTCCCCAAAGCTCCTATTGCTGCCAGCAGCCAGATGTCTATGGGATGCCCACAAGCAGGATTTGAGTGGCACTCTCCACTCTTGTGGTTTCCAGCAACTGGAAATCAGAAGCATTTCCTACCTCTGAGTATTTTCCAGGGATAGTCCCAGATATACCAAAGCTGTCCTGGTTTCTGATTTCATCTCGGAATGTCCCACTTCTCCTTAGGAAATTCCTATTTTCATCAGATAAATGTTGTATGGAGTTATCCAACCGCTGAGCCATGTTTTTAATGTTTTATTATGGTTTCATATATGTTGGAAGCTGCCCAGAGTGGCTGGGGAAACCCAGCCAGATGGGCGAGGTATTATTATTATTATTATTATTATTATTATTATTATTATTACAGTGGTACCTCTGGATGTGAACGGGATCCGTTCCAGAGCCCCATTCGCATCCTGAGTAGAACGTAAGACGCGACTGCATGTGCACGGGTCGCGTTTTGCCGCTTCCGCGCATGCGCATGACGTCATTTTGAGCGTCTGCACATGTGCAAGCGGCAAAACCCAGAAGTAACACACTCTGTTACTTCTGGGTCGCCCTTGAGAGTAACTTGAAAACGCTCAACCTGAAGCACATTTAACCCAAGGTATGACTGTATTTAGAATGTCCCTATTTTCATCAGAGAAATGTTGGAGGGTATGAAAAGCATATCAGGGTTAGTAGCCGCCAACAACAGCCTTATGCCCCATGAATTTGTCGAATATTCTTTCAAAGCCATCCTTTGCCTCCTTGACCAATTGCCCCTCACCCTATATCATCTGTCCCAGGGGAGAGGGACCTTTATCACCCTAATGGCTTCTTTTCCCCTCTGGGTAACCTCCCGTGGGTCACATGCCACTGGTGGGCGGGGCCAGAGGCAAAAGTGGGTGGGGCAGCTGATGTAACCTTTGTACAATTGGCTACTTCGTACTGTTGCCTCCCAATGGAACGGTCTCCCTTGCATAGCTGTCAACCTTCCCTTTTTTGCGGGAAATTCCCTTATTCCAGCGCCATTTCCTATTGCTTCCCACTGCTATCCCGGATTGTTAGATATCCCGTAGACTGTCCCCGGGACAGGTGAGGCTGCTGATCCCTTATTTTCGAGGCTGCTGAGCCCTTATTTTCAAATCTGAAAGTTGACTGCTATGCTCCCTTGGGAGGTGATGGGCTCTCCTTCCTTGGAGACTTTAAACCAGAGGTTGGATGGCCATCTGTCAGGGATGCTTTAGTTGAGATTCCTGCATTGCACAGGGTTGGCTGGATGACCCTCGGGTGTCCCCTGCCACGCTGTGATTCTACATT
Source organism: Podarcis liolepis (assembly GCF_965112155.1). Classification (NCBI taxonomy): domain Eukaryota; kingdom Metazoa; phylum Chordata; class Lepidosauria; order Squamata; family Lacertidae; genus Podarcis; species Podarcis liolepis. The sequence continues at coordinate 36,765,598 of NC_139567.1, forward strand.
CTACATGCTCCCCTCTGTAACCTCCAACCAGACAAGCAAGAGGCATGGTCAGAGTTCATGTTCCAGCCAGATTATAACACTCAAAGCAGAGGCCCCAAGGGGTGTGGCCTGGGAAGATTTCAAAGGGCCAGATTTGGGGGCTTTGAGGGCCACATTCAGCCTTGGGCTCCAAGCTTCCTTGCTGCTAGCCCATTCAAAGTATGTGATCATATTGCAATTGACCCAGATCTTCTCTGATGGTTGTTTTGAGAAGCAAGAACGGTGCTATTCTATTACCATTTTTCTCTATTACAAATTTTCTCCGTTGCAAGTTTTCTCAATAAGATTACAAACGATTTCAACAAATAAAACAGAAGATGGCCAAAGTACCCAGAACAAGCCATTATGCTGAGTGGGAAATGAAGAGGTGTTGGAGGGAGGGAAAGGGGGAGAGGGTTTTTTTGTTTTGTTTTGTTTTTAAAGCCTATTTGCAAAGCTGCCACCGTCAGTGATAATCATGATCACTCAGAACGCAAATGTCTGAGAAGATAGCAGCCTTTCAGTCACTGACAAAAATAACCGGCTCATTTGCATTTTTGTTCCAATTTGTTTTTGTACACAGGAAGGAATCTTAACAAAAAGACACCTGCTGGAAAAAAGATGTATATATATTTTTCAATGCACTTGGGTTTTGCACCACCTGTCAGCTCAGTATCAGTTAATGGATTACCTCTGATGCCCTCATGCCAACTTCAGCTGGGACAAACTTATGCATGCAGCTTTAAGGGGGAAGAGAGAGCAAGAGAAGGTTCATAGCTCAGTCCCCAGCATCTCCAGGCAGCATCGAGAAGGATCCCCTGCCATAAACCCTAGAGAACCGCTACATGTTCTTGCAGGCAATACTTTGTTAGGTAGACCAATGGTCGAACTCCTTTCCCCCCCATCACTGGTGAAAGGCTATAAACTTTTAATTTCTACCCGCATTGCCATTTCTCTTCCAAGGATGCCCAACTCAAAAGATCTGAGTTACTTCCAAGCACTAGAAGGCTCAAGGACCGAGGTCAGCAAACTTTTTTAGCAGGGGCCGGTCCACAGTCCCTCAGACCTTTGGGAGGGGGGCTGGACTATATATTTTTTTGGGGGGGAAATGAACGAATTCCTATGCCCCACAAATAACCCAGAGATGCATTTTAAATAAAAGGACACATTCTACTCATGTAAAAACACGGTGATTCCTGGACCATCCGCAGGCTGGATTTAGAAGGAGATTGGGCCGGATACAGCCCCTGGGCCTTAGTTTGCCTACCCACGCTCAAGGAGGACACCTGAAATACTCCGCCCTCCTAGTGTTATGTACTGAAGTTCTTACCCTGGGCCAGCAGGGGGATACTGTAGATAGTTATGCAAATAAGGGATCAAAAGTGACGTTCAGTGATTGGATAGTTTTAGAAAGTTGTTACAATTATGTGTACTGGAGCTCTATATAAGCAGACTGGCTGAACCCTTCAGCTCAGTTCTGTTCTGGCCTCTGAATAAACAAGAGCTGTCTGAAGAATCGCTGTGTCGTCTGATATGTTCACCCACAACCTAACACCTAGAGTAGCCCTAGCCACAACTGCTGGTTGTAGTGGAGTTTCAGAGGTTGCTTGCTTGCACGGAGGCTTCCTACTGGAGTCATCTCCCCCATCCGCTGGAGATGAAATCAAACTACGAAAATAAGCTACCAGCCCCAAATCCCATCTCCTGCAACACACAAACCAACTGATGCTGGGAAAACAATGACCCTGACAAAGGTGGGGAGGGCAACACACATCCATGCAGATGTTGGGAGTATGCGGGGCGAATGTATGATGAGGACATGATTTTGTTTCAACAAATAGCAGATGTGGGGGTCAGGCAGCAGCCGGCAGATGTGTTGCTTTTAATGCAAAAAAAAAAAAGTCATTAGGCGGATGTGCCTTGGAAATCAATGGCAAATTACCAGCTCTTTCAGCTTTCATCCAGATTGAAGCTACTCTGTCATTTTGCTTTACCAGCCTCTTTCGTTCCATAATCACCTCATACACAATTTGTTTTCAACATTAGGGGGGGAAATCAGCATGGGTATTTTTTAAATGTATGTCCTTTCTCTTGTTATGATATGTCTGTTTCTGGGTGTGATTAAGGGAGAACTGCTTGATAGTTGCGGTGGGAGGGGGGGAATCTATCAATTTTGGTTTTTCTCGGTTTCTCATTTTTCCAGCCTCGAGTTCTGTTCTCCATCTTTCCATATATTTGTGCTTTTGCTAAACACACACACACACACACACACACACACACACCACCCAGTCCTGATGAAAATTCATCAGGACTTTAGTGTGAACTTCTCCTCACATGCAAATACTTATACACAATTTTGCACTTTTTTGCAAAGCTATTTCCCCCAATCATTGCCTTTTTGCATGTTATTTTCATCCACAGAGGTATTTTTATGCACGCACTTTGCCCTCGCGCATGGATTTTTGTGCACGTTGGCAGGCAGGAGAAGTGCGCTGGAAAACTCAGGAAGAGCAAATCTAGAAGGAGGGCTGCGTTTCGGTCCGATGTGTTGTTACAGAAAGTGCCACTTAGGTTAGACCTGCCTTGAAATGCAATTTGAATCAAATTTCTCCCCCATTTCTACTTGGGTACAAATTTTGCTCCTGGGCCAGTGAAGATGGCAGTGGGTCCAGCCACAAACTGGGAACCAGGAACCTCAGCCCTTGTGGGTGTGGGCAAATGTGCCTCCCCCAGCCTGTTCCTGGCCTTCAGGATTCTCCCCATGCTGAACACCTGAACACCTTCACCAGCCACACTTTATACCCGACCTTGGGTGTTTTCTTGCCTGGCTGGAGAGGCTACATGGCTGGCTGGAGGGTGTGTGTGTTTATAGAAATCAGCCTGCCATAAAAAGATAAAAATATAGATAGGTTACTCCACCTACCTTTGCCCCTGGCCCTGTTGTCATGTGACACATGACTATTCCCCAGAAGGAAATGCTTATATCAACTTGAGATGGACGCAAAGCTGTGGGTTTTTCCAAAGGTTAAAAATAGGGTGTGGACTTGGACTCAGGGCACCCTTGACAAACACCCCTAGCCCACCAACAGGAGGGCACTGCAAATCAGTGTGACACAGTCAAGGCCTACATAGAAGTAGCCCCAAAGCTCAATTCACAGCTGAGCCAAAAAAGTTGCAGGTTTGACGTCAGGAGTAGGTCAGAAATAAAAAACATTGGGGGCAAAATGGCGGACGGCAAAGGAGGCAACATGAAGCTGAAGCGACCACTTCTTGACAGAGGACCCGATGAAGGAGGCAGAAAAACCTGTGAAAACTAAGACTATTCCTTCCAGTAATGGAGGGGAAAGTTTGAGTCACAGCGTGGAGAAGTCAGCAGCTGATGAAGGAACTGACAACCTCGATGCAAAGCCTGCTCCTGACAAAATGTCTGAGTTCAGGTTTGCCATTGGCACACAGGTTTTGAAGGAACCAACTGCCTGCAATATCCATCAAGCAGGAGCAAATAAACCTAAAGAGGCTACTCCAAGCCTAGCTCCAAAAACACTTTCTGTAGCAGCAATCTTCAACGGAGATGAAGATAATGAACCTGAACAGAGGCTAAAATGTGCATGAAGAACGTTGGAAGGGATGCTCCCAACCTCAACAAAGGAAATCGGGTATTCTGACAACCAGAAGTTATGGGAACGGAACATGGAATCTCACCTTGGAAATGTCCGTGAACACAACGACTAGTTGTGTATTGAGATCTGAGTGTCGGGAGAAGCGGGAGGAGAAGAAGCCATAGTATTAAAGGAACAGTTCCCTTTTTTAGAGTGGTGTGTTGCTATTTTGGGTGCCACTTTTAAAAGTTTCTGAGTTGCGCAGAAAAAAGCTGAGTTTAAAAGTAGAGGTCATTTATGTTTTGTATACAGATTTCAAAGTATTTGCTCATTTTGTAGCTTCGTGCAATTAATTTCACAAGGTTATGCAAAATAAAGACATTGGAAGCGGTACCTTTTTAAGAATTTACAACTATTCTTATATGAAGACAGAGGAAATGTTACTGTCTCTTTAATCCATTTAAATTAAAAGCTGCTGCGCTAAAAAAAACCAAGAAAGAAATAAAAAACACTGGTGTTAGTGAAATTAACTCTTTATTCAAAGAAACCAGAACAGTGCAGGCCTAGTGATCTCAGCAACGCTTCCCTGTAGATCTTGCTCCAAGAAGGTAGATGCTAGAATTGAAGGTCCTCCCTCCTTCCCAAGCTATCTCAGCCCCCTTTGCCTTGTCTCTCTTTGCTCCACCCTCTTCATACCTCTTCTGGTTCTGGGAGCTCAGGGTGGAGGGGAGCTGGTTGCAGCAGCAGGAGCAGACTCCCTGGATTCTTCAGCAGCCAACCTGACCTCTGCCTTTTGGTCCTGGTCCTTGTCCTCTCCAGCCTCCTCTTCTGCCCCTGAGTCTGGACTGCTCTTCCACAGTCTCTTCCTGCTCACTAAACCCTGTTGCCTCTTCAGCTTCCGACACCTCCTCCCCCGAGTCTGCCCCCCTCTTCTCCCACTGGATCATCGTCCCACCACCAATCTCCTGGCTCTGAGCCTTCTTCCCCGGGGTGTCCCTTGGGGGTTCCCCATCTGGTGCCTCCCACCACTTCTCTGCATCCATCCAGACCAGGCTGTGGTGACTGGAGCCCATTGAGGACTGGTTGGGAAGAAGGTGGGGAGCCCAACAGCAGGGGGCGCCACAGCCAACAACAGGCAGAGGCAACTGATTCTAGTTTTGTCCCCATCCTCCTCCTCCCTGCTGAGTTCTACAAGTCCAATACTGAGGCCAAGGAGCAGGAAGCTGACCAGCTGCTCTTTGGGCTGGATGTAAGTAAGCAAGCAGGAGGCTGTCCCTGAGCTCTCCTAAATTGGTGGGACACAGCCCCATTTGCCCTGATGGGCCAGTCTCTGCTTCTTATACCTCCTGCTTTAAACAGACTGATGATGCATGGGGTATCCAATGCATAAGTCCTCTTCTCCTCCCCTCGAAAGAGTTAATTTTGTGACCCAGATATGGGGACCCATTTTGAAGTTGCTGGAAATTGCTTTTTAATCCTGGCTCTCGAGGATTGTCTCCGAAACCATCTGCCACGCGCCAAGGGTGGCGGTGGCTGGGTTGTTATTATTCCTGAAGACTTTCGGTCCTGTTGAGAGTCCTGTTCTTCAAGGCCTTTGTTCAGCAAACAAAGGCGTCAAACGGGGGGGGGGGGGGACGACTGCAAAACCACCATCGGCTGGTGGGTGTGCACCCCCTCCTGCACACACAAGGAAATAAGAGGGAAAGGTTAGCATCCATTTTGAAAATGATCACCTGACTTTGAGTGGCATACTTAGGTCCCGGTCTGTCCCAAACATACAGCAGATGTTGGCCACATCCGCACCACACAATGGAAGCAACATGATACCACTTTAAAGAGCTGTGGCGTCCCCCAGAGAATTTTGGGAAGTGTAGTTTCATAAGGCTGCTGAGAGGTGTTAGGAGACTCCTGTTCCCCTCTCAAAGCTACAGTTCCCGGAGTGGTTTTAACAACCAGTGCCTCTTTGTGGGGGAACTCTGGGAATTGTAGCTGTTGGAGGGGAACAGACAGCTCCGAACAACTCTCAGCACCCCACGGTTTCCAGGACGCTTTGTGGGAAACCATGGCTGTTTAAAGTGGGGTGATACTGCTTTAGATGCAAAGCGCAGACGAGGTGAAGAGTCATTGGGATTTTGGCCATTTCCATCACCCATGAAGGGAGAGAGAGAATGGGGATATTTGTGCCCAACTAGTTGCAATCCTATGCATGCTTCCCTACGATACGATACAATACAATACAATACAATACAATACAATACAATACAATACAATAATCTTTATTGTCATTGTCCCATACAGAACAACGGAATTGAAAAATCTACATAAGACATTCACAACCCAACAAGCCTGCTATCCCAGCTATCCCAACCTGGTTAGGAGCAAGTTCCAATAAACACAGGCATAGGATGGTGCTACAGATGGGGCCACTAGGGGCGCATTGGAAGATGGCCGACAATAAAATCTCTCCGGCCCACACAAGGTAATTAAAAGGCTGTTATGGAAGTATGCAGCCTCCTTTGTTGCCCCAAGGAAATGGGGAACACTGCCCTTGCCTGCTGTGCCCATAAATCACCCCCGGACTCGAAAGAAGGGGGTGAGGGCACTAGGCAGAATGCCCTTATGTGGACTCCGGTTTTCCTTGACACTGTCTCTGATCGCGCCACTAACTGCAGCAACTTGAAATAAACAACTCGGAAGAAGCAAATGCACATATTTCAAGTGAAGAATGGGGAGTAAAGACTGCTATTTGAAGGGACCTCTGTGAAAGAAGACCGTCGGGTTGGATCAACAGGAATGTATCATGAGAAGATTCATCAAAGACTGGTATGTCAGCAGCGGGACTGGATGGGGGGGGACTTTTTTTTCTTTCTTCTGTGTGATTACCCAATAATCCCCCCCCCCACAAGTCAGAACCGTCGCTTAAAGGACCTAAGCTGGATGATTTAAGACTGTGTGGAAATGAATTCTAACCAAAAGCATGTTTTATGGAGATCGAGAAAAGTACAAGAGCTTCTGGGATGACGCAGCAAAAAATAGCGTCGCCATGTTGGCAAGTTCTGTTGAAAGATTTACGACCGGGAGGAGGAATGGAATTGTTTTCATACTGCTGGCGAACCTCCTCAGAGGACTAAGAAAGGCGACAGATTTGTGAAGGTTAATGATGGTAGAGTGCTTTTATCTATGGAAGCAATGATATAGGGAAACCATCTGGATATGATTTTTGGACGAACGGAAAAATTCACACAGGATTACAATTTGTCTTGACCCGCTTATGGAGACTATCAGAGGTCACAAAGAGAAAGGAAAAATATATGAAAATAACAAGATGAGATGTGGAAAACAACAAGAAAGGACATTATTGTGAATATTATTTGGACAGATTTGTGGACATTAAAGCAGTAGCAAGAAGATGATTGGATCCCCTTCGGAACTAGAAATATGGGTACCCCCAACAAAAGTTTAAAATTCGGCTTTGTAATTCGGAATTTATGTGATGTGATTTGATTTGATTTGATTGGTCGGTTAATAATTTTTTTATTTTTATTTTAAAAAGGATGGTGCTACAGATGTTGTGCTTTTTTTTTTTAAGTGATTGCAAAAATGGTTTGTTGCCCAAGGTGTGGTGTTGTCCAACATGGCATGCGGTTCTTATGGAAGAGCAGACAAGATGGATACATTAGATTTTCAAAATGAACCTCAGCTGGTTCTATTCAGAGGACTTCATTTGGGAGACAGAGGCGAGGCAAAGTCCTGCCTTTTCTTGCACATCTCTCAGAATAATACTCCCAGAAGTACAAACATGCACACAGAGTATGAAATGTTATATTGCAGCACATTATGAACTGAATTAATAAAAAGGTGGAGGGAATTCAGGTGAGTATTATGCAGTCACAAAACAGGTAGAACCTTGGATCTTGAGGAGAGAGCTATTCAACCCATACAGCCCCTGTTGTTTTTACCTGAAATGGAGACCTCCTACCACATCGTAAAAAGAATACAAGTCACTTGGCCAAATTACACAGCGGTGTGCTTTATGACTGTGTGCCTTTTGATTATGGGGCATAGGCCCACACCTTTTTTCCTGGAGCAACTTTGTAGTACAAGATGCAAGCTCCAATTGCCTAAATTCAGGATTCTTAGATCCCTAGCTGGTTTCTGCCAAACCAGCCCCAGTTATAGGTTATGCAAAACTAAGTTAATGTTTGCATAGACTTCAACATTTCTCTGATGAAAATAGGGGCATTCTATTCAATTATGATGATGATGGTGGTGGTGGTGGTGGTGGTGGTGATGATGGTGATGATGACGACAACAACAACAACCTCAGCCACTGTGGGCGGCTTCCAACATATATAAAAACATAATAAAACATTAATTTTTTTTTAACTTCCCTGTACAGGGCTGCCTTCAGATGTCTTCTAAAGGTTGTGTAGTTACTTATCTCCTTGGCTTGGGGGGGGGGGTGTCGCATAACGCCATACCTTCCAACATTTCTCCGATGAAAATAATGACATCCTAAGGAAAAGCAGGACATTCCAGGATCAAATCAGAAACTGGGACAACTTCTGGAAATCTGGGACTATCCCTGGAAAACAGGGACACTGGGAGGGCCACAGGTCGACTTTATGCTGTAGCAAGTGTAAGCTGCAATAAAATGCTGCAGTTCAGAATGCTCTTGTTCAGTGTGTCATCCAGTCATGCTTTCTTGCAAGACAATGTCATCCACCAGGAATAATAAACCTTAAGCTTCTTTATTCTTTCAACCAGCAGTCTTCCCAGCCTATTTGTTTCTGAACTCCACTGCCACATATATACCAAACTCCATGGACTTCACACTCCAATTGCAAACCCGGGCTGCCACGAGGGAAGGCAGGATGATGGATTCAATGGAACATTTTGGTCTGGCCATTGTCAATGATAATATGCTGGCAAAAGACATTTTCATGCTGCCACCCTTTTGCCTGATCTAGGGCTGCCATGCATCCAAGATTTCAAAGGTGGAATTGACGTCTGGGTGGGTGGGTGGGATTTCTGAAAGGTGGCGTGGCGCTTATGTAAATCAAACAAAAAATTGTGTTTCTTTGGGCATTATTGCAACCAAAAAAACTCAACAATTTCCTTAAAAAATGCTGGCTTTTACTTTTTGAAATATGGCAACCCTACCTGACCATGAGACCATTTCTCAGAATGTCCAACTAGGCACTTCCCTCTTAACTTCTCCGGTCTACTGCCTCTGAGCTAATCTCTAACCATTGTGATGAGATGCCATGGAGAGCCTTATCCCCCATGAATTTGTTTAATCTTCTTTTCAAGCTGTCCTCCTCCACCGCATCTTCTGCAAGCAGATCCCAGAGTTTAACTCCGAGCTGTGTGAAGACGTCCTTCCTTTTTTCTTGTCCCAAATCTTCCAACCAGCGGCATGCGGTAAAATTTTTCAAAGGGGAGCAGTTCGGGTCAGAGGCACCAGCTTGCAAGGGCAATGAGGGGGCACATTGCAAGAGTAACGTGGCGATGTCCTGATGTCATGCGTGTGAACATCGCGCCCCCTTCCCTAAGCCAGGCAGAAACATCCCAGGCTTGGGGAAGGAGGCACCAGGGCCCTGACACGAGGGCTGGAGCCTTCCTGCCTCCTTCTCAAAGCCAGGCAGGCTTTGGGAAGGTGGTGGGGAGCTCTTGGGCCCATTGGCGCATCAAGCCTCCCTCCTTAAGCTGGGCACAAGCTTCTCAGGTTTTGGGAAGGAGGTGACAGGGGAATAATTAGAGAACTAGTCTTAGCCCCCCTAGTCCACTACTACTTCCATTCATTGGCTTCATTGGATGACTCCCCTGGGTTCTAGTATTATGAGAAGGAACGCAGGTGGCACTGTGGTCTAAACCACTGAGCCTCTTGGGCTTGCCGATCAGAAGGTTGGCGGTTCGAATCCCCACATTGGGGTGAGCTCCCATCGCTCTGCCCCAGCTCCTGCCAACCTAGCAGTTCGAAAGCACACCAGTGCAAGTAGATAAATAGCTATGACTGTTGCGGGAAGGTGAACGCTGTTTTCATGCACTCTGGTTTCCATCACAGTGTCCCATTGCGTCAGAAGCGCTTTAGTCATGCTGGCCACATGACCCGGAAAGCTGTCTGTGGACAAACGCTGGCTCGCTCAGCCTGAAATCAGGATGAGCGCCGCAGCCCCATACAGTGGTACCTCAGGTTACATATGCTTCAGGTTACATACGCTTCAGGTTACAGACTCCGCTAACCCAGAAATAGTGCTTCAGGTTAAGAACTTTGCTTCAGGATGAGAACAGAAATTGTGCTCTGGCGGCGCAACGGCAGTGGGAGGCCCCATTAGCTAAAGTGGTGCTTCAGGTTAAGAACAGTTTCAGGTTAAGTACGGACCTCCGGAACGAATTAAGTACTTAACCTGAGGTACCACTGTAGTTGCCTTTGACTGGACTTAACTGTCCAGAGGTCCTTTACCTTTACCTATTATGAGAACAACCCCCCCCCCCCCGTTTTCAAAACCTAGGTACATCGTGTATGTTAAAAAAAGTCTGTGTTCTTCTGTAGCAACCTCATGTGCCTCTTTCGCTGTCAACTTTGCAGACTCTGTAGATTCTGATCTTCCCACTCCTGTTTTCACCACCCTGTTCCCTTTTGGGATTTGCCGCTCTGCAAGAACTCCAGTTAATTAAACTGCATCTCAATGTCAGATTTTATTTCGGGGTTTATTATTATTATTATTTCAGCTCCCCCTCCTTTGAGAGCCAACAGAAGTTCCATCACGAACCCTTTTCCTTTAAATGCCTTTCTTGCCAAAGAGTTTCTCAATGTGAAAAGAGATGTCTCTAATACCTGTAACAACATTTAAGTTTCACTGTGCAGGGAGGCAAGGTTAAATAAAAAAGGGGGGGAGCGTTTGGCAACAGGGCAGAATGTGGCAAGGATAGTTCTTCATTTAAATGCACTCTGAGGAAACAGCACAATGACATTGTCGCAGTGCTAAAGTCAATGTTATGCATCTTGTTTGCATATCTGGGTGTGAAATTAGAATCTCTATACTCTGAGGCTCAATTGTCTCCCTTTCTGATCTCCCCGCAACCGAAAGCAAAAGAGCCACCACGTTAACAGCAGCTGTATAGTGGTAAACCTTTGGAAGGGCAAACGTTCCTCAACGCAGTTCCCATAGCCACACACCCCCACAAGCAGATTTTGTAACCACGCCTCCCAATAAGCACCCAAAAATGTAGGTGGTTGTGTCGATCCATTATTATACGCACACGTCAAAATACGTTCATAGCATAATGACCAGTTTTTATTAGTAGCTACATGAGCGCATTGCTTCCTACGCAAAGGGCTTTGCATGCACAGTGACATTTTAAGCTTCACTTCTTATCGGTACGTGTCTCGATTGTAACTGACGACTGACAACCTGTAACTTTTCAGACTGCGAATGTTTTGGGTTGTTGCTTTTGCCCTGCTTTTAATGCGCTGTAGCGCAAGAGTGTCCAGTGAAAAGAGGGACATCCTGTTCTGCACCAGGAAACATCTCGCACGATTGATCTCCCACACACATAAATGTCATACATGCATCTCCATCTGTCGCCTTGAGCCACTTGCAACTGTGGGATGTAATCCACTGGGAGCAGTCAAATACAACATTCCTTGTTTTCCTAGAGTAGACATGCAAAGGGATGTTGGTCCAGCCTGTTGAAACTTCCTGTTCCTCCTGGGCTGGAGCATCCTTCCCTTGCATGTGACTAGAGGTGGACGTGACCTTACCTCTCCAGCTAACAAAAGGACAAGTCACGCAAGCACTCTCTCCCTTTTTCACTTCCTTCTTCGTTTGACCATCTTCTTAGCTAGGAATGCTCTGCTAGCTCTCAGCTAGCAGAAGCACTGGGATTATTTGCCCATATGGGCTAGATCCACATGTACATATGTGTAACTAAGTCTGCCTTCAGGAATCCAACTGTGAACTGATGTGAGTAAACTTATTTTATTGACTTTAAATGAGATTGTCGTGTCTTTATTCTTTTAAGAGGGATTAAAGGGAACTTACTAGGAACGTACAATTCAATCTGACGCAGACTGAATTGTATAATAGTGAAAGGCTTACACGAGCCTGCAACCAGCTATCTGATGTCCATGTAAGAAAGGGGAATGTAACTCTGCTACATGAAGGAACTTGCTAGCGCAAGTTAGGAAGGATATTAATAAACAATATATCCTCTCCTGCCACTCTGAACATTCCCACAGCAACCTCTCAGCTTATCCTACCTCACAGGATTGTTGTAAAGGAAAAAATATGCGAGGGAAAGGATAATGTACAACACCTTCCGCAGATAAATGGAATGGAATAAAATTTTAGCAGTAAGCTGCCTTGAAGTCCCTGTCAGGAAAAAAGGTGGGAAACAACAACAACAACAGGAGGAGGAGGAGGAGGAGGAAGAGGAGGAGGAGGAGAAACAACTGTGGAATTGAACAGGAACACACCAGTAAGTAAAAATGCTTCAGATTGCAGGGTAAGGCTGCACAGTCTTTACCCAGTTACTTGGAAGTAACTTCCATTTAATACAGTGGGACGTATTTCTCAGTAGACAGTGTTAAGGCTCCATCTGCAATAAATAAGTAGACACTCCACGTTTCCTAAGAAATGGCTGGCTGCTGAAGCAACACAATTTAAGTAATTAAAGTGGATTGGTGACCTTTTCCTTCATATGCCAGCTTCACAATTTCCTTCATTGGGTGCAGGGCTCCATTTTTGCACTTACACACCACTTTTAATTGTTCTCCGAGACGTGGAGGGGAGGAAGAAAAGAAAACGGGGACATTCTAGGATAAAACCAGAAACCACGATGGCTTCTGTGATTCTGGGACTATCCCTGGAAAATTGGGACACTCAGAGGGTATGAGAGGGCAATAATGTGGTCACATTTGGGAGGTAATGCAGAACTGTTAATAAAGCTGAATGATGTGTGGATGGTCCAGTATAAATCCACCACAAACGCAGGATTATTGTGTTGGTTACATCTTGCAGATTATATACCCTCCGACATTTCTCTGATGAAAATAGGGGTGTCCTGTTTAATAATAATAATGATAGTGATAATTTTTATATCCTACCCATCTGACTGGGTTGCCCCAGCCATTCTGGGTGGCTTCCAACATATACAAACTATTAAACATTAAAAAACATGAAACTTTTTTTAAAAGAAAAACCACCTTCCCTATGCCTTCAGATGTCCTCTAAAGCTAATATAGTTGCTTATCTCTGTAGCTGGGACGGGGTGTGTGTCACATAACTCCATACTCTCCAACATTTCTCCGATAAAAATAGGGATGAGACTACATCTGCAAACACCCCAGACCCTCCAACTGCCCCTATTTTCCAGGGACAGTCCCGGATTTACAGAAGTCGTCCCAGTTTCTGATTTGATCCCATAATGCCCTGCTTTTCCTTTTGATGTCTCTATTTTCATTGGAGAAATGTTGAGGGGTATGGAGTAATCCGAGCCCCAAGCCATCTGAAGGCAGCCCTGTATAGGGAACGTTTTTCAATGTTTAACGTTTTATTACGTTTTTATGTACGTTGGAAGCTGCCCAGAGTGGCTGGGGCAACCCAGTCAGATGGGCGGGCTATAGATAGTAAAATTATTATGATGAAATGGGATGTCCCTATTTTCACCAGAGAAATGTTAGAGGGTATGACACCGGTTTGGAGGGGCCCTTGCTTTTTCGATGCAGCTCAACAGTGGATAGAAAACTAGAAAATCCAGCCCAGCCAATAGATCCGATTTCAGGGGCAATTTGGCAAGAACTTGTTTCTTCACCAGGCCGTTTCTTTCTTCACCTTTACCTTCCTGAACCCAAGAGAATCCTGCAAAAAAACAAAAAACGATTCCTTGTCCAATCTGACCAACCCAATTATTTCGCTTGCCAAGTTTAATTTTGGTGTTATAAGCTATGAGCGGAGAAGGCTTGCCAACAAAGTGGTTGGGGTTCCCGGTTTCCTGCAGAGAGAGAGAGACACAGAATTTGAGGGCCTTTCCCAATTTTTAATAAAGGACGACGACAACGACAACAACAACAACACTTCGCTTTTGGCTGCAGATCTGGCACCCAAAATTTCGCATTGAGTGAAATCTGAAGAGTTCAGCATTCTAGAGGAATTTGAATGGCAACTGAAGCCTTCTTCAGTGAGAGTGTTGAAAGCGTTTCAGATAAAACTGTGAAATGGGGAGGCGGGGGGCGGTTTGGCTGCAAAACAGGCGCAGCTGGAGGAGAGGAATGAATCCCGAGAGCATCTGATAGCTGAGGTGTCACGCGGTGTCATCTCTCGCTCGCATTGCCTGCGCTTGGGCCTGAATCGGCCAATTGACAAACCCGAGCGTGCAGAGATTAATTGGGCAAGGCTTTCCCTGGCGCCTCTGCCCCAGCCTCCCTTATCAGGGGCAGACACTGCGATGGAAGGCAGAAGAGCGTTGCAATAGCCAGAGCCGGGCTCCCTTCATGCCTGCCTCTTTAAAGAAAAGAATCAGGAGCTCTTTATCTAAATGCAAATGTGATCTGAGCTCTCTGATGAGGGCATCATTATACAGTCATCTATTCCACAAGCTGCGCAATTAGCAGATTTCTTTCTTTTTTAAAAAAGAAAAACTCTGAGTCTACTGAGCTTTGCTTAGGAAGTTCTTTGGCGCTGTGCAAATGCTATTTAAGTCGGAGCGAGGAAACTTGTGTCACTAGAACATGCAGGCAGATTATCCCCACCCCCAAGTGATTTTTTATTATTATTTAGTGGACTTCCTATTGTTAGGAGACCTTGGTAGCCTGACTTCTGTCGCCTAGGCTCTGGTAACCTCTAGGCTAGGTTACCGCAATGTGTTATACGTGGGACTGCCGTTGAAGACAGTTTGGAACTTGCAGGTGGTGCAGAATTCAGAAACCCGGTTGCTCACCGGGGCAAGACAGCCTGAGCACATAACACAAATTCTGGCCCATCCACATTGGCTTACAATTAGTTTCTGGGCCCAATTCAAAATGCTGGTTTTGACCTATAGAAGAGAAGAAGAGTTTGGATTTGATATCCCGCTTTATCACTACCCGAAGGAGTCTCAAAGCAGCTAACATTCTCCTGTCCCTTGCTGCCCCACAACAAACACTCTGTGAGGTGAGTGGGGCTGAGAGACTGCAGAGAAGTGTGATTGGCCCAAGTTCACTCAGCAGCTGCCTGTGGAGGAGCGGAGACGCGAACCCGGTTCACCAGATTACGAGTCCACCGCTCTTAACCACTAAACCACACTGGCTCTCTATAAAGCTCAGGACCTGAATACCTGAAGGACTGCCTGTCCCCACATAAACCAACCTGGACCCTGTGTTCTTCATCTGAGGGGGACCCACCTGAATGTTTCTATTTCCAGGGACAGTCCCAGATTTATAGAAGCCGTCCCGGTTTCTGATTTAATCCCAGAACGTCCTGCTTTTCCTCAGGACATCCTTATTTTCATCAGAGAAATGTTGGAGGGTATGCCATCCACACACCTTATATCGGGGTGCTTTGCTCCATTAAAAAGAAAGGAAGAAGCAGAAATGTCATTAATTTTTAGAATACGCTGTTCGTAATCACAAAATCATGTGAATTAATCATTGGCGAGTCTGTGTTGATCATTACCTTGCTTGGTTTATATTAACAGGAGCCATGGAGTTCTCTATTAACTGCACAAGCTGCTGCTAGACCCAAGTGGGCCTTTCAAAAATGTTTTTTTATTGCATTTATGCCTCCACGGATTTCTCCAAGGAGCTCAAGGAGGCATCGTGCTTTGCACCCAGGGCCAGATTTAGGTTTGATGAGGCCCTAAGTTACTGAAGGTAATGGGGTCCTTTATATGTCCAGCTGTCCTTTGTCAACAACAAATTGTCACTGTTTTTTGTGTTGAATATATGCTATATGATAATTTATGGACCCATAAGCATGGCACCAGCAAAAGACCCAGTCGGGAAAGCGGAGAGGGACTGAGGGCCATAGCTCAAGCTGAGAGCACAGGGACCCATGTTCAATCCTTGGCATCTAAATGGATCTCAAAAGAAGGACTGGAAGAGGCTGTCACTCAGTCAGGGACGGTGAAGGTGGTCCAGATGGAGCAATGGGATGCATTTAGAATCATAGAATGGTAGAGTTGGAAGGGAACCAGAGAGTCATCAAACCTTTATTGCATTAGCATACAGCCATAGCAAAATAAGACAATACAAAAATGCTAGAGACAAGCAACCAAGCAAAATTCAAGGCGATATTGCTGGCGTAATGACATTTAAATTACCCTAAGACAATAATGCAAAGATTTAGTTGCCAGCGCCAAAAATCTAATATGTGGATATATATAAAGCATAAAATGGCCCCAAAATAAGCTCGGCACATTGAGTTAAAAAATAATAATAAATGTAATAAGAAGAAATAAAACAGGTCCAGGTCTAGGACACACTACCCTGTCAGAGTAGCCCTGAGTTTCACTATGAAGATTGCCACCCCACGTGAAATTTGGGGATTTGCGTCCACAAGAAGCGATTTCAAACAGTCTTCCTTAGACGTAATGGTGGACGGGATCAAGAGGAGGAGCTTAGATCTTATTGGCTCATAAATAGGGCAGTAGAAAAAGAAATGTAAGAAGTCCTCTACTTCATTCATTGTGCATGGACATAGACACTGAGTAATAGGGGTCTTAGAGTAAATCCCCTGAAGGAAGGCCGTGGGTATAGAATGGAAACGGGCCATAGTAAACGCTCTTCTCAACTTGGGCTCCGTCAGTTCTATCAAGTAGTTGGCAAGTGATCTTACCACTTTCACTTTAGGGAGCCACATGGAGAGGCGGGCTGTGGTGGACTGTGCCCGGTCCATGGCCTCGTCAGAGAGTCATGTAATGCAATACAATACAGGAATCTCGACACACAGTCCCCCATCCAATTTGAAACCATGCCGGATGCTGCTGAGCTTTGCAAATGCGCTAGCAGTTTTATCATATTTTATCGCATTTCTATAGCGCTTAATAGTTCAAAAATTCTCAAAGTACAGTCTGAAAAACAGCCACAAACCAATTTAACATTCAAACAAAAATACACAACCCAAAACGAGTCAAGACAGCACTATAAAAACCACATCAAAGTATATGAAAACATTTGTTTCATAAAAGCCAATGAAACTGAGATTCATGAAACAGCACCCAGTCTTATGGCTTAGGGAAAGCCTGGGCATTAAAAAATGTAAGCTTTTACTAAATGTCAGAAGCAATTTGGGGTTGTTGCTTCACGTATCACAGAGGGGAAGGCACCCCCTAGTACAGGAGCAACAGCAGAAAATGCCTGTTTTGGGGCCACCAATCTAAGGAAAAAGGGCTCTGCTCCAGTGCACTGCGAGATTTTGTTCCTGGCCCCCAAATTTAAGTGTTGCCAAACACTTAACTTGTAGAGCAGAGCTTTCCAAACTGTGCCCACGACACATTAGCATGTCTGTGTCCCACAAACGCTCCCCACATTCCTCCCATGGCTGGAAAGGGGTCAGTTTAACCACTGGTTTGCTAAGAAAGCTGAATTATGGTACTAGGTCATGTCTAAAAATGTGTCACCAACTTGAAAAGTTTGGAAAGCTCTCTCGTAGAGAAAGGGGAAATAAGAACGCCCAATTCATGCATACAGTCTTCTAATACACGGAATCATAGAATTGTAGGGTTGGAAGGGATCCTAAGGGTCATCTAGTCCAACCCCCTGCAATGCAGGAATCTTTTGCCCAATGTGGGGCTTGAATTCACCACCCTGAAATTAAGAGTCTCGTGTTGAGCTATCCCAATAGAATCCCAAATTAGAGGCCTTTTGCCCATCACGGAGGCATCACAGCTCGCCTCCCCAATCACATCTAGGATTAAAGCATGAGTTGCTATTTCGCAGGTCACTTTTCTGTGGCATTGCAGGCAGATATCCAACAGACAAGGCTTTACTGGAAAAACTGCACCTGTTGGATTACCGTTTATCACACAGCCTTGGTGTGGCAGCAAGAGAGCGCGAGATTTTCCTGCAGAAACTGCTGTCAAGAGAAGACCCGCGTCTTGCTCGCCAGAGGGCGCCCTTTTACTGCCTGAAGCGCGCCTGCGTCAATCTCTCCCCCCCCCCCCGTCGCTGATTATGTACCACAGAGATACAAAAAGGGTAGAGCCACGCGCGGACTGAAATTCGTGTTGCAGTGAGTTTTTTTCCATCCAAGATTTAGGTGCGATTGAGGTGAAGCTTTTCGTTGCATGGAGTAAGCGTGATCATTCGCTGATGCGAACTCACTGAGCTACTGTTAGAATCACAGATAATAGAATCTAAGAATTGTAGTTACTTCTTTTGCAACCCACCCACAACAAAAAACATAGCAAGAAGCAGGCGATTTTGTTTTGCTTAACTCCCTTCTATGTGTACTTATTTCTCTTTTGTTTCTTTCTTAAATGAATGCTCAGTAAATAATCAATACAAAAAGCAAGGTTTTATTTTGCAGAATGATATCCATAGCAATAATTTTTCCATACAAAACAAGGCCCGTTGGAAAGAATATTGTTTTTGCTGTTAATAATAATAATAATAATATAATTAATAATAATACTATATCAAATATTATTAATACTGATGGTGATTATGACTCCATATAAAATAAAACCTGACTCCATACAAAATAAAACCTGAGTTAGAAAGAATTAATTCTGGATAATAATAATAATAATAATAATAATAATAATAATTTATCCACAACCAGGCTCGACTTTAAGCAGAGGTTGGCTGGGCCTCTGTCATGGATGCTTTAGCTGAGATACCTGAGTGGCAGAGGGTTGGACTAGATGACCCTCGGGGTCTCTTTCCAACTCTACCATTCTATAATTCTGTAATGGCTGAACAATGCCCTGGGACCTAAACCCAAGCAGCTACTGTGAAATTCTGTACATCTTTAGTGATCTCCATACGAAGCTTTCCTGCATACATTTAGAGCTCACGATTTCCCTCCAATAATCCCTTCCCTCCCCCTTCCATATAGAGCCACAATCCTTAGCACCCTTGGCAAACCTCAGTTCCCGGATTCTTTGCGAGTTTTGTGTTTGGAATGTGTGTTGAATGAGATTTACATATATGCTGCGGATCTGCTAGGAGAAGACAGTCTATTCCCACTTCCCTAGAACAGGCACCCCCAAACTCAGCCCTCCAGATGTTTTGGGACTACAATTCCCATCATCCCTGACCTCTGGTTAGCTAGTCATGATGGGAGTTGTAGTCCCAAAACATCTGGAGGGCCGAGTTTGGGAGTGCCTGCCCTAGAATTAATCCACACTGAACTCCCTGAGATTTACTCCTGAGTAAACGTGTGCTGAGTAGGGCGGCTTCTAAAGAGAACCCGGAAGCTTCGTATCCCACAAATAGGATGTGTCCCTCTACTACTTTTTATCTCTATGTTGCCCGGAGAACCGACGGCAGAGGTGTCCTGGAAAAAGGGACCGCGCATGCGCCAGGAGGAGGTCAGCTTCTTGGTAAGGGAGCTTTTGCAACAGGGAATGTGCATATATGCGTGTGGCGTGAGCTTGGGTGCTTCGTGCACAGGGAGCCGTTGGAGACTGTATACTGGGGAAGGCCTGTAAAACTGATCGGGAGGTGAAGGGGAGGGTGGAATGCAGTGCAAAGGTTGCAAACCCCAGAATGCAAGAGGGGCGTCCCTGGATGATACCCAGCTCTACCTCTCTTTTAAATCAGAACCAGTGAAGGCGGTGAAGGTCCTGTGTGAGTGTTTGGAGGAGGTTGGAGGATGGATGGCGGCTAACAGATTGAGGTTGAATCCTGACAAGACAGAAGTACTGTTTTTGGGGGACAGGAGGATTCCCTGGTCCTGAATGGGGTAACTGTGCCCCTGAAGGACCAGGTGCGCAGCCTGGGAGTCATTTTGAACTCACAGCTGTCCATGGAGGCACCGGTCAAATCTGTGTCCAGGGCAGCTGTTTACCAGCTCCATCTGGTACGTAGGCTGAGACCCTATCTGCCCGCAGACTGCCTCGCCAGAGTGGTGCGTGCTCTGGTTATCTCCCGCTTGGACTACTGCAATGTGCTCTACGTAGGGCTACCTTTGAAGGTGACCCAGAAACTGCAACTAATCCAGAACGCGAGAGCTAGACTGGTGACTGGGAGTGGCCGCCGAGACCACATAACACCGGTCTTGAAAGACCTACACTGGCTCCCAG
This sequence comes from Podarcis liolepis, assembly GCF_965112155.1. Taxonomy (NCBI): domain Eukaryota; kingdom Metazoa; phylum Chordata; class Lepidosauria; order Squamata; family Lacertidae; genus Podarcis; species Podarcis liolepis. The sequence goes on from NC_139567.1 coordinate 36,785,445, forward strand.
TACATTTCCGAGCACAATTCAAAGTGTTGGTGCTGACCTTTAAAGCCCTAAACGGCCTCGGTCCAGTGTATCTGAAGGAGCATCTCCACCCCCAATGGAGGTCCAGTTCTGAGGGCCTTCTGGCAGTTCCCTCACTGCGAGAAGCAGGGAACCAGGCAGAGGGCCTTCTCGGTAGTGGCACCCTCCCTGTGGAACGCCCTCCCACCAGATGTCAAAGAGAACAAGAACTCAGTGGTGTAGCAGGGGGGGCCGGCCGCACTGGGCGCAACATCTGGGGGTTAGGGTTGGGGGCGCAAATCCACGGGTTAGGGGGCGCAAATCCACGGGTTAGGGGGCGCAAATTACTTGCCTTGCCCCGGGTGCTGACAACCCATGCTACGCCACTGCAAGAACTACCAGACTTTTAGAAGACATCTGAAGGCAGCCCTGTTTAGGGAAGCTTTTAATGTTTGATGTATTACAGTATTTTAATATTTTCTTGGAAGCCGCCCACAGTGGCTGGGGAAGCCCAGCCAGATGGGCAGGGTATAAATAATAAATTATTATTATTATTATTATTATTATTATTAACATGGTGCAAAGCGGCTGAGGCAGCCCCCAAGTTAAGGCAATGCAGGCTGAGCGCACTTCTACCCCTCTTTTACTCCAAAGAGCTCAAGGCTGCGTAAAGAGTGCTCCCTGCTTACTTGCAGGCACACAACAACCCTGTGAGGTAGGCGAGTGAGAGGGTGGGAGCAATAGGTCAGCCCTATTGGCTTCATGTCCTGCCAATCTAGCAGTTCGAAAGCACGTCATAGTGCAAGTAGATAAATAGGTACTGCTCCAGCAGGAAGGTAAACGGCATTTCCGTGCGCTGCTCTGGTTCACCAGAAGTGGCTTAGTCATGCTGGCCACATGACCTGGAAGCTGTACGCCGGCTCCCTCGGCCAATAAAGTGAGATGAGCGCCGCAACCCGAGTCGTCTGCGACTGGACCTAATGGTCAGGGGTCCCTTTACCTTTTTATTAGCTTCATGGCCTTGCAGGGATCTGAACGGGTCTCCCAGGCTGATGCTCTTGAACCACTGAGCAATGCTGGAGGCAGGGGTGGGGGTGCAAATCCGACATGTGCGGGTGTCTCTGGTGGGTGGGTGCAACGCAGCTGCCTCGGTGGGGCGGGGGGAGGCTATGGGTATGGGTGGGAACACACCTTTGGACTTCAAGGTGTGAAAATAGCAAATTTAACCTCAGGCAGCACGGACCACAGGAGGCAGATTGCGCATGGAAGCGCATGGAATTGCACCAAGGTGCAGTAAACAGGCATCGTGGAATGTGAGCATGTGCAAGCCTGTGGCACAGTGCGCTCATGGCGTCCAACATTCCTCCTCCATGCTTTCCTGATTTATTGGCAGAGTGACTCGTAAACAAAACTGCTTTCACTAATGTATTAATTTTTAGGTGGCAATCGGAGCGGTAAATTTAAAGCTTTGATCGGTGCTTTTTAGGTGACAGTAAGCCCTTCCAAGTCCTGGCACATATGTGTGTTTGATTTCTGCAGGTGGGAGAGAGAGCGAGAGAGAGCAGAAGCTGATATGTCTCAGGACTTCAGCTATTTGTTTGCTGGATATTCTTGAATTTCAGAATTATTGTTTTCCAGGATTCAAATGCATTTTAGAGTTGGAAGGTGTTTTGCAGGTTGCCTCGCCCAACATGCACCTTCTTCCTCCATATCATCAGTGTTGTCCTGGTAGAACTCAGCAAGGGACAGGATAGGGACTAAACGAATTGGCTTTGCCTGTCATTTAGTTTGCTCCGCTTGTCATTGACTCTGGCGCCACCTACTGTTTGGCTCCTTCCCTTCCACCCAACCAGTCTCAATGGGCACCAGCTGCCAGGCAGCTGCAGTTGTTTAAACTGTTCTTGTGTAGCCAGACATTATAATCATCATTTTCTACTGCTTTTAATAATTTTTCTAAGCATGCTTTTGTATTGTTGTACACTGCCCTGATAATTTATGGGAAGGCAGTACAGTGGTACCTCAGGTTACATACGCTTCAGGTTACAGACCCCGCTAAACCAGAAATAGTGCTTCAGGTTAAGAATTTTGCTTCAGGATGAGAACAGAAATTGGGCTCCGGTGGCGCGGCAGCAGCAGGAGGCCCCATTAGCTAAAGTGGTGCTTCAGGTTAAGAACAGTTTCAGGTTCAGAACAGACTTCCGGAACGAATTAAGTACCTAACCCGAGGTACCACTGTAAACAAATAGTTTTATTAAATACATAAATATAAATAAAACAGCTTTTAATCAATCAGTTATACATAATGTAAAACATCTTATAAATTGATATATAGGTATACATAAACGAAGTCACCTTCACCTTTCGATTAGGGATGCATGATTAATACCTCTTATACCATAATAAATACCACAATTGTATTTTGAATTAAAGACAATATTTACTTACAGAACACCATACTTATATTCAGAGCATTATAAACCAAGAATTTATTTCCGATATCAAGCTTAAAGTTTTACTGTACTCAATAAATTTTTCTCATTTTAGCACAAAATCCAAAAAATTCCCCAGTCAGTTTAGTCACTGCTGTGAAATCTCAAAAGCTTTCTATCCATTCATTCATAGGTGGTGTAGAAGTCAATCTCTACATTTTTGCAAAACGTTTCCTATCAGCAGCCAAAGTCACCATTTCTTTTTGTTGTGATATTGCTGACCTTTCTGAAATGAACCATATCTGAAGCGCTCTTTATTAAGGAGCAAGGCCTCTGAAACTCAGTGGGACTTACCTCTGAGTAAATATTTTGCCTTTAAAACTGCAGCTCCTCTAAGATCAGATTCAGGAGCAGAGCTGGTTACAGTGTCCTGGCAAAAAGGACAGGGCAGCTCCTGCCACACAGTCAAAAGTCCTTGAATTTGTGGGTGATTCTCATGAATATGAAAATGTATGAATAATAATAATATTTATTTATACATACATACATATATACCCTGCTCATCTGGCTGGGTTTCCCCAGCCACTCCGGGCGGCTCCCAACAGAATATTAAAAACACCAAACACTAAAAATTTCCCTAAACAGGGCTGCCTTCAGACATCTTCTAAAAGTCAGATACTTGTTTATTTCCTTGACATCTGATGGTAGGGCGTTCCACAGGGCGGGCGCCACTACCGAGAAGGCCCTCTGCCTGGTTCTCTGTAACCTCACTTCTCGCAGGGAGGGAACCGCCAGAAGGCCCTCGGAGCTGAACCTCAGTGTCCAGGCTGAACGATGGGGGTGGAGACGCTCCTTCAGGTATACAGGACCAAGGCTAATGAATGACTAAATTGCAGGCTGAATGACAACTGGTTTAGCTGTCGCTTCAGGGATGCAAACCTTGACGTTGGGGTCGCTTGTGCAATCTGACTAATACTCCTGCACTTCTGTTGCTCTTTCTTTGAGGAGCTGAACGATCGCAGGCGATGGCTCCCCTCCCGGGAGCGGAGCTGGTGAAAAGCCCTCTGCAGCTGTACCGATACCTGCTGCGTTGCTGCAAGTTGCTGCCAGGGAAGAACGTCCAGGAGCACTACAAGCACATGATCCGGCAGGTAAGGAAGAAGAAGACTTAGACCTGTTGTTGTTGTTTAGTCGTTTAGTCGTGTCCGACTCTTTGTGACCCCATGGACCAGAGCACGCCAGGCACTCCTGTCTTCCACTGCCTCCCACAGTTTGGTCAGACTCATGTTTGTAGCTTCGAGAACACTGTCCAACCATCTCGTCCTCTGTCGTCCCCTTCTCCTTGTGCCCTCCATCTTTCCCAACATCAGGGTCTTTTCCAGGGAGTCTTGTCTTCTCATGAGGTGGCCAAAGTATTGGAGCCTCGGCTTCAGGATCTGTCCTTCCAGTGAGCACTCAGGGCTGATTTCCTTCAGAATGGAGAGGTTGGATCTTCTTGCAGTCCATGGGACTCTCAAGAGTCTCCTCCAGCACCATAATTCAAAAGCATCAATTCGTCGGCGATCAGCCTTCTTTATGGTCCAGCTCTCACTTCCATGCATCACTACTGGGAAAACCATGGCTTTAACTATACGGACCTTTGTTGGCAAGGTGATGTCTCTGCTGTCTAGGACTTAGACCTAGGATCATAGAATTGTAGATTTGGAAGGGGCCACGAGGTTCATCTTAGTTCAATGCCCTGCAACGCAGGAATCTTTCGCTCAGTGTGGGGCTCGAACCCTTGACCCTGAGGTTAAGCATCTCGCGCTGTACTGGCTGAGCTATCCCAGCAAGTGTCCCTGGGATGCTGAATGCTGGGAGCTTGCTTTGTACCAAGTCTAGCTCAGTATCACAGTAGCTCTCCAGGATTTCAGGCCGGGAACATGCCCAACCTGATCGCCCTGTCACCTAAATGTAAAGTCAGGGCTGTCGTCCTACTCCAAGTAGACCCACTGAAAATCTCAGACAGGGCTAACTTGCCTCCCTTAGTTCCAGCGGGTCTCCTCCTAGTTGGATGCAACCCCAAGCCTCTAGTCCTCATGCTTCGAGATAAAGGACTGGATTAAATAAGAACCTAGGAAACTGTCTTGTTCAGAGTCAGCAGAAAAAGGGAGAAGCTTGTCTCAGACGGGTTGGAAAAGATGGATGTCCGATATGATGTTAGCCTGGCACGTTTTGCCTTACATGAGCTTCCTTCAAGGGCTTATCTCACTGATTTCCTTATAAACTTTGGGCGGCCTTCGTGCAGCTTGTGGAGAAATTTGCAAGACTGGATGCTTCCTGTGTGCATATACTGAGTCAGACCGTTGGTCCACGCAGTTCGGAATTCGTAAGCTAGATCTTGGCTGAGAGCAGTTACAAGGCCATTGGAGAGAGCTGCCATTGGGGAAACAGAGGAGGCTGCTTTAAACAGAGTCAGATTCTTTGTCCCTCAGTATTGCCAACACCGGCTGGCAGCAGCTCTCCTATAAGGGTACTTTGGAAAAGGAGCATTCCTGACCCTACCAGAATTGAGCTAGGGCCCAAGATCACTAGGCCTGAACTGGGTGTTAAGAGATACTTAAAGGTAAAGGTAAAGGGACCCCTGACCATTAGGTCCAGTCGTGACCGACTCTGGGGTTGTGGCACTCATCTCGCTTTATTGGCCGAGGGAGCGGGCGTACAGCTTCCGGGTCATGTGGCCAGCATGACTAAGCCGCTCCTGGCGAACCAGAGCAGCGCACGGAAACGCTGTTTACCTTCCCACCGGAGTGGTACCTGTTTATCTACTTGCACTTTGATGTGCTTTCGAACTGCTAGGTTGGCAGGAGCAGGGACCGAGCAACGGGAGCTCACCCCATCACAGGGATTCGAACTGCCGACCTTCTGATTGGCAAGTCCTAGGCTCTGTGGTTTAACCCACAGCGCCACCCACATCCCTTTAAGAGATACTTATTTTCTAGTAAATGCGCTCTGGACTGAGTACTCCATTGTCCTTTAACTGAATGGGTCGCTCTCTCCCTGCAAATCGTTTTGCAGAGTTTTCACGTCCATTCTGATGAAGACAACCCAGAGCGGATCCGGCAGATCATCAAGAGATCCATTGAAGATGCTGACTGGGTGATGGAAAAAGTGAGTATTCCTTGCAGTTTTCTGGTTCTGTGAAGAGGGATTGATTGCCAAACTGAGCTCTCTGAGAGGAACACAACTCTCGGCACCCTTAAAACTACAGCTCCCATAATCTTCTGGGGGTAAGCCACAGGTGCCTGAAGGTGGCTTCCGCCTGGATTTTAAGGAGGACCTGCAACCAAAGACTTACAATGGGGGTGAGTTTGTGGAAATGGCAAAATTGACGGCAATCATTAGAGGCCATTCAAATCAGAGAATAATCAAAAGAGTGGCATGGAGTGAAGGAATACATGAAAAAATATGGTTCCGGAACTGGAATATTAATAGATAATGTGTAAAACATGCAGGGGTAAGCAAGGATCAATTGAATAAGAATCAATTGAATAATTATTAAACTACAACAACACAGCAAGATGGAAGAAGTTAAAAAAAATATTGAGATCACACATGGGTGAAGGGGAGTGGGGGGTATAGGGGAATTTATGAAAAATTATAATATAATATTTCTAATTGTGTTCCATTTATATATAGCAAAGGGAAGTCTATAGCAATTAGGTATATTTTAATCTAGTCAACTTTGTAATAGGCTTATGTTACAAAATGAATATGGATTTTGAATTTGATGTTTGTAATTCTTTTTCGGTTTCGGAATAAAGTTTTAAAAAAAGAAAAGACTTACAGTGGGGGGGGTGTTCCTGTTCAAGATGCCAGCCAGCCAGCTTTGCCCTTTTCCAGCATGCTCCATTCCGGACTCCACTCTCTTCCCATTGAGGAGAGACAAAGCTGGCCAAAGTCACTCCTAGCCACAGAGGACAATTGGGCTCATGGGGACAAAGACGTATCCCGCAGCACCCCCAAGCTATGCCATTGCTCTTTCAGAGGGGCTGCGACCCCATCCAGCACAGGTAACCTGCCTGCGTCCCAGAAGTTTTGCTTATTTCCTTCCTGTTTCCCTCTTTCCCTTTTAGTATAAGAAAAGAAAGTAGGCCGGAAAGAGTTAGATGGAGAGAAGACGTCTCGTTTCTTGAATCAATTTGGGTTCAGAGGACCAGAGTGGATCAGCAGCCCTCGTCTTTCTCCGGTTGCAAAATGTACGATGGCGAACCCTACCTCGGCCTCCCTGGGGTGAGCTTTTCAAAGCTCTTTGCTTTCAGTGATCATCCATTGGCAAAGACAAGCAGGATGCTGTCGCGATTTACCAGATTTCGGTTTCAGGCTTAAATGCTGAGCTCCCTTGACAATGGAGTCAGGATTTTTTGGCTGAAACATAGGGAATGCTGGAATCTCGAAAAAGGAATTGTTTGAGATCTCAGGATGGAAAGTTGTGTCTACAGGATTCTGCTTAGGGCTGAATAATGAACGTCGCTGTGTTTTGCTGGAATTCAGATAAACAAGACACCCTTGGATTGGAGACTGCTGCTTGCTTTGAAATCTTCATTAAAAACAAGTGCATGGTAGCCACACTTCTGCTTACAGCCAATAAATCAAGTGCCGTTCACACGCTGAAGAGTCAAGGATCTCTTTGCTGATTTAAATTAAAATGCCCACAGGCTGTACAAAAAAACACACCAATGTATGTGCCATTTGTAATTCAGTTTTAAGAAAGTGTGCCAGATTACATTACATGAAATTGCATTTTTTGGTAACCAAAAGGCAAAGAATTCATATTTACTTTAAAATGATATGCCTTGCTTTTCATTTCATCTGCGCCTCAAAGTGTACTACAAAGATCTAAAACGTTGAAAAATAAAACGTAGGAACCCCAAGAGTCATCTAGTCCAGAATCCCTGACCTCCGTTTACAAACAGACTCCATCACCTTCCTTAATCCTTTTTGGGCTGGGAGGTTTGTCTCCTAAGTTGTTTTTAAAAGTAAGGGTGTTTTTTGGTGATCTGCAAACCACAAGATTCCCCGGAGCATGTTCCCCAGTGTCCCTTTGACTCCCATTTCCGTCAGCACTCACCCCCCAAGTTTGCTGTTAGAGGGAGTGATTTATTTCTTTTTTTACTCCAGTTTCCTACAAAATATTTAGGGTGGTTAAATAGGGTGGCTAAATCAGTAGCAGTCCACATGACCGTGTGCTGATACGGAACCACCCATCCTTAGAAGGAAAAAGGTATTCTTTCGATATTCGTAGATCAAAGTTCCCAGTTACTGCTTGCAACCACATACTAAAGATTGTGTAGCCAATTCTGGCCACACACTCAAGTGTAGACCCATTGAAATGAATGGGCATGGCTACCTTAGGTCCATTAATTCCAGCAGATCTACTCTTGAGTGAAACTTCGTTGGCTACAAGCCTAATGGAGTTTTTTTCCAATCTCATGAGACTTCAGGAGTCTGGAGCACTGCAAATCCACCCCAATAACAGGTGGATTTAAGGGAATGTGAGCAGTTCGCCCAATCCGAGAAGGCTTGACAGGGGATGTTGCAACAGTGACAATCAACAGAAGGCAAGGGGCCAGGGAGGGCCAAATTTTGCAGGACACTGCTGAAATTTTAAAGCCCAGAGTCCGCCACTGCCAAGTGTCCTTGTAGCATTAAACAATAGTCTTTTGTTCTAGTTGAAGATGCTTTCATCTGCCTGCAGAGGGCAGCACAGGAAGCCCTTGGCATCTTCTGTTTAGTATCTTTTGATTTCTGATGCCTTTAAAAAAAAAAGTTTGCTTCCTTGACTGGAAGAGGTTACAGTGTAGCCTCTGCAACCAGAAGCCAAATTTAATCTCATGGATAATGAACACCACAGCAAAAGAACCGGCGGTCGACCATTTCCACCTCGTTTGTGATTTACCGGGGCGGCATCTATCTTGAATAGGAATGTCTACTTTTTCGTGTTAATGGTTGGTTGAATCACTGCTACAATAACACACAAATGTTTTGTTGGTTTATAGCAGATTAGGGACTCGGCAACCCCAGGGAGAGTACAAATGAATGAATCCAAGCAATTCTAAACTGCTCTAAGTGCATCGTACACACTGAATAATGAGCTGTCGTCTTAAGTCGACGCAATCCCTCGAGGCATCGGTTGCTGCCCCAATAATGTGGCAGATTTGTCCTACTCCTCCGTTGTCCCTGCTCAATTGAATTAGGCGGCTTAGGTAGGACTCATCATGCTCTCCCTACCCAAGGGGGAAAGTGTGGGCTGGATTAAAACTCAGCACCTGCGTAGATTCTGCGAGCTGAGCGGAAAGCTTGTTGATTCTCAAGTGTCAAAGGCTGACGCCCTCAATGTTTGCTTGTATCGTGCAAGGAAAGGGGAAGGGGGTTGTGCAAGGTGATGGATGTGTCAGAGGTCACAGGTGAGGTCACGGATGTGTCAGAGGTCATGGATGTGTCAGAGTTCACGGGCGAGGTCACAGAGGTATCCTAACAGGAGATGTTGGCCCCAGCTTCTGTGGAAAGTCTCATGCAAAGGGTTTTTTTTTAGCCACAACCTGAAGATCTTGAACGCAAGAGATCGGGAGAAACAGAGTTTTGAAATATAAGGGAGGCAATTGGCAAGTGAATGATTGAATCCACTTCCAGGGGCAAAACTCAAATTAGGGGATTGGCATGTGAATTTGGACCACCCCAAAAGACAGTTTTTGAGTCCACACGATTGGGTCAACCACAAAGCCCAGCCAGGTGGCTGTTCTCTACCTTCACTGGCAATTGATGTGTGGCAAAATTCTCAATGCCGCTTGATCGACTGATATTTATCCCTCCCTTATCAATACCATTGCTACCTTCTAGCAGCGAACACAGGTGGAGGGTGCCTGATGTTTGCAGAAGGACAATATAGATCAGTTCCAGGAGCACTAAGCCACTGACTCTTCCAGGTTCCTCTTTTTAATCTGCAATAAATAAATAACTATTGGGGATATTTTTCGGTCACACAGCATCAAAGCTTAGGGATGGAGGAGACGTTTGGGTTCAATTTGCCTTCAAAGGCAAAACCCACCTGATTTGTAGTTTCTGATATGATAGGCAAACCCGAAACGCAGCCATCCTTTGAAAACGACGCTTCTTTGAGTTCTGCTATGTGGTTCTCTAGCCAGGTAATGTGTTCAAACTTTTTGAAATCTGGCAACCCTACCCTAGACCAAGCTCTGGGTCATGGACACCAGGAAAAACCGCTGAAAAGTGGAAGAAGAGCTCAGCAGCTTCTGAGGTCACCCATTCTGCTGTTGAACCAGCTCTTACCATCAGAACGCTCTTCCTAATGTGTAGTCGGAATATCCTTTCTTGTTGCTTGAGCCCATTGCTCCATCTTCAAAGTTGGATGGGCTGGCTTGTGTTTCGATGTTTATTTTTTTTAAAAAAACCAACAACAATAAAATATATTTTAAAAATAAATGCCAATTAGGGATTTTCGTGTGAAAATGGGAATTCCCCACCCCCACTCTGTTCGTAGCACCACAAAAACTGATGCCCTTTTTGTGACACCAGCCACTGCTCCTGGCTAATTTGGCTGCTGGGTTTTTTATCGGTTGGATTCGTTAAGCAGCCCGAAAATGTTTTCGTTTGCAGGTGAATGCAAAAACAAGAACATTCCTCGATGGGGGCATCAAACACTTGGTTCAAGCTGCACATAGCAGATGCATTTGTCGTTCACGGGGCCTTTTTCTGCACTTATTATCAGCCAGCCTTTCAGCTTTCTTATTATTGGATTACATTCCCCACCCACCCACCTCCGGTATCTTACCTGCCCATCGCACAAGCTTTTTAATGAAGCTGTGTTAACTGATGTGCACCTGAGTCATCAAAAGCTCCTGTAAGCTGGCATTTTATCAAATGGGGTGGGGTGGGGTGGGGTGGAGGGACAACCAAAAAAAGCAACCTCCCAAAGCATGGACATACCAATTCTTTCACTCTTCTTGCACTTGGGAAAAACACAGCCTTATTTTTCTAACTGTTTTTGTCTCAGGTTCCATCTCTACGGGATGTCAGAAGGGTGGGGCGGTGTGTGTGTGTGTCTTGGTATTGTGAACCATCTTTAAAGATGATAATGCAAATTTGAGACCGAAAGAGCTAATTGCCTTGCTTTTAGTAGCCACTTGACAACTTATTGCTCAATTAAAAAAAACAAACAAACTTTTGGAACGTTTATAATTATCACAGTGGAAACAGAAAGTTTGGACAATAGCACTTCTGGAAAAACTGACCAAGGGTGTTAAAGCATTAGCTGGGGAAAAAGAGAAGAGGGCAACTTTCTAGTGACATGATGCTCTTTCATCACACACTCAACAGAACATCATTAGCCTGGATAGCTAACAACAACAACAACAACCAGTGCTTTTTTCTGGGGGTAAGACGCGGGTGGCACTGTGCGTTAAACCACAGAGCCTAGGGTTTGCCGATCAGAAGGTCGGTGGTTCAAATCCCCGCGACAGGGTGAGCTCCCGTTGTTCGGTCCCTGCTCCTGCCAACCTAGCAGTTCGAAAGCACGTCAAAGTGCAAGTAGATAAATAGGTACGGCTCCGGCGGGAAGGTAAATGGCGTTTCTGTGTGCTGCTCTGGTTCGCCAGAAGCGGCTTATTCATCCTGGCCACATGACCCGGAAAGACTGTGGACAAAACGTCGGCTCCTTTGGCCAGTAAGCGAGATGAACGCCGCAACCCCAGAGTCGTTCGGGACTGGACTTAACTGTCAGGGGTCTTTTACCTTTTTTTTACTCAAGGGTATACAGTACCAGGACCATTTTTCTAGAAGAAAAGCACTGATGATGGTGGTGGTGGTGGTGATGATGATGATGATGATGATGATGATGATAATAATAATAATAATAATAATAATACACTAATTACGTGCCACCCATCTGACTGGGTTGCTCCAGCCACTCTGGACAGCTTCCAACAAAAGTTTCCAGTCCAGGTCCAGCAGGTGCCATTCATAGAATCATAGAATTGTATTCTTGGAAGGGACCCTGAGGATCATCTAGTCCAGCCCCCTGCAATGCAGGAATATGTAGCCACCCCATACGGGGATCGAACCTGCAACCTTGGCGAAATCACATTCTAGCCAAGTGGTTCCTCCATCCACACAGCCTGCCCGATCTAGACCTCGTGAGCTCCGGCAAGGTGGCCCTTCACATTCTGGTTACCCAGATTGTGAGGCTCAACATGTTTCATAGAATCCTAGAATTTTCGAGTCGGAGGGGACCCCAAGGGTCATCTAGTCCAGCCCCCTTTCAATGCAAGAATCTGAAGGTAGGTCCTTGACCTTGTTGCGCAACAGAGACCAAAGGGCCTGCAGGCAGCCAAGTGGGGCTGTGGGTGTGGCAGTTGCCTGCTCTGGTGTTGCTTTCGCTTTTGAGTGGAAAAGCCAAGTGATGATGCTTCGGACAAGTGCCGTTTACTCAGAACCTCTGGGAATTCCCCCCAGCAACCCAGTCGGAAGGTAATTTCTCCCCACACCTCTTTGTTTGGAGAGACGATGACTCCTTCCAATCCACGATGCTTTGATTTGGGGTTGTGTAATTTTTTTATATAACCTTGCTTTCCACTGCATCTGTGGCTTGGATCTGGAAGGCTTCTCAGAACTCTGGCATTTTTTTCAGGCAAGGGAGAAAGACAGGACGAAGAGCCCTGCAGCTGGATCACAACCATGACCCCGCCTGGTCCAGCTTCCTGGACTGGGGCAAGCACTAACTAGGCTTTGGGAAGGAGGAGGGGGGTCTTTAGGACCCTGTCAGAGCCTCACACCTCCTTCCCAACACCCAGCCCCTTGTTTACCAAGACATCCCCTTCGGCTCAGCGCATATTTCATGCGCATCACTTGCACAGCCCTAAATCTGCCCCTGATGTATCTTTGAGCTCTTACTTGCTGTCAGGGGTTTAGGAGCAGAGGCACGGGCAAGGGAGGAAACAGAGAGCGAAGGGGAGGAGGCAGAAGAAAAGATGAGTGATGACGACGACCCGAGATCTCCTAGTCTTTCCAGTGAATCAGAGGATTCACAGAAAGGAGCACCAGTGGCCAGGGCAAGGGGGGAGTCTAGGGGGGCACCCCAGGAAGATAGAGCCAGAGGGGACTCAGGGGGGAGCAGTTGGAAATCGGGACCAGCGTCACCGCCAGGGAGCAGGGAAGAGGAAGGGAGCCAGGGGGGAAGCGCTGGCAGCTCACCACAGGAGGGAGGGCATGAGTCAGGAGTGGCCACACCTCCATCGGGGAGTGAAGAAACGGTCAAGAGGAAAGTGGAAGGTTGGGCGCGCGCGCCAAGTTCAAATGCAGAGGAAGGCGGCGCAGTAAGCAGCCCCGAAAGGGAGCCAGGTCCTAAAGCCCGGCGCAAGGAGGCAGGAGGGTCCGGGTCAGCGTCAGAAGAATCCCGGAAGGAAGAAACCCCGGGGGGTAGAGGGACCCAGAGGAGGACAGTCAGGCGGAAAAGGTGGAGCAAGGCTAGGATATTAAGTTGGTGCACACGGGGCGGAGACTCAGACGGAGCTTCGCCGATCTAGCTACTAGACGTAGAGTTGCGCGCAGCAGCGTGAGAATGGAAACTGTAATTCAATAAAGACTTTTACTTAATGATCGCTGGCTAGCGTGATCCTCTGTGAGCTAGGATCTTCAAGCAGCTCTGACACTTGCCTAGCTGTGTGGGTTATAATTTTTTGACTTAAAAAACAACAACCCCAATTTCCTATACAGTGGTACCTCTAGATACGAACAGGATCCGTTCTGGAGCAAACGAAACTAGCGATGGCACGTCTGCGCACGCACGCGTCACTTTTTGCCGCTTCTGCGCATGCGCGTGATGTCATTTTGAGCGTCTGCGCATGCACAAGCGGCGAAACCCGGAAGTAACACGCTCCGTTACTTCCAGGTTGCCACGGAGCGCAACTCAAACGGGCTTAACCCGAAGCTCATTCAACCTAAGGTATGACTGTATCCTAAAGGGATGAACTTTTGCATAGAACAGGGATCAGCAAACTTTTTCAGCAGGGGGCCGGTCCACTGTCCCTCAGACCTTGTGGGGGGCCAGACTATTTTGAAAGGGAAAAAAAGAACAAATTCCTATGCCCCACAAATAACCCAGAGATGCATTTTAAATAAATTGACACATTCTATTCATGTAAAAATACGCCGATTCCCGGACCGTCTGCAGGCTGGATTTAGAAGATGATTGGGCCGGATCTGGCCCCTGGGCCTACCCATGGCTTAGAAACAATGAAAAAGGGACTAAGTTGAGAAAGAAGGTCACCTCGAAATGAAAATTGGGAATCGCCGTATCTGTAACATTACTGCATACTGTAAATGACTTCAAGAGCTTGTCAGAAATATTGAAACCTTACAAAAAGGCATTGCAGGTACAGGAGAAGCACTGGAAGCAAGAGCCATCCGCCCTCCAGATACCAAGAAGTTAATCAGTGCACAGAACATGCAATCAAAGTGACGCGGGAACTTTATGGTACTTTCAGCAGAAACAAAGACAAACCGCAACCTTGATTTATTTTAAGCAATAAGAAGTGATGTACAGCATTTTGTACAGTACAAAACACTGTACAAGTATTATAAAATTTGCAAGCTCTATTCTTCCTGCATTATAATGCATAGCTATAATTGTTATGTATAATTACATAATATATTATGCTGTTGCATATACAAGAATTGATTTATTGATTTTGGGATGAGCTTTTCCCCAAAGATTTTGAAACGACGGTTCATTACTTTTAGGCAAATGTTCATCTAACCTAAGCTATAGGAACATGAGGTTGCAAAAAAGGTATATCCCTAGCGAGTAAATTAACACTTGTTGCCCCACGCCTTTGCTCCTCCCCTCCCCCCGTCATGTGGCCCTCAGAATGTTACCCAGAAGGGAACTGAGCAGAAAAAAAGATTCTTGATCATGCCCCCTCTTTACAGTGGTACCTCGGGTTAAGTACTTAATTCGTTCTGGAGGTCCGTACTTAACCTGAAACTGTTCTTAACCTGAAGCACCACTTTAGCTAATGGGGCCTCCTGCTGCTGCCGCGCCGCTGGACCACCATTTCTGTTCTCATCCTGAAGCAAAGTTCTTAAACTGAAGCACTATTTCTGGGTTAGCGGAGTCTGTAACCTGAAGCGTCTGTAACCCAAGGTACCACTGTACTTGCCTTTTCCTCTAAAGGCCCAGATGTTGTAAACTTTCCTCGTAGGGGAATCATTCCACCCCCTTGATTGTTTTGGGTGCCCTTTCCTGAACTTCTTCTACCTCTGCAATATCCGTAATGAAGCGAGGCATCCAGAACCCTAGGACAGACCATTTGGTCATATAGCCTGTGTTGGCTACTTTGGCGGGCAGCGTCTCCTTTGAGGGAGGGTCCAAGGGGGAGCCAGCCAGCTAGCCAGCCAGCCAGCCAGCCAGCCAGCCAGCCAGGAAGGGCTTTCCTATCTCCTGCAATTAGAGATGTTGAGAACTGTTCCTGGGTTATTCCGCATGCCAAGCATGTGCTCTGCCACTGAGCTACGGTGTGGCCCCTCCTTATTTTGAACGTGCAGACAGAGGTTCGGATGGGTTTTCCAAGCTGAGTCAACACAATGACCGGCACCCCCATCAAAGGAAGAAAGTGAGTTTCATTTTTTTGCCCCCCCCCCATCCTGAGTCAATGTTGATTTTAAGACGAGCTTTGATCCTCTAAATAAAATAAATGGGTTCTTGTTGGTGCATAGTTGAAAATACCCTTTTGCAGTCCCAAAGGGAAGGCTAGGATTAGTAGACGTGAGACAAGTCATGGTTATGAAAGCAAGAGTCGTCAGAGGAATAACCCGCTCCTGTTAGCCGGCTTGATGCCAGATATTATTTCTGGTGATTTAGAATGCTATTTTCTTTCCAAATCGACTTCATCTGCTGGAAAAAGCAAAGGTTGTTGCAAAAAAAAAAAAAATTAAATCATCCATTTATAAATCTTAGAATTCCCAAGTGACACCAGGTACTGCCCGCTAGCAATAGTTTTATGATGATTGACAGTTACCCCACCAAAAAAACAAATGGGGGAAGACATCTGGGAAATCATAGTGTGAATCAGTAGCGACTGCATAGCAAAAATATGTCTCATTGCTTAAGTTGCCAAGTGGAATTATCCCCCAAATAAGGGGGAGATATGAGGAGGCTAGGGACGCGGGTGGCACTGTGGGTTAAACCACAGAGCCTAGGGCTTGCCGATCAGAAGGTCGGCGTTTCGAATCCACGCGACGGGGTGCGCTCCCGTTGCTCGGTCACTGCTCCTGTCAACCTAGCAGTTCGAAAGCACGTCAATGTGCAAGTAGATAAAAAGGTAGCGCTCTGGCGGGAAGGTAAATGGTGTTTCTGTGCGCTGCTCTGGGTTTGCCAGAAGCGGCTTAGTCATGCTGGCCACATGACCCAGAAGCTGTCTGCGGACAAACACGGGCTCCCTCGGCCAATAAAGCGAGATGAGCGCCACAACCCCAGAGTCGGTCACGACTGGACCTAATGGTCAGGGGTCCCTTTACCCTTTACCTTTTTATGAGGAGGCTTGGGTGGGGGTTAGAGGGGGAACAAAGTGAGCAGAAGTGCAAAAACACTTCTGCGAAGGATGGGACCCCCCCACAAAAGATCCCAGCTCAATGAGGATATAAAAATAGTAAACCAGATGAGCATGGTTCACATGGGTTCATTAATTTTGGTGGGTCTAGTTTGACTAACACTCATTCATGCATGCATTAAATTTATTATCCCACCCTTCCTTCCAAGGGCCGCAAATCAGGTAAAACAACACTAAAAGCATCTTTTAAAACACAATTCTGATACAAATACAGACCGGGAGAGATCTCTGCTTTAAAAAAGTTTACAACAGGGGCCAACAAGACCACAGAGATGGCCCCCATCTAATATTCAAGGAAAGGGACTAGGGTTAGCACCACGATGCTCAAGACCCGATTCTGCCACTGTGCGGAATGGACTTCCTGAAAAGGTGGCAACTGTGGGATGCCTGTAGAATGCAAGGATCGATTGGGTACATAAGGGGTGAGACAATCATTCAGGTATCCTGGTTCCAAGCTGTCATGGACTGGCTGGACGCAGGGGAATGGGGAGGGGGAGGCAGCAGCTAGGGAACCCCCCAAGGGAAGAAGGCTCAAGGACAGGGGATTGGTGGTGGGATGACGAGGAGTGGTCAGAGGGAGAAGACTGAGAGGAGGAGGTGTCAGAATCTGGAGAGTCAACAGGGCTTAGTGAGCCGGGAGAGGTTGTGGCAGAGAGAAGTCCAGAAGAATACAGTGGTACCTCGGGTTACATACGCTTCAGGTTACAGACTCCGCTAACCCAGAAATAGTGCTTTAGGTTAAGAACTTTGCTTCAGGATGAGAACAGAAATCGTGCTCCAGCGGCACAGCAGCAGCAGGAGGCCCCATTAGCGAAAGTGGAGCTTCAGGTTAAGAACAGTTTCAGGTTAAGTACGGACCTCCGGAACGAATTAAGTACTTAACCCGAGGTACCACTGTAGATAGAAGCTGAAGTAGGAGAGGAAGGAGGCCAACCAAGAGGCAGAGACGAGTCGGGTTGGGGAAGAGTGTCTGCATCGCCTGTGGTGACAAGCTCCCCTCTCCGCTGGTCTCCCAGTACCAAGAGAGGCATGAAGAGGGCGGAGGAGAAATTAGCTCCATGTAGGCGCAGTCTCAGATTGCTTGGGGGAAGCCCTGGAGAGGAGGGAACTTAGGCGGCTGTGGGGAGGCAGAGACCTTCGGTCTCAGCAAATGCTTCATGGGGAAAAGACCTACCAGAGATGAGATGCTGTGCTGATTAGGCCAGACACTCCTGTGAAGATCCTGGTGAGCGTTTTTCTAATTAAGAGTTAACTCCACTTACTTTGTGTGATTTACAGCTGGCTCGCTCCTGACACAAGCTGTATCAGGTTTTGTACACCAAAACCCCAGTGACTTCAACTCAGCCCAATAATGAATTGGCAGGCAGTGCCCAGTCTCCTGCCATCATCATCATCATCATCATCATCATCGCCACCACCGAGCTTGCCTAGGCCATGAGAGATTTAGCCCAGGAGCTGAAGAAAAGGACATCTAACCCCACCCCAAACAAAGCCTTGAGTTGACATGCAATCACCTCTCAAGAACAAGCTGGATATTTCTCTCTGTGTGTCTGTTTTTTAAATCTTCTGCTCCAATGGTTCGTTGCCCCCAACGGGCTTCCTTGGTGAGCCGCTACCCCCAGCTAAGAAATGGCAGATGTTTCAGCGTCCATCAGCTGTGAAATCAAATCATTAGGACCTTAGATTTCGCCTCATTGAGCCTCTCTTTGAGTCGAGGTGAGTCATCCCACAGGTGTTCCTCGCAATTTGCAACGCCAAAACGAAACACCGGGAACCCCCCCCCGAAAGGCAACTGTGTTTCTTTTGCCACCATAACCCCCTACTCATCTTCAGGGTGAGAACCCAAATCTTCGGCCGGCTACTTCCTCGTTGCTTACTGGGCGGGTGCAGAGCTTTTTCCTGGGTGGCAGAAAGTGGAGTAAAAGATGAGGAGGTGAGCAGATGACTTTCCTTTCTACAGTCGGTCCCTCTGAAAAAAAAAGCACGGATCCTGCCAAAAGAGGCACAAACACCCTCACCCAGACTGCAGCCAGGGTGCTAAGTGAGACGCTCTGAACTTTTGACATAGACAGATTGAGCGTGGGCTGATCATGTGAGACAACCTTCCTTAAAACTTTCTCTCTCTCCTTTTTTATTTTTTTTTTATAAAAAAAGCAAGTCTGTTCTCAGATAGCAAAGTGTGGCGGAAGTGACACCCGAAGCAGAGAGAGGAGATAGGATAAGGTTACCAGATTCCCCCCCCCCCCCCTGAATCTGGGGACTTTTCAACTTCAATGGATTTTGTAATGGGGACTGGTTTGTAAATCTGGGGACCATCCCCAGGAAACAGGGACATCTGGCAACCTTAAGTTAGGAACTGTTTCGGTTCCGTAATCCTTCAGGAATCGCAGGAGGAGTCGGTCAGATGCCTTTGTTCCCCTTCAGAAGCCCTCTTCTCTTAAAGTCCTGCTGTCGCCTGCGATATCCTGGCTGTCCACTAAAGATTCCACATGGAATTATTATTGCATTATTGCCATCGGAAGATGCCCTCTGGCACTAGAGCCTGACAAGGGTGAGATAAAATAAATAAATAAAACAGAGCGTTTATGGTGCAAAGCCTTACAGGATTTCAGCAGGCAGCTGCAGGACCGGTACCTGTCGGAAATGAAGCAGTATGGCCACCTTGAAACTTTTGCACGCGCTGTCGAAAGCGGGATCACGTAGCGCTGCCCCATGAGCAAAAAGAGAGAGAGGAAACCACCACAATGAAATGGGCAGGGGGGGCGTGTCCCTTTTCGCCACTTGAGGCAAAACAGGAAGTGTTTTGGCACCTGTCTCTGGCAAGATCTTGAATCTCACAAGAGCTCTTGCTAGAGATCTTGAGAGATTTTGGTGAAATCTTGCTGGAATTCACGTCAGTGCCTGTATTGCTTCTCTGGCAGTGGCGGCAGGGTGGAGGGCACCCCTCAGGGGCTTCAGCCTCACGGGTGGGCCTGGCCTGTAAAAGGGTCAAGTAACCCAAAGGAGCAGAGCAGAGTAACCCAGAGGGACGTGGGTGGCACTGTGGGTTAAACCACAAAGCCTAGGACTTGCCAATCAGAAGGTCGGTGGTTCGAATCCCCGCGACGGGGTGAGCTCCCGTTGCTCAGCCCCTGCTCCTGCCAACCTAGCAGTTCAAAAGCACGTCAAAGTGCAAGTAAATAAATAGGTACCGCTCTGGCGGGAAGGTAAACGGCATTTCCGTGCACTGATCTGGTTCGCCAGAAGTGGCTTAGTCATGCTGGCCATATGACCTGGAAGCTGTAAGCTGGCTCCCTCGGCCAATAAACTGAGATGAGCGCCGCAACCCCAGAGTCGGCCACGACTGGACCTATGGTCAGGGGTCCCTTTACCTTTAACCCAAAGGAGCACAGTGACTATGACAAGGGATCTGAGCCCCTGAGCATCTTACAACCAAAGATTGCTCTGGCTCTGTGTTCCAGGCAGGGGCGATTTGTGATGGACCAAATATGGTGAAAGCGTGTCAAGAAACAGATGGTGCTTTGGTGCTCAGAGATGAGGACTGTGGGGGCTTTTGACCACTTCATCTTCCAGCAGGGACTGGTGTCCCCAGGACCCCCTGGTGGGGTGCAGGGTAGGGAGTCCAACCAGTGGGTGGCGCCAGAGGCAGTGATCAGGACAGCCAACTAAGCCTCGTTTTGTCCCCATCCCTGCTGAGTTCTACAAACCATGTGCTATTGGTGAGCTAAATGTGCATTTAGTTAGTAAATGAGAACACAAACAGTACTGATTTGTTAAATTTCATTTTTGAGCTGCGGAAGAAAAATTGGGACGTGTGGAAAGCCAGCTGTGATCTGCACATTGGTCCAAGTGGGGTGGATCAGGTGTGTTTGTGATATGCCAGGATCCAATCATCTCTACCAAACTCTGATAGTGTTGCTGGCTTCATCCTGCTCCCACCACCCAACTCCAATCCTTGCATGTGTTCTGTGGTGCTGACTCCCATGCAAAAGATTCCTAGCCAATTTAGGATCAGAGGGAGCTCCCTTTCACCAAGTCCATCTGTAGCTCAGTACACTGACTGGCAGCAATCAGTCTGTCTCCCAGCCCTACCTAGAGATGTTATTGGGGACTGAAGCCGGGAGCTTCTGCGTGCAAGGAAGATGCTCAACACCTGAGTGTTCTAAGAATTCTAAGGTCTCAAATATAGAATAAATGTTCCTAAGTGTACAAGGCAAACAGGTACATAATAAGTGTATAAACCATGTGTCTGAAATGGTACAGGAGAGCAATCCTGAAGTCATTTTGACTCTCCCAAATTGACCTCAAATATTTCTCTGAAAGGAGGGAAGAAATGGGGAAAGCCTTCCCTTTGTCTTTTCCTTACAAATCCTGTCTTAAGGGCGTATTTGTGTATGAATAGGGTGAGCCTGTGACCTGGATTCAGGAACTAAACTATTAACCATCACAAAAGAATGGCCAGGCTGCCCAGGTAAAGTAATCAGTGACCATTATCAGGTATCTTGGCAAACAGGATTTCTGCTGTAGACCGCCTCCTTCTGTGACGTATATGATGTTTTGGGGGGTGGTCTCGGACTACAGGGTGGGCAGCTTCAGAAGTCTATAAAAGGGCTTGCGCACCATTGTTCTGGGTTCTCTCCTCCCTCCTGCGTGTGGGGAGTAGGGGACCCTGTTGCAACAGTTAATAAAGATCAGGCTTACTAGCCGCTTTACTTCTCAATATACTGTGTTTGGCCTCCGTTATTTTCTCCTACCGATAGGGAACCCACTTAAGGACTCTATACGGGCTCTTGGATACCCCATAAGGGAAAAGGAGCAGGTTTTTTTTCTTATAACATGAGCAACGACCCTTCCTCAAAGTTTGCTCTGAGTTTTAATACGTTTGCTCTGAAAAGAGGCTGTCCACTCCCAGTCTTTGCATTCCCTTCTTCTCCAAGTCTTGCAGAAAACCACCATTGGAATAACTAAGGCATCTGAAGTGGATTGTTTTTTTCTTTTCTTGCTGGGGAAAAATGTGCCAACTCATCTCCACCCATGATGACTTTCTGGAAAACTCTGAGGTACGCCATGTGACTTCTGAACAAGCCTGCAATTCGGAGCACCTGAAAATGAAAACGAAAGCTTATTTTTTAAAAGGCATCTGGAACTGGCGTTGCATTCCGAATTTCCTCAGACATTGTGTGCATCTTCACTTGTCCGTTTTCCTTGGCATACGTGCCAGCAGCCTGGCACTCAGCACTTTAGCCTGAGTTAATCATTTGTCACTCATGGCAAAGATGGCAAGACCAGGCTCTGCCAGACACATAGAGTGAGGAACCACGTAATGAATGGAGCCCCACAGAACTTTTTCAAAAGTCATAAAATTTATCCACGGCTTGACTGTAAAAAACAACAACAAACAAACCTCAGAACAGTTTACAAAAAGATAAAACCAGGAAAAAACCACATAAAAACATAAAGGTAAAGGTAAAGGGACCCCTGACCATTAGGTCCAGTCGTGACCGACTCTGGGGTTGCGGCGCTAATCTCACTTTATTGGCTGAGGTAGCCGGCGTATAGCTTCCGGGTCATGTGGCCAGCATGACTAAGCCGCTTCTGGCTAACCACAGCAGCGCATGGAAACGCCATTTACTTTCCCGCCAGAGTGGTACCTATTTATCTACTAGCACTTTGACGTGCTTTCGAACTGCTAGGTGAGCAGGAGCTGGGACCGAGCAACGGGAGCTCACCCCGTCGCGGGGATTCGAACTGCCGACCTTCTGATTGGCAAGTCCTAAACTCTGTGGTTTAACCCACAGTGCCACCCGCGTCCCCATAAAAACATACAGGAGGTTAAAATACAAAAAATCCACACAAGCATTTATAAGCACCTAGGCAGGCTTATCTAAACATGAACATTTTTAGTAGGTGGTGAAAAGAGTACAGTAAAGGTGCCTGCTTGATATCAAGTGGCAGGGAGTTCCAGAGTCTAGGTGCTGCCACACGAATAGATTATTACAAATGTGAAATGGTTATTCTGTGGCACCTGTATTAGTGCAACATGAGATGCGAAGTTGCCCCATCACCTTTCAAACCAGTGGGGCCCAGTGCCCACTAAGGACTCGTTGGGGGGAAAGCTGGCACCAGAGCCAACGGCAGGCAGAGGGAGGCCCATTTGTCCAGAATTTGGCACCAAGATTATCAACAGGGCCTGGTTATAGGGTGCAGGCGACAACCCTGGTTGTAACAGTTGCGCTGGGTACCAGTTAGTTTCTGGGCACAGTTCAAAGGGCTGGTTATCATCTACAAAGCCCTACATGGCTTAGGTCTAAGCTGTCTGAAATACCACATTTCCTCATACAACCTGGACTTCCCAAGCTGCTCTGAAAACCAGGGCTTCCTTCTTGCCTCATCATCATTACGGCCTTGAGCGACCGAGTATATCATGACTTGCGGAGCTGTGTCCTTATTCTGCAGTCAACAAACTTATGTTTACAGAAGACAAGGCCAACCCTGGATGCTGCTAGAGGCAAAACAGGAAATACCAGCCCTGCCTTCTCCTCCATATGCCTGCCATGCACCCATTGTTGTGCACCAACCCACTGCCACCTAGTGTGGGCAGTGGGCAGGGAATGGGCGCACAGCAGAGTTAAAGGAGGGGGAGGCCAAGAAGTGCCGGCTGATGCCTGAATATTGACCACAGTGACCAACACCTTCCTAGCATCCTGTCTGGATTACTGTAATGCACTCTAATAGCAGAGACATCACCTTGCCAACAAAGGTCCATATAGTTAAAGCTATGGTTTCCCCAGTAGTGATGTATGGAAGCGAGAGCTGGACCATAAAGAAGGCTGATCACCGAAGAATCGATGCTTTTGAATGATGGTGCTGGAGGAGACTCTTGAGAGTCCCATGGACTGCAAGAAGATCAAAACTATCCATTCTGAAGGAAATCAGCCCTGAGTGTTCACTGGAAGGACAGATCCTGAAGCTGAGGCTCCAATACTTTGGCCACCTCATGAGAAGAGAAGACTCCCTGGAAAAGACCCTGATGTTGGGAAAGATGGAGGGCACAAGGAGAAGGGGACGACAGAGGACGAGATGGTTGGACAGTGTTCTTGAAGCTACCAGCATGAGTTTGACCAAACTGCGGGAGGCAGTGGAAGACAGGAGTGCCTGGCGTGCTCTGGTCCATGGGGTCACGAAGAGTCGGACACGACTAAACGACTAAACAACGATGCACTCTGCATGGGGCTGCCTTTGAAAAGTGCTCAGAAACTTCAGCTGGCTCAAACAGCCGGAGCCAGATTATCAATAGGGGCTGGTTGTAGGGCGCAAGTGACCCCCATGGTTGTAACAGCTGCACTGGGTACCAGTTTGTTTCTGGGCACAGTTCAAAGGGCTGGTTATCATCTACAAAGCCCTACACAGCTTAGGTCTAAGCTGTCTGAAATACCACATTTCCTCATACAAACCTGCCCAGGTTTTGAGATCTTCAGCAAAGGCCCTTGTCTTGGTCCTGCCACCCTCACAGGCACGCTTGGTGGAGATACAGAAGAGGGCCTTCTCGGTGGCTGCTCCCTCCCTAGACTCTGGAAATCCCTCCCTAGAGAAACCAGAATGGCTTGCTGTCCTTCCGCCGGACTTCCTTGTTCCTACAAGCTTTTGGGAACTGACTGCCGCAGTGCTCTTTTTATTGTAATTACTGGTTTGTTTTAAACAGGTTGTGTTAGTTTTAATTCTCCCAGTGTTTAATGATTGGTTATAATTATTGATTTTGTTATCTTTTCAGTGACTCTTATTTTTATCTGTAAGCCATCTTGAGTCCCTGTCACGGAAAAAGACGTGTGTAAATAAATTAATCATCATCATCAAATGCAGGAGGTGGTTCTGCCCCCTCTCTCAGTGATCTGGAGCTTTCTGCCCTGAGGCAACTTCCTCATCTCACCTCATGGTGAGGCTGCCCTGGCAAGAGGGTTTCAAGGATCTATTGGGAATTTTAGGTTAGAGCAGTTAAGGCAGATTCATGGGCTCTCCCTCACCCTAGCTCAATAAATTCACCTTAATTACCTCTATAAGACTCACTTTTCCCTTCCTAAAAAGTAAGGGGAAATGTGTGTGCGTCTTATGGAGCGAATGCAGGCTGCGCAGCTATCCCAGAAGCCAGAACAGCAAGAGGGATTGCTGCTTTCGCTGCGCAGCGATCCCTCTTGTTGTTCTGTCTTCTGAGATTCAGAATATTTTTTTTCTTGTTTTCCTCCTCCAAAAACTAGGTGCGTCTTGTGGTCCAGTGCATCTTATAGAGCGAAAAATACGGTATTTACGAATTTTGTTTAACCTGCAAGAAAGAGGGGCTTTTTCGCTGGCTAGGTTCAATTCTAATCCTTCTAACCTCCTTTGGGGTAGTTTGTGGATATGGCAGAAGGAGATAGGATCTGCCCATGTGATTCCCACCTGGTGAAAACTCTAGTTCACAGGGCCCTTAAATGTAAACTGTATGATGATCTCCACCAACAATTTTTAGACCATCTATGTATTCCAACATGGAAACCAGAGACGGAGGTTATACACTTCTTATTACAGGGAGAGACCAGGAGCTCACCAAGCCAGTAGCTAAGTTCCTCTACTTGACTTTTTGTCGTCAAAGTACGCTACAGGATCCTGCCCTTGCTGGAGACCCACAGAGATGAAATTGATTGCTCACCTCTTCTTCCCTTTGGCAAATGACTGAACTGTTGAAGTGGCAATGAGATTGCACTGGCTTATTTATTTTGAATGTTTGTGAGTGATGCCACTAAAGGTTTGATGGTGATGATGAATAAATTCACTTTAAAAAAAGAAAGAATTGGACTTCTTGCAGTTTGGAAAGCAATGGGGAAATGCGTTGACAAATGTGGGGTGAACAAATGACTAATGGGAAAGTGTGTAAATTGGGATGGATGCAAGACAGATGTTCACTGATGTGTAACCGTCCCACAAACAAACCAGAACAAATGCTCAGTACCAACTAGATTCAGTCTAGCCTCCACCTACCTAGGAATGGAGGAGAAATTCAATTCAATAAGCACCTAAAGGCAAGCCAGCCTAATTTGCAGTTTCCAGAACAATCTAGATGAGACTCTTAATCTCAGGGTTGTGGGTTTGAGACCCATGTTGGGCAAAAGATTCTTACGTTGCACAAGGGTTAGTCTAGATCTCCCCCGTGGTCCCTTTCACCTCTACAAATCTATGATTCTAATGTGATAAAAACACACAGCTACCCTTTGAAATTTGCACATCTCTGAATTTTGCATCGCAGCTCTCCCGCCAAGTGACAGGTACAAAAATGCATTATGTTAGCTGTACCTATGCATACATTAGTGAAAATAACAACAACAACAAAAACCCCTGCATTATATTACGTCGCTTTTCCAAAATGTATTAAGCATTGCCATTTCCTACTGCTGTATAATAGGGACGCAGGTGGTGCAGGACTTGCCGATCAGAAGGTCGGCGGTTCGAATCCCCGCAACGGGGTGAGCTCTCATTGCTCAGTCCCTGCTCCTGTCAACCTAGCAGTTCGAAAGCACGTCAAAGTGCAAGTGGATAAATAGGTACCGCTCCGGCGGGAAGGTAAACGGCGTTTCCGTGCGCTGCTCTGGTTCGCCAGAAGCGGCTTAGTCATGCTGGCCACATGACCCGGAAGCTGTACGCTGGCTCCCTTGGCCAATAAAGTGAGATGAATGCCGCAACCCCAGAATCGGCCACGACTGGACCCAATGGTCAGGGGTCCCTTTACCTTTACCTTTTACTGCTGTATAATAAGCTTTGTGCAACCAAATCCGGATGAGTGATGAACAAGGCAGCCTAAGATTACTCTGTAGGTTCCATGATGCCCTGTATTCTTTTCAAAATCCTCTGTAAAAAGTGGTGGATAAAGTTTATTTCCTTCTTTTTTCAGCTATCGATATCTCTTGGCTGCTTCAAAGGATTTACCACCAAAAGAAGAATTGGGGGTGTTGGGAATGTGCCGGTATTTTTCTTCTTCTTTGAAATGAAGATCTGAAGACCACATGCGCTCCAAGGCCCATTGCACCCACTGTTTTAACAGAGCAGGGTGTTATCTCAAGGCTGCTCGCTCCACAGCTTGTTTTTCATACCGCCCTTGCTATGTCTCCCTGATAAGTTGAGTCACAAAGAATGCAAATAATTTTGAAATTGGCACCAGCTGAGCAATGCCATCAGTCTGCAAAGCTCTTGCCATTTCACGTGTTCCAGGTTCGTTGAGAGCCCCCAGCACATTCCATTGGATGGAGAAGGACATGGCTGTCTCTCCTTGGGCTGGAAGGGGGCACAGCTTCCACCCCAACCCCACACACCTTTCCTGTGGGTCTCATATAGCCAGTTGGTCAATTTGCAAGTCCTTACTTCCCCACCTTCAATTCTGCACGCTGGACAGCCCAGCAAAGATTCAGCATGTTAGCAAAATCTAGACCATCCTGTCTTGCAAATTGTCTAAGTTTCTAGTCCATGGCTGTTGCTTTCACTTGTCTGCTTGTGTTTAACAGTGGCTAGACAGAAAAGAAAAATAAAGCCGCTTCTTTGCATTTTAAGAACGCTTCCCTCCCTGCTCACCTGCAGCTATCCTCCTTTGCCACATAGGCAGGGATGAGCAAATCTGTCAATTTCATTTTCTTACCGTTTCTCTTTGCTACCATCTTAATTTTGGTTCTCCACATTGCCACGTCACTTTGCTTTTTAAAAAACAAACAAACACAACAACCCTCATGAAAATTAATCAGCATTTTTCCATATTGCCCTATAAATACCCATTTTTGCAAAGCAATTTCCCCTAATGTAATGCATTTTTTGCAAGAATTTTCTTGAACAGACACATTTTTTACACACATATTATATGCATTTTTATGGACGTCACTTGGCTGGAGACCTTGTGTTGCAAAATTTGGAGGGGTGCAAATTTCCAAAGATGGCTGTACTTGCAGATTGGTTCCCAAAGTGCAAATTTGGTACATTCCCCTTTAAATATGATCTGCATCAGATCTCTCTGCATACTTGCTAACTTCTCCTGAGTAGACCCTCGAGACGCACACAGTGGGCAGATCCACTCCACACATTTAAAGCCCATCCAATGCACATGGCTTCCTGCAAAGAGCCCTGGGAACTTTGGCTTTTTATGGGTGCTGGGAACTGGAGCTCCACTGAGGGGGAAACTACAGTTCCCAGGATTCTTTGGGGCGGGTGGGAGTCATGAGCTTTGTCCCCCCCCCATATTTCCTCCCTCCCCCCACAGAACCCCACCCCACCCCCAACTTCCCTCAGTTCCAGTCTTTGATTTCTCTAAAAATGCTGTTTCCTGCATGTTACACAGTTGTATAGATCCTCAAACTATTTAGCGGATTATTATCAATAAAAAGTTTGTGAATGTTTATTCAAAGCCAGCCAAGGAGTCCAGTTCGCTTTGTTGCGTCTTCAAATACTTTGTAAAGGGTTCCCATTCATCTTTAAAGTCACGGTTATCCTTGTCCCGTAGCTTGTATGTCAGTTTTGCCAGTTCCATCAATTTTTCTTGCCATGATTCTTTAGCTGGGGTTTCTTCAGTCTTCCATCCTTGTGCTCTTAAAACTCTTGTGGCCGTTGTCACGTACATGAAGATGTTTTTCAGCTTTGGGGGCAGATCTTTCCCTGCAATCCCTAACAAAAATGCTTCAGGTTTTTTAGCAAATGTTAAATGGAGGAGTCATGAGCTTTGAATGCGGATTGAACGGGCTTTAAGTGTGTGGCGTGGATTTCCACTCATGGAGACTGTCACAGGCCTACCCCACCTCTCTGCTTACCCCATGCCAAGAAGAGTTGCTGAGGCCCTTTGAGTCTTTAGTCTTGCTTTCTCGACTCCTCCCCTTTCTCGAGATCCCACCAGAACTGTTCCGTGCTGCAATCTCTTTTCCCAGGGGGAAGCGTGCCGATTTGCACAGAAGCTCTCTTGCGCTGGTAACGATCCAAGCTGTCTGATGAAGGGTTCTGCAATAAGAACATGGGTGGAGGAGCCAGAAGACTAAAAAAAGAAAAATGAACCCAGTTACTAAAGTTAGAACCAGACCCAAGAGTTTAGAAGGTCAGATTCGGGTTGGAGGCGTAAGGGCACTCCCTGTTTTAATGTGATTCTTTCCCACTGTCTGGCAAATTAATGGTCCCCAGCCTCATCTGGTCACCTGCGACTAAGGATAGAAGGAGAAATAGCCTTTTATTGTTACTTCTATCATTGGATTAAACGTTCTATCAAATGTTTTTGACACTGTCTTTTTGCTTTGTTTTCTTTTTTTTAAAAAAAACCTCAACAACATTATAATCAGTTTCGATCGATTAACTGACCCATCCTGTTTCAGAAATCAGCTTGGGGCAGTCTGTGGGCAGGCACACAAAGGTCTTGCTGTCTGAACACAATGCGTTCTCAGGAAATCGTTCATTAGGTGAGTGTTTGCATAATGAGTCAATGATTTCCGTGGATTCCTACGGGGGAATTTCTAATGCGTTCCCAACCTCGGAAGTTTTACCCCAAAATTATGAAAAACCCCAGGAAAAACGTTGCAAAAGGCAAACAAGGAAGGGAGTTAGGGTAATATAGGTACAGTGGTACCTCGGGTTAAGTACTTAATTCGTTCCGGAGGTCCATTCTTAACCTGAAAGTGTTCTTAACCTGAAGCACCACTTTAGCTAATGGGGCCTCTTCCTGCTGCTGCTGCGCCGCCGGAGCACAATTTCTGTTCTCATCCTAAAGCAAAGTTCTTAACCCGAGGTACTATTTCTGGGTTAGCGGAGTCTGTAACCTGAAGCGTATGTAACCTGAAGCGTATGTAACCCGAGGTACAACTGTAATAACTTTCATTAAGGAATGGCAGGATGAACCTGTCTCTCCCAGAACCAGGGCCGGCTCGGCCATAGGGCAAGGTGAAGCAGTTGCCTCGGGGCGGCAGGTTCAGGACCATTGGCGGAAGCGACAGATTTGGGCCCTCAAGGAACGCACAGCTCTCCACTTGTCGGCTCCTCCTCTGCCCGCCTTGTCGCTTCCACCTCCTCCCCACCCTCCTTTTCCTCCCCTTTTTCTTGACCTAGACATTGGGAGGGGGAGCAGTGGAGGAATAACTGAGGACGAGGGATTAGTCAACTCCAGCAGAGGGATGTAGGTATCAGTGGGGAAGAGGCAGAATTTCCCATCTTGCCTCAGAAGCAAAACATACTGGGACCGACCTGCCCAGAGTGAAGGGGGGGGGCTTAATTCTTACAAAAGTCACAGATCTCGATCCCTGGCTTTGCACCCCACTTGCTCATAGAGCTGGTCTAGCCCTCCATGTTATTTTCTCTCTTTTGAATGTGGGTCTGTGGCACATTGTCTCATACTGGATAACGAAGGACTCTCTATAATTAAGGTGTGCACGTATGCTTAATGACAGTGTTGGCTGCCTACATGTATGTATAACCTTGCTGTCCGAATCAGCATCCGGAAGTCTCTTTATTTCCGTGCAATAAACCTACTTTTCTCTGCTTCCTGGTGCGATAAGTTCTTTATTAGGCATAAGGGTTAAAGGGACAGGGTCCTTTTGAACAGGTGCACGTACTGACTCCATGCAAAAGGTTCTGGTCCTCTCAGAGCTGTACGTCGCATACGTGAGTGTGACGGACACACGTCTTTGTTCAGACGAATCCATCAAATCCGCTCTATCAAAAAACGGTAGGCGGCTGTCCTTCAAAATTCACACAAATCCAAGTTTTGCAATGCACCTCTCCAATCAAACAGCATTTGCAAAGATTGCACGTTAGGAGGAAAGCATGCATCAAAATGAAGATATTAGTGAAAATGACATGCAGAAATGTATTGTATTGGGGACAATTGCTTGCAAAAATGTGTACATACAAAAATGTGTTTCATAGGAGGTCTTTGCACTCAGATACCAGAGATTTTTCAGGAGGATTTAAAGAATAGTAACCATTGGAAATGTGGAGATCTGAATTCATAATAGGAAAGATAAGAAACCAATAATGAATCGAAACCTGTCTGCTTCTCATGGCATGGACACAGTTGTTGTGGCATGGGGAACTCGAGAGACAATTCTTGCTGTGTGAGAACAGCGGCTAGTGGGGCATTTGTGCTTCTTCGTTTTCATCTGGGAAGTGATGGAGGATGCTTTGCAAAGCAGGCCAGGCAACCGAGAGAGAGAGAGAGAGAGAGAGAGACAGAGAGCTTTCCTAACTTATTTCAACTTTGCTTGAGAACTTAACAGCCGGCTTCTTACACACAGACTGCTGCACCAGTCTGCTTCATTTGTTGCGTATGCCCTTCCTAGGCTCACTTGTTCCAAAAATAGCATCAGGAGTGACCGTATTTCCTTATTTCACGATTCAGGGAAGTTTACATGGAGGGAGGATGGACTCACTCACTCACATGTTGGGTGGGTTGGGTGTGTGTGTGTGTGTGTGTCATCTGAAGCCGACCGGACAAATTTCTCTCCTGGCAATGCTCACCAAAATTGAGGGGTTTTCCTCTTTAATTTTATTTGTTTGTTATTGCTGCCACACTCATGTATTTCCCCCTTCTCAATTTGCATCTAGAAGGGTATAAAAATGCATTTTGCTTTGCAGGTTGTCTGGATTTCAGAGTTTAGTTTCAGGGTATCTGGAGATTAAAAAGAGAGAGGCAGAGACTCTTCGTTTGCAAAGACCTTCTCCCAAATGACTGGTTAAAACAAAAACAAACAAAAAAATCACTCAAGGTAAGACAATTCCTTTTTGCTGACAGCTCAGTGATTATTCCAACTGGGGGAAAGGAGTCTTTCATTCCAGCTTCGCCAGTAGGGAGAAATAGCTGAGTCTGCCCTCTTGCTGGATCGCTGCAGAAACTTTGCCACAGTCCGGTCTGCTGAGGATTTGGCATTAAGGCTGAGATTCAGGAAACCAAAGCTCTCTTTCTTTGGATGAGCACCGGGGAGAAAACCGGGAGAGATGAGTGGAGCACGGTAAATCTGGCAGGGAAGACCTAGGGATTCCAGCTGCTCAAGACAGATGCCAGCCATCAGATACTGATCCACAGGTATCCTGCGGAGATTTAACATAAAGAAGTCCCAGTTCAACAAAGGTAAATGATTTTTCAGCAGGAGAGATGGAAACAAAGAGCTAGCTTTATTGCTAAAATGAGAAAAGATGGGCAAAAGTGTGGCGTTTTGCTTGGGTTTTGTCCAAAGACCGCACATAGTCCTATTGGAATAAATTAATGTACAAACGGCTCCTAGATTGCAGTTATACTTAGCTTTTTTAAGTGATTTCAGTGAATAGGGATTGTTCATGGAAACTGAGGTGAGGGGTAAACATAAGCCTTTATTAGGGTGTGTGTGTGTGTGTGTGTGTGTGTGTGTGTGTGTATCTTTCACCTGAAGCTTGAGCAATGCTCATTCTAGTTAAACCGTAGAAACGTTGTTGAAATATTGTAAAACATCATCTTATCTCTTCGGGGTTTTTAAAAGGCAATGGTGGGCCCGATCCTGCAAAAAACAAGGCTGCCACCCTAAGCCCAGTTTCTCTTGGCAGTAAACTCCACTGGACTCAAATGAGATTGACTTCTGCGCCTGCACAGTTCGGATTCTGTCTTACGCATTTGATTCCGATGCTTCCAGGGAAAGTTTACTATGCACTTTCCTTAATCGTAACCATTCAGTTGTAGTACATGGAATCTTGTAGTGTTAAGGGCACGTGTTTAGTGAATGATTGCTCTGGAGATGAGAGGAATACTTATTTTTGATGTATTTAAATTGTTTACAGAATGCCTGGGGGTGAAGTAGGCAACCCAGTCCTCTGTGCATATCTTCTTAGAAGCAATCCCTCTTCTGTGTTCAAAGGGGCTTCCTTGATTTCAGCATGGGTGGGGAGCCTCAGGGCCAGGTGTGGCCCTCCAGACCTTTCTATCTGGCCCTCGGAATTTACCTCCAGCCACATTCCTCACTAACCCTACTTTTCACCTCTGACTTTGTGTCTTTGAGCTGTAACAATGCCTCCCACTTGCCTGGGTGGAAGACAGTGATAGGGGTGGGAGTGTGGGTCAAGACTCTTGTGCAAAGGTAAAATTTGCATTTGTTGCCCTGCCCACTTTTGCCTCTGGCCCCGCCTACTTCTGGCATGCAACCCTCCGAAAGTTGCCCAGAAGCGAATTCAGCCCTTGGGGTGGAGAAGGGCACCCCAACCCCTTCGGCTTAACACTGCAACCTGATTTTCTCAAGCTGAAGGTCTGAAATAAGCTCGCTTTTAGCTGCGCTAAAATAATCAGAGTTCATGGGAATAATAAGAGATAATCAGAGTTCATGGGCGTAGCCAAGATTTATGTTGGGGGGGAGAGAGCAGGACACCCACCTGTCATCCTCCTCTGCCTGGTTCCGTCTGTCAGATTCAGAATGAAATGTTTGAATTTGTTTCAAATTTTGATTGTTTTATATTACTTTTTGTGACCCCCAATGCTCAGAAAAATCTGTCAAAATCTCCAGTCATTTGAAAACTAGGAAGTTAAATTTAAAAAAAATCAGGGCGTATATTTTGCAAAAATGCAAAGAATACGCCTTTTTCATTTCATTTTTAAAATCTAAACTAAAACAAGTTTTCTTGGATTTGCTGAAAACCTTATCAGCACTTCTTTCTCAGATTCCTCCTTTTCCAGTGCAGTTTTTATGTGCACACTCAGTAAGCAGAGCCCATGGAAATGCTCCCCTCAATGCAATCGTTTACCTTAGCCAGGTCTTTTACTCTCTGCAAAGTACTGAATGACTGCTCTGGTGGCTGAGCAAGAGAGATGAGCAGAGCCTTTTTTGGTGGTAGAGCATTTTAATTTCAAATATTCAGATTATTCCTACTTTTAGTTAAGTATTTTTTTTTATTTACTTGATTTAGGGTGGCAGATGAGGAAGAGCTATAGCTGAGCTGTTTGCATGCAGAAGGACCAAGGTTTAATCCTGAACGGCATCTCCAGGTTGGGCTGGGAAATATTCCCTGCCTGAGACCTTCAAAAGCTTCTGCCAGTCAGGGTAGACAAGACTGACCTAGATGGACCCATGATCTGACTGGGCAAAGGGCCGCTGGCTAGGTTTCCATGTTCTAATTTTCACTGTGTGTAAGGACTGAACACTCAAATAGGGCTATTGTCAGTCCTGGATCTGTGACCCATTGATTTCCTTAAAGGTAAAGGGACCCCTGACCATTAGGTCCAGTTGTGGCCGACTCTGGGGTTACAGTGCTCATCTCGCTTTATTGGCGGAGGGAGCTGGCGTACAGCTTCCAGGTCATGTGGCCAGCATGACTAAGCCGCTTCTGGCGAACCAGAGCAGCGCACGGAAACGCTGTTTACCTTCCCACCGGAGTGATACCTATTTATCTACTTGCACTTTGACGTGCTTTCAAACTGCTAGGTTGGCAGGAGCTGGGACTGAGCAACAGGAGCTCACCCCATTGCGGGGATTCGAACCGCCCACCTTCTGATTGGCAAGTCCTAGGCTCTGTGGTTTAACCCACAGCGCCACCTGCGCCCCATTGATTTCCTTGGCTGAGCCTAAATTCCGGTGTTACGTGAGAGGGATAGAGAAAAAATACTCTACTCTAACACACACACACACACACACACACACACACACACACACACACACACACCCCTTTCCATTTTAATTAAGTTATCCAAAGTTAAAACAATTGCACTGCAAAAATAATTGCACGGCAAGCATTCTGTAATACATAATCTAAAGCCCTGTATAGGGAATGAGGAATCGATGACCTTCTAGGGGTTGGACTACAACTCCCATTATTCCCAGCAGGATCAATGGTCAGGCATGATGGGAGCTGTAGTCCAGGAACCTTGAGAGGACTACAAGTTCCCCATCCCCACTCTAAAAACTAAGAAGGCACCAAACATTTGCTTTTATTTCTGTACCACTTAATAGATTAAAATATGTCTCTACAGAAAGCTGAAGCAACAACAGACAACTCAAACAACCAATATTACAAAAAAAATTCAGTAATGTATAAAAAATTTACATTAACACAAAATTACTAATAAATATGAAACAAAACCAGTTCCTTCTCCTTTAGACCAACCCTCTTCACCTCCTGGCTCTCACCCAGCATAGAAACCAACTTCTAGGGTCCGAGGGAGCTTCACCCTTCCCAATAAAATATTTGAGATGGCCCTCCCAAAAAAGTTGACGGGCATTGCCGTTCAAATGGTGTGCGTGCACTGTGCCATGTGATCGATTATGCAGGGAAGGACTTGCCTGCCCCTCCCCAATATTTAATTCAAGTTGGCACCCCTGTCACCCAGAGTCTGGACAAACTCTCAGCTCCTCCACAAGAGTCTCACCTTGGGAAGAGTTCCTGCAAAAACCTGACATCACCGCAGTCTCTCACTCTAGACGTGTGTTTTATGGCTGCCACACACCTGGGATTCATCCGCTGAAAATGGCGTCCTGGCAGAATTTTTAAAAACCGTTTAAAAGGCTGGATTTTCACTTCTTGAAACATGGCGACCTTATTTTATGCACAGGTCCAAGGTTGGTGGAGCACCCAAAGGCTGCCGCCAGCTGTGTCCCATTCAACAGCCACTTTCCGTACCCAGTTCAATTCTTCTTTAAATTTGTGTCTATTCTTTGCTTTTTAAAAAGGGCTAGTCATTCATCTGAACTTCCTTGTATGTGTTTCCTTTGCAGACAGGAGTCTACCTTGCACAGAGCAGAGTTTGGGAGCTGTGGAACACACACACACCTGCTATGCAAAGGATGATGTGCCCCTTCCTTTTTAAGCCTCAAACCAGTAAGATTGAGTCCCAAGAAGGGAAGGATATCAACAACAACAATAACAACAACAGTAGCAGCAGCAGCATGGAAAAAGCAACTGGGAACTTTCACAGGTGAGAGTGCTTCCTTCTCTCCTTCACTCATAACCACAGCAACTTCACCTGGCGAAACTGACAGGCAGTAGATCCAGGAGAGGCGAAAAAGGAAATTCCTCTTCCTGCGATGCAAAATCAGCATATGGATGTTACTGCTGTGTGATGGGCTACTGGCTCGGATTCTTTCAAAGGGAGTCAGATATATTCCCAAGTAGGGCCTGCGGTGCAAAATACAATGTTTAGGGCTCCAGCCAGCCACACCCTTTTCAGAACACTCCATGCCATTCTGCCAGCCATGACCTTTTTCAAGACACTCCATTCCATTTCCTTGTCGTGGTTTACATTGCTTCCGCAGTCAAGTCAGCATTCCCTGGCTATTGAGTATGCTCACTGAGCTCTTTGGGGCTGATGGTTATTTTGTTCTCAGCTTTCCCTATTCTTTTTTTTAAAAAATACGTCTCCAAACCTGTAGATGCCACCTTCTTGTCCCTAGATAGTACTGTCCAGATGCATAAGGACCAGCAGTCAAGAGAACGGAATTCACTCTTGGTCTATATCAGAGGTGGCCAAAGTGGTGACTGCAGCCAGCCAGCATAAATAAATGAATAAATGCTAATAGAACCTCCATGCTCAATGGAAGAGTGCCTCTGAAAGCCAGGAGAAGTTGCCTGCGTGTGAGTTTTCTTAAAACATCTGATTGGCTGCCATGGGATGGAGGATGCCAGACTCAATGGAGCCTCTTGGTCTGATCCACCAAGATGCTTGTCTATTTCCTTCCTTCTTGAAGAGTAGGAGCCAATGGTGAGGGAAAGCAAGTCCCAGGCAATGCCCAAGCAGAACTTCCCAATAAACCTTGAGAAGAGCAGCTGTTTCTTTGGATCACACTGATGCAATGGGTACTTTTTATCTTTCTGACTCCTGCACAGCGATGACATCAGACGAAGGTGATGCATCAGACAAAAGAGGGCTCCAAAGTGTGGCTGGCCGTTAAAGTTTATAGAATCAAAGAACTGTAGAGTTGGAAGGGACCCCGAGGGTCATCTAGTCCAACCCCCTGCAATGCAGGAAACTCAACTGAAGCCTCCATGACAGATGGCCATCCAGTCTCTGCTTAAAAACTTCCAAGGAAGGAGAGGCCACCACCTTCCGAGGGAGACCGTTCCACTATCAAGCAGCTCTTAGTGTCAGAAAGTTTTTCCTGATGTTTCATTGGAATCTCCTTTCTTGGAGCTTGCAGCCATGGGTTCGAGTCCTACCTTCCAGAGCAGGAGAAAACAAGTTTGTTCCCTCTTCCGTGTGACAGCCCTTGAGATATTTGAAGATGGCTATCGTATCTCCTCTCAGTCTCCCCTTTTTCAGGCTAAACATAACCAGCTCCTTCAACCGTTCCTCATCAGGCTTGGCTTCCAGACCCTCGATCTCTTTGTGTGTGTTTGCCAACACAACTGGCTCTCTAATTTGTCAGCAAACGCATCCACCAAGCGGATCTCTTATCATAGGAGTCACCCACCCCAACTTAAGGACAGAAGGATGCATCAATTTTGGTTCTCCCAGTTTCTCCTACATTGGGGATTGAACCTGGGTCCTTCTATATGCCAAGCAGCTGCCCAGCCACTGAGCTACAGGCAGCCCTTCCATAAATAGTCTCCTGATCCCCAGCCAGCATCAAAGTGAAAAGGAAGAGAGAAGAGTTCAGGAGTCATCATTATACAGGAAACCAATTCTATGCAGGAAATCCAGTTATTTTCCTAACGAGCTGTCAGTCCTCACTTATTTTCAGAAGCTTTCCTCCAGCGAATTCCCCAAAGCAGCCAGTTCTGTCCAGCACTTTCCCTCCCTTTGTTTTGCTGCTATAACTAGCCTGCTGCAAGATTATATTTGAAGCTGGTTGACGTGGGCTCTTTGTTTTACTCCTTGGGTGGCTCCTGATCACAGCCAGCGCCCCCTGGGAATCTCCTGCTTAAACTTCCCAATTTAACCCAAGCTTGGGAACCTTTCCCTGTTTACCAAAGTGGTATAATACCAGCCTTGGCCATCTCAGAATCCTCCCAATGCCGTGTTCTTCTCACTTGATTCCTTTTGCAAATTTGCAAGCCGCTTTACAGCCTGAGGCCACTGAAGCAAGACCCAATACAAATGTTTGGGGTAGGGCCATAGCCCAGAGACAGAGAACTTGCTCTCAGTTAGAAGGTTCGATCCCCAATGGCACCTCCAAAGAGTGCTTGGGATGCCCTCTGTCTTCCACCCTTTGCTGCCAGTCAGTGTGGAAAGTTCTGAGCTGGATGGACTCTACGGTCTGACTTGGTAAATGTAAAGGGACCCCTGATCATTAGGTCCAGTCATGGCCGACTCTGGGGTTGCAGCACTCATCTTGCTTTATTGGCCGAGGGAGCCGGTGTACAGCTTCCAGGTCATGTGGCCAGCATGACTAAGCCGCTTCTGGCGAACCAGAACAGCGCACGGAAACGCCATTTATCTTCCCGCTGGAGCGGTACCTATTGATCTACTTGCACTTTGACGTGCTTTCGAACTGCTAGGTTGGCAGGAGCAGGGACCGAGCGACGGGAGCTCACCCCATCGTGGGGATTCAGTGGCGTAGCGTGGGGGGTGCAGGGGGGGCCGGCCGCACCGGGCGCAACATCTGGGGGTTAGGGTTAGGGGGTGCAAATCCACGGGTTAGGGGGCGCAAATCCACGGGTTAGGGGCGCAAATTACTTGCCTTGCCCCGGGTGCTGACAACCCACGCTACGCCACTGTGGGGATTCGAACCGCCAATCTTCTGATCAGCAAGCCCTAGGCTCTGTGGTTTGATCCACAGCGCCACCTAAATTCTAAAAACAACTAAAGCTGGATTTCGTAAAGCAACAGCTGTTCCCATACCCTCCAACATTTCCCCGATGAAAACAGGGACGTCCTAAGGAAAAGTGGGACGTTCTGGGATCAAATCAGAAACCGGGACGGCTTCTGTAAATCTGGGACTGCCCCTGGAGAACAGGCACACTGGGAGGATCTGTGTTCCTACAGATGTACAATTAATATGCCATAAATGCCTGGGCCACACCTAGGGGGAAGCCTAAACAAAACAGTCTTCCATAGATGCCTAACTATCAGACACTTAGCGCCTGTTGGATTTCAGCACATAACTGATTCCAGAGGGTTGGAGCTGCAATGCTAAAAGCCTAATTTCTAGTGCATACTACCACTAATAATAATTTTATTATTTATACCTCACTCATCTGTCTGGTTGCCCCAGCCACTCTAGGTGGCTTCCAACATATATAAAAGCCTTCAGATATCTTCTCAAAAACAGATGTTCTGGACTACAAAGCAGTCAGGACTTCTGGGCAGGACTGTTTTCCAGTATATCTGAGCCAAGGTGCCAAGATACTAAAGGCTGGCTTTCAGCAACATTCCCCCCCACCCCCAACTCTTATGAAATCAATTCCTCCTTGTTCTTACAGCCTGGCAAAACGAGAAGTCGCCTTGTTAAATGGTCTAAGCAAGAAACCTGACGTGATCACTGTAACGGCAAGAGAGGTGAGTTTAAATTTGGGGTGCCCTTATTCCAAAGGGCATAAGATGTTACAGCCTCGATGCCCTATGTAGGGTGATTTGGGGGATGTGATGCATAGAGTGTCTGACTAGGATTTGAGTGGCCCAGGTTCTCATTCCTGCTGGGCAGAGAAGCCCAAGGAGAGACCCACTTTCGCTTAGCCTAAACAACCTCGCAGGGCTGTTTTGAGGATAACACGGGAGGCATGAGCCAAGTATGCCAGCTTTTTGGGGAGTCAGGCTGTTGCTCAGTGGGAGAGCGCATGGCTTGGGCTCAAACTCTGGCTTGGATTGGGAAATTCCTTTCCCTAAAACCCCGCAGAGCCTCTGCCAGCCAGTGTAGACTCTTCTGAGCTAGATAGACCAATGATCTTGTTCAGTACAAGGCAATTTAGAAAGAATACAGTTGCAGAGTCAGAAGGGACCCCAAGGGACATCTAGTCCAACCTGCGCAATGCAGGAATCTCAACGAAAGCATCTATGACAGCGGGCTTCTAGGATATGTTTCCTTTGGAAAGAGGTCGCTGGGAACTAAGCAGCATTTTGTGATTGGTTTTTCACATACAGGTTGAGCACAGGTGGAGATTCACAGCACCAGTCACCCAAAAGACACCCTAAACTCTTCCAGAGTTTAGGCTGGTCACTCACTCCTAAGCTAACCTACCTCACAGGGTTGTTGTGAGGATAAAATGGGGGAGAACCATATGCTCCCCCTTCAACTTCGTTCAAGAGCTCCTGGTAGCTCCATCAGTGGAGCACGAGACTCTTAATATCAGGGTCGTGGGTTTAAGCCCCACGTTGGGCAAATAGATTCCCGCATTGCAGGGGATTGGACTAGATGACCCTTGTGGTCCCTTCCAACTCTGCAATTCTGCTTCCATCTCCTTGGAGGAAAGTTGGGATGTAAATTAAATAAGTATATAAAGGTAAAGGGACCCGTGACCGTTAGGTCCAGTCGTGACTGACTCTGGGGTTGCGGCGCTCATCTCGCTTTATTGGCTGAGGGAGCCAAGTACAGCTTCTGGGTCATGTGGCCAGCATGACTAAGCCGCTTCTGGCGAACCAGAGCAGCGCCCGGAAATGCTGTTTACCTTCCCACTGGAGCGGTACCTATTTATCTACTTGCACTTTGACGTGCTTTCGAACTGCTAGGTTGGCAGGAGCAGGGACCGAGCAACGGGAGCTCACCCCGTCGTGGGGATTCGAACCGCCGACCTTCTGATCGGCAAGTCCTAGGCTCTGTGGTTTAACCCACAGCGCCACCCACGTCCCTCAAATAAGTATATACATCAATACATTTAGCTCTCTCTTCCTCTCGCTCTGCTGCCTTGCCTTTCCTGACTCTCACTTCAACTCAT
This sequence comes from Podarcis liolepis, assembly GCF_965112155.1. Classification (NCBI taxonomy): domain Eukaryota; kingdom Metazoa; phylum Chordata; class Lepidosauria; order Squamata; family Lacertidae; genus Podarcis; species Podarcis liolepis. The sequence goes on from NC_139567.1 coordinate 36,825,331, forward strand.
CAAGCTCCTTTCTTTAAAAGCATGACACCGTAATTTATTTTGTGTTTTTGCTTCCTTTCCTGCACAGAAACATTCCCCAAATGGTACCAAGCAAACGTCCCGGTGCCCGAGGCATTTAAACATCAAAAACTGGGAAACTGGGAGCAGCCTTCAAGACGCATTGCACTACCAGGCCAAAGAGGTAACACAATAGAGAGCTATATGGATTTTTTGTGGGTGCTCCTTCCACCTGTGGGTCAGGGAAACCAATGCAACTTAGGGCTACATTGTCAGCAGTGGGCAGGGCTAAAGCCCAAAGTGGGTGGAGCCCAGAGCCCACCCCCACTTTGCCTGTCTGTCACTCGAGCATCCATGAGGCTGCTTTCTTGTGCTATGCGACAGGTGCAAAGCCTTGCTCCAGAGATTGGTAACACAACAGGTGGGAGAGCCTTGGCTGGGTCACTTTGCGTTGGGGATGGGTTCGAGTGGAGACTCCTATCCCAGTAGGGGCAATGGGGCAGTGCCCCACCTCTCTCAGTCTGCCGTCGGCTAGCCCACACTTGCCTCACTTAGAGCCAGTCCAGGGGGATCATGGTCCTGTCTATCAGCTTCTCCAGGAGGCAGAATGGAATGGCATGGAATCGCTTTGGAGGGGACTTGGCTGGTTTGAATTCTGAAAGGGAGCCCTTCACATGTTGTGGCAGAACATGCCTCTTGTTCTTTAAGCATGGGAATTGTAATGTTGCAGATGTACCCGGGATGCCCACAGCTTCCCTCCACACTGCGGGCCATGAGTTTTATCCACTTGTTTCTCTCTCCCTCTTGCTGTTATGTTCGCTTCAGGTTCTTCACTGCAGGACCAAGGTGTGCCAGGGATCTGTCATGAACCCCAAAGGTTTGGTCAGAGGTCCCCGCAACGGGCTCACCCCGAGAGATGAATTATTACCTCAAGCAATAGAGTTCATCAACCTGTTTTACAAATCCTTTAAAGAGTGAGTGGTTTTTGTTGTTTTCGTTCTTCTTTGATCCCGCCTTTCAGACATCCTTTCCATTGTTCATTCACAATGAATGATGTGCTCCAAAACATCTTGTGGAACTTACATGCAGTCCCACTTTCAAAGTTCAAACTGCATCATTCCCATTCGCTGGACACCCCGTAGCTCCCCGCTCAAATCCTTAACTTTTTACGCCACAAATGTTCTGCTTTATTTTATTTTAGTCCCTCTTTTGTTGCGCCGTCACACAAGAGTGCCCCACCAGAGGGCAATAATAATTTGCTAACTTACATACCACTTCTATAGAACTGCCCTGATACCATCACACAAAAACCAAAAACAAATCATCATCAAAAAAGGATGTCTGGAGTATTTGCTTCGTCTTTGCTGAACCCCTGATCTATTTTGTGTTTGAGGAATGTTATTAATGACTGGTAGTTCCTCAAAGCTGGTGGGAGGAGATGAACCCAGGTTTTCTTACTGGTTCCCAAGGCTGAGCTTTCAACCATCTCTCCTGCTCCCAATTATCTCCATGAGTGATCCAGGTGGCTTTAAAAAATAATAATGAAAAACTGGAGTAATATAAATCTTCCTTCCACCAATTAATTTTTATGAAAGCAGTTTCTAATATCCAAGATCATTCTCATGCCCTGCTGATTACTTCTGAGTCATCCCCCCCCCCCAAATTAAAGCTAACAAGCTTCTTCTTTCATGGTGTCTTTTGCTGTAATGAATATTGGCAGCCATCAAAGAAAACCATGAAAGTTCAGAGTCCCAGATTCACTTCCCAGTTTGGGATAAGGGGAGGGGGGGGTCCTCTCGTCTCTGGGGTCTTTCCTGGAGAATTCCTCTTTGCATCCAGCTGCATATGGCTATTCTTGCCCTCTCCTCTTTGAATTACATCAGCTCAAAGTGTTGCTGTTCATTGTTTGCTGTTTCCTCTCCCATTCCACCTGCCAGGCCCAGAATAGAAAAGCACCTTGCGCGCCTTGAAACTGTGGCCCAAGAGATAGAAACAACAGGAACCTACCAGATGACTGGGGAAGAGCTCATCTTTGCCACCAAGCAGGCCTGGAGAAATGCTCCCAGGTGCATTGGGAGAATCCAGTGGTCCAATTTAAAGGTGACTGGTTTGTCTGCAGTCGTGGGCTGGTGCGCATTGGGACTGGCGGGGTGGAAGGCAGGCAGGGCCTAATAATTCCTGCTGAGTTCTTCCAGGGCAGCAATGAGACAAGGGTGGCTGGAGGAAGCTGGAAGTCTCCTGGGCTGCCCCCAGGACTGGCTGCATGTCGTCTGGCTGAGGGCAGATTGTGTTCGCGCGAGGCAGCTGCCATTCCAATTTCTTCCTCTACTTACTTGCATACAGCTGACAGTGACAAATACACAACCAATGAGCAGGACTGGAACTTAGAGGGGAGGGGTGTTATGTACTGAGTTGAATAGGATCCAAACTGCAGCAGTCTGATTGGTCCTAGAACAATAGGATTCAGAATGCAGCAGTCTGATTGGTCCTAGAACAATGCAGCAGTATGATTGGTTGGCAGGAACCACCCAATCCTGCTCCAGATAGAAGTGAATCCACAACCTGATTGGCTTACAGTAGAATTCCGGAATTAGCCAATCATGTGCAGCCCATTGTGTAAATAATGTATATAAAGCAGATACTGTGAGGGGACTTTCATTCACTCCTCCTCACCACTATGAGCTGAATAAAGAGCATGAAATCACTTTGCAACTCTGAGTATATTTCACTGGCGGTGTTGATAACACATTAAAGTCTAAGAGTAGGTTCTGAAGGACTGCCGTCACCCGTATCAACGTGGTTTAACAATCTACCTCTCTTCCCAGGGAACTCCAGGAATTGTAACTCTATGAGGGGGGAAAGGGGTCTCCTCACAAGTCTCAGCACCCATAGCAAACTACAGTTCCCGGGGTTCTATGCGGAAAGACATGAGTAGATATTATACCACTCAGCCATCCCAATGTAAGCAGAGCATCCTGCAATTACAGAAATCATCCTGGCTTCAGATCTGTCCCTAAAATATCCTGTTTTTTGGTCCAGCGCTCTGGCATGAGTCAGCTGGTTCCTGTAAGAGCTCAGGATGGAAAAAAAAGAGCATCCCAATTTGTATCACCCAGATGTTGGAGGGCATGACCTATAAGAGTGCTTTTAAATGCACAGACGTGGCCTTATAGGTCATGAGAGCCGGTGTGGTGTAGTGGTTAAGAGCGGTGGACTCGTAATCTGGTGAACTGGGTTTGCTTCCCCGCTCCTCCACATGCAGCTGCTGGGTGACCTTGGGCTAGTCACACTTCTCTGAAGTCTCTCAGCCTCACTCACCTCACAGAGTGTTTGTTGTGGGGGAGGAAGGGAAAGGAGAACGTTAGCCGCTTTGAGACTCCTTCGGGTAGTGATGAAGCGGGATATCAAATCCAAACTCCTCCTCCTCTTCTTCTTCTTCTTCTTCTTCTCCTTCGTCTCCTCTAAGGCTGCCACCATCTTCCTTTCATTGCCTTCTGAATTGTGTTGGAAAGCTAATTGATTTTGGTCATTGTTCCCAAATGTTGTTGCCTTTTAGGTCTTTGATGCCCGCAGCTGTACAACTGCCAAGGAGATGTTTCAGCACATCTGCCGCCATTTGGAGTATTCCACCAACGGAGGGAATATAAGGTATGAGCTCTTTTTCCTTTCGTCCCGCTTGGGTCCTTAAGAAATTAAGAAGCTGGTTGGCATTCACTCTGTCTCTTGCAACAGATCTGCCATCACTGTCTTTCCCCAGAGGACGGATGGGATGCATGACTTCCGGATATGGAACAGCCAACTCATCCGATACGCTGGGTACCCAATGCCAGATGGCTCCATTGTGGGCGACCCAGCCAATGTGGAGTTCACACAGGTATGTGGGGAGAAACCAGGCACCACCAAAATACTGAAACAATAGCTGTCTATTAGCCTTTTGACAAAGCTGGCAGTGATCTTGGAAGACAGTTTGCAGCAGACAGTCACTTCCTATTAACGACTACTTTAAAAAATAATAATTAAGCAATTTAAACATAACAAATTATCAAATCATATAATCATATGTTATTTCCCCCCTTCCCCCCTTCCCCCCTTCCATCCCCCCCACAAGGACTTCCCTCAGCTCCTCTCTCTTTCTCTGTACATATTATTCTCTGCATGTTATAAAATTATACATATCCTTGCGTTGTCTATCTATCATGTTATCAACCAATAAATTTGTGTATGTTTATTCAGAACCTGCCATGGAGTCCAGTTCATTTTGTTGCCTTTTTAGATAATTTGTAAAAAGTTCCCATTCTTCCTTAAAGTCACAGTTGTCGTTGTCCCTCAGTTTGTATGTCAATTTAGCCAGTTCTGCATAGCTCATCAATTTTTCTTGCCACTGTTCTGTCGTTGGGATTTACTCATTCTTCCATCCTTGTGCTATCAAGACTCTTGCCGCTGTTGTTCTTCCTATTAATGGTTACTGATGGCTGTCTTCTGCCTCCACTGAGATCCAGTACTGAGGGCCTTCTGGTGGTTCCCTCACTGTGAAAAGCGAGAGAAAATCAGGCAGAGGGTCTTCTTGGTAGCGGCACCCGCCCTGGGGAACGCCCTCCCATCAGATGTCAAACCTATAAGCAACTATTTGACATCTGAAGGCAGCCCTGTATAGGGAAGTTTTTAATGTTTGACGTTTTGTTTTGTCCCTTTATATTTTGTGGGAAGCTGCCCAGAGTGGCTGGAGTAATAAGTCATAAATTGTTCTTGTTAAACTGGAGTCTGCCCTGCTGGTCATTGGCTCTGGCGCCACCTACTGTTGGCCTCCCTGCATTCCACCCCACCACTCTCATTTTGCGTCAGGCACTGCTGGCTCTTCAGGAGCATCCAAGGAGTTAAGTCTCTCCTTTTTTGCTTTGGCCAGAAGAGGGGGAAACAAACCCAGCTCACCTCCTTTCTTTCGCTTCTCTCAGCTGTGCATCCAGCTTGGTTGGAAGCCCAAGTATGGCCGCTTTGATGTGGTTCCACTGATCCTCCAAGCTGATGGCCAAGACCCGGAACTGTTTGAGCTGCCGCCAGAGCTTGTCCTTGAAGTATCTATGGAACATCCCACGTAAGTGCCTTGGCTTCAGATGACAGCGGCCGGGACCTGCTCTTGACGGGCGGGCAGGCCGTTGGTGAAGAGAGGCTATTATTTGGGGCTTCGTGTGCTTTTGCCGGAGCAAAATTACATTGAATAACGGTGCTTCCAGGCTGTTTCCATTTGGGGGGCGGAATCCCGCAATTTCAGGATGCCCCGATAGAGTTGGTTGGGAGGTCTTGTGCAAGAAACCCACTTCCCTGAAAGATCAGACTTTTTGGAATAAATAAATAAGAAAATGCACATGAAAGTGTCTGTTGACCTTTGATTTAACTCAACATCATTTAACCTCCCCACAAACAATTCAGAAGGAAAGTTTAATAAGCAATGGAAACACCCTCGGACTGACATGTCTTCCCAAATATATTTTCTTCTGCTGCAAGTCTTGGGGTTCTCCTGAGCTTGCTGTCACCTGCCTTTTGCACATAGTTGCAGAGGAGTCTGCCTTATATTGAGCCAATATACATCTAGCTCATTATTGTCTACCCTGGCTGGAAGCAATTCCTCCAGGTTTTCAGGCAAGGGTTTCTCCCAGCTGTATCTGGAAATGCCAGAGGTTGGATCTGGGACCTTTGCGTGGCGAGTTCCCACCTCCCACCAGTAGAAATAGAAGACACGAGACACAATAATTAAGGTTAATGGGCAAAAATTAAGGTAAAGGGACACCTGACCATTAGGTCCAGTCGTGACTGACTCTGGGGTTGCGGCGCTCATCTCACTTTACAGGCCAAGGGAGCCGGCGTCTGTCCGCAGACAGTTTTTCCAGGTCATGTGGCCAACATGACTAAGCCGCTTCTGGCAAAACCAGAGCAGCACATGGAAACGCCGTTTACCTTCCCGCTGGAGCGGTACCTATTTATCTACTTGCACTTCGTGCTTTTGAACTGCTAGGTTGGCAGGAGCAGGGACTGAGCAACGGGAGCTCACCCCGTTGCGGGGATTTGAACCGCCGACCTTCTGATCGGCAAGTCCTAGGCTCTGTGGTAGAGCATGACAAAGCCACTTCCGACCTAGGGAGGAGGTGGTGTTGCGGGATGCACCACCCGCATCCTTGGGCAAAAATTGGCCACAACTTTATTGGTTACAGGTGATAAGCGGTATTGGCTTAGGCATTGGTGCTAATCAACTATCAGGCTTCAGACTGTCTGCCTGAGAGGCCAGGAAGGGTTAACACCAGCAAGGGGAGCTCTCCTGATGCACATCAACTAGGCACTCCCCCGGGGCCACCACTCAGGGGCGTGCCTTGGGCCCTGGCCTCCATAGGCTTCAGACGGGGCCATGCCCCCCAGAGTCCTTTACTGGACTACCCTTCGCAACCGGGGGAGCTGATGGCGCTCCTTCCCCCCATTCATCTACATAACAATACCCTGACCAATGCCTAACCGCCAAACCTTGGAAGTTGTGACGATTTGCTACGAGGTAGGCGAAAAAACCAAATGGCCAGTGCCAATTTGCCAAGTGGAAAAATTCCTACCAGGCCCCTTGACGGCGACCAACCAAAGTCCATAGCAAGTTCAAAGGAGAAACTTTAAAGGGAGGGTAGGTGGGAAATCCCCCAGCTGATCAGCAGCAAAGAGGAAGTTCCTCTGCCGCGTTTGCCTTAAATGCGGCAAGCCACGCCCCCTGAGCCAGCCGATAGGCTGGCCAGGGGATGATGCAGCAGAGGATTCCCCCTGTATGCGCGGGGCTGGGAGCCAGCCTCCGCGCGGGTGTTGGGGGCGCGAAGCCCGCAACACCACCTCCTCCCTAGGTCGGAAGTGGCTTTGGCATGCTCTACCACTAAGTTACGGGCCATCCCAATGGATGGTGCTGTGTTGGCCGCATAAACCACAGCACTGACTTCTGAGCATCCATATGGAGTGGTGGAATTTCGTTTGGTTTCCCTTCCCCCCCAGATACGAATGGTTTAAAGAACTGGACCTGAAATGGTACGCCGTTCCTGCTGTCTCAAACATGCTCCTTGAGTGTGGAGGACTGGAGTTCACAGCTTGCCCTTTCAATGGTTGGTACATGGGGACTGAGATCGGGGTACGAGACTTCTGTGATGCACAGCGCTACAATATCCTTCAGGTACTCTCTTTTTTAAATAATAATAATAATAATAATAATAATAATAATAATAATAATAATAAAGTTGTTTGAGTGGCAGCACATTCCTAACTGATATCTGACTGACTCATATTCCTCCTTCCCTTTCCCATGCCTCACCCCCCCCCACCCCCAAATGCTTGGTATTTTGCTTTTCAAATTGGAAGTTTTTTGGATACAGGGACCTATCTGCTTCCGCTTCAGAATGAAATGCTGTTAAGCATATGCACCCTGATCAATAGAGAGTGCATTATTGTCAGGGCTGGAGTCAACAAAGCAATAATTCATCCGAGGCCAGCAAAGATACAGTGGTACCTCGGGTTAAGAACTTAATTTGTGCTGGAGGTCTATTCTTAACCTGAAACTGTTCTTAACCTGAAGCACCACTTTAGCTAATGGGGCCTCCTGCTGCCGCTGCGTGATTTCTGTTCTCATCCTGAAGCAAAGTTCTTACCCCGAGGTACTATTTCTGGGTTAGTGGAGTCTGTAACCTAAAGCGTCTGTAACCCAAGGTACCACTGTAATGCTTTGTTCAAGGAAACAACCACAGCTCAGGCCTAGTGGCCTCAGCAACTCTTCTCAGTGTGTCTTGCCTCGATGATGCAGTTGCCAGGACTGAAGTTCCCCACCTTCCCAGGACCTACTAGAACTCCTCCTCTCCAAGGCCTTTCCCACGCAGTCTCAGGCTGCTTCTGTACATGACCACCCTCTGTCCATTTCATTTCTCTGTGCTACCCAGGGGGCTTAGGTAGTGGGCCATGGTGGAGATGGTGGGGCTCCCAGGATGATCACCAGTGGTCAGGTGGATGCTGACTGCAGGCAGCCTGCCCAGGTGCCATTGATGAGGAACGCACCCATGTCACTCTCAACAATCCAGAGGCCCGTTCCCACTTGAGGAAGTCTGAGACGAGCCTGTCCCTCTGCAGTGGCGAGTCGCGGCTGCACTCTGCGCAGAGGCTGAAAGAAACCACCTTGATGCCAAGCCAAACCACTGATTGGCTGATGGACGCATTCTTGTAAACATCGTCTGGTTGGCGAACTGCGTCATAAAGTTTGGATAAGTGCAGATTCGGAAGGATAGCTGCGTTTCGGTTTGCACATTGTTTAACGTTGTTAAATGCACGTTGTGCATTTGATCAATTTGGCTTCCAGTGAGACCTGAACCAAATTTCTCCTCCATCTCTATGGGCAGCCCTATAGAGGGCTACTGTGCGGACATTGCTAAGGACTCATCTTGTTCAGTTTGCACTGGAGGAAAGAGCAGCCCCTCCCCTTCAGCAGTTGAAATGTTAGCGAACATTCTGTAGCACTACAACATTTCTGTAACTGGGTGGTGGTAGTTCACAGCAGCCTTTCCCAGCTTGGTGGCCTCCAGACTCCAACTCCCATCACCCTCTGCCAGCAAAACCAATTGTTGGGAATTGTGAGTTGTTGTCTAAAGCGTCTGGTGGGTGCCATCTTGGCATAGGGCTGCTCTTAGATGGTCTATTGGCCCACTGACAAGGCCTCTGGTGTGTTGTTGAGGGTCCTTGAAGTCCAGAAGGTAGCATTGTTCTTTCTTCATCTCTTCCTTCTTCGTAGGATGTAGGGAGGCGGATGGGCCTGGAAACAAACAAGCTCTCTTCCTTGTGGAAAGACAAAGCTGTGATAGAAGTAAATGTGGCCGTGCTGCATAGCTTTCAGGTGAGTGGGAGCAGAGGGAGAGGAGGGGAATGGCTGTAGCTCGGTGAGTAGAGTCCAGGCTTTGCACACAGAAGGTCCGAGGTTCAATCTCAGACAATCTCCATCTTCAAAAGAGCAGGTGGGGGGGCACTATTCCTGAGACCTTGGAGAGCCCAGCCAGTCAGATCAGGTTATACTAGGCAAAATGGACAACTGGTCTGGCCAAGTCTAAGGCAGCATCCTATTTAGGGAAGGGTTGTGGCTCAGGTGCAGAACATCTGCCTTGCATGTCAGTGGTCCGAGATTCAGTCTCCAGCAACAGATACCTTTACAGGCAAGGTCAGCAAGATTTGAGGAGGTGGTGTTTGTGCCTACTTGGTACCTGTGTTGAGCCGGTTCTCAGCTGCCTCACTGGTCCATAACCTCTCCCTGCAAGCAAATCCAGATGAATGTTCAACAAAGAGCCAACATTGCCTAAAGTAGGGCTGCCATACGCGTCTGGATTCATTTTGCGAAAAAGCTCAACAACTCTTGTGCCCAGATTTTCACTTTTTGAAATATGGCAACCCTACATAAAGTCTGCAAACTGTATGGGCAAACAAATCAGGATGAATGCTCACTAAGCAGGTTGTTCGGAAGCAGGAATAAGTCCTTGTTTTCTGCTCTGCCCTGTATTCGTCTCATGAGGCACTGCTTCTGCTCTGCTGCAATTCATCTTCCTCCCCGGAAAGTTGTTCATGATTACATAAGTTACACAATATACATAAAATAATTGCATAAGTTGTGTCATTGCATATGCTATGTAATTTAGCCACAGCTATGTAATTTATGTAAACAATGATGTGATTTATGTAATTCATGACATAAGATACATTGTCATTTTGTTATTCTATCCCATTTGTTTCAGTGCAATGGAAATGCAATGCAAATTGGGGTGGATGGGTAATCAGTTACATATCATTGGCAGACTGGAAGCAACAGCAGCGGATAATACTGACGGTATTTGCAAGATTGATTTCCCTTCCAGAAGTGGGATGAATAAGCAAACTTCATCAATTTCCGCTCCTGTTTCCTGCTTTCACGGGAATTCTCTGACATCCCTCTCTTAAAAGTGACTAGTTACAGATAGGTAGCCGTGTTGGTCTGCCATAGTCAAAATAAAAAAATTCCTTCCAGTAGCACCTTAATTTCAGAAATAGACTGGAAAGAGAAGCTGCTGAATTGCAACTCATTACCAAACTTAAAACCATGGAGAGACCTGGTCTGAACAAAGACATTGGATTCTTATCCCATTATACATGACTAAGCCATTTCTCATCTTCTCACCCCTTGCCTTTTCCTGTAAGACCTATTACAGTCATTAAGAGTCGTCAACAGACTCATCTCAGCTATCTGCCAATCTCCCATTCTCACCACCCTTTTGAGTAATACCCCTCCCCACCTTCTCTCTATATAGAAGGATCTGGCAACTTCTGTTTCAGTGTATCTGAAGAAGTGTGCATGCACACAAAAGCTCATACCAATAACTAACTTAGTTGGTCTTTAAGGTGCTACTGGAAGGAATTTTTTTATTAGAAGTGACTAGTGAGAGCTTGTGTGTTTCTTCCAGAAACAAAATGTCACCATCATGGACCATCACTCTGCTGCCGAGTCGTTCATGAAATACATGCAGAACGAGTACCGGATTCGAGGAGGGTGCCCAGCTGACTGGGTTTGGCTGGTGCCTCCCATCTCAGGCAGCCTTACACCTGTGTTCCACCAGGAGATGCTGAACTACATCCTCTCCCCTTTCTATTATTACCAGGTGAGCAAAACAATCTCAGCTCTAAGCCGCCAGGGGTGGGGCCTTACTTGGGGGTTTCCCATAGGGGCATCTGGTTGGACCCGAACCCATAGATTTAAATTACAATAAGGAAGGTTATGACTAAATATTGGGGATAGCTTTCTGGCGGTAAGAGCTGTTCAACAGCAGAATGGGCTCCCTCAGAAGGTGGTGGGCGCTCCTTCATTGGAGGTTTTTGAACAGAGGTTGGGTGGCCATCAGTCAGAGATTCTTTAGCTATGATTCCTTCATTGCAAGGGGTCCCTTGGGGTCCCTTCCAACTCTACAATTCTCTGAGTCGAGGATCCAATCACTGACCTCTCCTGTTTCATCTGCCCCATACCTGATGTCCTATATGATAGATAGGGCTTGGCCAAAATGGCCGGAGGTCTCCCACCAGGGTTGTTGTTGGTGGTGGTTCATATTTTTTACGTTTATTTGTCACCTTCTGTGGAAAGCCAGCCCAACGTCCTCTTAAAATATCCAACTTTCTCCCCGCTTAAGGTAGACGCATGGAAAACGCACGTCTGGAAAGACGAGGGGCGCAAGCCACGGAAAAGAGAGATAAGATTCCGCATCTGGGCCAAGTATGTTTCCAGGAGAAAAGTTGTTGCCATTTCTGCGGTGTGTAGGTAGTTTTGGAGAGCGCCCCCCCCCGATGCATTGAAAGAACGTGTTTCGGTAGTCGCAGGAACAGGCTTCGCTCCCATCCTGCACACCCAGTTATGTCCACTGTCTGCACATTCAAAGTGGCGTGGATGTGTTACTAACTTTACGCTCCCCTTTTTGAAAGGCTTTTTGCTCCAAGTCTGGTGTAAAACTAAGGACATGCCAGAATGGAAGGGAGGGTAGGCCTTGAAGTTGTCCCTCAAGGGTTAACAACTTTTCCTCATCTACAGTGGTGCCTCGCAAGACAAAAAGAATCCGTTCTGTGATTCTCTTCGTCTAGCGGTTTTTTTCGTCTTGTGAAGCAAGCCCATTGAAGCATTAGCGGATTAGCGCTATTAGTGGCTTTTAGAGGCTTTTAGTGGCTTATCTGCTGATAAGCGGCTTAGCGCTATTAGCGCTATTAGCGGCTTTTAGCGGCTTATCTGCTGATCGGATCAGCTGATAAACGGCTTAGAAAAGGGGGGGAGGGGAAAAACCAGCAGGAACTCGCAAGACATTGTCGTCTTGCGAAGCAAGCCCATAGGAGATTCGTTTTGCGAAGCACCTCCAAAACGGAAAACTCTTTCGTCTTGCGAGTTTTCCGTCTTGCGAGGCATTCGTCTTGCGGGGCACCACTGTATTATGTTATGCCATGATAACACAGAGGTGGTTTTTCCCCAGTGGTAGCATCAGTTTTGTGGAATTTCTCCCCTGCTGAAGCACAGAAAGCCCCATCAGTATTGGCATTCCACCAGCTCTTGAAAACACACCTATTTAGACTCGTGTTTTCCTGATCACCTGACTCTCCTGCTTTGATGGTTATTTCAACTTTAACTCTTTAACAGGCTTGCATCCAACTCAGAGTAGACCCATTGAAAGTAACAGACCCAAGTTCTTCATGTTCATTATTTTCAACGGGTCTGCTCCAAGTAATACTAGCATTGGACACCAGCCCAGGTTTCTTTATAATATATCTTTTAATTACGGGTGCTTTTAATGTCGTTGTTTTGCTGTGTGTTGTAATTATGGGCAGCTGTGTTTTTAGAATGGGCTTGATTCTTGCTGTGTTGCGGTTGGCTTTTACAGTCGTACCTTGGAAGTCGAACGAAACCCTTTCCGGAAGTCCTTTCGACTTCCAAAACGTTCAACTTCCAAAGCGCGGCTTCTGATTGGCTGCAGGAAACTCCTGCTGCCAATCGGAAGCTGCGGAAGCCCCATCGGATGTTCAGCTTCCAAAAGAACGTTCGGAAACTGGAACAGTCACTTCCGGGTTCCGATCGTTCAGGAGCCAAAACGTTCGAGAACTAGGCTGTTCAAAAAACAAGGTACGGCTGTATTCGCTCATGAAACTTCTTGAAATGGCACATAAATCCTATTGACATTATTCATTATAATATTATTTATTAATTAGAATGATTAATTATTAATGAATTAAATCGACAAGTCATCTATCGCTCCTCATTTCCCAGGGCTGTGCTTTTTGCATCGTCGCTCATGCGGAGAGCCACAGCGGGCAGGATCAAAGCGACTGTCCTGTACGCGACGGAAACAGGAAGATCAGAAACACTGGCGCGGAACCTTGGTGACCTCTTCAACTGTGCTTTCAACACCAGGGTAAGAGGCTCCTTGGGATAGCTCAGTCAGCAGAGCATGAGACTCTCAATCTCAGGATTGTGGGTTTGAGCCCCACGTTGGGCAAAAATATCTCTGTATTCCAGGGGGGTTCAGCTAGATGGCCCTTGTGGTCCCTTCCAACTTTACAGTTCTATGACCTTTTATATATTTTCCCTGTGAGGGGAGAGTAGCGTTATAACTACATCAGAATGTAAGAAAAGGCCCTGCTGGGTTTGGCCAATGGCCGATCTAGTCCAGCATTCTGTTCTCCCAGTGGCTGAACTGTGGGAAACCAGCAAGCAAGATTTGACCACAAGAGCATTCTCCCCTCCTGGGGGTTCCCAGCAACTACTGGTGCAGGAGAAATGTGATTCAGTTTGCATTTAAAGGTGAACCTACCTCCGTCACCTGAGATTAAGCCTGTCCTGCTCTACCAATGGAGCTCTCCCAGCTTGGTATGACTGACTATAGCTTTCCCTTGGTCCTGTATACCTGAAGGAGCATCTCCACCCCCATCATTCTGCCCAGAGACAGAGGTCCAGCTCCGAGGGCCTTCTGGTGGTTCCCTCACTGTGAGAAGTGAGGTTACAGGGAACCAGGCAGAGGGACTTCTTGGTAGTGGCGCCCACCCTGTGGAACGCCCTCCCACCAGATCAAAGCAATAAACAACTATTTTACTTTTAAAAGACAACTGAAGGCGGCCCTGTTTAGGGAAGTTTTTAATGTCTGGCGCTGTATTGTTTTTAATATTTGGTTGGAAGCCGCCAAGAGTGGCTGGGTATAAATAATAAATTATTATTATTATTATTATTATTATTATTATTATTATTATTATTATTCCCTACACAAAACCTTGTCCCTTTTCTCCAACCTCCCCGCAGCTGCTTATAAATCCAACTTCCTTTTCTAGGTTATCTGCATGGATGACTACGATCCAAAGGATCTGGAGAAGGAAGCCCTCCTCCTGGTGGTCACCAGCACTTTTGGAAATGGAGACGCACCCAGCAATGGAAAAGTAACTTTTCATGGCCACGAGGCAAAATGAATTTCCAGTGTGAGGGAGGTTATCAAGGCAATGTTAATGGTGTCTCCTGTTTTGTTTTTGCCACAGACGCTGCAGAACACGCTGCTGTCTATGAAACAACTGAGCAACAGATTCAGGTAACTGTTTTTTGGCTGGGGGTGTGCAGCTCTCATCTTGCGCTGAACATTACTGTCAGGTTTCTGAACTTCTGGCCTTTCTGGTCTGAGATCATGCTTTGCCGTCTGGTTCTATGAGGAGTGTAGGAAGCTGCCATATTCTGAGTGAGACCGCTGGCCATCTAGGCTAGTATTGTCGACACTGAGTGGCAGCAGCTGTCAGAAGTTTCAGATCAGGGTCTCTGTCACTCAGCAACACCCCTTTTGCTTGCTGCTCTTGTATTGTTCATTTTAAGAAAATGTTTTTAGTTATTAGGGTTGCAACTTTTATTAACCTGATAGTTGAATACATTAAAAAAACCCCTTTTGATTGGCTAAAAGGGTGTCCCCAATTATATAAAAGATTGGTAAATCCTTTTAAAAATTGCTTGCATGGAACACTAAACCGTGGTTTGCACTTTGCCTGGCTTTTATGTAACATTAAACCCCCCTCCCTTCTCTTCTTCTGGCATGGCTGTAATAAGGTGATCAAATGCCTCTGCTTTCATTTTAGATTAAACACAGTTTAACATTGTGTCCAAACTCAAAACTGTGGGTTTAACTATGGTTTGCTGAAAAAAGCACTCATGAAACAATGGTTTGACGTTGGCATTTTCCCAACAAACCATAAGATCAGTGACACTTTGGTTTGGACGTTGCTGGGGGAGATGGAGGGAGCGCATTATTCTGTGGTTTACGGTGACTTGTCCTCTTAACACTATGATGTGTGTTAGATCCAAGCTGTTTTGATGTCTGTACATCATCCAAAAACAAAAGTTGTTGCTTTTTGTGTGAAAGAATGTGAAACCTATGCACATTTAATTCGTTATTGGAGCAATCAACTAAAATGTACAATTAATCAAGCTTTCTTTAGTTAGTTGAAAACCCTGTTAATCGTACAAGTGGTGTAATACCTTGGTGTTCCTGCTGGACTGGGTCCATGAACTCTGAAAATGTCCCTTCCTTGTCTGGATGGAGGATAGACAGGGGTGTGGATATAGAAAGCAGCTAAAATTTACATTCATGGCTCCACCCGCTTTTGCCTGTGGTCCCACCCACCACTGACATGTGACCTCAGGAAGGTCACCCAAAATGGAATGTGACCTTTAAGCCAAAAGTGTTTTCCCACCTCTGTCTATTATACGTCTGTCTCACCCATATGCAAGTCTCCCTCACCCAGAGAGGTAATCAGGGCCCCATATCTGCTTAGATGCTCCCAGAACCATTCTGCGCATCACCCATTGTTTCTTTCTGATGATATCAAGACTGACAGCTAACTCAGCTCTCCCCTTGGAACAGATACGCCGTCTTTGGCTTGGGTTCAAGCATGTATCCAGAGTTCTGTGCCTTTGCCCGCACTGTTTACCAAAAGCTCCGGCAGCTGGGGGCATCGCCTCTCACCCCGATGGGCGAAGGAGACGAACTCAACGGACAGGAAGAAGCTTTCCGGATGTGGGCACTCAATACCTTCAAGGTACCAACAGCCACCAGATTCAGGAGTGGAGAGGGGAAGGTTTCAGAAAGACATTGGGTCCAGATGTTGTAGGGAAATGGGCAGTGCCATGAATGGGGGTGTTTCCTGACCCCTGTTCTGGGAATCTGGAGGTGGGGGTCTGAAATTAGGAGCTTAGAGGTCTGCAATAGCAGTCAAAATTGAGGGGGGCCTGCCCCTTCCCAACCGATATTGGGGGGGGGCAAACACACCTTGGCCCCACAGAGTTGGCGCGCCTGGTACATTAATTGGGTTATATCCAACTAAGTTTTCCTCAGTTTCCGCAACTGACCAAACTGTGCGAATTAGTGCAGAATATCAAGGAGAGTTAACATCACTCTTTGGCCCTCCAGTTTATTGGCCTCCAGCTCATTATTGGCTGCAATGGCTCAGGGCTGGGTGTGAGCAATTTGCACATGCTCAGAGACACCCACTTACAATTGCTTGGAGTTCTGGCTGTGAATTGGCTGGCAGCTGCTGGGCTAAAAGCTGATTGCTGTGCCTCAGTATTCATCAACTATAAAATGGGACCAATTTCCTCTTGCACATGTAGGTGTCTTATGTGTTTAGCTTGCCATGTGCAGTGTGCGGTATGCTTTCATGGTTTTTTTTGTCAGCTGCCTGGTTGTTTGGGTTCTGCTTTTTACTTGTGGAATGCTTTGAGTTTGGATTCTGTGGTCCACCACATGTGGCACACATAAAACTCCAGCCTTAGCCTCACTCTCTCAGATACAGGACAATCCTGGTTTATTGTGAAAGGAGCAACAGAGCCTATTCCAGGCAATCCTTCCCGGACAGGAAGATAATTGTGTTGCTTTTGCAGCTATCTGCAAGAGCTCGCTGAGTTTTCAGTGCTTATGAAATGGTCATTGAAAATTCTTCCCCTCTTTGCTGCTCGCTGCCTGCCGCCATGTTTTGTCTCAGTTCTAGAGAAGAACGAAAATGGCACTGTTCTGCATCCTCTTTACATTTAACCTGAACTGATTTAAACAAACAAACAAGCATGTTTTAACATAATCAGTTGAAATGAATTTATTTACTTACAGTCCATGCTAACTCAAGAAGATAGCCCTCCGTAATTTCAGTCTATCTTCTTCTCTTTTCTGTTTTTTAAAAGATTGCCTGCAATTTTTTTGCTATCCGTGAAAAGCACAAGATCTTGGTTCCGAAAGCATATACGTGTAATTCAACCTGGGATCCAGAGAATTTTAGGACTGTGTATGACTCTCAGCTTCTGGACTTGGGGAAAGGTATAATTTCCTCCCACCTTGCCTCTCAGATATATTTGCGTGTGTCTGCAATATACTGTATTATTATTATTATTATCATCATCATCATCATCATCATCATCATTATTAATATATGCACACCTTCAAATATTTAATAGTACTTAAACCTCTGCTGTTGTTTAAATCCACCATTTTCCTCTCAGTTTCCTCCGTTTTTGCTTCACTCAAACTTCTGCTGGGGTCCCCAAAGTAAGGCCCGCGGGCCGGATAAGGCCCGAGGGACTCGTTTATCCGGCCCGCGGAGACCCCCACCGCCCACTCTTACCGGCACTGCGCTGTGTAGCTGCCCACTTCCGGGTCAGAGGAGCATCGGAAATAGCTTGTGTGCATACGCAACTGTTATTTGCACATGCACAAGCGTTATTCCCGGTGCACATCCGAGTCAGAGGAGGCCCATGCACATGCACACAAGCTATTTCCGGTGCTCCTCTGACCCTGAAGTGCGCCGTAAATAGCATGTGCACATGTGTATGGGCACACGCTTCCCCGCCCTCCAGCCCACCGTGCGATCAGTGCTGGAGAGACCGGCCCAAGGCGCAGTAAGTTTGCTGACCCCTGTTTTAAACCTCCACTTTTGCCCTCTCAGTGTCTCTCCCATCTGTTCCCATGCCATGGCTGCTGCGCTTGTGCAACCTGCCTTCTCTTTTGTTTCTCTCCCCTCCCCTGACTTTGTGGAAATCAAGGACTGCGATGCAGCCCTCCAGTGGGGGGGGGGGGGATCTGTGATGACAGCCTTACATTTGTATGTGTATAGGAAGATATCATTGGAGCTGTAAGCAATCTCCTGAGTAAACGCATCATGCAGAACGTTCCAAACTCCAATTTAGCAAATGTTTCCCCCTTCACAGCACTTGGTGACGTCCATGGGAAGAACATCATTCCAATGAAACTAAAGTTTCGGCAGAACCTGCAAAGTTCAAAGTCCAGGTATTCAAGTCATATTCTGAGTATCCCTGTTTTAACCTATCCTATGCATGGTTCTGTCCCCCTTTTCTTTAAAAAACACACACTAATCTGGACTTGGGGGTTATTTGGACTGGAGTCATTTGACCAACAGGTAGGAAGATACACGTGGTGAAGTTTACTGTGTGCTGATCGGCACGTCTCTAAATTTCCCTTTAACTGATTGTGACCCCCCCCCCCTGCAATTTGGCAAGGTTTTCCATAAATGGTCAACAGGCTTTCAGGGAATCGAAGTAAGAGACACTACTTCTCCCCATTAGACACCAGAAATGTATCCTGTCCCAAAGTGTCAACAAGGAAATCCTGTGACGGTTTGATGGGTCTGTTTTCGCTTGCTGTTTCAGTCGAGCGACTATCTTAATTAAGCTTTCCTGTGAGAGAAATCAGGAAGTCGAGTATCTCCCTGGAGATCATCTCGGGATTGTCCCTGGCAACTGCAAAGTTCTCGTGGATGGCATCATCGCCCGAATCACAGATGCTCCTCCGCCGGATGAGATCATTAGGCTGGAAAGGCGCAGCGATCGTAAGTCAGGACTTGTACCATTGGAAACATGAAAACCTGAAACCAAAGCAAAGCTCCAAGTCCCTCCAGACATATTTTGCATTGTGCATTCATAATTATTGGCGCTCATTATAGTACCTGGGCGGTTGTAAACAACCCACTTTTAACACCATTCATGTCTGCAGAGGTTTTGGGGTGGACATCGTGCTGTGATTCTGATTGGTGCACATCAAGCTTACTGCTTGAATTGTGTAACTTTTCATACCCGAAACGTTCTGTTGCTTATATTTTTGTTGCCACACTGTTGTGGAACTGTAGCTTAAGACTGATCTCCAGGCGACAGTAGTGTGGTAACACTGGGGAAGCATCATGGCACAACTAATGAAGTGGAATTATATGTGGATGTTCTACTAAATGTCCACTACTATTGCATCAATGACATATTGCAGAATACAGCTGCAACACGCTCGCCCCTGCTGCCACCATAAAAAGCAACCTGTCTGGAAAGGCCCTGCAGAGAATAAAAATATTTTTTGGGAGTGCATATCAGTACAGTGGTACCTTGGTTCCCGAATGTAAACCATTCCAGAAGTCCGTTCGACTTCCAAAATGTTCAAAAACCAAGGCACTGCTTTCGATTGGCACAGGTGTCCTGGAAACAATAGCCAACAGCCGCATCGGATGTTCGAAAACCAGAACACTTACTTCTGGGTTTTTGGCATTCGGAAGCCAAAATGTTTGAGTACCAAGGCGTTTGAGAACCGAGGTTCCACTGTCTACTTATCCACTTGAGTGCTTGTGTAGCTATGTCAACTCCTGTTTCTATTACTGGGTGAAATACTACAAGGCTGCCCTCTCTAAGCTCAGCAGTGCTCCATCCTTTTCTCTTAGGGCTGAAATTGATGGGAATTAGTGGTACAGTTTGGGTAACTTTAGACTCTGAGTTTACTGGCCTTACAGGGGACTTTCTCTTCAGCTGGTAAATGCATATTAGTACTTCAAATTCTTCAGAATGCAGGAAGCCAGCCCTGCTATGTTTGGCGGTGGTGACAATGGGAGGGGTTCCTAGTCCGTTCTGCCCTGGACATCTGCCCCCAAAGCCTTTCCTTAATGGTACCTCTAACTGGCACTGATTGCTGAGTTCAACCAAAGTCTGGAAAAAAAACATTTTAGGGCAGGAAAACAGCCACACCTATTTCTTGCTCTGTGTCTCCTTTGCGCAAAACCTCATCTCCAGCTGACTTCCTCTTCTGGAGATCTGAAGATTTCTCCCCCCAACTCGTTTCCTCTTCGATTCCAGGTGGCTACTGGACGGCGGACAGCAAGTTCCCAGCCTGCACCCTCTCCCAAGCCTTGACTCATTTCCTGGATATTACGACTCCGCCTTCCCAACAGTTGCTTCGGATCCTTTCTCAGCTGGCAAAAGAAGAGAGCGAGAAGGAGAGGCTGGACCTCTTATCTCATGTGAGTTTTGCCATGATAAAAAGGACATTCCCTTTAAAAAATGAAGCAGCAGCCTGCTGAATCATAGAGTTTTCTGGAGAGGGCCTGTTGTTCATTTGCTAATGTTGCTACTGCGTTGTTGCCCATAGGGATAAGGAGAAAATCGATTCTGTTCACTTTTCAAAAAATATGTATATATAAATGCATGACACCACAACATCATACAATACAGTGGTATCTCGGGTTACAGACGCTTCAGGTTACAGACGCTTCAGGTTACAGACTCCGCTAACCCAGAAATAGTACCTCGGGTTAAGAACTTTGCTTCAGGATAAGAACAGAAATCGTGCTCCAGCGGTGCAGCGGCAGCAGGAGGCCCTATTAGCTAAAGTGGTGCTTCGGGTTAAGAACAGTTTCAGGTTAAGAACGGACCTCCGGAACGAATTAAGTACTTAACCCGAGGTACCATTGTACATAACTATATGAAATAACTTCAACGTAGCAATGGCGATACAACACACATTATTATTATTGATTAAATTTGTGCCCTATATCCACAGGTCTCAGGGCAGTTCACAGGATAAAATTACAATATAAAAACACAAAATACATAATCAAAACCAAAACCAAAACAACCCAATAACACTCCCCAACACATTTTAGAAGGGCACATTTAGATGACAATCAACCAAAGGCCTGGTTCAAGAGGACCATTTTTCCCTGATGCCTAAAGGGGTATAATGAAGGCACCCGGTGAACCTCCCTGGGGAGAGCATTCCACAGACAAGGAGCCACTGCAGAGAAGGCCCCGTTCTTGTGTTGCTGCCCTCTGGACCTCTCAAGGAGGCACACAATGAAGGGTCTCAGAAGATGATCTCAGGATCTGGGTTGGTTCCTATGGGGAGAGACAGTCCTTGAAGTATTGCGGTCCTGAGCTTGCTGCATGTTAAAAGTTCACATTTAAATGTGAACCTGTCTGATTCACACTTTGTGAATTGCAGCCATCCTTTGAAATCCACGTTCTTCCAAATTCCATGACGCAGAGGGATGTGGAGGAAAATGCATATGGTAGGGTTCATTCCAACTTTGATTTACAGCTGGCTGGCTCTCTGATGGGCTTTTTGCGTGTTTTGCGTTTCAGAACTTGGAGGAGTACAACAAGTGGAAGTTTTACAATGGCCCCACCTTCCTGGAGGTGTTGCAGGAGTTTCCGTCAGCCGAGGTCTCAACCTCTTTCTTGCTGTCACAATTGCCTTTGCTGAAACCCAGGTATTACTCCATCAGTTCCTCGCAGGACCAGGAGCCCGGAGAACTCCACCTGACGGTCGCCGTGGTCACCTACAGGACCAGAGGTAATAGGGGCTTCCTGGGGTGTGATGCCGCAGAATGGGAAATTCAGCAGAAGCTGGTCCATTGGGACTAGTCAGGCACTGCCCCACATACCTCTGCTCTCAGCCCAGCCCACCAACTTGCCTTCCCACCTACAACCAGTCCAGGAAGTGGTCCTAGATGTCAGCTTCCTCCTCCTCCTTAGTCCCAGTGTTGCCCCTTGTAGAACTCAGCAGGGAAGAGGATGGGGACTACAATGAGTAGCCTCTGGCTGTCCTTGGCTCTGGCGCCACCTGCTGTTGGGCTCCCTGCCTTCTGCCCTGGCAATCTTTTTTTTAAAAAAAAATATTTTTATTGGTTTTACATATATTTTCCAAATAAAACATAACATAACATCTCTCATCTTATACCACATTTTGGCTATAAGCCTAGGACTTCCATCAACCACGCCTAGTGATTTTCGACCTGCATCTCTTAGTCTTGCATGTCCTTCTCTTAACAATTACTTTTATTAATCCATACTTTAGAATCCATTCTCCTAATTTTTTTCTGTAATATTTCATATAGTTCTCCTTACAAAACTTCTTGTAATCCTACAAGCGTAGTCAGCTGATTACAGTTGTTTTTCAAATAACTCACATATTTACTCCAATCTTTCAAGAATTTCTGGTCCCGCTGGTTTCGAATTCTTCCTGTCATCTTATCCAATTCTGTGTAGTCCATTAATTTCATCTGCCATTCCTCTGCCCTGCCAGTCTCAATGGGCAGCAGGCACCACTGGGTGACTCCTTCCCACCAGCTTCAAAACAGTCTGATGGCAACATGGCAACACTGTGTTTGTTCCTCACACTTGGCATTGGACATAGCAATTAGGGAGTCAGGGAGGGGGGAGGGAGAGATTCAATTCCATTTAAAGGCAGATCTACCTCGCTTTGCCCTTCCTGAACTGAAACGCAGTTCGAAATTCCCGCATCTCTGAATTTTGCAATGCAGTTCTCCAACCAAGTCGCTTGCACAGAAGTGCCTGTCCCAGGATAAAGTGTGCATAAAAATGCATATATTGGGGAAAATAACACATATACAAATGTGTCTATTAAGGGAAATTTGCACTAAAAAGTGGACACGGGGACTTTTCAAAAGACCAAATAAATCACAGATGAATGTGGAAATGTAGAGAATTGAAAAAATGAGATGGGCAATTTGGACACTTATTATTTCTCTATCTCTGGTTCGGAGAGGATGGAGGAACCAGCGGAGGCTTCGAGGTGGGAGAGCAGCAGGGCCACAGGACTCAGTGAGCTCCTTGCTAGCATGTGTGCTTTGGGAAATGCCCAACGATGCTGGCACCTGCTATTGACTTAGGCTGGATCCAGACACATCCAAGAAGTGTTTCATTTAAACGTGTTGTAAACTTTGTATGAGAAATTGGGTTGGCAAAACCGGAACTCCACAGCGCCACCTGGTGTCACAGTGTTGTAATGCATAGACAACGCATATAAAGCACTTTTTCTTTACCCATCTAGCTGAGTTTCAAATCTCACATTAGCCTCTCATGGGGGTAATGATTTAATTGACATTTCCCCCCCCTTCCTCCACTCAGATGGAGAAGGTCCGGTGCATCACGGAGTCTGCAGCACTTGGCTGAACACTGTCGACCTAGAGGAGACCATCCCCTGTTTTGTACGCAGGTAAGGACACACTCAAGAACTGGGCTGTAAGAAAATGTTGGTGAACTCACAGCCTCAAAATGACATGTGGGATGCCTGCAGTGCCACATCTTCCAGGTTGATTGTGCATAAAGCACATTAACTTGATTTTATGCTTTTGCTGGCCGAAACCAACCAACGCCACCCCATACAAATTATTTATTTTAATTTATTAGATTTATTAGATTTATATACCACCCTTCATCGAAAGAGCTCAGGGTGCTTCACAAGATAAAAACAAAAGATAAAGCACAAATAAATAGGTAAAACAGAGACAACAAAACAATAACCCCCCACTCCCACAAACACATTTAAAAGGCTGTGGAATGTCATTCAGCCAAAGGCCTGGTGGAAGAGGAAAAGCTTGGTTAGATGCTACAAAAATGTAGGTGGCAATGCTATTCCACAGAACGGGGCAGCCACACTAAAGGCCCTGCTCCAAGTTAATGCAGAGTGAGCTTCTGACCGATCTGCTGGCTTCACCATTTGAACCAGGGACTCGTTTCTTAAGTATAATTGTTTAATTGACACTGAAATGCAGACTGCCTAAATGTGTATTACTGAAGGCTTAAAAGTGGGGAAATTGTACTGGAATATACTCAAGTGGTTTCTGAGCTCCTTGGTGAGTTGATAATTAACCATTGTTGCTTTCTGCTAGCTAACACCTGAATGTTTAACCTTAGATCAGGTAGAAAAGGTATTTGGTTGCAAATCTCCATTTTGAAAGGGAGTTGTGTTTAGCATTTGCTCCCAGGCTCTGTGGAAGTAGCATGTATGGTAAATGACATTCTCCAGGAGCACACAGCCTAAGGCACAATGGAGGCTGTAAAGAGAGAAACTTGTGGTTTTAGATCTGTTTGGAGTATTTCATTTTTTATAGAAAGTAGAGCCTCTGCTGGACTGCACAAGGTCTTGTACGGAATTATTGGATGTATTATTTACCATTTTTTGTTCTGTTTTGAAGAAAGTTCTGCGAGTAAAGCTTTAATTAAACTTATGGGCCTTGACAATGTTTTTATTCCAAAAGGAGTCAGTTGTTATGCATCCGATTGCTTCAAGCTGCACAATATTAATATATGCATTATCATTTGGCTATAGCATTACTCAGTTGTTGTTTTCCGCCTAGTGCTGATGGCTTCCGGCTTCCAAAAGACCCACGCGAACCATGCATCCTGATTGGGCCAGGCACAGGAATCGCCCCGTTCAGAAGCTTCTGGCAACAGCGCCTCTATGATTTGGAAAAGAAAGGTAAAAGGGGACATTTGTCACCAGCTGTTAGGCCTGCATACATACCACCCCTTTAATGGACGCATAAAGCATGTGACGTCCCCCCAAAGAATTATGGGAACTGTATAACCTTCCACAGAGCTACAGTTCCCAGCATGCTAGCAAATGAGAAACAGGCACACTTCAAGATCCAAGTTTTAGTGTATAAATCCCTAAACAGCTTGGGACCAGGAAACCTGAAAGATTGTCTCATCCTAAATATACTCAGCCAATCACTGTGTTCTGCAGCTGAGGGCCTCCTGTATAAACTTTCCTATCAGGGGGCCTGTTCCTCACAATGTCAGAATTTGGCCTTTCGTGTGGTGGCACCTACCCTTTGGAACTCATGGCCACTGCATATCAGACGGGCGCCATCTTTGTTGTCTTTTCAGCTAAAGGGGTTTCCCCTTTCTACATAGCTTCCAAAAATCTTTATCCCATCTGCTCTCTGGCTTGGATTTGAACTGAATTTATGTATGTGCTGTTTGTTCTGTTACAACAGTTTTTATACATTATTTTATATACATTATATTGTAAAATCACTTCATTAGGCCTCACGAGAAGCAATTTACAAATGAAAGCAATAATATCTCCACCCTTTTTTTAAAAAAATAAAAAAATTTATTTATTTATTAGATTTGTTTATCGCTTTATCTTTACCCAGGGCAACCCAAAGCCACGTACAACCAGCCAGCCAGACAAACCCCCACAAAGATACATTAAAACCAAGAGGGGGGAATACATTAAGACCATCTCACCTACTTCTAAAAGGCCACAGACTGGTAAATGCCAAAGGCCTGGTTATAGAGAAATATTTTTGTCTGGTACCTAAAGATGTATAATGAAGGTGCCAGATGAGCCTCCCTGGGGAGAACATTCCACAGACAGGGAGCCACCACAGAAAAGGCCCTTTTTCGTGTTGCCACCCTCTGGGTCTCTCTTGAAGAAGGCACACAAAGAAGTGCCTCAGATGACGGTCACTGCCTTTCTGTTTCTTTTTTCTTTGCTATCATGTTTCTCGTTTCTTTATTTCCTTCTTATAATGCTTCAGGGATGGGCACTGAATTTTCACCCTGAAACCTCAACTTCTGCTGGCCCTTCCTTGCAAAATAAATAAATAAATAAGTGCCTGTGCACCCCAAAACCCCAAACTTAGAAAGCTAGCATTTCAGGGACTCTAGTTCCTGACACACTAATTTTCTATGTGGGGGGGGGGGGTTGCATCTATTGCACAAAGGGCCAGTCACCTCAGTGAGAACTAGGCATCCCAAATAGGCATGAATTAAATTGGGACAGAAGGAGATCTGTTTGCACTCCCCTCCCCACGCTTGAAAACTGATTTGGAGGCTTCTGATTCTAGGGATCAAAGGGAGGAGCATGATCCTGTTATTCGGCTGCCGACATGCCAGCCTGGATCACCTCTACAAAGACGAAATGGAAGAAATGAAAAGGAAAGGGATCCTTCAAGAGGTCTACACAGCTTACTCCAGAGAGCCTGGCTATCCCAAAGTAAGTCTCGTCTTATCTTGAAGGACCCATCTTTAACCCAAACATGCATTTCTTAACCTTTTCCATATTTGCATGGCAGTCTTGCTCCTGTTGCGATCCACCTTGGGTCAGGCCACAAACCACTAGAGCAGGCACCCCCAAACTTGGCCCGCCAGATGTTTTGGGACTACAACTGCCATCATCCCTAGCTAACAGGACCAGTGGTCAGGGATGATGGGAGTTGTAGTCCCAGAACATCTCGAGGACTGAGTCTGGGGGGTCCTGCACCAGAGGGTCCAGACCCACCAGCTGAAGACCAGCGGTCCACGACATTTATAATGAATTGAATAACTGACACTTTTGCACCCCAAAATGGGCCACAGGCGATGGGAAAGCCTTCTTTCTGCCTGAGACCTTGGAGAGCAGCTGCCAGTCCAAGTAGACAACACTGTGTTAAATGTTGCAGCCCTAATTTAAAACATCTCTTGAGAGTTCCATGGACTGCAAGAAGATCAAACCTTTCCATTCTTGAGGAAATCAGCCCTGAGTGCTCACTGGAAGGACAGATCCTGAAGCTGAGGCTCCAATACTTTGGCCACCTCATGAGAAGAGAAGACTCCCTGGAAAAGACCCTGATGCAGGGAAAGATGGAGGGCACAAGGAGAAGGGGGCAACAAAGGATGAGATGGTTGGACAGTGTTCTTGAAGCTACCAGCATGAGTCTGACCAAACTGCGGGAGGCAGTGGAAGACAGGAGTGCCTGGCGTGCTCTGGTCCATGGGGTCACGAAGAGTCGGACACGACTAAACAATAACGATGGAGCTGAATAATAACATACGGGTTTGTTCTTCTCGCTCCAGGTTTACGTCCAAGACCTTCTTCGGAAAAAGCTGGAGTCTGACGTGTGCAGGCTGTTGCACAGAGAGGCGGGCCACCTCTACGTCTGTGGGGACGTCCGTATGGCCAGAGACGTTGCTAAGACGTTAAGGGATATATTTGCCAGGAATCTGGGCCTGACGGAGCAGCAGGCCGAAGATTACTGCTTTCAGCTGAAGGTACGCTGAAAACCTCTTCCTTCTTCATCTTTGGCGATCACTCATAGCCAAGTAAGATTGTCTTTCATGAGCATGGTCTTAACAGAAAGTGACTGTGGAGGCCAATTCTGGATCCACACGTCCTTCCACAGTGGGGACATAGGTTTCTGGACAGGAGTTGAGCCCTATTTTACCCCGGTGCAACTTTAAAAACAACAATGGGGTTTGTGTTTGTGTGATTAGAAAAGTAATGGGGAAATTGATTGAAAAGTGTGGGACCCCCTGTAGTAAATGTTGTGGCAAATAATACTGATTGCTGGTTTATTTCATTCGTTTTTACAGAGGCAGAAGCGATACCACGAGGACATATTTGGGGCTGTGTTTCCCCACGAGAACCAAAGAGAACTGGAAGAAATGAAACTTGACAGAGACATCAGCAACTGGAGACCTCACCCTCAACTGAAATTTTAGCCATAATTTGCACACTTGTCCACATTTTCCATCGTGGTTGGGGGCAAATTTTGCTTTCTCTCCATACTCTGCCTACGTGGAGGCGACTAGCAAGATTTGTCCCAAAAATCTCAGCTTTAACAACAACATCAAAAACCCGAAACACTACATATTTAATTCTATTTATTCTGTAAATTCCTTTTTTAGTTTATATTTGTGTATATTTTATCGGAAGCTTAGTCAGTCAGCTCTTTTTTTAAAAAGAGAAAAAAGAGAATATCTATTGGACAAAGGA
This sequence comes from Podarcis liolepis, assembly GCF_965112155.1. Classification (NCBI taxonomy): domain Eukaryota; kingdom Metazoa; phylum Chordata; class Lepidosauria; order Squamata; family Lacertidae; genus Podarcis; species Podarcis liolepis. The sequence continues at coordinate 36,852,717 of NC_139567.1, forward strand.
TCTCAGATTTGTGATCTGATTTTACCCTGCATTACATGTTTTAGAAAAAGGAACAAAAAGTAATCTAGATTTTAAAATGAAACAAAAGAAAGCAACCAGATTAGCAGGCAAAATCAACAGCTCCTACTTAACGAAGGGCAGACTATTGTGCCTGGTGCATATGGAGGCGGGGCATTGATGAGGCTAAGGACAATGTCATTGGTGCAGCTTGGAGGCAGTCTCATTGGTTGCTCGTCCAGCTGCACCGTAGCCCAGCCCCTCCCAGGAGCCAATCAGCTGGGCTGGGGGTCTCGGGGGGGGGGCTTGGAGCAGGGTCTGTTCCTGGTTCATAGACAGGGCCGTCTTACCCATAGGCACTAGGGGTGCAGGGCACCCGGGCGCCGGGCTCTCAGGGGCGCCAGGCTGAGAGTCCGGGGCCTTAGAGTTGAGTCCGGGGAAGAGCCCGCCCATTGGTTGGAGCGCTGTGGCGGGCTCATCTGCTGCGGGTGGTTCTGCACTGTGAGTTTGGGGGCAACTGAGCCAGCGAGATGCTAAAGCGGCCACCCGGCTCCACCCTCCTGCGCGCCTGGGACTGGGCAACCTGGGGGGGGGGGCGCCGGGCAGATCTTTGCACCCCAGCGCTGCATATGCTTAAGACAGCCCTGTTCATAGAGATCAAGGCCCGGTCTTTGGCTTTCGTTTGCAATGCTCATCAATTTGCTGCGGTCTGAGGCTAGCTGCTGGTTAGACAGGGTTGGGGGTCACCCATAGTTGGATTGACTCAAGCATTTTGGGGTGTTTGCCTTTTCCATAGCAAAGCTTTTTTGGGGGTTTGCCATTGTCACAGCTTTCTGGAACCACCGGCTAGGAGCCGAACCCTACAGTTGTATGAAACTGTGCAAACTGTAACCAACCCTGGTCACATCTGTACTGTGCATTAAAGCAGTCTCATACCACTTTGAACAGCCATGGGCCCCCCCCCCCCAGCATCCTGGAAATTGATTAAGGGTGCTGAGAGTCGTTAGGAGACCTCCTCTTCCCCCTCACAGAGCTACAACCCGCAGGTTAATTTAATAGTCAATCAACCACCCTTCCCAGAGAACTCTGGAAGTTGTAGCTCTGTGTGGGGAATAGAAGTCTTTCAACATCCCTCAGCGCCCTTAACAAACTACGGTTCCCAGGATTCTCTAGGGGGGACAGTGGCTGTGCTTGAACCCATTTCCTGCCTTGTGAGCGTAAGCCTTGCTTCCCACTCCCTTCTTCAGGGAGCGTTGGACTAGGATAGAGGAGCTCAGCGCTTCAGATCCCCTGCACAGCTACCACATGCGGATGACCTTGGCCCAGTCATGTTCTCTCAGCCTAGTCTACCTCATAGGGTTGTTCTGAGGATGAAGTGCACCTCTGCAGGAGCAGGGCTCTGTCAGAACAAATGGCAAATAAAAGTGCTAAATAAAATCCAAGCACATCGGGGTTGCGGGGGGGAGCTTGTTGGATCAGGCCAGCGGCCCACCTCACCCACAGTGAAGAAACTGGTCCCTATCTGCATAGGGGACAGGATACACCCCCCAAAAAAAAATTTCCCCACAGCAAGAAAAAGAATCCAGCGCTATGAACTGTTGATGCAACCTTTTATTGACAGCAACAGAACACAGGCTACTTGTGTGTATGCTTGCTAGTTAATTAGTGGTGCTGTTTTAATTTATAAGGGAAATAAACCATTGCTCCTGTTCAGCAGACTCTTGTGTACTTGCTAAGCTGGCTCTCCTGAGATATTTGATGCAATGAACCGGCAGGACTGAGGAGCTCAAGGTCACATCCACGCCAAGGAAGGTTAAAGGAGGCATCCAGTATATCTGAAGGAGCGTCTCCACCCCCATCGTTCTACCCGGACACTGAGGTCCAGCGCCAAGGGCCTTCTGGCGGTTCCCTCACAGCGAGAAGCCAAGTTACAGGGAACCAGGCAGAGGGCCTTCTCGGTAGTGGCACCCGCCCTGTGGAACGCCCTCCCACCAGATGTCAAAGAGAACAACAACTACCAGACTTTTAGAAGACATCTGAAGGCAGCCCTGTTTAGAGAAGCTTTTAATGTTTAATAGGTTATTATATTTTAGTGTTTTGTTGGAAGCCACCTAGAGTGGCTGGGGAAGCCCAGCCAGATGGGCAGGGAATAAATTATTATTATTATTATTATTATTATTATTATTATTATTATTATTATTATATCTTCACCAGTTCCTTAGCTACAGCAGAGTAAAACTGGTAAAGCTGATCAGTGATGCTGTTTAGGTCCGTGTACACACACTATAAATTTAAAGAGTTAACTACGAACCCGAGTTTGATGCATCCATTACTCACTTGGAAGGGCAGTGTAAAATACCTGACATATAGATGTGTATTTTAATTTGCTGTGTAAAGCGTGAGGCATGCCTTTGGCATCAGCCTGCACTTTTGGCATGCTCCGGAGTCAAGAGGACATTGGCCCTACCAGGTCATGCCACTGGGCATGCTCCACACGCAAGACTCCACCCACAATATTCACAGCCCCTCCCACTCCCAGAGAGTGATCCCCTCCCTTATAAAAGGTCAATGGTAAAAGACAACTGATAATACAATAATATTATCGCTACATCACAAATATGTCACAAAGTAGGGATGCTTGGCATGTGGAAACATGAGCCTATCACCCACCGCTGTCAATAACCCCAGATCCCAACACCTTTTAAATACACTCTTCCCCAAATAACAATAATGGTATTTACACATTCCCTAGCTGCAGCGCTTGCCTGCGCTTCTCCTTTGAAAGTATCAGGATTCAATCCACCATCCCGGTGGATTTCTGTCTGGAATATATGCTGCCCTTGATCGCTTCCTGCCTCCTATTGCGAGGCTGAGTTCACACCTTATGGAGGGGCAAGGAGTACGTGACCTTATGCTTAAGGGGTTATGGAGGCAGGGGGAGCCCTGGACACCCCCCCCCTCTTCCAGAGGAGTCATTAGTCGTTGGAGCCAAGGAAATCGACCAAACCGTTGAATTTTGGTCATTATGTGTGAAGTTTCTACAGTTTTCTATATCGCATAGTCCAATGGTGTCCAAACTTTTTTCAAAGAGGGCCAGATTTGATAAAGTGAAGGGCCGTATTATTTTGTTAGGACTGAAGTTTTTGAGCTTTTTTCAGGGTTGAAGCTGTTGAGCCTTTTTTAGGATTGAAGTTCAGGGTTTTTTTAGGATTTTACCCCAGGAAATAAACTGCCACAGGGGCCAGATTAAACCGAACGGCGGGCTGGATTAAGCCCCTTAATCCATGACTTTGGACATGCCTCGCATAGTCAGAGGAAACTGTATGATACAGTGGTACCTCGGGTTAAGTACTTACCATATTTTTTGCTCTATAAGACTCACTTTTTCCCTCCTAAAAAGTAAGGGGAAATGTGTGTGCATCTTATGGAACGAATGCAGGCTGCACAGCTATCCCAGAAGCCAGAACAGCAAGAGGGATTGCTGCTTTCACTGCGCAGCGATCCCTCTTGCTGTTCTGGCTTCTGAGATTCAGAATATTTTTTTTCTTGTTTTCCTCCTCCAAAAACTAGGTGCGTCTTGTGGTCTGGTGCGTCTTATAGAGCGAAAAATACGGTAATTCATTCCGGAGATCCATTCTTAACCTGAAACTGTTCTTAACCCGAAGCACTACTTTAGCTAAAGGGGCCTCCTGCTGCTGCCGCACCACCGGAGCACGATTTCTGTTCTCATCCTGAAGCAAAGTTATTAACCCGAGGTACTATTCCTGGGTTAGCGGAGTCTGTAACCTGAAGCGTCTGTAAACTGAAGCATATGTAACCCAAGGTACCACTGTACATGGTATCTGCTTTTTGCTGCAGTTTTATAGACTTCTTTTCTGAGCTTCTTTGCTGTTATGCATGTATGGTGCTTATGTAAACAGTCATTGTCCTGGCCTTAGTTTGAGGCTGTAGTGGGGACTTGGGATTTTTGGGGACTCGTTTAACTGCCCCGTCCTCCATCCCTGGTTTTAATATTTCCAAGGGCAGGAGATATTTGATAGCAGAGCACATTCTGTCATGCCCTTCTCCCCACCTGAAATGCTGCACAATCCTCGAAGGAGCGCCCCATGTGCCTTTTTCTGAAAGCGTATGTTGGCTCCAATATGAGGCCTAGGGTCTTGCAGCTTTAAACTGTGCTTTTGGGGGCTGGTGGTGGATGTGATCGGGCATGCTGGCGTATTATTTGTCTAGCTGGTTTCTTACAATAAACACCACGTACTTTTTGGAGGAAAAGGTGGGATATAAATGAAATAAATGAGCTCTTCTGCTGACCTGATTAAGAAAGCTGGAGGGGCCTGCCAGATGGAGACGTCAGCTGCCATCCTGGCATCCAGAGATCTCCCCATGGTTGAAGTTGGCGAATGCGCCTGGCAAATTTCTAACGTTGCACAGGACTCCACCACCTCCACCTGCTGCGTGGCTAAACCAGGCCTGTACATGTTGGGAGTGAAAGCCAGGTTAACACTTGTCCAGGATGATTTCGCTAATAGCTTCACCGCGCCCCAGGAGAAACTGGGAGTTTGGTGGCTCAGGGAGAGATATTGACAGGCAAAAATAGACTAAGTGTGCCACTGAGGAGTAGCCACCAGATGGCACCAGCAGCTCACAAAAAGCACAACAAGTTGGCACTTCTTTAACCCTGGTGTTGCTTTCACAGGGGAAAGGCAAATCCGTCAATTTGAGGTTCTCATTTTTGCCAATTTTAAATTCAGTTGTCTGCACATCTGCAGCAATCTATCACACCCATCAGGCTTTCAGTGCGAATTTCTCCTAACAAACTCAATTAAGGCACATTTTCTACAAGTGACTTTCCATAATATAATGTGCTTTTGTATGTTATGTTCACTGATTTCTGCATTTTTACGCAGACATTCCCCTATGCTTTTGGTGGGCGAACTGCATTGCAAAATTCGGAGAAGTGCAATTTTCAAAGGATTGCTGTGTTTTGGTTCACATTCTGGGCTCGAGGCATGTGAATTATGCAGTCCCCCATTGAAATGCAAACAAAATCCCATTTCCCCCTCCTCTCCAGGTTTTGCTCCACCAAAGCACAACCCCAATGGATAAGCTCAGAAAGTTTATTTGAATCTTCATTCCAATGTCTATAGATTGATCTCCTTATTGTGTGTGGTGGGGGGGCATTTATTAATTAAATCTATATCTTGCCCTCTGCCCCAAATCAAACACTTCTGTGAGATAAACTGGTAGGGCGGTAGGCAGGGAGGCCAACAGTAGGTGGCGCCAGTAGCAAAGACAGGCAGAGCCAACTGATTCGAGTTTTGTCCCCATCCTTTCCCTGCTGCTTTCTACAAAGGTTGCTCTTTTTCTCTTAACTGCCTGAACCATCACTGCCTGCATGCGTCCTGGCAGTCTTATAAGCTGCCTCGGACAAGGAGGCTACAGAATGCCTTAAGCACAAAAATAAAAAGCCTCAAATGAATCCAAATTCTGGAAAGGATTCAGAACGCTTTGAAAACTGGGGCACCAAATCCAACATCACGACCGGGGCATTCAAAGAGTTTGCAATCTCTCTCCTGGTTTGTGTTCGCAAGAGGAAAACCTCTCCTTCCCTGCTTGTTCATAAATTAGAGCAGGGATTTCTGTCTTTGATGCTAACTTTTGTCCCCACCCCCTCAACCTATGGGCTCAGGTAACACCCCCCCCACCCCCGAGATATACTGCAACGTATTGTTGCAGAGTCCCACTTGTCAATCATCTGTGATGAGGTTAAGGTAAAGGACCCCTGACAGTTAAGTCTAGTCATGGACGACTCTGAGGTTGCGGCGTTCAAATTTGGTAAATATTTCCTGTGCAGGATGCTAAGGAGAATGCATTTTCATTACCACCACACAAATAATATACTAGCATGCATGGTTTCATGTGTTGGCTGGTGAATTTTTCTGTATGAAAGCATCTGTTAAAATGCAAGAACAATCCAAGATGAAATGCCTGAGCAAAAACAAAAGAAAATAATTTGGACAAAATGAGAAAGAACAAATAGATATTACATGCCTTCTAAACTGCTGTGTGGCTAACCAATGAAAAGGTAAAGGTACCCTGACAGTTAGGTCCAGTCACAGACAACTCTGGGGTTGCGGCGCTCATCTCGCTCTATAGGCCGAGGGAACCGACGTTTGTCCACAGACAGTTTTTCTGGGTCATGTGGCCAGCATGACAAAGCCGCTTCTGGCAAACCAGAGCAGCACACGGAAACACTGTTTACCTTCCCGCCGGAGCGGTACCTATTTATCTACTTGCACTTTGACGTGCTTTTGAACTGCTAGGTTGGCAGCAGCAGGGACCAAGCAACGGGAGCTCAAGCAACGTGGAAGAATGTAACTTACCGGCTTCTTATTGCTGCTCCGTAAGCATTTTGTATAAACATCCCAAAGTGTTCATGTGGCCTCTTATTTGCAGCAGTGATTCATACAGATGGCAAACATGATTAAGATTACTAAGCACCTTCTCTCAGGCATGCATTTTGGCTCTTGCCTGCTCATCTAAATGCTGGAACAGCCTAGAGGTCTGTCCAATCTAGTCCTGCGTCCAGTTTTCAACAATGGGTCAAGCAGAAGATTCTGGGATGCCCCGAAGCAGGGCAGGAAGGCCATAGCCGTATTCTGTGTGTCCCCAGACCACTGGCATTTGGAAAGACACTGCCCCTAAACATGGATGTTCCATTTAGCTAGCAACCGCTGACAGACGTCTCCGAGAGTCTGCCTAATCCCCCTTAAAGCCAACAAACTAGGCTTGCCATAAGTCAGGAAAATTTCTGACATGTTTTCCTATTTTTCAGGTGTAAAAAAATTGGTGCAGGAACTTTTTCACATCTGCTGCACCACACCTTCAATGTGTTAAACAGGAAAGGATTTTTCAAGTCCCATGAGCAATCTTGGAGAAATAGGTAGAGAGAGTCATGCCCTTGATTCTGGGTTGTCCAACTCTATCACAAATCCACTTTAAAAAGGGTCAGCTCAGCCTATCAAAGGCTTTGTAGACATCCAGCAAGGCTACTGCTCGAAGATGACCATTGTTTTTGCTAAACTGTGTAACACAGAGCTTTCCAAACTTTCCAAACAAAGGCTAATTGGGCAGTAGGATTACACTAAATCAGGTTTCCCCATTTTGGGGAGCACTGTTATTCCCATCTAGGATTTCATTAAATAGTGCCATTAAGTGTGTACATCACACATTGCTGAATTGTTTGTGGAACACCCTGCAAGCCAGTCAATGCCCAGTGCCTTATAGCCTTTTAGATTTTTAATGGCTCTTTGCACCTCTTCCAGCTCAATGGGTTTATTTAGAATCTGTTTATGAGCCTCATAAAAGTTGTGGTAAGTGGTTTATTTAAATAGTCATTAATTGCACCAGGGAGAGAGGGGGGTTGAAGTGTACAAAGTTGAATACATATAACATGCACTGCTTTTCTTTGTACTGTAAGTGCCCATTATGTCCTTGAGAAGCAGAGCTCTTCTGTTATTGACTCTCTGCTTGATACGGTTTGCCAGCAGTTTGGAGTTTTTCTTTTAAAGCAGCAAAACTTTAAATGCCAGTTTTCCTTGTACAAGCTTGGCGAGTCACTGCAGGGTGTTCTGTTTACAGTTCACAAGAGTTTCCATTGAACCACTGGAATGGCTCTGAAAGTGATGGAAGAGTGTTTTCCCTAACCTGCTGGCTCTCTAAGCCATGGGTAGGCAAACTAAGGCCCGGGGGCTGGATCCGGCCCAATTGCCTTCTCAATCCGGCCCACGGACAGTCTGGGAATCAGCGTGTTTTTACATGAGTAGAATGTGTCCTTTTATTTAAAATGCATCTCTGGGTTATTTGTGGGGCATAGGAGTTCATTCTTTCTTTCTTTTTCAAAATATAGTCCGGCCCCCCACAAGGTCTGAGGGTCAGTGGACCAGCCCTCTGCTGAAAACGTTTGCTGACCCCTGCTCTAAGCAATCATGAACCCAAGAAAGCTCAGTGGACAGGGAAGAGGAGTCCAACAACACTGGAGGGGGCATAAAAAATGGGCTGTTTGACAGTGAAACAGGTCACCTTGGAAAGTAGTGAGACCTCGTTACAGGATTTTAAGCAAAGCCCAAGTAGCCACCAAAAAAGATGCTGCAGTAGCAGATTTGAGGTTGTACAAGATGACCCTTGAGGACATTTCTTTTTTACTTTCAAAACAAGAATAGATGACAGGCGGACAATATTTTTTTAAAAAACAACACACACATACACAACCACACAACTTCAGGTGTTTCATCCAGAGCAAAGTTTTATTCACTTAAAAGAACTCTAAAATATCCAGAATTTCATTAGCATAGAATGTACTTCTTTTCTTTTCTTTTCTTTTCTTTTCTTTTCTTTTCTTTTCTTTCTTTCTCTCTTTTTAAACAGTTGCACAGACTAAACTCAGAGCTCTCTGTTAATACTAACCATTTCTTTTAAAATTAAATTAATAGCCATTCTGGAAGACCAAACTCAAGTTGATAGAAAATATATTTATATATTTATATATATATTTATAATATATTTACTGTACAAAGTTTACAATACATTTGAAAAGGGGGAGAAAAAAAACCCCAAACACACATCCATTTTCACCAATATTACAGACTTCATTTTACATACACCGTCAAAGTTGCGGTTGAGGAGGGGGGGACCCTTAATGTGCCGCTGCGGTTCACCAAAAAGAAAAAGAAAAAAAAGATACGGCCTCACAGGGCTAATTCACTCGCTTACAATCACCACAAAAAGGAAAACCCACAAATAATTAGGAACGAACTGGGGCAGAGATCCCTTCCTCCCACCCCCGTCCAATGCTCCTGCTGCAATGCTGTACAATGCAATTCCTTCTGTTTCCTCTTAAAAGTAAGTCTCATCAAATTCAACTGGGCTTACTCTAGGTAAGTGGGTAAATTACAGCCACAGCTGAAAGGACTCCATTCATTCCCTGCCACCACCCTGCCTTCCGCCTGGGTTTAATGGAGTGACTCTGGATTTACAGCAATGTAAACAGTGTTGGTTCATGCCTTTCACTCGCCCTGCTTCGCTCCCCAAGGATTTGAGCCTGGCTCCAACATATCCTTGAACACTGACAATGCATGCTTGTCTGAATGGAGGACAGAAAGGGGTGTGTCAGCATGCTGAAATTGGCCTACTGTGCAATCATTGGCTCGCCCACGTTTGCCTCTGGCCCTGCCCACTGCTGGCATGCGGCCCTCAGAAAGTTGTAAAGGAGGAAATGTGGCCCTCAGTCTGAAAACGATCACACGTTTTAAAGCTTAAATAGCTGTAGGGTTAGGCCAGATTTATGGAGAATAGAGCTATGAATGACTATAAAGACAGTCTCTCTTTCTCTCTCGAGGGATGGCTGATCTTTGGGCAATCAGATGTTGCTGAACTCCAGACTGAAATCATCTCTACTGGCCAAGTTGGCTGGAGCAAATAGGAGCTGAGGTCCAGCGACACCTGCAAGGCCACAGGCTAGTCACCCCTAGGTTAGGCAAATACATTCCCAGATGCTGGGAATAAAGAGAGATATTCCCATCATGCCCTGCTCTTGGGCACTCAGGGAGATGTTTGATGCATGTTGAATTGCTACCTCTTCCTTTGCAGTTTTATTAATTTCAGATGTGCCAAACTGAGAATGATCCTAACTGAGAATGCAATGCTGGGAGGGGGTTTACAGTTCCCCAGAGCAACAGGAATTAAAATAACTTAGTAAGAATCCTTAGGGTAAGACTTCCTGTTGGTGGAAAGTGTTTGAACCCCAGGCAAGTTGAAACCAACTCTTCTTCCCTGCAAGCATGAGCAGATCTCTCTTCATTAGAAAAGGCAACCAAAGGAGTGCACTGTATATTATAATCCAAGGACCTGGTGTACTGAGGGGTACACAGCATTAACTATACAGAGGAAAGTATTGATAAAGAAGCCAAAATTGGGCCTGTCAGTTACACTGCGGATATTACGTGGCTTACACGAAACAACTTGCACTTTCCACCAGAACTGCAGCTTTCAGTGTTTGACCTATGTCTGGACCACATCCATCTGTTGTGGTGGTTGAATGCTCATTCACACCACAGATACAAAAATCCCTGCTCATAAAAAAACTGAACATGGCAAGGTTAGAACTCTTTCCCCCTGAAATTCTAACTTCCTATGTGCAGAGAATGTGTACAGAGCAACATTCAAGGACGTGAGGGATGGGAACTGTAGCTGTGTGAGGGGGAAATGGGTCTCCTATCAACTCTCAGCATCCTAAACAAACTACAGTTCCCAGGATTCTTTGGGGGAAGCCACAACTGCGTAAATGTATTGGGCAGGTGTGGCCTTTTCACTGCATCGCAGTAACCAGAAACACCTCTTCTCTCTCCGCCCCCCCCCCTCAAAAAAAGGTACTTCTCTAAAGTACTTTCAGTGTCAAGGTAGCACATTTAAGCTCTCTTCCAATAAGATGTTCTGCCTTCAGTCTGTCTTCTTTAAAAAGACAAAAACTGTTCTATCCCACAGAAATAGGCTTCCGTCTCCAACACTTGGGAGTGCGGTCAACGGTTCAGGATGAACCCCAAACAAGTTATCACCACACAGAAAAAGCCTCAAAAGAGCTCCCCCCCTTCTTCACAGTCTTCTAAGAAAATGGCAGGACTGGTGGACCACCAAGACAAACAACTGCGTTGTGAGATTTCTTTACCCTGCCACAAAGGACCTATTGGACAGTGCTTGTGCCACCAACCCTGAAGGCTAACCCACTACCATACCTTGGCCTACATATTTTGGAAATTGCTCTTAATAATAATAAAAAAGGCTGAGCACTTATTGGAGCCATTAGTGAGGATTCTTCTTGGGTAGGCCCTGCTTTTTTGGAAGAGGGCAACAGCAGCATTAATAAATTACCACTTTTAAGTCCTCAAAAACTTTTGAGATTTCCCTCAGCAGACAGACATAACTCGGTCCCGCTGCCCGCACAGTCTCCAGCAACCCTCCTTATCCTTCCTCATCTGGGATCCTTTGGAAGGAGTGGAATGAGAAACTGTGTCTCCTTTACACCAGGTGTACACAGGCCCTCCAGGATTTGCTGGACCACAACTCCCATCACTCCTGTCCGTTGGGCTTACTGGGGCTGATGGGAGCTGTAGTTCAGAAACATCTGGAGTGCTAAGGGCTCCCCACATCCAGCTTACACAAAGCATCAGAGGATCACTGGAACAAGTGCCCTCTCTCCGCCCCCCACAAAAAATCTGACCATAACCCCCTTGTACACACCAGAAACCCAAAAACACATGGAGTTCCACAGAATGACCAGCTCTGCCTCAAAGGGTTAGAAATAGTGGTTATTGGGGAGACACAAGCAGCTGTGCAGAAAGTGACAGCTCCCTAAAGAAAAAAGTCCTATTCAGTTCCCTTCTAGTGTCTCCAGCTCTTTAGATACCACCTACATACCTCAAAAAAACAACAACCCCAAACCTTCCCCAAAAACCATGAGGTAGGAAGCTTGCTGTAAAAAATGATCACCTACTACCCTCTATGCAAGGGGAGCAGAGGGGGACACACGACTCTTGTCCAGCAGGCCAGATTCAAAACCACCGACCCCTTCATGGGGCAGTTTCAATAGGTCCACCCACCTGCCAATCACCCGATGCCATTATATTTCTGGAGAATCCACGTCTACTGGAAAGCAAACAGGGTTTGACGCTGCATTTAAGCAGCGTTGAATGCAACAAACATTTCACACTTGAAGATCCCCCAGAAATATATAGCATCTATCCCACTTTGCTTCAGCAGCCTCTAAGCTTATTTTTTAAAACAAAAACAATGGGATTGTCTACACAAATTTAAACCACTTCCAAACTCTGCCTCTGCTATTCATTCTCAAATTAGGCTAGGAAAGTGTATTTCTCAAAAGGGAATGTGGGATTTCCTTCCTCACACCTTCACAAAAACAATGGTTCCTAGAATTCTCTGGGAGCAAGCTGAGGGGCTGAACCAGTTCCAAACCAGTTCACACTCTGCATGTATACATGCCCCAAGGGTGTGTGTGCAAACTTCATTTTGAACGGATCGAACATTTCCACAGAGTGAAACAGAAAACCTTCGCTGCTTCACAGATGAAACCAAGATTCATAGTCAGGTTGTTTTTAACAGTGCCAGTTGAACATTTAGGGAGAGGGGAAATGGGTTGTTGTTTTTTAAGATTAAAAAACCTTTTATCACATTTATTATTAACCATGAAAAATAGAATTCACACAAGGGGAAGACAACAACAGTCCATCAGAATGTAAACATTTTTAAAGTAAAGAAGATGCTGACTCGAGATGTCAGAAGCAAAAGTAACGAAAGTCAAAATGAAATCTCGTTGGGGGCCTGGGGAGGGGGGGACCGCATCTCCCCATGGCCCTTCAATTATTTGGGAAACTTTGCAGAGGACTCCGATGATCCACTTCCAGGTGTGTGAGTGACACAGATATATATATATTTTTTTCCGGGGGGTGGAAATGAAGAGAGAGCCATGAACACACAACAAGCTATATCTTTTGATTACTGGATTCCAAATCTCCCAGGGCAAATCGCTCGAACCGGATGGCAACTTTGCTACTGTTAATGCTGAAGAGGAAGGTGGAGGGTAAAGGGAGGGTGGGAAAAAAGGGAAATTAAGCAGTTTCACTTTGACACCTTGTACAAAAACAACAAGTGCTGATGATGAGCTAATTGGTTCCATGTACTAACACAAGAGAGCAAAACACTGAAGTGGTCTGGGAGGAAAACAGAAGAAACTGTACAACTCAAGGAAGCTTCTTTCTTACAGAAAAGAGAGTTTTCTCCATTCTTGAGGTTGCAAAGCACAGCACTTGCTCTCCTCTCTATTTAAATCTCCCTTTGTGTAGAGATTTTCAAAAGGGATACATGACAAATCTGAAGAATCATGAATTGTGCAGGCTGTTTATGTTAGCCAGATTTAATACGTTTCCCTCAATGATAGTGAGAGGAAGATATTTAGCTCTCCCAGAATCAGAGTGTCTCTGCAAATGTAGTAAACAGGAACCTGATACTTTGGAGCATATTTTCTTTTCTTGTGATTTTGGCATTTATGCCAGAAGACAATTATTAGAGGCCTAACAACTCAATGGGCTGATTTCTTTACCACCAACGGTTCAGGACCTGCTTTCGGACAGGAATGATCAAATTACTTTAATAGTGGCTGAATTTTTGAGTGCTGTCCATGTAGAAAGACTGGGTCATTATAAAGAGAATTAGTGGTTCTTAATTGATCGAGAATCCAGTAGTGTATTATTTATGCAAATTGATTTGCTCTGGAGTTAAAGATCTGACCGGGACAAACCTTGTTATGTTGAGCTCGTATTTTGCACAATTTTTATATGGTGTCTTGTTTGATAATGTGTGGTTTGCTATGCCTAATAAAGGATAACTATTTAAGGAAGCTTCTTAGGGAGAAGATTTTTTTGGGGGGGGCACCTCACCTACGACATTCTGCTGATATGGAAATATATCTCATTGGAGAGGGGCACGACCTATTTTACAGACAAACACGCAGCGTCACTTGCAAAGTGTTTCTCTTGCTGCGCCATGTTGATCAGGAAAAGTCTGCATGCACCATGTTTCTGACCCAGTCTGTGTGCATATTTTGTAACATATATAACATATTTTGTTATATAACATATATATAACATATTTTGTAATATATATAAAGTAACATATTTTGGGGCTGGCTCAAGACACATTGCCGCCAAATTTGGCCTCCCTAAATTGCTCCACCTCCACACTAGTTTACTTGGACACAAACCTGAAGGAAGCTCTCCTGCCCTCCAGATGTTGCTGCAAACTTGTCTCCCATCACTGCAGCTAGCTCAGGATAAGGGGGAGGGGGGTGTAGTTCAGCAACACCTTAGGGCCTGCTAGTTCCCTACCCAGGTCCAATGAAAATCTGTAAAGCACTGAAGATTGGACAAGATCCCCCACCCGACTTGTCCCTTTCGGACCACCCTCCTTGAGGAGGAAAGCAGAACGTTCACTGGCTCTGCTACTACAAAGCTGGGGCCATACTCTCCTGCCTAGAAAAGGACTAGCAGGGGAATTTCCTCTGCCAAATCATGGAATTGTAGAGTTGGAAGGGACCCAAGAGTCATCTAGTCCAACAATGCAGGAATCTCAGCGAAAGCATCCATGACAGATGGCTATGCAACCTCTGCTTGAAAACCTCCAAGGAAGGAGCGTCCACAGCCTCCTGAGGCAGGAAGTCAAGGAGAGTTCAGCCATGGTCTCCTGAGAAGGAGAACTCACTCAAAAGGGGTTTGGGCAGGGGGGCTGGAGAGCAAGGATGTGTAGATTTCAAAAGGAAGCTGAGATTCAGTTTGCCTATTATTTCCCAAAGTGCAAATTAGGTAGCTTTGCTTGCAAATGAAAATGGAATCACATTTTTAGTGGATCCCTGGCTTTCTTGCCCTTGAGCTCATCTCTGGGGAGGAAAAATGTCACGGGTGAGATGCCCCTCTGAATTTTGCTCTTAAGTCAGATTTCCCACTGCTACACCTTGAAGGGACAAGCGAGAAGCAGAAACACAAGCAAAAGCATGCCCCACATTGCTGGCCCCTGTTAAACGCTGCCTCAAACACACAAATGGGATTAGGGTTATTTTTTTAATGAACTAGGAGCTACTGCACTGACATTAATTTAGTCAGTTAAGTTGGTCATAGTTAAAAACTGCCCGGAGAAGATTAACCAGGCAGCGGGTTGTTGTTTTTATTTAAGTCCTTATTTATTTTTCATTATTTTTTAATACAAATAACTTGTTAAAAACTGCCTTCTCTCAGAAAAGCCAGAAAGGCGAGAGGCAGATCGAAATGATAAACAGGAAGAAAAACAGTTACAGGCTTCAAGACGGCTAGCTTTGCTCCTGCGTGAATTTACACAGATTTAACCGATTAAACAATTAACGGATTGAAAACGCTCTTGTTTCTAACCCATCTCTAGTGGGGAAGGAGAGGGAAAATATGCACATCAAGAATTATCCCAACTAAAGCTGTAACTTAACAGACTTGAGAGCAGTTTGCAAATCTGCTGCTGCTGGCAAGCCCCAAAAATGCACAGATGGATTTATTAATTTCCTTAAAGCCTCTCACCCCACCAAAAAGGAGAAGCACGCAACACTGCTTGGTTGGTTTGGGTGTTTGCTTACAAACTTGCTTGAGATGCTGGTTGGTAAAAGTTCAGAGAAATAACCGCTGGGGGCAAGTCTATAGAGGAAGGAGGAGAATGCCGGGACAGGAAGAGGCGAGGTGACAAGTGCTGCAGCCGCTGGAAACGCTTCGGAAGAAGGGTTAATCTGGACCAGGTGTTAGTAGAACGCCACAGTTCTTGCAGACAGGAATGGTTATTTCGAGTTACAGCAGCCCACACCAAGAGACGAGGCGGGGAAAAGGAATTTGTAGAAGCAGCAGGGGCATCCAAGGATTAAAAACCGGCAGCATGTGTGGTTTTTGTGTGTGTGCTTGCGTGCACACATTTAGAGCAGTTGTCCAAGTTGCTGAGTGGGTTAGGAGACAAGAAAGCATGCAAGGCAGAACCCAACTATTGCATCAGTAGCTACATCCTATAAGGAAGGAGGTGAAAGGCAAAGGGAGAAAGACAAGAGAAGGAGCGTTAGTTCACCGTTAAAAACTCAGCCAAACAGCAGAGCTAGCTTTGAAGAGCTCTGCGGTACAGGATCTGCTTCGCACCCGGGTAGGGCTGGGAATGTCCCCTGCGTGAGACCCTTGAGAGCTGCCAGCCAGTGCAGAAAACGCTGAGCAAGATGGACTCAGGCTCTGACTCAGTATAAGCCGGCTTCCTGCGATCCCAGCACACAGCAGAATGATGCTCTTAAGCAGAGATTGGAACAGCGCGTTTACTGTCGGGAGCCTTAATTCTTTCCCCCCATTTCTCTGTAGATATCCTGGTTGGGGGCAGGGGAGGTGTAGCTGTTTGAAAGCAAGACCTTTGTGCCTAGGTGTGTGCTGAATTACCACACACGTATATGCCCCTCTGAACCCACAAGTGAACTCAGGAGGGGCAGCTGGTAACCTAACAAAGAGTCTATCTCGCAGAGGGAGCGAGAAGTTAGGACCAGGGAATCTTAGCCATTCTTCTTGGCAGTGGGCAGGACTCGGACCGTGTACACACCATAGATTTAAAGCAAGTGACTTCCCCCAAAGAATCCTGGGACCTGTCATTTGCCCCTCAGAGAACTATGATTCCCAGCACCCTTAACAAACTACAGTTCCCAGAATTATTTGTGGGAAGTTGTGCACTTTACATTTATGTCACGTGCGCAGCCATGCCAAGGGAGATCAGTTCAAACACAGTAAACCATGGCTTGCAGAGGGAGCCAAAATGGCACCCTCTAAAAAAGTTGGACTACATTTCCCATCAGCCCCAGCCAGCAGGGGCAAAGGCCAGATGCAATGGGAATTGGAGTTCAACAATTTTTGGAGGCCGCCTTGTTAGCTCTCCCTGCAAACCATGGTTTACCATGTACAAGCTGTACCATGTACAACTTTGTGACGCGCCGGTGGGCACACTAAAGACACATGGGCCTGCAGTGTTAGTGTGTTAAATGCAGATATGCATGAACCTACAGAAGCTTTCGCCCCGTTGCAAATATTGGGTCCCCAACCAGCATAATCAACTGCGATTTCCAGAAGCAGCTTAGAGGCAAGCGGACACAGGGCAATACGTACTCGGCTGATTTCCAGAAATGTCCCGGATGAGAGAGCCTCCGGTTGAGTTTTGGCAGTTTTTCAAGCATTTCCATCAAGAGAGTGAAGCTGGGACGCTCACCAACGTCGAAAGACCAACACGCAGAGAGAATTTCCTAAAAAGACAGCATTGCATTTTTAACAGGCAGCTGTGTTACTGACTTCAGCTTGAAAGGGCATTTGGCAAAGCTAGGCATGTTTTTGAAAAGCAGCTTTCATGGGTTGTTATAACAAGGAAGGTGCAAGGAGTTTTAAGCTTCAATCCTGGCTCCAGAGTTACAGAAGCAATTGAGTTTCCCTTCAACGAGCTACGATTTCCCAGAGTAGTTTAACAATCCAGCCACCTTCCCAGAGAATTCTGGGAACTGTGACTGGAATGGGAGTCTCCTAGCAACTCTCAGGACACTTAACTACAGCTCCCAGGATCCTTTGGGGTTGCTTTCATGGGTTGTTGTGATAGGGGAGTACCTTTTAGCTACCATCTCGGCTTCTGGAGCAACGAGATTGCGGGTGCCTAGGCTGTTCCCAGCTACTTTAGGCTTGGTCCTGCACAGGGATGCAGTCAGAAGACAGGTGTGTAGCAGGTGTGGGAAACCTATAGCCCTCCAGTTGTTTGGGAAGGACCATAGCTTAGTGATAGAGCACCCAGGTTCAATCCTGCTTGAAACTCTGGAGAGCCAATGAATTATAGCCATGGTAGACAATATCAACTCAGATGGGCCAATAGTCTGACTCGGTATAAGGCAGTTTCCTGTGTTGTTGAACTACAACTCCCATCATCCCACACCACCGGACCAAGACATTTTGGGGACTGAAGCAAAGGACAAGATGGTGCTTCTCCCACAATGGAGACTGGATAGCATCCTCCAGACATGGCGGGCTAGCTAAGGAGGCATGAGGCAGGCCTGTCCTCTGAACACAGCACTGCTATCCCCCTTTCCAGCATCTGAGATCCTGTCACTCTGCCTAACGCTTGGGCCGGCCCCGGGCGGTTGATGTACTAAGCACAGCTGCCAATGAAAGAATCCCCTGTCCACTTACTCCAACTTCTTTCCCCAAGCTGCTTGTGGAGAGGACTTGCTTCATGCCTTCGCCACTCCCAATCTGCCAGATCAACGCCTCAGCTGGCTGGCTCTTAAAGGGCCACTCTCTGGCTTGGAGCTCATACCACACGGTCCTGAGAGGCAAAGAGAGGTTTTGAAAAGTTAAAACAGGAAACCCATCAATGTACATCTCTGCCCTTCCTCCAAGCATTATGTCCCCAAGATCTTACGGTATTCTCACTTAAACTGAAAAGTTACTAAGAAGTGAAAATTGAGAGCCAACAGTCTATCACTGTCAGGGCCCAATGAAAGACACGTCACCAAGAACATCCTGCCCTGCGGAACTCCCTGCCAGTTGAAGTTCAGCGGGAACCATCCCTCCCTTCTTTCGGGTGTGTCTTTGGAAAACTGGACTGTTTAGGCAGGCCTTTGCAATACGACATTTCTCCTTTTTAACCAATCGGCGTTTACTGATGTTCTCACACTTACCCAAAAGCATAGACGTCAGCTGCCTTGGAAAAAGGCAGCTTATCCTCATCCTTCCCTGGAGCCATCTCGCGCACGATCTCTGGAGCCAGGTAGCACAGCCAGTCGTGGGGCAGTTTCAGCTCGTTCTCGCGCCTGGTGTCAGAAAGGGGAGCGTTACTGGACTTGGTGATGTACCCAGCAAAGTTCTACTCAGAGCATTTCATTTCATTCATTAAACTTATTAGTCACTTGTCACCCAAAGGTTTCCAAGTTCCTTACAACAAAATGAAAAAAGGTATACAATACACAATACTATAGGGAAAAGGGGTGTGCGTCATATAATACATGAATATTTCATATAACATCCATGCAGGGGGGGGGGACAGGGACATGCCAGTAGCGAACAACATTTACAATACTCAAAACAATACGCAAAGCAATACTATAACCCCCCAATTAGCAAATAAGCAAAACCTCAACCTCCCTCTAGTCCAAAAATTATCCCCATCAAACCAGCATTCCCACCCCCTATTTAACCCTTCCACCCCACCCAGAAATCTGGGGTCAAGGCCAATGTTACAAATCAGTAGTGGGTGGGTCGTCCAGAGATGACCCTGGCATCTCTCCTCTCCCTTCAGGGGGACGCAGCAGCAAAGCAAAGCAGGAAGATGGCAACAAAAGCTTTACCTGCTTTTGCTTTACCTGGCTACTGCTCCCGTCTTGCCGCTGGTGTGGTGCAGACCCATTAAAACGAGCGACTCCATGTCGGTTCGCTTTGGCAGGTCTACCCTGAGCGGGCCTAGCATTGGACCCAAGCCAGTACTCCACAAGGCCAACACAACTTGGGAACTCAAAGGAGGGGATAACTCAGTGGAACAAGATAAATAAACAAGATGAAATGTGGGGGTGGGTGGGGCTTTTATATGCGCCATAACTCAGTGGTAGAAGCTCCAACGTTCAATTTCTGGTTCACTTAGAAGTGAATGGAGAAAGAGGCAGCAAAAAAAAACTTACCTTCCCTCCTGAACCACACCAGAAATCCCGAACAGACCAAAGTCTGTGATCACAACTTTTCCGTTTTCATAGAAAACGTTCTTCGACTTGAGATCTTTATGCACAATCCCTTTTGCGTGGAGATACCCCATGCCCTGGAAAACATCAGTGCGTTAGCCTTTTTGCAGGCAGATCTGCATTCCTTGGCGTGCTACCTGGTCAAGCCCCTGCTGTGTCCGCTCCTAGACCCCTCCTGCTTTATATAACATTTCCTTCTCTTTCTGCTCATCTTGCATGCACCTGTCACCCGTACTGTAGAAGGGGACAGCGTGGGCTCCTATGGTATGGTGGAATAGCACAGCCTTGAAATGAATCTCCCCAAGTTACTAGCCCACAGCAAATATCACTAGCTTTGTTGCCCTGCGCAGTTTATATCACCCATTTGTGGGCAAAAGAAAGCCAGTTATAGTTATACCTCGGGTTACAGCCACTTCAGGTTGCGGACTGCTGAAACCCGGAAGTACCGGAAAGGGTTACTTCCGGGTTTCGGCAGTCGCACATGCGCAGAAGCACTGAATCGCAACCCGTGTGTGCGCAGATGCGGGTTGCGAACGCTGCGGGTTGCGAACATGCATCCCGCACAGACCACGTTCGCAACCTGAGTCACCACTGTATTTAAAGATGTCCTTGCCTGAGCCCCTGAAAGAGAAACCTAACCTCTAAGTACCACTGCCAAAATCAGTATTGACAGTCAATGTTTTAGATCCAGGATGGGCAACCGGTGGCCTTCAGGTGTTGCTGAACTACAACTCCCATTATCCACTACCATTGACCATGCTGGCTGGGGTGGATGGGAGAACATCTGGAGACACACAGATGTTCTCCATCCCTGTTCAAATGTTTACAAGAGAAACAGAAGAGGCGCGGCAGAAAGGCAGAGCAGTGGCTCCATCCACCATCGGCTCCAGCCCCCAATTCATCTTTCCCACAGGGGAAAAAATGGTTCCCTACCCCAGGTAGCCTTACATATTACCTTAATAATCTCATGCAAATGATTCTTACCTTAATGATCTCCTGGGCGATCTGCCTGGTCTTGTTAATATCCAAAGATATCTTGGGGTCCCTTACAAACGAATGAAGCGTTCTTCCTTTGCAGAAGCTAAGGCAGATGTGGGCAGACAATTGAGTTAAGAAGAAAAATCAGAACTGTCTTGTGATGAGTAAATGATATAAGGAATGGTTATGCCCACTTCATACTATCCCATCACAAACAGGCACATACCCAGGCTGAAAAAAGCTACAGATCCATAGGTAGGCGGTTAAGAAGAGTCCAAGGGTATAAATGATGCAGCATGATAACTGTCAGAACTAAATGTGGTTGTCTTCAAACCACTGCTTGCAACCGAGGTTAGGGGCTGGTTTGCAACCTTGGTCAAAAGCATAACTGAGGATCTCCAGATTTTGTTTTTCGAACAAACAATGCACTGATTCGTATTTTAAAATTGTTATTCCACCTAATAGCAAGCTCACAGAGCAGCTCATAATAAAAAGAGGCGACCAAATATCAAAACTACACCAAATTATATCTTTTTTAAAAAACAACAACACACATTCAAACAAGTAACTCAAAGGAGCATGCAATATAATCAACAGAGCACCAGTACACAACACCAGCACAAACTGAAAACTTGTTTTTTTAAAAAAATGTAAAAGATGTTCCCATGAAAATTCTGTAAGATTCTCATCAAAGATAAAGCAATGCTCCCCTCAGAAATGCAACAGCAGTTCTGAAATCCCTCTATGCAATTTCATTAGGCTCATCACACGCATCCTTGGGTTTTAGAGGATTATTCACCTTCTTCCGATTCATTAAATTTGTGGATTGTTCGGTTAATGGTGGCTTACAAAGTTATTGCTTATTGCTCAATATTATTCTTTTAGGATAAACTTTAGATGGGACACTTTGGAAAGTAAAAAGATGAGGCCGGCAGCCACACCTTCGATATGCAGTTTGGAACTGTTGAACTAACAAAGCCCTAGCAGATCTAACTTCTTTCTATGTGCCAAAATAATAATAATGTTGGAAAATAAGTTAATAAAAGAGGAGAAATTAAGAAAGAAGGAATTTTTGTCTTTTTATATGTGTTTTTTTTCTTTTCTTTTTTGTGTTTAATGTTTGTATTTCTGTATTTTGTAACTTTGTATCTTTTTTGTTTTTTGTATTTTTCTAAACTTTTTTATGGATAAAACCTAATAAAATATTATTTAAAAAAACAACAAAATAATAATAATATTAATAACTTTAAAAATCAAGATGCTTACCTAGTAATGATTGCTAGGTGAGGGGGGTTCATGCAGGCCCCCATGAAAAGCACCACATTCTCATGTCTGGTTTGTCTGTAGTTCATCACCTCCTTCTTGAACAGTTTCAGGTGGTCCTGATTGTTCCCATCGATTTCCAGCAACCGGATGGCCACCTCCCCATGCCATTTCCCCCGGTAGACCTTGCCCCACCGCCCTTGGCCAATGGGGTCGCCCAGCTTGATCTGCTCAAAGGGGATGTCCCATTCCTGCAGGTAGACACTGGTCTGGCTGACATTCCGGGACATCACCCCTCGCCGCCAGCGGTCTCGCCGCTTCGGCAGGTCGTCAACCTCATCTTCATCATCCTCGGCTTCCGATTTGTTCTGTTCTTGGTCTTCCACGTGCTTGGGAAAGAAATGGGTGATGGGAATATCAGATACCGAGTCCTGGCCTGCCACATCCCTCCCTCCCCAGGCCTTGTGGTGGCAACCATTTGGATCGTCCCACTTCAGCATGGCTAAATCTCCAATACCCTTGGACACACGCACACCTCCTAACACCTTGCATTAAGAACATAAGAAGACCCCTGCAGGATCAGGCCAATGGCTCATCTGGTCCAGCAACCTGTTCTCACAGTGGCCAGATGTCTGCAAAGCCTGCAAGCCAGACCTGATCAACTCTTCCCTCCTGTGGTTTCCAGAAACTAGAATTCAGAAGCATGCAACCTCTGGCAGTGGAAGAAGAGTATAACCATGTTGGTTAGCGGCCACAAATACTCTTATCCTATGAAAAATTGTGTAATCCTCTTTTAATGTATTCACATTGATGACTAAAGGTAAAGGGACCCCTGGCCATTAGGTCCAGTCATGACCGACTCTGGGGTTGCAGCGCTCATCTCGCTTTACTGGCCGAGGGAGCCGGCGTACAGCTTCCGGGTCATGTGGCCAGCATGACTAAGCCGCTTCTGGCAAACCACAGCAGCGCACGAAAACGCCGTTTACCTTCCTGCCAGAGCGGTACCTATTTATCTACTTGCACTTTGACATGCTTTCGAACTGCTAGGTTGGCAGGAACATTGATGACTACCGCTGCCTTTTGTGGAAGCAAATTCAATAGTTTAATAGTGGAAGGTAAGTCCCTTCTTTTGTCTGTCCCGAATGTTTATCTTGAATTCAGTTCTAGCATTGTGAGAGAGGGTGGGGGAGAACTTTCCTCTGTTCGCTCTCTCCTTGCCTTGAATCATTATATATATATATATATATATATATATTCATCAGACCTTTTATTGGCATCACATACAAACATCCAAAACAAATCAATACAGAATTACCACTTCCCCAGTGGCACAAAACATTTGCTAAAAGAAAGGAGGCAGAGCAGTCTATTGTCACATCTCTAGGTCTCCAGGGAGATCAGAGGTCTGCAGTGTATTTCGATGACAAAAAACCAAATGGAGATATTTAGCCACTAACTTGGTGAGCTCCTGATCATTCCCCAGTAATAGAAAACGTATGACCTCATTTTATATGCTATCATGTCACCTCTTACTCGCTTTGTCTCTATAATGGTTGGGAGTTACTCGTGCGTAATCCTGCTCCATTTGAGCATTAGATTGCCTGGTTAAACCCTCCGGACTGCACAGCCCATCTCAGCGTGGCTGCCCTTAGTCACTCGTAGAATCTGTCTGTGGGCGTTTCTTAAAGCGTTGCCAACATAAGAGTTGTTTGACGCCCAATCGTCTCCGCCTCTCACTGCGCGGGAGTCTCCTGCGCAGGGTGGGCGTGGGCAGTGGGGTGCTTGGGCTCTCCTCGCTAACCTCCAACGAAGAGTCCTGGAGCCCCTGCACCTCCCTGTCCCGTTGCTCTCCTGGATCCCTGGTGTTACACTCATTCTCTTCCCCTTCTTCCCGGCTGAGTCTCGCTCTAGCGCTGGGACCTTCCCCTGCAGAATCAGAGACCCTCTCCTTCTCCCGTGCCTCTGATGGCAGTTCCCTGACAGTCTCCTAACTAAAAAGTCCCAGTTCCTACCACCTTTCCTCATCAGTGAGTTTCTCCACCCCCTTATATAATTAAATAATTTCATAAGTTGTGAGCCTTTGTTTCTCATTTTGACCCTTTTACATGATTTTGTATGTATTGTGGTATTTTATGCATTGTGACTTGCAGTTATTTTTATTTCTCACAGTTTAGTAACTACTTATTGCAATGGTTAAAGGCGAATTTCTGTTTAATTATTTGCTGATGTTTTGGGAGTTAATTTTATTGTGTACTATTATATTCTAATAGATTACTGAATATTACTTTATTTGATCTAAGCCATTCTATTTTAAAGTTATGTTTTGTTTTTGGATTCATTATATGGTGCGCGTTCTTTGTTGTTTATGTTGTTGCTGTAAAAAACGCCTTGTGTACAGTAATATAGAGAGGCGGTATAGAAATTAAAAATGAAATGATAATTTTGAACCTTTTCTGAACCTTTTCCATCTCCACAATATCCTTTTTCATGTGAGGCAAGCAGAACTGTAAACAGTATTTCAAATGTGGTTGCACCACAGATTTGTATAGAGGCACTGGGATGGACCAGGCACTCGCCTAAGTCTCTGACTCCTTGTTCCTGATTCCACTGCCTTGCTGCGTTGCACCTTGCCTGAACACTCTGGGCTAATCAACCTTGCACTGTGGCCTGACCTAGCCTCTGGGTCATGTTTTGGGCCAAGACTGACTGTGCGTGACCTTGGCTTGTAGAGACAAGACTGCACCTTGAACCCGACCTTCTTGTATAAGTGTTTCGGGGAAAGGCCTTTACCTCCCGAGACTGAGGCTCCAGAGGGGCACCCCCACAACAGAAACATTCCAGCGTAGCCAACAGAATAGGCTGCTCTGTCTGCGTTCGGTTCCAGGGTGAGTGTGGGTGCCTATGGGTCCACAAAGGTTGGCGACCCCAGCTATACGAATTAATAATTTCACTCCTCAAAAAAACCCTCAACAAATGGAAACTTACCTCCACGTCACGTTCTTCAACCCCGTCCGTCTCTAGGTGCTCATCAGCACTATTTGACAGAGAAAAAGGGAAACGAGAGAGTTGAGTTGACAATGCAAGATGGCACAAACGATTGAGAGTTATGATGGCCCAATGACTGAGGTTCAGGTAGAGATGGGAGACTATGTCACTGCTGATTCTTTCGTTTTTCCTGCTTTAGGTTCAGTTCACCACATCGGTTTGTGATTTATTTTTTTGTAAGTCTTCCCCAAAAATTGCCAGCATTTTAGTGTAAATTTATCCTGCTGTACATATTTATATACATGCAATTTTGACTAATAGTCACATGATTATGTCAGCATGCCTGATGGTGGTGGGACCCTGACACTGGCATTAAATGATTTAAAAAACAACCCAGTGAGGTCTGACCATGCTTAGTAACCACGGAATATTGAACGTCGACCGGAAAAGAAAAATGGAAAACTGGGCAGGGGAACGGAATGGAGTATCTATGAGAAGGGCACTTCTAGTTGGCTGGAACAGGAGCACCCCTGTTGGGCAGTGAGAATACAACATAATGTTTATTAGTTGATTCCTCCTGTCCAAATAGAATTGTTAGAAGGAGAAAGAGAGAAACAAAGACTAACCGACTTACTTAGTGCTTTCAGTAGTTTCCGAAGGTTGTGTTACTTGGGGGGTGTTGGGAATTTCTACAGAAAAGAGCAATATATGAAAAAAGAAATTGATGTTTGTAGTTCAAGGTTGTCGTCGTTTTGCTTTTAACAGCTGCAGTAACATTCACCCAATAAGTACCTAGCCACATAGAACTAAAGACCCAATATACACAATTCAGAAGAATCACAGTCTGTAGCAATCCTAGACTGTACGACTTCAGACTGATGGGGAATCAAATCTACTACATAACCTTCTAGAAATCTAGGTTAAAATCTCTCTTCCTGGTGTGCGTGCTTTCTACATGCAGTGCAGGGAAACATTTCAATAAACGATTCCCTCCTCGCCCCTCAACTGCGGACTGAAGTGGTACATTCCCATGAGGCCTGTTACACATTTATGTGACCCTGGTCATCACACAGTGGCAATACTATGCAGTACTGGCAAGCAGATTGCACCATTTTACAGTAACTGAGCTCCTACAAGACTAGACCAGCACTCCAAGCTTAGTGAATCATATGAGGAAAACAATTTTGCAGGTAACAGGAAACTTCTACCTTAGCCTAGTATCTTATCCATGGGCAGGCAAACTAAGGACGGGGGCCAGATCTGGCCCAATCGCCTTCTAAATCCGGCCTGCGGAAGGTCTGGGAATCAGCGTGTTTTTACATGAGTAGAATGTGTGCTTTTATTTAAAATGCATCTCTGAGTTATTTGTGGGGCACAGGAATTCGTTCACCCCCCCCCAATATAGTCCGGCCCCCCACAAGATCTGAGGGACAGTGGACCGGCCCCCTGCTGAAAAAGTTTGTTGACCCCTGAAACAGTGCCCCTCCAATTTTGCAAGAAGAAGTCTTTCTCATCACATCCTTAATGTCCCTTTTAATCTGGAAATATCTGGGATCAGACCTGGGACCTCCAGATCCACAAAATCTGTGCCCCACCACAATGCCATCATCTCTCTCTGCTGTGCCTGTCCACTATTACATCTGCTTTGGTGTTTTATACAAAACTCACCACACTGCCAGCACCAAACAAGATACTGTAGTGCTGCTTTCGTTGGCTCTTTGTGGACTACAGCTCCCATCATCCCTGATCACAGGCCACAGCTGCTGGGACTGATGGGAATTAGAGTCCAACAATATCCAGAGAGCCCCATGTTTGCCACCACATCAGTAAACCAAAGTTTTTATTTTACATTGCCTTGAAACAATTCCATTGAAGGAAATCAGTAATAATAATAATAATAATTGTTGTTGTTGTTGTTGGTTTGCACCCATTGGCACTTTCTGTGCTGTTTAAACAACATTGGCACTGCAGGGGAAAGGAAATGTTCCAGTTTGTTCATGCAAGCAGGGCAGAACGTTGACACATCATGCAGAAGGAAGTTAAGTCACTTCGCCCTAAGCCCACCCTCTGTTCTGAGAGTGAGGGGGAAACAGGAGCGTTAGAAGAAATGTCACCAGCCAGTTAGAAGCAGAAGAACTCACCTGGGAAGATAAACTGTTGTCTATGCTGAATGTAGTAGGCAGCTTTTTAAAAAAGGAAGGAGGAAAAGGAGGAGAGGACAGCAAAACAAAATGTAAAAAAAAATCACAAGAGATTAGCATGTGAGAAAACCATGTCAGCAACTGCCCCCATAAATTCAGTGAATTAATTCAAGTTCATCATTAGTAAATTGTAAAACGAAACAGGCAAGGCAGGTGCATTTGAGTGCATGCATTTTGGAAAGATTGCAGCTGGGTTGGAGAATGCATCACCTCCTTTCACATTCAGAGGAATAATGCAAAACTTGATTTAACTGCCATTTATAGCAAACCAGACATCTCCAAATCAAGGTGCATGGCCCCAGAGGTGGATAAACCTACTGGTGTAGCTCCCCTTCCCTGGCAATAAAAGTATAAGTGAAACAACTTAACCTAATGGTAAGGGAGGCTCTGCTCCAACCATCCCCTGCTCTACCACCCTGGTCCCAGAGAACAAAACCACAAATTTACCTGGAAAGTTGAACCGGCTGTCCCGCTGGCCCATGGGAGATGGGTTTGGGGGTGGCGTTGCACTGGGGGGGTTGGAAGACGGGAAGGGAGCTGGGGAAGATGGCGTGGAGGAGGTCGTGGAAGATGGGTTGCTGCTGGAGTCAAGGTGGTTAATTGTAGGCGGGTGGTCCTGGAAACAGACAAGAGAAGGCAGAAATCATGAGCCTTAAGCCTTGAATAGCTCTGATTCAGCCAGAATGTTTTCCATCACTTCTAAAAGGTTCTAAAGCTCGCAGAAACAGGGGAAGAACCGGGAGGAGCATGTCGCATGCACCTTAACTATCAAATACATGTTCAATATAAAACACAATATTTATCATAGTGCAAAGCATTACTAGAAGACAAAATAAGAAGTTTTACAAACTAAATTTAATTCTGATCTGCACCCAAAGAAGCAGAAGTTTTAAGCAAAGAAATTATAACTGACTTCCAGTTATGCAAAGTTTGTTTCTAGTGTACGCCAGATTTCTAGTAAGCAATTAATTTAAACAAACCAAAGAATTCTGAAGTGAAATCTGCTGAGTTCAATGAGATTTAGCCCTAGGTAAATGTGTCTATGATTGCAGCCTTGTTCTGTTTCTTTATTGTTTGGCCAGTCACGGGGGTGCAATCCTCTTCTGGGGGTCTCCTGCTGGGCTTTGCCCCCTTTTTGTAAGCCCAGTACCTTTTTAGTTAGAGCTTTTGGAAGAGTCCCAAACTGCGGCTCTGATGGTCGGTCCACCGGGTTATTGATGTCAGAAGGGACAGACTCTGCCCGCTTTAATCGGGGTACTATTGAGGATGGGTGGAAGAGGAAGGGGGGGAGGAGAGAAAACAATTTCTTGTCATTGCAACAACACCAAGGTGACAAATTAGCTTGGATAGGGCAGAAATTGGGGGGGGGTACCCAATTAAAAAAACCTCACACTTACTGGGTAAGAAAGATATTCTACAAGGTGGGGCTTCTTTCGTGCATTTGTTATGACACTTTAATCTGCAAACAAGAAAAAGGTGAATTAGAGATTATATAACATTATATACAGGCATCCCCTGTTTTAGATGTGACTGATATGTGTGTCATCGTGTACATGTGCACAGTGCAGAACATGGAAACATCCTAAAAGATATCACTAAAACGGGACACGGGTGGTGCTGTGGGTTAAACCACTGAGCCTAGGGCTTGCCGATCAGAAGGTTGGCAGTTCGAATCCCCGCGACGGGGTGAGCTCCCGTTGCTCGGTCCCTGCTCCTGCCACCCTAGCAATTCGAAAGCACTTCAAAGTGCAAGTAGATAAATAGGTACTGCTCTGGCGGGAAGGTAAATGGCATTTCCGTGTGCTGCTCCGGTTCACCAGAAACGGCTTAGGCATGCTGGCCACATGACCCGGAAGCTGTACGCCGGCTCCCTCAGCCAATAAAGCGAGATGAGTGCCGCAACCCCAGAGTTGTCCACGACTGGACCTAATGGTCAGGGGTCCCTTTACCTTTACCTAAAAGGGCAGAACGAGGACAGAGCACTGCAGAGTGGGGGGGGGAGCACTGCAGAGTGGGGGGGGGCACAATGGGGTGCTTCAATGGAACACGATTTCACGCAAGCGCGCAATGACCTGGAACGCAACCACTGTGCAAATTGGGGGTTGCCTGTAATTGTAAGGTTGGAAGGGACCACGAGGGTCATCTAGTCCAACCATCACGTCCCAGTTCATGTCCTCACTTGACCACGAAGCTCGCAGGGTGACTTTGGGCCAGTCGCGCTCTCTCTCTCAGCCTAGCCTACCACCCAAGATTGTTGTGCGGGTAAAATTAGCAGGGGGTGATAAAACGATTAGTGGGTAGAGCCAAGGATGTCACCCTGGGCTCTGGAATTAAAGTGAAAGGAAAGAAGCCTACAGTCGAATTCCTTTGAACTGGAATGCCAAATTTCATTTACATAATTGCATTTATCGCCCACCTTTCCTCCAAGGTGCTCAAGCGGGGGGAGGGGGCTGTATGGGGTTCCCTCTCTCTCAATTTTATCCTCACAACAACCCTATGAGGCAGGTTAGCCTAAGAGACAGTGACCAGCCCACTACCCTCTTGGGTTATGACGGCTGAATTGCCTTGCAGGTATGCTGGCCCACATACCTGGGCCAGGTGAAGGTCCTCATCGCACACTTACCTGCAGTGTTTGCACTTCACGCCAAACATCATGCTTTTCTGACACACCTGGCAGACCTGAGAAAGCCATGACTTTGCGGAGAACCTGAACGAGAAGAAGCAAGCCAAGACAAAGAAGACACGTTCGTATTTTGCACAACTTGTAAACGGTGTCTGTTTGATAATGTGTGGTTTGCTGTGCCTAATAAAGGCTCTTGATTGACAAAGAAGACACAAAGGAGAGGAAGGTTTTTAAAAAATGTATTATCAGGAAAAAATTTCGAAATCTGAAAAAAAAAGAAGGGAGCCATATTTGTGAATTTCACGCGGTTATATTCCACCGGGGAACGGTTCATTCCTATCTGCCCTCTACCCCACCAGTATCACGCCCCAGAAAACATTTTAGAGCCGTGTTTTCAAGCAGAGGTCATAGCACGAGGACAGAGACGGTCCTGTGCAAATCAGAAGGTTCCAGAAGACTGCTGTTGAGTCACCAAGTAGCATTACTAAGATTGAAGCACTAGCTGGTCGCCACTGGTGACGGGGGGTTCCATGCAGGCGCGTGAGCAGGGCTGGGAAAGGAGAGGCAGAAGGGTGCATTCCTAAGATGGCGCCCATACATGGGGGTTTCCAAGGCTGCAGTCTGAAGGCCCCCACCCACCCAACTCTTCTTTCGCAGACAGTGGAATGAGATTTGCATAGGGGAACGTCATACTGCTGCAGCAACAAGAGTATGTTCCGCCCCCAGCCAGGGCTACCAATGGGCTTGAGCTAAGTCTTCAGAGAATCCAACCTGAGCTGCTTGTCACCCACTGAAAGCATGTGGAGCATTTACCTGTGTGTTACAGACAGACCAATATCTCTTCGTACAGTCTGAGGCGATCCCTGGGGGAGATCTGAGAAGCCAAAATTAAAGGCAGCGTGTTAGGTTTCACCAGAAAGGAAGGTGGACACTGTGAACAACACAAGGCCCATCCATGGAACGGGTCGGGAGGTTCTCCTTTCTATCGACTCCAGATGGCAGCAAATCCCAGCTCCACACAGCAATACTTCCCCATTGATCGGGACGCCAGAGCCAGGAGCTCTCATTTCCCGCAAATCATTTGGCAGGGGACGTTACAAAGGGGCAAGTCGTACGGCTGAAGAATGGCACAAGCCACTAATGCAGGGGTGGGGAACTTGTGGCTCTGAGGAAGTTCCCGGACTCCAACTCCCATCAGCCCTAGCCAGCATGGCCAACGCACAGGGGTGATGGGAACTGTGGTCCAACCAGTGGTATCTGGTGCCCACTGAAAAGGAAAAGGTGGAAGGCAGTGCTAGAGATGAACGAATTTGTCAATTTCAGTTTTCTGTTTCTCATTTGTCCAATCTTATATTCGGTTCTCCCTGTTTTTGCAGCCATTTACATTTTTTAAAATATTATTATTATTGTTGTTGTTGTTATTACACTCCACCATTTTCCCTAACAGGGATGCAAGGTGGCTTATAGATAAAAACAAAAACAGCTGAAAACATAGTAGTGCAGTATTGAGTCCATGGCTCATGTGCTTCTGGCTTGCACTCTTTATAAAGATTTGAGGAGTGAGGTTATCACCCCTCTATTATTGTCCTTGCCAGGTTGTTCGACCATTGCTACCATGTCCTTTCTTTTAAGAGATAAAAGATGATCAGGTGACAGCAAAGCCTGCAAGGTTTTTAGCGGGGGCAACTAGAATAAGATCTATTATTCGATTATTGATGAAAAACCCCAAAATATATTTTCTATAGTTAAGTTTTTACCTCTATCTTCAGTACATTTTATTTTATTTTATTACGATGGCTAGCGGCTGATGCAAATAAAGATTCTATCTCTCTATCTAGGAAAAAGCAATCATTTAAAAACATTTAAACATTGCTAGAATTAAAACTATATATACATATATATACATAACAAAGCATCCTAAGGCACAAAATACATCAGGAGGCTTAGTTTGGTCAGAATCGAGCATACACTTCCAGAGTTAACACTAAATACAGTGGTACCTTGGTTTACAACCACAACTCGTTCCGGAGTCTGTTTGTAAACCAAAACAGGTTGTAACCCAAGGTGCAGTTTCGCCAATGGGGCCTCCCCCCCCATAATCCCCCCAAATGGGTTGTAATCCAAAAAAAGTTTGCAAACCGGGACATGCACTTCCGGGTTTGACGGGTTTGCAATCCAAAACGTATGCACACCAGACTGTTTGTAAACCAAGGTACCACTGTACATTACTTCTGGCAAATAAGCCATCACAGCTGCTAGAGGGCCGTGAAAAATTGTGTCCTGGGCTTTTAAGACTCGTTTACCCATGTACTATCAGAAACCCATGGGGCGTATTGGTAGAAAGATGTGATTTTTTCCCCAGCTCTCCTACCCCCACTAATTAAGTTTCCCCAAATTCCAAAACAATACAATTCATAAACTCAGAAAACATAAGCCACAGCTCTGTTTGAAACAACTGATTATTCATATTTTAAAAATGACTAATATGCCTGCAGTCGTGGCCCCAGGTGTTGAAACACACAGAGAAACTTGGTTTCAGTGCAAAGCGACATAAATTCACCACATAAACCCCATTTCGACGTTCAGCCTAGACTCCTTTTAAAACAAGATTGGGGAACTGCAACATCAGAGACAAGACCCAGTGTGGGTCTCGGGGCTGGCCCCTTCTTCTCGGTCTAACACACACAGAGCTTGTATTTCTTATCACAAGAATAACTGAGATAAGAAAGGAAACATATTTCCACACGAAGGCACCCAAAGAAACCGTGAGAATACGAAAGGAACAAACTCTCTGTGTCTCCTCTTTTCAGCAGAATTTCATTTTCTTGGTGGGGAGGAGAGACATACCCTAGAAGATAGGCAGGCAGAAGGTGATATGGGGGACAGAGGCCCCCTTAATTATTCCGTTTAACTGTATAGACACTAGAGGCAGAAATTTTCGGCCCATTGCTGAAACGAACATAATAAATTAGACAATCAATTTCAGTTCATTTCAGCACAAGGGTAATGTAAAAAAATATGCAGCAAATAGAATAATGTTTTATGTTTTTTGCAAACTAAAAAAAGCTCCACAAGAAGAGTGGGTGCTACGCATATTTGCTTGTGTGATTTCCATTCGATGAACATGCAAATTGCTGCAATTTCTGCTCCCGTCTCCATCTGCAATGGGATTTTCTGACATCACAAGGTAAGGAGCAGGTAACACCCTCATTCTCCTCCACCACCATCTTTTCTACCCTTTCACTGTTACTTAAAATTCTCTAGAGCCTGACACCACGTAGAAAAATAAATGTGCCCTTTTATTTTGAGCACCTAATTTGCTGTCCGTCCCCCACAACCTTCAGCACAGAATGCAGGATTTTAAATGGGGGCAGTCAGAGGATCTCTAGAGCACAGTTAGGGTGTTTCTACCCAACTAAGTTCTACTCTAGGTGGATAAATACAGTATTTGTATCCGCCATTGGCCTTTGGATATTCTACTCAAGAGCAGAGCCAACGAAATGAAGGAACTCTTAGTAGCACTTAGTTTGCTGAAAATCTAAAACAAAGACAGCAAAAGGTAAGATCAGGAGCGGGGAACTTTTGGCCCCCGAGACGTTACTGAACTCCTCTTTTCCCTGGCCACTGGTCATAGTGCCTGCGGCTGTTGGGAGTTCTAGTTCTGCAACATCTGCTGGACTAAAAGGCCTCCCCACACCTGCTAGGGTTCATCGCACAACATGTCAGTAGAGTCAAAGGAAGTAAAGGCAGCAGAACAAAAGAATCGTAAAAATTATCTGCCACTGGAATTTCCTCACATGCTCGGAATGAGTCATGGTTCACACTTCGCACTCAGCCCAGCCACACCACTAAACCAAGCTTTCATGCATGACGCAGGTTCTTTTTTAAACAACTATTTTAAAACAACCCATCCCTATAAAGAGCCAACCCAGACTAGACACAATGGGAGCAGGCCTAAATGTTCAAAACAAGGACGGGGGGGATGGACGACTTGTGGTGTTCCAGGGCCACAGTCACACCACAGATTTAAAGCACCACGATGCCACTTTAACAGACATGTCCCACCCACCCACCCTGCAAAAAAAAGAGACTCAGGAACTGCAATTTGCTCAGGGTGCTGAGACAATCTCACATTCCCTTCACAGAGCGGTTCAACGGCCAATCCCTCTTCCCAGTGGATTCAGGAAACTGCAGCAGAGTGACTGTTTGGGCCTACTGTTCTGAAGAATGCACAAGATGCAGGCAAACAGAAGGTTGTGTGAAAGGCTACCCTCCAAACCTACAGAGGTCATGTTTTTTTCACCCCCCACTCCACCGATGGCGAGAAGGTTGCCAAAAGAATGCCTCTCTTACCGAATCTAAAAAAGAGAGAGAAAAAAAACAGGGGGTTAGACTTGAGCCATAGGGATATATCAAAGATACAGTGGTACCTCGGGTTAAGTACTTAATTCGTTCCGGAGGTCCGTTCTTAACCTGAAACTATTCTTAATCTGAAGCACCACTTTAGCTAATGGGGCCTCCCACTGCCGTCATGCCGCAGGAGCACGATTTCTGTTCTCATCCTGAAGCAAAGTTCTTAACCCGAGGTACTATTTCTGGGTTAGCGGAGTCTGTAACCTGAAGTGTATGTAACTGAGGCGTATGTAACCCGAGGTACCACTGTATATACAAAGCTGCCATATACCTTAAATGAGACACAGTATATGATAAGGGACATGGGTGGCGCTGTGGGTTAAACCACAGAGCCTAGGCCTTACTGATCAGAAGGTCAGCAGTTTGAATCCCCGTGACGGGGTGAGCTCCCATTGCTCGGTCCCTGCTCCTGCCAACCTAGTAGTTCAAAAGCACATCAAAGAGCAAGTAGATAAATAGGTACCACTCCGGCAGGAAGGTAAATGGCGTTTCCGTGTGCTGCTCTGGTTTGCCAGAAGCGGCTTGGTCATGCTGGCCACATGACCTTGAAGCTGTATGCCGGCTCCCTCGGTCAATAAAGCGAGATGAGCGCCGCAACCTCAGAGTCGGCCACGACTGGACCTAATGGTCAGGGGTCCCTTTACCTTTACCTTTAGTGTAGTGGTTAAGAGTATTGAACCAAGACCTGAAAGACGAGGGTTCAAATCCCTCCTCGGACATCAGGTTCACTAGGGTGACCTAGGGCCAGTTACTGCTTCTTGGCCTAGGCTACCTCACAAGGATAAAAAAAGGTGAAGTAGATTCCTTCATAGCAGGGGGTTGGGCTAGATGACCCTTGGGGTCCCTTCCAACTCTACAACTCTATGATACTATGAAATGCAATAAAATAAAATCAGCAAGACCACTGGTCCGGTATTTCTACATTAGTGTTCTTCAGTGTTGGGTCCCTGTACATCCTTGGGATTGCAACCCACACCATCCATTGCCAACTTAGCCAAATGTCCAAACGACACCCAGCATTGAAGAACACGGCTGTGCACTTATCAGCAGAGTCTCTCCAAGTTTTTGGGCAGCCCTTCTTGCAGATGCTGGAGGTGAAACCTGGGACCTTCTGCAAGCAAAGCAACCACTAGTCTATTTTGCTAGGGCTCCTCCCAAATCGTCAGAACCAAAGCAATGCAGCCCTCCTGATAACAATGCGCCTTTGGGCTTCATTTGCAATATTTTTGGCATTAGTTCCAAGAAGCCAATGTGACTTGTTGACTCGCAGCGGTTCTCAACTTGTGGGACCCCAGATGTTGTTGGACTACAACTCCCATCATCCCTGAGCTCTGGCCTTGCTAGCTAGGGGTGATGGGAGTTGTAGTTCAACAACATCTGGGGACCCACAGGTTGAGAAAGGCTGGCTTAGAGGTTCTTGGTTTTCTGGTTGTTGTTTTTTACAATTAAGCAGTATATAAATGTTGTTATTAAATGAACAAAAAGAAAAAAATAAATACAAAAATTCAGTCTGTTGAGAGGAGGGGGTGTTAATAGGTGTGTGTTTTGGGTTTCAGTCCAAATCTCTTTTTAGAGAGGTGGCCTTAGGTCAAACAACTGCAGGCCAGAGCTCAACTCAGCCTCTATTTCCTTGATTTGTAAAATGGGGATGGCAACAGCCGGTTTTCTAGTGCCGTCGCAATACTTGCAGTAAGAGGAACCAGTTTAGAACCAGTTTACTTGAACGATATCCTCACCCCATATATATGTGTATATCCATTTGGCCAATTTTATCTGTGACACAGGCATTTTTACAAACACCACACAATGCCTGTCTTGCACTTGCAAGGAATCGATCCTTCAATGCAACCATACCTACACTTCGGAACTCCCTGTCCATTGATATTAAGCAGGTGCCTTCGCTGTACAGGTGGCAACCATTTTGTGTGCATCCAATTGACACATGACCACTGAAACACAAGTCCTTTTGGACCCGGGAGAGGGAGTAATGGGGGCAGCACGGGCTTATGCACACTCTGCCGATGTGTGCGGGGCGCAGGAACAGAACCCCCACACAAAATGGTCACCACCTGTACAGTTTTCAGCACAGGCTGAACATTTTATTTAAGCAAACATACCCAGACACGGTAAATCTGGCATGTTTCCATATGTAATTCAATTCCATATTGTTTATTTTTTTAAGCTGCTGGTTTTATGTTGGGGAAATTTCATGCTTGTTTTTGACTGATAATCTTAATGTAAACGCCTTTGAGGTTTTGAATTATGAGGAGGCAGTACACAGATCCCGTCAAACAAATATATATATATATTTTAAAAGGACAGTAATTGTGCTAAAACAAACCAAGGGTTCAACTCTGTGCATGGCAGGGCCTCGTCAAAATGGCAACCCTTGCATGATAGTAAGACCACAATGCAGCGGATTGGATACTCACTTCATAGGAGGGACTTCATCGATCCTGTTGCCAAGCTGAGATTCATGGGATTTGCTCCTTGTGAGGGTGGGGAAGTTGGGGAACAGCTGGAAAACCTTCCGGCTGGGCGGTGGGGGAGTCCGTGGCGGCTTCCCCCTCTTGAGCTGGGGTGTCGTGGGGGGCGTGATGGTGATGCTGTGGGGAGTCCTGAGGTTCCGCCTCCCACAGTGGGTGGGGAAAGCAAATGACTCCAAGAGGCTGTCGGCGCTGCCGGGGGGGCCTTGGTCCGAGGAGGACAGGAGCGTGGACGTGGAGACGGAGCGGGCCTGCGGGCCGTTCCCCTTCAGGGACGTCAAGCTGCCGTGAGTCCACGTGAGTGAGGTGGGGCAGGGGGAAAGTTCGGAGGGGGGCATCAAGCTGGCTTCACGGCGCGTGTCTGGCAAATTCCACACCAGGTCGTCTTTGTACTCTCCACCTGCACATGGGAAGAAGATTGCAATTAGACGGCCTTAAGAAAAGGGATTGTATTTTTAATCTTTGTTGGAAGCCGCCCAGAGTGGCTGGGGAAGCTCAGCCAGATGGGCGGTGTACAAATAAATAATAATTATTATTGTTGTTGTTGTTGTTGTTGTTGTTGTTGTTGTTGTTGTTATGGCGGGTGCCAACTAGCTGCAAGTCATGGTGGCTGATTCCTATGTCCAGGATCAGGAGATGATCAACAGCTACTGGGGAATATCAGCAAGAGAAGATTATTGCTCTTCCTACTGCTATTGGGACGCGGGTGGTGCTGTGGTTTAAACCACAGAGCCTAGGGCTTGCCGATCAGCAGGTAAGCAGTTCAAATCCCCGTGACATGGTGAGCTCCCGTTGCTCGGTCCCTGCTCCTGCCAATCTATCAGTTCAAAAGCACGTCAAAGTGCAAGTAGATAAATAGGTACCGCTCCAGTGGGAAGGTAAACGGCATTTCCATGTGCTGCTCTGGTTCGCCAGAAGTGGCTTAGTCATGCTGGCCACATGACCCGGAAGCTGTACGCTGGCTCCCTTGGCCAATAAAGCGAGATGAGCGCCGCAACCCCACAGTCGGCCACGACCAGGCCTTATGGTCAGGGGTCCCTTTACCTTTACCTATCCTACTATCAAGGCAGAATAACTCACAAGGCGTCAGTGAAGTTAACTCTTGGTTCAAGGAAACAAAACAGCTCAGGCCTAGTGAGCACAGCAACTCTTCCCCAAAGCTCTTGCCCCAATGACGTGGTTGTGTGGACTGAAGATCCCCACCTTCCCACTGCTCTCTAAGGCTCTTCCTCAGCCAAGTCCTTCCCAAGCAATCTGAGGCTCCTTCGCCTTTTCTGTCTCTGCTCCACACTCTTCATACCTCTGCAGGTTCTGGGAGACCGGGGGAGGGAGGGGAGCTGGTCGCAGCAGGAGGGGGAGAGCCCCTGGCTTCTTCAGCAGCCTGCTTCATCTCTGCCTCTCCCCCTCCCTCTCCAGCCTCTGCTTCTCCCTCTGCCTCTGGACTGCTCTCTGCCCCAGCCTCTTCCTGCTCACTAAGTCCTGTTACCTCTCCAGCTTCTGATATATCCTCCTCCCATGCCACACAAGGACACCTGGTGCACAATTAAACCACACGGCTTCCCCCCAACAAATCCTCGAAGCAACAGTTTGTTCAGAGTGCTGGGAATTATAGCTCTGTGAGGGAGGAAAACTATAATTCCTGGGCTTCTTGGCGGGGGTGGGGACTCACGCGCTTTCAAAGTGCATTGAATGTGCTTTAAATATATGGCATGCATCTGTGCCTGGCTGGCCACTGGGATACAGGGCTAGCTAGACCTCTGGTCTGATCTAGCAAGGATCTTATGATAGATCGCAATAGGCAGACCACACAGTAGCTGTCATTGCCTCTGCTGCCACCTGCTGTTGGGCTCCTTGTCTTCCACCCTACCAGTCGCTAGCAGCAAGGCTGCCTATTGCTTACTGAAATAGAGATCTACCACTGGAGGAGCCGCTAGTCTCCAGGAGCAGCACAGGAAGCCTTCTTACCTGTGCGGGTCACTTTCCGCAAGCAGGCGAGAGCCCCGTTGAGCCGGGAGCATTCCTCAGCGCTGGCCCCGCACCTCTTCATGGTGTCTTTCACTTTCGACTCGTCCATTTCCAGTAAGGCATCGAGGGTCAACTCCTCCGGTATCCTCTGCAAGAAAGAACAGTGGTTTGTGTGCCTGGATTTTATAAGCTCTGTCATTTATTTGTTCAGGAAACTTTTGCAGGAAGATGGAGTCCTGTCTCCACCCCTGCCTACCCTCCTCCTATTTGGGGAATGAATTAATCACGTTGCGTGGTTGTGACGTGCTCAGGCAGATTGCTGGGTCAAGGAACACGGTCGGGAGCTTGGTCCCTGGTGTGGCTCGTTTGGTGACAAGCAACAGCTGCTTTGGCTAGAGCGTTGCCTCGTTCTGAGTGTTTGTGTGTGTGTTTTAACAAGGTCGAACAAAGGAACAACGAGAAATTTGTTTCTGACTGGACGGTCCAGTCACTCGCTCCCGGCTTTGAAAGAGTGACGAGGCAGTTGCGGGAAAAGCTGGCTGTGACTTGCGCCCAACCATCACTGTAAGCAATGACCGGCCTTTCCTGGAGTGGCATCTGTGCCAAAATATATACAAAGAACTGCCCGCCCAAGCATTGCACTTACGCGTACGCAGGTCCAGAAGATACTGCAAAAGCTCAGCATCATTTGCCACCTGAAGCGGCTGGGGCAACCAACATGGATGCTTAGACCTCAGCCCTTGCAAATGGGGCTGGTGCCGGGAGTAGCCATCACTGGGCAGCTGCTGAGGCCCACACCCTTGCAGGAGGGACCACCCCTCGTCCTTTCTGATGCTGCTGCCTGTGTTCACGTCCTGTCTCTGAGCATGTGCACAGCCACAAATGTGCTAATATGGACTGGGCTCAGAGGGAGAAGGCAAACAAGTGAGTGCTTTCGAGGGTACAAAAGAGACTCACAGACAGTCCCCTGCTTGCAACCCTGCAGCTGGCATGGTTAGCAAACAACGCTGCAAAGTGGGTGCATGGGATATTTTGGCCACTGAGGACTGCATTTTCTCATGTGCAAGCAGTAAGTAGGGCTGGAGCCAGAGGCCAGAGTGAACAGGACACCCCCTTTTATTTCTCTGCCCCCCCCACCTCCGCCCCCCCCATCTTCCTATCCTATCCTCATGATATTATGCATCCCAGTATTAGTATCCCCCATATGGTGGGAGAGGGCCGAGGCTGAGAAAGAGAATGACTTGCCAAAGGGCATCTAGTGAGTCCATAACAGACATGAGATTTAAACAAGGGATGTCCTGATTCATAGCGCAAACTTTTGGCCCTTGCACCGGGGGTTAGGAACATTCGTTACTGGACTACAACTCCCATCATCCCTGGCTATTGGCCATGCTAGCAGGGGCCAATGGGAATTATAGCCCAGCCACCATTTCCCTTTCACTGCCACATATTTTTCAACAATAAACTTTGTCTTCCAAATTTTCCTCAGGGTGAAAGAGATGGGCCCAAGGTCACCTAGCGAGAATCCTGGTCTGGAAGAGATTCAAACTCATCCTCCCTGGTCCTAGTTTGACCCTCTAAGGCAGCGGTTCTCAACCTGTGGGTCCCCAGATGTTGTTGGACTACAACTCCCATCATCCCTGAGCTCTGGCCTTGCTAGCTAGGGGTGATGGGAGTTGTAGTTCAACAACATCTGGGGACCCACAGGTTGAGAAAAGCTGCTCTAAGGGATGGGGAAAACCTGTTGCCCTGAACTACAACTCCCTGGCCACCATCCCTGCTAGCTGCAGCTGATGGGAGTTGTAGTATAATGACATCAGGATGACTAGAGGTTCCCCACTCTTGCCCTATGCGATGCCAACTTCTGAAGAGACAATCTTTGGACCCCCAACACCAAGAACAGAAGACAGGAGGGAGGAAGAAGATCTGCCACATGCAAGCAAGAGGCATGCTGGGAAGAAAAGAAACAAGAGAGTTTGATAACTTAAAAAACCAGGCTGGAATCCAAGTCACGAAGCGAGAGAGTTGCTGAGTGTTCCGGAAGCTCGTTCCGACACCAGATGATATAAGGACAGAGTTAGCATGTACTTGCACGAGACAACTGCTTCTTTTAGGAATGCTTCCAATCCGTTTCCTCCTTCCTTCCCTCCCTCCTCTTTTCCCAAAACAAACATCTTAACATGAGCGCAAATGAAACTTGGGGTGGCCTCACCGTCAGGCGGTGCAGACTCGAACCAGCTGACTCCAAGGGGCAGG
Organism: Podarcis liolepis; assembly: GCF_965112155.1. Lineage (NCBI taxonomy): Eukaryota > Metazoa > Chordata > Lepidosauria > Squamata > Lacertidae > Podarcis > Podarcis liolepis. The sequence continues at coordinate 36,893,247 of NC_139567.1, forward strand.
GACCGGTTCCCCAATCCACACAGCAATAGAGCCCATAGGTCAGACATGGAGACTGTGGGAAGGTTCAACGTTGGGACGTCAAACACAACTCAGGCCTCATCTCCACCATACATGTAAAGCAATGCCGTACCACTCCAGCCATCATGGCTGTCCCCCAAGGAATCCTGGGAACTGTAGTTTACCACCCACCCCCACATATCTATAATCCCCTGACTACAATTCCCAGGATTCTCTGGGGGAAGCCATGACAGTTAAAGTGGCATAATAGGGCTTTAGATGCGTGGTGCAGATGGAGAATAAGAATCCTCCTGGTTCTGGGCTCAGGTGATCCCAGAGAGCCAAAACCATGCCCCAAGGCCTGCTGCGCTGTTGCTGAGGGAAGCCATCTTCCCCCCACACAATGCCTCAACACAACTCCACCCTGTCATCTTCAGATAAAAGGAGGCCTAGGAATTGAATAAATAATAACAACATTCAAGGGCATCATGGAGACACTAAAATGGCTGTAGGTGCTGACCCTGCCCATATCAACTGGGAGTCCTGACTTTTCCTAGCCCTTGGGTCAAGGAACAACACTTAGCCAGAGGTCTATATTATTCTATATTATTCTAACCCAGCTGAAGCGTGGTTTTAGGCCAGGGTTTCCCAAACTTGACTCCCATCCATTCCCATCATTCCTGACCACTGGTTCTGCTAGTTAGGGGTGATGGTCCAAAAACAGCTGGAGAGTCAAGTTTGGGAAACCCTGTGTTTAGGCCCTGATCCAATCATACATAAGAGCAACCCAGCCGAGGCCCCATCTACACTACACATTTAAGGCAGTATCATACCACTTTAGACAGCTATGGCTCCCCCCAGAGAATCCTGGGGAATGCTGTTTGATAAAGGTTCAGAGAGTTGTTAGGAGATCCCTATTTCCCTCACAGAACTACAATTCCTAGAGGAATTGACTGTGAAACCACTCTGGGAACTGTAGTTCCATGAGGAGAACAGGAGGCCTCCTCCTAACTACTGAAAGTATGGGGAGGATATCGCCTGTGTAACAGCATTCAAGGCAGCCAAACAAATTGCTGAAAATGGCACACCTTGCCAAATATTTAGATGCGTAATGCTCTTTGGGACCTTTTTGCTTCCCTGGCAGCAAGTGCTGCTTCTCTGCACCATCTCCCCTTTTTTGCCTCTGTGGTCCCTCAGCGGCCCTCATTTGCCCAAACACCTGTTTCATCCAACTGGCTGCAGTGCTTTGCTTTTTGGACACCAAGGATGTTGCGGTGTAGTCACAATGTTGGGGGGGGGACGGGACCTGGAGGTTGCCAAAAACAAACAGACTAAAAGTCATTGTGGGCAAGCAAAGCCAAAGACAGGGTAGGAAGGGAAATGGCGCCAAAAAGACCTGTTCTGAAACCGTCTATTTTCATCAGAATTTCCCCAAACAGAACACACTATTGAATCTCCACAAAGGTAAAGATGAAACCAAGAACAGTGACATCACAAGTGCCTTTGGGGTCCTTGTATGAGAACTGCCATCAATAGCTCGTACCCCTGACAGCAGGCACAATCTAGCCTGTTTATTATCATTATCAAGCTGGGCAAAGCAGCACCCTCCCTCTTTTATTCTGCCGTCTTCGCACATAATCTGGTGTCTGAATTGGGTTCCGGAACACGCTGTTAATTCTCACCAACGGGCTGGCTCACACCCAGATCCAAAAGAAAAGCTGCTATCATACAAATGGAGCGCATGCGAGCAAGTGCGGCAGGCACACGTGTGCAAGAGAGAACAGTCCTAAGGAACATTTTGTCTAAAAAAGATGCAATCTGCAGATTAAGTTTCTTTGCATTTTTACAAATGACAGAGCCGGATTCTTTTGCAGAGGCTACTGGACGAAGGTTTGTCACCCAGCCTACATATTTTTAAGGAGTGGAGCAATGCACAAAAGGAAGCCCTGAGATACCCACCGAATCCCTGACTATCGAAACATCGACTTTTGTTAAACAAGCTAAGCATGCAGTCCTCATTATGGTGGAAAGCAACTTTTAGAATGAAGGCAGTGTCCATCAATGATGGACTAGAGTGCATTTTATCCAGGTTTCCAAGAGGAATATCTTCTTTGCTCGCCACACTCCTGTTCTCAAGTGCCGCCACAACTTTCCACATTACAAGTTTCCCATTACATCCAGGTTTGAGGGTGCCTCTGGCAAAGTACAAGTATGTGGTTTTCCTCTGCCAGCACACTGCCCAAAACCCACCTCCAAGCTCCTGCTTCCACAGTTGCTATTTGCCCTCGAAGGTGTTACTTGCAGTGAAACGTATTCGGCCCAAACTAGCAAAGAAAGGGGGTTGGGACTGATGGTAGAGATTTGTTTGTCGGAACTGAATCCTGCTGAGGCTGTCGGAAAACCTGGGGAGATCTGGCTCCGTAATAGGCCTCATTCTGCACGTGGCAGGCTGCTTTAAGACATTCAGAGCCTCGCGGGGGGGGGGGGCATGGCAGGAGCAGGCACAAGGTGGAGGGATCCACAGGGCAGGATTAAAGGGCTGAAGGATACACAGAGCTTGGGGCGGCAGCGGGCAGGAATGCTTCCCCATCCGGCTCACGTTCGAACTAAAGCGAGCTATTATTAGCGGGCGATCAGCTGAATGCTCCAACTTCACAATCAGTGCTGAGGCCTAGTTTATACCAAGGTGGAAAACAGGCGTCAGGAAGACTGAACAGCTTCAGGGTACAGGAGGGGGCTAGCCAGGCAAGACGACTCCTCTCAAAAACATTCCCTGCACGCAGAAATCTAATGTATCAAGGAAAAGGGTTCTGCCTATCCACCTTCCTCCCTGACATTTGGGTTTTCTAAGCGCAGGGATTTCTTCCCTTTGCTTTTTACTTCTCCCAAAGAATCCTGCAGTTTGTTAAGGGTGCTGGGAACTGTAGCACTGCGAGAAGTGAACTACGGTTCCCAGGATTCTCTGGGGGAAGCCATGGGTTTCAAATGTACAGTGCATACGCAGTAGTTTGTTAATGGTGCCGGGAACTGTAACTCTGTGAGGGGCAAACTACAGTTCTAAAGGATTACAGTGGTACCTCAGGTTACATATGCTTCAGGTTACACACGCTTCAGGTTACAGACTCCGCTAACCCAGAAATATTACCTCAGATTAAGTAGTTTGCTTCAGGATGAGAACAGAAATCGTGCTCCGGTGGCACGGCAGCAGCAGGAGGCCCCATTAGCTAAAGTGGTGCTTCAGGTTAAGAACAGTTTCAGGTTAAGTACGGACCTCTGGAACGAATTAAGTACTTAACCTGAGGTACCACTGTATTTGGGGGAAGCCACGTTCCTTAAATGGATGGTGTGCACACAGAAGTTTGTTAAAGGCTATTGGGAACTGTGGTTCAGTGAGGCAGCAAAACTACGGTTCCCAGGATTCTCTGGAGGAAGTCATGTGCTTTTAAATGTATGGTCCATGCGCAGCCTCGGTCTGATATCCCCCCCCGGCTTGTAGTCCCTCGCCTGGAATTTAATTTTAGAACACCGGAATGGCGAGTTGTAGGAAAAAAGTATAAGGAGATTATATTTAAACAATCCCAACGACCTTGAATTGGAAGAGCTCAGACAGGATTTTCAAAGCCTGCTGCCGGCCCTCACGACATGCAATGTGGGTGCATGCATATTCTCTCTCATTTATTTATTCTCTCTCTCTCTCTCTCTCTCTCTCTCACACACACACACACACACACACACACACAGCTAAACCCAGTGGGGCTGTAATGGAACAAATAAAGAAGCTCTCTTTAAAAGAGCCACTCTCACACACTGTACATATGTGACAGATTAACATTTAAAACACACACAGAGAGAGACACACACACAAACTGCTCCACAGCATCCTTGGGAGATTAGCCCAATATGATTCATCTCCATGTCTGCCCCCCCACCTCCCGCCAACGCAATTAAGAAACCGCTGGTCACTAGTTTAAGCAGGATCTTAAAATAAGTTCCAAGAGACAAAAATAAACTAAAAACTAGACTTGATCTCTGAGCTCATTCCTAGGAGGATTTGCTGGAAAAACACGCTATATTAGAAATACCACGTGCAACGAAAGGGGCTGCGCCCGCCCCATTTTATCTGCTGGGAGGGCATTCCAGAAAGGTTGAGCTCTCGAGTAGATAGGTCTCAGAACCTCATCTGTAGGAGACTGGGGAACTGGTCTATCTAATGTCTACACCAGGGGTAGGCAACCTAAGGCCCGTGGGCTGGATCCGGCCCAATCGCCTTCTAAATCCGGCCTGCGGATCGTCCGGGAATCAGCATGTTTTTACATGAGTAGAATGTGTCCTTTTATTTAAAATGCATCTCTGGGTTATTTGTGGGGCATAGGAATTTGTTCATTTTTTTCTTCAAAATATAGACCAGCCCCCCACATGGTCTGAGGGACGGTGGACCGGCCCACAGCTGAAAAAGGTTGCTGACCCCTGGGTCTACACGGACTGGCAGCCACTCTCCAGGGTCTCACCTCATCTCCAGGGTCCCCCCCCCCATCTCTCTCCTCCATCCAGGCAAGCAAAGAGGCATTATCAGAGATCGAGGGCACATTCCAGCCAGGCAAAAACACTAAGTAATGGTGTGCAGCAAGGCCAGGGCATGGCCGGGGGAGAGGAGGCATGGCTTGGAAGGGGAATGGTCCCAAGAGCCAGGCAGAGCCCCCCCCCCCCACCGGCTTGAGGAGTGTGTGTGTGTGTGTGTGTGTGTGTGTGTGGCATAAGACCACTGACTCCACAGCCCAAAAATTCCAAAAGAAGCAGAAGAAACCATACGTCCCACAATAATCGGTGTGAGGCTATAGAACAGTGTTTTTCAACCAGTGTTCCGCGGCACACTAGTGTGCCCCGAGATGTTGCCTGGTGTGCCGCGAGATGTTGCCTGGAGGGAGGCGGGCGAGTTGGGCGGCGAGAGGCGGGGCGGCGGCGGCGAGGAGAGGCCGCCCAGCGCGGGGCTCTCGCCGTCTGCCTGCCTGCGAGCTCGGTGGGCAGCGCCTCCGCCCGCAGCGCCCGCCTCGCGGCTCTCATTCCCTGCCCCTGCCAAAGCTCACCCAGCCAAGCCGCGCTCTCCTTCCTGCCTCGCTTTGCTGCCTCCTCCCCCCCCACCCCCAAAGCTTGGAGATTCCCCGGCAAGGGGGAGGGAAAAAAATTGAAACTTACACTTTCGTGCGTCCCTCCCGGCGTGACGCTGCGTGCTGACGTCACGGGGCTGTAATGGTGGTGTGCCTCGAGATTTTTTTCATCAAACAAGTGTGCCTTTGCCCAAAAAAGGTTGGGAAACACTGCTATAGAAGAACACCTTGATATTTTACCATTATATCCGAGGCAGGGCTCCATGCATGCTGAATGTTGCTTTAAAAAGCTGTGTGGTGCATGGTACTGGCTGCAGAATCCAGTTTCCTAAGAATCTTTTAAAAGCAAGTTTCTGGTCCTTATGATTACAAAGGTATGTCTGAAAGCCCATAGGTAACACCTAATCAAAATACCAGACACAGGGGAGTTCTCAAGTAAGGAATTCGCTGCCTGACGGGCATGTTCCTAAAACGCTGTTTTCATACAAGGATGGAGTAAGTAGGCTTGCAGGATCGCCATGGTGTAAAACAACAATGGATTAAAAAAAAACCCAAAACCATGAAGGATGCAGCAACCAGTGGGAGAAAGTAAGGACATAAGATGAGCCCTGGCTGATCATCCCAATGGCCCCTGCAGCCCAGCATCCTGTTCTCACCGTTGCCAACCAGATCTGTCCGAGAAACCTGCAAGGAGGACCAGAACGCAAGAGCCCTCTCCCCTCCTGGTATTCAGAATCATTAGGTTCTCCAACTGTGGTGGCAGAGCACAGCCACCATGCCTGGTAGCCATGGAAAGCCTTCTCCTGCATGAATCTGTCCAATCCTCTTTCAAAGCCATCTAATTGGTGCCCATCACTGCAGGAGCGAGTTCCATAGCTTTAAGCATGCACTGAGTAGCATGTATTGCCTTCAATAACCCTCCACAATGGTGAGGTCTAGCCTACAGGGAGAGGGGGCTGGCACACCGCCTCCAAGTAAAAAATAAAACAAAAGGATCTCAGCATGCTCAGGGAAGTAATTGCCTCTTTCCTTGCCATGTGGAGTCTGTCAAACCTAGCCAGGAGGATCCCACGCTCAGACTAGCATTGTACCGAAAATTTCTCCTCCAGTTTCCCCCCGCAACTGTTCTCTCCATCAATCACCAAGAAAAGAAATTGCATCTGAAAAAATGGTCAAAGGATAAAGAGAATTTAAAAAGAATTCTCATGGGGGTGGAGTTTCATGCTGCTTACCTTGAATTTGAAGAAACCCAGGAGGTACCGTATTTTGAGGATTTTTCATAGCCTGCAAATAATCTCATCAGCAGACTGCAAACTGCAGCCTTCCTGGGTGTTCATTCCCCCTTTATAAAAAAAAAGCCCACGGCTGGACTCTCTTGTAAGCACAAGAAAGTGGAGAGGCTGCTTATTGTGTCAACTGAAGTCTATTTATTTTGAATAAATAGCGGAAGGGTCGTGATTCAGTGGGAGAGCATCTGCTGTGCCTAAAGAAGGTCCCAGGTTCAACGCCAAGGAAAAATCAGGTGAGTGCTTAGCTTGCCCTTGCAGCTGCTCTGTGAATGGGCTTCCAGGAAGGACCACCCCTTTAGCCTGCTAGACTTTAAAGTGTTTGGGCGGAGAGGAGGGGACCAGCAGCCCTCCAGGTGTGACTGCACTTAACTCCCATTAGCATGGCCAGTGATCAGAGGCGAATGATGCAACATCTGGAGGCCCACAGGTCCCCACCATCAGCATCAGGAAAGATGCACAACACCAGCACATACAGAGTTCATGCAATTACTCAATAAGGCAGACTCCGTGAGGGGTTCCCAAGAATTGGGAAGCTTGCCTGTTCGGAACAGGTTTGCCCTTCCCCTGAAGGAGACAGGTACGTCATTTGAGGGTGCTCCTAGCTTCAGATAACCAATTACCAGAGCAGTTGGTGCACCAACAGCGTCCTTTTCTGGATAGTGGCATTTTAGCCACTGTGATTCATGCCCTGGTAACCTCACGGTTGGATTACTGTAGCCCACTTTGTGGAGATCTGCCCTTGAAGTTGGTGCAGAGGGTGAAAGTGGTGCAGAATTCAGTGGCCGGGTTACTAACAGGAAGATCTGACTGCCCATGTACAGTGGTACCCCAGTTACGAACTTAATTCATTCCGGAGGTCTGTTCTTAACCTGAAACTGTTCTTAACTAGAGGTGTGCTTTCGCTAATGGGGCTCTTGCTGCCACTGCGCCACTGGCACACAATTTCCGTTCTCATCCTGGGGCAAAGTTCTCAACTCGAGGTAACTCTTCCAGGTTAGTGGAGTTTGTAACCTGAAGCGTTTGTAACCTGAGGCGTTTGTAACTCGAGGTACCACTGTATTACATCAGTGCCAAAGGTACTGGACCGGCTGCCTCTGAACGACAGAGTCATCTTCAAGGTGTGGTTAACAAACAACGCACAGAACAGCTTGGGACCAGGTTTCCTAAAGCGTAACACTCCGCCCAGACCCAGTAGACCAGGCGTCCCCAAACACGGCCCTCCAGATGTTTTGGGACTACAATTCCCATCATCTCTGATGACTGGTCCTGTTAGCTAGGGATGATGGGAGTTGTAGTCCCAAAACATCTGGAGGGCCAAGTTTGGGGGTGCCTGCAGTAGACCATCAAGATCTTTGGAGGACCTAGAGAGTGTTACCCAGCAGCAACAAGAAAGCGGGGTCTTCTTTGTGGTTGTGCCTCCCAGAATGCCCTTCCTCCAGGGATGTCCTAAGGAAAAAACGGGGCATTCCAGGATCAAATCAGAAACTGAGACAGCTTCTGTAAATCCGGGGACATCTGGAGGGTGAGGAGGACCTATCTGGCTATGAAGCCAGCCCAAAGAACAGGATTATTATTTTTTATTTATTTCTGCTGTTCCTACTCCGATCTCAGATTCTGCAACCCCAACAGAAAAATACCCTCCTCCCTGCAAGACACAGGGGCACCAATGCTTAGTTACAAAAAAACGAGAAATCCTGAGGTTCAACCCCTTCCTGGGAGTCATACTTTAAGCACCAACCTTTCCCCTGCTAAGCTCAGAAATGCAAAAAGGCTGCAGTTGCTAGGGCAGCAGGGAGAAGACTTTCTGAACTAGCTCAGAGGCCCCCTTATTTCGCGTGATCCAAAAGACATGATTGGCCCAGCCCTACCCCCCCCCCCGTACAATGGATAGATTCCCCCACTAGTACAAGCCAGACTTCACATGAACGTTTTTTCAGAAGAAGAAGGGGGGGGGGCTTTTTGCTAGATCTGAAGTGCAAACACCACAAAACAAAACAAAACAAGAGGAAAATAAACCAGGACTGCGTCAGCGCAGTCTCAAATCCACAAGCAGAAATACAAGGAGGCTGGGGAGGCAGAGAGTGAGAGAGAGAGAGAGCAAAGTTGTGCAGAAAATGGCACTTGTATACCGATCCACACATTTTAAAGGTGCACTCACAGCCAGCTAGTAAAACCAGGAGCCTGTTCAAACATTCTCTCCGGCCACCTAAGTCTCTTTGCGGGGTCAGGATCTCCCCACAAAACGAACCCCTCCGGTGAACTCCAGCCTCTCCCAGCAATCAAACGCTACAGACGGAAACTTGATTGACGAGAACCCCTGCTAGGGGAGAGTGGGGCCAGCTCAGGCACGCCTTGGAAACCAGGCAGCTTGCTAAAAACTGGTTTGAGATCCGTCATCGCTCTCACACACGCAAATATGCATACACAGGGGAAGGAAGCGATTTGAGGGAGGAGGAAACTGCCGAAGGGAAGGTGTTTTGCTCCTGGCACTGCTTTCTTCGTTATTTAAGAACATCGAGAGCAGGATCAGGCCAAAAGCCCACCTAGTCCAGCATCCTGTTCTCAGCCAGTGTAGGGTAATGGCTTAGAGCAGGGTCTTCCAAACTTGGGTTGCTTTTGGACTACAACTCCCATCATCCCTAGCTAGCAGGACCAGCGGTCAGGGATGATGAGAATTGTAGTCCAAAAACAGCTGGAGACCCAAGTTTTGGGAAACACCGGTTTAGAGTGTCGGGCTAAGGACCTGGGAAACCATGGTTTGAATCCTCGCTCAGCCGTCAAGCTGAATGGATGACCGTAAGCCAGTCACGGTGTCTTGGGCTAGCCTACCTCAGAGGGTTGTTGCGAGAGTAAAATATGGGGTGGGGGGGAGAACCACACATACCACCCGGAGCTCTTTGGATGAAAAAGCGGTATATAAATGTGATAAATAAATGCCTCTCCTATGGGAAGCCTGAAAACAGGACCGGAGCACAGCAGCGCTGTCCCCGCTTGTGATTCCCAGGAACTGTATTCAGAACTCCTTGCAAGCCACAAGGAATCTCCGGCTCTCTCTCGCCATTTCCTGGTCCAAGGGTAGGCAAACTAAGGCCCGGGGGCCGGATCCGGCCCAATCGCCTTCTAAATCCGGCCCGCAGACAGTCCGGGAATCAGAGTGTTTTCACATGAGTAGAATGTGTGCTTTTATTTAAAATGCATCTCTGGGTTATTTGTGGGGCATAGGAATTTGTTCACTATTATTTTTTTCAAAATATACCGGTAGTCTGGCCCCCCACAAGGTCTGAGGGACAGTGGACCGGCCCCCTGCTGAAAAAGTTTGCTGACCCCTGTCCTGGTCGGATTCTATTTATTTACTCATTTCCCAGCACCGCACGTTGCGCGCAAGTCAATCGCACGTAAAGGGGGGGGGGGCGTTACGCCTGCACTGCTTTCAACAGCGGAGGGGGGACCATTGCCGCTGTGTCTAATAGCCACTGGTGGTTTTATCCACCTGCCTCTCCACTATCCAGGACAGAGAGAAAGAGAGGGAGGGGAGTCCTGCTCTTGGCTTAACACTTGGGAAAAATACAACCACGAGCTCAGGTTGGGAAGATTCAACAAGCATGGCTGCCAACCTGCCAATCAGTACCCTGGTGTTGAAGGTGCTACGATTAGAATGCATAACCCTTAACAGCTTAAGGCAAAGTTCACTTGCAGGATCACCAAAGGATTCCTGTATTGTGGAGGGTTGGACTAGACAGATGATCCTTGGGGTCTCTTCCGAACCTACAATTCTGGGCCCACTTGACTGCTCCAATCTGCGTGACTGGCCCTGTTAGAGGTGTCTCAAAATACTCGCCCTGAGCTTGAAAGCAACCCATATCTTAGTGTGGCAGCGGAGTTTCCTACCTGCTGACATGAAGCAAGCACCTTTGCTGCACTATTTCAGCACCTGCAGAGAACATTTTTGCACAGGCAAGGCGATCCAGACACACGGAAGGCCGACTTGTGCTTCATCTCTTTTTTTAGCTACCATGGATTTTAATCATACATTCATAGAATGCTTTGGTAGACTTGCTTTTAAATGTTCGCCCACCAAGAATTTTAGATCTTTTTTAAACATTCTGTTTATCGTTTTCAATATTGCAGCAAATGCGTAATTATTGAAACCATCTCATTATCCGCGACGTCCCTTTCCCCACCTTCCGCGGTCCATTAAAATTTCTCCTATTCAACAAGCATATCCAAAATGTGCCTTTACCCCTTTCATTTTCACCTTCCTTCTTACTTTATTGAACTTTCTCTGCTCTGGTTTTTCTAACCCAGCTAGCGTTTAAAGATGTTTACAGTAACAATTTTACATTATTGTTAACTGCTCAGAGGTTCGGGGGTTTTTTCCCGTTCAAGCGGCATATAACTTTTGTTCAATAAATAAAGGGCAGGTGGATCTTCGCTGAAGGCAGATCTCCCTGTGATCAGTACCATTCCACAGCTCAAATTCAGAGCGCCCAGGTGGAATCAGCCACAGAAGGGAATATAGGAAAGTGCCTTATATGGAGCCAAACCATTGGTCCATCTAGCCCAGTATAGTCCAGGGGTCAGCAAACATTTTCAGCAGGGGGCCGGTCCACTGCCCCTCAGACCTTGTGGGGGGCTGGGCTATATTTTTTGGGGGGGGGGAGGGATGAACAAATTCCTTTCCCTCACAAATAACCCAGAGATGCATTTTAAATAAAAGCATACATTCTACTCATGTAAAAACACCAGGCAGGCCCCACAAATAACCCAGAGATGCATTTTAAATACAGTGGTACCTCAGGTTAAGTACTTAATTCATTCCGGAGGTCCGTACTTAACCTGAAACTGTTCTTAACCTGAAGCACCACTTTAGATAATGGGGCCTCCAGCTGCTGCCGCGCCGCAGGAGCCCGATTTCTGTTCTCATCCTGAAGCAAAGTTCTTAACCTGAAGCACTATTTCTGGGTTAGCGGAGTCTGTAACCTGAAGCGTATGTAACCTGAGGTACCACTGTAAAAGCACACATTCTACTCATGTAAAAACCCCAGGCAGGGCCCACAAGTAACCCAGAGATGCCTTTTAAATAAAAGGACACATTCTACTCATGTAAAAACACGCTGATTCCCAGACCGTCTGCGGGCCGGATTTAGAAGGCGATTGGGCCGGATCCAGCCCCCGGGCCTTAGTTTGCCTACCCATGGTATAGTCTATACTGAGGCTGGACTTTGGGGGGTCACCACAAAATCAGCAGAGCTGCCTTGCCACACTACAAAGTCAGTCACGTAATAAACTTCAACATCTAAAAAAAGAGAGGGCAGACCCTCCAAGTTTCCCATTTTCCAGGGACGGTCCCAGAATTACGAAAGCCATCCTGGCTTCTGATTTGATCCCAGAACATCCCCATTTCCCCTGCCAGCGCAGTTCCCCTGCCAGCGCAGTTCCCCTGCCAGCGCTGCTGGAGGGTGGACAAGCAGGAAGAGAGGTTCGGCTGCGAGGCTTTGAGGGGCAGGCGGAGGGCAGGGCCGCCCTGGGTGGGAAGAAAGGGGGAGAAGAGAAGAGTGCAAGGAGTCTAGGGGTTTGTTTTTGTTTTAAAAAATAAAGCCTTTGTGCGTCAGCGTCTAATCTTGCTCCTTCCTAAGACTTATTTGTTGGTGTGTGCTTTTCTGTTTGCAAACCCACCAAAGCATGAAATAAAATCAGGATGGAGGTGTTTGCTCGAGGGCTGTGCCCCGTTGGTATAGTGATAGTGGAAATGCCCTGCGAGGGGGGGGCAAAATTGAGGGGCTGAGGAGGATCAATTGGAGGGGGGGGAATGAGAAATGTCCCTATTTTCATCTGAGGAATATTGGGGGGGGGTATGGGAAAGGGGGGGACCCCTCTCAGTTGAGACCACTAAGTCCAGAGTCTTAACATTGCCCAATCGTCTCCTTCCTCAATCTACCTTGCCGCTTCCTCCTGCGAAATGGGTAGATCGGTTCTTTGTAGCCCCTGAGTTCAAACAGCCGCCTCTTCTCCTAACAGCCTCCACAAATCCAGCTCACTCTACCATTCCCTCTTTTCTCCAGGTGGTATTTATTTATTTTTTTAAAAATATACTGATTTCAGTAGCAGAAACCACAGCAGACACTCTCTGAACTCACCTCAGGAACCGCCGTCTCGGGACAGGCGAGGCCTCTCACGCTCCGCAGCGTGACTGGCTGGCTCCCGTTCAGGTCTTCAGGACTTCTTGCCGTGGCCCAATTCCACAAGCACTGCATTGTTACCGCACTGTAATCTCTTCACGCCTCCCCCCCCCAAACTATAGGATTTTACAAGCTGTCATTTGCCTTGTTTCGTTTTGTTTACAAAAAAATCCACCATAGGCTTTCGAATTTTCAAATTAGCAGCAGCAGCAAAAAAAGAAAAGGGAGTTTTAAAAAAATAATAATCAACAAGCCACAAACTGGAGTTTTCCCAAGATTGATACCAGACTGGATCAGGGAGGGGGAAAGCCAGCCAGCCAGCCAGCCCAGCAAAAGGCAAGCCTTTCTCTGCCCGATGTGGTGGAGTCAGCAGATATTTTAAATTGTAGCCGGCAGGCTATTTCTGAAAAGGGGGGTGGTCCTGGGGCTTTCCAGCCTCCCCAGTGCCTGCCAGATTTATTTTTGGGATTTGGCAGAGCAGGAGGGGAGCAAATCGGCTGAGAGGAGGTGGGCGGTGGGGAGAGACCTACTGCTTGTTTGTGTTCGGAAGGTGGAGGGAAGTTCAGATCCACGACGTTTTCCGAGATTTTAAAAATAGGGGCTTGTTTGATGTCCGTGTTAACAGCCCCCTTCTCAGACCAAGATATCTGGCAACACAATACCTAAAGTGTTTTTGGGGGGTTCAGGGAAGGCAATAGACTAGATATATTTATAAAAGTGTGGGTTTAGATACAGTGAGTTTCAGTAGTGGAGGACACCATTTGATTACCCATTTCCTCTGTATTTACATTTCGGTAAACACTAGATAATATATATTAATTATAAATCTTCAAAGGATTCCCCCCCCCAATAGAATTGGGGTAGTTATGTTGTATTCCGCATATTCTGTATAAAACAAATTTATGTACAGAACAAGGCTGTGTACACACCATAACTTTAAAGTGCATTCAAAACACACCCCCACCCCAAAAAAAGATTTATGGGAAATGTAGTTTGTTGAGGGTCTGGGAACTGTAGTTCTATGAAGGGCAAACTACCATTTCCAGGGTTCTTGGGAGGGGTGCTTTAAAGGTATGGTGCATATGCAGCCTCAGATAGAAACCCAGTTCTCCCACTGTAGCCTTATGAGTTCATCTCCATCTGCTCTACGGTCTATTTGCAGGACAAGTTTTTGCAGGGTAACCAGGGATGAAAAGGAGGCAGCTTGTTCTTTGGTTAAACAACGACCAACAGGGTGGTGTACTAAGCCTGGGAAACGCGAGATTCGAACCCCGACCCAGTCATGTTGCTGCTCCCTGACTTTGTACCCGAGACTCCCTCCCTCACACACTCTCTCAACAACACCCTGAGATGGCTGGTGGGAAATGGATGGGGTAAAAAGCATCAAAAATAAATGATGACCTATCATATCCAATATGAAATAGTGCTTCAGGTTAAGAACTTTGCTTCAGGATGAGAACAGAAATCGTGCTCCAGAGACATGGCGGCAGCAGGAGGCCCCATTAGCTAAAGTGGTGCTTCAGGTTAAGAACAGTTTCAGGTTAAGAACGGACCTCTGGAACGAATTAAGTACTTAACCCGAGGTACCACTGTATTTTAAACAACTGCAATGACAAAGCAGGGGAGATAACATCTTGGACATCACAGAACCGGTGTTTTCCCTCTCTGCATTCTGCAATTGCAGTGAACTGAAATCTCTGGTGAGAGTGACAAACACCCTAGGGGTGGGGACTTTTCGTTTTGGGGCTTAAGTAATTCTAGAAACCCCCAATGCTGTGTTACGTCAACATCACAGCTGACACTCACCCGCTTCAGTCAAACCCTACGGAAAACTACTGGCCCAAGCATTGCAGAATGAGGGCCGCCCCCCAGCAACTGCCAAAGCTCACACGCCACCAGAGGGAAGGTGACACAGCACCCCTCGTTTCTCTGTTGTGACAACAAAAAGAAGGAGAAACACGAGCCTCCAATTGCCTTGAGCATTTGCTTTGGGGTGGATTGGGCCCGGAAAGAGAGACAGAGAAAGCACATAGGCAACAACAACTTTGGCAACATCTTCCCCCCCCAACCCCACACTTAGGGCATATTGACCAAGCCCCTTCACCCCCAAACACTGACGTTGACATTGATAAAGGTGTCCGTCTTCCTTCATGGTGTTAACATCCCCCTAGCTTGGAAGAATTGCCCTTGAAAAGATCATTAAGAAGCCTTTTGGAATTAAATCGAAGTAACAGGCAGGCATTCCATTAGGCTGCCTCGTTCCATCAGGCTGTGGGAAAGCTGGGAAGCGGAGCTCATCCCATCGGCCACGAAAAGGTTCCTCAACCTGGGCTTAACTACAGCCCCAGGAACGGTTTTTCCCTGCCACAGTTTGACCACGGAACTTGCGCACGATGAAAAAGAAAGCCCCCCGAAATCTCTGCAAATTGCTTCTCTTCTGCTGCAGCTAGGCTGTGACGAATTTAGAATGAGGGTTCTAGGGCACAAGCTTCAAAACAGGCCTGAGACTCGGCACGCAGACAAATTTCAAATTAAGGCTCTGTCTGCCAGCAGTGCCAACTTGGCCCCGCAAACGTGGGCACCCAGAGTTGTGGGTGCCACGCAGTGTGCATGGCCCTGGCACCAAAATTTGTGGGTGCCTGGCCGCTTTCGTGGGGAATTTTGTGGGTGCTTGGGCATCCAGGGCCCCAGGGAGTTGGTACCTATGCTCTACACATTTAGGGAAGTATCATGGCTTCTCCCAAAGAATTCTGGGGACTGTAGTTTGTTCTGAGAACTGCGAGGAGACCCCTATTCCCCTCACCAGCTCAGTTTAATAGGCAATCCCTCTTCCCAGGGAATTTTGGGTACTGTAGCTCTGTGAGGGGAATAGAGGTCTCCTAAGAATTCTCTTAGGGACGCAGGTGGCGCTGTGGGTTAAACCACAGAGCCTAGGACTTGCAGATCAGAAGGTCGGTGGTTCGAATCCCCGTCACGGGGTGGGCTCCCGTTGCTCGGTCCCTGCTCCTGCCAACCTAGCAGTTCAAAAGCATGTCAAAGTGCAAGTAGATAAATAGGTACCGCTCCGGCGGGAAGGTAAGCGGTGTTTCCGTGCGCTGCTCTGGTTCGCCAGAAGCGGCTTAGTCATGTTGGCCACATGACCCGGAAGCTGTACGCCGGCTCCCTCGGCCAATAAAGCGAGATGAGCGCCGCAACCCCAGAGTCGGTCACGACTGGACCTAATGGTCAGGGGTCCCTTTACCTTTACCAATTCTCTTGCACCCTTAAACTACAGTTCCCAGGATTCTCTGGGGCAAGCCATGACTGTTTAAAGCTGTAGGATACTGCTTTAAATGCATAGTGCAGGGAGTGACCTAAGAGGTGGAAATCACTGTGAGAGACCATCAAATCCCTGGGTGGCCAAAACATCACTCATGCTTTTGTAGTTCCCCCTGTAACAAAACGAATTAAAATCGTGACTGATGTGTTGGAGAACACATGAGATAAGGAAGTGACATCATCCCTGCTGCAGCTTCAAGATAAGGTTAATCTAAAGAATTCCACATATACACAGACATTCCGCTTTTGCAGTAAGCCCAAAGAGCTCTGCAAAGAGAGAGAGAGAGAAGTTCTGCCATGTTCCATGATAAGTGAGAAAATATGCGTGCAAAAATCTCAGCCCTCTGGTGGAATCTGGAAGTTGCAAGTGGCAGCGGCTTGCAATGGTTAGGTCTTACGCCTTCAGGGTGACAGATACAAAGAAAAAGTCCTTTAGACAGAGCTGGGTCAAAAAAATATTTACAAGCCTGCTCCAGGGCTTTCATAGGAAACCAATAACATCACAATTCATTCACAGCATCAAAGAAGACTGAACAAAACTTGAGTTCATAAAGCAAAGAGCCTGTGGATTGGGTGAGCTAAGTGAGGAATGTCACGAACTGGGCGGGTCTCCTCTTTCAGCTCAAACTGGCTGGAGAAAAGAAAGAACTCCCAAGCATGTGCAGAGGCAGTTTTCAAAGAAAATATTAGGGAGAATCATCTCCATCAGTGGAGATTCTGTCTGACTGCAGAAGAGGAGAGAAGCAGAGGGAAAGTGTTGCAGGGGGCCATGAAAAGCTGGTGTAGTCCACAGAAGCTAGTTACAGGTAGGTAGCTGTGTAGGTCTGCCGTAGTGAAACAAAATAAAATAAATAAAAGAAGTGTAAATGCACACGAAAGCTTATACCAATAACTAACTTAGTTGGTGTCTAAGGTGCGACTGGAAGGGATTTTTTAATATAATTTTATTTATTTCATTTTGTTCCCACAGAAGCTGTAATTCCCCTCACAATGCTCTAAATCCCAGAGTGATTTAACAATCAAGACTTCTTCCCAGGGAATTCTGGGAACTGTAGGTTCTTTTGAGGGGGATACGGGTCTTCTAGCCACTCTCGGCTCCTTTAACTACCGTTCCCAGGATTCTCTGGGGGAAGCAATGACTCTTAAAGCAGTATGACACTGCTTTAAATGCATAGGGCAGCTGGGGGCCTTACTTCTAACTAAACACACAAAGTAGTACAGTGTACATTTATCCAATACGGAGGGAAATCTTTTAAAATACAGGCAGCTCCCAATTTATGGGGTGGAGGGTTAACGTTCCAAGGCATCACACCTTTAAGTAAAATTTTATATATATTTGAAACACCACTGAAAAGGTCTGCAAAGACACGGTTCTGCCCCCGTCCCCTTCCGTCCCTTTTTGTGACATTTTCAGGTCACTTCTGGGTTTGGCGTTACATGCAGTCAGGCATGTTACATGTATCCAGGCCACAGATCTACCATTAATTTTAAAATAAATAAATAAATTCAAGGGTACGCAGAGAGAATTTTAGACAACAAAACTGCTCCATCCTCCTGACCAGGAAGCTCGGACGGACGTTCCCACCGCCTTACCTGAACGACGTCTTTCCTCACGTTGACGAGATACAGCCAGTCGCTGAATCGCGGGTAACTGTTCAGCTCCACTGTCCTGTCATTCAGGGGGACATTCAACTTGCACTGAAGCTGGGTGCCAATATAACGGACAAGTTTCACCTGCCAAGGGAGAGGAGGGAAAAGAATCACAAACGGCACCAGGAAACATCTAAGAGCACAAACCGGTAACCCATCAATACACGTAGTTATTCTTATCATTAGCATTTGCACCTGGCTCTTTGGCTGAAAAGACTCCCAGGGTGGCTTACATGCCATCCGTTTTAAAAAGGACAGCCCCTACCTGCATGCTTATGACCTGAAATGCCTAGCACGCAAGGAAAGAGGACAGGGAGGGAAGAGGAAAAAAGCAAGCTCGGGCACCAGCTCTTAAACAGTAGTTCTTATAAGGACCAGCGGGTGTAGAAACAACTCAGTGGAAGGAGGCACTTCCAGAATCACAGAATTGTAGAGATGGGAGGGGTCTCCGAGGGTCATCTAATGGAGCCCAGCGCAATGCAGGAATCTCAAAAGATAATAGCACTTAATGGAGCTGCTTCTTCAGCAAAGCTAATGAAATAAGCCCTGCTTCCCATTTCTCCCACAGGTAAATGATTTGGCAGAACTTCCAGCTTCTCAAGCAAGAGGGATGAAGTGCCCAGGCTCTTTTCTTACAAGTTCTTTTAGTGAGGCAGCTTCTTTTCAGAAAAATAGTTTCACTTGCCCCAAAGGAAGGTATTTTTGACTGCAAGGGGGGGCCGGTCCATTAGGGCAAATGGGGCACTGCCCTATCAACCTCGGTCTGCCTTAACCAACCCCTTCCTGACTGCCTTCTTGTTTACAACCAGCCCAGTCTGGGGTGGGGGGGTGGGGGGGACACACTAGCTATCCACTTCTGCCCTCCTTAATCCACACAGAACTCAACAAGATAAGGGCAAAGCTACAATTATTTGGTTCCACCTGTCACAGGCCTCCGGCCGATGTTCACTTATTCATTCCATCTCCAGGACAGAAACTGATCCAGCAAACATGATTGAAATTTGCTGTTGTTGTTGCTTTCAGTTCACAAGCATAACCAATAACATTATTTTTCCTGTTTGCATTGTGTTTCCTTAGCACCAAACTACACGCAGCGGAATGGCCGTAAGGGCAATGAAACGTACACAAATAATTGCACAAATTATGTGATTTTCCTACAGCAGGTGAATCATGCAGTTTTTGGCAGCAGATGAACTGCAGTGGAATGGCAACCGTGCTGCAGGCAGCAAATACAGGAACAGAAAGCAACGACTTCTTAGAATTCCTGCTACCTTATTCTGCTACCTAATACATTTAACTGGAGGTGCCAGGAGACTGAAGCAAGAGCCTTGAACACAGAGTATCTGGAAGGTACCAATTTGGGGAAGACTGATCTAGCCAAGAAGAAGGATGAAAGTGGACTGGGCCACTTTCAGACATATGCATTCAAACGTCCAGCCCATTCCTTTGCTGTAGCAACCTGTGGATTCCTTTTAATGCACAATATTTGTATTTTTAATGTCTCTCTCCCCTGGCCGCTGCATGGACATTTCACAACATGTATTTCCGTATGCATTTTATTCTAAAATACTGGGGGGGGGGGGGAGGTTGGATGCATTTAAATCAATGCAATTTTTTGAGCCCAGAACTGTATTGCAAATCTGGAGAAGGGTGTGAAAGCCAAAGGCTAACACTGTTCCGATCCACATAGTATCAGCCCAAGAACTGCAAATCTAGCCTGCTCTCTTTAAAAAGTGCAGGCCAAAACCTAGCTCCCCCAACATCCCTGAAGTCCAAACATCCTGTTTCCTCCAGTGGCCAATCGGGTGCCTCTGGGCAGCCCCCCAGCAGGGAAGAAGGGAAACAGTCCTCTCTCCTGCCGTTGCCCCACAGCGGATGAATAAGGAGAAGAGGGAAACGCAAGACCTTTTAGACACACACACACACACACACACACACACACGCCTTTCAGTCTTGGTCAAATCTATGAAGCCTTGCAAATGTTATCCCAGACGTGTAAATACTCCTTATCAGCGATGGAGAAGGCTGACTCAGCTAAGACAACATTTGAAATGACCCAAAAGAGACATTTCCCGCTGATTCAGCACAGTGGTGGGAGCGGCACCGGTTCCATGGGAAAGGCCCACGCAATCTGATTTCGCCTTCATATTTAGAATAGATCATTCACTCACATATACACGCGCACACACACACACACACACACACAGCCCCGCAGGCTGTCTCTGCTAAGTGATATCATCTCTGCAGCTGCGATAACGTCTAAACAACCACGTACATCAGGTCTGCCCTGGAAAGATTTCCATTCAGTGGGCAGGCGTTCCTATTCTCCCTCTATTTTTTTTACTCTCTTCCTTTTTTTTAAGGCAAAGGCTGCTGCTCCTCCCTATAACTTTCCTGGGAATGTTTTTGCAAGTCTGTTACAAGCCTGGGAGATTCAGGAGAAAGGAAGAGTACCTTTCACAGCGAAAGGATGGATTTTGCTCCCACAAGAGGCAGTGATGCCCAGCAAGGTGGGATTTAAAAAAAAGAAAGATTACTGTAGTTCAATTCTTGGAGAATATCAGCAGCTACTAAGCCAGGATGGCTGTGTTCTACCTGCGCTGTCAGGGGAATTCATGGCCCTGAATGCTACTTGCAAGGGATCAAAAGTGGAGAGCGCGCTGTTGTGCTCTCGGGTTTTGCTTACAGGCTTCCCTTAAGGGCATCTGACTGCCTGTGGATGCTATAGTTGAGATCCCTCCGTTGCAGGGGCCAGGACCAAATAAACCCCCGGGGACCCTCCTAACTCTGCAATTCTGGGATTCTAGACTGCTGGACTTGATGAGAAACTGGCTTGAAAGCCAGTAGGGATCTCATTATGTTCTTCTGTATCACACATTGCATATTGCGTGTGTGTTTGTAATGTAACTCAGCGTGGAGTGCAGGGCATTCTCACCTGAGCTATGATCAAATCCAGGATGTTTTTCTCCAACACAGTGGCTGAATTATGTGCATCCAGATAACTTACAACACAGACCAGGGTTTCTCAAAGATCCGTAGGTCACTAAGTTTATCAAGACGTCATCAAAGCCAACCCAAATTCCTAGGAAGTTATCTTGAGAGTCCTCCTGCTCTTTCGGCTGAATGTCCGTCCTGTCCCCCCCGATTCCTGCACTGCAGGGGGTTGGACTAGATGGCCCTTGTGGTCCCTTTCCAACTCTACAGTTCTATGATCCCTGATTGGCCATGCTGGCTGGGACCTCTGGCCAGCCACCAATTCCTCACCCAGAGATCTCAAGAGATTTCTGACGAAAATGGAAACAGGAGATGAAACAGCCGGCATTTGCTTATACAGTGGTGCCGCGCAAGACGAAAAGAATCCGTTCTGTGATTCTCTTCGTCTAGCGGTTTTTTTCGTCTTGCGAAGCAAGCCCATTGAAGGATTAGCGGATTAGCGCTATTAGCAGCTTTTAGCGGCTTATCGGCTTACCGGATCAGCTGATAAGCGGCTTAGCGGCTTAGAAAAAGGGGGGAGGAAAAAAACCCCGCAGGAACTCGCGAGACATTTTCGTCTTGCGAGGCATTCGTCTTGCGGGGCACCACTGTACATCCCATGTTCGCAAAATCAACCTGCCTTGGTATTCACCAATGCTGATGCTTTCAGTTCACAAATGATACACAATTGATTGAGGTCCCCCGCTCCTTTCCGTCCTCGTTTGCTTTGTGTCTCCTTTGCGCTGGAATGAATGGGTTGGAACGGTATTGACCACAACATTTATGGAATTAACGGCGCAAGTTATGCCATTTCACCACAGTGGACAGTGAGGTGAGCAGCGTGGGTTTTGGGCAGAAGACGGACTGCAGCAGAATGGAGACGGCGCTGGAAGCGAGGCGCACAGGGCGGAATGGAAAATGATGCCCTTCTTACAACCCTATTCCCACTCAGACACAAACCTCCAGTGCAGATAACAGAATGGTAAACTGACTGCATTTCTCACCTCTACGGCCAAAAGATACTGGACTCAGCTCTGAGCCTGGGACACATAAAAGCCTCATCTGTCCTTACAAGGCAGAGGTTTGCTGGCTCCCTTTGGCTTACACAGCATGGGAACACAGGGAGGTGAGTTGCACTGAGTCAGAGAGTCTCTGCTGCACCACTTGGATTCCCATTGCTCACGATGCGCCACATTCTGTTCACACAAGGCAGACCCGAGATTCCAAACTGAGGACGGTGGGGTGTGCTTTGCACGAGCAGCGAAGCTGACTAAAACATCAGCCTCTGGGGGCAAGTGAGGTTTTCTCACTTCCCACACAAGTTACTTTCACAGGTCTTGAGAACAGCATGCTGGAATTTTAAGCAGGTTTTTATTTTTATGTTTTTCAGGGTGTCAAAGGGTGTGTGTGTGTGAGAGAGAGAGAGAGATGTAGTCAAAAGCAGAAAACAAAAACCCACAGTCAGTCGCGACGAGGAGAAATTCAGACAGAACAACAGGGTCAAAGAGCACCTTACACAAACTGACTTGTTCATAAATTGAAGGACTGGGCTAATTTAATGGTGGCGGGTGACCATTGAGGCCGATAGGGAGACCGAACAGTAGGTAGAAGCAATAGGTGGAGCTGACTATTTCTCCCCATGCCTCCATTCTCCTAGCAAGTCTGCAAGGGGCAACACCAAGACGAAGGGGGAGGAAGTGGACAGGCCATGCCACCATATCGACTGGGTGTAAGAAGACAGGCAAGGGGGTGGGGGCCTGGTTGAAGGCAGAATGAAGTTGGTGGTGGGGCAAGTGCCCCCATTCAAACAAATGGACCAAGCTTCACTGGGGTTATGAAAACCATAAACCATCAGAGGTCTGCTGGACCATCCTCGACTTCTTCATGCTGCGCGTAGACTGTGGAATTCCCTCCCATAGCGAGGGCTGCCAACTTGGACGGCTTTCAAAGGGGACTGGACAGATTTGTGAAGAAAGTTATCAATGTCTACTCGCAGCGATGGAGGCAATACTTGGCCTCCACCACCGGAGGCAGTAGTGATTCTGAATACCAGTTGCTAGAAACAGCAGGAGGGGAGAGTGCTGGGTCCTGCTCGTGGGTCTGCCGCTGTGAGAACAGGATTGCTGGACTAGATGAGCTGTTAGCCTGATCCAGCGGGGCTTGTCTCATGTTCTTAGGTTGCAACCCAGCAGCCTGCACGGAGGTTGAGCAGGATGAAATATGATGTATAGGGGTTTTGCTTTCCCCAGCGGAATAAAGCAATGGGAACATGGGAAAAGGTTCTGACCAGGCATTTGGGAAAGGAGAACCAAGTCCATATGAAGGAATGAAGGAAGAAGCGAGAAAGATGGGGAGAAGCTCAGAGAGAGAACATAAGTGTCCGTTTATTGTAGAAAAAGGATAATCAACGTCTAAACATAACCTAACGGTATTTTTATTGCTTCTTTTATTTCTTACTGTATTTTAATGTATGAAAATTCGGAGCCCATAAGTTTTAGAAAAGTTACTTTAGCATCTAGCACACTGCAATTGCTAAACAACAGGGAAAGAAAGAAAGAAAGAAAGAAAGAAAGAAAGAAAGAAAGAAAGAAAGAGGAGAAATCCAAAAACAGCCCAATGAGGATTGATGCTCAGAGGCCACAGAATGCTCATCGACTGTTGAGCAAAAACTGGGAATGATGGGAAATGGAATGGAATATCCAGAACAAGGTCTGTCCCCACAGTAGTCATCACCCCCACCTCATTAAAAAGCCCCCCAAATGCTTTAACCTTTACTTGACAGGAAGGTGCTCCATCCAGTCAATCTCTGAGATAGCTCAGTCGGTAGAGAAGGAGACTGTTAATCTCAAGGTCCTGGGTTCAAGCTCCACATTGGGCAAGAGATTCCTGCATTGCTGGGGGTTGGACTAGAAGACCCTCGTGGTCCCTTCTAACTCTTACGATTCTATGATTTGGATTGCCCTTTTCTGAACCCAAAGCTCCACATCCAGCTTGGGAAGACTTTGAAGAGCTGTCGCTCCCCAGATCAATCTGCCCCACAGCAAAGAGAAACAGGCCACTTTTCTGTGGGGTTGGGGAGAGGGTAGGCATGCAAACAGAGGCGGAATTCGAACGCAGGTGTCAGGATATGAGTTTGGCTCTGCGTCCACTGTAACGCCTGAGCAAACACAGAAGCTCTCGTACCCCTGCTGAACATGCAGCAATTGAGGTACACAAACACTCAGAGGTGGATCTGTATATAAATTAACACGAGTTCTAAAGTGGCCCATCCAAGAGATTGTTCCAACCTGTGCCTTGTTGCTTTCTACACCTGGCCTTGGCAGGTATCCAGCAAGACTAGCTTTTCTAGTTCTCCGATTTCAAAATCCAGTGGAACTGCTTTCAGCTGAAACCTGTTATCACTTTTACTGCTTTCTCAGCCTGGAACCAGCAAACTTGTGAGACGAGGGGCAGAGGACAAGTGGCCAGAGGTGATGGGTGCACATGACTTTAGATTTATACATATACCTACATATATATTTGGAAACTTCTTTGAGGTTTGGACTTCTAAAACATAATTATTCACCATCTTCCGCCAGTAACACACTTTTGCTTTATCCTTCAGGGACAGCAAGACAGTCTCAGCTATGGGGGGTGTGGAACCCCTGCCCCCCACCAAAAAAAAACCCCTCTCTCATCAGTCCCAGCCAGACTATATTATTATCTATTTTCATTAACAAATCGCTTCCCCTGGAGGCATCTCGAAACGATTTACAACATCATGACATATATGAAGGTTACAGATCTAAAAACAATTGCATGTATAAAAATGACTTTTAATCAACTGTTATAGGGATTCTAAGGTCTCAAATATAGAATAAATGTTGATAATTGCACAAGGTAAACACACATACATAGGTATATAAACCACACGTCTAAGGTAGTACAGGAGAGCAATCCAAAAGCCATCTTGGCTCTCCTAAAGAATCTAAATATTTCCTCTACCTCCTTAATCCCCCTTGCCATATAGGCAGACAGCAATCAGGTGAAGTTCCTGAAGGAATTCCTCTCCTATATCTATGAACCATTGTTTGCCCAGATGCTCTGCATTGAGGGATGTCTGACCGGCATCCTGACTTGCTAAACCCTCAGGAATATCACACCTTGGCCTGCCTGGGCCACAGTAACCTCACTTTATGTGTGATGCAATTTTGTAGAGCGGATGTCCTCCTTCTCCATGCCAAAATGCAAACCCTTAAAAGAGACGTGTCTTCTTGGTTCCCGGTCTCTCTTGCCTCCTTGCTAGGAGGGGAGGGAACTCTGTCGCCACAGAAAAATAAAGATCTGCCTTGCTTTCACTGCATCCTGCCTCCATCCATTCATCTCTGACCGATCATGGACTTAGGAGAGTTGGGCAGCAAAAGCCAAGCGCCCCAATTTTTCTATATCAAAACAAAACTCAACTGTAAATATAAAAACAGTTGTAAAAAACCATAAAGGTAAAGGGTAAAGGGACCCCTGACCATTAGGTCCAGTTGTGACCGACTGTGGGGTTGCGGCGCTCATCTCGCTCTATAGGCCGAGGGAGCCGGCGTTTGTCTGCAGACAGCTTCTGGGTCATATGGCCAGCATGACTAAGCCACTTCTGGTGAACCAGAGCAGCGCACGGAAACGCCGTTTACATTCCCGCCGGAGCGGTACCTATTTATATCCTTGCACTTTGACGTGCTTTCGAACTGCTAGGTTGGCAGGAGCAGGGACCGAGCAACGGGAGCTCACCCCGTTGCAGGGATTTGAACCGCTGACCTTCTGATCGGCAAGTCCTAAGCTCTGTGATTTAACCCACAGTGCCAGTGTAAAAGGTATTCGGAGCCTGGGCAGATACCAACGAGGATAATTTTTTTAAGAAGGTTTATTGAAATGGGATGATGAGAGAGAAAAGTACAGAACCATCTCAGAGTGCCACAGATTCCCCTACAAAGAATAAAGACTCAAAGCAGAAACAGATCAGGCTTCAAAACCCTTCCCCAAACAACAGAAATGTGGAAGCATCCCAAGGTGGTCTGAAAGCCACTGCTCTTCAAGAATAAAGAAAAACTTCAAAAGGAAGATTTCCGCAGGAAAAATTCTGACCTAGGCCACCATCTGAACTAAACCCTAAAGCAGCATCGTCCCACTTTAAGCAGCCATGGGTTTCCCCAAAAATCCTGGGAACTGAGAGGTGCCGAGAGTTCTCAGGAGACCTCCTATCCCTCTCAGAGAGCTAGAATTCCCAGAGTGGTGTAGCGGTCAAACCCTCTTCCCAGGGAAGTCTGGGAATTGTAGTTCTGTGATACTGCTTTATAGTGCTCATGGGGCCTCTTAGGATCTAGCAGCAAATCTGAATTTGCTGCAAGAAAGATGGGTGCAAACTCATCCTGAGGCTAGAAGCTGAAGGATCTCTCCAAGGCCAGGAAACGTTTCACAAACCTTTCACATTTCAAGAAATCTTTTGGCCACGCCACCTCCAACTTGAGCAGCTTAAATGCCACCTCCCCCTTGCCCTTACACAATTCTGGCACGGCCTGGCCGGCTGATGCTCTTTGGACTTTGCTCCTTAGGCAGTCGCAACCGGTTACCAAACCCTGAAAGGAGGAGCGAGGGGCTTGTCTTGCCTGCTGTACTGAATTGGGGGCGATCTCTTCCTCCAGCGGTGCCTCAGGAAGTGGTCAGACCTTTCTCTGCCCTACTTGCTCTCCCCTCCTACCCTGGACCCTGAACGACTGCTGAATGTTGAATGCTGCCTGCAGGAGAGCACGAGAGCTGCAATCTCAAGTTTGAGAAATAAAAATATACAGTGGTACCTCGGGTTAAGTACTTAATTCGTTCCGGAGGACCGTTCTTAACCTGAAACTGTTCTTAACCTGAAGCACCACTTTAGCTAATGGGGCCTCCTGCTGCTGCCGTGCTGACGGAGCACGATTTCTGTTCTCATCCTGAAGCAAAGTTCTTAACCCGAGGTACTATTTCTGGGTTAGCGGAGTCTGTAACCTGAAGCATTTGTAACCTGAAGCGTGTGTAACCCAAGGTACCACTGTAATGGTGCACAAGTTCTGTTACGTACTACAGAACTTCAACAGAAATAAAACTTAAATCACTCCAAAACAAGATACTGGAACACTTCAGATCATTTGGGAATCCTAGAATTGTACAGTTGGATGGGACCCCGAGGGTCATCTAATCCAACCCCCTGCAACGCAGGAATCTCAACTAATCATACATGACAGGTGTCCATCCAACCTCTGCTTAAACACCTCCAAGGAAGGAGTCCACAGCCTCTCAAGGGAGACCATTCCACTGTCCAACAGCTCTTACTGTCAGAAAAAGTTCTTCCTGATGTTTGGTTGGACTCTCCGACTAAGGAAATTGCCACAGCTCAGTGGTACAGTATCTGCTTGGCCTGAAGAAGACCCCAAGTTCACACAGGTCCATCTGAGAAGGGGGACCTGGAGCCAAGACAGAATCACTTAATTCCAACTGGGTCCCCATCTTGTTGAATTCCACAGGGGTAAAAGGAGGAGGGAGCCGAAGGTTAGTGTCTAGGCCCTGGAAGCTATCCTTCAGCCAATTCCTCACTCCCATTTAGTCACACCCCAAAACAGGCGCTCGCTTCATCCAATGTTACTGCCAGAGAAGCTGACAAGGTGGGATGATGCCCACCTGGAATCGCTTGCCCAGATCGTCCTGGCTCTCTCGGCCGGATGGAGAGAGAGAACCCTCGACACCATTTTTGCCAGAGCCTTTAACGCACAAGTCAGTTTTTGTAGGTAAGTCAGGTTGCAAGGCACGGATTGAGCAGAGGATCAGATACATGGCTGAAAGGGTCAGGGGTGGCGCTGTGAGTTAAACCACAGAGCATAGGGCTTGCCGATCAGAAGGTCGGCGGTTCGAATCCCCGTGACGAGGTGAGCTCCCGTTGCTCGGTCCCTGCTCCTGCCAACCTAGCAGTTCGAAAGCACATCAAAGTGCAAGTAGATAAATAGGTACCGCTCCGGCGGGAAGGTAAACGGCATTTCCATGCGCTGCTCTGGTTCGCCAGAAGCGGCTTAGTCATGCTGGCTCCCTCGGCCAATAAAGCGAGATGAGCGCCGTAACCCCAGAGTCGGCCATGACTGGACCTAATGGTCAGGGGTCCCTTTACCTTTACCTTTAAGATACATAGCTAAACGCTAGAAAAGGTGTCGATCCAACAGGGTGACACACACACCTTGCTCCCACAGCTAACTGCACAGGACCCAGACAGAGCCCTGGGCAAGGAAATCGTCTCTCCATTGAGTGAGCAGGATTTGGGAGCTGTGCTTGCGCCAATGCTGGTATCTCCGCATTGGCCGAGTCAGAACCATCTCAGCATCAGATCTACTCTCAGATTCCTCCATAGAAGGAGGCTTTAGGCTTGGGACAGCCAACATCTTGGGAGGGGG
Organism: Podarcis liolepis; assembly: GCF_965112155.1. Lineage (NCBI taxonomy): Eukaryota > Metazoa > Chordata > Lepidosauria > Squamata > Lacertidae > Podarcis > Podarcis liolepis. The sequence goes on from NC_139567.1 coordinate 36,921,197, forward strand.
GACCATTCGGGATCTCCATCCCCCAACCCGCTGTGAGCTTCCTCAGGACCATCCATCTCCCTCTCCATCTCCCCAATCTTCTGCCATTCCAGGACATCTCCACAGGACTGGTTCACTATGGTGGGGGACACGGGGGGGGGAGGGAAAGGTCCCTATAATTTACTAGTAGTAAAACCTTTGGGGTTGCAAAAAGAAGAGGTTTACCTGGTGCGAAAACGTGAAGAGAGGAAGGGCCCCAAAGATTTCCCCTCAGCCGTCCTCTTGGTGTTGCTTTATCATTTAATCCCCCAGCCTCAAATTCTGTGAATACCCATTTTACGAGGTGGATTGTTCCGTGGAAACCCCGCCCCTTTCCTCCTCCTCTAAACGAACGAATCCCATTTTGTCATTTCCTGCTCAGGCTTCTAAGTAAAGCTGTCTGCCTGGTTTGAAACGGCTGGGGTGTGTTACAAAACCGACTTCTGAGAACGAAGCAAAAAAAAAAAAAAAGGCATCACGGTCCGGTGACGCAAATATTGAAAAAAATAAAATAAAAGGGAGGGGGAAAGTAAAATAAGGGGAAAAGAGAGAGCCACAAATAGAAAACAGGACTCCCAAACTTAATGCTCTAAGATACTTTTCTTGCAGCAATTACTCTCTGTGTTTTTGGAAACAGATGAGACACTGACAGAAAACTACACATTCGCCAACATTTTACAGATAATAAGGACATGCTTATAAGACAGAGGATCCAAAACAGCTGGAAAAATACAGGAGCGCACATTTAAAAGACAGGGTGGGGGGAATGCACACTGTTCCCACCAAGTTCAAATAACATCTTTGAAGACGGGAAATAAAAGGATTTCATATCTTGATTACTTTTTATATGCAGTTTGCAAACAACCATATGCTACCACAAATTGACTGCAAACCGAAGAATTCTCAAATTAATTAGTCCTGAAAGACTACGGGTTTTGCATTCTCAGCAAATTCTGGAAGTTAAAAAAACAAAATTATTAACATTGTTAAGATTGCTTTTTTAAAAATATATTTATTTCACTCTTCACCAGCAAGAAGCATAGGAAAATGTCTTATACAGAGTCAGACTACGGGTCCATCTAGTTCAGTATTGTCTGCACTGACTGGCAGCAGCTCCCCAGGGTTTCAGGCAGGGGACATTCCCAGTCCTGTCTGCAGATGCAACTGGGGACTGAACCCGGAACATTCAGAACGCAAAGCCTATTCTTCCCTGAAAATCAGCCCTTCCAAGGATAAACAGGGCTGGATTTTCCCTATACGAACATTTAAATTATTCAGGACAGTTCTGAGCATGCAATATGCACATTCCTCAATCCTGCTGTGCAGTTACTGAATGTAGTACTAGGCACAAGATAAATCCTACAGAGAATCTCAGCTTTTAAGGTCACATTCACACCATACAGTTAACACACAGTTAGAGCATATAGCTTTCCCCCCAAATAATCCTGGAAACTGTAGTTTACCCACCGCAGAACTGCAACTTCCAGCACACTTCAGATACAGTTCCTGGGATTATTTGGGGGAAAGTCATGTGCTTTAACTGTCCCATGTGGCTGTGATCTAAGTTTAACTTTTTAAAAACAAGCTTCTAGCCCTCATGAGCAGAATACAGGGAAATGTCAGAAGCCAGAAGGCTATGGAACAGTACCTCCTGTGGTTATGGCAGGATGGGAGAAATTATCTTGCTTACAATTCCATGTGCCTCACGCTAACTACAGTGGTACCTCGGGTTACATACGCTTCAGGTTACAGACTCCGCTAACCCAGAAATAGTACCTCGGGTTAAGAACTTTGCTTCAGGATGAGAACAGAAATTGTGCTCTGGCGGCGCAGCGGCAGCAGCGGGAGGCCCCATTAGCTAAAGTGGTGTTTCAGGTTAAGAACAGTTTCAGGTTAAGTACGGACCTCCGGAACGAATTAAGTACTTAACCCGAGGTACCACTGTACTTAACCAAAGAATGTGAAAAATTGTGAAAAATATTGGCACTTGTGGCTATTTTGAATAATTGATGGAAATTGCAGCACTGGGTTCACCTTCTGATTGTTTAAAAAAGTTAAAAGATGCAACAAAGTCCAGTGAATTTTTTGGGGGGGTGGGGAGAGAGAAAGCGCACCTAACAATTTAGTCATATAAACTAAGAGGACACACATTTTCAGTTCCAATGCAGTCAGTGCACAGATGACTCAAGGGGACCTCATGGTTTGCAAGACAAAAATTTAGGAGGGGGAACCCTAGACATGGAAACCACCCCACAGACAGCTCAGTGAGGCTGAGTGGGGAACCAGAGGGGAGAGGCAATGTAATGGAGTATCGCAGAAAAGGGCATGGCTGGCTGGTTGCCAGCCACCTGAACTGGAACACACCACAGTGGAACATTCCGTTGCAGGTCTCACTCAAATACAAGTTCCTGTAACCAAAGCAAAACAAAAAAATCACCCTTAAGCAATTCCAGTAATTCACAAGAAAAATAAACCATCCAGGAAAATCCTGATTCGAGACAACTCATCAGGTGCCTTCAGCAGTTGCAGTCATTGTAAACATTTTTTAAAAAAATAATAATAAGAGAGCACCTTCTTTTGGTTGGAATGCACACTTTAAAAAAAAATTAAAGCTTTGCCTTTTTAAAGAGTTAACCTTTAACTTTTAAAAAATCCTAAGGATTATTCTGAAGGTGTGCTGAGATACTTGGAGAAGGAGCAAAGTCACAACTTTCACTGAGATCGTTGAATTCTTTCCATGCTAAGAAAAGTGCTTTGAAGTGTTGTTGTTTTTTATGGCAGTGCTTAATTGCTAAAGTGAAAAGGACCCGGCTTTAAACCTTCCTGGTTTTTATTCTATTTATTTCTTGCATTTATCTACCACCTTTTCTTCCAAGGAGGCAGCGTGGATGGTGCTACCTTTCCCATTTCATCCTCACAACCACCTTGCGAGGTAGATCTGGCTGAGAGACAGGGACTAGTAGTCCAAGGTCTCCCAGTGAGGTTTGTGGCTGAGCGGGGATTCGAACCCTGGTCAGTCCAACATCCTAACTACAACACCCCACCAGCTCTAATGCCAATTTCATGCCTCTCTAAAGTCCCACCCTTAGAGTTGCCAGATTTTCAGAGTTTCAAGGCAGTCTAACGCATAAATTGGGGCAGGGGGAGAGATCAGGGTCTACTCCGTGCTACCAGCCCCAGTTTCCACCCTCTGGGTATACCTAAAGAAGCGTCTCCACCCCCATCGTTCTGCCCGGACACTGAGGTCTAGTGCCGAGAGCCTTCTGGCAGTTCCCTCGCTTACAGGGAACCAGGCAGAGGGCCTTCTCGGTAGTGGCACCCGCCCTGTGGAACGCCCTCCCACCAGATGTCAAAGAGAAAAACAACTACCAGACTTTTAGAAGACATCTGAAGGCAGCCCTCTTTAGGGAAGCTTTTAATGTTTAACAGACTACTGTATATTAATACTTTGTTGGAAGCAGCCCAAAGTGGCTGGGGAAACCCAGCCAGATGGTCAGGGTATAAATAATAAATTATATTATTATTATTATTATTATTATTATTATTATTATTATTATCTGAGTATCCTAATCCCCAACCCTTTCACTCTCAGGATTCGCACACACAACCAGCTCTGTGCCTTTTGAGACGTGGCGAGCCTATCTATTTCTCCACCATGTTGGCACTCAATTCTTCTCTCAGCCATGAAGGCCAGTTCCCTGCTGCTCTCCTAACCTACCTCACAGGATTATTGTGAGAATTACATACGGGGGAAAGAGTGAGAAGCATGTATGCCACTTTGAGCTCTTTGGAATTAAGGAGAGATGCAAATATAATGTAACTATTTAATAAATACAATACATCCAAAATGTGTCTTTTGGGGGGGGGGAGAAGTACAGTGGTACCTCAGGTTACATACGCTTCAGGTTACAGACTCCGCTAACCCAGTAATAGTGCTTCAGGTTAAGAACTTTGCTTCACGATAAGAACAGAAATCGTGCTCCAGCAGCGTGGCAGCAGCAGGAGGCCCCATTAGCTAAAGTGGTGCTTCAGGTTAAGAACAGTTTCAGGTTAAGTACGGACCTCCGGAACGAATTAAGTACTTAACCCGAGGTACCACTGTATAGCATTATTCATTGAGGACTGTAGGGGCTGGGCAAGAAACTTGATTTAGTTTGCATTTTAATGAGTAACTAATCAGCTATGCTTCAAAATTACCCTCATCCGAATTTTGTGGTGCGGTTTTCCAACCCACCAACGTTTACAAACACGCACATGTTATGGGAAAGTGTGCATAAAATGAACATGTTACTGCAAACGACATGAAAATGCATTACGCTGGGTCAAAACTACATACAAATATGCTTATTAGGAAACGTTCACAGGACGAATTTTCATAAGGATTTCTCCTAACGCAAATTCCTGCAGAAATGTGAAAAAATGAATTTAAGTTGGGGGGAGGGAAACTGAGAGAACCAAAATGATCAGATCCACCCACCGCATGTGAGGAGCAAAATGCTCTCTGTCCATGCTCAGAGGCACTCTCCACAATTGATTATCTGCACATTCTAAAGGGGGCGGAACCTGAGCTCAGAATATCACGCTCCAGAGGCTCAGAATTAAACCCCAGCCCATTGGTCCGAACAAAGGCAGATCCAGCGTGCGCCTATTATATCTGCGCAAGCGCAAACCCAGGGGTTCCCTGCCAAGCTCAGTATTATTTGTTGATCTATTTATACCGTAACTAGCTAAACCTCTCGAGACACAAGCTTGCCTCTCTCTCTCTTTTAACCGTGACGTCAAATGAACAGTTGGAGGCTCAGGAAAAACAACACACAGACAAGTGCATAGAACCGCTGAGCCGAGCAGATTTGGACGGCCAAGATTTTTAAAGCAAAACAGTTCCTGCAGGGGCAACATTTCCCAACGTACTACAGCAAAAGAATAAGACAAGCAACTTCCAAGATTAATTTGCCTGCCACTGTTTTTTAAAAGAAAGAAAGAAATGAAATTGCTGGGCATTTAAAAAAAAAAAAAGGATCACAATCGCCTCAGAGGCTAGGCCACAAGCTTCCTGGACCGAAGTAGATCTCAAAAGAGTCTACGGGAAAGTAATTGGACATAAAATCCCAATTGCCACACATGTTTCAACCCTTATCCCAAGGGAAGCTTTTCTTGCCTCACAGTTGGGATGGTTTGACCTCAAATATGCGATGTTCAAATAAGGACCAGAAATATCTTTTACTGAAATAAAACGAAACGAAATGAAAGCATCGTTTGAAGGGAAAGCAAATTAGGACAAGCCCGCATTTCTCACGACTAACGCGTTTCTATAAATATTTCTCCTACTCTCCCTCAGAAAGGGACACTAATTCACTCCACTGCCACTGTTGTGCTGGGAGCTTGTGGAGCAGTTTGACAGCCTTGGAGTTTGTTTGCTTTTAATTCACACACACACACACACACACACACGTGCAAGTTTCTCCTGCTCTATTTGAAAATATATAATGGCCACAAAAACAATCACCTCAACTCATTGGGGGAAGAAAAAGTTGCACATTTACTTTTTGTAAACCAATTTCGTTTTGTAAGCCGCTGTGAGGTTTTATTATACTCAAGAGGTATATCAACCTTGCGGAACAAATAAATGCATTTTAATCAGGAGTAGCCAATTGTGTACCTACCCTCTTAATACAAGTCAGGTTTGTTCAGAGCTGACTTTACAACTCTGCAAACTCACAGACAAGCAAGGCGTAAAGCTTTGTGTGTATACTCAGTTTAGATTTCATGCAGATTAGATTTCTTAGCAGCATTTATTTTTTTAAAAAAACAAACAAACCGACAACTGCAAGTGGATCAAAACAGATTGAAGACAAGGTGGACTTATATTCTGCCTTGCGCTTCTTACAACTCTCCTAGAAATAAATTTTCCTCCCCTTTCAGAATTTTCAATAAGGAGAATCCTCTTCAGCCAGGCCTTTGGCTGATCAGACTTTTAAATGCGTTTGTGGGAAAGGTTTCATTGTTTCTAACTTTTTGTGCTTTTATCTTGTATTTTATCTTGTGAACTGCCTTGAGAACTTTTGATGAAGGGCGGTACATAGATCTAATAAAATAAAATAAAATAAAATAAAATAAAAATATGATTGGATGGAAGCTGGGAGTTCAACACCCGAAAGGCCTTCACGTTCCCCAACTGCTGCAACAGGGCATGGTTTCATGATCATCTAAAGACCACGCCGTTCTCGGCATCCGAAAACGCTGAAAAATGACACATTAACCTCCTCCCGGGCTGAATCAGGAAGGGGTGGGGTGGGGAATCCAAAGCAATAACATTACACTTCAAGGATTTCACCCACAGTGGCTGAAACAGAGATGATTGTGTCTGCAGAGAAAGAGGCACCCACCCTCTCTGGGTTTACAGTATCAAAAAGGAATCCAACAAGTTAGTACTCTGGAGGTGGCAGCAGCGACGGAATAAATTCCTTCAGTCAAGGCTCTGAATTTACAGCAGGTCTGGGGGAAACTCAGCTGAGGCATGAGTTTGCAGCAGAGATGCCTGCTGGATTATAAAACACAAGCAGAAAAACAAAAGGCCACGTCGCTAACTTTCCCTTCTCCCTCCCCATTCATTTTTCCTTTCGGATCGCGTCTGTCTGATTGAGAGTCTATGGGCAGGGGCTGAAGCGAGGAGCTGGAGAGACACAGAGATTTGCTCTTCGTTCTGTGCTTTGGAGGCAGGGGCGGCCCAGCCCATTTCACCGCCTGAGGCAGAACCCAAGGGAAGGTGCTGGGGGAACCCCACTGACAACCCCTCCACTCCAAAGTCTCGCTTACTGGGGTCATGTGGTGGCGGCGGCTTCTAGAGAGATCTTGCAAGAGGTCAGCAAAATCTTGTAGGAACCAAGAAGCACCCCTTCTTGCTTCTCCAGTGGTGGCAGAGGAGGGTGGGGTTCCCACAGGCCCCGCCTCTTGGATTCTGCCGCCTGAGGCAGCTGCCTCAGTCTGCCTCATGGCCCTGGTTGTAGGGTACATGCTGTGAGCCTGTCCACCCTATACACAGGTTGTATTTTAACTGTAAATACTGTATATTCTAGTGACGCAGGTGGCGCTGTGGGTTAAACCACAGAGCCTAGGACTTGCCGATCAGAAGGTCAGCGGTTCGAATCCCCGCGCTCCCGTTGCTCAGTCCCTGCTCCTGCCAACCTAGCAGTTTGAAAGCACGTCAAAGTGCAAGTAGATAAATAGGTACCGCTCCGGCGGGAAGGTAAATGGCGTTTCCGTGCGCTGTTCTGGTTCGCCAGAAGCGGCTTAGTCATGCTGGCCACATGACCCGGAAGCTGTACGCCGGCTCCCTTGGCCAATAAAGCGAGATGAGCGCCGCAACCCCAGAGTCGGCCACGACTGGACCTAATGGTCAGGGGTCCCTTGACCTTACTGTATATTCTAAAGACACTTCTGTCTCCAAATGACCGTCCTTCCTAGGAAACTGAACCCTGGTTAAGCGCTGGAACCCATGGAGACTAGGGTGTGCGCAGTGCTTAGAGATTTTAGGGTTTTCCTAAGTGCTAAATATTGTTATCATCATTCTTCCACAGGGGTAGGAATCATGTGCAGAGATCTAGGAGAAACTTGATTCTGTTTGCATTTCCAGGCAAACGCAGCTAATTAGTACTTTGGGGCACAATTCGCAGACCTACACGCAGCCATCCTCCCAAACCCGCTCCTCTCTGTGTTTTGCAATACATTTCTCCAGGGCAAGTAGTGAGCTCAAATAAAAATGCACATACTAGGGTCAAGTGTGCTTATGAAAGCATACGTTAGCAAACATTAGCATAGAAAATGTGGGATATTTTGGAAAACTGCTTCGTAAAATACCATATTGGCCGGAATAGAAGCCGCACTCCCCTCCCCAAATTCTGATTGTGAAAAGTTAAAGCACAGCTTGTATTCGCAACCTTGCAGTATCGCTGCTGAAACAGCTGCCCATGAGGGCCATAGGGCGGGGAAGGAAAATGGCGCCTGTCCCTCTTGCTGTTCCCAAACCTCCTCTGAGCTGCCTAAGGATGGTGGCAAGGGGGGGGAGGCCGTCGGCAAAGCAGCGTAGCTCTCCCCCCCCCCCCAGGAAGCAGCCTGGGTATTGTCTTTTTTAATTTTGCCCCCTTCAGTTTCAAAGGTGAGGCTTATTTGGAGGTGTGGCTTAAATTCAGGCCAATACAGTATATATCAGGCAAAACTGCATATGGAAGTTGCATTAGGAGACATCCGTGCGAAAATGCTGGTGAGTTTTCATGAGGACTAGTCGCAGACTGATGTGGAAAGGCCTTCTGCAGATGTCATATTGTCAGGAGGACTGTTCCATAGCATATAGGAATTGAACCTTTAGTGTCCTGGAGCCTAAACCTTCGAAATCCCCTCCCCTCAAATAACAAACCAGCACCATCTCTGTTGTCTTTCTGGCACCTTCCAACAAGCCCTTTAAGTCATGAGTAGGCAAACTAAGGCCCGGGGGCCGGATCTGGCCCAATCGCCTTCTAAATCTGGCCCACCAATGGTCCAGGAATCAGCATGTTTTTACACAAGAAGAAAGTGTCCTTTTATTTAAAATGCATCTCTGGATTATTTGTGGGGCATAGGAAGTCATTCATTTTTATTTATTTTTTTAAAAAATATAGTCCAGCCCCCCACAAGGTCTGAGGGACCAGTCAGACCAGTCCCCTGCTGAAAAAGTTTGTGACCCTTGCTTTAAGTGGAGACCTTTCACCGTCTGTATCTTAAAAATTGGAATTATTCTTAAGATGTTTTTTGTTTTAGCACTTGCTTTTTCACCATCCTGAGCTCCTTTGGGAGGAAGGCAGGCAGGAGATAAATTTTAATAAGGACATTTCTGCATGCAGTTAACACACACCTTTGTTCAGACAGCTTCTTACGTGCTTCATTTTTCCAAATATATTTCATTTTATGCACCCACTTCCCTAATAAAACACATTTTTCTAAACAGTGCTTGGTTGGAGAGCTGTACTGCAAAATCTGGGTAAGTGCCAACTTCAAAGGACGGTTGTGTTTTGGTTTTCGTATTGTTTCAGAAAGTGTGAATTTGATAAGATTCGGCTTTATGTATGAACTGAATTGGATTTCTCCTCCATGGCTAACCAGACATGGTTGTGGTGGCCTTGCCCATGTATCAAACCTGGCCCCCAACCCTTGATATAAAGACACCCCACCATAAAACCATTAAGTTCAGAGCCTGAAATTACCTAACAATACCATACTGCAGCTATTAGCCCTGGAAAGGCAAGATCGACCTAATTCTTCTCCTTCTCCCCCATGTCTTAAAGGGCCTTTTGGTGCACCCAGATATTTTTTTTTTGGGGGGGGGGAGAAAAAGGCACACCACATTTCCAAAACCTTCCATGGGGGGGTTTAATATCACGTGCTCTGACACACCCCACACTTTCAGCCTTCTGCCTAAGCATCCTCTCTCTCTCCTCTGCTGCAACAACGTCATGCTTAATTATCACTTCCAGATTAAAAATAAAACCCCGTGATTATGATCTGTTGAACGCCGACAGAGTGGGGCTGGATTTCGGTGGCAGCTCCTGCCCAGATGCAAAAAAGAAAAGAAAAAAACAAACAAACAAACCTATTTCAAAGAAGGCAAACACCATCCTTTGCTGGAAGGCCTGGAAGCGATGCAGAAGAGAGAAAGTGCTCAGAAGTTTCTTTTAAAAATTATTAATATTAAAGGGAACTGACACTTCTTTCTGTTATAATAGAGATACAGAGGCAGCCTTGGAAGAACCTGGTGAGAACTTAAGAAGAGATGGCTAGATCAGACCAATCTAGCCCTGCACCCTGTTCTCACAGAGGCCGACCAAATGGCCATGAGAAACACACATTCAGGACCCAAACACAAGAGCACTCTGCCTTCTCCCCAGCAACTGGTACTCAGAAGCATATCTGCCTCTGGCAGTGGGTGCAGAACATAGCCATCAGGGTTAGGTAGCCTTGTTCTCCGTGAATTTGTCCACTCTTAAAGCCATCCAGGTCGGTGGCCATGACGGTCTCCAGTGGCAGTGAGTTCCACAGTTTAGCTGTGCACTGCATGAACAAGTACTTTTCTTTTATCTGTCCTAAACCTTCCAACATTCAGCTGTGTTGGACGTTTGTGAGTTCTAGCATTATGGGAGAGGGAGGAAAAAAAGGGTGCTGAAAAGATTTAGTGTAGCCACCAGGCAAGCCCTTCTGGAAATGATAGTCTATAGGGAGACACCACCAAGAAGGCCCTTTACCCAGGACTCACCCGCCTCACCTCATTAGGTGGGGGAACCTGGACAAGGGCATTCAGTGAAGATCTTCAGGGAAAGGCAGGAACATATGGGAAGAGGTATCCAGGCCCCATGCCATTTAAGGATTAAGAGGCTTTTCAAGATGCCCCCAAACTCCCCTACAAAGCTGCTCTGTAATAATTCAGACTGCTCACCCATCTAACTCAGTACTATCTACACTGACTGGCAGCATCTCTCCGGGGTTTCAAGCAAAGGACATTCCCAGCCCTGTCTGGAGGTGTCAGGGACTGGAACAGAAGACCTTCCGCATGTGAAGGAGATACTCCAACAACAAATAGATTAAGGATCTAGTCCCCGTGCCTCTGGATAAATGACTGAATTAAATAGGCACATGAGAAGTTGCCATAGTGAGTCAGATCATGGGGTGTATCTAGTTCAGCTTGGTCAACTCTGGAAGTGTCTCTCAGTCACAGGAAATTCCCTGGGCTATTTGGTGATGCCGGGGATTGAACCCAGGACCTTCTGCATGCAAAACAAGATACGCTGCCACTGAGCCACAGCCTTTTTCCTCAAAGGCTATGGCGACAACAGGATACAATGGCTCCTCCCCTAGGATTCCAGGATTCTTCCCATCCAGAGGTGAACTGGCAAGGCTGATCATTCCACCCACTTTTCCACCTTGGCAAAAACCCACTCTGCTCATCCCTGACCAGCCCCTACAAAGTAAAACGCAACTAGGAGAGCGTCCAGCCCAGGGTACTCCTCTTCCTACTGAGGCCCCGGGGAAATTACAGATGACACAAAGCCGGGAGGGAAAGTTACCTCCTCCAAAGGCAGGAATAGAAAACCCCAGGTGACCTTGACAGAACGGAAAGCTTGGGCTGAAGCTGACCAGACGAAATCCACTGGAGAGAAACGCAAAGATCTGCACTGGGGCGGGTGGGTGAGGTGGAGATGAAATACAGAAATGCAAGATGGGGAAAATACCAGGCAGGGCCACAAAACGTTGTCCTGAGCCCCATGGAGATGTCATGGAAGGGGTCATCAGATCCTGAGGAGTAGCAGGAGATCAGGGAGTTGGCGCCAGGTGACCCAGGGAAGGTTCCTAGCTGGATGGACAGGGGAGGCAGAATCCTGAACCCAACAAATGTCTGAGCTGGAGAAGGGGGCCAGTGGTCAAGGGAGTCCGGAGCTGGATTCTGGGGCGGATCCAAGCAGGTTGACAGAGAGGTGGCCGGCCCTGTCTTACTGGACCCCTCAAGTCAGGAGCTGCTATCACCATCTCCTCCTGACCCTTATGAGTCTCCTTCTCCTGGGGACGTGCTTCAGAGGCAGCTGGACACTGAACCAGTTCTACAGTGGTACCTCAGATTACATACGCTTCAGGTTACAGACTCCGCTAACCCAGAAATAGTACCTCAGGTTAAGAAATTTGCTTCAGGATGAGAACAGAAATCGTGCGGCGGCAGCGGGAGGCCCCAGTAGCTAAAGTGGTGCTTCAGGTTAACAGTTTCAGGTTAAGAACACATCTCCGGAACGAATTAAGTACTTAACCCAAGGTACCACTGTACCTCTATTTCTAAGGACGCAGAGATATCAAATGAAACAAACCTTACAGGCCCAATCCACTTGCCCCCTGGTTTGCACAGAGCAGAGGTGCCTCCTCTTTCCCCTGCTAGGTCTTGGACCCAGGGCCAGACAGAGGGGGGGGGGCATATGGGCCACATGGGCCGAGCCTCCAATTCCAAAGGGGACCTCAGTCAGCATATTTATCTATATTTTCCAATTTGTCTTTATATGCAGATACGGTTCAAGCCTTGAAATAAAATTATTTGCCAGGATAACTTTTGTGAAAATTATTTATATACTTACTTATTTATAAGACTTCAGTTATCCCCAGGGTAAAGAAAGGGAGGGACACAGTATCTACCTGGCCCGGGCCTCTGCCTGGCTCTGCAAGGCCCTGCTTGGACCTGCCCCACTCCTCAAGAGAGACTGATTAGGACACACAATCAAGACTAGTGTATTCTGCAACATGCCCTAGATGTAACAAGAACGCATTAGCTCTGGGTTTTATACTGGATCATCCAGACATCGTTCCACCTTATTAGCAGTTCTGCAATGCTTCCCCCATGCAATGGCATTCGTTCTGTCTGGGAGACAATAACTAGAAAAACGTAAGAACCCAATGCATAAGTGAATAGGAGCAGGAGAAAGGAAACGGGCATTGTTAAAAAGACAGATAAACAAACACAAAGAACATGATCTCTGGAGGAAATGGCTTCATTCAGCCAAACGGCACATTCCAGGAAAAAGAGGATGCCTCTTTTTCCAGCTAGCCACAGCCCAGGCTAACATGCCTCCCTCACTTTCAAGACCAGGCTTCAGTTGGAAAAGCAAGCAAAAAAATTAAGAGATGCTTTACAAAGGCAATTTCCTCCTCCCGGGTGATAAAGCAACAAGTGCCGCTGGACACTGCAAGGATCAGCTGATGCAGAGAGATTAATCTGGCTGAGAAAGAAATTTCCTGACTGCTCTCTGTCTAAGAGAAAGTGTCAAAAAAATAATAATGGGGGGTGGTGGTGAAAGGAATAGCTTGGATGGGGAGGGAGAGGAAAAATGGACTTTCATTTGAAGATGGGGACCGTGGAGAAAGTGATGAGTGGTAGAATCTCTTCCAAATTGCACACAATGTAATAATCTGCTGCAAGATCGCTGAAGACCCATCACTTCCCTTTCCACATGGGGCTGCTGGTAAACTATTAAATCAATCTGGAATTAATTGGAAATCAAGAACAGCCCCTTGCTTCTCTTCACTTCTCGGAAGACTACACTAGAAAAGGCAGTTTCATTCACCCCACCTACAGAGCTCTGGGTCACCTTTGATGGGGTTGGGGGGACAGAGCTCTAAATCCTGACAGAAACAGAAGAATCTGCTTTGTACATATTCAGACCATTTGTTCCATTGAGTTCGGCACAGTCTACACTGGCTGGCAGCAGCTTTCTAGGGTTTCCGTCTTCCTATGCTGTACTTCCTGTGCTGTGCAGAAAGCACGCCCCATAGAGGTCCAGGTGGCACCAACACTACATATGAGAGCCAGTGTGGTGTAGTGGTTAAGAGGGGTAGTCTTGCAATCTGGGGAACCGGGTTCGCTTCCCTGCTCCTCCACATGCAGCTGCTGGGTGACCTTGGGCCAGTCACACTTCTCTGAAGTATCTCAACCTCACTCACCTCACAGAGTGTTTGTTGTGGGGGAGGAAGGGAAAGGAGATTGTTAGCCGCTTTGAGATTCCTTAAGGGGAGTGAAAGGCGGGATATCTATTCCAAACTCCTCCTCCTCCTCTTCTTCTTCTTCTTCTTCTTCCTCCTCCTCCTCCTCCTCCTCCAGCCCTGCCTGGAGGTGCCACTGGAGATTGAACCTGAGACCTTCTGCATGCAAAGCAGATGCTCTACCAGTGAACTACAGCCTGCCTCCTGAAGAATCAGTTAAAAGGGGAAACAACAGCACAAGGAGCTTGACAGTGGAACAGGTCATGCTCCTTCTGGGGCAGTTTGCTCTGAGCTATAACTAGTGGCTCCTAGAAGCTGTCAGCATGCGACAGCGGCCACAACCCAGGGACGGCTTCAACTGGTTAAATCAGGTGAGAGTAGCTGACGAGTCTCAAATCCTTGGTGGGTTAGGGACTTCCCCTGCATGGAAAACAGACTCAGGCCTATTGAGTGGAGGAGACCAATTGTGGGTCAAGAAGGGAGTTTTCTGCATGTGCTGCAGAGGGAAGCGAGGGCCAGATGGGGCTCGTCCACCTGGGAAGGTAGCCCATCCAGGAGAAGGAAAACTCTGGTCTTAAATCTCCATTGCCTTGCAGGACATCTTCAGGAGAAGAAAGGTTAAGGTGTAAACCCTACAGAAATCCAGAGTGGAGTCCCTAGACAGCTGGACGGCGCCTTGCATGCCTCCTGCAGCCAAGCTGGAACCAAACATCTTGCTCTGCTCTCTTTTGGACCACATCAACCAGGCAGAGAAGGTCTTGTCGTCTGGGAAGCTCACACACTGCCCAAGCTTACACTCCAGGGAGGTGCTGCTATCACAGTGGATTGACTTCGCCCCCGGAGGTGTGATCCACTATGTCTCAAGACAGACAGATACCAACTCAACTCTAAGACACAGTCATGGAGAATAAAATTGGCTATGACCTACGTTCAGCCAATGGCAAAAGCGCACAGGGCAACTGATATCCAGCTTTGCCTTTGTCAAGTATGCTAGTTTGCACAGACATGGGCCTCTATTCCCCCATCCAGGCAAGCAAAGGGCCGTATTTTTCAGCCAGGCAGTAATGGAGGATGCAAAGCAGGGCCTGTGAGGGGGCGTGGCCTGGAGTGAGGGGGCGTGGCCTGGGGAAAGCCCCTGAGACCAGATGCAGAAGCCGCAAGGGTCACATTTGCCCCCTTTGGGGCCTGGGGTCCTCCACCCTTGCTGCATGTATATGTGCTTATTTGAAATATGTATGTATGCATGTATGTATTTGCAATATTTTGCTTATATTTTGTAACAGTTATGTTAAATAAACAATAAAAGGTGTATTTTAAAACAGAATTATTATAGTCACCTTCCCAGGTGGGCCCAAGACCCACTTAGAATCATAGACAAGAGCAACAGAGTCGCTCTCCATTTTGCAAGATCAAAGTATGCAACGAACAACCTACTGTATATGGAACCAGAATTTTCACAGAAGGTCCATCTAGCCCCAGCCCCCTTGAAATGTAGGTGCAGTGAACCTTCAGCCCTCCAGATGTTGCTGAACTACAACTCCCATCCCTCCATCCCTCCTGTTTGCGAGGGTGATGGGGAGCTGCAGTTCAGCAACACCTGGAAAACTGGGAGGCTCTGCTCTGATTGGCAGCTGCTCTCCAGTGTCCAAGGCAAGGATCTTTCTCGTCGCCTGCCATCCGAGATGCTCCTAGGGAAAGAACCACAGCTCAGTGGTACAGCATCCACTTCAGGTGCAGCAGGTCTTAGGTTCAATCCTCAGCATCTCCTGGTGGGGCTGGGAGATTCTCTCTACCTCTGAAACCCTGGAGAGCTGCTGCCAGTCAGTGCAATACTAAGCTAAATGGACCAACCATCTGGCTCAGTTCCTCTGTTCCTATTTCAGCCATTTAACTTGGAACCATGAGGGCTAGAATCCTACCTCATTTTTAAGGGAAGGACCATCGCTTGGTGACAGATCTGCATGCAAAAGCTCTGAGGCTGAATTCCAGGTAGGGCTGAGAATGTCCCTTGCCTGAACCCCTGGAGAGCTGCTGCCAGTCAGTGTAGACAATATTGATATAGACAGAACCAATAGCTAGAAATGCCTTCTGCATGCAAAACACGACCTACAGCCCTTCTGCTTGGATCTGAAAATTCCTCCGCAATCCTGGGAGGAAGGAGCTCCCGCCTAGTCCCACATTTCAAAGAGGCACAGATCCTCTTTCGCTTCTTACCTGCCACAGCCCATCACTCTCGACTCGCGGGCACAGGACAGAAACAGAGAAGCACTCCCTTCCCCTCCAGGAAGTGCAAGGCGAGAGAGACTTGCTGAGATTACCGGCTCAGGAGCGCCCAATTCTTAACTGCCTCCCTGCAGCAGCAGCAGCAGCTGATCAGTATCATGGCAGCAAAACTGCCCGGCCCAGCCCTCTCTTGTCACCACCTTCCTCCTTCCTGCTCGCCCTCTGCTACCGGGTCAGGATGAAATCATGCACATCTAATTTGCAGCTCCTTTCACACACGCTCACACCCCCCTCGGCCTTTGGCAGTGATGGGTATAAAGCAAAGCACTGTCCCACTGGGTTCAAGTCCAGGCATCCCAACCCACCCAAAAGTTTCCCTTTCCCCATGGAAGATGCAAGGGAGGCCAGCCTGCCTTTGTGTGGAAGCAGAATTAATGATCAACCAGGTGTTCAGCAACCAGGAGGGCTGGGACCGTGATAAGGACAATTACGTCTCACCAGAAAGTCGAAACCGAGACAGATCTATTATTATTTGCTCAGTTCATTACCCGCCCCTTCAGGCGCAACGTTAAAAACATTCGAAAACAAATAAGAAGAGGGAGAGTGCTAAAAAGATAAGGGCTCAGAATCTGCAGCTCCAGGCTCAATCCCCAGCGTCTCTGCCTGAAACCCAGGAGAGGTGCTGCCAGTCAGTGTAGGCACTATTGAGCTTGGTGGGCCAATGGTTTGACTCTGTATGAGGCTACTTCTTACGTCCCCTCTCTGGTGTCAAAGGCCAGGCTAAAGCAGTGCAGGTGCTTTATTCACCCACACAAACAATTCCATCGGGCACAATATTCAACCTTACTGATTTGGCCCAGGGAAATATTTTGCAGCTAGGAAGGAGAGAGATACAGAGAACAGAGCAGCTGTTATAACCATGTCGACACAGAAGGGATAATGGAGCTTTTGGGTCTGTGCCCACGATGGCACTGGCCCATTGGCAGACTGAGTGCCCCAAAGGGGCACCATGGACTGTCTGGCCTGGGGTGATTTTTAAAACTATATAATGCATTTTCAGTACTAAATACAGATAGAATAACTCCAAAGAACTCCCCGTGTTCCCCAATATTCCCATGTATGTATAACATTAACATAGAGAGAAGTGATCTAAGAAGTAATATATATATGTAGAGATCAATTGCCTTGGGTAATTTTTAAGGCGCCAGGCTTGTTGGCAGACCAACCCTACACTACAAGATGTCTGCAAACATGGCGTGAAGGCTAGCAACACCAACCTCACCACGTGGGAATCCCTTGCAGACGACCGCAGTGCCTGGAGACAGACGGTCAGGTGGTGCCGCAGTGACCAGAGGAGAAATGGCCGCTGGGAGGAGTGCAGAGAGAATAAATGCCATGGTACATCTGCAGCAGCACAACTGGATGCCTTCGTCTGCCCCACCTGCAACAAAACATGTCTCTCCCATATCGGTCTCTGTGACCACAGCAGGCACTGCAACCTTCCAACCATTTGCACTCTGAAGGCGCATTGCCGAGATGCCAACAACTTCAAGGTTCATCTCCTGAACTCTTCCCTGAATCCGCCATACACATACAGACAGAACCACAACAAAATGCCCTAAATTAGGAGAGGTCTCCATCAGCCACAAAAGAAGAGAGGAATATCTGGCCCAGAGTTTGCATGTGGCCCTCTGCACCTGGCCCTCACGCCTCATGGAGCCTGACTGTGTTTGCCTGGCTAGAACGTGGCTTTGAACTCCAACAGCGCCTCTTGCTTGCCTTGAATCGAGGGTAGAGAAAGGTGTGTGAGTTTGTGCAGAAACTAGACCACTGTACAAATGGAACGTTTTATTCCTTGCTCCTCACACTTCGCCTCTGGCCCTGCCCACCTCTGGACTTAGGCCTTGGGTGGGGGCCCAGAAAGGAATGGTGGAAAATACTTCCTACCCCTGAGCTAAAACATTAATAATAATAATTTATTATTTATACCCCGCCCATCTGGCTGGGCTTCCCCAGCCACTCTGGGCGGCTTCCAACAAAATATTAAAATACACTAATGCATCAAACATTAAAAGCTTCCCTAAACAGGGCTGCCTTCAGATATCTTCTAAAAGTCAGATAGTTGTTTATTTCCTTGACATCTGGTGGGAGGGCGTTCCACAGGCTGGGTGCCACTACCGAGAAGGCCCTCTGCCTGATTCCCTGTAACTTGGCTTCTCACAGTGAGGGAACCGCCAGAAGGCCCTCGGAGCTGGACCTCAGTCTCTGGGCAGAATGATGGGGGTGGAGACGCTCCTTCAGGTATACAGGGCCGAGGCCGTTTAGGGCTTTAAAGGTCAGCAACAACACTTTGAATTGCGCTCGGAAACGTACTGGAAGCCAATGAAGGTCTTTCAAGACTGGTGTTAGGTGCCTGGCCTCAGCACTGTCTCTGTCTCTTGGCCTACCTCACAGGGTGGCTGTGGGGAGGAACTATGAATGCCGCCTAGAGTTCCTTGGAAAAAAAGGTGAGATGCAAATACAGTCATAATAACATTAGTCCACATTCCAGCAACCTGTTGGACCCAGACAAGCCCTGAGATGCCTAAGGATGGAGTGATCTCCGTGGGTCACTTTGCAAAACAACTCCATCATCTTTAAGCCTGCTCCTTATCAAGGTAAGCACTCCCTCGGGCCAAGCAACTGTGAATAATTCATTGGCGAGCAGGCTGAAAGAAGAAGATCATCTAATTAAGAGAGAGAGGTTGGAAAAGAGCCATTAATGGATTTTTACGGGCAACCGCAAGCGGCAGATGGCAAGCTGTGGCTCTTCCAAACCGGGAGACCGCAGAAAACCAAGCATTATGTACCGATGGGTTGCAACATCTTCTAATTCGTGCCAGGGATTTATATAAAACAGAGGCTCTTCGTTCATCGGCTGAAGTGCAAGGAAGAGCCTTCAAGTAAATCCAAATGCCTGTTCTTTTTTTTAAAAAACTGCCCGTTTTTCAAAACTCTGCTCAAAACGCAATTCAAGTGGGGCTTGCAAAATGGTTCGTGGAGCTGCTTCTTTTCGTTCTCTTCAATTCCCCCCCTTCCTCCACTCTATCAGATGCATACAATTCTTGGGACTGTGTCCCCAAATGGAAAAAAGTAAAGTATAGGAAGAACCGAGGAAGACTACATTCAGACATCACACTAATCCACTGTTTGCACAATCCCTGGTTTAGAACTCCAACCATAGTTTGCTCATCCAACTCCAGTTGGTCAGTTCAGAAAATTGCACCACCTGATGTTCACCACAAACTATTATCTGCTAAACACGCAAACCATGCCTTGTGGATTCAGGTTTGTTAGTCAATTACAAACCATAGCTTCCCATTTTATATATTTTGCACCAAGTTATCATGAAGATTCCCTAATTGTTATTTGGGAGAGATGTCTAAACTGAGCCCAGATCAAGACAGTGGCCTTGACCCCCACATTCACACAAGCAGTAGATGGGGCAATGGGCTGGGGGGTTGCAGGACTGAATTCACCTTCCCCCACCCCAAAGACACATTGACAGTCGCTAACTGAACAAAATCTTTCCCCAAAAATACTAGTTATGTGTGTCTTTGAACCATGGCATGTTCACTGAAAGGATGCCCAAAAGAGACAGTAAGGGTAATTGGCCACATAAATATGGTCATAGACATACCGTATTTTTCACTCCATAAGATGCACTTTTTTCCTCCTATAAAGTAAGGGGAAATGTCTGTGCGTCTTATGGAACAAATGTGTGGTCCCTGGAGCCGAATTGCCCAGGTGCGAAAAGCAAATCATGCTTTTTTTTTTTTTTAAGAAAGAGGGAAGGGGGTGTTGAAACAAAGCCGCTGAGCAGCTGATCGGCAAACGATCGGGAGGGAGATAAGGGACTCTAGCGATAAAGGAGGCTGCCTCGGAGGGGGGAGGTAAAAGCACATGGATCCTCAGGATTGGGTCACTCAAAATTCACCATCAGATCATATAGTATGTCCATGGCTATAGCCTGCACCAAAAAATCACGCATCCACTGTTTCGTGGGGCCGCAATGGCGCAAAAACGTGGTAACAAAGCAGAGATCCACATGGATCCTCAGGATTTTTGCATTGGGCTACCCCAAATTCCCCATCAAATCACATGTCTGTGGCCACAGCATGAATAAGTAAAATCATACACCCACTGTTTCGTTCAGAATATTTTTTTTCTTGTTTTCCTCCTCTAAAAACTAGGTGCGTCTTATGGAGCGAAAAATACGGTATTTTTGAGATTTACAGGTGTCAATGTACAGTTGAATTGTATCTTGGAACTCTGAAACCTGACAGAGAGATAATATAACTGGCTAGCGAAGGCACTCATGGTGGCTAAATATTTAACACTTTGGTGTCGTTAAACATCAGTAGTGTTCAGTCAGTACAGCACGAGACACTTAATCTCAGGGCCATGGGTTCAAATTCCATGTTGGGCAAAAGATTTTTGCATTGCAGAGGGTTGGACTAGATGACCATAGGGGTCCCTTACAATTCTACAATTCTATGATTGTATGATTCTACCTCCCCTGCTCATCACACACTTTATCAAACACTGCACAGAAGACATGACTCCGCTATCAGCCTAAGAGAAGGTTACCTTCCGCAAGCACAAGATGGGAGGTTTTCAGATCTATGAACTCCATATATAGATCTAATTTCATGAATGGGAACTGGATTAGTCTGGACCACCAGCTCGTTCCCCTCCTCCCCCATAAACGGGCAAACCGAAAGCATTGTTTTGTTATTTTTGGCTGCATTTTATTTGGCAGTATTCCTTTCTCCTTTGTTAATTTTTCTTAAGAAAAAAAAAAAGCTATTAATAAAATAAGGATGAAGTAGTACAGTCCAGAAACAGTTCTCTCGCCACACCCATTTCTGTGAATTCAGACCAACTCTGCTTGCCAACCCACCTGAGTCTCACCTGCAGGGCAAACAGCTGTGCCTACAGAGGACCTCTTCTGAACTTACAAGGGCCAAGAAAGAGAGTACACTACTGCTGCTGGGACAGCACCCTTGCCACCCGGTCCTTTGAGATCAGGAGCGCTCGGGCATGCAGCTGCCACAATGCCTACACAGCTGTGAAATGGGCATAAGGAGCCTCTTGATGGATCAGAACCAAAAGGGCCATAGCTGAGTGGTAGAAAATCCGCTTTGCATGCAGAAGGTTGCAGGTTCAGTCCCTAACAGCATCTCCAGGCAGGGCTAGGAAAAGACTCCCTGCCTGGAACCCTGGAGAGCCGCTACCAGTCAGCGTAGACAATACTGAGCTAGATGGAGCAACGGTCTGGCTCCTAGGCAGCTTCCTAGGTTCTTATAAAGCATCCCATTTCCCAGCTATTGGCCATACATATGCTGCCGGGAAGCCCACAAGCACAGCATCAAAGCAAAAAAACCCGCCCACAATAATCTGGCGTTCTGGGGTAGATTGCCTCTGCATCTGGAGGCTCCACTCATAACTACTGATTACGGAAGAGGAGACCTGCTGGAATTGACAAGGTTCAGGATCCTGTTTCCCCACAGTAACCAGCCAGATCCCTCTGGAATGCCAGAGAAAATAGGAGGAAATGCAACTCTCTCTCCTACTGTTTGTCCCCAGCTACAAACGGGGATGCAGGTGGCGCTGTGGGTTAAACCACAGAGCCTAGGACTTGCCGATCAGAAGGTTGGTGGTTCGAATCCCCGCGACAGGGTGAGCTCTCGTTTCTCGGTCCCTGCTCCTTCCCACCTAGCAGTTCGAAAGCACGTCAAAGTGCAAGTAGATAAATAGGTACCGCTCCAGCGGGAAGGTAAACGGCATTTCCGTGCGCTGCTCTGGTTCGCCAGAAGCAGCTTAGTCATGCTGGCCACATGACCCGGAAGCTGTCTGCAGACAAACGGCGGCTCCCTTGGCCAGTAAAGCGAGATGAGCACCGCAACCCCAGAGTCGGCCACGACTGGACCTAATGGTCAGGGGGCTCTTTACCTTTACTGGTGTTTGGACAGCAGACTGCTCCTGAACTGGGAGGTTCCTTTGAGCCTTATGTAAATCTGCCCAGCCACCCATTTCAAGGTGGGCTACTCTGACTGCTTGACTCTGCTCTGAAAGGCAACGGGGGGGGGGGGACTGCACAAGCAGGCAAGGCGGATCCCGAGGTCGGTGGCCATGGGAAGCCCAAAAGAGGCTGCTTTTCCCGGTCACAGGGAGAACTCTTCCCGCTCTGAAATTACACAAGCTCTTTCCAGCCTCTCTCCACTGCCCTGTCTCACCCTGAGCAAATGTAAATCAAGGCTTCCAGGAATCCGCGTTCTTCCCAGAGGCTCACCAGAATTATTTGGAACGCGCCGGCCTGAAAGAGAACAGCAGTAATGAAAAAAGATAAACTGCATTTAAATATGTCCTCTGGGGAGAATTTCCTTGCTTCCTGCCTGCTACTGCCCTGCCGCTACAGCATTCCCGTGGCAGAATATTATTATTATCACTTTGAGGGCCACGTTCCCCTCTATGCAACCTTTCTGGGGCCACATGCTCAGGGTGGGCGGGGCCAGGAGGAAAAGTGGGTGTGGCAACAATTGCTAGTTTGCTCACCCTCTCTAGATAAGCAAGAAGCACCATCAGGTATAGGATACAGGCAAAAATACACAAGGAGGATGTAAAGCAAGGCAAGTGGTATGGGGGTATGGTCTAAGGAGGGGGAGTGGCCTAGGGAGAGTCCCAAAGGCCAGAGACAACTGCCTGGTCCATCTGGTCTAAAGAGAAAGTGCTACAAGAAGGGAAAATGGGGTCTCTGAAGTTGCCCACTGTAATGTGTATGGGTTGCTTGTGCGTAAGTTGCCGCCTCTCCAGGCTTTGTTGCCTTGCTAAACCTTTCAGTCTGGGCAGCCCTTCACTTCGTGGCTGCCTCAGTCGCTAGCAGAATCCGTCAGTGGGCGTTTCTTAAATCTTTTCCAACATAAAAGTTGTTTGACACCCAGTCTCCTCCTACTCTCTCTGCGCGGAAGTCTTCTGCGCAGGGTGGGCGCGGGTAGCGGAGGACCCGTGCTCTCCCCGCTGGTGTCCGGTGAAGAGTCCTGGAGCCCTCTCGCCGATTCCCCCATCAGCCCCTCTATATCCCTGGTGTTGCGCTGATTTGCTTCCCCATCTGCGGAGCTGCCTCTCTCCCTGCTGGGCCCTTCTCCAGCATCATTTGAGAGCCTTGCCTCCGCCTCTAGCTCCGATGTCAGTTCCCTGACACCTACCAAACAGTTTCATCATCTGTTGGAGCAATGTGGAAGTCGCCACCCTCATGACAAAGATTCCTATGCACAACTGCAGTTGTAGTGCAGACCACACAACTTGCAAGGGAGAAATGTCTAACACACGCAAGGATGTTTGGATGAGGAGCCAATGGCCACATACACATCTGGCCCTGCAAAGCAGTGGCGTAGCGTGGGGGGTGCAGGGGGGGCCGGCCGCACCGGGCGCAACATCTGGGGGGGCGCACGCTCGCACTCGCAGCTCTCTGCCCCTACCTGGCTCACTCACTCTCTCTCACTGCAGTGCTGGCTGTGCGAATCCGATCTGAGCCGCTGGGTCGCCGCCCCCTGTGGAGGGGGTGGGTGCCAGGCATGCGGTGCGGAGAGAGAGCGAGGGACTATCTGGGGGAGGGACAGTGCAGCGGCCGCCCAGCGCTGCGCTGAGCGCGGGAGAGAACCACACCAGACCAGACCAGGCAGCAGCAAGAAGAAGCTGGCAGCGGCGGCAGGTTAGGGGTTAGGGGGCGCAAATTACTTGCCTTGCCCCGGGTGCTGACGACCCACACTACGCCGCTGCTGCAAAGCTCAGCTTTCTCCAGTTTAAGCCCGCTTCCCTCCAATATTCCCGGTTTGAAAAGCCACAAGCAGAATATTTCTGACACTGGTCTGTGTGCTATCCACCCCAGTCGAGCCTTGACCACCGATTCAGATACCACACGGATGTCAGCAATGCACACAAGTTCCGTAAAACCTAACACGGGTTATAGACAACACCCTGGGTCAGGTTCCTAGCACAGGCCTGCGGCAGAATTTATTGCGGTCGAAGGGAAGGGAGCCACCAACGACAACAACTGTGACAGGGCTTCCAAGATTTCAATCTGAGTAAAGTGCAAGAAAACCTGGTGCTGGCCATCATGATGATCTTATGTAGGCTTTCCTTAAGGCCTCCTAGTTCATGGGTAGGTAGGTCAACCTGTGCCCGGGCTGCACCACTTTGGATTTTCACACAGATGGGGCACTGCCACTGCGGTTTGAGTGATTGAGAGCAATGCTACAACACTGGCAACGTGGATAGTTTCGTTCCAATCTGTGGATTATCCTTTAGCAGCAAGAATACTTGTAGAGATTCTTTTCTCTTTCTTGAATGAATGAACATTTGGAGGGAACTTTGGTTTTGAGACATCCCATATTGCGCTTGAACGTGATTTGGGCATTGCATACCTTATGTCAAGGCTATATTTAAAGAAACGGACACTTAGTGGAATATAAATGTCTTATTTTTACATTTTGCCTTTGGGAAGTTCTACATAATTGCATACAGAGTTATGTGAGCCGTGCCACTTCAGACTGCTGGCAGGGGCCCAAGACAACTGAATGTGCCTCTTTACACCCACCCACAACTCCCCCCCCAAAAAAGGCAACACAAAAATCCATATACACAGAAAGTTAGGTGACAAAGACAAAATTTATAGTCTGGCTTTATCCCCAACTTGCTATAGTTCTATGCGCAGGGAAGTGTGTGTGTGTGTGTGTGTGTGTGTGTGTGTTTGTGTATCTATACACAAAAACTCCTTGGACCATCCATGTCACAGTCAAACTAAGCATTATCAGGTATTTCCCACCTTTGTGTTTTTTTCCCCTTTGCAGCTGCCTGGTTCCTGCAACACCAACCCAGCAGCAGATTCTTCCCCTCTCTGTTTTCACGTTCAAGCTTTCTCCTGAAGACAGATTTCTTCCTCCGGGTTTATCCTCATTGACCCCTCCTGCTTTGCTCATTTCCTCTCCCCCGCGTTATGTCTAGTCCTTATCTCTTGATTGTAAGCTTGTGGGCAGCAAATCTACATTATTTAGAAGTTTTAGGTGTTTCACAAACGGAACAATCCCATCACAAGAGCCCCACCTCGCTGGCCATCCACAGTGGTGCAGTCCAAACGCAGGTGGTACAGCCCAAACTCTGGCAGACCATCTCAGTAAGAAGTAATGTATTTTTCGCCCTATAGGGTGCACCAGCCCATAGGGCGCACCTAGTTTTGGGGGGGGGGGAAATAAAGAAAAAAATATCCCCCCCCCCGGCGCGGGGCTGGGGCGGGGGAAGCCCGAGCTTCCCCCAACCCCAGCCCCCAGAACAAGCAACTCTCCGCAAGCCATGGGAGCCCGGCGGGAACTCCCGCAAGGCTCCTCAGGCTTGCGGATATCTGCCCGGAGCCCGGGGCACACTGCAGAGCGCGCCCCAGGCTTCGGGATGCAGGCTGCTATCCGCAAGCCTAGGGAGCCCGGCGGGAACTCCCGCCAGGCTCCCAAGGCTTGCGGATAGCTTCCTGAAGCCTGGAGAGTGAAAGGGGTTGGTGCGCACCGACCCCTCTCGCTCTCCAGGCTTCAGTGAAAGCCTTCATTCTCCCCATAGGACGCACACACATTTCCCCTTCATTTTTGGAGGGGGAAAAGTGCGTCCTATAGGGTGAAAAATACGGTACATCTTCAGGCTGCTTCTGTGACTCCAAAAAGCAGCCAAGTGTCATGTCACCAGCCATTCAGCCTGCGGCGTGACAAGTGAAAGCATTCAAAAGCAGCACCAGGTGTCGGCCTGCTGAATGTTCAGGGTGTGTTGTGTCAGCAGAAATATGTGTCGAGGGCGACAACAGACACAGTGCGGTCAGAGTCCTAAGGCGGCAGGAGGTGGTGTTCATAAGGATGGTCAGTACAAGCCTGGTCCTTCTACTCTCCGCTCATCCCCCCCCCCACCAACCTGAATAGGTTAGGGAGCTTATCAGCAGCCGCCTCCAGTCTACAGGTGATGCTTCACATCAAGGCATCAGATGGCAAGGCCTGCTTCATCCCATACTTGCCTCTTGACCATCACATCTATCTGGGCCATCACTGAGACCAGGCTGGGTGAGAGTGGAAGGGCAAACCTCTCCCAGATGTGCCCACCAAGTTTCCAGATGCAGCAGAAGTCCTGGCTGGAAGGGTGAGGACGTGGGGCAGCCCTGGCACAAAGGCAGCCCATCTCCCTGACCCAACCTTGCAGATGTCCATCTCTGGGCATGTGTACCTGGTGTTGGGCTCAAGCAACCCAACATACGTTCTGTTAGCTTACTGACCATCCTGCTGTCTAATAGTCTTCTTAGCTGAATTGACAGAAGTGGTGTTGGGGAATCCACCAGCCCACCTAAAACTCTAGTGGGCACCAGCAAGATCCACACTGAAGAACCCTGTCTGGGGAGGCTCGCAATTTCACGAACACCATGTCAACCACAGGCCTATCTCAAATAATGCTGAGCTCAGCACATGTGACGGGTTTTGGATTCTGATGCCAGCTCTAGCCCCAAACATCTGGAGGGTGGCAGATTAGACAGACCCCACTTGTCAAAGCAGCCCCTGGCTCCCATTTCCAAAATCATCCGCTCATTACTTGCAGAACAAACAAACAAAAACCTCACAAGTAAATAACATTATCCAGCAGGAATAAAACCGGGACAATCATAGTTTTGTTTGTTCAGCCGGCCTCAGAGCATCGCCTGGAGAAAAGGATCTCCGCTTACGCTCAGAAGATCCATGAGAATCTGAGAAATAACTTGTTTTCCGCATTCGTTCCAGCAGCTCCAGTTACAGGTCACGGGAAAGTGAAATCTCCTTGTTTCTTGAGACGCCCGAGGAAAGTGAGCAAAAAACAAGCTGGAACGCCCAGGCACTGTCCCAGCTATTTAGATGCCAGCGAAAAACAGAAGATTGCAAATAAGAAGCACCACCTCTGCTTTCTATGCAAAATGATATGCTTGCAGCAGAAACTCTTGCACAGCACTGCTGTTATTTACTGAGTCGCCCAGTGGAAGAACACTGGGCTCAATCTTCAGAGGCTGGTGGCTGGTAGGTCAGAAGACAGGGAGCCCAACAGTAGGTGGCGCCAGAGCCAATGACGGGCTGAAGCAACACACTCTAGATTTGTTCCCACTCCCCTCCTGCTTGCTGAGTTCCACAAAGGGCGACACTGAGGTGAAGGAGGAGCAGGAGTTTGACAGGCAGGGTCAGTTGCTGCAATCCACCACAAAGGCTGCTGCAATGAGAGCCACATTCACTGCCTCAAACCACTCAGAGGAAAGGCCACATGCAAATGTAAGAGGGGGGAAATGCTTTTAAGAGGGTTCGATGCTGCTCGCCACCCCACAAAGAAACAAAGGATGTGTGCAGAGCAAAGTGAGGGAGTGCCGTCAGACAGAGGGTGTTGGGGGGCAGCGGAGCAGCAGTCCAGCCCCCTCCCCGCTATTTCCAAGTCCCCCTAATCCCAACATGGAGAAATCAGGCCGCACAAGTAAATTCTTCATAGTGAGTAGAGACAGGGCCAGGGGGAACCACTGGCTATATTTTAAAGTAAAGGTAAAGGAACCCCTGACCATTAAGTCCAGTCATGGCCGACTCTGGGGTTGCGGCGCTCATCTTGCTTTATTGGCCGAGGGAGCCGGAATACAGCTTCCGGGTCATGTGGCCAGCATGACTAAGCCGCTTCTGGCGAACCAGAGCAGCGCACGGAAACGTCGTTTACCTTCCCGCCGGAGCGGTACCTATTTATCTACTTGCACTTTGACGTGCTTTCGAACTGCTAGGTTGGCAGGAGCAGGGACCAAGCAACGGGAGCTCACCCCATCGCAGGGATTCGAACCGCCGACCTTCTGATCGGCAAGTCCTAGGCTCTGTGGTTTAACCCACAGCGCCACCCGCATCCTGAGAATATATTTTATGTTACAGCAAATACTGATCTTGGGTTTCACCTTGGGGTTCTGAAGAACGCTATATACTGCTTGTTAGGAAGAAAAGGCAGAACAACTGGGAGCGAGAGGTTTGCTCCACCAGCTGCAGAGTCCCAAACATACATGTGTATCTTACTCAAAATGAAGACTCTGTTAAGACTCTGTAAGAATCTTACTAGAATGGGCGTATCACAGAGTGCTCATCTTTTTACTTATGGAGGTCTGGTTATAGCCCCAAATTCACTGTCTTATTCACGGTACAGTTTGGAATTTATGGTTCTAGGCGTTGTTTTACATTTCTGAGTCTGTCTAGCATAGGGCTGCCATACATTTTCCCAGACATTACCAGGATTTCGGAGGGAATTTCTGTAAGGCTGCGATTTGTCCTAGATCTTTGGCAAGTAAATTGAAATAGCTCAACAATTTTTGGGGTTTCCTTAAAAAAAGTTCAACAATTTCTGGGTGTCCTGGTTTTTACTTTTTGGTGTCCTCTCTTGATCACTGTCATTATTTTGAACCTCATTTTGTGCATAGCTCCTGATGAAGGAATGTCTCTCCAAAGCGCAATAAGCAGAATGAACAGTTGATTACTAGAAGCCTGGTCTCTTCGTGGCGTTCTTTTTTCCTTCCTCTGCCTACTGATCTGAAATAAAATATCAATTTCAAGGCATCTCCATATGTGTTGGGGGAGGGGTGTGTGCTATGCAACAGGGTACCTGCCCCAGGAAGCAGAATGTTTTGAGTCAACCCTAATTCTGGCCCCATTGACATTGTGCATTGAAAGCAGCATCCTTCCTCTGTGCACAGTCATGGCTTCCCTCTCCAGGAATCCTGGGAATTGTAGTCTGTTAAGGGTGCTGAGAGTTGCAAGGAGACTCCTATTCCTCTCACAGAACTACAATCCCCAAAAGAACTTAGCAATCAATCCCTCTCTCCAGGGAACTCTGGGAACTGTTTCTCTGAGAGAGGAATGGGGTCTCCTAGAAACTCCCGGGACCCTTGGCAGATTACAAGAGCCTTTGGGGGGGAGCAATGACTGCACATAGTGGTACGATACTGCTTTAAGTGCACAGTACGGATGGGACCTGTGTGCTCCTCTTTGGACCATTTGCTGAACTCATCCTATGAGGCAGCTATTAGAGTTGCAGCCTTTGGGGGGGGGGAGGACCAGGATGGGGAAGACTGGCGGAGAGAAAGCTCTCCCCTCTCTTGCCCAAACAAGCAATGTAGGGTTTCATAACAAGAGGCATGCAAATCGGGTGGAGCTGCACCAGGAACCCACACGGAACACTCAAAGCACGCAGACTTCCTTTTCTAAACTCAACTCACTTCAAAGCAGGTCAGAAAGACATTCGATGCGCCTGCACAATGAGGCAACCAGCTTTCACAGGGAGAAGGCCAAGGGGACATCGCCTTGCATTGTGGAAGGAGGGAGGGAGTAGAATCATAGAGTTGGAAGAGACCACAAGGGCCATCGAGTCCAACCCCCTGCCAAGCAGGAAACACCATCAGAGCACTCCTGACATATGGTTGTCAAGCCTCTGCTTAAAGACCTCCAAAGAAGGAGACTCCACCACACCCCTTGGCAGCAAATTCCACTGTTGAACAGCTCTTACTGTCAGGAAGTTCTTCCTAATGTTTAGGAAATTCAAACTGTTTGCATTTTCGTGATAAATGCCCTAATTCACGGCCAATTGGCCCACCAAGACAGAGCAATCCTTCGAATGTGCACTCCTCTGAATTCTCTGGTGAAATTTTCCAGCCAAACAATATGCACAAAATTACAGTGGTACCTCGGGTTACATACGCTTCAGGTTACAGACTCTGCTAACCCAGAAATAGTACCTCGGGTACTTTGCTTCAGGATGAGAACAGAAATCGTGCTCTGGCGGCATGGCGGCAGCGGGAGGCCCCATTAGCTAAAGTGGTGCTTCAGGTTAAGAACAGTTTCAGGTTAAGAACAGACCTCCAGAACGAATTAAGTACTTAACCCGAGGTACCACTGTAATGCCATTTGCTTTAGGGATGGGGGGGGATGTGGATAAAATGTAAATATTAATGAAAAGAACATACAAAAATGCACATTATTCGGGGAAGCCACTTGCAAATACTTTCATTTTGTGACAGTGTGGTCTCAAAATTCAAACTGTACCACCCTGGTCCAAAAAGGTTCACAACCCGCCCCCCTCCCACTCTAACCCCTTGGTTGCCACAGCCCACCAGGAGTTGGAAAAGGGCCACCGGCTTCAAAATCAACTATTCAAAAAATAATCTTACAGATGTTTTAACATTCCACCCAAAACACAATCTTCAGTCCAAAGGCTAGAGGATATTCAACAGGAACCTCCCAGCTCAGCAGCTTCCAACACCCTCCACCTCTGAGGTACAGAAGAGGGAGAAATTCTCTTCGTATTTAAAGGAAAGCCTACCTAATTCACCCTTGCAGAAAGTATGCGAACTGAGAATCAGCCAACCTTCGAAATTCACCCCTCTCTGACGTCTGAAACGCATTTCTCCAGCCAACCAACGCGTGCAAATATTCACATGGAAAGTGTGGATAAAAATTACGTACAGAGCTGTATATAAGGTAAACCTGCTTTGCATAAACGCATACATTGGGCAAAACTGCCTACAAAAATAATGTGCGTATCAAGGGGAATTTGCATTATTATTATTACTGCTACGGCTAATAATGAGACTGCTAATAATGATAAGTGTACCATAGTGGTTAGAGCGTCGGGGTCAAGGGCAAGAAGGCCCAGGGTTAAATCTGCACTCAGCCACGAAGTCACTGCTTCTCAATCAACAACAGGGTTGTCGTGGGGATTAAATGAGGAGGGGGAGAACCACATACGCTACACCCTTCTTGCGCTCCTTGGAGAAACACTGAGACATAAAAGTAATCCATAAAACAAATATTGCTCATCCTTCACGCCGAGGTTCCAGGGCAAACCACAACAACTTAGAAGCAGCTTAAAGCAAATCACAATGCCAAGAGCGTGGAATTGCAAGCTGACGTGGAGCCACACTCAAGATCGGAAAGAATGAGAAGCTGAAAACGACAGATCTGCCCACCCCGTATCCTAAGGGTGCCTGCCCATCATGTGCCCCCAAACTATCTCAGCCAATGTTCCATCCCATGCGTGAATCTGCAGAGCAAGAGAGAGACAGAGAGAGACAGCCGGACAAAGTCCACTCGCAACTGGCATTGCAAAGACAGACACGTATTGATCCCAGGGCCCCGCTCATTCCGCCCCACCCTGGCCGGGCCGCCTCATTTGCTGATCTCTCCCGGGGGGGGGCGTCAATCAAGAAGAGGGGGAGATGGCAGAGGCTATTTTTAGCCTGTCACAAGGCTTTTGCAGCCTATCTGCGATGACCTTCCCTCTGACACACACACACACACACACACACACACCGCTGCCATGTACCCAACTCCTGCTGCTGCGTATATCCCAAATCTTAATACAGACCACATATCCCAATCTTAATGAAGACCATCGCCTGGGAGAGACCAGGAACATGGGGGCAGTCGGGGAGGGGGGGAGAAGGCAGGGAAGAAGAGTACCCACGCAAACAGCTCTGCCAACCTCTCCCGCTCTTCAGTTAGAAAAAGTGTTTGGCAGAAAACAGGAAGTCGCTGCAATCGACTCCCCTCCATTAGGAGACGCCGAGAGTGTATTTAAGAGCTGCGAGCGCTTAGCGGCCACACACCCAGCATGCACCATCTGCCGCTTCTTTAAAACATGCATATATATATATGCGCACCACAACTGTTGCCTAACCAAGCTGAAAGACATTTGCTGGCCTAGGAAAAGTAGCTGGAGGTGGCAGGCCAGGGAGAGAGGCAAAGAGGTTGCACTCTGATGTGCAGCGGGCCTCCCAAAGACGAGACCCTGTTTTTAAAGGAGTACCTGAAGGTCTTGTGCAACATCAGGGACAACCCTCCAAGCGTCGCTTTTTTCCAGGGACATCCCTGATTTAGAGAATCCGTTCCAGTTTCTATTTGATCCCTGAACGCCCGACATTTCCTTAAGATGTCCCTATTTTCATCGGAGAAATGTTGGGAGCGGGATACAGAGTTATCCGACCCCCGAGTCATCTGAAGGCATTCCTGTATAGGGGAGGGTTTTTTAAAAAATATTTAATGTTTTATTATTATTTTTTATTATGTTTTTTATGTTTTTTTTATATGTTGGAAGCTGCCCAGAGTGTCTGGGGCAACCCAGTAAGATGTGTGGGTATAAATAGTAAAATTATCGTTATGGAACGGGGCCTCCCTATTTTCACCGGAGAAATGTTGGAGGGTATGCAGAGGGTTAATAAATGGCGCAGGAAAACGTTCTATGGGGAATAGCTTCCGTTCCTTAGCTTCACATACACAGACTAGTCTCTCCGTGCAGCGCGGCTTATTTAAGTCCCCATCCAAGCAATACATTTAAAGCAGTATCTTGGCACTTTACAGTAACGGCTCCCCCCCCCCCCGGGAATCCTGAGAGCTGTAGTTTGACAGGGGTGCTCAGATTAGAGAGGGGGGCGGCTGAGCTACAACTCCTCTCACTGAACTATAATTCGCAGAGTGGTTTAATAGTCAATCTCTCTTCCTCCCAGGGAATTCTGGGAATTGTAGCCCTGTGGGCAGAATAAGGGTCTCCTAGCAACTTTCAGCAGCCTTAACAATCTGCGCTTCCCAGGACCCTCTGGGGCAGCCTTTCTCAACCTGCAGATCCCCAGATGTTGTTGAACTACAACTCCCATCACCCCTAGCTAGCAAGGCCAGAGCTGAGGGATGATGGGAGTTGTAGCCCAACAACATCTGGGGACCCACAGGTTGAGAACCGCTGCGAGTCTGGGGGAAACCATGTTTCTTTAAAGGGGCTTTGATACTGCTTTAAAACTATATTGTGCAGACAGGGCTGCTGTGGATTGATCAAGGCGGCTAGATGGGAAAGGATTTTGTTTTCCTTAGGTGTGCATTGTTTTCCTCTGTGCCTTGTTTTGCACAACTGTTTCTACAACTGTTGCTTGTTTGTACTGTCTGTTTATTTGTTTAAAAGTTAAATTAAATTATTGCTATTTTTTGTGATGGAGAGGAAGGGCCATGGCACAAGGTCCCAGTATCTTAGCTGTGACTTCTGCATTGCAACGGTTTGTACTAAATGACCTTTGTGGTACTTTCCAACTCTTCAGTTTTGTGATTCCGTTGTGGTTTAACATGAGTTAAGTCAGCCCTGCAATGTATTCCAGTGTGGTTATCCAGTCTCTTGGGGGTGGGGGAGCGAGTCAAGTGTTTGTGCATTTAGGGTGGCTATCTACACTGTACCAAAAAAAAACCCCAAAAAATTATTTCTCTCTTTGCAGGAAGAAAAACAAACACGCCTCTGGTCACATGAGACCCATAAATTAAGCCCAGAAGTGTGAGCATTTCCCCACAAATTAAAAGGGGGGGGAGAGTTTCCCTTCCTCTCCGTACCTCTCACTTGGGCCAAACCCTGGAATTGAGAAGTCATTTATTATGTTGTCCAATAGCACCTTAACGGCCTTCAAACCCTGTGGCGTTCGTGTGCCAAATGGGAAGCCAGGGAAGCTAAACTCTCATTGTTCTCTAGAGGAAGTCCTCTCTCGACAAAGGAGACCTCAAGAGGACCACGTGACCTGAGGTTACAGTGGCTGGAGGAGGAACAAATAATATTCTGGTTTAGTCCGCGAAGGTTGCAGTGAGGCAGCTCTGGTCAGGTAACAAGGGGGGGGGGGGCAGGCCTAGATCTGAAACAGAACATTGTCCACCCTACTGTCTCCAAGATATGTTGCTGGAGCAGGGAGGGAGAGAGTTAAGCAGTTGTCGGGGACTGTCTGGACGAAGAGGATGGTACGATCCCCTTGCGCTACAGCACAACAAAACCTGGGGAAAGTTTGGAAGCACGGGAAGATCGTTGTCTGAAAAGTTGCAGGTTTGAAAAGCAGGAAGTTACAGGAAATGTGCTGATTTAGAAACCTCCGCAGGCACAAACAGTAGGGAAAGCGGGAGGGTCGTTCATAACCACCCTAACACTACCTGAGCACAAGTCAACATGAATGCACAAATTAAAAAAGGCATTTTGGAGTGGGCCTTCTGACTTTTTAACCAGGCGGCCCAGAGTGATGGCTTTAAATATATATAGATTTTTCAAAACACCATCAAAGTGAAAAAGAAAAGGAAAAAGACAATACATTTCAATGAATTCATCAAATAGTTTCTTTTAGTCAACTTCCATCCTTCCGTGGTTTCCTCAGTTTATCTATTTCTGCTGCATATTTTGCTTTTTCTAATCATTCTTACCTAATTTTTCTCATTGCAATTTTTAACAGCTTACTCCAAACTGGCTAGTGTTTTTAACATTGTTACAATGATTTATTAAATAATCTAACAAATAATTTCCAATCCTCTTTGATGGTTGTCTCTTCTTGTTCTCTAATTTTACTTGTTAAACTTCCTGATTCTACATACTCCATCCATTTCATCTGGCACTCTTCTGCCCAGCTTTGGCGGTGGCTAATGTAACTCCTTCCCAAGGGCACAAGGGAGCCAAGGTACACCTCTCTATGTACGTCAAGGGTGGTTCATCAGCTCCTGCTTTTAACACAGGACAGAGTTTTTCTCCACTCAAAAATCGCAGGAGAGAAGCAGCCTTTGTTGGTCTCTAGCAGACAAGAGTCTACTCAACGTTTGGAGCTGGTGAGACAAATTCATGGAGGATGAAGCTATCAATGGCTGCTGGCCAGATGGCTCTCCACTGTGAGAGACAGTACATCTCCGAATACCAGTTTCCAGGAACTGCAGGCTTGCAGGCTTTCCATGGGCATTGAGAGGACAGACAAACATTAAGAAAAGCGAGTAAGATGGATTATAATTGGAAATTGTTTTAGTTTAATAATGATATTGGAAAGCTGTTACTTTCAACTACAAGGAAACTCAGAAGGGAGGGACTAGAGGAAGTCAACCAAGATTTTTAAAAGGTTGGATTTGTAAAGAATTAAGTTTGTTGTTATTGTTTATCTGTTTATTGTTCCTTTTTTCTTTTTTCGTTCATTGATGTATTTTTCTTTTTTTCCTGTTTTTGTGTGTCATTCTGCTTTGTGGTTTTTGTTATAATTGTGGGAAATCTAATAATTTTATTTTTTTTAAAGAGAACAGACGGGTCTTTGACCTGACCCAGGGGCCAGGTTCTTCTTATGACTCAATGTGCTTAAGATCCGCCCCAAATAGTTCTGCACGAGTGCCAGTCAACGTTCAGCATATGTCAATGCCCTGCTTACACCCTCACTTTTAATGCCTCCTTCAGGGGCCAAACAAGACACGATCTTCACAAACGTGCAATCGCAACAACCACTATCAACAACAACCACTATCAACCAGCAGCCCCTGCTACTGTGGCCATTGTCAAAGGATGATGGGAGTTGTAGTCCGACAACATCTGGAGAGAACCACATTGGCTACCCATCGTCTCTGGAGCAGCTTGCAAGTCCAAAACATGTTTCTTATTGGGTTCCAAGAGCATCCAGTCTTTTTGCATCCTAATCTGAGCTATGGGAAGGTAGCCTCTTTCAGAACATCTTTGTTGCAACCAAACTGCATGTAAAAAGACACTCAAAGGAAGTTATAAAAGCAACGAGCGTAGGAGAGTTTGCATGCATTCACATGAATAACATTTGTCCCATAACATCAGGAGGGCCACAGGTTCCTCACTCATCCCTGAACTAAAAGCTTCGTTGCGTTTTCATTCTTGCATAACGAGAGAGAGAGAGAGAGAGAGAGAGAGAGAGAGAGAGAGAGAAATGTAACCCACATTTGGCTCGGCAGGAAAGTCAGGAATTTACACAAACACAGACAGAGAGAGAGAGAAAGTTTCTAACATAATTGAGCCAACTCATACCCTAAAAAAAATATGCCAGTGCAACCTCAAATGGGCAGCGCCATTCCAAGGAACACGGTCACTGAAACCACATCCTTCCTTCCTCGCCGCCCCTCCGCCCCGTTCCAAGCCCCTCCTCAGGCCAGCACATCCAGCAGCAGCTGTCTCATCTGCAAACTCTCCACCAAGTTCGAAGCCAGCAAATTCAGTTGCTGGTACAACTCGCAGCCCCGACCATTGCCGAGTTTGTAGGTCCCTGGAGAGCACTCTGAAGCCACAAGGCTGTTTACGGCACTTACATACACCCAGTAAACTGGCAAAAAGTGAAAACGCAGAGCAGCTCCAACCCACGCAAGGGCCTCGGCTCAGCAGCAGAGAATCTGTTTTGCAGGCAGAATGTCCCAGGTTCAATCCCCAAAGGCACGTCCAGGTAGAAGAAGAGGAGTTTGGATTTGATATCCCGCTTTATCACTACCCGAAGGAATCTCAAAGCAGCTAACATTCTCCTTTCCCTTCCTCTCCCACAACAAACACTCTGTGAGGTGAGTGAGGCTGAGAGACTTCAGAGAAGTGTGACTGGCCCAAGATCACCCAGCAGCTGCATGTGAAGGAGCGGGGAATCAAACCCAATTCACCAGATTACGAGTCTACCGCTCTTAACCACTACACCACACTGGCTTTCTGGTAGGGGCTGGGAGAGGCCCTGCTGTCTGAAACCCTGGCAAACCACTGCCAATCAGTGCAGACAATACTGAACTAGATGGACCAATGTTCTGCCTTGGTATTAAGGTAGCTTCCTACACTCCTATGTTGCAGGGAAAGCACAAAGGAGAAGGACTTCAACATGAAATAGCAAGGTTTTTGTCCCAAGTTTAGCAAGAACACCTTAAAGATGCCAGCCTCTCCCCACCAAAGTTGATGCCATTAGGACTGTGTGTTCACAGACAACCTCCGTGTTTTGTATTGGTTACAGAACAAACAACAAAAGCAACCCATGCCAGTTCTAGCGCCCAAGGATGAATGAGATTCAAAATGGCACCTACCTCCTGCCAATTCAGAATGCACATAGTTCAGCGTGAAATAATCCTGCCACTCTGGCCATCACAACCTTTGTGTTTCAAAGAGTTTACTCTCCTATGAAGTCTGGATCCAGCCCATTAAGTCTGGGAGATTCTCACCCCAGGGCTGTCTCTGGCATTCACCAGGCCTTGGCTCTGCATATTTGAGATGTTACCACCTCCCTCATCGGCACCAGAGGATTACCAAAGTCCCAGAAGCGAAGGTGGAACATGTCTCAAGGTTGACCAGTTTTTAATGGCAGAAGTTAAGCAGTTATAAGATAAATCCAGTACAGTGCAGAAGAGCTCAGTGGCAGAACACATGCTCTGCGTGTAAAAGGTCTCAGGTTCCATCTCCAGCACCCCCAAGTCATGCTCCTGCCTGAAACTCAGCACCCCTAGTCAGTGCAGACAACATTGAGCTAGCAGAACCAACAGCCTGACTCAGTATACAACAGCTTTTGATATTCCTATGGCAAATTAATGGAAGAAGAGATGCCCACTTCCTTCTTTGGTTGACCACAAACTCCCACTCCATTTTTACCACATGCAAACGCCCAGTTGTCAAGAGTAGGCCCAATTTCATAGGGGCATAGGGTGCTACCTTATATTGAATCAGACTATGGATTCATTCGGCTGAACATTGTCTGTCTGAGAGGTGGGAAACCCACGAATCTCCAGATATTGCTGGACTCCCAACTCCCCTCAACCCCAGCCAGCATGGCCAAGGACCTGTGATGGTGGGAGTTGCAGTTTGGGAGAAACCAGGCTCCACATCCCTGATCTAAGGTGACTGGGAACCACTCTCCAGAGATTCAAATAAGAGCTCCTTCCCAGCCTTACCTGGAGATTCTGGGGACTGAACTCCAGGCTACCCTAAATCTGCCAACAGAAGAATGGCCTGCAAAGCTATTTCATCCTGAGTCCAGCAGTTCTGGCCGGGTTCTGATCAAGTTATAGGGATTCTGCTTATGACTTCACATCCAGGAGAAGGAAATTGAGTCTTCCACAGCAGAGTCGCAAGAGCAAACATGAAGAACCAGATGTTGTGACTCCCATCAGCCCCCAACATGCTGACTAGGGACGATAGGAGGCCAAAAACATCCTGAGGGTCGCAGGTACAACTCTGGCCATGTTATGGAGACACTGATTATTGTCTACATCTCAAGGAATACTCAAAATATTTCCCACTTTCCTGGTTTGCCAAATAACAACTTTTTGAAGACGGGGCCGAGCCAAGACATTTTGTGGGTCAGGAAAGGGCAAAATGGCATACATACACACACACACACACACACACACACCAATTGTAAACTATGAAGCTGGCCAGATTGTCAGCTGACTCTTACTTCAACACTGGAGACAAGACAACGTCCTCTACCACAACCTGAAGACACCTGGCTAGCTTGGGGGCTGCCCAAGTCAGGCTTCGTGCATATGGATGTGCATAGGATTTTTTTCCAGACGTCAGGAGGGGAGTGCAAAATTTTTAAAGACCGAAAAGGGGAAGCAAGTGAATTTCTCAATGAAAAACCAAAAAAGAACAACTACAGTGGTACCTCGCGTTAAGTACTTAATTCATTCCGGAGGTCCGTACTTAACCTGAAACTGTTCTTAACCTGAAGCACCACTTTAGCTAATGGGGCCTCCTGCTGCCACCGCGTCACCGGAGTACGATTTCTGTTCTCATCCTGAAGCAAAGTTCTTAACCTGAAGCACTATTTTTGGGTTAGCGGAGTCTGTAACCTGAAGTGTCTGTAACCTGAGGTACAACTGTATCTGACTTTTAGAAGACGTCTGAAGGCAGTCCTGTTTAGGGAAGTTTTTAATGTTTGATGTTTTATCGCTTTATTAGTAGTAGTAGTAGTAGTATTCTGTTGGGAGCCACCCAGAGTGGCTGGGGAAACCCAGCCAGATGGGCGGGGTATACATAATAGATTCTTCTTCTTCTTCTCCTCCTCCTCCTCCTCATCATCATCATAGGTGCTTGACGAACAAAACTTCAACCCGCTCCTCGCCTCCCAGCATCAGCTGCCCAAGGCAACTGCCTCAGCCTACCTAATGGGCAGTCCGGCCCTGTTTGAAGGCCAAAGCCTGTTTTGTTGGCTGCACCATCCAGCTCCTCAAGGCTCACACACTGACATCATCATTGTTTTCAGCCACTGGAGAGCCAACGGCTGGAGTTTCCTGTTGCTTGCTGAAATAGCATCTCACTTTCCCCTGCTCTGCCTTCCTCATTCTGTGGAAGCAACGCAGATGCCAAGGTCACCCACTGCAAAGGAAGAAGAGGCCTTTGGGGTCAGAGTCAGACGTTTTCTCCATTCGTTCGTCGCAAAATCTCTCCCGATCTTCGCGTTTTCTGCATTTCTGGGGAAGCCCAAGGTTTCTCAGAAACATCTGCTTGACAACCACAGGAGGAGTGACAGTCAGGAAATTTGGTTTGCCCGTTCACAAGAGAATTGTGCATTTTCAGTTGGAAACTTCCTTGATCTTCCTATCATTTGTGGCGGAGGGGGAAAGTGGCTCACATAAAAACCACCCGTTGTTTTTGGTTGTTGGTCGTTTCATTTT
This sequence comes from Podarcis liolepis, assembly GCF_965112155.1. Classification (NCBI taxonomy): domain Eukaryota; kingdom Metazoa; phylum Chordata; class Lepidosauria; order Squamata; family Lacertidae; genus Podarcis; species Podarcis liolepis. The sequence goes on from NC_139567.1 coordinate 36,960,487, forward strand.
ATTATGTCTTTTAAAGCATTTCTAAGCCGCTTCCTGTTTAAAAAATTCCCCCTAAGCTGTATACAAAGATGCAACCAAATAAACAAAACGCAATGGGTTATAACCACATTTAGCTCTTCTCACAATAAAGTGGTACCTCATACATATGCTTCAGGTTACATACGCTTCAGGTTACAGACTCCGCTAACCCAGAAATAGTGCTTCAGGTTAAGAACTTTGCTTCAGGATGAGAACAGAAATCGTGCTCCGGCGGCACGGCAGCAGCAGGAGGCCCCATTAGCTAAAGTGGTGCTTCAGATTAAGAACAGTTTCAGGTTCAGTATGGACCTCCAGAACGAATTAAGTACTTAACCCGAAGTACCGCTGTATACCCATTGAAAGTAATAGATGTTGCTGAGTTAGAGCCATTCATTTCATTGAGTGTACCTGGAATCACAGAATTATTATTTTTTAATCATTTATCAGTTCAGAAAACAAGGATTCAGAAATAACAGAGTCCAATCTCGTGGGTTAGGAAAAGCCTAGGAAAAATATTATATAGGATCTGGAGGCTATGTGGTTTTTGTTCCGATATGAGTTTGCTGGGGAGGGGGGAGTGGCAAATACAAATACGTATAAATTAAAAGTAAATAACTAGGGCAGAAGTCGGCGGGAAGGCATGTATAGCTGCATCAAGCTTTTCTTTGGGGTGTACCACTCCAGGCTACAGACTGGCAGGAGAGGGCCCTGGATGTTGGGATGTTCCTCTAAGACAGGCACCCCCAAACTAGGCCCTCCAAAAGTTTTGGGACTACAATTCTCATCATCCCTGACCATCCCTGTTAGCTAGGGATGATGGGAGTTGTAGTCCCAAAACATCTGGAGGGCCGAGTTTTGGGGTGGCTGTTTTAAGAGGAAGAAATTTCTAGGGTAGACAAGCCAATGTGGTGGCCTAGTGTTGGACTAAGACCTGGGAGGCCGGGATTTAAATCAGCCATTAAGCTCACTGGAAACTGCCAAGCCAGCCAAAGTTTCTTTCCACCATTTGATTCTGCCTCTTGCATAAACCGCCCACCATGCACATCCTCCAAGATGGAAACGAGGCATTTGAGGACGAGGCTTCATTGTTAATAATAATAATAATAATAAAATTTTATATCCTGCCCTCCCCAGCCAAAGCCAGGCTCAGAGTGGCTAACAACAGTAAAATAATACAGCATTCTAAAATCAATTCATTATAAAATCAGTTCAAATCAAATTGATGGCAACTATTGGGCTAGAGTTCTGTGAAGAATTACCAAAGGAGGGGGTCAGGCTGTGCCTTGGCCAAAGGCCTGGTGGAACGGCTCTGTCTTGCAGGCCCTGCGGAAAGATGTCTAGTCTCTTGTGACAGGCCCTAGTCTCTTGTGGCAGAGCGTTCCACCAGATCGGAGCCACAGCCGAGAAAGCCCTGGCTCTGGTTGAGGCCAGCCTAACCTCTCTGTGGCCCAGGACCTCCAAGGTGTTTTTGTTTGAAGACCGTAAGGTCCTCCATGGGACATACCAGGAGAGGCGGTCCCATAGGTACGAGGGTCCTAAGCCGCATAGGGCTTTAAAGGTTGAAACCAGCACCTTAATCCTGTACTCCACCGGGAACAAGTGCAGCTGGTATAGCACTGGATGAATGTGATCCCGCAGCGAGGACCCCGTTCTTGGAGCATCCCAGTTCCCAGCCACCGCTCCAAGCAGCTTTCACCACCTACCTAGGCACAGTTCACGACAAAAAATCATCTGCCCCAGCAAAAACCCGCAAACCTCAGAATTCGCAGGAACAACTTGGAAGAGGAAACCAGGAAGTGTTGGTTATCCCAGATCAACCAACCAGCCCAAACAAAAGGTTCTCGGCCCCAACTTGCAAGAAACCTTCAACGGGAGGGCAGGGGGCAACTGGAAAAGTCTGGTTCGCTGTTTCCGTGTGTGGTGGTCCCACACAAACCCCCATCAATGCACCAGTGAAGTAAGAGGCCATTTGAACCTGTAACAGCTTCTGGGGCCCAGGGCCCTGGCAGACCCCACAGATGCCTGTTTTCACCTCCCCACTGTTCCCCAGGCTTATCCAACGATGGCAGCCACGTCTGGGAAGCCTCCAACCAGCCTACAGTTCCTGCTGTGCCCCTCAGTCCAGGCGACGACCAACTGACGCACGACTGGGCTGAACCCGGAAGTGACTTCCAAAAGGGCAAAAACAGCCTTGAAAGAGCCCAGAGAGGGCAAAAATGGCCTGAAAAGGCAAGCTGCCTCTTGACATAGCCCTCATGGCTGGTAGCCACTGGTAGCGTTATCCTCCATGAATTCATCTAATCCTCTTTTAAAGCCATCCAAGATGGCGGCTGTCATTGCCTCCTGCAGGAGAGCCAGTTCCATGCACCACATAGGAAGGGACCACGAGGGTCATCTAGTCTAACCCCCTAAAATCCACTCTGATATACCTGAATTATCAGCTGACTGAATCGTCCTTGTTGCCGTTCTCCCGTGAAACCTTTTTGTGGTCCTTTTGAGAAGAGCAGCCATGGGAAATCCAGTTACATTTTTACATATGGCGGACAGAATCTGAGCGACAGCATCACAGCAACAATACTATAGGGGATAAACATCTAAAGTGTGTTTCTCTAGTGGCCAGAGTCCCTCTTGTTTCTATCTACATATAGAAAAGTCCTATATAAGTTAGGAACTAATGACCTGGGACTTTATCAAAAGGCTCATGAAATCTAAACTGGCTCTAGGTGAGATCTTTACATAATACACACAGCTTTTTACCAATAGATACGTAGGCCATATTTTAGCTCACCCTGATGCCCTCCAGATATTTGGAACCAGCGTTCGAAATTCACCAGGAACATTTCGCACCTGGCTATCGTCCATTTGCGACCAAGTGAAGACACCCAGGCACCAGGATGGCACCTGACCGTCTCCACCATCTGGAGGTGCATGCCCAGAATTTGCCCATTTTCACAGACTAACAACACATCTTGTCAAATTCTGTTATATTTTATCTGCACGATGGGTAATGAATTTCAGGAACCAAAAAGTCGTATTGAAAAAGACGATTTTCGAGCCATCTGGCCCCAAAATGGCAACCACACATTCCGTTTTGGAGACCGTAACCTTGGTTTAAGGAGCCGTTTGGTGCCTAGCTTATATATCTGAGTTTCTAACGCTGTTTGGAACTACAGCCCCCCTCAGATCACAATGGGTTCCCCCATTTCGGCCCTAAGCCATGAAGAGCTTGAAAAGGTCAAAGGGAAGGGGGGGTGGCTCAGTGGGTACAGCGTCTGCCTTGCCTGAGAATGGTCCCTGGTTCAATGTCCAATGGCATCTTCCAAGGTGGCCTGGGAGAGATTCTCGGCCTGTAATCTTGGGAGTGCTACTGCAAGCCAGTGCAGACAATACTGAGCTAAATGAACCAACAGTCTAGCTTGGTATTATAAGGCGGCACCTGAAGTTCTGAAAGCCAAAAACGTACGGCGTAAGATTTCACAGGCTAGGAGTCCGGTTTCATCAGATTCACTCAGTTGTTATCCTCCGTTGCCAGAGAGACACAGGGGGAAAGGGATGGAAAAATGGTAGTAAACAGTCGGGTCACAGGGGAGCCAGGAAATGTAAGAGGCAGCAGTGCTCAGGCATTTGTGCACAAACTCACACACAGAACCAGCACTGGACCCAACAGCCTCGTGGGTCGCCAAGCACTCAGTCTCCAATCTTACTTATGCATTTGTTTGTTTAAAAGCATTTATATATCATGGAATATTTCCCAAAAAAAACCCCGCTACGTGGCATGTACTCTAAAAGCAAACAATATAGCCTTAAAGTGTAAGCTCAAAGCAGCAGAACAGCAATATTTAAAAAAACAAAAACAAACCATGCAGCTATTTTTGCAAATGACTTTAGAGGTTTTCTTACAGCATTCACAGTGGAACCTCAAGTTACGTACTGTCCTCCTTACAAATGCTTCGGGTAACGAGCTTCGCTAACCCGAAAGTAGTTACTCCTGGTAGTGAACTTTGCCCCGGGATACGAGCAGAAGTTGCACAGTGGCAGCGGGAGGCCCCATTAGCGAAAGCGCGCCTCAGGTTAAGAACGGTTTCGGGTTAAGAATGGACCACCGGAACGAATTACAGTGGTACCTCTGGTTACGTACTTAATTTGTTCCAGAGGTCTGTTCTTAACCTGAAGCACCACTTTAGCTAATGGGGCTTCCTGTTGCCGCTGCGCCGCTGGAGCATGATTTCTGTTCTCATCCTGAAGCAAAGTTCTTAACCTGAGGTAATATTTCTGGGTTAGTGGAGTCTGTAACCTGAAGCGTATGTAACCTGAAGCGTATGTAACCCGAGGTACCACTGTAAGTTCGTAACTGGAGGTACCACTGTATTTGCAAAATAAATATATCAAGGTGAATGAAAATTTTCTGGGATAGCTCAATGGGGAGAGCATGAGACTCTTAATCTCAGGGTCGTGGGTTCGAATCCCATGTTGGGCAAAAGATTCCTGCGTTGCAGGGGCGGCCCCTTCCAACTCTACAATTCTAGGAAAACAGAAATTCAGAAGAGTCAAACATGTAAAAACAGACTCCAAGCAATGAGTTAGCTACCATCCTCCAATTCTATATTCCCTGGTGGGGAATTAATCTAATTGGCTCCACCACAGCCAGCACAAAGAATAAGCAGTGTTGGGCACTCGCTGAGGCCTGCACTGCCATTGCCAGCTTCTGGAGCCTCTTCCGCCATCTTGCTCCTCCTCTGACTTGCTATGGCTGCCTGTCTGCCTTAGCAAGGGAGCAAGGGCCCAGAGTGAGGTTATGAAACAGATTTCTCTATTTGCCTCTGGATTGTGCTCAAGGAAAGAAGGCAAGTGTCTGGGCAGCAGTAGCAGCAGCAATAGGGGGGAGAAAGTGGGGAAACTGCAAGGCATCTAATCCAAACCCGCCCCCCCCAAATCTGGGCCTCATATTGATGGAATTCCTGAAATTAACTAGGCCTCATAGCATTGGAATCCAAACTGTACACAATCAAAGGGTATCAGTGGAGGGGATGTTGATCCATAATAAACAGGGGTGGAGACCCTTTGGCCCTCCAGATGTTGATAAAACTCCTGTCAACCACAGCCCAGAATGGCCAATGGGGAGGAATGATGGGAGTTGTGGTCCAGCAATATCTGGAGGGGAACATGCTCCCCACAGAAGCAGCTGTTACTATGGGGATAGCCAGCGTGATGCACGCCAGATGTTGGACTACAACTCCCATCATCCCTGACCATTGGCCATGTTTGCTGGGGCTCAGCAGGGTTGGAGTCCAAGAGCATCTGAAGAGTCACAGGTTCCCCATCCCTGTGTTACTAGAAAATATGCACACCCTCTTAAGGCTAAATGCCATATTGGGCAGAATTAGAAACGCAGCTGTACAGTGGTACCTCGGGTTAAGAACTTAATTCGTTCTGGAGGTCCGTTCTTAACCTGAAACTGTTCTTAACCTGAGGTACCACTTTTTAGCAAATGGGGCCTCCCGCTGCCGCCGCCACGCAATTTCTATTCTCATCCTGAAGCAAAGTTCTTAACCTGAGGTACTATTTCTGGGTTAGCGGAGTCTGTAACCTGAAGCGTCTGTAACCCGAGGTACCACTGTATAAGCAAATTGCTAAATGGCACCTTGAAGCTAGGTTACGGTTGCCACAACAGAATGTCAAGGCACCTTTTTCCCTCTGATGGGATTTATCATTATTATTATTACTATTCAGTCCATTTCTATACCACTTTATATTTTAAATAACAAATCTCAAAGTGGTTTGCAACGTCTTAAACATCAAAGAAAACCATCCAGGGGGAAAAACCGAATTCAAACTTCAAGGAAAATTATTTCAGATCAGATCCTTCTCTAAGTGACATTTTGCTTCCCCCGGTCACCATCTGTCACCCAGAAATCTTCACGTGGTCACTATTGGATCTGCACCAGTCGCAAAACGCGCCTGGCGCCTGGCTAATTTCTATTGCTGATAGCGGGCATGGATTATAAGCCCCGCCCCCCCAAGAAATCAAGTTAAGGAATTCGCCAATAGCATTGAAGCCACCTGAGAACGCACCCAGTTGCTCCCAGATATTACCAGACAGAGCAAATCCATCTTACGTGGAAGAGCCGTAGCTCAGTAGAGCTGGGGAAGTCTGCTGGTCTGAAACACTGGAGAGCCTCTGCTAGTCAGTGCAAAACATACTAAGGTAAGATAGGCTCAATGGTCTGAGTTGGCAAGAGGCAGCTGCTAGCCCTCCAACACAGCTGCAGAGCTGCTTCAAGGCACTCTCTCCAATCTGCTCCATTTGGGGCAGGAGAGCAAGGTTTGCCCTCTGCCCTCAGTTCAGCAGTGCCATCCCTGCTCTGAAAAGCCAAGGGGGCCCCACGCAACAGATTGAACAGGAGCCGTCCCCCAAAATGCGGCTGAACAGGCTTGCCACGTTTTGAAGGAAACCAAAATGAAGCAGAGCCGGTTGCCACATTACGAGTCCCCACCCCATACGTCCAGAGGCTAAAATGACTCCAGTGCCCCCAGAGTCTTCTACCTTCTACCTTCTATTTTATCTTTTTTAATCCAAAGAGGAAGCAGTCGTACCGTTGCATTCCATAGCTAGTACAGCAGAAATTAAATACCACCCAAGATTACAGGGCAAAGAGGCTTACATATGCACCATTATATTTAAAAAGCACCCACGCTTCTCAGAGAATCCCGGGAACTGGGGTTTGTTCTGGGTTCTGGGAATTGTAGCTCTGTGGGAGTAAGCCGCAGTTCTCAGGATTCTTCACAGGGTGGGACGCTAGACGCAAGAGCCCCCTTTACAGGGCGAATGCGCTTTAAATGTATGGTATGTAGGTGGAATTGTAGAATTGTAGAGGCGGGAGGGACCCCCCCCCACACAATGTAGCCACTATCTCCAGCTGTGTTGCCAAATTCCAGGCCAGAGGGCAGGGTAGGTAAGGGCCATGTGCAGAAGGGGTGGTTTTACTTTACTAAAAGACACACGGCTTGAGAGACAGGTTGCCTGCATTCAATGCACATCCATAGGACGTATCATTCTGTCCTTTCTCTGGAACGTCGCTAAATGGAAAAAATGCATGATGGCAGCTAAAAAGGGAGCAGGTTTTTTCTCTCTCTCCATGTTTCCCTTCACCACCACCCCACAAGATAAATCCTATCGCAAGAACTGAGAGTGCATGCCCTCTCCAGCAAAAAGGGGGCGGTCGGGTGGGCTGGGGGGGGGAGGAAAAGAAGAGAACAGAAGGACAGGCCAAGGAATCCTAAACAAACACCATTGTATAAAGCAGCCAGACAGCGCCCCTCCCCTCTGAAAAAGCAAGTGTTGCAACAAGGCAGTCATCAACCTCCGCCCCCCCCCCCACTGCACAGTGCAGACATCACTTCCTTTTCTGAGTGTGGGGTTAGCACACACCGACACACACCTTTTCCTGGAAAATAAACCATTGCTTCTTTTTTAAAAAAAAAACAAAAAACCTTTTAACCATGTTTAAGATGTTGGCAGTGAATTTTTCCAACCTGCAGCTATGGTTTTATTGATTGGAACGGGACAAATTACTGGTGGGTTAAGATTGGGGTTTGTTTGTTGTTTTCACGGGTTTCGTAAAGCACGACTTTGTGTCAGAGCAAAAAAACCACCAATAATAAAATCCTTAACCGTGCAGTCGCAATACATATCTTCTCTGAAGCAAAGTCCGCAAGGAGTTGGATGGGACTTACTCCCAGGTAAGCGTGCAGAGCATTGCAGTTTTAGTAAATAAAAGCATTCACTGAGGGGAAGGGCACTGTTTCTTTGGCAAACAGCGTAGTACTGCAAGAAAAGATCTCACGGATGCAGGAGCGATCTGTCCTCAAGGCTGCAAACATATACAGTACAGCTTTTTCCCTGTGAAATGGGTATTTGATGGTGCCCAACAACAGGTTGGTTTGTCTTCTCAATTTCAAAATATGCCCCTGGTAGGTAGCCCCAAAAGCTTAGGGGATTCCTATTATAGATACACACTTACCTGGGAGTCAGTTCCATTGAATTCAGCGAGGCCAACTCCCAAGCAGACATGCATACAGGCTTGCACTGAGAGGACAGATTATTTTTATTCTGCCAATATAATCACTACCAGGGGGGGAAATGCATGGGGAAATAGAAAGGTATAGCTCTTCAATTTTTGTTTTTATTTTTAATCGCAAGTGGCCATGCTGGTCCCATTACAAAAATGAGGAAAATCCAATAAACCGCAATACCTAATCCTAGTAATAATAATAATAAATGCAGTGCCCAGCAAGAAGAGTGCATGCGGCGTACATATTTATAATAACGAAGCTTATTATTTATTATTAAACGCAATATACCTATCAATAACAAGGATAAATAAGAGGGTTGTCTCCCTAAGGGAGGCGATTGCGCGGCCAGCTCAGGAAAGGGACCCAGAGATTCTTTGTGACAATTGTCCGCGCATATCGGTGGGAGAGAGGAAATCAAGGCGCGCGCGCACAACCCGCACCCAGCCACCCCCCAAAAATTCATCAATTCCCGCGGAAGCTAGCTGCGGGGGGGGGGAGGAAAGCGAGGAGATGGTAGAGGACCCCCTAGGGAGCTGGCACCAAGGCAACCCCCTTTGGCGGAAAGAGGGGGCGCCCTCCGCGTACCTCCAAAGTGCGGATCTCTTGCTGGGTGAGGTCGTTGGAAGCGGCGCATTTGGTGCGGAGCCCCTGCAGGCTGGACAGGGAGATGTCGATGAGGTCCTGGAGCTGCCCGCATTGCTGCAGCGCGCAGCCGGCCCGGCCGGGGCGTCCGGAGGCCAAGCCGTCCGGGGGGGCTCGGCCGCTGCGCCCACCTCCTCCTCCGGCCCCCGCTGCCCCTGCCGTCCGGCCCGCGGCGCACTCTTTCTTCTCCACCATCCTCTCGGCTCCTCTCCGCGCGGCAGACGCTCTATCCATTCCTCGGCATCGGGGAGGCGGGGGGGGGGGCTGGCGCGGCGACTCTCGGAGGGAGGGCAAGCGAGGGCCGGGGAAGCGGGTCGAGGGCCGGGCCGGAGCTAGACCTTCCGCCGCCGCTGCCCGATCAAGCCCCGACGACGTTGGGCAGAATGAATTGCCTTTCCAATTGCATGCACTAATTATTATTATTTTTTTAATGATAGTAATCAGTGCAAAAGGGTCCCAAAGTGCATCTCTCCCCCACAAAAAAAAGAAAAGAAAAAAATTGAAAATGAGTTTATTTCCCCCTAGAGAGCGAGGAGAAAAGGGCGGCAGAAGAAGGTGGGTGGCGGCGATGCGGGGTCAGTCGCAGCAGCAGCCGCGCTGCAAACTAGCGCTCTCCTCTTCTGAGCTTCGCTTTCCAGCCAGCTTTGAATATCAGCTGGGGTCCAGGTCACGGCTGCCGAGGAGGATGCTGGGAGTTGTAGTCCTGCGGTGTTGTTTTGGTTGGGAGCCGGAGGGGAGGGAGAAGGGCGGAGAGAGAGGGCGCTTCCCCTGCTGATCGCGCTCTTGCAGGCGCGCGCAAAAACAGGACGGCAGCCAAGACAATGCTGCGAGGCAGTGGCGTAGCGTGGGGGGTGCAGGGGGGGCCGGCCGCACCTGGCGCAACATCTGGGGGTTAGGGTTAGGGGGCGCAAATCCACTGGTTAGGGGGCGCAAATCCACGGGTTAGGGGGCGCAAATTACTTGCCTTGCCCCGGGTGCTGACAACCCACGCTACACCACTGCTGCGAGGTTGCTGCTTTTAAAACAATACTAAGAAAGTGAGGAGGAATTAAAGAACCTTTTAATGAGGGTGAAAGAGGAGAGCGCAAAATATGGATGAAGCTCAACATCAAAAAATCGAAGATCGTGGCCACTGGTCCCATCACCTCCTTGCAAATAGAAGGGGAGGAAATGGAGGCAGTGAGAGACTTTCTTGGGCTGCATGATCACTGCAGATGGTGACAGCAGCCACGAAATTAAAAGACTCCTGCTTCTTGGGAGAAAAGCAATTACAAACCTAGACAGCATCTTAAAAAGCAGAGACATCACTTAGCCAACAAAGGTCCATACAGTGGTACCTCGGGTTAAGTACTTAATTCGTTCCGGAGGTCTGTTCTCAACCTGAAACTGTTCTTCACCTGAAGCACCACTTTAGCTAATGGGGCCTCCTGCTGCCGCCACGCCGCCAGAGCACGATTTCTGTTCTCATCCTGAAGCAAAGTTCTTAACCTGAAGCACTATTTCTGGGTTAGCGGAGTCTGTAACCTGAAGCATATGTAACCAATACTTTGACCACCTCATGAGAAGAGAAGACTCCCTGGAAAAGATCCTGATGTTGGGGAAGATGAAGGACACAAGGAGAAGGGGACGACGACAGAGGACGAGATGGTTGGACAGTGTTCTCGAAGCTACCAGCATGAGTTTGACCAAACTGCGGGAGGCAGTGGAAGACAGAAGTGCCTGGCGTGCTCTGGTCCAGGGGGTCACGAAGAGTCAGACATGGCTAAACAACAACAACAAAAAACCTTTTAGTATTGCTGGGAAGGTTAGTGGCTGAAAGAGCTGTGAACCAGGAAGTCCCTCATTCAGATTTCGTGCCTGCTGCGAGCTTCGCTATATAGAAGACGGCTTTATTCCAGCCTCAGTCTTCCTGTCTGCAAAAGGGTTTAGTGGTATCATCATACCTTACAGGGCTGTTGTTAAGGATTATAACTATAGATAAAATGCGTGTGAAGTGCTTTGGACGCCTTGAAAGCGCTGTGCAAAGGCTAAGTCAGGGGTCTGCAACCCGCGGCTCCGGATCCGCATGTGGCTCTTTTACACCTTTGCCATGGCTCCAGGGCGGATACTAGCGAGGGGAGGAGGCGCATTGTGCGCCCCAACACTCCCCACTGTGGTGGGCACTGTACTGGCTGTGACGTCGCATGGGGGCGGTGCGTGCGTTAGTCACGCACCGTCCCAATGTCACCTTCCCGCCCGCTGTCAGATCGCGGCTCCGGAGATATATTTGTTTTAAATGTCGCAATGGTTTTGCGGCTCCCAGTTTTTTTCCCTCAGAAACGGGTCCAAGTGGCTCTTTTTGTCTTAAAGGTTGCAGACCCCTGGGCTAAGTGATAGTTTGGGTTGGTATTATTGCGTTGGATGCTGATGATGAAGGAGTTGGGTGGCAAGCAGATTGCAGGGTTTGGCAGCGTGAGTGCAGAGGGATGCTGGGATGCACCACCTGTGGAACTCCTGCCTAGGTGTTTCATACCCCTCTAAATTTAAGCAAAAGAAAGGGAAGGACTAAGACATACTGCAGCTCTTAATGGGACTATTATCTTGATCCAGTCCAATCCCGTGGCACTATGGGGTTTTACTTTTTAAAATTTATTTTTATTATTTTATTTTATTTTTATTATTACCCTTTAATTATCCTCCTGTTTAGGTTTTTCCTCTGTCTCATTCATTCATTTATATACTGCATTTATGCCCCACCTTTTCTTCCTCCGTGGAGCTCAAGGTGCTATACCTGTTGCTGGAATGACTCCAGAGACATTCCTGGCTAATGCCGAAGAGCGCCGCGCTTGCAAGGCGGGCCATCATGCCTTTCTAAAAATTACCTTCCCAACACGTTCCATGAATACATCAGGGCAGCGTGTTTACACTCTGTAAAGAGACGACGAGTGGCCTTTTCACACTTGAAGCGGGCACTTGCATAAACTGACTTCTTTGGCCAACATAAACACTTAAGCGCATGAGTCGTGGGGGTTTCTCTGAGCACCCTGAGAGGCCTGGTGCTGTTGTGGTCCCAGCTGGGCAGGACGCCCCATGGCAGAATAAGGCAGGAGGGCTCTCTTGCCAACGTGGGCTGTGAACCCCCCACTGGAACAAGTGGAACAAAGGAAGTGGGGGGAGCTCAGGGGTACAGAACATGTGCTTTGCTTAAAGTGCATGGCTTAAAGCGCATGGCTTCCTGCAAAGAATTCTGGGAACTGCAGTTTTTTTAAAGGGTACCAGGAATTGTAGCTCTGTAGGCATAAACCTGTTATGTACTGAGTTGAATAGGATCCAAATTGCAGCAGTCTGATTGGTCCTAGAACAATAGGATTCAGAATGCAGCAGTCTGATTGGTCCGCAGGAGAATCCCGGAACTAGCCAATCATGTGGGGCCCATTGTGTAAAGAATGTATATAAAGCAGACATTTCCATTCCCCCTCACTACTATGAGCTGAATAAAGAGCATGAAACCCACACTCAACTATTGCAAAACCACAGCTTCCAAGATTTATTTCTTTTGCGGAGGGAGACGTGTTTTAAATGTAAGAGCTTCTCCCCTCCCAATAGGCCAAATTTCCTTAGGGGGAAGGGTTGGGGCTAAACACCTAAATAGGCAGAGCTAAAACACACACCTTGCCTTCATACCCATCCTCAGGGGTAGCCAATGTTGTGCCTTCCACATGTTGCTGACTGCAACTTCCATCATCCCTAGCAACCGGCCATCCTGGCTGGAGCGGATGGTGATTGTAATCCAACAACATTCAGAGGGGAGTCCTTAGGATCACAGAATTGTACAGTCGGAAGGGGTCCTGAGAACCGTCTAGTCCAGCCCCCTCCTTGATCTTGTTCCTCTTCCAGCTGCACTTGTTGTCCACGTTATGTGCCCTCCTCCTCTGGAACGTTATATGGCTCCCAGCCATATCGAATCATAGAATCATAGAGTTGGAAGAGACCACAAGGGCCATCGAGTCCAACCCCCTGCCAAGCAGGAAACACCATCAGAGCACTCCTGACATATGGTTGTCAAGCCTCTGCTTAAAGACCTCCAAAGAACCACCACACTCCTTGGCAGCAAATTCCACTGTCGAACAGCTCTTACTGTCAGGAAGTTCTTCCTAATGTTTAGGTTGAATCTTCTTTCTTGTAGTTTGGATCCATTGCTCCGTGTCCGCTTCTCTGGAGCAGCAGAAAACAACCTTTCTCCCTCCTCTATGTGACATCCTTTTATATATTTGAACATGGCTATCATATCACCCCTTAACCTCCTCTTCTCCAGGCTAAACATGCCCAGCTCCCTTAGCCGTTCCTCATAAGGCATCGTTTCCAGGCCTTTGACCATTTTGGTTGCCCTCCTCTGGACACGTTCCAGTTTGTCAGTGTCCTTCTTGAATATAATTTGATCTGATCCAATGCTCAACCATAGAACACCCAAAGCATTAAAGAGATCTGCTGAGCATGGGCAGAGTGCTTTACTTGCAAGCGTTTAAGGCTTCTGAGTCAGAGGATGGTGCAACAGCTCAGAGAGGCCGTCAAAGCCTTAAACCTCGCTGGTGGGTGTGTTTGCATCGATTTCTGTGTTCCACTGGGAACATTTGGCTTAATAAATAGCATTTGCCACAGAACAGGCCACAGTCCTCTTTGATAATGTGCCGCAAGAACAGGCTGTGTGAGGAAGCGATGTGCTGACTAAACATTCTCTCCCCCCCCCCCAATTTAGCATGAATGTCTACGTCCCCACATTCTTCCCCTTGGCTCAAAGGGCCCAGATGGTGTTAGCTGGGAGGGGGCGGGAAAAGAGAAAGAGAGTCAGAGAGAGGCTTTGGGTCCTTGGACGAAGATTAGACAAAAGACAAACGCGGGCCTTTTGCAGACAGAACTGAGAGGAGGAGATGGCAAAGTGGGGAGCCTCTTCTCCTCACAGGGAAAGCCACTGTTCCCTCCAGAAGGGAAAAAAAAAGAGGGAGGGAGGGAGAGAGAGACTTTTAACACATGACTGCAACTTTTGAGTGTTGGCTTGGGGACAGTGGATGGAGAAACATTTCCATTCCTCACTCATAAGACAAGAACTCCTGGATGCCCAGCGAAGCTGAAGATTGGAAAATTCAGGATTGATAGAAGAGAAAGTGCAAGAGTTCATGCTGTGCAGTAGTTAAACGATAAAACTCACTCCCACGGGACGCAGTGGTGCCACCAATTTTAAAGGCTTTCAAATAGGATTGGGGAAATTCATGGAGTCTTCCATAAAGGTCTGAGCAGTGCTATACATTAGGCCAAAAAGACAGTGTATTTACCTTTTTTTAAAAAAAAAAGTGAGGGGTGGAGAGAGAGAAACAGTAAAAAGAAAGAAAGAAATTGAAGCACTGTGCAAGTCCCTGAGACTAATATTAGGCAGAATTTGGAACTGCGTTCCTTTAAAGTACATTCTTTCTGTCAAAGAATTCTGGGCACTTTAGTTTGCCCCTCGCAGAGTTTACAATTCCCAGCAACTCTTAGCAAGCTACAGTGCCCAGAATTCTTTAAGGGAGAAACTGTGCTACATATGTACCTTAAAATTATACGGTGGTACCTCAGGTTACAGACACTTCAGGTTACAGATGCTTCAGGTTACAGACTCCGCTAACCCACGTGAAGATTTCTGGGTGCCAGGTTGTTGACCGGGGGAAGCAAAATGTCACTTAGACAAGGATCTGATCTGAAATAATTTTCCTTGAAGTTTGAATTTGGTTTTTTTCCCCTGGATTGTTTTCTTTGATGTTTAAGGCATTGCAAACCGCTTTGAGATTTTTTAAAAAAATATAAAGTGGTATAGAAATGCACTAAATAATAATAATAATAATAATAATAATAATAATAATAATAATAATAATAATAATAATAAAAAATCCCATCAGGGGGGAAAACGTGCCCAGACATTCTGTTGTGGCGACTGTAACCTAGCTTCAAGGTGCCATTTAGCAATTTGCTTATACAGTGGTACCTCGGGTTACATACACTTCATGTTACATACACTTCAGGTTACAGATTCCGCTAACCCAGAAATAGTACCTCAGTTTAAGAACTTTGCTTCAGGATGAGAACGAAATCACAGCGCGGCGGCGGAGGGAGGCCCCATTAGCTAAAGTGGTACCTCAGGTTCAGAACAGTTTCAGGTTAAGAACGGACCTCCAGAACAAATTAAGTTCTTAACCTGAGGTACCACAATAGTGTGTCTGCAGCCAGGGCAAATCCACACTCAATGCACATTTAAAGCACATTTCTCCCAAATAATCCTGGGAACTGTAGTTTAAGGATGCTGGGAATTGTAGCTCTGTGAGGGAGAAAGCACAGTTAAAACAAATCCACGTCTAAAAACAACAACGGGCTTTTTGCAGTTTGGAAAGTTACAGGGAAATTCATTGAAAAGTGCGGGGTGAGCAGTTGGCCCAACAAGAAGATGTGTAAATACCCTGTAAGTAAATTAGGCTGAATGCTTTCCATACTATAACTGCTCTATAAATAAATCAGAATGTCTACTGAATAAAAACTGGGCATAGTCTCACCACTGTGTAAGCCTTGCACAGGCAAACCAGGATAAACACGGACATAAACAGGTGATATGGAGACGTCCTAAATTGCTCGTTGTCTTGCAGAGCAGCTGCATTCGGGCTGAGTTTGATGTTGCTTCTGAGATCTTGCGAAGTTTCTCCCTCCCAGTAATACATAATGTTCTTTGTGAAAAAGAAGGAAAGAAAGAAAGAAATCTATTTAGGAAATAACGTGTGGCTTGAGTGCACTTTACGTGGAGCTCGGCAAAACACCCACGATACCTTTTGGCAGAGAGTTACCTTGTGGTGAAATCATAATATTTAACGTGCAATTACTCAACTTGATCTGTTTTAACACAGGTAACGGAAATGCTCCTTTGAGAAGCTTTAGAGCACCGGGATTTGGAGAGCTGGGACGCTAATTGTTTTCAAAGGAAGAAAGCTTTTTATTATCGATGATTTCCCCTCAAAGGCTGCCTCCCACACACCTACAGAGTACCTTTTTTCAGTCTGTGGTACATAATACCATGAGACGGAGCAGCAGGTCTGGCGCCGTGATGTGCTTATATGGAGAAATTAGTTGTGAACGGAGATTTGATAATGGGATTTGAACCCAAACCTGCCCAGCCTAGCTGCTATGCCCCGGTGGGTCCCCAGCCTTATGCGTGAGATGGACAAATATATTTCCTTGGCTGCCTCTCCTGTGACTGCAACAGCGGCATTTTTATTTACTTTACCATGATAGTATCTAGTATGCTAGAAAGCTGTGTTATGCCATTGGTGCATCTCACTTAGTACTGCCTGCACTGACTGGCAGCAGCTCTCCAGGTTTTCAGGCAAGGGCCTTATGTCCTCTGAAATGTGTTCATGGGAGTGGTGGTCTTGGATTGATTCTGTTTTATCACATGTTTTGTGCTCTCATGTTGTATTTTTATGTCGTAAACCACCCTCAGATCAAAGGTGGTTCTGTGGTACCTTGGTTCTCAAACTTAATCCGTTCCGGAAGTCCGTTCCAAAACCAAAGCGTTCCAAAACCAAGGCTCGCTTTCCCATAGAAAGTAATGCAAAACGGATTAATCCGTTCTAGACTTTTGAAAACAACCCCTAAAACAGCAATTTAACATGTGTTTTTTACTGTCTAACGAGACCATTGATCCATAAAATGAAAGCAATAAACAATGTATTGCAGTCACACAATCAAATCAATCAGTAGCTGAACTGAGTTCCACACAGTCAAAACAAAAACAAAAAGAGCTGCAAAAACAAAAACGCAAAATAAATAGCAAAAACAGACAGACCTCAGCGTAACACGTGAAACGGAACCGTAACGCTCAAAACAGAGCACATTAAGCTTCCGAAAAAGGGTTCGCAAACCGGAACACTTACTTCCGGGCTTGCAGTGTTTGCAGGTTCCAAGTTGTTTGAGTACCAAGGCATTTGGGAACCAAGGTGCCACTGTATACACATTTCATAAATAAAAATAAAACGGGCCACTGTCTTGACCCAGGAGCCAGGCTCTTCTTAGTCCCTTGTGTATAATCCCAGGCACAGAACAGGCGTTTTGGAGGATGAAGGGACACAGGCAGTTCGTTTCTCCATCTGTTTTTGGAAGCTCCAAAACCACCACAAAGGGCAGGGGAAGAAGCGTGTTCTGCTCGGCGTCTGTTCCCGCAGTCTGGATTTCATGCTTCGTGTGCAATCTGGGCTTCCTTGGTACAGTACGGAGGGCGGGGGGAGAGATGCCTCATTAGAGCAAAATAGCTCATTTGCAGCCAACTAGACAGCCTACGTGGGCAGCAGCGCTTCAAAGCCTTTTGTTCGCTCAGGATGGGGAGTGAGTAACTGGGATGGTCACATGGAGTTCCCCGCCACCATCTCCCCCTTCCTCCTCCTTCCCACCCGTTCTGCAAAAAGTTCTAGACAACGTTTCAAGAAACAGCTGCCATGCAGTCGCAGAGACTTGTGAACTCGTATTTGTTCGGAACATTTATACCCTGCTCTTCAGCCAGGCAAGGCTACCGCAGCACCTCACGCACAGCCATAAAAGCTCAGTCTCTGCCCCTCGGGCTTTCAATAAAGAAGGGCAGGGAACAAAAGGGAAACGGGCGAGGAAGGAAGAGAAGAGATGGGGGGAAAGGCAAACTCAGACACCACATGATGGATGTCAAGGCCGGGTTTGCTGCTTTTGAGGCATGCATGTGATCTCCCGGAAGCTGCAGGGAAAAGGGGAGCTGTGCACTTCTGTTTGGAATAATCTGCAGGTTTTTAGCTTTTGTTGTTGTTGTTGTTTAGTCGTTTAGTCGTGTCCGACTCTTCGTGACCCCATGGACCAGAGCACGCCAGGCACTCCTGTCTTCCACTGCCTCCCATAGTTTAGTCAAACTCATGCTGGTAGCTTCGAGAACACTGTCCAACCATCTCATCCTCTGTCGTCCCCTTCTCCTTGTGCCCTCCATCTTTCCCAACATCAGGGTCTTTTCCAGGGAGTCTTCTCTTCTCATGAGGTGGCCAAAGTATTGGAGCCTCAGCTTCAGGATCTGTCCTTCCAGTGAGCACTCAGGGCTGATTTCCTTCAGAATGGATAGGTCTGATCTCCTTGCAGTCCATGGGACTCTCCAGAGTCTCCTCCAGCACCATGATTCAAAAGCATCAATTCTTTGGCAATCAGCTTTCTTTATGGTCCAGCTCTCACTTCCATACATCACTACTGGGAAAACCATAGCTTTAACTATACGGGCCTTTTTCTTTCTTTCTTTCTTTTTAGCTTTGCCTTCCTCTAAACCAGATGTGGCCAGACTCTGGTTCCCATCATCCGCGACCACTGCCCATGCTGACTGGAAGTGATGGGAACATCTGGAGGGCCACGGGGGTTTGCCACCCTTGTTCTAAAGTCGTGTACTCGGTAGTTTGGAAATAATACGGTTACAGAAGTTGGGTGCTACCCCCACTCTCATGCCGAGCGGTAGCAAGATTGCAAGGGGTTCCAGGTGGCGGGCAGTGAAAATTTTCATAGGGGAACAGTTAGGGTCAGACGTGCCAGCTTCCGAGTGTGATTGGGGGAGCCAAGGCTGCGATGTCCCTCCCTAACCCATCATCTTGGCCATCCTCTGCCCAAGGATTCCTCTGTGGTGGGCCCTCAACACTTTTTGTCATGTTGACATCTCTTTCCCAGGTGAGGTCCTGGCTTTGAAAGGAAGCTTAGCCAGTATTTTTACGCTAGCCTGCAATCTTCCCTTTAAAATATTCCAAATAAGAAAGGAAGGAAGGAAGATGTATTAAACAAGATTGTTGTTGTTTAGTCATGTCCGACTCTTCGTGACCCCCTGGACCAGAGCACTCCTGTCTTCCACTGCCTCCCGCAGTTTGGTCAAACTCATGCTGGTAGCTTCAAGAACACTATCCAACCATCTCGTCCTCTCCTTCTTGTGCCCTCCATCTTTGATTACATACAAAAATGTGTTAATTGGGGTAAATTTGCACTACAATGAGGATTGGTGGATTTTGTTTCTTTCTTTGTTTAATTACAAACTGGTGTGGAAACATGGAGAACTGAATTTAAGACTGGAGAAATTAGAATCTGAAATGGATTTGCCTGTCTCTACAGACAGTCACAAGTTGGCAATGCATTAAATGGTCGTTTAATACCGACTCTTCCCACCCCACCCCCAAAAAAGGAGGTTTTGATGACGAGGCAGGAGAGGATTTAAGCTGAGGGGAGATTACAATTGGCATTTCTTCCCAGCGTCCCCTTTAAGTGTATGCGGTAGCTAAACTTTGCTGAAGTTTAAAGACTAAGTGTTCACCTAGGATTAAGAGGTCAGCTCCCCTGCCGTGCTTAAGCCACTTACAAGGGCCATGAACTTGCAGGTTAAAAAAGGCACGTTGGACAGACTGGAAGGTAGAAAGTGAGGAGATGATGAAAGGAAATAGATGCCACTGGGGTCAGCCTAAGAGAAGCGTAACCTCCCTGCTTTCAGCTTCAGTATCCTTGCGGAGAGAGGAAAGTACTTGCATCAGTGCTGTAAAAGACAGAGCTTTTCCCTCGCATTATTTTCTAGTTTTGTTACCAGTTTCACTTGTGCAGCAAAAGGCTAGATATGCTGAAAATCTAGTGGTGATGTACACACTGAAGCACTAGAAAGGAAGAAGACACACAGGTTTCCAGTCAAAGTAATTGGGCACCCATGCTCCTACTCTCAGTCCCTACTTGCACCTGCGCAAGTTCCAGAGCAGACATTCTACTGTGTTTTAAATCAATGTATAGAATCATAGAATTGGAAGGAACCACAAAGGGTCATTTAGTCCAATCCCCTGCAATGCGGGAATCTTTTGTCCAACACGGGGCTCGAACCCACAACCCTGAGATCAAGAGTCTCACGCTCTACCGACTGAGCTATTGCAGCAGCTCCTGCAGCTTCCTGCTAAAACGCTGCAACGTTTCATGCATCAGATGGCGGGCTCTGCTTTGTTAGAGGCTTTTAAACAGAGGTTGGATGGGCACCTGCCAATAATTATTTAGCTGCCATTCTTGCAGCGCCCCAGGGGGTTGGACTAGAGTCCCTTCCCGTCCTGCAGTTCTGTGACTAGATGAAACATTCCACAGTTGGTTTTGTGTGGTTGTTGCACAGGTGCGCATGGTCATCTTTCAAAAGGTGCACATATCCAAATTTTGCAGTTTTCAAACCCATTTTTGTGCAGGCACCAGGGGAAAGTCTTCCTATAAAAGTGAACAGTAATGAACATAACGCAAACATGCATTGTATTATGGGAAATTGCTTTGCAAAAATGGGTCTGTTAGGCAAGACCGCAGAGTAGAGGTTAGAATGTCAGACAAGGCCCTGGGATGTCAGACAAGGCCCAATCCTCACTCTGCCATGAAGCTCTCAACTGGGTGACCTTGGGCCAGTCACACTGCCTGCCAGCCTCACAGGGTTGTTGTGGGGATTAAGCGAGTGGAGGACGACCATGTACGTGCCGTGTTGAGATCCTTGAAGAAAAAGGTGGAGACATATATGCAATAAATAAGTAGACAGATAAATGCTTTAAAAAAAAATTGCACCAAAATGCTGTTACATTTTCATGAGAGCCAGTGTGGTGTAGTGGTTAAGAGCGGTAGACTCGTAATCTGGTGAACCGGGTTCGCTTCCCCACTCCTCCACATGCAGCTGTTGGGTGACCTTGGGCCGGTCACACTTCTCTGAAGTCTCTCAGCCCCACTCACCTCACAGAGTGTTTGTTGTGGGGGAGGAAGGAGAATGTTCGGGTAGTGATAAAGCGGGATATCAAATCCAAACTCTTCTTCTTCATGAGGACTTAAAAAAAAAAATACTGCAAGCTGATGTGGAAATGTGGAGAGATGACCTTGAGAGTGGAACAATGGGAAAGTGAGAGAAAGCAAAATTGGCAGATTCGCTCATCCCGAGCTGAACTGAACTCCCATCCTCCCTGACTGTTGGGCCAAGCTGGGGGTGGCGAGAGTCTGTTCCCCAACCCTTGTCTGGGGCGGGAACACCCAAATGCCACCTTTCCAAAAAGACTAGTCAGGTGCTAGAGTTTCCCCTTTAACAAGGTGTCAAGTTTATATTTCCTTTTCAATCCGATGCAGATTTGGTTGTGTCTCCCACTCCTGCTGCTGCTCCCTGATTTCCTTCTGGAATTAATTACAGTGCTTTGGGGTTGGGGGAGAGAGTGCATTGTCCGTCCCCTTCACGGCATGCTAGATTTTTTTTTCCCATGGGAAAGTTGAAAGTAGGATAAAACCTTTAAGGCTGAGCGACATTAAAAAACAACAGAAGATTCCACGGGATAAATTTCGATTATGCTGCAGCCGGCCTGGGCGGTTTTACCCGGAGGGCCTGCTCAGCCAGGCATTCCACAACCTTTTTTAGACATAATGGTCAGCAGGATTTTTCTTCTTTGGAGGGGGCTGTTGCTGCTGAAGGGAAGAAAGGTTTGTTCTTCTTCGAGCAAGGAGGGAGCCAGCCGGCTGAAGGCAACCCTGGTGGGGAAAGTGGGCCTGAAATGCAGCCCTGGCTTGCCCCGATGACCTGATCACCTGGCGCCATGCCATAAACCGCAGGCCAGTTTTGGCTCCTTTCCCGGACCAATCTCCTTGAGTTGGAGCTCCCGCTTCTGCCGGCGACAATGCAAAGCCTGTCATGTGAACAGAAGGAGAGCTCTGCAGGATGAGGCCAAAGGCCCATCTAGTCCAGCCCTCTGTGGTCAACCAGATGTCCATGTGAAACTCGCAAGTGGGACCTGGGAGCGACAGCCGGATATCCGCTTGTGGTTCAGCTGGTACAGAGCCACCGACAGCACAAGGGGCAAAGGCATTTGAGGGCTTTATCTCACCCACCTCAGCCCTGAGAACGGAATTGTAGAGTTGCAAGGGACCCCAAGAGTTATCTAGTCCAACCCCCGCAATCCTGTCCACAGCCGTGCCTGGGAAGGTTCAAATCACCGACCTTCTGGTTAAGAGCCTGATCCCCTCCTGTTGTCCTTTCTCTTCCACAACCATTTCTGCTCCTCTTGCCCATTCACACGTGCCTCCAATTTCTGCTGCTGTCCCTCTTCTCCTGTCATTTCCACAGACACCGATTCCTCTTGCTCATGCAGGCAGAACTCTTTCATCTCCTCCTGTACCTTCTGGCACACAGGGAGTGAAGAGATCTCAAAGCAGCAGCTTTTCATCTCCATCCTTCGGTTTGTTTTCCTCTGAGGCACGTTCCTCATGCGTCCTGTCTTCCACACTAGGCTCCCAGGGAGAGGGAAAATCAACTGGCAGCAGCTCCTCAGTGCTTTTAGGAAACCCGCATTCCCCTCCCAGAGCTACAATTTCTTTAGCGATAGAACAATCAAATCCCTTTTCACAGGGAACTCTGGGAATTATAGCTCTGGAAGGAGAATAAGGAACTTCTAGCAGTGGTCTAAACTACAGAGCCTAGGGCTTGCCGATCAGAAGGTCGGCGGTTTGAATCTCCGCGACGGGGTGAGCTCCCGTTGCTCGGTTCCAGCTCCTGCCAACCTAGCAGTTCGAAAGCACATCAAAGTGCAAGTAGATAAAAAGGTACCGTTCCGGTGGGAAGGTAAACGGTGTTTCCATGCGCTTCTCTGGTTCGCCAGAAGTGGCTTAGTCATGCTGGCCACATGACCTGGAAGCTGTACGCCGGCTCCCTCAGCCAATAAAGCGAGATGAGTGCCGCAGCGCCAGAGTTGTCCACGACTGGACCTAATGGTCAGGGGTCCCTTTACCTTTACCTAGCAGTACCCTTAACAAACTACGACTCACCCTACTGGCCCAGGTTTAGCCTTTCCATAAAATATGCAAAACAATTTGTACAAAATATTTGATTACGCTATTGGCAATGGCAGCCAGACTAGAAGTTGCACACTATTGGAGATCGTCTCATACCAGTTTTTCTCTGGCTGGATGATAGAACAAGGTTTGACAAGCAGCAGTGGTTGAGAAACTTATAGAACGTAGCAGACAAATTGGGGGACTTAAATGTAAGCCATACTTTTCAGTCACATTTACGGAATTTGTGTTACGTCCACAAGGAGCCTCCCTCCCTCCTGAATCCCATCGTCCTTTGTGATCTGACATTTTCCCCAAACACGTTCGTCCTTTAGAATGAGCCTCTTAAACGTTTAGGTTCCAAGCCACTACCTAAACATCATTACTTTCCTCTTCCCTAAGGTGACACTTTACCTCCCTCCCTGATTCTTAGAATCATAAAACCATGGAATTGTACAGTTGGAAGGAACCACCGGGGGGGGGGTCATCTAGTCCAATCCCCTGCAATGCGGATTTTTTTGCCAAACGTGAAGCTCACACCCAGGACCCTGAGATTGAGTCTCATGGCTTACCGACTGAACTCTTTCCTTATCATGCCTATCAAGAAAAAGAAGCAGGCAACCTTCATTTGTCCGTAGTTGTTATTTTGCTCCACCCTGTTTAATTTTGATGGTGTAACGTTGAAAAGTGTCAATCACTTCTCCTACCTGGGCAGTTATCTTTCCACAAGGGCCGACATTGATGCCAAAATCCATCATCACCTGAGCTCTGCAAGTGCAGCTTTATCCCAATTGAAGTGCAAGGTATTTGAGGTCCGGGACATTCGCAGGGAAACCAAAATACTTGTTTACAAAGCTATTGTACTACCAACCTTTCTGTGTGCTTGTAAAACAGGAGCGCTTATAAACGCCATCTCCAACTCTTCGAAAGATTCCATCAACGGTGTCTCCAAAAAGTTTTACACATCACTTGGGAAGACAAGTACCGGAGTACTGGAAGAAGCAAAGATCACCAGTGTTGAAACAATGATTCTTCAACATCAACTTTGTTGGACTGATCATGTTATGCGGATGCCTGATTATCGTCTTCCAAAGCGACTACACTATTCCAAACTTAAAAATGGAAAGCGTAATGCTGGTGGTCAACAAAAGAGGTTCAAAGACTCTCTCAAGGCAAATCTGAAAAATGTAGCATAAACACCAACAACTGGGAAACTGAAGACGCTCAAATTCCAGATGAAAGGGAGAAACGAGCTAAGAAGAAGACACGCTTGGCAAACCCTCACCATGGTCAACTCCCTTCCAGAAACCTACGTCCCCACTGTGGAAGGACATGTGGATCCAGAATTGGCCTCTACAGTACAGTCATTTACAGACTCACTGTTAAAACCATGTTCATGAAACATCTTACTCGGCTACAAGTGATCACCAAAGAAGAAGAAGAAGGTTTTGCTCCATCCTGTTTAATATCCTCAAAAAAATTCTCAGGAAAATTTAATAACAAACTATAACTCCCAGAACTCTTTGGGGGAAGCTGTGCCTGTTTAAAATGGTATCACGGTGCTTTAAACATATGGTGCGAATGTGGCTTAAATAAGCACTTATATCAGGGTCTCCAGCTGGTTTTGGACTACAACTCCCATCTTCCCTAGCTAGCAGGACCAGTGGTCAGGGGTGATGGGAACTGTAGTCCAAAAACAGCTAGAGACCCAAGTTTGGGAAACCCTGAATTATACGATTGCAGTCAGGCTGCAAGGCGGCCTTTGCTGACCTTTTTCGGAGGGTGGCTTCCCACCAGCCCCAGCCAGGAGTTGTTGTCCTAAACATCTGGAAGGCACCAGCCTTGTGAGGGTTGCTTGTAGGGCTAGATTGGACCTGGAAGGAAGTTCATTCTGATCCTCTGGCACCACCTACAGGCGGCAATTTTTGGCAGAAGAGTCTTCATGAAGAGGAGAGGCGGAACAGACACCCTTCTCTTGATAGCTTCGGGGCAGCCATTCCAGAGGCAGAGCTGTGTCACTGCTGGGACAGGAAATGAGCTGCTGTGTTCACTGAGAGGCAGCTCACAGCGGAACAGAAATCGGAGACAATGGCCGGAAATGGGGGTGGAAGGGGGTGGGTCAGTCTTGAAAGGAGGGCCCTTGCTATTGTCATCAAAGACCTGTTTCGAGCAAAGCAGGTCACATTATCCACTGTGCTTCCATACCCCCCCAACATTCCTCAGGTGAAAATAGGGACATTTATCACTCTCCCCACCAACTGACTCTTCTCGACCTCCCATAAACCCCCCCTCCCCGAAGCATTTCCTATCAGAAGAAGGGTGAGTGCCACTGTTACTATACCAGAGGGTCACAGGAAACACGCCCTCCACCATCCAGGGAAAAACCAACAATTCCAAGTTTAGTTTGTTGTTTGATAGATTTACAAAAAAACCACACACACACACACACACCAAGAAATAAATGAGAAAGGGGCAAGATTAGACACAGACGCACAGAGTGATTTTTTAAAATCAAGACTCCTTTATTTTTATTTTTCAAATACAGTGGTACCTCAGGTTAAGAACTTAATTCATTCCCGAGGTCCGTTCTTAACCTGAAACTGTTCTTAACCTGAGGTCACACTTTAGCTAATGGGGCCTCCCGCTGTCACCGTGCAATTTCTGTTCTAATCCTGAAGCAAAGTTCTTAGCCCGAGGTACTATTTCTGGGTTAGCAGAGTCTGTAACCTGAAGCATCTGTAACCTGAAGCGTCTGTAACCCGAGGTACCACTGTAAAGTTTTATTAAAGCTTTTTGCATTACAATAGAAAAAAAACTAAACAAAAAATAAAAGAGAAAAGAAGAAAAGTGCTAAAATAAAACAGAATCCTCTCCTGCAATTACCAAAACTACCCAGATATAGAGCTGGTCTGGTGCAATGGTTAGAGTGTTGCACCAGAACCGGGGAGACCAGGGTTCGATCCCTACTTGGCCAGGAAGCTCACTGGGTGTCCACTGCCCCTCAGTCTAACCTGCCCCATAGGGTTCTAGTGGGGGTTAAATGAGGAGAATCCACTTCCCTTCTTATCCTCCTTCCTCTCCAGGATCCAATGAGGCAACGTGCCGGCCCACCCATGAGGCAAGGTGATTTTAACCGCCTCAGGCGGCAGGATGCACTGGAGCAGCAGATCCCAATGTCAACCTCTCACACACATACCCCACTCCCTGTTCCTGAGGCAAATCTTCCCTCACCCTTTCTTCCATGGCACAATTTGGGGGTCCACTTCAAAATGTCTTGGGCTGGCCCTGACTGGGTGTCAAAAGTCAGCCTAGGGCCTGAAAGCACTGAGTACCTGCCCCCTGCAATTCAGGGGCTTGCCACATAGGGGAGCATGTATATCTATGCCTGGGCACACTCAGACACAATGATCTTGTGGCGATTTTCTGCTGTCACAGTATTTCTAAATACATAATTACACCAATTACACCAATTAGTATTGCATATTAAGGACAGAGCCAGTGTGGTGTAGTGGTTAGAGCAGCCTTTCTCAACCTTGGGTCCCCAGATTTGGCTGGACTACAAATCCCATCATCCCTGGCTGTTGGGCCTTCTCACTAGGGATGATGGGCTTTGTAGTCCAACAACGTTGGGCAATCCAAAATTGAGAAAGGCTGGGCTAGAGTGTTAGACTAGGACCTGGGAGACCACTGCGTACAAATCTCTGCTGGGCTATGAAACTTGCAGGGAGCTTGGGCCAGTCACAGCCTCTCAGTTGAATCTTCCTCACAGGGCTTTTGTGAGATTGGAGAGAACCACCTTGGATGAAAGAGGGGTCTCCTAACAACTCTCAGAGCCCTTAACAAACTTCAGGTCCCAGGATTATTTAGATGGAAGACACAGCTGGTTAAAGGGGCAGTGCAGATGGGGCTCTGGCAACTTGAGCAGCAGCAATAATAGTTTCGGTAGCTGGAATCAGGCCCCCTCCTTTGCCAGCCTGCTGGGAACAGACCAGCAAAGCGGGGAACAGGTCTTGAAGGACTTGCTGGTGAGAGGGTCTCCGGCTGGGGCCAATGGGAGTTGGAGTCCAGCAACACCTGTCCTGGTCATAATACTAAGCCAAACCTTAGCTTAGTTCTAGGTAGCGCAGCAGCAGCAGGGCTGAGGAAAGCACCTGCGTGGTTTGCTCACTTGCACTAAGCCATTTTTTTTACTTAGCACAAGTGCGGGAAACCCGATGTTGCTGAACTACAACTCCCATTGGCCATGCTTGCTGTGGTTGAAGAGAACTGTAGTTCTGCAACATCTGGAAGGCCAAATGGTTCCCCCACACCTGGCTTATCGTTATGGGATGCCTGGGCCTTTGTAAATAACAAACTGCTACGATTATACTTTCTTTGCCAAGTAGCTTCAGGTAATATTTTGTCAACATAGATTTACCTTTTTATAAAGAGGGGAAGGCTCTACCCAACTAATGGTTGCACAACACACAGTTGTGGTTTTGATTGAGTAACTTCCAGTGGTGAATTTAGCAACAGCAAACCCACAGGGGGAGGGAGGATAATTTGCACATAGATGGGTTGTGTTGTGTTCCTGCTTTCGCTTCCCTCGGTCCCACTAACCACAAATTGACAAAAACATCCTGGGTTTTATTTTTGTTGGTTTATTTCGATCTCCCCCGGAAGTGTCCCAATTGGGACACAGCCCCTTTCTCTGCTCCACAGTTGGAGGCAGCAACACTGAATACCGGTCGCTGTGAACCACAGGACAGGAGAGTGCTCTCATGCTTGGATCCTGCTTGCAGGTTTCTCACAAGCACTTTGTTGGTCATTGTGAGACCCGGACGCTGGGCTATAGATGGGCCACTGGCCTCGCCTTGTTTGGCACATTATTAAAACTGTGGAATTAGCTGCCACAAGACGCAGCGACGGCAGCCAATTTGGGTGGCTTTAAAAGAGCATTCGACAAACTCACAGAGGCTCTTCTCATGCCCCTACATGTTTTGATAGGGTGGCTGGGACACCATAACCCACCAAACTCGGCCTGTCCTCTGACAGCTGCCTTGCTTGCCTTCATCTAGACCAGAGGGTAGCCCTACCTGGGTCAGTTTCCTTCTTTTCCCAAGTCTTGGCACTCTCCTCACAGACCTCAGCAGGGAGGAAGAAGATGGGGGGCAAACCAGAGTTCATAGAATCATAGGATGATAGAGTTGGAAGGGACCCTTATGGTCATCTAGTCCAACCCCCTGCAATGCGGGAATCGAACCCACGACCCTGAGGTCAAGAGTCTCGTGCTCTACCTCCTGAGCTGTCCCAGGGGTTAGTTGGCTCCTCTTGTCATGGGCTCTGCCTCCTGTGTGGTCTTATTGACTTCTGCCACACCCTTCCCAATGGGTGCCAGCCACCGCAGGTCAAATGTGATAAAATGAAGCAGCAGAGCGGCTCATGTTGGACCTCAAGACCAAAGTCCAGGGCTCCACAGCCAGCAGGGCCCAAGCAAGTGGCTACCCAGAGAGCAGCAGGTGCTGCAGACAGTCGCAAACAGGCCTCTTGTTAGCAGCCTCGATCATCAGGGATGCGCTGGTCTCCCAAAGCTATTGCTCATTTCCAGAGCATATTCCTGCCCCTCATTCCCTCTTTCTTTTCTGCACACCAGCAGCTTTTGAGGTGACCTTTTAAACCATAATAAATGCTGTTCATCACCTCACAATGTTGATGTGGCAGGGGGAGAAGTAGGAATCTGTTAACAATGCAAATATGGCATTCTGCTCATGAGAAACTAATGCAGGCTAAGGCTTTCAGTGATGCATTGATGGACACCTGTTGTGAGGGGAGGGGGATATCTGCCCTCTTAAAAAAAATGCCTCCAAACTTCCTCAGTTGTTCCCAGATTTCAAACTTCACACCAGCATTTCAAAATGGCCTCCGTTATCACCACTTACATTCCAGTGGTTAGACAAGGCCAGCCTTGCTGATAACATTTCCATGGCCTCTCAGTGAGGTCCTGATTACTTATCTAAAGGTAAATGTAAATGAGCCCGCCAGTCTGGGAGGTATAGGAAGACTGCCTAACTAAACCCACCGTCAAAACTATCTGCTGATGGGGTCTGCAGGGATTTAACCAGGATTCATGAGTGCAGGCTGGGGCCTGGCATAGTAAGCTAGCAACCATTTTCCCATTTTTGCTATTCACTACAGCTTCTCAGAAAATAAAAATTGGTGTGTGCGAGCTTGCTTTTTTCCTCCTCTCTCCCAGCACGTTTTCCTTTTGTGTCATGTCTCTTAGATTATGAGCTTGAGGGCACAGCAATTTTTGGCTCCTCTCCATGCCTACTGTTCATTCCAGCTACCTCCTTGACTCTCATGATAAGCAAACTCATATATTGTGGGTTTGATCTGCTTCTCTCTGGGTACAGAATCTGGGTTGCTTTGCTACATACAGTTAACATCCTGCCCCTTTCCCCAAGTTTCGGCAGCCCTGATGATGATGATCACATCACTCCTCAAGGAGTCATCCCAGGTCAGGTTGCTTTAGGCTGTGTATACACCATACATTTAAAGTGCATTCCCTCCATCCACCCAAAGAATACTGGGAACTGTAGTTTAAGGGCGCCGGGGACTGTAGCTCTTGGTTTTATTTGGTTTTATTCAGAGCCGACGCACTGAAACTAATGCACCCAAGTTAATCCTGCCCATTGTTCACTATGGGTGTGATCTGAGTAGGACTAACATCGGGGGAACCCTTTGTAAGGTGTAAACTACAATTCCCAGGATTCTTTGTGCCAAGTGGTTCCTATCCTGTGCTTAATTTCTAAAGTGACAATCCCATTACTTTGGATGTCTAAGAGCTCCGTCTGTGGTGATCACTTGAGCTCTGTACATGGCCAGTGACAGTCTCACTTATTATCATTGTGCCACATGTTCCAGAGCTAAGCTTTGCTGGGCGGGGGGTGCTAATAAATCAAATCTGGCTTTTTAACTATGAAAAACCCTTGCCAGAGAGTACCTGCTTGTCAATCAAAGAGAGCAGAAAGACCAGGAAAGGAGGGGACATTAAACACAATGTCCCCAGATGCTCCTTTGCTAACTCCTTGTCATTCCTTTCAGAGCTGAATCAGATTTTATTTTCTCCCTCCTGGTTTTTCATTTTATTCTTTTTTATTGCATGTTTCCGCACACTTTGCAGATGGTAAAAACAACCCCACATTTGGAACATGGGTTTTGGCTAAGCTCAAAGGCACTCCCAGGACCACTCAGCACTGCAGAGAGCAAACAAACAAAAAGCCTGGCATATATTTTGCAGACTTAGCAATGCAGAGCCACTCCATGCAGAAACACACACAGGCAATTTCCACTCCGATCCAAACACACCAGCCGCTTCAGTCCAGTCCTCTGAGCAAAGCAAGATAAAAACCAAACATCTCCAAGGAGAGCCTGAATTCTTTGAGCTAGTTAACTCCGTTTCTTCAGTCTATTGTACTGGCACAGTGGGTTGCAATTGTTGCTCCAATAATAAATAATAATAATCAGTGCTTTTTTTCTGGGGGCACTCAAGGGTACGTAGTACAGGCACCTCTTTTCTAAAAAGCGCTGGTAAGAGTCTAGGCCAGTCTTTCTCAACCTTGGGTACCCAGATTTTGTTGAACTGCAACTCCCATCACCCCTAGCTAGCAAGGCCAGAGCTGAGGGATGATGGGAGTTGTAGTCCAACAACATCTGGGGACCCAAGGTTGAGAAAGGCTGGTCTAGGCCTTTTCCCCCAGGAGTCTATTCCATAGCTGAAATATACTCAGAGTCGCAAAGTGATTTCATGCTCTTTATTCGGCTCATAGTGGTGAGGAGGAATGAATGAAAGTCCCCTCACAGTATCTGCTTTATATACATTATTTACACAATGGGCTGCACATGATTGGCTAATTCCGGAATTCTACTGTAAGCCAATCAGGTTGTGGATTCACTTCTATCTGGAGCAGGATTGGGTGGTTCCTGCCAACCAATCATACTGCTGCATTGTTCTAGGACCAATCAGACTGCTGCATTCTGAATCCTATTGTTCTAGGACCAATCAGACTGCTGCATTTTGGATCCTATTGTTCTAGGACCAAACAGACTGCTGCAGTTTGGATCCTATTCAACTCAGTACATAACAATAGCTCTACCCTTGGGAAGTGAAATGGAGGGTGGGGGGGCAACCCAGTTCTTCCCAGCAGGCTAACTTTCTATTGCATTTCAGCCTTCAGCAACCTGGTGCCCTCATGATGTTCTGGACTACAACTCCCATCATGCCCTAGTGCACATGCTCTTGCAGTGCGCTACTTGCCAACATGCTGCAGCCCTTCTTGTCTTACGCCATCTTAGGGTCCTGCTCATTTCCTACTGACAGCAAAACTAGTTGCCCAAGACATTTGGGCACTGGCAAACCTCAAAAGCCTCGTCACCTTGTCACTCTCCCAGCACAAATGCAAAACTGGCTGTGGTCTAGTGCCCCCCACCCAGCCATTGCCTCTGAATCCAGTATCTAGCTCCCAAATTAATTGCTTCATTAAACTTACCAGCTGCTTCATAATGGGCACTGCGCCCCGTGCATTTTGGAGGGAGTTTTGCTGTGTTTATAGTCATTATTTTGACTGCTTGTACTGCAACAGCTTCCAGCCACTGTTCTCAAGAAACTCAAGCAGTTGGGTCTCTTAATAGCTGGCAGGGATGCAAAGGGATTGAAATCTACCTCTACTTCCTCCCCCCCACCCCCAGGCAAAGGACTGTTTTCACCCTGGCACTCGGGCTGCCACGCTTCTCCCTTCAGCGTGATTCGTGCTTCACAGCTCTGAAGTTCCCATTTTGCAGCCAGTTCCTGTTAACCGGATGCAGCTGCTTCATCTCTCTCCTCTTCCACGAGAATAAAGGGGAGTAAGGGGCAGATTGCAGAGACAATCCCAAGAGCTGGGCTCGAAGGCCTTCCTAGAAATCGCGGCACCCTCCCAGCTCACCACCAATCTATTATACAGAACTTTGGCGAGATCATACTTTGAATAATGTTGTGTTGTATTCCATTGCTTCACCTAAAATGGCAGTGCAGAACCGGAAAAGGTGCCCAAAATGATAAAAGAGTTGGAGCTAAACATTTAGAAAGGCGAGTAAACCGAGATAGGATTATGGGGTGGTGAAATGGGGATATAGTGAGATGCTTTTCTTCCTTGCTCATACCTCTAGAATTTGGGGAGATCCAGTGAACCAGAGCGTTAGATTCATGAGACAAAAGAAAGTAATTCATGTCTACTAGCCATGACGCAGACTGTCTCGCCAGAGTGGTGCATGCTCTAGTTATCTCCCGCTTGGACTACTGCAATGCGCTCTACGTGGGGCTACCTTTGAAGGTGACCCGGAAACTACAACTAACCCAGGATGTGGCAGATAGACTGTTGACTGGGGGCGGCCGCCGAGACCACATAACACCGGTCTTGAAAGACCTACATTGGCTCCCATTACATTTCCGAGCACAATTCAAAGTGCTGGTGCTGACCTTTAAAGCCCTAAACGGCCTCGGCCCAGTATACCTGAAGGAGCGTCTCCACCCCCATCGTTCTGCCCGGATGCCGAGGTCCAGCGCTGAGGGCCTTCTGGTGGTTCCCTCACTGTGAGAAGCCAAGCTACAGGGAACCAGGCAGAGTGCCTTCTCGGTAGTGGCACCCGCCCTGTGGAATGCCGTGTCAGTATATGGAAACATCACAGCTGCAGACACCCAGATTGTTGACATCACATGATGTGCCTATCTGTGGGAAAGAAGAATTTCCCAGGACGTTCACAGGCTGGATAAGTCTTTGTGAAGAGTGTAATTTGAAACCTTCCGACTGCGCACGTTCAGGAAGTTTGTCAGACGTGCTAGAACTGAACTGAAAGGACGCGTTTTTCTCTAGTGCTGTAATGTCAGAAATAAACATCATGTAAATAGATTTCTGACTTATTTTCTTTTCCCCTGTGGAAGCAGGAGGGAGGGGTTGTGCATTTTACCCACGCTTGGGAAAATGTTGCCTATCAAAATCTCCCTGGTCTGTCTGGATGTCAGCCAGAGGAGGTTACCAGTATGCAAGCTCCGAGGACAGTGAGAGGGGCCAGCCTCTGTGGAGGGGGCTTGCAAACAGACATGCCCTCCCACCAGATGTCAGAGATAAACAACTACCTGACATTCAGAAGACCTCTTAAGGCAGCCCTGTTCAGGGAAGTTTTTAATGTGTGACATCTTAGTGTATTTTTGGTCTTTGTGGAAGCTGCCCAGAGTTGCTGAGGAAACCCAGCCAGATGGGCGGGGTACAAATAATAAATTATTATTATTATTATGACAGCTACTGTCTCTCTTCACTGTTGGGAGCCAGAAATGTTAGGCAACAGCCCTCCTAACATTTCAATGGCCAGTTGGGAGTTGTCGGTTCAGCAAAGGTTCCCCACACCAGCTTTAGATGGAAAAGCAAGTCAGCAAACATATTCCTTCGCTTTCTTCTCTGTCATTCCCATTTTCAGACTCAAGATGCAGCTCACACGAAACAAACAAACAAACAAACCAGCTTTTCAAAACTCTGTAGGGTTTTTTTTGTAACAACTTTTTAATACAAAAAAGAAGAAATATATATAATCAGGCATTTTATGCAATGCATACATTCTTTGTATCTGCAAGTCCAGATGAACAGAAGGCAAAAGCATATGAAAACAAGAATGGTTTCATGTCTTTGGTAGTTCACCCAGTTATCACCCCCTTTAAATGACATAGGTTGACTGAAGTGTTGGGGGGGTGGAGGGTGGGAACCCTGAGCCTGTGAAGAAGTCACATCTGATAGAGAAGTTGCCAGGATTTAATACAGTAGCTGGATTTCAAAGGTTTAAGGACCCCCAAGCGATCCTGGACACTCACCATTCAATTTGTGGCAAAATTAAGGCCTCCCTGAAGATGACATGTGTCTGGTAAATCAAGCTTTCTTCCTCTCCATGCTGTGGGCCTCAAGGAAATTCACTCCTTCTGCTACACAAGATGTACACAACCCAGGGCCCCATTTTGAGAGCCCCCTGCCAAAAATGCACAACATACAGAAGCCACTAAATTTTGTTTTCCTATCCCTGAGCCACAAACGCCACTCTATACACAGCACCAATACAGCTTGTGGCTCCAGAATCTATATATATCTCTGTGTGTTTGTGTGCACGCGTATATATGTATCACACACACACAAACACACATGCCTATATACATGCTATATTCTACATTAAAAAAGCAATCGCAAATGATATACACAGGTAATACATAGCAGCTAACGTCTAATTATTTACAGATTTTCACAGTTAGAATTTCTTTAGAAAAGTCTGATGCTTTCAGAAACACCTCTACTGATCTTTTCTATAAATACCGTCTTTAAGGAAACTCTTTATTCTTAAGGAAAAATAACGACCGAAACATGTGAAGTGTTCAGCTCAAAAAGGCTTACAAAAAGCTTGAGGTTCTCTTTCGCCCAGGTGCCTGCCAGACTGCTCTCCTCCCCTTTTCCAGTTTACTTTCTAAATCCGGTAGGAAAGGAAAGCCACGATTGTGGGAGGGACAGGCAGATTCTGCACCTGGCTGGTGGGCATCACTCGCCGGATGGCCATGCGGCACAAGTGCTGGAGGCTGGCAACACGCCTGGGAGTGGCCCAGAAGTACACGCTTCCGTCTTGCGTCCTGCAGGCAAAAGCAAGATAAAACATGGAAGTCGGTTAAGCTCCCCCAACGCCCCATGTGATTCAATCTTCATCATCCCTGGCTAGCAGGACAAGTAGTTAGAGATGAGAGAAATTGCAGTTCAAAAACAGCTGAAGTTTGGGAAACACTGCTCTAGAACCAGCCTTGGCAACCTGCTGCCCCCCCTCCGGATGATGCTGGACTACAACTCCCATCAGCCCCATGTCCAACAACATGCGTAGGCAAACTAAGGCCCGGGGGCCAGATCTGGTCCAATTGCCTTCTGAATCCGGCCCGCAGATGTTCCAGGAATCAGCGTGTTTTTACATGAATAGAATGTGTGCTTTTATTTTAAAATGCATCTCTGGGTTATTTGGGGGGCATAGGAATTCGTTCATTTCTGCCCCACCCCCCAAATAAGGTCCGGCCCCCCACAAGGTCTGAGGGACAGTGGACCGGCCCCCTGCTGAAAAAGTTTGCTGGCCCCTGTCCAACATCTGGAGGGTGTGCAAGGTTGACAATGGCTGTAGACAAATCAGGTGGGATCAAGAGGTTCTCTTCCTTCAACAACAAAAAAGCCCTTGTCAGAAGGAAACTTTCCAGATCCAAACCATTTACTGCCATCAAAGGCTCACACACTTCTTTAGTCAAGGATTATCTATCAAGCAGCATTGATGGCGACTGCTTTAAGTAGTTACTTCCAAGCAGCAACTAGAGAATCAGGCCCCAGTGCGCATATATATATATATATGACTGAATATATATATATATATATGTTATATATAACACCAGAGGTTTTCTCTTAAATATCCACTTGGCTTTTAAGAAACTGCCTTGCCAGTGGAGTATGCATGTGTTGTGGTTATTATTATTATTATTTTGAGGTTTGCTTACCCAGCAGCTAGAACACTGCCATCTGTAGAAAAGGCACAGCAAAGCCCATTGTTCAGAGGTGCAACTTGGACGGGGTGGTCTTCATCAATTCTCCAGAACCGCACCATCCTGAAAAGAGAGCAAACAGGTTAAGTTGACAGCCTCTATTTTATCATCACTGCTAAACTTTATGCTTAATTTGAGCAACAGCTGGAAGCTGATGCATCTCCTTTGGCTGCTGAAGACATGTAGGGAGGAAGTGACGGATGATGAAGATGAGCAAATTCACAAATCCGTCTCACTGCAGCGCCAGCAAGAGGAACAGGGACTGAGGCGAGGCCTAAGGCGACATGCACATTCTAGCGATTGGTCCAAAATAAAGCCAGGGCATTCTGGACTGAAAACTGAAGGTCCTGGTGGTTTGCAAGTGCCGCAGCAAAGAGTTGATGCAGCACAGTTGGCTGACAGCCCAAGCAGTTAGCTGGGAACTGTACAGGCCCCTCAATCATACGTGATTCAGGCAATACAAAACTGGATCACTTCCCCCCACCCTTTTAATCTTTAAAACGACGGGATTTTGATCAGTCTGGGAATATGGGCATTTCCTCTCCCCGCTGCCAGTCCTCCTCCGGTTTTCTTGACCTCCTGCCAAACTGCTGTAAGCAGACCAGGAAAATATTGTGCCAATACTGGGGAGGAAGGAGTTTGTGTGCTGCAGCTTGGAGACCTAAACCTAGAAATAGCAGCAGGGAAGAGGTTAGACACCCCGGCCTCAGCACAGCGGCTGGAATTGAAGTTGAAGCTGCCTGTAGTTTAAAGGGGGAGAAAATGCACTTAGGAGATCCAGCCAGGCCTCCCGCGCTGGGTGTGTTTGGACTCAACCCAAGCATGACCTCACTGGCAGGGCCTTAGGAAAGCCACAAGGTTTAGGATGTCTCCAATCCATTTCTAAGGAAGAATAGTTAATCCCTGGCCTAGGGGATGGATAAGCACCCCTGTATCTACCCAAGGGACGCGAGTGGCGCTGTGGGTTAAACCACAGAGCCTAGGACTTGCCGATCAGAAGGTCGGTGGTTCGAATCACCGCGATGGGGTGAGCTCCCGTTGCTCTGCCCCAGCTCCTGCCCACCTAGCAGTTCAAAAGCACATCAAAGTGCAAGTAGATAAATAGGTACCGCTCTGGCAGGAAGGTAAACGGCGTTTCCGTGCGCTGCTCTGGTTCGCCAGAAGCGGCTTAGTCATGCTGGCCACAGGACCGGGAAGCTGTACGCCGGCTCCCTCAGCCACTAAAGCGAGATGAGCGCTGCAACCCCAGAGTTGGCCACGACTGGACCTAATGGTCAGGGGTCCCTTTACCTTTACCCACCCAACCCGCTAATTTTGGCAGCAGTGAAGAAAAGGGATGGGGGAGGTAAGATTTTCCTCCTCCTCGATCCTCACCGATTATGTGTAAAGAGGTGGGGTGGGGATGATGACACCCACCCCTGGATCTGCATAGATCAGGTGAGGAAGAACTGTGTGTCCTGAGTGACTGAATCGACTGAAAGTGAGCAAGCCCATGGTTAATGTCATATAAGGGAAAGCAATGTAGGGATCCCCTAAATGCAGTCTGAAATGGTATATACCACAATACAGCCCCAGCATTCATCCTCACATGCCCAGCTGTCAGATTGTCTCCTGTTGCATAATGACCGTTTACATAGGAGCCTGTTCTAACTTGCCAGACGACTGTGCAATATTGAGAAACTCTGCTCAATTAACTTCAGATGAAGTTGTGACTCTAGCTTCTGCCCCAGTTTCTTTCTTGCTGCGGGCTTTATGTGGCTGAGCAGACCATCTGAGGTTCAATGGTTCTTATTTATCTGCCCACGAGTTATTACAGACACCACTCTTCCCAATTTGTGACCTCCAGGTATTCTGAGCTGCTACTTCCATTACCCAGATCACTGGGCCAAGTCAGTTGAGGATTCCATAATCACCAGCAAGGCAACACCACCTAATAATTCTAATTGGGGTTTAAAGTTTCGTCTTCTCTCCTGCTGACTGTGCTGTTTCATTCTGCAGCTCATCTGATTATTGCATTCAACTGCATTTTAAAATTGTGTGCTTGTGGGGCACTTTGAAGACCCTCGGGTTGCGTAGGTAAATAATTCTGACCGATTTCCCCTTATCCGCCTAATTCAAGCGCCGGTCATCTGTGAGGGGGAAAGCTTCCCTCGCCCTCAAAGACACTGCACGAAAGTTCATTTCCCAGCCAGCAAGAACCAGCAGAACCAAGCCGTGCTTTGCCATACTTACTTATCATCGGCAAGACTCGCAATATGCAGTCCGTCGTGGCTAAAAGATACAGATCTGACCCAGCGGTCATTTGCTCCCCCAGCAAATATTGGAGTCGGTGCGGGAAACAGATGCCTGAGGATGAAATTAAGAACTTTGGTTCACGGGACATTTGCTCTGCGTTTAATCATTAACCAAAAGCCACTCAACAAGGCTTGCCAGGAATAAGGCTGTGTACGCTCCATGTATTTAAGGGACAAAGAATCCTGGGAATTGTAGTTGGCTAAGGGTGCTGGGAATTCTAACTCTGTGAGGGGATAAACTACAGCTCCCAGGATTCTTTGAGGGAAGCCATGCATTTGGAATGGAAGGTGAGCACACACAGCCTTCGTACATTAATGGATGTAAGTTTAAAGTTAACAGATCTAAGTTACTCATGTCCTTTAATTTCAATGGGTCTGCTCCCAAGAAAGACTAACATTAGATGCAAGTCAGTTCCACATTCTGCTCTGTTGGCCACAAACTGACCATAAGTTAGCTGAATGGGGTGGGTTTGAATATACAAACAATCCATAGTTAAGCCAAGAAAACCATGGCTTGCATGCATATACACACACACGTACGGGCATGAAGGTATGTCAACTGCTTTGAGGAGTTAAAACACACACAAAAAAACCAATCAAGCAGTGTGCAACTTTTATGAAATAAATAAAAACAGTTACCAGCTTTACCCAACCTGGCGCCCTCTAGATGTTGCTGAACTTCCGACTCCCATCGTCCCCGACTTGTTGGTCATGCTGGCTGGGGCCAATGGGAGTTGAAGCATCTGGTGGGCACCAGTTGGTGAATCTTCAGTGATTAGCCGTGGTCTCTGGGGCCGATGGGAAGAGTCTTTCAAGCCTTGTACCCCGTCTGACACTCCATTCTTAATGTGTGCCAGCAGAGCATGTTCTCTACTAGTGAACTGCGGTCCCCAAGTTTCTATTTTGCAATTCACTAATCCCTATTTCAGCAATGACAAACCTAGACAGCATCTTAAAAAGCAGAGACATCACCTTGCCGACAAAGGTCCGTATAGTTAAAGCTATGGTTTTCCCAGTAGTGATGTATGGAAGTGAGAGCTGGACCATAAAGAAAGCTGATTGCCAAAGAATTGATGCTTATGAATTCTGGTGCTGGAGGAGACTCTTGAGAGTCCCATGGACTGCAAGAAGATCAAACCTATCCATTCTTAAGGAAATCAGCCCTGAGTGCTCACTGGAAGGACAGATCGTGAAGCTGAGGCTCCAATACTTTGGCCACCTCATGAGAAGAGAAGACTCCCTGGAAAAGACCCTGATGTTGGGAAAGATGGAGGGCACAAGGAGAAGGGGATGACAGAGGACGAGATGGTTGGACAGTGTTCTTGAACCAGCATGAGTCTGACCAAACTGTGGGAGGCAGTGGAAGACAGGAGTGCCTGGCGTGCTCTGGTCCATGGGGTCACGAAGAGTCGGACACGACTCAACGACAATAACAACAATCCCTATTTCACACCTGGAAAACTGCAGTCGCTTCTCTAAAGTAAGCCACTGAAAGCATTCCTGGCTGTGGTGTAACCTGAACCCAGTCCACCCTCCCAGCCAAGCGCTGTCCGATGAACAACCCTGGCACCTGGCTTTGTCTGATTCTTCTTAACCTGGTACAAATCTAACCAGAGGCTGCCCTTGTAAAATAAAGAATGCCAAAGGTGGGCAAGTTTTTAAGATTATTCCTGTGACCACTCCACCCAACTCACTCACCCAAACTCCATCAGAATGGCTCCAGTGTGTGGGTCCCAGACACAAACGCGGGTGTCATGAGATGCTGTAGCCAGTAAAGCTCCGTCAGGAGAAAACTCGCAGGCTACAACATCGTTGTGGTGCCCTTCCAGTTTTCGGATGAGAGTGTACTTATCCATATCCCAAAGCAGCACCTGCAATCAAAACAAGCTCATGTTACAGCGATGCCCAGGCACAGAGGGGACATTTCATCAACTTCTTCCCACCACCCCGCTCCCTGCAAAACTACGTTTTCTGCTAGTTTTACTGAGGATTACAACTAAAGCCAAGCATTAAGAATTACTACAATTACGGAAAATGCTCAGTGCCATACTCAGAATTATTTAAATTAAAGCAAACATGCATATTAAGTGTTATTTATAAAAAATAAGCCAAAAAATTAAAACGTTTACATCAACAGTGGTGGTTTTACTGAATCCCATGTTATTACTTTAACTGTTTTAAGTAAAAAAATATATAGATATGTATACAGTAGCTGGGTTAAGTGC
The DNA here is from genome assembly GCF_965112155.1 of Podarcis liolepis. Lineage (NCBI taxonomy): Eukaryota > Metazoa > Chordata > Lepidosauria > Squamata > Lacertidae > Podarcis > Podarcis liolepis. Next base: position 37,000,191 of record NC_139567.1, read on the forward strand.
TAACATCCGCCCCGCCCCCCTTTCCAATTAACTAACAAAATTTTAAGAAATATACAGACAGAAAAAAAAGTAAGGTTAACATATGGTTACTCCCGTGGAATCCCCTGTGAGTTTAAGATCACTTGTTTACAATAGGCTTGGATCGCCAACGTCAGCCTAGGAAGAGAAACAGATACTGCAAGCAAAAAAGGAATTGTCACAGCCAAACGACATGACTTTGGCAAAAAAACCCAGAAATTAAACCAAGTTTATTATATTACACATTTTAAGCTTAATTTTTTTTAAGAAAAAGAACAAAAATAAAAATCAAGCACTGCTATTTGCCAAGATTTTTTTTTAAAAATAATAATTTTAAAAGGTCTCAGTAATTAGCAGTTTACACAAACGGCTTAGCACACTTCACATGCAGTTGTATACTTAATACTGTAGTCAGCAAGTTTAAGCATGTGCAGGAAAATTTAGATCTCAAAATTGCACTACAAAGTTCAGTGTAATACAATCAACAAGCTAGCAAAGGTTTGTGGCTACAAAAACAGGTTGGCATATAATGTTTAGCCTTTTTACGGAATAGAATATTTTTTCGTTTTTTTAATAAATATATTATGTATGTATGCAAAATTGTTGAGCCACCCTGAACTTTAGGAACAGGCAGAGATAATAAACATAAAACTGGTCCCGGGGGGGTGGGGAACTAAGGCAGGGTGTAAATAAATATATTAATTAGTGACGCCACCGCTGTACTGTACTGAAACTTCGTTACTAAGTCCGTCACAGTAAGCGACGAGGGACCGGCTCAGTTTTATTAAGAGACTCCAGAATTCCATAGGAATTGGAAATATCTATTGTTAAAATTTTAAGAGGAGCCAGAGGATCTCTTTACCAACGTTAAAATAAAATAAAAAGGAAAAGAAAGGGGGAGGGGGAAGCAGAAAGTGGACATCAACCAGCACCTGCGTACGTACAGTACACCCTGCAGTCGAATGCAAGGTTACTTCGTCCTATGGTAAAGTTCGCCTCCAGCCTGGTGGCCAGAGATGCCACTGTTTCTGCCCAGCTAACACCAATGTGCGCTTGTCTGAGTGGTGCCAGCTTACCCTCAATCACACCAATATTGCTGCCACCACCTGTGACAGGGAAAGCAAGAAGCTTATGGAAAACACACAGCCTAAAAAAAAAAGATCAATGCATACATCTACATCTGTTCTATTTTAAAGGGCTTTACTGATAAGTCTTTCTTATCTAGGCTTCCTTTTTTAAATAATAATAATAATAGTAATAATAATCACAATAGGCTTTTTTGTATATTTCTTTTTCAAATGACACTATCTCTCTGCTAACCTTCAAGCTGCTAACTTTGAAAGCCACAATTTTCACTAGCCCGGAGGATGGACAACTTGTTCGACCCGGAAGGCCGTCTCAGGGGTGGGGTAGTTGATAAAGAGACGCAGCACCGGCATTTTAATCCACATGACAAAACATTACAATTGGCGGCTGGTGAATTTATTCTGTGACATTTGATTTCGCAACTAGTGGCTCTGGGTTGTAATAAGTCAACTCAGGCCTAACTTCTGAAAAAAAACGTAAATTTTATACTTTCAGAATTTCTGCCCAACATGTGGACTAGAAACTTAACTCCTAAAATGGGATTTAAGGGTTCCAGATTCTAACAAAACTCCAGTCCTCGCGCTTCAGGCGATACAAGTTGTCCACCCTTGTATTACCCCTACCTGGAGTTTTCTAATATTAAACTGAACAGAAGATACACAACTCAAATCCCAGCATGCTTATTCGAAAGTAATTCAGTGCAGGGTTGCTCTCAAATAAGCATGTCTTGGACTGCAACTTTATAGACTTAGCACTATTCTAGACTTTTATATCAGGGATGGGAACCTTCAGCCTCCCAAATGTTGTTGGGCTCTCGCCCTTAGCAGCATTGGCCATTCCTTATCCCCCCCCCCCAAGACCAGTGGCTGGGGGTGATGGGAGCTATAGCCCCACAACACCTGGGGGGCGACAGGTGCCTTGTTCCTGCTTTATACAAAGAATCAGCTCACTCTATGTTCTCTGACTGCCCTGTGTTGCATTTTGCAAGTACGGCAGCACAACGCAGTTTGATGCAAAACTCACTGCTCACCCTTTCCAAAGCACTGAGAGCTCAAGGGCAGTTTGTTGGAAACTGTCCAAGAATGACATTTTACTGTCAAGTAAGATCAGCAGCCCAGGCTTTGGAAAAGTAATCTTTCAAATGAGCGTGACAGCAGAATTATCAGGAGTCACAAAGTATTACTATAAAGCTATTCCTTTCTTAAGCAAAATGTTTGTGCCCTCTCTCTCTCTCTTTTAAGTCATGGAACAGATGGAGATATGCATGGCTACTTTGCAAGATTCCTCAACTTTATTGAGACTAAAAGCAATAAAAAGTTCAGCTCAGTAAATGATAACCGAACGAAAGCCTGGTGCCAATTTACTACAAATGTTTTTGTCATGCAATTCCTTAAATCATCATCATCATCATCATCATCATCATCCAGCATGACACAGAGCACAAGCTGGCTATATTCTTAAGATTCAAGATAATTCTTTGCTCACAATCAAAGACAGGTTGAAGAACATGAAACTTTGATACTTACTGCTTTACTGGCCCCCACAGAGCAGAGAATGGAAGAATCTGGAGAGAAAGCACAGCTATAGACCCAGTTTGGGTGCCCTCTTAATACTTTCATCATATTTCCTGGAAAATGGAAGGGAAGGGAATAAAGCCAGTTTAGTATCAAACACTCATATTTCACTTGAAATAATTTGAGGTGCTTCCAAGAGCTACAGCCTCACAGAGCAAAGTACAAAGGAAGCCACTGGTCCAACAAGCTCAGTATTGTCCACATCGACACGCCGACATTTGAGGCAGGGGACACCCCAGCCCTAACTGTAGATCGAGCCTTGGACATTCTGCACTCAAAGCAGATGCTCTAACCATGGTCCTTCCCCAATAGGTACAGAAGGAAAAGAGTCACAGCAGAACACATGTACAGGTTAGTTTTGGAGATGCAAGCTTCTTTTGGAATCAGAAAAAGGCTGCCATGAAGAGGAAGATCTTCAAGGTCTGCCTAAATGCAAGAGCTGAAGACTCAAGGCCACTGAAGTGAAGTCTACTGTTTCGGGAGCCACCACCAAGAAGGCTTGGTCTCTTATGAATGCCAGCCTAGCTGAGCTGCAGGATTGGATGAAGGCAGTCCTTCAGATAACCTGCCAAAGCCCTAAACAGCTTGAGTCCATGATTTATCTGTGCTGCTGCTGTTGAAATCTGTCTGTCTCAAGAGACAATGGAGGAGTGAAGGAGTCCTTTGGGAGTGAAGTCAAAATGCTGGAGAGTATCTGTGCTCTATCTATATATACACACACTACTTAACAAAAATAAAACCTGCTCTATCCAAAATGAGAAACTCTTAAAACCCCAGCTAGAATTCTGGTTTGCAAACAAGGATCAAGGTGCGGTTCGCAAGCCTAGTTTCTAGTCAAGAATTTAGATCTAATCTGTGCATGCTTGTCTGTAAGGACAAGTTTGGAAGGCTGGCAGATACTATAGACAGACAAATCTGGGACACTGGGAACATCTCTACAAATACCATTTGAACTTGCTGTATATAAAGAAAACAATCTCAAAACATAAAAAAATACTAATGCATCATAGCTTTCCATTGCTAGACAGTAAATCATGTCCCTGTTGTTTGTTACGCCATGTAAAACATTCCTGATAACATACCATCATCCTTCAGGTCCCATACTCTTAGTGTTTTGTCTCGTGAAGCAGACACTAGTATCAGGCTGCCATCGGGGGCAAAAGTTAAGTCTCTGACAACTTCTGTATGGTCCATTAAATTAAGGAGGAGCTTTCCTGTTGGAATAAAATATTTTAAAATTAAACCTGGAAAGTTAGGAACAAAGGGCAAAAGGCTTCTTTTCTTACTGCAACTCTTGGGGGAAAGGTTGGCATTCTTCATTCTCTATTAACATTTTAAACACTTAATATTGTTAAAAACAAACAAAACCCTTAATGTGTTACAATGGCTACCAATACAACACACATTAAAAAACCACCCCCCAAGAGTCATGGGAACCGTAGTTTGTTAAGGACACTAGAAATTGCATATAGCTTTGATGGGAAAACTACAGTTCCCAACCTTGAGGGGGTGCTTTAAACGTGTGGGGTGTACTGCAGCAGATGTGTACTTTGCAAGTAACAGGGTGTTATTTTACATTTATTAATGTTTAGGGCTGTTGGGAAACAAATTATATACAGGTAAGCAGGTTTAAACACATCCACTTTGGAGCGGAAGGGCAGGATACATATCCTTTGATAAATCAAATATTGTGCCAGTCTTGTAAATAACAGTTACCAGCCTGGAAGTATGTTTTTACTTGCTTGCTGGCAGAGGAAGGATGGTGTAATCCATCTCTTCTCCGCCCACCCACAGGCCTTCTATCAAATTCCTTGTTGTCTATGGCTACCAGGCCAGTGCTTAAATGCAAGGCTGTCTTACACAGTACTTAAATGTTTTAATACGTTATTTGTTGATCCCAAACATTTTTCAGTTAAGCCAATATACTTGCGTTATCTGTTGGATAAGCTTTTAGACTTGATGCCAGGAAAGCTTATCTTCTAAGCAGTGCAAAGATTTACTTTGAAACTCAAGGAACTTGGCAGTCTGCTTGACATTTAAACACTGTCCTATGCAGTGCATTGTTCCAATTTCCGTTCTAAACGTACAGACTTTTCACCCAGACCAGAAGCTAACTGGGTGAAAACTGCCACTGTAAAGACAGTCTCCAGTGATCAGAGAAATTCATATAAAAGGGATCAGAGAGGACAACAACTAATAAAAAAGCAACCGCAACCACAAACCCCCAAATTATCTCACTAATGACTGGTACAAAATGTGTGCAACGTTAAGACCAAGAATTTGTCTAGCTCAACACTTAAGCCAGGTGCTGTGAAAGCAAGGTTTTCTTCTTCTCATTTAGTTGGACTTTTGATACAATCCATTTTTCATGGGATCCTGCCAAACTGAGCATGACTTATCCCCCCCTCATCATCTGCTCAGTTGGGCTGTACATCCATTCTCTGCTGGGGACAGGTGTGCACAGCCAAGGCAGAATTTTGCCACATCCTCCCACTCATCAGATGATACGAGATGGAACAGCATTGTGGGCTGTCAATTTGGATCCCCCGGCAGGCCAAGAATGGCCTATGGGCCAATACTTCCCTGGCCTAATTCAAAGAGAGTTCAGAGACATTGGGGATGGGCAACCACAGACCTGTAGGCCAGGTATGCCAGGCCACTCCATCAGTCCTGCGCCCTCTCCGCCTGTGTGGCTATTAGGCTTGGAGGGGGAAATCCTTCTGATGAAATCAAAAGGGAGGTTTTATGTCATCATGGCAGCAACCCGCCCCTTCTCAGATCCACCATGACTCCAAACCTGGAAGTTCTATTTATCTGCCGCAACCCAAAGCTGTTGACAGATCCACCCTCCATGAATTTGGAAATTGTCCGCAGGGAAAACCGGAGCCGTATCAGGCATCAGAATCACATTTTAAGGTACCCTTCCCTGGTTCTTAGAAAGAAAGCAAACTGAATTTATTTTCTACGACCAGGGCACTGCTTACCTGTATAGACATCCCATATTTTGATACGACCGTTGGATAAGCCCGTTGCCAGGAGAAGCTGGTCTTGGCCGAATTTGAACCGGTGCCATTCTATATTCACACACCGGCTCTGCTTTTCAGGCACAGAAGATCCAAAGGCCAAACTCCAAACGATGTCGCCGCAGTCTATGACGTGCTCGCTGGGCTTGTTTTTCTGGTCTCCATTGCTGTTCTGCCTCGAAAGTTTGGAATGGCTTAAATTGGTGAAAGTCTTTACGCCATGCAATGAACTGGGAGGGAAAAACAAGCCAACCTTTTAGAAGTAATAATAATAATAATTTATTATCTATACCCCGCCCATCTGGCTGGGTTTCCCCAGCCACTCTGGGCGGCTTCCAAAAGAATATTAAAATGCTGTGATACATCAAACATTAAAAGCTTCCCTAAACAGGGCTGCCTTCAGATGTCTTCTAAAGAAGGAAGAACTCTCCAAGCCAATGTACACACAAACGGCAACGTTGATAAAACGAGTCGATATGCAGCATGCTTTCCCAACCTAATGCTTTATAGATACTTTGGACTGCAACTTCCAGCATCCCTGACCATTGAGCTGACACCAGCTGTAGCCCAAATCATCGTGTGGGGGGGGGGCTATGGATAATATTCTCTCCATGCAGAGTAGGCCAACCTACTAATGAAAACTTGTTCAATATATGGGGGAAACTAACAAATTCCAACAGTAAAGGTTTTACTATTTCCCCATTAACTTTATGAATTGGGTCACTTGCTACTGCAAGAACCAAAGCAGAGAGAGCACAGAACATGGAGCTGGGATGAACCCAGACCTCTGTCTACTGAACCACGTTAGCTTTTATGCAGCATATAAACTGTGCAACTCCCTTCGACAGGAGGCAGTGCTGGCCACCAAATGGGTGGCTTTAAAAGAGGATGAGACAAATTCATGGAAGAGGAGAGGGCTGTTGATGGCTACTAACCACGATGGCCATGCTCTCATGCTCTGCCTCAATACTGAGAGGCAGCAATGCTTCTGGATTCACAGAATCATAGAGCTGGAAGGGACCCCAGCGTCATCTAATCCAACCCCCACCCGTTAGTTACCATCAAATTGAAGTATGGTTTGTACAGTCTCTACCATGAACACCTCCCTTCCTAAGGCTGGCATGGTATGCGCATTAGTGGCCTGAGAGTAGATCCCATGGAACTTAAGAGTTAATCTGCAAAGGACTGCTCTGAATACATGCGTGGCCCTTGCATGGAGAACAAGGAAGCCCAAAGCAGGCTTTTCATGTGCCCTTTCAAAAAATGCACCAAATGCAATGGACCATCGGTTGCACACCGGCAACACTGAAGTAGGACTGAATTAGTGCTTTGACTTATGGGTCTTTTCTCTCTCCCTCTTTTGTTTTGGGTGTGCATCTACTTTGAATAGAGAAGATCACCAGTTCAATCCCCGGCATCTCCAGGCAGGGCTGGGAATGTTCCCAGTCTCAAAACCTGGAGTCACTGCCAATCAGTGCAGACAATACTGAATGGTATACATCAGCTCCCGATGTATCTCACCATAGCTGTGGGAAACTTGTAGCTGTCCAGCTGTTCCTGGACTACAACTCCCAGCACTCTTGATCACTGGCATGCCAGCTGGAGCCGATGAGGGTCACAGATTTACCACTCTTCCATTCAGAAAGTTCCCTTCTTTCTCCTAGTTTACACATTGGCTGTGCTTGCACGAGGGGGTGGACTAAGCACTAATTCAGTCCTACTTCAGTCCTACCGGTGTGCAACCAAAGGTCTGTTGCGTTCGGTGCATTTTTTGAAAGGACACATGAAAAGCCTGCTTTTAAATTGTATACTGGCATGGAATATGCATTTGTTAGTGCATTTCCCCATAAAACACACACTTTGCACATAAAATATTGTGTGTCTAACTTCTGAGTACAGAAACCATATAGCAAAATCTGAAGACGTGCAGAGTTCAACTGGGAGTTGCGTTCCAACTTGCAAGCAACTTAAATAGCACTGATTGGGTCGTTCCTCCTAAAAAGCAGACTGAACGAATTGTTTCGACACCTCTGGTTTGCATTCTATGCTTACACATGCCACGCTAAACCATGGCTGAGTTGCAGCAAGCTTTAGGCTCATGCGCTCTGCCTATCCATCTGCACTGCTGAAATTACGCATCCAGAAGCTTCCGCTTTTGGCCAGCTTCAGAAACCACAATTTGAAGCTGTCTGGTTGGAAATTAATCTGTTATATCCGATGGCATGACAAATCACGATTAAGGGAAAACAAAAGCTTTCTCCCAGTTGCATGAGCAGGGAGGGCATGTATACACATATCACACTAAGCCATGGCTTAGCACAGGGTAATGAACCTGTGGTTTTCTCGCTACAACACCCATCATCCTTGATGATCAGCTGTGCTAACTGGGTTCATGAGGGTTGGAGAGTTGAAATTCTACCTTCCCTGTTGGATAACGAATGTCTGTGGCTCGCCATTGCAACTGGAGAGGGTGCGGCTGCTTTTGGGCTTCACAGAGGGAGCTGTTTGGCCACTGTGAGAACAGTGTGCTAGACTAGATGGACAATTGGCGTGATCTTGCAGGCTCTTTTCCTTATAGAGTTCAGCACCATCTGGAGGACCACAGACTTGCAAAACCAACTATTTTGAAATGACACAATTTGTTTTTGAGTAGGAAGCAGACTGCCTGTTAACTTTTAAAATCTGCTTTCGACACAACTGTTTCCAGAGATTTTTGTAAAGAACACACAACAAACAGAAACAAAGCTATTTTCAAAACAGGCTGTACTCACAAATTATTCAGGCACTGAGACCAAGGAACAAGTTTTACTATGCGATGGCCTTGTGACCAAGCGAAGTAGGAGCCATCTGGAGCAAAGGCAACCGTCCAGTTTTCACGCCCACACTTTTTGTCAAAAGGAGAAGCTGGGGCTAAAAGTTCTCCCACTGTCCGTGACCTTCCTAAAAAGAGAACGCACCATTTGTAAGCATGAACCAGAAATTCAACATGTTTCCAACTCCACTTTTTTGAACCCTTGCTACTGAATAATCACATCAGTAAACAGTGAATATGTTTTGATTTTTGATTTTTACTATTGATCGACACAGCATTCATCTGAATGGAATTTAAGGATAACAGAGGGAGGTGACTTGTTAAAAGTCAGGAATGAAGTGCTGCTGGTTTAGTGAAAGGAAAAAAGTCAACTGAAATGGAAGGAATCATAGCATCCTAGGAGTGTGGAGGTAATCTAAACTAATCACAACTGCAGCATCTCTATAGAATAAGGATGGGAAATGTGCAGGCCTCTAGAAGTTGTTGAACTACAACTCCCATAATTCTTAACCCACTAGGCCATGCTGGTGGGGGCTGGTGGGAGTTGGAGTCCAACATCTGGAGAGCCACATTCTTGAATGATGTCTAATCTGATTTACCATTTACTCATGCTATCCCATTTACAAGTAGATTTGTTTCAGTGAGGGGCTGATAAATACTCAGCCGCTTGGGGAGGGGGAAAGCTAATTACAAAAATAGAAACTGCCTTCATCTGACTGGCATTTTACTTCTTTAAGGTATTCCTGCTGCCCCCCCCAAAAAGGGTTCCCAAAGCAGGTTAGTTACATATGTCAATGAAAAGACTGACCTCCAGCTTACATATCTAAAAAAGACAAGCGGGGGGGGGGGGGAGATTGGGAGTGAGGAGAAAAGTAAACTCACACTCTATTTCTTAGTTACAAGAAATAAAACTGAAAATCATAAATAAAATGTATATAAAATAAGAAATAACTTTTTCGGTTAACATCTTGCTTCCCAATTTTACAAAATAATGCATTTGCAGAAATGGAGGTCACCACTGGAAAAAACTGTACTGGAATTATTCCCCTGCCTTACTTCATCACCCAAGTATGCACAGCCTTCACTGGTTTATTCCATAGACATTTTAAAAAGATGACACTAAAAGTAACCTATTATTTATTTTCCTCCACTAAATGTGTACTCCCCCTGTTGACACACAGCAGTTTCTTTCACTGTAACAAGGGAGGAGGAGCTTGAGAATCCAAGTTTGCTTCTCTTTCAACCCAAATACCACATTACAAACAGAACATAAAACAGATGAGAACGAAGATAGAAGGGAGCTTGTTTTCAGTTAATACAGGGTCAGTAATCCCTTAGCGCAGGGTAAATGAACATTACCGGCAGGGTAACTCTCATTCCCCACTGAGTTCCACTTGTATATGTAAATGGAGAGGGGGGAGGAGGGGGCTGTGTGCATGAGAAACTCAGCATGCATAATGGCAGCAGTGCTAGCCATGCCCAAAAAGGCAATAAGCAAGCAAACCCTAAAGCTGAAAACCTACCCTTATTTGGTGACCCGTAGGTCTCTTTTAAAAAGGGAAAAAAGAAGACATGGTTAAAAAAAAGTCCACATTTTACGTGCATTGCAAATTAGCAAGCAAGATAATTTGGGCGTCTTGTATTACCAGCAAGAATTTCTCCTCCATTTATTTCACTTATTTGGGATGAGTGAAGGGGTGGATGGTTCCAAGCTGACACCCCGCCCCCAAAAAGGAGGGAAAAGCACGGAAGGGAGAAGAAAAATTTCACCTAGCACGCAGCAGTCCTGACTCACACAACTTCCAATCAAAGAGTCACACTGCAAGCCCGTGCAGATGTACAACTAACTGTAAAAGAATCTCAATACGGAACAGCCTTGTTCCTCTTTTGGGCTTTGAAATACTCCCCTAGCTCCTAGGTCAAACCAGAAGGAAATTGCATGCAAGCAATTTACATTACAATCCTGCTCTCCATGCTTTATTTAAAAAATCATTTTGCAACTTTCTGTACTCTCACAACTGAAATCATTGAAGGAATTGTTTCATATCTCTATAACCAGATTCCCCGCCTCCCAAAAAATCACTAGATCCTTCCTCAGTGTCTCACAAAAAAAGCACCTCTCATTCTGAGGAAACAAGAGCTTCCTTGAGGTTTTCCCACGAGCCAAAATGTGTGCGCTCTGTTTTATTCCTCGCTATCAGAGATGATTATCACAGGCTACACCCAGTATATTGTTTTATAATCTTCTGGAAAGTTTTGAGCAGTCTACACACAAAACATGCACCTGGATAAAACGCAATGGCACCTCCCGTACAAGTGACAAAGTATTTCAATTTCAGCACACCAGGAAGTGGGGAACCTGAAGCCCAACAAAAGGTGAGGGGCTCCCGACTCCCCTCAGCCCTAGAGATAAGAGAGGTTGGGACTACAGGATCCCCCTTCCTGATTATAAACCCAGTCGCTTGCCCACAGCCGGCTTTTGTCTCAGATTTAGCAGCACTCATTTTTCTATTTCGCCTGTCACCCCCCTGCTCTCCTAAAGTTCTTTAGGCTGCTCTATCACCACCGCCCAGCCCCAACCACACCCAACCGGATCCACTTTTTAATCTACTTCTCCAGTGCTATGTCGAATACTTCTATGCTGCCTCCAAATGCAACAGCCATACCCACCACACAACTCTCAAATTACAGAGGAGTGAAAAGGTTGAGGGGAAACCCAGCACCCTTAAGCTACTGTTTTTAGAAGGCTGTAGGAAGGAGGGGGTCACAAGTAATTAAAACTGGAACATGCCACGAGGGGGGGGGGCGCTGAGGCTTATGGATTTCATTGGGCTCTGTCCAATTCAGTTCTACTCAGAAGAGACCCACTGAAATCAAGTCAGTCATGCCCATTAACTTAAATGAATCTACTCTTAAATTAACTTAAATGAATCTACTCTAGGACTAACAAAGCAGCCTGCGAGAGCCTGCCCTGTAACTGTCTCCCCTATAATTTCGTTAATGGCATTCATAACTTGCTAAACCCGTCCCAAAAGACACAACAAAAGCAAGGTGTACCTAATTTAGCACACCAAATCACACTGCTATTAATAGCACACCGCCATGATTACATCCCCAACAACCAAGATGCTCTCCTTCATCCCCACGTTTTTTTTCCAGCAGCCCTCATTTCCTCCTATATTGGGCCTATTCCAAGCTTAAGCCACATATGCAAAACTGTACACGCGCGGGCATAAGCAACTTCCAACGAATTGTGCAGAAAGGCAACAGGAACGACGTGTTCGTTTTATTTTGTATAAGGAAAATCATTTGCTCGCAAGCCAGTTTTATGCATGTTCCCGTACCCCTCCCTTTACTAATGTTTTACTTGATCCCTTGCAAACCTGGGGTTGCAGCCAACGTTAGCCTTACTCGCCGCAGATCCCTCGAAACCAAGTGACCCGATTCTGACATGCCCATTCATTTCAATGGGTCTACTCCGAGTAAGGAATCGCGCTGGATGCAACCCACTTAAGAGCAGTCCTATAGCATCTTTCAAAGCAAGCCCTGCAAATCGGCTGCCAACGAGCGTTTTCACGACGCACGAGGCATAGCCAACGCCCCTGAGCCATCTTCCTCCCCTCCTTTGCCACCTTTTCGATCCTTTTATTATTATTAGCATTATTAATAAACATAATCAGCAATAAGCAATCGCTTTTCCCTTCTCCGCGGAAGGGGGCGCCTCTCACCAATGAGCTTCTCGTTAACACTCGGGGGAAAGCTGGCCATCTACGGAGCCGCCCTTCAGACCGGCTCTGAACAAAGAATGAAAAAAGGAGCAAAGGGAACGAAAGACTCCGAATACTTCCCAGTCACCTGCCGCTGCGCCGCAAGAGCTAAAGACTGAGACAAAATGGCCGCTGCGGGAAGGTTTATAAAGGAGGGGCGTGGCCTTGAAGGCCCCCGCGACCACGCCCCTTACGTGAGAGTCGCGGATTGGGTGAGGGAAAGGGAGGGAATCCGTATTGAGGTCTGTTCTTCCGAAATAGAACGGGCCCGTCTCAATGGAATAAGCTAGCTCTTGGGCGAGACCATTCTGCGGAAGGGGGCAAACGTAACTTGGAAAAAGGAACTGTTAAAAGCTGAGGTGGCTCATGTTAGAGCTAGTTGTTCCAAAACTCGTGTGTGTGTGTGTGTGTGTGTGTGTGTGTAAATATATATATGTATATTATTATTATTATTATTATTATTATTATTATTATTATTATTATTTCTGGCACTTAAAAGAATTTGGGGAGCTCCCTGATTCTTTTAAGTGCCAGAAAATAATAATAATAATACAGTAATAATAACAATAATTTATTCCCCAGCCACTCTGGGCTGCTCCCAGCAGAATATGAAAAACACGATAAAACATCAAAGATTAAAAATGTGCAGTTCCTCCACCTGTAAATGTTTAAGGATTAAGAGCATAAGGGCAGCCGTGTTGGGTCAGGCCAAAGGCCTAACTAAGTTGAGCATCCTGCTAGCTGCAGTGGCCAACCCTGGAGAAATGCAGAAGCAGAAGGCGAAAGAAAACACCCTCCCATGTTGTTAATCTTAAGAAAATGGTGTGCAATGGTACAGTGCCAATGAACAGAGAGTTTCCATAAAGCCAGCAAGATCCTGTTAATAACTCCCTTTTGAAGGAATCTAGGACTTGTCCACCTTGCTCTTGTCCTGTGTGTAAAAACCACAGGTCTGAATAATTTTCCCCTTGCCCCGCTCCTTCCCAAGGGAAAACCTGCTCTTTGGCACTAAATTGGAACAAATGGCAAAACGTGGAAAAACCTGAATTGCTGTTTACTCCTATTGAGCACTAAATAATGTTTGTTTGTTTTTTCGCTCTGGGGGCAGGACAGGAGGAAGTGTGGATAAAGTCTTATGTCAGTGGCTATCAAAACATTGTGTGGCAATTCACAGAGTGTTCCTTGGGTCCCTTGTTCCTTTGGGTCCACCTCAAAAAAGAAAAAGGAGAAATTACAGCAATATCCGCATTAGAAATCACTACATTTTACAAGTAGTCAAAGGGACCAAAGTGAGGGCGAGGGTGAGGAAGACGTTTGGGGGGAAATTGCACACCTTTGTGCCACAGTGCAAGAAAGGTGATCTTTGTTTCCAACCCCTAGGTACACCTCTGGCAATTCATTACATTGGGTTGTATCCAATGTCAGTCCTACTGAGAGTAGACCCACTGAAATTAATGGAATTGAATATTATCCATCAATTTCAATAAGCCTAGTCTGAGTAGGGCTCACATGGGATGCGACCTATTATTTGCTGAGTGAATAAGTCCTTCTGTTTGTGTCTGCCTGGCACACACATTCACACACACCTGATGCCAAGAATCCTGGGAACTGAAGTTTACTTCTCACATAGCTACAATTCCCAGCACCCTTCATAAAATACAGTTCCCAGGATTCAGGCAGGAGTAGAATGTGATTTCAATGTGTACATAGCCCTACTGCCAATCAGTTTTGACAGATGACCCCAAGTTATAGTGTTGTTATAGGTTTTGGGGGAAATAAATTAATGTCAGGAACTATCCGGCTAATATTTGGAATACTGAAGGGCAGATTCCAGGCCTATGGAAAAATACAGGCTCAGCTTCCTTTCCAAGCCAGGGCCTCACTTTCCTATCATATCCTGAGAACTGGTGTGTTGGCTAATACCAAAACCAGAGGTTCTCAAAAACTTGTAAAAATAAGGCCAGGTCTTCTCAAAGGAGAATCAATAAAAACTCCTCCATTCAACTCCCATATTGTATTGGCACCCGCTGCCAAGTTTTGTAGCGCCTTTGGGCAAAAAGCCCTCATTTGCCATTTTCCTCTAGGCTCAAACCACACAACGCCCCCCAGGGAGAGTGCAAAGGTGCTGTTCTGTCCTCTTACTGCATGAGGGAGGTGAGATAGTCTCTCCCAGATTGTTGCCTGCTGTGCTGCTTCTCTATTTGCAGAGAAGGGCTTTCTTTTCTTTTTAACATAGGGGAACATTCCTAAATGTTATCTCCCATCTCGATCCTCTATAATCTCATTCAGCTGCATGTGGGAACCAGGGGCTGTAGATTCAGAAAGATGCCACCTGCAAGGCTCTACCCATTTACACTTAGATGTAGCTCCATTTTACTCTGTGGCAATTATTACTGAGATGTTTAGGATTTGAGCTGGCAGACACAACTCACCCCCTACCCCACCCCGGTGGTTATTTTTCTGCTTTCTCAGCGCTGTGCTTTTTGCCACAACTTATTCCAACGATAGCAACTGGGAGAGGTGCCTTTGCGTCCTCAAATAACATTCTATTTGATGCCAAGATATTCATGCCGCCTCACCCGTAAATCTCCGATCTCTTGGCATTTGCTGGACATGATAAATAAGTTTAATAGTCGTGGTCTGGAAACCCCTTCAATATGTCTCTGTTCCTGAGTTACTGCTGTCAAAATGTGTTCCAAATGCATTCTCTCATCCTTTGAGGTTGTTGCAGCAAACAGATGTGCCCTTGACTGCCCGAAGGAAGAAAATAAACTCTGAAGATGTTGAAGGGGGATTGGTGGTGGGGTTTTTTGTTTTTTGTTTTTACAAAAGAACTAGATTTTTAAAATCCAAATGTGCCTTCAGTCATTCAGCTCACAAAGTCAAGCCATTACGACAGGGAACACACAATTGCACATTCCAATAATGTCGCAAATTACTAAACCACACAATTGGTTTAACGCAGCAGATGCACAGCTTATTTACTAAACTGAGTGCCAATCTGATTGAGGGTTCCTCAAGTTTAAAATGGGTTGTTGTGGAATGGGGAAGTGAAAACAATTACCGTATCACTTGATGAAGTGGCCAGCATCTGCCTCAGAAACAATGGCTGCATACATACCATATAGTTCAAGTCCATTTCAAATTCATAGCTTCCTTCAAAGAATCCTGGAGACTGTAGTTTGTTAAGGGTGCTGGGAATTGTAGATCTGTGAGGGGAATTACAGTTCCCAGTATTCTGGGGGTGGGTAGACCCAGACTCTCCCAGTGTCCCTATTTTCCAGGGACATCCCAGATTTAGAGAAGCCATCTCAGTTTCTGATTTGATCCCGAAATGTCCCACTTTTCCTTAGGACATCCCTGTTTTCATCAGATAAATGTTGGAGGATATGGAGTTATCCACTCACCGGCAAGCCATTTGAAGGCAATCCTGTACTGTATAGGGAAGGGTTTTTTTTAATGGTTAATATTTTGTTATGTTTTTATGTATGTTGGAAGCTGCCCAGAGTGGCTGGGGCAACCCAGTAAGATGTGTGGGGTATAAATGGTAAAATTATAATTATGTAATAGGACATCCGTATTTTCATCAGATAAATGTTGGAGGGTATGGGAGATCATGTGCTTTAAATGTATTGTGTGAATGCAGCTAGTATTCGTTGATTTCAGAACACTGGACAGCAAAACCTTATGTGGAAACTGGCAAGTGGTGCCATCAGAGCAAGATTTTGAGGCAGAAGTCCAGGGCCCCTTTCATCATAATGACCTAGAACAGTCCTGTAACACAGCAGGGCTGGTTTGCCACAGTTTTAATTAAGCAAAGTCGTACATCTTGTCATTTAAAGAGGAAGCTGCCTGTAAGACCATGAAGTCCAGAGTCTAAAACTGCCTAAATGAACCACTGGAACTGTGACTCCCAATATTGCCACAATCTATTATCCCACTTTCCTATCACAGCTTAAGGACTGGTGTGTTGGTTCATGCCTAAGCCAAAAAGTTCTCAAAGTTTGTCCCTTAGCTGTTTTTGTTTTTAAAAGACTTTAGATTCCCAAAGAACAAAAGCAATAGCTGATATGCATATTGAAAACAACCTCTGAATTAACCTTTGATTCCCCCTCTGAATTTGTCAAATTAAAGGTCAAAATGAAAAGAAAGTGAATCAATAACTCTTAAGGTTACACATACATTGCTCCTGTGTTTTTCACTTGATCTGCAGACGTTATGTGGAGAGAAAACTTATGTCTAATCACGATCCTTAAAGCAAAACCAACAAGGCTTGAACCTGGGACCTTCTATGTACAAAAACAGAGACTTGTCCACTGAGTCACAACAGTCTTTTTCCTTGTTTTAGTAGATGACAAGGGATTGCACATCACAGAGCAATGGATTTTCATCCATCACAGCTGAAATATAATGTGAAACCTTTATGAGTACGTGTATAAAGCCTCACTCCTTTTGATGGAGTCATCTTCCACATGATGCTTTTTGGAGTAACTCTGCAAGCAGTTCAGCTGGAGTGAGTCACATTGCAAGCCTGTTTGGACAGAGACAATCAAGGCCGTTGATAAAAACCACTGTTTGGTTAACCTTGTTGCAAGGCTCAGAAACTGAGAACAGCATAGGAGACAAGCAAGGCACGTCCTCTTTTTGAAGCGCTGCTGGTGGCCCTGCAGTACATGGCTGCCACAAAGAGCTTTAGAGAACAGCAAGGAAGTGCTGGGACTCCACAGATTCATAGGAAATGTTTGATGTCAAAGGAACAAACAAGTGCCATGGCAGTAAAGTGACATCAGAAGGGCTCAGGAATGTAGTTTGCCTCACATTTATAATTGCTTTACAAATTTATCATCTGCACTTCCATAAAAATATAGCAATACACAGAGTGCAAAATAAAAGGATAGAGATGACAAAAGATCCATGAAAGCATCAATAAAATGAAATAAATACTAATTAGTTAATACTGTGTCCTTGAACTCTGGTAATTCCTCTTTCTTGCCTGAATAGAGGATGCAGAGGCGGGTGGTTGTGTAAATTAGTGTATTGTACAGTGGTAAAATATGAAATTGTTGCTCTTCCCACTTTTACCTCTTGCCCTAAATGCCGCTGGAAGATTCCCCAGAAGGGTGAAAAGGTTTTCCCACCCCTGTGTTAGAGCCTCACTGCTATGTCTCCCTGGTTTTGTGCTTTTTAATAGAATCCTAGAATTGTAGAATTGGAAGGGACCACGAGGACCATCTAGTCCACCCCCTGCAATGCAGGAATATTTTGCCCAGCGTGGGATTCGAACCCAAAACCCGAATTAAGAGTATCTTTTCAGAATTGGAAATAACTAACAGACTAAGGATTACTTTCAGGCAAAGAGTGGAAGTGTGAAGGTAAAAAACCACCTCATTAATTGGAGTTCTAAATGACCTGTCAGTGTTGCAGATCTGGGCAAGTGATTCAGAGCCTTCCTACAGGCTTTGTGTGTGTGTTTGCTGAACGCTTTTTGTTGGCGTGCAGCAACGTGGCTTCCCTTTCCTCTGCCAGCTCTTGCATGAAATCGTTTGACCATGAAGAACAAGGAGGTCGAGTATCATGTTACTGCGGCACACTTTGCCAAAACAAAAACAAGTTTCCGGGTACGATGATATGTCATTAGCAAAAGAATAGCATATCCTGGAAGACAAGCGTGCAATCAGGGCTTGACAGTGATCTTTCATAATCCTCCTCATACACAGACAAAAGATGCAGTTTCTTACTTTGAATAATTATTATTCTTATTCCTAGTCAATTTATTACCTGTCCTTCGCCATCAGATCCAGGGCAAGTTACAACCGTTTTAAATTCAACACAGTATTAAAAACAGGATATGTTAAAAACTGTGTTCCTACCTCTTTATGTTATGGCTTTCCCCAAAGAATTCTGGGAATAGTAGTTTGTTAAGGGTGATGAGACCTGCAGTACTAGGAGACCCCCCCTTCTTTACAGAGCTCTCCAATTCCCAGAGTTCCTTTGGAAAAGAGGTATTGCTTGTTAAACCATTCAGGATTTGTAGTTCTGTAAGGGGAATAAGGGCCCCCTACTAACTCTCAGCAACCTTAACTAACTACAGTTCCCAGAATTCTCTGGGGGAAGCCATGGCCATGTAAAGTGGTAAAGGTAAAGGGACCCCTGACCATTAGGTCCAGTCGTGGCCGACTCTGGGGTTGCGGCACTCATCTCGCTTTATTGGCCGAGGGGGCCGGTGTACAGCTTCCAGGTCATGTGGCCAGCATGACTAAGCCACTTCTGGTGAACCAGAGCTGTGCACGGAAACGCCGTTTACCTTCCTGCTGGAGTGGTACCTATTTATCTACTTGCACTTTGACTGTTTTCGAACTGCTAGGTTGGCAGGAGCAGGGACCAAGCAACGGGAGCTCACCCCATCGCGGGGATTCGAACCGCCGACCTTCTGATCGGAAGTCCTTGGCTCTGTGGTTTAAGCCACAGCGCCACTTGTGCTACAGTACTGCTTCAAACCTATTGCACAGATGGTGCTCCTGTGCTGAATGGGGCTCTCCAGGCCAGGTGCAGCTCAGTTTGGCTGCTTGACTGGCCCGAATAACTCTTGTGCAGCTGCATAACTCAAATAATGCATGAGTTAACAAAGTCAGACTTTGGCACCAAAAATTTGAATCGCAACAAAGCAGTGATAAAAGCAGGTGAGTGAGGAAACAGGGGGCAAGGGTTACTCCAAGGGTGGCAGCAGAGAAGCCCTCGTGGCACTTGGAAGGAAGGTGTTGTGCGTGTTTAAAAAACAAGCATGTTGGGTTTATGATTAATGCTGTTAATGGTTAATGAGTTTTTGTTTGCTTTGATGGGAGATGCTGAGAAGGTTTGCGAAGAGGGCAAAGGAGTGTTGCAGGTACAGAAGAGGCGTGGGGATGATGGCAGCCCCTCTTTATGATAGGAGGACCAGCTCAATGATTGAGTGACATTTAGCGTTATCCCTGTAACATCAAAAGTAACTACAGTCAAAGGTAGTGTAGCCTTATGAGGCTTTCCCTTCAGTAGGAATGGTGATTTCAAGCCAATACGCGAACTTTCCTCACCCACATGACTCCAGCTTTGGTGGGCTTCCCTTCTCTCTTTTTTTTTTAAATAAGATATTTATTGAGATTTTTTAACATATTACAGTAAAAATGGAAAAAGGAAAAAGAAAAATACAAAATAAAAATAGGTAAAAACACATTAATTTTCCGTTTCTTATTTTCCTTAAGCTTATTTCCCCGGACCTCCTCATACCTCCCTTTTTTGTATTCCACTTAGATTTATTAGTTCAGCAAATCCTTGCCATTAAGCTTTTACCCATTTATAAACCCTTTTTCAAATTCTCTTAAAGCATTACAGCTAGAAACCACTTAATTTCTATCCAACATCATTCTAACATTCATTCATTTTACAATATTTCTGTAAATAATCTTTAAATTTCTCCCAATCTTCTTCCACCGACTCTTCTTCCTGGTCTCGGATTCTGCCAGTCATTTCCGCCAGTTCCATATAGTCAATCACCTTCATCTGCCATTCTTCCAGAGTGGGTAGATCTTGTGTCTTCCAATACTTTGCAATGAGAATTCTTGCTGCTGTTGTAGCATACATAAAAAAAAAGTTCTATCCTTCTTTGGCACCAATTGGCCGACTATGCCCAGGAGAAAGGCCTCTGGTTTCTTCAAGAAGGTATACTTAAATACCTTTTTCAATTCATTATATATCATTTCCCAGAAAGCCTGGTGGGGCTTCCCTTCTCTGGACACATCGACACTGTACATTTAAAGCAGTATTGTACAATTTGAAGCAGTCATGGCTTCCTCCAGAGCAACCTGTAGTTAATCCAGGTGCTGAGAGTTGTTAGGATGTCTCCCTACAAGCAACACTTATTGGAGTGGTTTGTCCTTCAATCCCTCTTCTCAGTGAAATCTGGGAACTGTAGGTTCTGTGAGGGGAATTAGGGGGGGGGGCTGAATTTCTGTTAGGTTTTTTGTTTTGTTTGTTTTTTGAAGGATGGGTAGCATGGCTAGAATGAAAACAAGAACAAAAACCACACCAACATTTGTGCCAGCTCTAGAAATATAATCCTCACTTACTTATGTCTATAAATAAGCAATGTTTTGCAAAATAGACCAGATGGAATTAGGGATGGGTCTCTCGATGTTTGTTCTCTTGGTTTCTCTCCCCCCCCCCCAGGACTTACAAGCTAGGCACCTTTCCTGGGTGCCAAGGTGAGCTCAGTGTTTGTTCAGTGCAGTGACCTGAGGTAAAATCCAACCAAGTCCTACTCAGAGTAGGCCCATTTTTAATTAAAGGACCAAACTTAGTCTCATTTATTGATTTCAGTGGGTTTACTCAGAGTCGGGCTAGCATGGGTACAACCTATTGAGAAGTGTTCGGTGACATTGCTGAAGCCTGGGAAACAGCAAGGCCTGCTCTACTACTGTGCAAGGTTTTGCAACAGCTACACAATTTGGCACTCCTTTGTAAAAATGAGGGAGGGCTACAGGCCGCTCCAGCCGCTCCTGTTATGAACAGAATGGAAAGTCATTTAATCAATTCCCCCCCTTTGCCCCAAATCTATCATCTTAACAAGTAATTTATTAACACAAATAAACGATGGCAGCTTGAGAAACCCTCCCTTTCTTCCAATTAACCCTGTGGGTTTTGTTGTTGTTGCTCTTGTTCTTATGGTATATTTCACATCAGGGAAGGAGAGGAGCTGATCTCTGACATGGACTGGAAAACAAAAATACAAAAACACTGAACCTCAAAAATATTGTGAGCCATATTATTCCAACTGCTTTGTGCAAACAAGAAAGCAAATATTGAGCTTCCCCTTTTCTGATTTACTGCTGTTAGTTCCCCCACTCTTCCTGTGTTGACTGATAAAACGGTGCATCGGAGCTGTAAGCAGATCTTATCAGCACAGCCTTATGATTGCTTTCAACTGGTCAAATGATCGTTGCTGATTAACCACCTGCTTGTTAACCAAGTAATTAATCAATGAAATGAAATGGCACATTATCAAAACCTCAACTGTAGGAAGGTTTGTAGAATCATAGTTAGAAGGGACCCCAAGGGTCATCAAGTAGAAATGAGGTTAATGCAGGAATCTCAACCAAAGCATCCATGGCAGATGGCCATCCAGCCTCAGCTTAAAAACCTCCAAGGAAGGAGAGTCCACAACTGTCAAAGCTCTTCCTGATATTTCCTTGTAATTTGAGGCTATTGGTTCGAGTCCTACCCTCCACGGCAGGAGAAAACTGGCTTGCTCCATCTTCCATGTGACAGCCCTTAAGTTATTTGAACTTTCTAGTATAGACCATTCCTGGTATTTTCTTTTTATTCCATTTTATGGTACTATCCACGGTGACCCAAAACTGAACTGGATAGACCAACGACCACCTGAGCTCACAGCTCTATTGAACAACAACCCTGACAGCATGAACTTCTGAGTGATAGCTTTCAAATTAAGAGTGGCCAGATGTGTAAGAAAACAGGGCTCCCTTGCGCACCAACCATTAACACTGGTGTAAAAGACAGGATTTCAGCAAGTCTAGCTTGTTAAGCAAGGTGACACCTACTGAAATGACCTCATCTGCACAAGTTGCAGGGAACCTTTGGTCCTCCAGGTGTTGATGAACGGCTGTTCCCACCATTCCTGCAACTGACCATACCTAAGGAACATTATGACAAACCTAGTGGATCAAGCCAGTGGTCCATCTAGGCCACCATCCTGCTCTCACAGCAGCCAACCAGATGCCTCAGTGGGAAACCTGCAAGCCAAGGAGTTGTTGGGAGTTGTTGTTCAGCAACAGCCAGAGAGCGAAAGCTTTCCTATGCCTGGCTTGCTTTATTGCACATTTCAATCGCAGGTGTTTATTTTAATGTGTTGATGGGATTGTTTTACTGTATTTTTTTTTTAAAGCTAGGTGCATTTATGTTTCTGTCATTGGTTGTATACAGTGGTACCTTGGTAGTTGAACGGCTTGGCTCCCAAACAAATTGGCTCCCGAACGTCTCAAACCAGGAAGTGAGTGTTCCAGTTTGCGAACATTTTTCGGAAGCTGAACATCCGACACAGCTCTTCCGCTTGAGTTCAGGAAGCTCCTGCAGCTAATCAGAAGCCACGCCTTGGTTTTTGAACCGTTTCGGGAGTTGAAGAGACTCCTGGAACGGATTAAATTCAAGAACCAAGGTACTACTGTACAGTGGTATCTCGGGTTAAGAACTTAATTCGTTCCGGAGGTCCGTTCTTAACTGAACTATTCTTAACCTGAAGCACCACTTTAGCTAATGGGGCCTCCTGCTGCCGCCGCACCGCCAGAGCACGATTTCTGTTCTCATCCAGAAGCAAAGTTCTTGACCCGTGGTAATATTTCTGGGTTAGCGGAGTCTGTAACCTGAAGCGTCTGTAACCCGAGGTACCACTGTACTTGTAAATGGTTTGGAAGCCAACTTTGGCATGCCAAATGTCCTCTTTTTCATGATGAGAGGATCCATAGTTAAAAGTATAAGTCGGCCAATGTGTCCTCTTTTTTGCTCTTCAAAATTCGCCAACCCTAGATAATGAGGGTGACGCGTACGATTATAGGACAGCTGTGGTGTGTTTTGCATCTGGTTGCCCTGCTTCAAACTGGGAAGGTGACATAGGACAGCCTAGGTGCAATGACGTCCAGGATCTCTCCCTTTCTCTCTCTTGCTTTAATGTAATGTAAGGCATCTCACCCTTTTACCCTATAATACAATAACCATATTTGGCCTCTCTCTAGGAAAGCAGCTTTTAAAGTGGTTAATGATTAAAATGCCTCGTCAAAACAACCTCAGAAGCAGCAATTTGAAACACTTGAGCTCCTGGAAAAAGGGTCTCGGCTGCCTATGTGGGAGCTTGTCACCTACCTACGTTAAAGGATTATAGCTTCCCAGCTGAGATAAAGTTGCCAGGTTGCAGCCAGGAGGTTGTGGAAGGGAAAGGGCCATAGCTCCAGGGGCGAGCAGATGATGATTTGCATGAGATCAGGTCCCAGGTTCAAATCGCTGTGGCGGAGCGAACAGTCTGGTTGGCCCATGCAGGAGCCAGGCTATGGAACCACCTAGCACTCCATGGGTGTGTGACCTCAATGCCATTCATTCTGAAGGAGCATCTCCACCCCCATCGTTCAGCCCGGACACTGAGATCCAGCACCAGGGCCTTCTGGCAGTTCCCTCATTGCGAGAAGTGAGGTGACAGGGAACCAGATAGAGGGCCTTTTCGGTAGTGGCACCCGCCCTGTGGAACGCCCTGCCTTCAGATGTGAAGAAAATAAGCAGCTATCTTATTTTTAAAAGACGTCTGAAGGCAGCCCTGTTTAGGGATGTTTTTAATATTTCATGCTATATTGTTTTTAACACTCGATTGGGAGCCGCCCCAGAGTGGCTGGGGAAACTCAGCCAGATGGAAGGGGTATAAATAATAAATTATTATTATTAAATTATTATTATTCATTGGTTCCTTCCATGTGCAATTGTGGCACCACCTATCCCTGAATGGTGACCCTCAGGGCCGTTTCATAGGTACGTAGGAAGCTTGCTGGTGGCGCTGGGGAAGAGTCTCGTGTGGCGAAAACAATGTTTGGGCACGTCATGTGATAGAAGCGATAAGGCTGTTGTTGGCATCCGTCCGTCTTGGGAGACTACGGAAGACTGTGCCATCGGGGGTAAAGTTAAAACCGTCGCAGAGTTACAGTGGCTGCAGAGACCGATATGGGAGAGACATGTTTTGTTGCAGCTGGGGAAGATGGAGGCATCCACTTTCGCTGTTAGAAGATGCACCAAGGCGTTTATTCTGTCTATGCTCCTCCCAGCAGTCCTTTCTCCTCTGGTCACTGCTGTGGGTAGGCAAACTGTCACTAGGCCCTTTAGACGCAGAGTAACATGTCGATTGGATGTGGTTAACTCAAATAAGCTGCTGGGCAGGCAAAGATTCCAATCCTCTGACTCAATTATGGGACATAACACAGATATTGTGTGCAGAGGCCAACCATTCCAAGGGTTTGAGAGAGGCCCTTCTTCTCCAGTTCCATCCCCACCCCTTGCAAAGGGAAGTCTGGCTGTTGAGACGCCATTTGGCCTGCTTCCTTCTGTCAGCGCAACTGCTCTTGAGAGCCAAATGCATTTTCCACAGTTGTTTGGCTAGGAACAACTCTGCCTTTATCCTATATCTGCCTTGCTTTGTTCAGGCGTCTCCTCCTGTTGGCTACCCTTTCCCTAAGAAAAAGACCCGGACGCCTAACATTTGTCTTTCGGCTTCAGAGCATGCACAAGATCTGAGTTTGAGGACACATTGTTCCAAAGAGGACTTCAAAGGAGCTCTGCTTTGCGGTTTGATAAAGCTATTCCACTGTGGTCGCAAAACAAGATGATAACCTTTATTTGGCAGTGTATTTTTCTCTCTGTTTTTCTTCAACATTTTAATAATAATAAAGCAATAAGAGATTTTATATCTACAATATACACAGAACCAAACATAACAAGATATTTACCGTATTTTTCTGTGTATAAGACAATGTTCCCTCCCAAATTTTCTAAGTTTAAAATTGGGGGTTGTCTTATGCACAGAATGGTTTCTACCATTCCGGGATGTCCTGCCCAAATCAAGACAGTTGATGTCTATGTGTTTACTTGCCCGTTCCTGAGGATCCAGCTGCTTGCCATGTTAAGAGCTGTGCCCTCCTGCCACCAGTCTTTGAAAGGAAGATGCAGGGGGGGGTGCTACTTGTTGGATTAATATCTTAGCTAGCGCTCAGCCATGCACCTAGGCCTTTTTTTCTGCCTGCAATACCTTGTCACCAGTGCTTTGCCTATGTACTGATCCAATTTATGCAATAAAGATTTGGGCAGAAACAGAACCAAGAGGTTGAGTTCTTTGCCCAGCAGTAAGAGCCAAGGCAATATGGTTTACATAAAACTTACGACGTTTGCTTTCAGGGAAAGGCCATATTATATAATCGCAGAGCTATTAATTTCATTACCTGCATCTTGGCACAAAGATCAATGCTTCCAATTTAAGTAGCAACCCTGTAATTACAATATGTGCTCCATTGCTCTGCCTGGATTTGAGGTTAAGGAGAATCTCAAGGGTTGCAGCAGAAGATGTGCAAGGGAAAGTCGTGTCTGGCACTCCCCAGATCTGAGTTGGCACACCCTCTACTATTTGTTTTGCCTCATTCATCTTAAAGTGTCACAATTGTCTCGGTACTTTGCAGAATTACATCAGAGTACAATCTTTGGCCTTGCACGGAGTGAAGACACAGTGCCGTATGACAGTACTGCAGTCACGTCCACAACATGTGCTTAAAGCACAAGGCTTCCCTCAAATAATAATGGGAACTCTAGTTTGTCAAAGGTGCTGGGAACTGTAGCGCTGTGAGAGGTAAACTATGGTTCCCATGATTTTGTAGGGGGAACCATGTGCATTAAATGTATTTTAAATGTATGGCGTAGATGTGACCTGTCCTGGTAAACTAGTGCATCCATATCTATTAAAAGGCAAATTATTTAAAATGAAAGGATATCAAGCATTCCACTTAGGATTCCTAAGTGCATTCCTTTGTACTTAGAAGCCAGTCCCCTTGCGTTCATTCAGGTTTACTTCCCTGTACATTTGCATAGGGTTGCAACCTTAATAATGGCAACCTTAATAAAGGGTGTCAAAAGCCTTCTTAAAAATATATATACTGTAGCCTACTGACTGGTTGGCAGCAAGAAGATGGCTGAAACAGAGGGAAGAGGGAGGGCATCTCCCTGAAACAAGTTGTCTAGACTCAGGAAAATCAGCAAGTCTTTAAAATTCTGTTATGCTATTTCAATAGTGATGGAGAATCCTGGGAACTGTAGTTTGTTAAGGGTGTTGGGAACTGTAGCTCTGTGAGGTCATCACCTTAAACCACAGTTCCCAGGATTCTTCATGACCAATGATGTGGCACAATAGCACTTTAAGGCTATATCTAAAGCACACCCCCACTTCCAAAGAGTCCTGGGAACTATAGTTTGTAAAGGGTGCTGGGCACTGCAGCTTAGTGAAGGATCAGCTACAGTGAGGGAGCGAAAAACATGAAGTCTAATAATTGGAGGAATTAGGTCTCTTAAAGCATGTGATGCCATAAAGCAAATTTTGTACACCCTTTCCACGGGGGCTGTCACATGGTAACCTAGATTCACGAATTTCAGGAAAAGCAGCCCATTTTATTTTCTGCCACTCCCTGTGCTTAATGCATTGCAAAAGAGGATCCCGTGACAGTTGTCATCCCTGCTCTCTCCTCTCAGTACAAAGCAGACCTGCCTGGAGGCAGAAGCAGATCCTGGCAGAGAATCAACCACTCCTTCCACTGGAATGCCGCTGGATCCTAAAGTACATTCAGCACAAACAAACTTAATATGCAGACAGGTGTGGTTGGAAGAAGACTCTCAGGTCTGCAGAGTGTTCCAAGAGCACCTTTTGCAGTACAGTGGTACCTCAGGTTACATACGCTTCAGGTTAAATATGCTTCAGGTTACAGACTCCGCTAACCCAGAAACAGTGCTTCAGGTTAAGAACTTTGCTTCAGGATGAGAACAGAAATCGTGCTCTGGCGGTGCAGCGGCAGCAGGAGGCCCCATTAGCTAAAGTGGTGCTTCAGGTTAAGAACAGTTTCAGGTTAAGTACGGACCTCCGGAACGAATTAAGTACTTAACCCGAGGTACCACTGTACATATAAACTGGAAAAATGAGGCTCAAACAAGGCCAAAGTGGATTTGTCAGGGCAGCTGTTAGGAACATCTGGTGTTGTTTTAGACTTGAACTCAGGTTTTTGACCAATCTCATGCCAACGCTCTGTGTTCACGTGTAAAGAAAGTGAAGAAACTAATGCAATGGATCTATGAGGATTAGCCAACTGTGTTGCCACCAGCAAGACCAGGTTTCAAGTTCTCCTTCAGTGTTAAAAGATCACTGGGTGACCTTGGGCCAATCACCATCACTCAGCCTAACCTATCTCGCAGGGCTGTTGCAAGGACAGAACTGGGGCAGGAGGAGAACCCAAAGGTGGGGAACTTCAGGCCTATGTCGCAGCGTAGGAGAGCTGAAAATAATGCTAATATATTTCACATCTGGCAACCAATGTGCCCCTTTGGTTTCAGATAGTACATGAGTTAGAGGAGTCTGAAAAGCCTGGGACACAAATTTTCACAGCCTTCTAGCAGTTATGGTGGCTCATTTACCAGAAGTACAGTGGTACATCGGGTTACATACGCTTCAGGTTACAGATTCCACTAACCCAGAAATATTACCTCGGGTTAAGAACTTTGCTTCAGGATGAGAACAGAAATCGTGCTCCGGCGGCACGGTGGCAGCGGGAGGCCCCATTAGCTAAAGTGGTGCTTCAGGTTAAGAACAGTTTTGGGTTAAGTACGGACCTCCGGAATGAATTAAGTACTTAACCTTAGGTACCACTGTAGTGTATTTAGCGTTAACTCTGCAAATGTATACTCAATTCTGACCAAACTAAGCCTTCTAGAGCAAAATATACACCAGGATTCCACCATAGGGGTGCATGCATGTGCAGCAATTATTATTATTTTTAAAGCAGTGGAATATGTGAGATTTATATGTTGGCAGGCCTGGATCTTCTGCTAGTCCCGCAGGCTTTGACTCACGCTTTACAAACAGGTCTTTTGGCCTGATGCCCTGCAGCTTGACATAGTTTTCGCCTGTTTCATTTCCTTCCTGTAGTGTAAAAACAGAAAGTTCACCCAGTTGTTTGGTCTTTGCTATCTTCAGGTTACAGATCAGAATAATGGAGTTCCCTCATTACCCTGATGCCATGACATCATATAAGGAGGTGGCTATATCCCGAGTTCATGATACAATGGCAAGGTCACAAGACTCACCAAGCATCGGACCTGGTTGTTTTTTCAGTGAAAAGGGCCTGAGGCAACAAGCGTTCATCTCTCCATGTCATTAGTTTTAGCTAGGCACATGTGACTACTTCTGATCTGCAGGGTTTTACACAACAGACACACAACAGTCGCCTCTCTCTAATCCTGGTATTTCTCCTCTTTATTGGGGGGTGTGGGATAACTGAGATTGTGCAGTGAGTCTTTGTTAACATCAGTGCTGGAATAAGCAGTAAAAACACCTGCATTAGGGTCAGCCAAGATAAGTTGTGAGCTAGAACTCCTTATCAGGCTCAACGCTGAACAAAAAATGGGGTCAGACAGCAGTGTCTCCAGCAATGTGAACCTGCAAAGGGAACTGGATCTAGAGTTGGGACACACCTTGTGCAATGGTATCGCAGAGCATCCTAGTACTATTGTCATGATGAAGACAGAAGGAGCAAAGGCTAGGCCTGCAACGAAAGCTTTATTGAACAGAAAGCTGTGTCCAGAAAGGCAAGGAGTTGCATGCAAAGAACAGCTTCTGTGCCATCAACCTGCTCTCCTCAACATCTGTTCCATTCAACCTTTTTTTTTTTAAAAAAAGCTATATTTATTAATGTTCACAGGAAAAAGACAAACAAGAAGGCATATGGAAAGGGGAGAGTTGCTGCTGTTGGTTTTTTGTCTCTTTTATTTTGTTGCAATTTATGTGGAAATTGTTCTGTTTGGTTTTGTATTTTTTAATGGTTAATTTACTGTTTCGGTCTTCTTTTGTTGTGTTGCAGTTATGTGTTTTTGCATGTTGTAAGCCGCTCTGCAAATTGTAGCTCGGTGGGGGGAACTTTCCAGCTTAAAGTCTCAATGACAGTGAAGAAATATGGGAACAGAGAATTGTTGAGTAAAAATGAAAGCAAAGTACACTCTGGTTTTCTCGTCTCTGCTCCACCCCTTAACGCACCAAATGTTTTCGCGTCAAGCGAGTGACCTCTAGTGGACAAGCTGGCAAAAAATAAAATTTGCAAAACTGGCAGCAGAAGTATCAGGGTCACGAAGGAATATAAGAACTGTAAACAGACTCAACATTGGTGGGAAGAACCCATTTGTCCTAATAAACTAGCTCAGGAAACCAGGAAGTTTATCATCATCATCATCATCATCATTATTATTATTGTATGACGTCCATCTGACTCGTCAGGAGTAACAGCTAGAGAGCTAAAATGGCATATTGAGACTCCAGCATTGCAGGGGGTTGGACTAGATGACCCTTGGAGTCCCTTCCAACTCTACAATTCTTTGTTGTTAGAGGAATCAAGAGTTATAGAATGCAATATCTAATTTTATCGGGAGAAGTTGTTTGTTGTTTTAACAGTTGTTTACCCTAAATGTATCCTCTGTACCATGGAAAACGAAACATAAATTTTAGAAAAGAGTTATAGGAATGCTGCATTTAATGCTTTCCTGTTCGGACTGTTTTGTCCATCAATTAAACAAACATTTAAATTCGACATCTGGTTTCGGTTTATTCCAATTTTTTTGTTTTTTTAAAAAAATCTCATCCTATATCTTCATCATTTACGTACACACACAAAATACCGAGCAGTTAAGCTAAAATCATTAAGGATTACATAATAAAAACAGCCCCATTAAAGTCAGCGTTGATTTTTTAAAACCGGCAGTATATACCGTAAACCCAGCTACCTTCTTCCAATCCACCCTGTCCTCTTTACCGCGCCTGCGCAGTAGTGCTTCCCTTCGCTCGCTGGTCGGCTTTCCCACTCAGTTTTCTCCTCAACCCCTGCCGCACATTTCCGCGCCTGCGCCCTACCCCCTTCGGCTTTCCCGCGCCCCTCCCCGCCTCCCGTACGCATGCGCCCTTATCCCCAACCGCGGCGCCTGCGCCGTGCTGCCTCGGCTTTCTCCCACCCTCTCCCCATGCGTGCGCCGCTGCCCTTTGGCTTCCGAGCTCTTTCCCCCCTCAACCCACCCACCGCGTGCGCGCATGCGTCGCAGCTCCAGCTCCCTCCGCCCGTCGCGCATGCGCCTTGCCTTGGTTCCCTCCTCAATCTCGCTCACTCGCTCTCCCCCCCCACCCCCGCCCCACTTGTCGCTCCCCCCGCTTCCCTCTCTCTCTCTCCCGGCGTCCGGGGCTGGCGTTGGGGGCGGACTCTGGTCCCCGCTTCCGGTGTGGTGTCATGGTGGCTCGTAGGTTGTGATGGCTGAGGAGGAGGAGGGGAGCTGAGAGCGCGGCGGCGGCGGCGGCCGGATCGAGCCGAGGGGGAAGAAGGGGCGGGGGCGTCGAGACCCTCCTCCTCCTCCTCCCCCGCCTGGCTGGGCGGCGGGACATGGCGGCCCACAAGCCGGTGGAGTGGGTGCAGGCCGTGGTCAGCCGCTTCGACGAGCAGGTAACGGCCCTGTGGGCTGCAGGATATATGGGGGGGGGGTAGAGGCGGCATAGGGTGGGGGCCCTTTCGGGGAAGGGCTGGAAGGCCCTTTCGGGGGGGGGGGCTTTCCAAGCAGGGACGAATGCATACATATTTATGTGTGTGTGTGTGTGTGTGTCTTTTCTGAGGGGGCCCGTTTCCCCCTCAGAAAGTGTCGTCGTCGGATCCTAGAATTGTACAGTTGGAAGGGGGCCCCCCAGGGTCCTCTAGTCCAACCCCCTGCTATGCAGGAATCTCGACTAAAGCATCCCTTGACAGATGCTTAGAAACCTCTAAGGAAGGAGAGCCCACAACCTCTTAGGGAGGATGCCTTTGCGAGGTAACTCCCTCTGCTCCTTTCAAAGGATGCCGTGATTTTTTTTTTGGGGGGGGGTGGCTGGGTGGGAAGGCAAAGCTTCCTGGGGAAAAGATTGAGGAATTGGGGTGCCATGCAAGGGAAAAGTGTGCGTACGTTTTCCTCACTCTCTCTGGTCTTCTTCAGGGAGAGGAGATGGGGACCCTTTAGGGATGTGCTAGTGCCTTTTAGTCAGTGTGTGTCTGTTTATGGATGCAAAGCATCCTTGCAGATCTCCCAGGCAATACACACCCAAACTGATTAAAGGGTGGGGGGGAAGAGTCCCATCTCTTGCTATACATGAACATAAAGAGTGTGGAACATGCAGATTTGTGGTGGGCATGAATCCCATCTTTCCCCTCCCCCCCCATCAAGTTTGCTCTGGAATTGTATATATGGTTGTTGCTTACTGTGATCTTGGGGTCTTTGAGGGATGAGAGTTGGTGTTGGCCATTTAGGAACCCTACCCACACCCTGCTTTGAGTTGTGCGGATGATGTGCTAAAGCTCATTTCTAGTGGGGTGAGCCCATTTTTCCCTCTGCCCCGCCAAAGATGCACTGGAGTTGTGTGTTGTTGTTCTTTTGAGTAACAGCTGTAGTAGGACATCCTGGAGGTGAGTTGAAGAGCAGTAGGTGATCTAGTTGGGTGTCACTTTATCAGTGGTACCACCGGGCTGTGTGACTTTTGAGGGGAGATGAGAAACAGCTGTTGTTATGCCTTTGCATTTTATCTCTAGGTTTGCAATAAAATAAACTTATGACACCTCAAATACCGTATTTTTTGCTCTATAAGACTCACTTTTTCCTTCCTAAAAAGTAAGGGGAAATGTGTGTGCATCTTATGGAATGAATGCAGGCTACACAGCTATCTCAGAAGCCAGAACAGCAAGAGGGATTGCTGCTTTCACTGCACAGCGATCCCTCTTGCTTCTTTTGGCTTCTGAGATTCAGAATATTTTTTTTCTTGTTTTCCTCCTCCAAAAACTAGGTGCGTCTTGTGGTCTGGTGCGTCTTAGAGAGCAAAAAATACGGTACTTAAAACATTTGTTGTGGCAGAAGCTTTCGTGGTCTAGAGGTGGCTGTGCATATGACAAAAGTGGGCTGTGGTCCTTGAAAGCTTCTGTCACAATAAACCTGCCAGTTTGCAAGGTACCAGAGTACTTTTTGTCAGTCTTTGGGATGGAGTTTACTGGCCCTTTCTAAGGATGTGCTGGATTCCTTTTCTTTGGAAATGGCACGGGAGTTGGGAGGGACGCTGAGGATCATCTAGTCCTTCCCCCTGTCATGAAGGAACATGCAGCTGTCCCTTAAGGACATTGAATCTGCAACATTATAGCACCACGCTCTAACCAACTGAGCTGGATCCTGGCAACTGTACCAATTGAGTTCTACTCTGTGAGGGCATGATGTGTATGTTCAAGTCAAGAGAGAACTGGAAAACGGGTCTTCCTTGAATGGAATAAAGAAGTAGCTGGATGCGGTCCAGCATTTTGCTCCTCTTAAAGGAAGAAAGATGTGGCTTATCTAGATATTTCCCCCCCAAAAATGGCGATTTGCCTCGGATAATTTGCAGTAGGAAACTTTCAGTGTCAAAGGGTTAGCCACCTTAACATTTTTATTTTACCTGTATTTAGTAAAGAAAGCTAAATGCGTTGATAATGCTAAGTTTGCCTAATATTGCATTTGCAGTTGGCATCAATTTGTTGCTCCTAATGAACTTACAAAATGGAACATTTTCCACTGAAAAAATATAACACTGGAAGACTGTGCACCCCACATTGCTGAGAAACTGTCCCTTCTAGGGTTCTTTCAAGAGAAAAAATGTTGAAGAAATTGGGCTCAATCTTTGGGTTTTGGGAAGGTGTCATTCTGGGATTTGTAAAAGTTGGGGTCTTTGAGGGAAAAAGGAGGGGAAGCAGCTTGGCTCATTGGAACTCTTCACTTGCTGGATGTGGGAACTGGGAGCCCTGTGGAATGAAAGATGCAGTAATAGATGTAGTCAGACTTCATCCTTGTTCCATGTGAAAGGGGGTGCTTATGTATGGAAAACGGGGCACAGATGGTTTGCAGTAGGATTGAAAGAACAGGTGGACATACTGTTGATCATTGAAGGGGTCTTCTGGGCCCAGTGAAGGCCCAGTTATGCAGCATGGGGATAGGGGGTACTACTGTGAGTGGGTGTACCACTCACATCAGTTGAAGTTTTTGAACAAATTGGACTTGCTGGTTGTGAGTTGAACTTGGGAGGAGGGAAATAAGGGGATATACTGACTTGAGATAATTATGGAACTGCCCTTCTGAGTGGCCTACTGGATCCATTTTAAAGCAAGCCATTGAAAAACAGCTTTGTTTTGAGACAATCTGGCCCAACAGGTGCCCCTTGGAAGTTCCTAAGCAATCATGATCATAGTAGGTCTCCCCCTACTCAAAATTCTCAGCAACTGGTATTCAGAGGCATACTGCTTCTAATCCTAGGCAGCACATTGTGACTAATAGCCATTGATAGTCTTATCTTCCATGAATCTGTCAAATCCGCTTTTGAAGCAGTTCTAGTTGGAGGCCATCACTTCATCTTGCGGGTTAACTGTCCACTGCATGAAGAAGTCTTTCCCTTGGTCTGTCCTGAATTTTCCAATATTCAGCATCTAGCGTTTTGAGTGAGAAAGAAAGCCTTTATGTCCACATTCTCCCCACAGTACATTTTTACGCACCTCTATCATGTTCTTGTTACTTACTCCCTTTTTTACTAAGCCAAAGGCCCAAACGTTGTTGTCTTTCCTCATAGGAGAGCTGTTCTATCTCCCTGATAATTTAGTGAACCTTCTCCAGCACTGCTGTGTTCTTTTTGAGCAGCGGAAAACAACCAGAGCTATACACACCACACCATAGATTTGTATTGTGGCATTACAATATTGGCAGTTTTATTCTAACTTCCTTTCCTAATGAATGTTCCCATTTTTCACAGTTTCTGCACACAATATCAGCATTTTCCTAGAGCTGCCCCCTACAACCCTAAGGATACAACAATCAGTCAGTGCCAGTTCTGGCCCCATAATTTTGCCCCATCATGCATCACTTTTCACTTGCTTCCATTCAGCTAGGTGGGTATTAATATGGCAGACTTCATCCTTCTTCCATGTGAAAGGGGGCAGTAATGTATGGAAAATGGGGCATACTGCTTGTGTGAAACACCATAAGATTTGTCATTTTCCTTGTAGAATTGAGCTGACTAACACAATAGGAGTTATGGACTTAAAATGTTCAAACACTTTCCTGTAGTTGCTATGCTATCTTTAAAGAAAGAGATATTGAGGGAGTTATTTCCTACTTTGGAAGAATGACACTTTCTAATGATGAGCTAATTTCTCATGCTAGTAAATTCCCTCAAAGTATTTTATTTATTTAAGGCATTAACTAGCTACTCTTCAGCCAAAGCTCTCAAAGTGATCTACAAAAGATGTGATTTCCCTTGCAAAGAGAAGTTGCTGGAAATTACTGTCCTAGTAGGATCTTGCACTTCATCCTACATTGCTTTCTTGGAAGTAAATTCAGTTGCTTTTTAAATGGGACTTTCTGGGCTATTGCTGTGGACAGAAGGAGATGATCTCTTTTGATCAAACTTATAAAATTAGGCTCCCCCCCCCTTTTCATTGGCATATGTCATGTTTTTAGCTAGACTGCACCACCAGATTATTGTGAGATGCATTGTTTTTGTTTGGTGTGTATTTCTATTATAAGGTGCCCTGTGATCCTCGGATGAAGGACAATATAGAAATTATATTTAAAAATATAAAAGCAAGTTTTAAATTGCACCAGAACCCTAACCAAAGGTGGGCTAAAAAAGAAATCTTCAGAGGAGGGAGCCCCTCACAAACATATCTCCAGGGAGAGGGAGTTGAAAAGGTGAGGGGTCGCTGCTGTAAAGGCCCTGTTGTGTTCCTGACAAACGTGATCATATAGGAGAGAGAGGTACAGTACTGATAAACAGGCAGAAATTGGCAACAGTCCTTGATTGTGCCTTCATAGCTGCTTAGTAGGTTGATCATCTGGGAAGTAGTCTTGAGTTGCAGCTTTCTAAAAACACACACATAAACAAACCATTGTCATATATAATCTGAAATGAAGTGTGCATTATGCAAGTTTAGGTTATGGTTCCTGGGAGCCACCTCTCTGCTTTCCAAAATAAAAATCTGGTGAAGAGGTAATGGAATTTTCAGATCCTGGCATTCCATCTCATATGTGCCTTACACACTGGCTCTTCTTGCGAGGTAAACTTTAGTTTATGCCCTCGTGTTTTCCCAGTTAGGTATGCAAATATCCAACATTCAGAATTGTCAAATCAGTGAAACTGGGACTAAGTGCTCACCAAATTTTAGCTTTAAGCTGGCCCGTGGCTTGAGTATTGGGGGGTGGGTTACGCTTCTTTGCTCCCTTCCATTTTAAAGAGATATATAAAAGCATCCTTTGGGACTATTTTAGTAACCATTGTGTTGTGGGGCTAGATAAATTTCAGGTTCTTTGGAAGTTCTTTAACATTTTGGGTGTACACCCCCCCCTTTCTAGGAAGAGTTGTAGAAATGCCCCCCTTCATTTAAAAAAGTAAGTAGATAAGCATTTCTTGGTGACAGGTTTCCTCAAGAAAAGTCAGAATAAGCATAGTATAAAGTTACATAATATATACAGGTGAACTAATTTTCATGGGTCTCGAACCTTGGGAACTACTCTGACCGAGACTTAGCAATCTGGTGAGAAGCATTTTTATTCTGATCTGTCTATCTGGCTTTGTGGAGAAAGTGGACTAGTAGACAGAACTCCATATATTTCAGTCCCACATGTATGCTCATGTGTCAGGGAAGAGCAGCTGTGGGAATTAAATTCTAGCAGAGGAGTACATTAAGAGTGGCTGAAGCTTATCCAGTGCACTACTAAGTTTGCAGCTGGTGATAATAGTAGATGCTGATAAAGGAAGTGGTTCTTCACAGCCATTCAGCTGGACGTCTCCAGTGTTCAGAGGTTTTAATAGAAAGCAAACGAAAACAATTTCAGTACGTTTTTGCTGATTAACCATCCCCACTTTGTGTGAAATACTTTTTTTTTTCTAAGTGCACTTTGTGTCTGTTGTGTGCTGCTTCCATCAAAAAGCTGTTGGCTTTGATCAAAAGTAAAACTTCCTCAAAGTGGGGTTTTCTGCAAGGTTTTGTTCAACAATTGAGACCAACTGACTGGTAAATGACGCATGAGGGAAATGATTGGTCTGTGACCTTTTGAAGAATTTATGGATGCAGCTTAAAACAAAGTGTCTAGTGTTCACGGAGCAGGATTAATATCTTGGATTTGTGGAGTCATTTCAAGTCTTATCTGCGCTGCTGCTGGGACTTCCGAACTTTTGAGTTTTAACTGATACAGTTCAGAGAGAAGCTAAACATTGGTTGAAACACATTTTGCCCAATACCTCTGCAGTAGGTTACAAAAGACAGGTAGTGAAATGCAACTCAAAGTTACTCTTTGATTCTGATTTCAATGATGAAGTGCATCTGACAATAGTTCCTGTATGTGATATCTCAGGCCACAGCAGCTGCATTTGGACCATGGTATAGCATGACGGAAGTGATCCACAGCAAGCCTTGGGTTCATGCGCTCCTCTACCCCCGCATCTCCTCTGGCGCAACCATGAGGAGGAGCTCAGAGACTTTCGCTTCCATTTTTGTTTATAATGTCATCTGATCCAACAAACTGTGGTTAATGCGAACTATGCTTGCTGGTTGGAAACAAGCCAGTTCCAGACTGGTGGCGAAGGCAAGCCCCATTTGCTAAGGAATAACGGGGAGCGCATTTTAAGGCTCC
Source organism: Podarcis liolepis (assembly GCF_965112155.1). Classification (NCBI taxonomy): domain Eukaryota; kingdom Metazoa; phylum Chordata; class Lepidosauria; order Squamata; family Lacertidae; genus Podarcis; species Podarcis liolepis. The sequence continues at coordinate 37,036,993 of NC_139567.1, forward strand.
CAGCTGTTCCTTTCCAGCTCCATCTTGGACTCAGCTCTGTTTGTATTGGCTGTGGTCTTGGAACCTAGCAAGGTGGGTCGCATCAGCACTGCCACCATTTTCGTTTTCTTTGGTCTCCTCCCCCCTCCCCCAAGTCATAAGTAGGCAGGAAGCGGGGAGAAAATGAATTGCTTTATTCAACGAGTTTATAGCATAAATTACTAAAACGAGTTCCTGTGGTGAACTCAGAGCAGCTTAGCTATGGTTCCCAGGTGGTCTCCCATCCAGGCAACTGTCAGGATCAAATCTGATTAGCTTCCCCAGAAGAACTGTTTCATGTTCTTTCAAATTGTTCTCAGGGTGGAGGGGAGGAGAAAGATAGGCATGGATGGTGAAAGGAAGGAAGGAAGAGCACAGTTTGTTTTTTTCAGGGTGGGTGGGGTTCAGAGTGCACCTAGGGTCTGAGAAAGTTGAACACATGTGTTGTGGACAATCTCACATGGCTGGGACTTGTCCCATTCACAGAAGCTCATGGTGCTTTTGCTATGGAAGGTTAAAATTAAGGTGCCTGGTGGTAAACACAACTTATTTTAGAAGGCCATGCTTTAATTGTACATGCTGTATAAATATGTCAGAAGTTCTTTCCAATAACTAGAAGTAATTGAACAGTAAAGCACACTTAGGCTGCATGCATACACACTATACTTTTAAAGCAACGTGTCCCCCCCCCAAGAGTTCTGGGCATTGTAGTTTGCCCTCACACAGTTACGATTCCCAGCAACTCTTAGCAAACTACAGTGCCCATAATTCTTTGAGGGGGAAACTGCTTCAAATGTGCTTTAAAGGTATAGAGTGTACGCAGCCTTAGACTGCAATCTTATACTGTCAGTGGGGGGAACCTTTGGCCATTGAGATGTTGCTGAACTACAACTCTCATCATGCCTGGGCATGGACCATGCTTACTGAGGCTGATAGGAGATGGAGCTCAGCAACATCTGGAGGGCCAAAACTCCTCCACACCTGTTATACACACTTAATTTGGCATACGTCCCATTGAACTCAGGGTGGCTCAGTAGAAATGCATAGGATTGCACTGTCCATGTGCTTTAAATGCAGTCAATTTTTTTTACTGGAGAACTGTTTCATTGAATACTTGTAAATATTTTAAGACTGGGAAATTCAGTGGCTTTGTTCAGATGCAACATTAAATTGTGATCTAGCACTATGTGAATGAGCCTGACCTCCCCTCTGATTTGTTCCCTCTCATCCTCTCAAGAAGGCAAATTTGGATCTTTTAGTTAAAGCAAAAGTAAAAGCTTCTAAGCATCTCCTCCTGCTACTGACTGCGGTAGGAGGAGAGGAAAGTGAGAGACCATGCAAGCCCAGGAGAAATTTAGGCTCATTCATGGTTTAGTGTTGTATCTGAACATGAACATTCACATACACTTCCCATGCTTGTTTAAATGGGGGTGGTGGGGAAGAGCTGGAAACTGCCACCATGTTGGTTTTTGGCATACCCAAAGAGCTCTTGCATGAAAAGTTAAAGGAAAAAGCCTTCAGTGTAACACACTGGAGCTCTGGAAGTTTTCTTCTAAGTGAATGCTTACTGTTTTTCTTTCTCCTCCTCACCTGCAGCTACCAATCAAAGCTAGTCAACAGAATACCCACACCAAAGTCAGCACGGAACATAACAAGGAATGTCTCATCAATATTTCAAAGTACAAGTTTTCCTTGGTCATCAGTGGCCTCACCAATATATTAAAAAATGTTAACAATATGGTAAGTGCTATCCTCTTGCCCTTAATAGGCTTATTTTAGGTGGGGAAAGCATGAAATGAAGGAACCTTAGGTTGGGAAAGGAATATGTGTGTTTTCTTGCCCAGTTACCAGTGGATATTGGATGCCAGTGGTTCCGTTGGTACTTGGTAAACACACTGATATATTGATTTCCTATATCCAGTGCTTTTGATTAAAAATGCTCCTCTCCCTTGTTCGAAATAGCAAGCTTCTTTAAAACAAGATCAAGCTAGATAAGTCCTATCTTATGTGTAACCAGGACAAATGATATTGGCCCAGTTTGGACAATTGCAGCTTATGAAGCCAAGATCTGCACAGACATGGGAACCCTTTGCATGAGCTGTGGTTAAAACAGGAAGCCTCTAACTAGCCATGCATTCCCATTACATTTGGAACAAACCAGGTTTTTGGACCATGGTCTTAAATTGATTATTTTAGGTAATTCTGAAACTGGTGACCATAGTTTCCAGTATGGACAAAACAGGAAATTGTGGTTAATTAGAGACATCCTGATTCAGTTGCAGATTGCAGTGGCTTTTGGGTTGGCGTAAAAAGCCAAGCACGGCCTTTGTTTGCTATTGTCTGTGTGAAGGGGCAAGCTATGGCACACATTAAGGGGTTTAGTGAACATGGTGAGGCCTGAATAATAGGATGCCATTCACCTTTCCATGTTCAGTCTTGTATCTGTTGGGAGTTAGCTCAAAGTTTTAACATCATTCAACCTCCCTGCCACCCACCCACTGTCTAGTCCTGAGGGATATGCCCTTTAATTTTAACTGAAAAGCAGGGATCATTATAGATGCTCTCTGGCGTAGACCATGCTTGCTGGGGCTGATAGGAAATGTAGTTCAGCAACATCTGGAGGGCTAGATGTTGCACTAGGGAACGGATGCCTCCTCGTTTTATCTCTCTTCTGAATGTTGTGGGTTTGACTGGTTTGCATACCCCAAAGTCCAAGTTCTGTTCCCAAGGTAATCTGAATCCTGTGTTTGGAATAAAACCTGTATACATAGGGGTTTCATGTGCTTTAGGATGGTTTTACAGAGAACATGACTGGGTCAGGAGAGCAAAGGGAATGAGGAAGGTATAGAGAAGACCTGTGTTTAAGCTGTGAAGCCCTGTTTGATTTCTGTGCCTTCCCCAAATGTAGCTCTCCACCTTCCCCCCACCCAATGAGGAGAAGTGGTAGCACAGTGGATAAGGCCTTTCTGGTCCTGGCATCCTGGTTATGCAGTGTCCTCCCCAGGGAGGATTGTCTTGCCCCCCGCCTACAATATTTTTTGCTAATCACATCTCTCCTGATTTTTTTGTCAATTATATTTGCCGACTTGGTGCAGATTTTTATATTCTAGTACAGGTAGTGACCATTTTGGGTTGGGGTCTGTTCCTCGCCCCTGCATGTGACCCTGTCCCCCACATTCTGCCCTCTTCCGGGTCCAAAATCACCCACGTGTCAGTGGCCACACATCAATTGGACACACACAAAATGGTCGCTGTCTGAGTACAAATACTATTTGTCAATTTTGGGGTTGTATTTTCTGATTCTAAGTTTGCAACTGTCCAGCGACCTTGGTTGATGGGTGGTATAGAAATGTCTTGATTGAATAAATTAACCTCAAGGGCTCCAGATCTTGCTGAAGTTCTCAAGAAACAAAATAATTTACTGGTCTCCTGATGCTCATCTGGGAAGCATTGGATTGCATCCAGCTAATTTATTCTCAGAGTAGGCCCCCTGAAATTTATAGGCCAACGTTAGTCATGCACATTAATTTAAACGGGTCTACTCTGAGTAGGACTAACATTGAATGCAACCTGTTGGGTGGTTTTCAGCTAAGTTTTACTCAGAGTAGACCCACTGAATTCAATGGCCATGACTAAGTTAATTTCAGTGGGTCTACTTAGCTGAATACCACCCACTGTGTGGGATGATGGGAAGCAAATCCATTTTTGTAATGAGAACTTAATTGGTTTCCTGTGTTCTACCTCCCCCACCCCAGAGAATATTTGGAGAAGCTGCTGAAAAGAATTTGTATCTTTCTCAGCTGATTATATTGGATACACTGGAAAAATGTCTTGCTGGGGTGAGTAGCCTGCTTAACATTAGTTGCCTTTGCAAATTCTACATAGACAATCTAACTGTGAAGATGTGTGAAATGTCTGTCTTCTGAAATAGTCATGTTCTTGATGATAATATGTCAGATTTGTAGAAAGTCACTCCCCTGTTATGCTTGAGAGGTTGCCTCCAAATGCACTTGAACTATGGTGTGTTTTAACTTCTTTACGTGTGGATCTACATACCAAATGAATTTAATAAAAATAATATAGAAGTGACTTCCAGGCAATCAGGGATTTTTTGTAAACGGACAGTTTCAAACTGTTGCAGTGCTACAAGCAACTGTCTAGAAAATGTAGACAAGTGGGCTAATAGCATTTTTGTGGCAGCAATTTGCAGGGTAGAGAGCCAAGTCTGCAGCTGATTGCTGATATTTGTTTGCCTTTTTGCTGAATGCATCAGGAAATGGATGCAACTTTCTTTGTAACTAATTCCTGTATGCATGTGCTTTTTTTAATGTGACTAATTCTGGAAAGGAAAATAATATTGGACTTGAAAAGCAAACTTAAAGATTTTGGTATCTTTGGCTCTAAATATTGCATCAAAAAAGGGTTTGATGCAGCTTGATATACGAAAAAGAAAAAAGAAGGAACTTTTTGTGTTTACTTGTGGCTCAGCCAGTGCAAAGAGATAAGACTTTTTCCACTTTAAAAGTTAATTTTTTAAAACATAAGTCCACCTGAGCTCTCCTGTGGTTTTCTTTCAGTTTGGCTTAGTTTTGTACACAGATAAATTGAGCTTACTCTCTGGCTGCTAAAGATGACTTTTGCAGGTGCTTCCTAGTTTACATTAGTTAACTTTGTCTAAACTTCCAGTGGGAATGCAGTACTGAGGTTTCCAGAAAAGTGATCCTATTTTCACTTTACTTTGTTCCTGGAGTCTCTCTGCTTTTTCCCTCTTTTGCAACCTTGGGAATGCAGTTAGTGGTTTAGCCCTTTCTGCAAAGCTGTAAAGCCAAACTTGGGCTCTGGTGAAATCTAAGAGTCTTTGTTTATTCCTGAGGGTTTCCTTCACACAGTTCCAAGCTTACTGTAATGTGATCAGCTGTAAGCTGCTTGTGATTCCCCATACTGGTTTTAAAAGATCGCTTTCCAAGCCATTGCAGACGGAATAGTTCATGGCTTGTCATTTGACACCTGTGTAAACATACTTGCAGACAATCTATAAATGTCGTCATGAGACCCGTAGCATGTTCCTATCCTTCTCTGAGCAGCAGAGCATTGGATCGAGCATGCAACTCCCCTTCTCTGGATCGTGCACAAGGCTCACCCATTAGGCAAGGTGATCCCTTTGCCTCAGGTAGTGGATCGGTCTCGTGTGCCCTCCTTCCCACTGCCCCCCTCTATAGCCTCTGCTGGCCTGCAGAGGCTGTCTGGGTCAATGGCTATGACTGTTGCAGAGGTACTTGTTAAGGACCGTTCAGGCCACTTGCCTGTGCCTCCATCTGAAGAAGGGTCCTTGCTCACAGCAAGGTGTGATGGGCAAGATGGAGCTGCAGGACATCTATTTAAAATTGCATAGTTTTACGACAGGGGAAAAAAATAAAACCACTAAACAATAACAAAGTACAGTTAAAATCGATAGAAAACGTTAAACTATGGAGCTAAAATAACTTTAAAAGTCTTTAGCTTGGCATCTCAACTAAGATATAGGGGTGCTACCACTGAAAAGACCCTTTTCCTGGTTGCTCCCCACCGTTAATTGCTGATAGGCGGAAAAGGGTTTCTGATGCAGATTTTGAGACACAGGCAGGTTCAAGAGGAGAAAGGCGGCCAAGGAAAAGGATAGAGAGCTGCTTCTGCAGGGACATAACAAAAGGATAGCAGCAACCTTTTCCCCAGCCACATTAAGGGCTCCTCAAGGGTCATTATAACACCCTGCTGTAAGTTATTGTGACAGATGTGGCTGGTTCATGTGCAGCATTTTCCCACAGCCTGGCGAGATGTGTCTCATGAGTTCAAACACACACATCTTGTTTACAAAATACTGTGATAGCTTGGGAGTGGAGCAGATTTCCTGGGTTACTAACAATGGGGGAAGAGAACTGTGAAAATGCTTCAGGCAGGCAGTCACTTACAAACTGTCCTCCTAGCAACCAAAGGACACTATGAGGCTCGATGAGACGATGCTGGTCAAGCAGTTGTTGCCGGAGATCTGTCACTTTATCCACACCTACCGCGAAGGGAATCAACACGCAGCAGAGCTTCGCAATTCTGCCTCTGGAGTTCTCTTTTCTCTCAGCTGCAACAATTTCAATGCCGTCTTCAGCCGCATCTCCACCAGGTGAGTGAGTGAAAGATGCTACTTTCCCCATCGTTCCTGGAAGGCCCATTTAATAAATAATAATTTTATTATTTATACCCCACCCATCTGGCTGGGTTTCCCCGGCCACTCCCCATTTAAAATATTGTCAATTTTTTCTGACCCCAGTCAGCCTCTAAATGTCAATACATCTCAAGGAAGGTTAAAATCAGTGTGGTTGATTGAGCTTCTGAGTGTCAAGTCTCTTCTGACCTAGTATAGTCTATTTCTACACCTTCCTTCTGCTTGTGGGCTGTTGGGTCATCTCTCTGAACGCAGGTGTATGTTAATACAGTGGTACCTCAAGTTACAAATGCCTCAGGTTACAAACGCTTCAGGTTACAAACTCCGCTAACCTGGAAGAGTTACCTCAAGTTTAGAACTTTGCCCCAGGATGAGAAAGGAAATCGTGTGCCGGCAGCACAGCGGCAGCAAGAGGCCCCATTAGCGAAAGCACGCCTCTAGTTAAGAACAGTTTCAGGTTAAGAACGGACCTACGGAACGAATTAAGTTTGTACCGAGAGGTACCACTGTAATTTTGATTCATTTAGAAGGCTCTGCATCAAGTCAGACCTAAAGAATTGGAAACCAAACAAGCTGAAGATGGATATTTCATTAGTCGTCTTCTTTCTTTGGCGATCACTCATAGCTGAGTAAGATTGTCTTCCATAAACACAGTTTTAACAATGAGTCCGTAAGTGACTGTGGAGGCCAATTCTGGATCCACACGTCCTTCCACAGTGGGGACTTTGGTTTCCGGATGGGAGTTGATCACGGTGTGGATTTGTCAACCGTGCCTTCCTCTTAGCACGTTTCTCCCTTGCATCTTGAGCACGAGTGTCTTCAAAGCCCATAACACCTTTGGTAAAGGCTGTTCTCCAACTGGAGCGCTTGCGGGCCAGTGTTTCCCAGTTGTTGGTGTTTATACAACATTTTAAAAAATTTGCCTTGAGACTGTCTTTAAACCTCTTTTGTTGACCACCAGCATTACGCTTTCCATTTTTAAGTTTGGAATAGAGTAGTTGCTTTGGAAGATGATCATCAGGCATCCGCACTACATGACCAGTCCAACGAAGTTGATGTTGAAGAACCATTGCTTCAACACTGGTGATCTTTGCTTCTTCCAGTACACTGGTATTAGTTCTCCTATCTTCCCAAGTGATGTAATGTTTCATAGGGGGACAGATTAGAGCTCTGTGGTAGCATGGTTCAAGCCCTGACATAAGATAATTTTCCTGCTCAAGACCCTCAAGAACTGCTGCCGCTCAGAGGAGACAATGCTGGTCTAATTGGGCAAATCATTTAAGGTATAAGGCAGCTTCCTGTGTTCCCCTATGTGAATTTTGGATCCAGAAGTGGAGAGCATAGGAGCAACATCAGCATCTAGTGAACAGGTAGAAAGTCCTGCAGTTAAAGGGTACCTCAACTAAATTTTAAGGGCCTTTTCATAACCTCTGTTCCAAGGAGTTGTTCTTGGCAGCCAGCTCTGGAGGATGTGGGTTTTCTCTTTTTTGCTAAATGGCTTGATGGAGAGTAGTTGCATACAGAACGGGAGACACTGCATTTCCTTTATGGGGAATAGTCAGAAACAATTAAATAAAAACCTCTCCTTGAACTAACTTCTGAGTGTTGTTTGGTCTCATATTTCCTGTTCTTGGCTGCATGGACCTGGGAGGGGACCATGAAAGAGAGAAATCATTTCAAATGATGTTCTTGCTCAGAAATTAATTTAAACATTTGGCCATTCATTGTTTGTCCCCATGGGTTATTTTGCTGGGGCGGCGGCGGCGGGGTGTTTAGTGGTGCAGGCTTAGTGTTGTGGGTCCTGTGACCCATGCTTTTGAATTCCTGGCACATTCCCATGTCATGCCAGAGTTAAGTCTTTCTCCACATAGATGAAATGAAGAGCTCCCTTGCTGGTTGGCGCTGGAAGTTACGTATCATGTCGCGCACACATATCTGTAGATTTAAGACCGAGCAAAGCAGTTTCTCAGCTTGCGTTCAACACATGATTTTGATATTAGTTGCATGTGGGCCAAAGTGCTGAATCACCAAGTGTGTGGTGTGGGTGGGAGAAGAATTTGTGAGATGCACTTAAGACTTCATGGCTAATTGAATTCATTAGGGTCAAGGCAAAGGAGGGCAGTGAGGCGCCATGGGGTTGGTTTGTTTTTTGACAGAATGGGCTGTGAAGCTGCGAATAACTTCACATTCAGCTCAGATCTATGCTTATGTGAAGTCCTCTAGCATATCGAGGTGGACTTCAAATGCACATGGACATGTGGCCCCTCAGGCTCATGCATTAAAAAATTAGTAACACAATTTGGTAAATTAATAACATGATTTGGTGATTAGCTAGCACAGACTTGCCTATTCTGCTTTTGTCCCCTGGCCTCATAAAATGAAAGCCTGTTTCAGGCACTTAATGCACTGGTGATTTTTATGCATGGCCAAGAGGGAGTGGGTATGTGCTCCCACATGTTTAATGTTAGATGTAAACCCTATCTGTGGAGACCTATCTTGCATGATTTCTGCACCTTAAGAAGGGGGCAAGGGAGGCGACAGGAATCTGGATTTAAGTGTGTAGGCAGCACCTTCCTCACATCATGCAATATCCGAGGTGATATGGTCTTAACCTGACCATGTCAATGTCAAAAGGGGGGAAAAAATCAAAATAGTTCTGTGGAATCCCCGTACTTTTAACATGGTTTTATTTCTTGTGGGCCGCTCTGAGAACTCTGCTCTCAGGTAAACTATAAATCCTATCACACAGCTAAGGAAATAAAATTAATGGTCAGTGTGGAAATTGAATGAAAAGGAAGTGTTGGCAAGTTCTGAATCTTTAAAATCCAAAGCATGGCTGTGTCGCCTTTGTGCATTTGACCAATTCTGGTTGTCCTAAACACCTGAGTGCATTATCATTTCACATTGTCCCCTCTCCCTTCATTATGTCAAAAGTCCATCCATTTTGAGAAGCTGCTTGTTTTTTGCAGATTGCAGGAATTGACTGTGTGCTCTGAAGACAATGCTGATGTTCATGACATTGAACTCTTACAGTACATCAGTGTCGACTGTGCTAAACTAAAGCGTATACTGCAAGGTAAGTGGGTCTTGCTCCTAAGTATATGTCCTTAAGGACAGGGTGCTACTGTTCCTCCTATTGATCTAGCTCAGTGATGGCCAAACTTGGCCCTCCAGCTGTTTTGGGACTACAGTTCCCATCATCCCTGACCACTGGTCCTGTTAGCTAGGGATGATGGGAGTTGTAGTCCAAAAACAGCTGGAGGGCCAAGTTTGGGAAACACTGATCTAGCTTGACTAATAATTGCCTGTGCATAAGCATTGTGTAGATGTTGTTTGTGGTTTGTTGAAATATGAGCTGTGCCAAAGCACCAAGGCAATTTACAATTAAAATATTAACACAAACAAATGGTGCGAAATATTCTCAGGCCTGTTTCAGCAGCTGTTGGTACTATCACCTTTGCTTTAGTCACCCTGGCTTCTGCCTTCCTTCAGGTCACACAGTTTTTAGTTTCTATTACCTGGGGGTGGGGATGTTTGTTGTAATCTATTTCTGTATTGCTTTTCTATTATTTGTTTGTTTTATTTTTATTTGACAGAATTCATATGCCACTTGATTTGTAAGAAAACCTCTAAGTGGTTTGCAGAAACCTAAAAGTGGTTTACAAATAATCTTTGCTAGCCTCCCTATAGCTGCTGCTTGCACATGAGGGAGAAAATTTGCAGGTAACTATGATACCTGCAAATTTGTCTGTGCTGGGTAGGTAGTGGTTTTGAGGATGCATCAAGAATATGGCACAAAGGCAAGTGCCATGATTCCAGTAAAATATGCATTCTCTCTCTCTTTTGCCACCTCCTGGCTCCTCATGATTTCAGTTTTTACTTTTTCAGTCAGTTTGGCCCTGATTTTTACTTTTGAAAGTTGATAGATATGTTAGTAGTATTACTCTCCTGTTAACAGCTGGCTGGAGTTGGGGAGATTCTTGGACTGAGATGAAAAAGAAGTCTACTCCCGGCTGAGGTGCAGTTCAGAAGTTTCCTGGCTGCTGCTTTTGTTATTAAAGTTTATTACTTTTTTTCCACCCCACCTTTTCATTTTTTGTGCTCAAGGTGGCTTGCAGCAAATTAAAACATCAATAAAATAAAATAAATCTCAAACACAGAGGAATAAAACAACGGATAAAACACATGTTTAAGGAAATTAAAAACTAGCTGATTTCAAGGACCTCATGTTTGCAAACGAACAAACAAAACACCCACGATCTTCACATAGAGATGGAAGGCCATCATTACAAGTGGGAGGAAGAGAGAGGGTTTCGCAGCAATACCGGTTCCATAACGGAGGCACCATCACAACCCCCCCCCCACAACCCCACTCAAATACATTTCAGATATTGGAGGGATGTTAAGGAGTCTATCTAGGAGATCTTAATGTACAAACATTGACCCCTCCCCACCACAATGGTCTCCATAAGAATAGTCAAGTACAGTGGTACCTCTGGCTACGTACTTAATTCGTTCCAGAGGTCCGTTCTTAACTGAAACTGCTCTTAACCTGAAGCACCACTTTAAATAATGGGGCCTCCCTCTGCCGCCGCACCACTGGAGTACGATTTCTGTTCTCATCCTGAAGCAAAGTTCATAACCTGAGGTACTATGGGTTAGCGGAGTCTGTAACCTGAAGCATATGTAACCTGAAGCGTATGTAACCCAAGGTACCACTGTACTGTAATTTCTTTCAGTAGTTCAAGATACTGATTCGAAGCAGTGTTAGTCGCCATTTGAGGGGGGGGAGGGGGTCAGCAACACTTTTTTTTTGTTAAGCATGAACTAATACACAATACACATTGTTAATATCACATTTTAACAGAAATTGTTAATAGATGTTTAACTTGGTGCGTACAATAAAAATATTTGTACCGTACTTCAGTTTTCAAAACACGTTACTCTTTATTGTTAAACACCTTAACCTATTGTCTATCCATAACATATACTTCAAGGCTTCTAAGCACATACATTTCAGTAATCCTTGAGTGTCAGCCAGGTGCAAAATATTGTACCTAGACCTTTTGAGGTGCTCGCAAATGGAGAATCTTTAGGTGCAAAATGTGCCCGGTGCTCTGCTAATTCCGAACCCTGATTGGAAGTATAAAAATAATGGGCCATGATGCAGCAGTTGCTACTAGGGTGGCTGTTTAGGTGATTCTCAGACAGTTTTCGTAGCATTATTGTCATCTTGCACATTGTACAAGTAGATTTTTTTTTCTTGTTTTCACAGAAACGGCCTTTAAATTTAAAGCCCTCAAGAAAGTAGCACAACTGGCAGTTATCAACAGTCTTGAAAAGGTAAGTTTCCTCCTGGCTTGTAAGTCTTCAGAAGCTGCAAGAGTGTAGGTGTCTGCTCATAGGTTGTTGTGGGTTTTTGTGGTACTGGAGTGCACACCCAGTACTCTTTCTGCTGGAAGGAGAGAGCCAAAACCAGGCCATGCAAAACTATCGAAAAACCTTCGCTTTTTGTTTCTCAGAAGAGCATCCCCGCAGCTGGATCACACTAAGGACTCTCCTAGTCTGTTTTCCTCTTTGTCAGCAATAACCATCCAAATACCTCTTCAGAGAAGCCCACAAGAAGGGCATGGACATAATAGTCTTCTCCTGGTATTATTCCCTAAGCAACTGGTATTCAGAAGCATAGAGTCTCTTATCTTTGAGTTAGCATACAGCCATTGTGGCTAGTAGGTATTGATAGCCATATTCTCCATGAATTTTGTCTGCAGCTCAGTTTCAGAGCATCTGCTTTGCATGCAGGTACACTCCCCAGCATCTCCAGGTAGGGCCGCACAAGACCATGTGGTCTGTAGCGAGTGAAGTGGCTCTGAGAGCTTTGCCAGATAAAACTGGAAAGGTGACGACTGTATCACTCATCACCATTGCTCCTGAACAAAATAAATTCCCTGAACTAACTGTGCTTTTATATTCCACAGGCATTTTGGAACTGGGTGGAAAACTATCCGGACGAGTTTACTAAGCTGTACCAGACACCGCAGACAGATCTGGCGGGTAAGGCATCAACAGAAGTTGGATTATGTACCTTATAAACTGGTGTGGGGTCTCTCCAGTTAACCACTATTTGCCTCAACTGTTGCCTGATTTCAGAGGTCACCCACTTCAGTACGGAGGAGAAGTTGCACTCCTCCTTTTTCCAATCCAGCAGATTGAGGGCAGGTCTATATTGCTGGCAAACTTCAGTGGTCGACTTATTTCCTGCAAAATCCCCTTGGGTCCTAGGGTTCTTCCTGTAGCAGAAAATGTCTGTATATGCAGAAAGCTAATATATGAAAGGGAATAGGAATTCTTGATATGTAGCTTGATATTCGGGGAGTTCCTTATGAGGAGAGCATTCAAGTCTGCTTTTGTGATCTGAAGCTTGAAATGTCCAAGGAGAGTTGTACCATGTGTTTGGTTAAATATCTAGCCTGCCCGTGATAGAACATGGTCAGATACTCGTTTCTGTATTAAAAACATTGCTGAAATGAAATCCTACATTTGACAATGAATAAGCACATAAGAAGAGCCTCCTGGGTCAGGCAAATGGCCCACCTAGACCAGCATCCTCTTCTCACAGTGGCCAGGTGCCTGTGGGAAACCTTTTGAGCAGGACCTGAGCGCCACAACCCTGTCCCCACTTGCATTTCCCAGCTACAGTGGTACCTCAGGTTAAGAACTTAATTCGTCCAGAGGACTGTTCTTAACCTGAAACCGTTCTTAACCTGAGGTACCACTTTAGCTAATGGGGCCTCCTGCTGTTGCCACGCCGCCAGAGCACAATTTCTGTTCTCATCCTGAGGTAAAGTTTTTAATCCAAGGTACTACTTCCGGGTTAGCGGAGTCTGTAACCCGAAGTGTCTGTAACCCGAGGTACCACTGTACAGTGGTACCTCGGGTTACATACGCTTCAGGTTACAGACTCCGCTAACCCAAAAATAGTGATTCAAGTTAAGAACTTTGCTTCTGGATAAGAACAGAAATCGTGCTCCGGCGGCACTTCAGCAGTAGGAGGCCCCATTAGCTAAAGTGGTGCTTCAGTTAAGAACAGCTTCAGGTTAAGAACGGACCTCCGGAACGAATTAAGTACTTAACCCGAGGTACCACTGTACTGGTATTGAGAAGCATACTGCCTCCAACTTGGGGTGTTTTCCCTTTCAACAGCAGTGTTATCGCAGTGCTATGAAATACCATTCCTGTGGTAAACATGGGAGGTATTTCAGCTTTTGCACCTCACCCTACCCGGAAGTAACTGCATGTGTTGTCTCCTCCTCCCTCCTTCACAGATTGCGCAGAGAAGCTGTTCGATTTGGTGGATGGATTTGCCGAAAGCACAAAACGCAAGGCGGCTGTTTGGCCCTTGCAAATAATCCTCCTCGTCCTGTGTCCAGAAATCATCCAAAACATTAACAAGGATGGGGTGGAGGAGAACAAAATAAACAAGGTAAAGGGAGCTGCAATACCATCTCTGACTGGTGCCAGTCCGGCTTTCATATATGCATATAGATGATTTAAAAACAAATAAATAAGCAAGCATGTTGATTAAGAGGCTGGACTGGAACTTCTCTCTCTCGTTACATGCAAAGAATTTGCATATGATTCTTCCTTGAATCTAAGAGCTTGAATACTTAAAAGCCTTTTGCTTCATTATTCTCCCTTTTTAAATTTTCCTGCAACTAGGAAAAATATCCCACTTTGCTGATCTAGTACTGGTGTCTGAGAGACCCCAGTTGAGTCACGGTTTTTAAAATCTAATGAGATGCTTTAAAATCTTTGTTGGGACTTCTGTCTTTTCCTAATGGAAGGAGTGCTCCCCGAAAGAAGAAAATTTCCTAGCGCGTAGCAAAGTAGCACATGGGAGAGAATGCTAGGCTAGAAACCTTTGCTCTGACATTCTAGTTCTCTGTGTGCAGGGAACATTATCCATGAAGGGACATTCTGCCCTCTCAGCCTTCTGAAGTGGGTAAAGTCCAGACACAGATTGACTGTCTTGGTGAGAACTAGGTTGTAGACAGTGGCGTCAGTTTTGTGTGTGCTTAATTTTTTTTTTGTTAAGGATTATTCCTTCTAGTACTGTGGCATAATAATATAAAGATGGTTCTAGGCATTGGTTATGGTCTTAATATGATAAAGCACAGACTACACAAAAGCTAATGCTGGTTCTCATCATCTTCATTTATATGCTGCTTTCCCACATAATACCCGAAGTGGCTGACAAAACCTACAAGCAAATCAACATGCAAGTGCAACAGAAGCAACAATCATTTCACAATGTAATATGCAAATCCACATTAGCAACCAGCATAGGAAAAGTGTTCTAGGTGCCTTCTGCAGCAGGAGCAGCCTTTGCAGGAAGGAGTCAGCCAAGGCCCTGGTCTCTGAGGCCAGGTGGAAGGAAGCCAGACAGAGAAGCAGGAACCGACTCTTGCAGTACTGTCCTCAAGGCAGATCAGTGTCTGATCTGGAATTTGAGCCTTGGTATCTCAGGATGGAGTAATAAGTTCTTTTCTCTTTCTGACCGATTTTGTGTTTTGAATCCTACAGAAGCTATTTTTGGACAACCTCAGGAAGGCACTTTCAGGCCACAGTGGAAGCAGACAGTTGACAGAAAGTGCTGCCATTGCTTGCGTTAAGTTGTGCAAAGCATCGACCTACATCAGCTGGGAAGACAACTCTGTTATTTTCCTTCTAGTTCAATCCATGGTGGTAGATCTGAAGGTAAAAAGATTTTGTAGTGCTGTGTGTGTGTGTATTTCAGTTTAGGATTTTGAACTGTTAAGTGAAACTTTCATGGCTCATCGTTGCAAAGAGCGGTTAAGAGAAGCTTTGCCATGGCTTTGTGTGAGGTCTGAATTCACAACTCCTATTTAACAGAAACTGTTTCCCCTCCCGGGGCTGCTGCACCTGGAAATGGAAGTGAGCTTGAAGCTGTGGGAAGAGATGGAAGCAGAGCCATAGTTTACTTATTGGACACCTAGAAACTCAAACCATGGTGTGGGTTCTAAATTAGAGTTGGCACAAACTGTTGCTTGATGTGATGACAGAATTGAGCTACAGTTTGATTGGTCAGGGTGTGCTATTTTGTGCATATACAGGATTTTTTGTAAAATAATATCTAGGCAAAGAATTCTGCCCTACTGATAAAATCAAAAGTTGGTTGGGGGGGACTGAGAGTTGGCCATAGACCGAAACTCTCACTTTAGCATTGAGCAGGCTTGACCAAACTCTTTCAGCTACATAAACATCTCTCTCGCTGGACACCATGTGTATGGTGGTGTAGGGGAGATAGTGGGTGGTATTCAACAAATTTTTACTCACAATAAACATATTGAAATTAGTGATCATGACTAAGTTACATAGAATAGTTTCAAAGGATCTCTTCTGAGTGAAACCTAGTTGAATGCCACCAAATAACACTTGGAGGCCTCCTGTGTCTTTTACCAGATGGAGAAAGCTGCATAGAAATCCTTAAGAATCTTGGTTGCTTAACAGTCACAACTGAGACTTATGACAGGGCCCTCCAGATGTTGGGATAATGGGAGTTGGAGTCCCACAACATCTGGAGGGCCACAGGTTCCCTATTTCTGGCTCAAGCCACTCAGTGGCATCAGTTGATGTCTGCTTCAAAGAGCAGACCCATTGACTTGACTTCCTTGGCCAATGTACGCCTCCCTCCGTTGCAAGGCATGCTTTTTTCATTAGCGTAAATAAAAGGTTCACTAGTTCCCAAAAGCTTCTTGTTCCTGTTCTTATTGGGGGACAAAAATACTTCCTCAAATAGCCGCTTAATCCTTTAGAAAAGATGGGCTACTTTGCTCTTCTCATTCTCTGAAGAGTAGCCCCGCGGCACGTGCCAACCAAAATAACCGCGGCACATGTTTGTTGGTTTTTCAGAACCTGCTCTTCAATCCTAGCAAGCCGTTCTCAAGAGGCAACCAGAATGCGGACATAGACCTCATGATCGACTGCTTAGTGTCTTGCTTCCGCATCAACCCACACAATAACCAGCACTTCAAGGTGAGGCTTGTGGCTCTGCAGGCACATGCTCTCTAGCCTGAGGCTATTTTTGAGCCGCTGGATATGAAGGATGGATGGGTCAGCAGCGGTTGGGGAGTCATGAATAATAGAGAATTCTGTTTCTCAGCAATTACAGTTTGAGTGTTTTCTAGAAATCTATTTTTAGGTAGCTAGCTTTCAGGATACCTTTCCTGCTGCTCTTTAGTGACTTTCAAGTTTTGAATTGACTGAAGAAGCCCTAGTAATCTTTTATTTTCTTTGGACCCAGTCCACCAAGAACCCCTCCCTTGAAAACCCAACAACATGGGACCACTGTGAGACCAGGCTACCTGAAAGGCTGGCTGCCTCCTTATAGACCTATAAGATCACTTAGAACATCTGGGGAGACTCTACTAGTAGTCCCATGCCTTTCAGAGTATCTATCATTGGGTGGTGACCCCAAAGCCGGCATTTTCTGCTGTTGCTCCTGTACTGTGGAATGCCATTCCCTCTGCTATATACAAAGCAGCCACCACCAGTTGCTTCAGGTGTTCTGTGAAGATATATCTTTTTGTTCAGATTTTTCCTAGCCTGTAAGGTTTGACCCCGCTTTACATGTTTGAATCCTCCATATTTCTGTTTCTATTTGTTTCCATACATTTTCATGGGTTTTTATATTGTTTTGTTGGATTTAGGTTGGGTTTTTGTTTCAGTTATACGTTTTGTTTTCACATGACTTAGATATTTTTTAAATCTTAAGTAGTTTAATTTTTCTTTTAACTAAATAAATAGGTTGCACGGGGAAAGGTGTTCACTTCATTCCTGCAGAAAAGTGTCCTTTAACAAGTCCTGCTCATTTCGATGGCGCTTGTGCTGCAGAGTTTTGTAACCCTTTGACTTCCGGGTTTGTTGCAGAAGGAAACCTTATAAATGTTTCCCTTTCTCTTTTCTAGACTTGCCTGGCACAGAATTCCCCATCAACATTTCATTATGTGCTGGTAAATTCACTCCACCGTATAATCACAAATGTAAGTTATTGAGTTATCAAAAAGATTGGTAATTTGTTCAGAAATGGTAATGATTTGATTAGAAGTGGAGAAGGAGAATGGGACTGGGGGAAGGTGGAGAGCTTACCTCTTGGAGTCACGTGGGCAATTGCATTTCAAGGGTGGAGTATCCCGCAAACCAGCAGAGGCTTTCTAGACATCAGAATCCCATTTCTAATGCCCATCTATTGATACGTTGGCATTCCATCAGCAACTGTAGATGCCAAATGTCCATGATAAGTAGTATCATTGAAAATTGTAAACTGTATATAATAACTTGGGAAAGCCACTGTCCCTTCGCTAGCCTGCCTCACAGGGTTGTTATGAGGATAAAATGGGAAGTGAGCGAATCGTGTCTTCCACTGCGAGTTCCTTGGAGGGAAGGTGGGATAGAAAAGTAATAATATAAATAAATAGTAGACACTTAGCATGGATGGGAAGGTTAGGATTTGGCCCTGAAATTGCATGCTTCCTTCCTTCAGATGTGCAGACACCTCCAATGTTCTTTATCTTGATTTCACATTTATGTCTACATGGATATAAACCGGTTAAGGCAAGCCAGGTGAGGGCCTGACATTTCAAGCTAGCTTCAGAATTAGAGTTTCAAATCCTCCTTCAAAGAAGTCTTCCTGGTTTTCATTAGCCATCTTTAACATCCATGCAGACGCAATGGCAAAACGATGGTCAAGCAATTTGGGGAGAATTCGCCCGAGAGGGAAGGGCTTAGAGAAGGCTGCATGCAATTCCTGTGGTTTGTTCCCAGTCCCTTAGCCGTAGCTGAGAATTGACTAGCATTATGTCCACTGTCTTTTACCAGGCCTCCCTCCACAGCAGCAAGAATGTCTTCCAGATGTTATATATGGGATTACCACCTGGAAGGGTGCTGCATTGCTCAGCACCACTGATTCATCCCCACTGGGAAGGAGGGCGGCAAGGATTCCTATTAGCTACTTCTAGAAACAGCATGAAAACAAAAACTTAACAACTGGAGACAATTGCTACCAAAGCTGTGTTTCTTTAAGCTGCCAATCCGATCAGGGCTTCTTTCCTACTGAAATTGGAAGCGCCCTTCTGCAGGAGACTTTTGCTCATGGTTATTAATGACCGTTGGCTCCCCACTCCTCTGTTTTTCTGAGTTCTGAGAGGCAGACAAAAGCTTTAGGTTCAGCTCTCCACTCAGCCATGAAAGCCTGCTGGGTGACTGTGGGCCAGTCACTACTTCACAGCCTAACCTACCTCACAGGGTGGTTGTGAGGATAAAAAGGAGACGGGCAGAAAAGTGTGCACCCCCTAGAGCTTCCTTGAGAAAAAGTGGGATGTAAATGTAATAGTAACATAAAGAAGAAAATGGGGATCTTCCCTGGAGGCTTTCAAGGGATCGCTGAACATGAGTCAGGGATGCTTTAGGGATGCGATTCGCAGGATCAGGCTGCTGGGTCTGTGTGCCCCATTGAAATCCTTTCTAGGTTTCATTTTGTGTTTGATCTCTGTTGGTATTCTCTCTCCCCACCCCCGGCATTACCTTAGTCTGCACTTGACTGGTGGCCCAAGATTGACGCTGTATACTGTCATTCAGTGGAACTCCGCAGCATGTTTAGTGAAACCCTCCATAAAGCTCTACAAGGTTCTGGCGTGCACACCCCGATTCGCATGACACCGGTAAGGCCCCGCTCCTCATTTTTCAGTTGTCAGATTTTGTTGTTGTTAAAAAAAGGAAGTGTGTTCATTACTTCTCCTTGATGTTCTGTTATATCATAGAAGGTGGTACAAATGCCGCAGTCCTTAAAAGCAGAAGTTCTAACTCTTTCCCCAATGATATTTCTAGCGTCCCAAGCAAATCCCAGGTTTGGATTTGTCCCAAGTCAACCAAGAAGAGAGTTTGGCTAGTGGTACTCTTTACTTCCAAGACCATAGAAAGAAAAGTCAAACACGAGTAGACTTGGCTACTGGAGTGCCTGGGCTTTGGATCCTATGCCATTCCAGAAATATTTGAAGGGTGAAATTTACATGGGACGTGTGGGTCAAAGGAGTACTTCCCACACCAACATTGCCTCCCCCTGCCCCCCTCATTTTTTTGAGTCTTCTGACCCAGGCATAGATAGTGACATGCATATGAAGTGCTTTGAAACTTGTAAAATATACATAAAAATGTAGATCGTAGAAGTGATCCATTGAATGAAAAAAGTTGAATTGGGCCCGGAAACGAATTGGCAGCCAGCTCAGTCAAGCCAGGATGGGTGTAATATGCTGAAACTGTCTTGCCCCAGTGAGCAACCTGGCTGCCAAATTCTGCACCGGCTGAAATTTCCCAGCTGTCTTCAGAGGCAGGCCAAGTGTAACGGGTTGCAGTAATCTAACCTAGAGGTTTACTAAAGCATAGCCAACAATAGTTAGGGTGTTCCTGTTGAGATAGGGGCACAGCTGGGTCGCTGGCTGAAGCTGATGGAAGTTGTCTCACTGGCAGCTGCTCTCCAAGGTCTCAGACAGGGGACCTGCTATGTTAGGTCATTTAACTTGGGGGTTGGGAAACTTGTGACCATCTAGACATTGCTGGACTCCCAGCTCTCATCATCCGCAGCCTGCATGGCCCAATGGTCAAGGGATTATGGGAGTTGAAGTCCAGCAACCTTTGGAGGACCACAGGTTTTTCCATGCTTTCTTTTTAATCAAGAGATGCTAGCAGATTAAACCTAGGGCCTTCTGCATGCTTTGCATGCGTTCTACTGCCAAGCTGTTGCTTTTCCAGCTTTGTCAGCAAATTACAGTGATGTTTTTTCATGGAAGTTTCTTGTGCTGTCAGTTGTTTCGTTGCTCCATATTACAGCATGTCGGCAGTTCAGATCAGTGATAATGTAGGAGTGTAGAAGGAGAATTGGGCTGGGGTGGGGGTTTTTTTTGGCAACAAGAATTATGTATACTATATGCAGAGTGTTTTCTGCGAACAGTGTAGGCTTGTGGTTCTCAGGTTTTGCAGGCATTTGCCTCTGTAGTTCATGCTGGTTCCAATGCCTTGCAGCTTCTTGAATCTCTTTGTATTGTGATAGTAACAGTTGTAACAGTAACTTCATAGGAAGCTGACACAATGGTCCATCCTAGACCAGTATTGTCAACGCTGACAGGCAGCAGCTGTCCTTGATTTCAGGCAGGGGTCTTTTCCAGCCTTATCTGAAGATGTCAGGGATTGCCTCTGGGACTTTCTGCATGCAAAGCAGTCCTTGAGCTACAGCCCTTCCCCAAATAGTGTTCTGTTATCTTCTCTGCTGTTGATCAAAGAAACCCATTCCGCTCTTGCATATGGCTCTCCATAGTCTCCTCTCCCAAAGTTCACTCTTGCTTCTAGAGAGCTGCAGCATCTGGTGGTCCCAGACGGCTTGCCGTAGGGGGATTATGTAGAATTACATTCAGACGATTAGGGCTGCCTTGGCCCTCTTTATTTCAATGAATTCTGCATCTCTGTTGCTACTTGGTAGCTTCACATTGCATCTTTGCTTCTTAATTTGCTACCCACACTTTTTAAAAAAATGAATTAAAACCAGGTGCTGTTATACATAGATATAGCTACACACACACACACACACACACACACACACACACATTCTCGCAGCAGACTTGAGAGTTTGGTTCAGGTGAGGGAATGTGATGTCCCAAGCTGAGTTAAAGGGCCCTTGAGCTGTCAAGCTGTGTTGTCAGATGCAAAGGCGTACCCATACAAACACACCCACTTTGCAGCTGAAACTGTTCCTCACGACTCAGCCATAGCCCTGATAGAGGAAAGAATAAGACTGATTTCTTTGGAAATTTAAGAATCTATGTGTTCATATATGGGGAGGAAAAGAACGAACAGTTGTGCGTTGCAGCTCTGACACTGATTGGCGGCACTTTGTCTTCTGCTTCTTATTTTCTGTTCATATTGGCTGCTGTCGCTCACATGATCAGATGCCAACCAGTCACTGCTATGCATTGCAGTGGGCTTCTGTTGCTGTAAGTATATGACCCATTGTTAACTACCACAGAAAAGCTTTCCCTTATTTCCCTCCGTGACTTTTCTGTGCATAGTTACCACTACAGTCATGTCACTTCATTTCAGTGATTGATTATGTAGCATGCTTTCACCTGTTGGCTGTAATGAAACAATTAAAACCCATTTCACAGACCAGGTGACATGAGCGGTTTTATTCTCTCCATTATTCCCCTGCCCTCGCATCCCTTAATTTATCACAACTTGTTTTCTTAAACATGAAGTGATGCCCTCCTTCAGTATAAACTGCTAGTTCTTTTTTTTTGTTGTTCTTTGACAAATGAGTTAACAGCAAAGATTTTTCCTGGGGCTGGTGTAAGTATAACCATGGTTAGGAGATTGGGAGCCAACCATAGGGCTGTATATTCTCCCTCTTTCAGGAGGAAATTCCTCTTTCCCTGCTTCAACCATGTTTAGAGGATACATCAGTACCGACCTTCACCTTGTTTGTGACAAACTAGGGTTTCAGCATGCAGTTTAATGTCGGTTTCAAATCCTGGGTAGTCCTGACCATGGTTAAGATAAATGCTGAAGTCAGCAGTCAATGCCTTGACTGCAGTTAAGATGTGAGTAGGGAATTGGCTTCTGAAAGTGGAACCGGATGCACTCCCTTTTCTTGTTCAGAGGGAAGCACTATTAAATCTGTACTCTCATTAGATTTCTTTGTGAAAATAGTGTGCAGTTGTAACATCAGCTATCAAATACTAGATTTGAGAACAAATTCGTAAACTTTTTTATTTCTGAGTAACTAAATCCATTATTATTTTTAAAAAGTTTGCAGTTTCACTGAGATGGTTTAGAGGATTTACCCTCAAAGAATGATCAACTCATTCTCTCTGCCCACCTCCCACCTTCATTTAGATAATTTGTTTTTAGGATGTTAATGCATATGATTTTGGTCCTGCTGTTGGGTGTCTTGTGTGTGTAGAAATAGAAAACAATTCATTAACATGAAAACATATTTTGTATTTTATCGCCATTAATATGCATACATTGTTGTGTGCAGATTGGGTTAGGACTGTGCCTGCTTAGTTATCAGTATCATTCTCTGCTAGGAATGAGAATTATTATTATTATTTATTTATTATTTATTTATTTACGGCTATTAGCCCATAAAGTATGTACAAACATAAAAGCACAGTGAGAATACCTGTGCTTGTATTTGTGCATTTCTGCTCCTAAGGTTCAGGACTGCCAAGAATTTCTAATCGTATGGCAAGAGTTGATGTGGTCATGGATTGGAGGGGAGTTTGTAAAGAGAAAGAACCTTGCCACTTGAAGGCCCTCTTGGAAACCTCCTCTGGTTCATAATACCCTGCTTGCCTGAGGCCTAGAAGCTTTAATCCTAAGTAAACTTGGATTCTTAGAGTGACCACTGATTTAATATTTTATGTTCTGCTTTTCCTGGTGATTGTCTAGCTTACATGCAGCCCTGAGTTCCATAGCTTTTGGTCAGTTGCAGACAACCAAGGGAAATACTTTAAAAAATGGCCAGATTTGGATTGAAGCAGTCCATATGTTTGTTTGGTTAGCAAAAACATTCATAGATTTATTTACTCACTTACTTTTTAAAAGAGAGATCAGCCACAATTTTAAATGGGCAGTGGTGTTTTTCTACATTTAGTTCTTCAAGTTTTATTTTCTGTTTTTTAAATATGTGGCAGGGAGGGAATCAGTGTTGAGATGGTTGGGATGTATTGCCAAACTGTGGTTTGGTATGGCATCTGAACTGGCACCCTTCAGCAAATCATGGTTTTTAAGAGCCTGCCAAACCAGGATCTGTTTTTTTGGAACATGTAAGATGGGGAGAGCAGTTTCTCCTTGATTCCATGCTCCTATTTGCCATATTTTGGACATTCAACAGCAAATACAAAAGTCACCCACGCAAGACGGGAAAAGTTTCAGTGTGAAGCTGCTGAGTAGGGCTTCATTTGCTGATTTGTCATTATCTTGAATTGGGGTAAACTGAGACTGGGAGTTGCATGTTCAATGGGGAACGCAATTGCTCCTCTGTGTACAGTGGTGCCTCGCAAGACGAAATTAATTCGTTCCGCAAGTTTTTTCTTCTTGCGGGTTTTTCGTCTTGCGAAGCACGGTTTCCCATAGGAATGCATTGAAAATCAATTAATGCGTTCCTAGGGAAACCGCTTGCCAGGCTGGCGGTGCGGAGAAGGGCTTTTCTCCGCACCGCAAGCCTTCAGGACAGGTACGGGAACAGAGGGGAAGGGGCGCAGCGCTTTCCCTCTGTTCCCGGGGCTTGCGTGGGAGGAGGGTTTTTCCTCCCCACCGCCAACATTCAGAACAGCATTCTGAATGTTGGCGGTGGGAAGGAAAACCCTCCTCCCACCCCAAGTCTTCAGGAAAGCCATCCGATGCCGGGCGGCGGGAGAAGGCTCTCCCCCTCCCGGCACCGGAGCTTCGTCCCGATGCCGCGCGGCGGGGGGAGACGTTCCCCCTCCGCCGCCGGGCATCGGGGCTTCGTCCCGATGCCGCGCGGCGGGAGGAGAAGTTCCCCCTCCGCCGCCCGGCATCGGGGCTTCGTCCCGATGCCACGCGACGGCGGGAGGCTTTCCCCCTCCGCCGCCCGGCATCGGGGCTTCGTCCCGATGCCGCGCGGCGGCGGGAGACGTTCCCCCTCCGCCGCCCGGCATCGGGGCTTCGTCCCGATGCCGCGCGGCGGGGGGAGACGTTCCCCCTCCGCCGCCCGGCATCGGGGCTTCGTCCCGATGCCGCGCGGCGGCGGGAGGCTTTCCCCCTCCGCCGCCCGGCATCGGGGCTTCGTCCCGATGCCGCGCGGCGGCGGGAGGCTTTCCCCCTCCGCCGCCCGGCATCGGGGCTTCGTCCCGATGCCGCGCGGCGGCGGGAGGCTTTCCCCCTCCGCCGCCCGGCATCGGGGCTTCCTCCCGATGCCGCGCGGCGGCGGGAGGCTTTCCCCCTCCGCCGCCCGGCATCGGGGCTTCGTCCCGATGCCGCGCGGCGGCGGGAGGCTTTCCCCCTCCGCCGCCCGGCATCGGAGCTTCGTTCCGAAGCCGGCGGCGGGAGGAGGTCCGAGGACAGTGGGGAAGACGCGCTGCGCTTCCCCGCTGTCCCTGAGATTTCCCTATGGGCTGTCGTCTTGCGAAGCAAGCCCATAGGGAAATTCGTTTTGCGAAGCGCCTCCAAAACGGAAAACCCTTTCGTCTAGCGGGTTTTCCGTCTTGCGAGGCGTTCGTCTTGCGGGGTACCACTGTACATGAGCAGCATTCATCTGCTTTGCCAGTTCATTATTTACTAGTTTGGAATAAGGCCACCCCGACTTGTAGCCTTAACCACCGCGTCCCTGGACCGTAGTTCAATTTTGATTCTTCATAGTGTGATAGGTCTACAAACATCTTCTAGCCATGTTGCTTACATGGAAGCTCCATGTTCAGGAGCAGTTAGCCACTAAAGGCCACTTTCTTAAGAGCAACATGTCATGGACTGGCTGGATGCAGAGGAATGGTGGGAGACAGCAGCCAGGGAACCCCCAAGGTGCACCCCAGGGGAAGAAGCGTCAGAGCCAAGGGATTGGTGGTGGGATGCCGATCAGTGTTCAGAGAGAGAAGAGGGAGCAGTCTGGGCGGAGCGGATGTTGGCAGCTGAAGGGGCAACAGGGTTTAGTAGGCAGGATGTGGCTGGGACAGAAAACAGTCCAGGTTCAGGGGCAGAAGCGGAGGCTGGAGAGAAGGTTGGTTGATCAGACAGGCTGCTGAAGATTCCAGGGAGTCTCCCCCTCCTGCTGCAACCAGCTCCCCTTCTGCCTGATCTCCTAGAATATGCAGAGAAAGGAAAAAGAGCAGAGAGTGGTTGTGGGCAGGCTCAGTCTACAACTGCTTGGGAAAAATCCGGGAGAGGAGGGTACTTAGGTGGCTGTGGGAAGGCAGGGACCTTCAGTCCTCACATCTGCCTCCTTGGAGCAAGAGCTACTGGGAAGAGTTGCTGGGATCACTAAGCCTGCACTGAGTTTAATTTTAACCTATTTTTATTTACATGTTCTCTATTCCTGTATACGTCCATGTCTCTGGTCTGTGGCCGTAATAAATCGATTCTGATAGGCCTGCACTGTTTTGGTTGCTTTCAATAAAGCGTTAATTCACTCACATAGCATTTTAATTTATTGCTGGCCTGCACCGGACTCCAGCTCCAGACACAACAGCAGGGGAGGACTGTTGCCTTCATGACTTGCTTGTGGGCTTCTCAGAGTTGTGCTCTTCTTGCGAAATACAGCACACTGGACTAGACGGACCTTCGACCTTTCCCCGCAGAGTTTATCATAATGGAGCACAAATGTCTCTTGTTCTTCCTACTACTTCCAGTTCTGCAACATTCTGCTTAAGATGGAGCAACTAGAATTCTGCCCAGTATTTCAAGTGCAACTACAAAATAGGCGGCCAGTTCTGTTTTCAGTCTTGTTCCTAATGATTCCAACACTCAGTTTGCTTTTTTAAAAATTTATACTGCAGACCGAATTTATGTTTTCAGTGAGCTTGTCCCTCCTGGGCTCTTCTTTCCTGGGTCATCACAGTGATAGATTCAGCATTGGCTAAAAGTGCTCAGGAAATAAATATTGGGATCTTTTTGACGGTTCCATGGAAATGTCAGCTCAGCTAACAAGAAGAGGTTGAATGATAAAACCCGGCTATTCTACTCATATTTAAATGCTTTCCGATACTATGGCATTAATTGTATAAGTATTACTTTTTAAAAGAGTGGTGAGCTACATATTTGGAGTAATCAGTGCCTTGTTGACAGTCATATCATGTTTTTTCCCCACCCTCAGAGTCTTACATTTAAAGAGAAAATGACGAGCCTTAAGTTTAAAGAAAAGCCTACAGATGTTGAAACCAGAAGTTACAAGGTCTTGTTGTTATCTATGGTAAAGCTGATCCATGCTGATCCTAAACTTTTGCTCTGTGTAAGTAAAAGTTCTTTTTTAAAAACAAAACGAAATGAAATGAAATACCAACTCTCGGGGTTTCTTTTACAGTCTTTGAACCAAAAAACAAGGCATTGACTTTCCAACAATTTCCCTGTATTAAAATTCCATAGGAAAGTTTAGTATTGATAGCAGTTTCCATTCCAATGGCATAGAACACATGATTTGGAATGGAAAAAAGAATTAGTAACCCTTATTAGTAAGGTAAAGGTAAAGGGACCCCTGACCATTAGGTCTAGTAGTGGCCGACTCTGGGGTTGCAGCACTCATCTTGCTTTATTGGCAGAGGTAGCCGGTGTACAGCTTCCGGGTCACGTGGCCATCATGACTAAGCTACTTCTGGCGAACCAGAGCAGCGCACGGAAACGCCGTTTACCTTCCTGCCGGAGCGGTACCTATTCATCTACTTGCACTTTGACGTGCTTTTGAACTGCTAGGTTGGCAGGAGCTGGGACCGAGCAACGGGAGCTCACCCCGTCGCGGGGATTCAAACCGCCGACCTTCTGATCGGCAAGTCCTAGGCTCCACAGTGCCACCCACATCCCTTAACCCTTATTAGTAGGTTGGCATAATTTTGTGGATGCTATTATCTAAAATGACCACCCTCCTTCATCACCTGTCTCATGAACCTACGTTCGTACAATTTATAGCGTACAGAATATGGCATGATTAAGTGAAAGCAGAAGAAGGAGCAGTTGTTTATGATTACTTTTATTATATTGTAGTGTTATATTTTTCATGTAAGCCACCATGAGCATTGTTTGAACTGTGGAAAGGCAACGTACAAATAAAATTATGTATGTATACATACATGCAACCCTATGATCAGTGTGCAGACAACCCTTTTTTTTTAAGATAGTTTCATTGCTGCATGCTTTGGTTTGTTGAGCCTAGAAAAGGAAGGTGCGCAGCATTCCTGACCCTTAGGACAAGCAAAATGCCCAATCCTAGTAGAATTTTTCAATCTAAAGTTATGAAGAAGCCTGGAGTCACTTAATATGCCCAGAAGAATCAAGTTGTTGAACGTTTACAGGACGGTACTGCTATGCACTACAGGTAGAGGAATTCTCTATGTTTAAATCCTCCATCTTAAAAACAAAAAATTGTGTGTTTATTGGGTGTTGATATTGACTGGATTGTATATTTCCAAACATGCAGAATCAAGCATTGCCTGTTCCTTCTTCCTAGCAGCCCGGGGTGTAACCTGAAACCTACATAGTACCTAACAGAGCCTCAGGTTGGCTCCCTATGTTAATGAAGGGCTGTTTCCAGTGGTGGCAGGGAGTGTGAGCTCCCCCTCTAGTGAAGAAATATGCAAAAGTCTTACAGAAGACACAAACGTTTTCCCCAAGGCTGACCTGCAGGGCAAGAGCTGGCTTAGAGGATCAGGGGTCTACTTCTCTGCAATATTTTTTTTAAGTGTACAGGGAAATTACACCAGTGAATTTGGAATATGAATGTCAGTGAACCCGCACCTTATCGTTTTGTACTTTCCTTTACAGAATCCAAGGAAACAAGGTCCTGAGACTCAGGGCAGCACCGCTGAACTCATAACAGGCCTTGTCCAGCTGGTGCCACAATCCAGCATGCCTGAAATAGCACAAGAAGCCATGGAGGTCAGGAGCTAAGTGGCATGCAAGCCCATTACTGTATTGTTTGCAGATCTGAATGTGTGTCCCCATGCCCTGCTTCAAAGTGAGCCAGTCTTCTTTTAAAAAACGACAGTGTGTCACAGTCTGAAGTCCTGGCTTTAAAATGGGCTCTCGCCCATTTCATAACAAGGCAGAATATTGCTTTGTTTTTCTTCTTATTTTTATTATGCATTTTGTGTTTTTTATATTGTAATTTTATGCTGTGAAACTCCCTGAGATCTACAGATGAAGAGCAGTATAATAATAATAATAACAACAACAACAGCAACAACAACAACACAACCACCACCACCACAACAACGCAACCATATAATATAGTGTAATATATGTACAGCATTAAGTTAATTAAGTGGTTTCTCTATTTTTGGCCCCTTCAGGCCTTGCTTGTGCTCCATCAGTTAGACAGCATTGACTTGTGGAATCCAGACGCACCCATCGAAACATTTTGGGAGATCAGGTGAGTACATTGCCTGTTTTGGGCTTGGTAAGAATTGTCTCTCTCCAGACTCAGTTTCCTGGGCTACACACCATAACCATTAATGATCAAAAAGTATATATAAACAATGCCGCTCTGAGGCGAGACTGAATTGCCTATTCTTTTCAATACAGTGGGGCACTCTGTATGTTTTGGGTTTCCCTTTCCATAGATTGGTGAAACAGACATGGAAGTTGTGCTCAATCCAGTGGAGCGCTTTTAATTTAGATTTATTTGAGGAAATACCGTACAGTGAAAATATACCCACAGTTGCAAAAAATATAAGATCCATGCACAGGAGATGAAACAATAGAATGTAAATTTGAAACTACATAAGCCTGGTGAAAATGTCAACTTAGTGCCCCATGATGAAAGAAAGTGCTAATGAAAAGATGTTGTGGAAGGACACAGGTGTAGAAAATTCAGAGCCCCCAGCTGCCCAACGTGGCTTGCCTAGGAGTAGGGAGATAAGCATCTGGTCTGCTGGCCAGAAAAGATTCCATACCCAATCTTACATGATTTATCCGGGACCCTGTGTGATCTTCCTTGTTGAGATGTGCTAGTTGGGGGTTGGAGTTGGAAATTATGAGGTGCCCCTATTGTTTATGTTGAGGCTCACATAGACTCTCTTTGCCAATTGTAGAGGCCCTAAGATGCCCTTCAAACACTCTAGCCCTTCAGCAGATCTATTTTTAGTGCTGTGTCCGTCCATTCCCCCACACGGAGAGCACCCACAGTTGCCTATGTGGACAGCCGAGGCAGCCCTGGGTATACAATAGAGGGTTACCAGTGTAGTGCCTGCAGGCCCCCATGTGCTCGCAAAGACTTTTCTAGATGCCTGCAGGATCCCTGCCTCACCCCCCCTCCTGAAAAGAGACATTCTGTTGTAGCCAGTTATGCTGTGGTGGGTGCCTGGTTGCAGTTTGTGTGTGGTGCCCATAACAGCTGCTCTGGTTTTCCATTGTGCTCATGGGTCCAAAAAGTGAATGATTGAAATAGCTCAGTTTATTTTAGTTCCCCTCACCCAAACTGCCTCCAGCCCCTATTTATCTCTTAGGCTATGTTGTGCTCAGAATTCTTTACACAAGTTCTGTAGCCCTGCAAAAGGGTTTTAGCATACTAGTTAGGAAACTGTCAAAAAGAGAGGGTGTTGGTGTGGGGAGAAGGCAGGTGTCCACTGGGATCCCCTGCAGGGGATTGAGTATGTGTACCTCTTGTCATCACAGCTGTTGTAATGTGCTGCTTATCTCAAATATTGCCGCTGAAGTTACGGGAAACACTTTAATAAGTGGCTATTGATTGGCACTTTCCTAATTCTTGCAGTTCACAAATGCTGTTTTGTATATGCAAGCGGCTAACAAGCAATCAGATTCTCAGCAGCACAGAAATCCTCAAGTGGCTGCGAGAGATTTTGATCTGCAGGAACACATTTCTTCTGAAAAACAAAGTAAGTGAGCACTTTGAAACTTGAAAAGCATTTCAAAAGGGGCTTGCTGCTTCTGACTTGCTCCAGCTCTTGGCTTATTGGATAGTTATTGGATGGGAAGGAAATTTGGCTAGCTTTCCCGCTCAGAAAGGGAAGTGAAATTGTGTTTTATTTTCTCCTTTCATAGACAAAGCCCCAGTAAATACATCTCTCTCTCCTGTGTATGTGTGTGCATGTCTGATTTCCTTTACCTCCTACAAAAGCAGAGTGACTTACTTATTTTTCCTCTCTTTCTCCCCATAGCAATCAGATAGGAGTTCCTGTCCCTTTCTCTTCCTTTATGGGGTAGGATGCGATGTCTCTGGGGGTGGAGCTAATCAAATTTCTCTTGACCATGAAGAGATGATGCGTTGTATCCCAGGAGCTACGCTTAGGAAAGGAAAAGGGAGCTTTTGCATGGTACGTGACCATAACGCAAGTGCTGTCATACAGAGCACTGCTGCTGCTGCTATTACTGCTACAGTAGTTAGAGGTACTATTTCAGGCCTTAGTCAATTCTGATACCTCACCACGCAGAGCAGCCACACAGAACCAAGACGTTCCTAGTTCTGTATCCCATCAGCTGCTGAAAGATAGGAAGAACATGAAAACACATCAGTGATAGAATTAGGGTCACTTAGAAATTTACTTGCTGAAGAAAGAATAGCCAATGGTGTGCCCCCTAGAGATACTGAACTACAGCAATGAACACCCATCATCTCTAACCACTGGCCATGCTGGCTGAGGCTAGTGAGAGTTGCAGTCCAAAACATCTGGAAGGCATTTCCTTGGCTGCCGCGTGCTTGAAACACCCTTCGTTGAACATCAAGGCCCCCGTTCCCATCAGCTGCAACCAGCTGCAACAGTCAGGGCGGGTGAGAGTTGCAGTCACAACAATGTCTGGAGGGCTGCAGGTTCCCCCCTACTGATCTAGATCAATAGAGAGCTATATTCATTTGTGCTCTGCAGACGTCCTTTAAAACGCCATGGCTTGTCTTGACTGTGTTTGTGGAGAGCAGCAATGATTAACGTGGCCCGTTGTCCTTTCTCCCAAGGAAAGCGCTGCAGGCTGCAGCGGGACGCCGATATGCCGTCAAGCGCAGACCAAATTGGAGGTGGCCCTGTATATGTCCCTCTGGAGCCCTGACACTGAGGCAGTGCTTGTCGCGATGTCCTGTTTCCGACATCTTTGCGAGGAAGCGGATATCAGATGTGGCGTGGACGAGGTGTCGGTTCACAACTTTTTGCCCAATTACAACACCTTTATGGAGTTTGCTTCCGTGAGCAACATGATGTCAACAGGTGAGAAGGGGGAGAGAAGGTCTCTTGTCAGTTGAGCTTGGGAAAATTGAACAAGAAAAGAGGAGGGTGGGGTGCACTTTTAGGTTGATGTTTCAAGCTGATAATTTTGCTTTAGAAATAATAAACAATTTAAAAATTATACAGTGGAACTTTGGTTTTCAAACGTAATCCTTTCTGGAAGGCTGTTGGACTCCCAAAATGTTCAAAAACCAAGGCGCGGCTTCCGATTGGCGCAGGCACCATGGAAACAAAAGCCGACAGCAGCAACAGACGTTTGGCTTCCAAAAAACGTTTGAAAACCAGAACACTTCTGGGTTTTTGGCATTTGGGAGCCAATTTGTTCGTCAACTACGCAGTTCAAGAGCCAAGGTTCCACTGTACATTAAATCCCATTAACCAAAAATGTCTCTGTGAAAACTAAAGGGCAATTGTTTGTTCAAAGGCAAGCATTAATGCAGATATGTCTTGTCAGTCTTTTTTGATTAAGGATGTTTATTGGTAGAGGAAACTTCCATAAAGTTTTCAACAAAGCAACCTTTTAAAAGTTGAAAATGTACTGAATTTCTGACCACATGCCTTTAGGAAGAGCAGCTCTCCAGAAAAGAGTGATGGCATTGCTAAGGCGAATTGAACATCCGACGGCAGGTAACACTGAGGTACATTATTTCAGTTTTCTTGGGCGAAAGTATTCTTCCTTGGCAGCCGGATAACACTGGATAAGCACTACCTAACAAATGTTTCCATGGCAGCATTAAATTAAGGTATCAGAAAACAGATTAAATAATAAATATATACACAGAAATATGAAAACAAACCTTAAAAACATCAGATTACATGAATTCAGTGCACATTGTATAATGGCCGAGTCACACTTCATGGAAGGCATTCTTTAAAATTTTATTGTTGTTGTTTTGTTTCGTTTTATTAAATTTATATATCACCCCTTCATCCGATTACAGAGAGCTGGGACCAGAACACTTATTTATTTATTTATTTATTTATTTATTTATTTATTTATTTAAGCACTTAATGTCCTGCTTAATGCCATAGTCTCTAAGCTGGGTATGGTATGGTTAAAATGCTGCAATAAAGATAAAAATCAGTTTACCATAAAATCGTAAAACCTACTTACTTGAAATGCCTGCTGGGGAAAAAGGTCTTCACCAAGTGTCATCTGGTATTTTCTAGAAGGTATGTAGAACAGTTTTTTTTCCCTTTTGTTGTGTTCCAGGCTTGGGAAGCCACATATTTAAAATGGGAGACGGCTACAAATTTGATCCTCAACTTTCCGAAGGCTAAAATGGAAGATGGCCAGGTAAGGCCTTTCATAAATACCTTGCAGACCTTTTCCCCTCTGCTTCTCTTTAGCATCTAATGCACAGGAGTGGGGATCCTTTGGCCGCCTGGTTTTTGCTGAACTACTACTCCCATCAGCCCTAGCAGGCACGGCTACTGTCAGGGATGATGGGAGTTGTAGTTCAGCAGCATCTGGAGGGCCAGAGGTTCCCCATCCCTGGTCTAATGTGCTACCCTTCAGAGAATCTAGCTATATGGATGTTCTCATCTTGCTGGCCCATACAGCCAAGATCTATTGCCGTCTTCTTAATGCTCTTTCCTGGTTTGCTGACTTATAATGCTCAGGGAAAGCCAAGTAGTTGATTTTTTTTCTTCAAACCCGTCCCTGGTTGCCACTTCCTCAGCCATAGCACATCTTGTGCTATCCACCAAGCCATCTTTTGAGAAAGAGGTGGCAGTTTGCTTTGGGAAACCCCAGTTTGCTTTGGGAAACTGCTTTTGAATAAAATTCCTAGATCAGTTTACAGGGAAAAGCAGGAAACCAGAGAAGCTAATGTTACAGTAGCACAGCAGAAGCATCTAGAAGCAAATGCCATTTCCGATGGTGCCATTGTGGGTTGGATATTATCAGAAGTCTGGTTTCAAATGTCTGCTTGGGGGTGAGCTGCTTTTGAAAGCGCGAGCAAGTCTGTTTGAGCCTCGGTTCCTTTCTGTAAATGGGGACTTACGATGTCCTGGGGTCGTTTCGGTGCAATTCCCAGAAAGCACCCTGCTCCGAAAGGAATATCCAAAGAACAGGTGAGCATTCTGAATTTGCATCACTGCATTTCTCTCTCTCCAACTCCCGCCATGATGTGCAACTCTTTCCAGGTCGCGGAAAGCCTCCACAAGACCATCGTCAAGAGGCGAATGTCCCATGTCAGCGGAGGAGGTTCTATAGACCTTTCGGACACAGATTCTCTGCAGGAGTGGATCAACATGACCGGCTTCCTGTGCGCATTGGGCGGGGTGTGCCTGCAGCAGCGCAGCAGCGCCGGGTTTGCGACCTACAGTCCCCCCATGGCCCCCGTGAACGAGCGCAAAGGCTCCATGATATCCATGCTGTCGACCGAGGGCAACACGGAGACCCCCGTGAGCAAGTTCATGGACCGTTTGCTGTCGCTCATGGTCTGCACCCACGAGAAAGTGGGCCTGCAGATACGGACCAACATTAAAGATCTCATGGGCCTGGAACTGAGCCCGGCGCTTTACCCCATGCTTTTCAACAAACTGAAGAACAACATCAGCAAGTTCTTTGACTCTCAAGGGCAGGTAAAGGGGTTTGCTTTAATGCAGAGATGGGTAGTATTTTGGGGGCTGCATTCCCCGGGGAAAGTGGTCAGGGGCTCTCTACCTACATACAGTGGAGGCTGCCAAGCCTATCCATTTCCTTCCTAACAGCCAGTCCAGAGGGTGGCCTTGGCTGTCCAGTTCCTCCTCCTCCATCCCAGTTTTGCCCTTATAGAACTCAGGAGGCTGGGGGCAAAACCAGAATTAGTTGGCTCTGCCTGACATTGGCTCTGGCTCCACTCATTGGCTGGGCTTCCTGCCTCCTGCTCTGGCAATCCCAATGGGCACCAGCCAACACTGCCTACTTTGTGATGATCTGGAGCCAAATACAAAAGTGGGCAGTCAGATGAGGGCCACGTGTTGCTTTGTTTTTTACATTTCTACCCTGCCCCTTTCTTCTGGGAAGTCTTGTGTAAATTAGCCAAAGTGGGAGGCCTCAAAGGTAGAGTGTAGAAGGGAAGTGATAGTTAGAAATGAGATTGGTGGAGAGGGACATCCCAGAGATGGCTGAAAGCGTCATCCGTGAAGAGCAGACACAGCTTCACACTTCTCTTTGAAGTCCAAGGCCCTGTCCCCAAATATCTTTCTGACATGCTGGAGTTGTACTGCCTGGCAGCACAAGGAAATGTTCGACTGATGCTCCCCCCCTCCCCCTCTTGATATATATTCTATTCCATCCTTTTGGGCTCCTAGCATTCCCCTCCTTCCATCCAATGTTAATAATCCTGCCCTAAGAAGTTTATATTAAATGGAAATCATTTGATTTGTGAGGCGAAAGAGACCACATGGGAAAAAATGACAATGGCAACATAAAATCCATTATAAAAATCTAAAAATGTCCTCCGCACCAAAACCAGCTCTTCCAAGAAGCTGTCCAAAGGGGGCAGCTTTTGTGGATAGTTTCATTTTTCAATGCCTGCTTTTTATGGAGGTGCTAGGGTGCAGAGTTCAGTTCAAGGTGTGATGGTTGCCTCTGCAACTCTGCCTAGGAAGCCAGTGGCATAGGATGCTTTGGTTCTTTAAGGACTTTAACGTGTGATGAGTGAGCGGTATATTGGCTACATACTTGCCTGACACTGGATGCAATCTCACCTGTTTTATTTGGCTAATCATCCAGGTTTCCCTGTGAGTATTTCAAGGGTTTTTGAACAAAGGGGGGGGGAATGTGTAAACAACTATTTATTTTTATCCTGCTTTTCAGACAACTATTGTCTCCAAAAAAATGACTCCAGGCAACAAAAACTAGAGACAGGCCCTGCAAACTTTAAAAGAGCAGACACAATAAAGGAAAGGGTGAGTGGAGGGAAAAGGTAGAGGAAAGGGGTAGCTCAGTCCTTCCAAGGCCAAAAGAAAATGGTGAGCTCTAAGTGGGTGTGCTGATCCAGTTTGAGCCAGGCTAATATCCCTTTGCTTGATGTGCTTGCTTGAATAGCAGTTGGTGACTCTTGGTCCTTTGTCCAGTGGATGGTGGTCCAGTGTCTTTTCCCTGTCCCTTTGCAGTCCCAAGGCAACAGGTAGCTGTTGGAGGAGAGCATTTTTTTTCTGGCTGAGAGCTGGCAAGCGAGCTCCCCACAGCTCCTCCTCCTTTGGGCAATGGGTGAGGCTAGGTGGGTCTCCCTTTCAACACAATCTTCTTTCTACCTGGAAGGCCCAAGCAGCCTCCCTGTTGATCCTGCCCTCTGACCTTGGGCGGAAGCCAGAATGTGTGTTCCTTCCCAATAGCCCAATGGCTATTGTCAGTCGATTCTGGGGTGTTGGCTGAAGCAGGGAATTCCATAACCCAAATGAATACATTGGTGTTCAGCTAAAAGCATTTGGATATCTTGGTCTACTGGTTACTAGTTTCAATTGAACCCATTTATTAGAATTTAAAAAGTGTTAAATTCACCTGGCTTTTAAAAAAGTGAATACAGTATGTAAGAGATAAGTGAAGCCCCTAAAACACTTTTAGACTGGGAGTTTATGCCCAGCTCACCCCTAAATTTCAGCCCAAACACTAGTTTGCATTTTTGCACCAACATAGCTGACGGGGGGGGGGGCGTTACTTGAGGGGGTTTCCATCCAGGCAGTGAGCTGACCCAGACCTGATTAGTTTCAGCACCCAATTTCCTATATTGGGTGGCTCCCAAATTTTGCAGCATTTTAGTGAGACTAGCCAAATGTCAATAGCTCAGGGGTATTCACAGATGTGCACAGTGCCTGTTATTAGCCCCTCCCAGCAATAGGTTTGATTGCATTTCTGTACCACCATTCTGCCAATGCGCTCAAGGCCATGTTTTTATTTAGTACTTTTGTAGCGTGAAAAGATAAAAGAATACAACAGAATTTCCTTAGGCTGTTGGTAGTCCCAGAACCTTCTCCTTGCCAGTGTGGTGTAGTGGTTAAGAGCAGTAGCCTCGTAATCTGGGGAACCGGGTTCGCGTCTCCGCTCCTCCACATGCAGCTGCTGGGTGACCTTGGGCCAGTCACACTTCTCTGAAGTCTCTCAGCTCCACTCACCTCACAGAGTGTTTGTTGTGGGGAAAGAAGGGAAAGGAGAATGTTAGCCGCTTTGAGACTCCTTAAAGGGAGTGAAAGGCGGGATATCAAATCCAAACTCCTCCTCCTCCTCCTCCTTGCCTCCTGCCTTCCCCTTCAGGGCTTTTTAGCAGCCACTGGGAAGCTGTAGGAGGGATTTCCCCAATTCAGTGCGGAACATGTCTTCTTTCAGAGGCAGCCAGAGGTAGCAAATTTGCGTGCCTGTTTCTCATCACAGATATAGAGGTCATTAAGCGAATAATTATACTTGTGTCCCTTTCAGTCTATGAACTCAGCTTGGTTTAGCACCACTGGGTATTACAATTTTAATCTAGGCTTATGAGTTTCGTTGGCATGCCGGCCAGAAAACTCAAACTACAGCACAGTTTGCTTCTGTTACAGGTCTTGTTGAATGACAGCAACACCCAGTTTGTGGAGCAGACCATTGCAATTATGAAGAACCTGCTTGATAATCATACAGAAGGGAGTTCAGAACACCTGGGACAAGCCAGTATTGAGACCATGATGCTGAACCTTGTCAGGCAAGTTGTTGTTACTGTTAATACCACTGCAGTTACTGCTACATTATGTTACCAGCCCTTTACCCTAAGGTCCCAGAATGGCTTCCAACAATTGAAACACGACATAGCTATTAAAATACAGTATTACACAATATTTAAAGCAGTTTAAAACCACTTTAAAAAGTTAGCCTATACTTACTAGTTGCCTACAGGAGATTGAAATGGTGAGGGGCAGGACTAGGACTCCTGTAAACCCCTCCCTCCCTCACTATTGGACTCCCGCTTCCATCAGCTGCCTGCCAGCCGGCATGGCCAATGGATCAGGGATGATGGGAATTGTAGTCTAAAAACCTTTGGAGGACTACAGGTGGCCCACCCTGATGTACTGGTTCTCTGGACTCCTTTGGGAGGTTGTGGGCTCTCCTTCCTTGGAGGTTTCTAAGCAGAGGTTGGATGGCCCTCTGTCATGAATGCTGCAGTTGAGATTCCTGCATTCCTCCCCCAGGCTGAATTCCTCACCTGACACCACCTAGTTCAGGTACCATTTTAAGTACCGTATTTTTCGCCCTATAGGACGCACCGGCCCATAGGACGCACCTAGATTTTTTGGGGGGGGGGAATAAAGGGGGAAAAAATTATTTCCCCCTCCCCCCAGGCGCGGGGCCCCCAGAACAGGACCCAGAGCGATGCCGAAGCTGCGTGCAGCTTTCGCATGGCTCTGGGAGCTTGCGGGGCTAGAGGAGGGGGAAGCCCTCCGCCAGCCTTCTAACCAAGTTGGTGGACAGCGGGAAAGGCGCGCTGCGCCTCCCGCTGTCTCCCAAATTTACGGGGCTGGCGACGGGGAGGAGCAGGCTTCTCCCCCCGCCAGCCTTCTAACCAAGTCGGGGGACAGCGGGAAAGGCGCGCTGCGCCTCCCGCTGTCCCCCGAGTTTGCGGGGCTGGCGACGGGGAGGAGCAGGCTTCTCCCCCCCCCCCGCCAGCCTTCCAACCAAGTCGGGGGACAGCGGGAAAGGCGCGCTGCGCCTCCCCGCTATCCCCCGAGCTTGTGGGTCTGGCGGTGGGGCTCTCCTGAAGCCTGGAGAGCGAGAGGGGTCGGTGCGCACTGACCCCTCTCGCTCTCCAGGCTTCAGTGAAAGCCTGCATTCGCCCCATAGGACGCACACACATTTCCCCTTCATTTTTGGAGGGGAAAAAGTGCATCCTATAGGGCGAAAAATACGGTAAGTCTTGACTCTCTTTTTCTTTTTTGTCATCGTGCTCTATGGCCTATATTTTTACAATCGTAGTAAGATAGCTCACTCCCAGCATTTAATAGAGGCCTGTGTGTTTATCAGAAAAATACCTCTCAGACTGTTGTTGTTGTTGTTTTGACATGTATTTGCTTTGAAGGTGCCCCCCAGATGCTCGAGTCCTTAGAAGGAGGATTAACCTAAACTCAGGCTTGGGCCTGTTTTTTCACAGATATGTGCGCGTCCTGGGGAATCTGGTCCACGCTATTCAGATAAAAACTAAACTCTGTCAGCTTGTGAAGGTAATGATGGAGAGGCGTGATGATCTTTCCTTCTGTCAAGAGATGAAATTCAGGTGAGGGTTGGTGTTGCCTAAGTGAAGAATCATGTGCCAATTTTCCTGTTTTTCTTGGAAATAGTTGATTGAGGTGGACTGTTTCTTGCCACAATTATTATCCCTATACCTAGTTATGTCTGTGTCTGTTTGTCTGTCTGATGGCTATATATCAGGGGTCAGCAAACTTTTTCAGCTGTGGGCCGTTCCACTGTCCCTCAGACCTTGTGGGGGGCTGGACTATATTGGGGGGGGGGGAATGAACGAATTCCTATGCCCCACAAATAACCCAGAGATGCATTTTAAATAAAAGCACACATTCCACTCATGTAAAAACACCAGGCAGGCTCTACAAATAACCCAGAAGTGCATTTTAAATAAAAAGACACATTCTACTCATGTAAAACACGCTAATTCCTGGACCGTCCAGAGGCCAGATTTAGAAGGCGATTGAGCTGGATCTGGCCTCTAGGCCTTAGTTTGGCTACCCATGCTATATATATTTAAAGCCGAAATCAAGGTGAGGTTGGCTCCAGGTTTGAGTGGGTCCTGGGCAAAGTATCCTCTGGGCAAAGTTTCCTCTCCGTCAGCGGGCTTTGGCAGGATTACTTGGCTTTGGTAATGGAGATCCAGGTAGTGATGGTGATAGATATGCTTTGTGGGCTCCAGAGCAACACTAGGTCAGAGGCATTGTGGGAAATTGAAAGGATGACTAGATCCAACTGCCTACATGGCTCAAGAATGCCAGGTCAGGGGGGGGGGGGGAATTAAGACATTTTTCATCTGAACACAAGACCGTTCTCATCTATCATTTTTTGGATGGCTCTTTAGTAGCCACAATACAAGAATACCTTTGCTATTAGTGCCTGCAGCCATTCTAGTTTCTGCCACTTGGACCACTTTGCACAATCACTCAAAACGATATGAGGAACGCTTGAGCCTAAATCTTCCTGTGGTAAGAATTCGCCTCTACACCTGTTCATTACCCAGGTGAAGAACAACCACCTTTTGAATAAACCACAGAACCAAGGACACTATTTTCAAGTCCAGCATCCAGATATAATAATAATAATAATAATAATAATAATAATAATAATAATAATAATAATAATAATAATTTTTATTTATACCCCGCCCTCCGCAGCCAAGGCCGGGCTCAGAGCGGCTTACAAGCAGTTTAGAGAGCCAGCGTTTATTATAGCTGTTGCAATAGAACAGAGCTCACTCAACTCTGTGCCAGTTGAGAAGGTCTACCCCGAGGAACTTCAAAACAAAAGCTTATATAGTAGTTCAAACACAGCAAACAAAGAGTCATACGATGGGAACTGAGAGGTGTTCAGCTAGTGACGAAGTGACAAATCAAGAGGTGGCTTTGGGTTGAGCTCTGTGTGTGTAGATGTTTGGTGGAAGGTATCTTTTTAGCATTTTAAAAATACACTGCCATGTTTTTGTTTTAATTTAGTAGAACTTTGTTTTTTGAATCTTCTGTAATATGCAATTTTAGGAACAAGATGGTGGAATATCTGACAGATTGGGTTATGGGAACATCCAACCAGGCAACAGATGAGGATGTGAAGTGTCTGACAAGGTGAGAGAGGCTTAAGAGGCCACTTCAGAATCTCACAATGCTTATCTCTTGCAGAAACAGGACAACAGAGATTTCTTTTTGATGGGTGCTTTGTTAATAGCAAGTGGGAACTAGCTGCTGTATAGGAGTCCATTTTCCACTCACTATTGGGGGGGGGGGGAGAAAGAAAGAAAGAAAGAGCTGATCCAAGATCATAACACCTGCATATTGAATTACATGAGTGTTTGCATCACTTGGCCTAGGCTGTGGGTCCAGCCTTCCCATTTCTAGTGGCCTGTGTAAATAAGCAGAGGAGACAACAAACAAACACATGAGCAAGTATGCACTTGGGAGTCCCAGGTTCTTCCATACTGACCTCCTGGTGGTCCTGCCTCATTATGAGATAGTTGTGTGAGGAAAGGGTCTTTTTGGGTGATGGCTTCTCATAGACACAACTCCCTGCCTGGCTGTGTCTCTGTAGTTTTAGGCTGTTGGTTAAGAAGCATCTTTTTCAGTGAGTGTTCAGAGGAGAGGTCCGATTGCTACCGCTTCTGCTATTAGTAATTGTTACTCGGTGATTTATTATGTGTTTTCAAAGGATTGTGGTGTTTTTGCGTGTTCTTATCTATTTGCCTTGTAAACTGTCCTGTGGCTTGTGTCAAGGGCAGATTATGAAACATTTAAATAAAAAAAACCAGGCACAATGGGGAAGATGTGGCCAGTTGTTTCTGTGTAGCACGGCAAAGGGCAGGAGCAAAGTTCTGGCCCATTTTCAGAATGTGTGAAGGGGGTTGCACATTCCCCATTCTAACAATGGTCTATTTCCTGCTTTGTTCAGAGATTTGGACCAAGCAAGCATGGAAGCTGTGGTGTCTCTTCTTGCGGGACTTCCGTTACAGCCTGAAGAAGGAGATGGAGTTGAATTGATGGAAGCTAAATCCCAGTTGTTCCTTAAGTAAAGGCCCTTTACCTTATTTTATTTAGTACCCGGTTGACTAAAACAGCTAGAATTTTATTACCACTTGGGCATTGCTGACACACCAGCCTTGTGGAAGGGCAGCAGGTTTTAGTCTGTAGGACATACAAGCATAACTGAATCCTGAAAGGACAGAGCTGTTATGTGGTCCAACTTCTCAAATCCAGGAAGTAGGACATCAGCCTGTTCTGGATGGTGTTGCACTCCAATGGGAGCACATTCGTAGCTTGGGGGTTAATCCTAGATCCAACATTGTTGTAGATGGCCCAAGTGGCCTTGCTGGGTAGAAGTTCCTGTTTCCAGCTTTGGCTGGTTCACTGGCTACTCTTCAGTGATAACTATTTTCAGAGTGGCTTCCCAGTAAAACAATAAAATACATAGGAGGGAGAGCAATTAAAATGACAACAGAAGGGCCAAATATAAGGTTAAAAGACTTGGGGAAACTACAATGGGCTTTTCCTTGTTCCAGAAAGTGATGAGATTGAAGCCAGGTGAATTCCTTGGGGTCAGAGTTCTGTAAATGGGGCATAGTGCCTAGACACGTACCCTTTTGGGAAATGTTGGTTTTCTGTAGGAGAGATGGAGTCCTCATATTAGGGCAGGGGGACTGTTTCTCCAGAGAGATGCAAGCCACTGTGTCTCGCTTTTAGGTACTTTACCCTGTTTATGAACCTCCTCAATGACTGCAGCGAAGTCGAAGACGAAAGCGCGCAAACAGGCGGCAGAAAACGAGGGATGTCCCGAAGGCTGGCTTCGTTACGACACTGCACAGTCCTGGCCATGTCAAACTTGCTCAACGCAAACGTGGATAGTGGCCTTATGCACTCAATAGGTAAAACAGGGGAACTTCATTGTAGCTGTGTGAAGCGCAGCAAAGTGCAGGGCTTCATCGTCTAAACATTTCTGTTGTCTGCTGGCAGGGTTGGGCTATCACAAAGATCTTCAGACAAGAGCGACGTTCATGGAGGTCCTCACCAAAATTCTGCAGCAGGGCACAGAGTTTGATACCCTGGCAGAAACTGTCTTGGCAGACCGGTTCGAGAGATTGGTGGAGTTGGTCACCATGATGGGTGACCAAGGAGAGCTGCCCATTGCTATGGCTTTGGCGAACGTAGTGCCTTGTTCACAGTGGGTAAGATGCTTTTGGTTATTCATGAATGTTCTTTAGCATTGGTGAGTGCTGGGTGCGAGCAACTCAGCAGGTCGTGTTGTCAACCCTCAAGGCTTGTTTGTGGCCACTGATATGAAATGTATTGTTGCTGATTAAAATTACTTGCTTCTTTTCAGGCTGCACTGGAGATGCAAAATAATAGAATGAGGTGCACACAGGGAATATTGTACAGTTTAAACTGGAGTTTATTGCCATCAGAGCTTCACAAGATGATTTACTGATAGAATATATTTCTACTTCTGAATGTAGGAAGCTGCCTTTCCCGAGTCAGACTGTTAGTCCTTCTAGCCTGGTAGCACCCACTCGGACTGGCAGCAGCTTTCCATAGAAAGCTTTTTCCAGGCACTGTTTCCTTATATCCTTTTTAATTGGAGATGGGAACCCACCATCCTGACCTGGCATTGTTCTTGTTTGCCACATAGAGAATAATACTTAGGACTGGGTTTTATGTGTTTTGTTTTTGGAAGGATGAACTGGCTCGTGTCCTGGTCACCCTCTTTGACTCCAGACACTTGCTCTACCAGCTGCTTTGGAACATGTTTTCTAAAGAGGTTGAGCTGGCAGACTCGATGCAGACGCTCTTCAGGGGAAACAGTCTGGCTAGCAAAATAATGACGTTCTGTTTTAAGGTACGTTTGATC
Organism: Podarcis liolepis; assembly: GCF_965112155.1. NCBI lineage: Eukaryota > Metazoa > Chordata > Lepidosauria > Squamata > Lacertidae > Podarcis > Podarcis liolepis. Next base: position 37,079,735 of record NC_139567.1, read on the forward strand.
TTAATAAATTCAAAAGAGGCACAGAGAGAGAGAGGGATGGGGCAGAAGGCTCACCCAGAACACCAAATCAGATGGATTCAAAAGATTTTCGGCGTCTAGGTGCACCATTGCAGTTGTGCTGTTTTGTCAGATTAAAATCACTTCAGTGCAGACTGTGTCTTAAATTCCATAGCTGTAATCCAGCAAAGTGGTTACTTGGTTAATTCATTTTTAAAGCCATCAACTCTAAAACGTGGGATTAGTTTAAACCGTGTCCTGATTTTACTAGGGCAGCACATTTAACTTTTTTTAAAAAAACAAATAAGTGCATATTCCAAGCAGGCTACAGCATTATGGCATAAACCTTTATGAGCTAGAGTCCGCTTCATTAGATGCATGAAGTGTGATCCTTAGTTGGCAGAGAGCTGTCCGTGGCGTGGAGCTAGGCAAAATACAAAGCAAAATATTGCAATGCCTGAACATGATAGAGATGCCATTTTCATTGACTCTCTGAAGTCTTACTGACTTCTTAAAGCAGCGACAGCACAAAAATGCACAACGCTGCTCTTTTTTTTTTTTAACGCACAAATTTGAAATCGCCAACCGGATTATTCTCTCTCTTGCAGGTTTATGGGGCAACCTACCTCCAGAAGCTTTTGGAGCCTTTATTAAGGGCAGTAATTACATCAAATGAATGGCAGCACGTCAGCTTTGAGGTGGACCCTACAAGGTTTGAATCCGGGTGGGTGGGAAGGAAGCAGAGGGAGGAGGAGGAAGTCTGCAATATTCTGCCTGCTTTCCCCTTAACACACTGCAGCCCAGCCACCCTCCACCGGCAAGCCCCGTTGCTTGAGGCCCTGATCCCAACTCTAAGCAAGGAATGTAGGGTGCAGCAGAGTGGCCCTGAGCGATGCTTCACATTCAGCAACACCTGGAGGGAAAAAGGTTCCCCACAGCTGCCTCGTACCAAAGGCAGACAATGTGAGAGCCTCCAAGGTGTTGTTGGACTGCAACTCCCATCAGCCCCCACTAGCGTGGCCAGTGGTCAGGGATAATGGGAATTGTAGCCTAGCAATAGCTGGCAGACACCATGTTGGCTGCCCCTGCCTTATAGGGAGAGGTCGAGAGTCACAGCTGGCATATTGTAGTCACAGCGCCCATTCTGGCTTCCCTTTGGGTAGATTTGGAGCTCGCTGGATGCTTTCCCCTGCTTCCGGATCAGCAGGGAACACCGCCAACTCTCTTGCTACCATCTCTCGTCTCATTAATCGATCATAACCTGCCTTCAAGTTACAAATCTGAATCCTCAGATAATGGCCAGCTGTGCATGACTGATATGACATTACCATTGTTCAGGGCTCGTTTATTTTATTTGTGTTCTGCTTTTTAGCTTGGCTGCCATAGTAGATTACAATTAAAATCTGGTGCAGTAGAAGTAGGGATATGTTGCTCTCTGTGTGTTATGAAGACCAAGCTCCAGGCTTTTCACTGCAGACAGGAGGGGGCAAGAAATCTGCAGATAGTCTCAGACTAAAGCTGGCTGATGCTAAGGAGGCCAGCCCACAGAAGCAGCCCTTTCTGCATTTTGATGCCATCCAGATGCCAGGCTTGGGGGATAAACTTACAGACCAATCCCATCTGCTGCTTGGAAGCTCTCCGGCATTGTAGCTAGCGATAGGCAGAAGGAAACAAAGCTGTAGTTTGTGCTGGAGAAATCATAGAACTGCAGAGTTGGAAGGCACCCAGAGGACCATCTAGTCCAACCCGCCTGCAGTGCAGGAATATGCAACTGTCCCATACGGGGATCGAACCTGCAGCCTTGGTGTTAGCAGCACCAATAAAGTTAGGGAGCCTGGCAAAGCCTTGACAGGCCTGTCTTACAGGTTGGAATCCGCTGAAAGCCTTGACGATAACCAGCGGAGCCTTCTCCAGATGACAGAGAAATTCTTCCATGCCATTATCAACTCCTCTGCAGAGTTTCCACCTCAGCTTCGAAGCGTGTGCCATTGTCTCTATCAGGTATGCCTGAATCTGGCAACACTAGGTTGTACATTTCGTTGGACAGTGTTGGGGAAAGGGTGGAGAGGCTGTGCCCCTCCAGACATTGTTGGACTACAATTCCCATCATCACTGACTGCCATCAAGCTGGATAGGGCTGATGGGAGTTGGGAGTCCAGCCACCTCTGGAGAAGCGCTTCTTCCCCCTATCTGTGCCATGAAGGTGAGGGTCCCTTCTGTTGCAGCCTGCATTGGGCCTATTGCCTGGGGAAAAGTTAAAGAGGCATTCTCGGTGGTTGAAGGAAGCCTCCTTATAGAAGAAAATGGGCAACTGGCTCAGAGAGATGTGAGCCACTCTCTCTTCTCCTCCAATTCTTTGCCTGTCTGTCTGATCAATGCAATTCTGTGTGGTCTGTGTTTCTTCCCCAGGTTATTGACTGACAGGGCTGAGGGCTGATGGGCTCCCTGGCCTTGATTCAACAAGAAAGAGCCTTTTAAACCATTTCAGATCACCCTCCAAGGGCACTGCTGCTGATTTATTTATTTTTGAAATCTTGCTTTTGTTGTGTTTGCTTCTGCGGAACTAGGGAAATTCATGCACAATAAATTACACCTTGGTTGTTACCAGGGCCAACCTTTTGCCTTTGCTGAGGTTTTGATGCATCACCTACTGTTGCAGTGATTTACAGAGTTCTGCCTGTGTGCTGTTATATGCACTGTACAGGGCACATGAGTTGTGTCCGCTGTCTGTACTTGAAAGGCTAGTTATACGCTTGAGAGATGAGCTTGCACATTCATGAGATTCTCTTTATTCTCCTGGGACTGCCCATTTGGGGATGCAGATGTGTGTGTGTGTGTGTGTGTGTGTGTGTGTCATGCTCTACATGAAAACCTTCTTGCACGTCTAAAAGCAGTAGTTCAAGGAAAAAACAGGTAGACTACAATGGCCCTGGTAGGCTACAATGGCCCTGATAATAAACTCTAAACTTTTTTAGTAGCTTGCAAATATAAAAATTAAAATACTTGCCTGCTAAGTTGCATCCAGTGCTAGTCCTAGATCCATTGAAATAAATGGATGCTAACTTAGGCACATTTATTTCAATCGGCCTCCTCCGAGTAGGAACTAGATGGATACAGACCTCTTTTACTATGCTGGCTGAAATGCTAGACGCTAGGCAGGGTGGTTAAAAAAAATGTTCTTTTACCAAACAGTGTGATAGAGGAGAGAGAGAGAGAGAGAGCTTTCCATCTTCTATGACCAGTGTAGAAACCAAGAAAACTGGCAGAGGAGAAATGAAGGGATCCCATCTCTTCTCTGCCAGCTCATACACTCACCTGCATGGAATTCCTGGTTACCTAGAGCAAGCAGGTGAGTTGTTCAATGCAAGGAGGGTTTAGGTTTCTTCCCCCTCCCTTTGGGTGGTGAATTTAGTTGTGCATTCTAAAGCAGTCCTGTTTCAGGCAGCAACACACAATATTTCTGAACTGGGTGGAGCCCTGACAAAGAGGAAGGAAGAGAAGCAGGCTTGATAAAGGAGTAAATCTGGATTTTGAACTGAGTGGGTAGGGAGCCTTTTTCTGGGGACATGTGCCAGTGGTGGGTGGGGCCAGAGGCAAAAGTGGGTGGAGCAGGAGATGGTGGCTCTTGCCTTTTGCACAGTAGCCTGCATTCCAGCTATGAGCAAGCAAGAAGCATTGTATCACAGTTCAAGGTCACACTTAAGGGCGTGGGGCAAAGCTGGTGAGGGAGGGCATGTGTGGCCTAGGGAGAGTCCCAAGCGCCTGAAGGGATGCATTCAGTCCCTGGGCCTGGTATTCCTCACTCCTGCAAGCAGCTGTTGAGTTTCTGCATAGGAGAGATGGCAGGAAGGATCATAAAAGAAGATGGAGGTCCGTTTGAAGCAACATAGTCCTTTCTGCTTTGCTGGGCAGGAATAATCGGTTTGCCTCCAAACATCTTCCTCTCTTACCATCTGTTCTCTTTCCCCAAAGCTTTGCAGTATCAGCAATATTAGTTAACTTGCTCCTCTTCCCGTCCAACTGAGAAGCCAATTCTGTAGGGACAGCAATGAAATGAGATTGATGTTTGTATCCCTGTTCTTTACATTAAAGCTGCTCAGGAGGAATGAAGCTCCTTTTCGAGAAGGATCATGGTGAAATCCTTCCCAAGAGCTTTCCCTCTGGAAATGACAACTAACTGAGTGGGGAAATAGGTGTGACTGCTTCTCACTGTCACTCAGCATGAAATTCCCAGGGTTAGGGAAGAGCGTTCTGTGATTATGTCCACACCTCTTGTTTACTGGAGACGTGTCACATGTGGGCCTTGCAAAGTAACGGAAGGGAACTTGGACCAAATGCCCTTGCTTGCTAGTCTCGTTCTTTGGGTATAGAACGTAGGTGCTCTCCTTTGCCAAGTAAAAACCGGTTCTGTCCAGCCCCCAATAGAACAGTGTGCAGGACAATAGCTGAGTCTGCAGCTTCTGTTTCAGATGCAGACCTGCAGCCAAATCTATGAGCGTGCAATGAATTTTGTTAATGGAGTTTATGGTGTAGTGACTGTAAAGTTTGAGATGCTATGGAACGTATTAAGCATTCAAGGTTACTTCTCCATTGGGGAGAGGCTGTTAGAGAACTGCTGTGAAGATGATTCAGTTTCTCCCTTATTTAATGGATCGATTATCTACTTACTTACATCCTCACGAGGCATAAACAATATTTTCCCTAAAGGTTGCATTGTGGGATGTGTGATACCTGGTGTTGTAAATAACTTTATCGGTAGTGACTGAGCACATTCTGAATCCGTTCATACTGAGGTTTGGGCCTGGCTTGTGTTAAATTTGCTGCCAGCCTTCCCCGCCAGTTGTTCTGTTCCCCTCCCCCCAGAAAACTTGCTCTTGTGTAAAGGGGGAGCTGATAATGTGGGGGGTTGACCAGAGACCCAAAGAGGCCTCTAGGCATCATCTTTAAAACCTAGATGCTGCTGAACATGCACTAAAGCATCATTTTCTTCTGGGGGGAAGGGGATTTGCAGTTTCCTCTGCCTAACTGATGGAATTGGAGGCATCCTAGGCAGGAAATTATGCTCCAGCTCATGATTGGGAGGATCCAAGCCATCAGGGTGAGGTCCACAGTCTTCTCTTCCCAGCCACTCATCCCCCTACGTTTCTCCCAAGTGCACGCATGCATGGAAATAGGGGAGAACTGCCAAAGCGAGGGCCAAGAGCAAGCTCTGATGAGCATGACTCTGTTAACTGGGCTGCATTTGCTATTCTAGATGAAAAGCGGTGAAGATCTGTGTGTCAGTTTTAAGGCAAGGACGTGCATTACCCTGAGGCCGGGTTTCCTCTCCACCCCCACCCCACCCTCTGCCCCAGATATGCCATCTGCTTGACCCAGTGGTGGCCAAACTTGGCCCTCCAGCTGTTTTGGGACTACAGTTCCCATCATCCCTGACCACTGGTCCTGCTAGCTAGGGATGATGGGAGTTGTAGTCCCAAAACAGCTGGAGGGCCAAGTTTGGCCACCACTGGTTAACCCTTACAAGTTGTTCCTGCCCTATTCCTCTTGGATAGGAGGAACCCCTGATGCAACTTCCTCTGACAACTCAGTTCTGCATGTGGGTGGGGAGAGGCTAGCCTGTGTGGGCCTTCCTTAATTGCAGCCGATTCCTACCAGAAGCTGGTTGGGCTTCTGATCTCACTGGGTGGCTGCTAACTTGAAACATGTATGTTCCAGCCTCTGGTGGGAGAAAACAGATTGTTTCCTGTGGCTGGCTTGGCACTTTGTCTCAATAGGCTTACCAGTCCATTGCGCGAGTCTTGGATCCCAAGCTCTGAGAGATTGTGGGAAGGGGAACACAATTGTTCCCTTATCTCTGGAGTTGGGGAGCGTGTATATACACCCACACTGCTTAATATTTTAAAAAATCTCTAAATGCTGTACATAAATCATTGTCAATGTATGCAAATAGAAGCATTTTTTTAAACAACAAAGGCTACCTAACTAAATTACATGCAACCTGTATTTTTATATTATATTGGAAGATGCCCAGAGTGGGTGGGGTGACCCAGTCCGATGGGCATGGTATAAGTAATTAATTATTATTCTAGTAATGCATAGGTTTGCTTATCTCTCCCCCCCCCCCATGTGAATAAGAGACCAATCCCAGGGACCCAGACCTTCCAGACCAATTTTGTCATGAGGGACTAGTAAATACCTCGAGAATACTTTGCTTGGTTTCTAAAAGGGCAGAGAGTTTAATCATTAATGTTTCATTTGCTTTGCCTGCTAGGCAGCAGGTGCACCATGTCACAGAGTCATGTGTGGGGTAAGGATAGAATGAATTATACAGCTGCAGTTCTTGGGGTAACAGGTGACCTGGAATATCCTGCAAGCATTGCTGGATAAGGGTGTTTAGCCTGTGCCCAATGCATGAGTGGATTGGGAGAAGCTGACCTGCCACAGTTGCCAAATATTTACTCAGCTGAAGCAGATGCACATATTTCTTCTAAAGCCTGAACTGGTCAAATAAGGTTGCGAAGTTTCCCTCTGTGCATTGCAAAAGGTTTTGTGTGGGTAGCGGGGAGAAAAGAAGCACTACTTCAATCCTTTGCAAGAATGGGGACCTGAATATTTTTATCTTTGGTGTCATATTCTACATGGTATACTTAAAAAAAAAAAGTTCATATATGGGCTTGGTGTTGATTTTTTTAAAAAACCATTTACAAGTTCTGGTACAATGCTGATTATGCATCTAACTTCGGGACTGGGAAGAATTGATTTGGACCCTCTCAAAGCTTATATTCTGGACAATACATGCAATAACACACAACAGATTAGCAAATAAATACTCTTTAAAAATTCTCAACCTAGCCAGAAATAGTAGAAATGATTGGAACCCGACATTTGCTTGCTTTCGTATTTGTGGACAAATTGTGGTCACCCACATGAAACACAAACTCCATCCAACATGAGTGTGTAATTTCATTTTCTGTTCTGTTTTTGTTACATTTGATCGTGTAATTTTGTGTACCGGTGGACATTGGGGGTTTCTTTTGTTGCTGTGTATGTGGTTGGTGCTGTGACTTGTTTGTGCTCATCTCTGTTCTGTAGGCAACTTGCCACTCTCTCCTGAATAAAGCTACCGTAAAAGAAAAAAAGGAAAACAAAAAATCAGTAAGTTTTGGAGAAGTTTTATTAGCCATTTCTTTCAAAGCACACAGAACACCCCTTTTCTTGATTTCTGTTATTTTGCTCTCTCTGTTCCAAAAGCTCTCCACTTTCAAGCCTCTACTTGACTTTCATTGTAAAAATCATTCTACTAATTCTGGCACCAAAGAGCTTTCATTTCAATTAACACTGGACTTTGAAGTCACATCTGTTGTTGTTTTTTTACGAAAAAAATAAAAATAAATCTTGAATGTGCCTCTTTCAATTTCGGAAGGGAACCTCTGCAGCTCTGCACCATCATTCTGATGAACCTCTCTTTGTCGTCACTTGCAATGCTAAATAAGAAGGGGAAAGTCAGAAAATAAGGGCGAGGCATATGTGTGCACTGGTATTTGCAGGGACCTCCAGGGAAAAATAGAAGGCATTCCTCAGGTGGACCTTTCTGATGAGAACTGGAAACAACACCAGTTGGTAGGTAGCATTAAAGTATGAGCAACAGCAAGCAAGGAAGTAGATGTGGTTTGCAAGATGCATGAGGCTCTTCGTTCAATTACTATATGCATGGTGGGCTGAGTTAAGTGTATGCCCTTGGCAACCCTCTTTTTATGAAAACAACTTCCAAAACTGGCCGGGATGGGGAAAATGCCCAATAACATACTCTAAATATTTCAGCTGTTCACCTATACCAGGTTAGGGTGGAGTAAAATACGTGTACACAAATGGATTGGCCTTACTTTCTAACTTTCCCTCCAAAGTGTGAAAGAGAAGTGAACCCGGGAACCTTAACGAAAGGTGCTGGGTGTCCTTTGTGTCGGACTTTCCAAAAGTGTTTCCTAACCAAAATGCTACTATGGGGGGGGGGCACACGGATAGAGGGTTCAGTATTTTATCTACTTTGCTCATGTTTTTGTTTTTAACACACAAGACTGTCCTGATGCTTAATGACATTTGGCCTTTTGCCTACCTTGCAGAGGACAAATCTCTTCGGGTGACCTTCTGTTCAGTTAGAACTTCTTTTTTTAAAAAAATGGGTGGTGTTGACTGGTCCACAAGATGGGAGCAGATTGTTTACTTCGACTTGCTATGAGGGTGGAAGTTGAATTTGTGTTTTCCTCCATGGATGTGCTTCTTCTCTTCTAATCTTGCCCGCTGCACAATGACAGAACTTCAGGGCTCTTACTCCAATTGGATTTCTCCGGAGGGGGGGTGTTCCTGGGTGCTCCTGCCCGTCTCAGAGATGAAATGGGCACTGGCCCAACTCTCTCGGCCTGTCCTGACATGTTCTGTGGCTGCAGCCATTCACACAACTTGCTCGAAGACACCTGCCATGTCTTGAGGCATTGTTCCCTCTGCAGCCACCCTTCTCATAAACCACTAATCCAAGTGCCACTCCAGGAGACTATCTATATAAAATGCTGGATTGGCAGTCTGGTATATGTGGGATTTGGGACCCAGCAGCTACCATCTGCAAGTTGCTAATACGAACAGCTTTTGGAAAAATACCCAGTTCTTAGAAACCAGTATCCATTTTAAGGATCTCATGCCAGTTCTTTTGTCCTTCCCTTTAAAGAACAACACAGTGTTCTGAGTTAAATTAGTCATTGAAATTCCAAGTGTCCTGCAATTGTTAATGTCTAGTGTTGTATAGCCAATTTATCTTGGCTTTGCTTATTCTACGAATTGGCATGAATTGGCCTGTGTGTGTGTTCAGTAGCCTTGCTGAACCTCAGCAGTTCTGGGCCTCGCCAGTGCCTCAGTGGGAGACTGGGCAACACTCAGGTATTCCTCCTTGAGTCTCATCGTAGGACGAAAGCGGGATATGTATGGATATGAATGTGTTTGTTATTATTATGCGCTGGGGAACTGTGATTGCAGCTGGCTTGGCCTGCTCACCTTCCCTCTTGAGTTTGCCTAATGTCCTTGTGTTGGATGGCAGATTTGGGGTTTCACATCCAAGACCCTTTGCAGATGAGCATTGTGTGTGTGCGCGTAGGGGCCAGCATGATTCTGATCCTCCTCGCCACCCACCCCAGGATGAGCTACCTAGAAATCAGTATTGTGAACTGTGATCCAATCTTTGGCGAGCTCCAAGAGGTCGTACTCATTCACGCTCCAGCAAATTGTGGTTTGTTAGGGTAGCCCTGTTACATCTAAACCAGAACGTTCAAAGATTACAGGCAGAAAAGCATATGAACAATTTAATTCTGGACTTTTTCCCCCCCTTTAGAGGAAATAAGCAGTGTTCTGCATGTTGCCCCCAGAGTTAATATTGCAAACACGCCATTACTTTCTCACATGCAACATACACAACAGGAGTGCTTTTTGCAATTTCTTGGCAGAGACTGGTCCAGTTCACACAATACGTTAAGCCGTGGTTTAAAACAAACCATGGTTTATTGTGAATGCGTGCTGCTCTGGTGCACATGCTTTGTTTCCGGCCCCCGCCTCCCAAGCAGTCCCCAAGTGGCAACCTCGTGATTTGTTTGCAAAGAGACAAACAGGAACCTGGGTTCAGACAGCCCAGTAAACTTGTTCATCCAGTGGTGTGGCAGGAGAGGCAGAGGAGTGCTGTGGGAACTTAAGAGCAATGTTAAAACAATGGTTTAATGCAGTGTTCCCCAAACTTGGGTCTCCGGCTGTTTTTGGACTACAATTCCCATCATCCCTGACCACTGGTCCAGCTAACCAGGGATGGTGGGAGTTGTAGTCCAAAAACAGCTGGAGACCCTCGTTTGGGAAACACTGGTTTAATGTGACACGTGAATCAGGAATTTAATGAATGGGCTATTTCTATTCATGACTTTTTATTTATATATTATTACATTTATATACCACCATTCCGCTAAATAGCTCAAGGTGGTATGCATACTCCTGACCCACTCTTTTTTATCCTTATGGCAGCCTAATGAGGGAGATTAGGCTGAGAGGTGATTGGGCGCAGGTCACGCAGTGAGTTTCTTGGCTAAGTGGGAACTGGGCCTCTTCCTGGTCCTAGTCAGGCATTCTAACCTCTACACCTTGTTGACTTCCCTGTTTTGTTGAGAGTTCCCTGCTGATGGGTGTACTGAAGCAAAACTTTCCTTTTTCTTTTTGGTTGTTTTTTTTTTTAGTTTGATAAATGAGCATTTTGGTTTCATTGGCAAAGTTGTCATTCCACACCTCAAGGTTTGTGCATAAACTTTCCAGGTAGAAAGAAACTCTTGCCTTCCTTTTAAATTAGCATACTGCAAAATGGCTTTTTAGTTTTTGGCCCTACTCATATGGATTTGCTCATACATGGGCTTCACCACGAGACAGAATGTGAATATGTTTGTGTTAGAGAGAGCAGGGCGGGGGGAATCATGCTGTAAAATTGTGCCTTGTCTGTACTATTATCAGTAACTCTTTTCTTCTTCCTTAACTTCTAATAATGATCTGACCTGTTTAACGAGAGAGGTCCAGTTTGGCACCCTATTCTGTTTATCCTGTACAGTAACACATGTGGAAGGTTTGGCAACGAATAGGGAGCTGAAAAGGCCTCTCATTTTTCTTTTCCGTACTCATTCCGGCCCTTCATTTAAGTTTTGTCCTCATCAAACTCCCAACTTGTGCTATTTAGGTTGTCAGCCAGCGGTTCCCTCAGAACAGCATTGGAGCCGTTGGGAGTGCCATGTTCCTGAGGTTCATCAACCCTGCCATCGTCTCGCCATATGAGGCTGGGATATTGGATAAGAAGCCGCCGCCAAGAATTGAAAGGGGCTTGAAGTTAATGTCAAAGGTAAAGAACTGCAATTCTTGCATGTGTGGGGTTTTGGGGTCTTTGAGTGAGCTGCAGAGTGAAACAGTTGGCAAATTATTGCTGTGAGGGGTTTGAAATGGACCTAAGGCGCACGTGGAAAGCTTTGGCCCTCTGCTTAATTTTGTGCGGCCCTTTGCATGACTTCCAAAGCCCTCTGCAAGTTCAGACCTCTGGCGAGAGTGACGCATCCCTCTCCTGGAAGCCTGATCCACCCATCACTGGCTTCAGCACTTCCCACTGACAGTATACAGCACATTACCCTGGCAGGACTGTGGTATTCCATAGGAATAAAAGGTTGCCTGCCCCAGATTGAGTTTTTGTTTGTCTGTTTCGTGGGTTGGGGTGGGGGAGCGTTCAAAAAACGTCACCCCTTCTTACAGCCTGCTAGTATAGCATATGTTGTTCATTTATTTATGTAAAGCATTTGTGATCTGCTTTTGGAGAACCATGCTCCACAAAGTGGCCCTTTGTCCTCTGGACTAGACCAGAGCCTGCCTGCAAATGTTCAGTCGTCTTGGATTAAAGCGAATCCCTTGTAACGCAGAAATAACGTTTAGAAGAGAACGCCATGGCACAGCTTGCCACGGCACGATTGGTTGCTTCACCAGTTCTTTTTATTAACCTAGGTACTGCAGAGCATTGCCAACCACGTCTTGTTTACAAAGGAGGAGCACATGCGGCCTTTTAATGACTTTGTGAAGAGCAACTTTGATGCAGCACGAAGGTAAAGTAGTTGCAATGCTTAGTTTAAAAGAGAGCTTTGCCTTTATAAGTCTGTAAAGGCCAAGAGGGGTCGGATCTGCAGGCTCTGTTAGTTGGAAAGGCCAGAGGCAAATAGTGTGGTCCAGAGCAAGCATGCATGCATAAATTAATAAATTTATATATATATATTTATTTGTATCCTACCCTCCCCGGCCATAGCCAGGCTCAGAGTAGCTAACATCATGTAAACAAGACAATATGCATAATACAATATACAACATGCAAATAAAATAACATTCAACATTCATTAAAATAATATAGAATAATATTAAATATCAGCATTTCAAGATTAAACAGAAATCCACTCTGAACAGTTCCAATAAGTGATTTCTAAACTCCAACAAAACAACAGCAAGCCACAGTGCACAACATAATACAATACATGATGAGAAGCAGAGACTGGAGGCACAGCTTCCTTATGAGGAGTCCCAGGGCTGGGGGCGGGCGGGCAAGGCAGGTGGTAAGAGGCCTTGCATGATGGAGTCTCTCCAACATGGGCTGGGTTTCCAGAGGGTGCAGTCAAACAGGCCAGAGGCTGGCAAATGGCTAAATCCAAGTATGGCAACCGTTAAGTCCCAAGGACCAGAGACAGGAGACGTGATCCAGCATAGGCAGATCAGGCAGGCGCAGACCATGCATGGAACTGGTCCACAAAGTCTTTCAGCTTTAAGGGGTAGCCGTGTTGGTCTGCCATAGTCAAAATAAAAAAATTAAAAAAACTCCTATATAGAAGGGTCTGGCAACTTCTATTTCAGTGTATCTGAAGAAGTGTGCATGCACACGAAAGCTCATACCAAGAACTAACTTAGTTGGTCTTTAAGGTGCTACTGGAAGGATTTTTTTAAATTTTTTTAGCTTTAAGGGGATTGGACTAATTCATGGAAGAGGATAGCCATGATATCTGGGCTTACTCAGTTCAGAGGCAGTGCACCCCTGAGTACAAGATGCTGGGAAGCAGCGAGGTGGAGTGTGTGGCTCTCACCTTCTTGCCGTACTCGTGGGCTTCCTGGAGGCATCTGGTTGTCCACTGGGTGAAACAGGATGCTGGGCTGGTCGGATCTTTTTGGTCTGTTCCAGCACAGCTGCTCTTTTTCTTTATTTCTAAAAAGACATTGGGGGTGGGAAGTGTGGGGTGGTTAGCTCCTATCACATTTGCCTTTACTCTCGTGGCAAAACAGATCTCCCAGAAATAAAAAAAGGCAGAAATGTGCAGAGATCATTGTCAGCGTTGCATACATTGTGGATTCCAAGAAGATTCCTTTTGCTGTTATGCAGCTCCTGGTCTTGGTGTGTGCTGCTCTGGAAGTCTGGAAGCCCTCTATTAGGTTTTCTGTCAGAGTGTATATGACTGCCAAGACTGATTGTTTTAACTGTAGTACTGTAGCCACCTTATCCCTAGCAACAAGCATACTTTCCCTGGGGAAATTTAGGTGTACCTGCTTGTAATTTTAATAATTTTGCTTTGAACACCGTACTATTCAACCACAGCCTTGAAAAGCAAACCCAACACCCCATTGGTTGTAGTGAGAAGCTGTGAGATCCTTGCTAAAGAAAGCAATGGCTTTCCTTTCTCTGTAGGTTTTTCCTTGACATTGCATCAGATTGTCCAGCCAGCGACACGGTCAATCACAGCCTCTCTTTCATCAGTGATGGCAACGTCCTTGCTTTGCACCGGCTCCTCTGGAACAATCAGGAGAAGATTGGCCAGTACCTTTCCAGCAACAGGTAGAAGTAGCTTGACCAATGGCCAAGAATCGTTGGCTTTGTCAGAGTTGAAGGAGAAAGCGAGGAACATACTGCAGGGCAGCAGTTGCCATCTTTCAGGGGCTAGTAGGCATGTCTTTGAGTTTTGAGAATGTGCTGGGGGTAAAGGTAAAGGGGACCCCTGACCATTAAGTCCAGTCATGACCGACTCTGGGGTTGCGGTGCTCATCTTGCTTTATTGGCCGAGGGAGCTGGTGTACAGCTTCCAGGTCATGTGGCCAGCATGACTAAGCCGCTTCTGGCGAACCAGAGCAGCGCACAGAAATGCCGTTTACCTTCCCGCCAGAGCAGTACCTATTGATCTACTTGCACTTTGACGTGCTTTTGAACTGCTAGGTTGGCAGGAGCAGGGACCGAGCAACGGGAGCTCACCCCGTTGCGGGGATTCGAACTGTTGACCTTCTGATCAGCAAGTCCTAGGCTCAGTGGTTTAACCCACAACGCCACCCGCGTGCCTTTGTGCCGGGGGTACTAGTCACTAAATAGCTGCCATGGAGTGTGTGACATAACACAACATGGCTACTATGAGGAGCTTGGCATGACACAACATTAGAGAAAGAAAGATCCACCCCTGACAACTTTGTGTACCATGAGAAGTCAGCTATATCCTCCTAGTCCTGGTGATGTTGCTATCTAATAGCAACAGGGAGCATTACCTGGGAAAACAAACCACTCACTCTTCATAGAAATCACTTAGAAGGTACCTGTATATTTTGGCCCATCATGTTATTTCTAGGACGGCTAGAAACTTAATTCTTTTCTTAAATGAAAGCTGAAAGTCTGGGGTACCTGCACATGGGCATTTAGGAAAACCTCACCAAGTGCCAGATTGGGGACCCTCTACTCTGATGACTGCTGTGGGTAATTTTGCTTTTTATTAGTATGGATGCTGGGATAGTCAGGGTTGTAAGTTCTACTCAAAGTGCACCCATTGAAATGAATCAGCCTGTGTTAGTCTTGTCCTTTAATTTCAGTGGATCTGCTCTGAGTATGACTACCTGAGTCTGCTTCATTATAGCATCCAGTGCTGCAGCACAGAGCAAGCCAAGCAACCTAGGTTCTCTAGTGTATCTTGTCCGCGTAAATAGCGCAGGGTATTTTCCACACTAAATGTTTGTCTGATTTCCTTATTAATGCATGCAGGATGATGCATGTTGTACTGAAATGGAAGAGAAGGAAAATCTAAAAACACCGGTTGTTACAATTGCTGTTGTTGGGTTTTGTTGATAACATGCAGTTGTTTCTCTAGGGACCACAAAGCTGTTGGAAGACGGCCATTTGACAAGATGGCGACTCTGCTGGCATACCTTGGTCCTCCTGAGCACAAGCCAGTGGCAGACACGCAGTGGTCCAGTATCAATCTCACCAGTTCCAAGTTTGAAGAATTTATGACTAGGTAGTGGATCTGTAGATGTCTGTTGTTAGCAGTAGCTTTTAGCGTTAATCTGTTGCCATGGGGCCAATGCAAATACAAGGCTGTCCATGGTTCTTTTCCCACACATTCTCCCAAACTCCTAGATTCCAGGATTATTATTATTTTAGAGTTTGCTTGCATGTTCTGCCATGCCTCAGGAGCATTTTTGTGAAAGTTCCAACATGGGATTCAAGGGTTTTGAATAAGCCTGAAAAATATGGCAGTCAGCTTTTTGTTGGGGGTGGGATGTAGACACTCAAGCTTAATTTGAGATTTTCATTGTGCTTCTGTTTGCCTCCTTAGGCACCAGGTGCACGAAAAGGAGGAGTTCAAGGCCCTGAAAACACTAAATATTTTCTACCAAGCTGGGACATCCAAGGCTGGCAACCCTGTTTTCTACTACATTGCTCGCCGGTAAGACCACTTCTCTTTGTTCCTTATTATTTACTATTAAGAACTGTGAAGTCTATATGAAGGAGCAAACTCGTTCATTTTCTTGCTTCCCAAGCAACAGCAATGCCTCTGTCATTTCAAATGTTTTTGTTGTGTTCTGAACACATTAGCAAAGTGAGTTTTATTTGTGTGTGCAAAATACGCCACAACTGTTTCTAGCGCTGGTTCACTTTTTAAGAGGAGTGAGGATTTTTGCCATCTTCGAGCTGCTCCTTTGCTCAGGCAAGTTCTCTGTGGCCACTTGCTTGCAGGCTTCTCAGAGTTGTGAAAAGCTCCATGACCTCCATAGGTAGGCCCTATCTGCACAACTCTTGTGTGCACATCGGATTGCGTTTTGGTATTTTATGTGGAAGGCTGCATGCACTCCTGTGAGAGAGCAAATTTATTGCTCTTGTGGAGTTCTGTGGGTTTGGTTTTTAAAAAAATAGGTTTTCTCAACAGATGCAAAAACAAACTTTAATCTTTACCATCCTGAACCTCAGCTAATAACTTTTGCCATTGTTTTGTGTGCGAGGGCCTATATGGCATAGATTGTCTGCACTGTGCACACTTGTTGCTGTGCCTGTTTTGGACTACCAGTTCAATATAAATATCTCTGCTTGAGCTAAATGAGGCTTGTGCAGCAAAGGGTATCCTTTACAACAGAGTTAAAGGGTAAAGGGGACCCCTGACTATTAGGTCCAGTCGTGACCGACTTTGGGGTTGCGCGCTCATCTCACTCTATAGGCCGTGTGAGCTTGTGTTTGTCCACAGACAGCTTCCGGGTCATGTGGCCAGCATGACTAAGCCACTTCTGGCGAACCAGAGCAGCACACAGAAACACCATTTACCTTCCCGCCGGAGCGGTACCTATTTATCTACTTGCACTTTGACGTGCTTTCGAACTGCTAGGTTGGCAGGAGCAGGGACTGAGCAACGGGAGCTCACCCCGTTGCGGGGATTCGAACCGCCAACCTTCTGATCGGCAAGTCCTAGGCTCTGTGGTTTAACACACAGCGCCACCCGTTTCCCTTTGACAAAACAGTTAGCTATCATCAAAAGTGTAAAGTCAAGGAGCTTGAGAAGTGGAGTCCTGGTGTGATGAGCAAGCGAAGCAAATGTGAAGAAAAATACAGGATGTGGTACGGTTTGCATGTGCCCCACAAGCTGCCTGCTGGGCAGGACTGGCCCAAGACATTTTGCTCCCCGAGATGAAGCAGCAATTCCCCACCCACCAAACCCTGCCCTGCCAAGTCAAGGTGTGTTATACCCAAGGCCAGGGAAGTTATTGGGGCACTTGGAAGTAAATCAGTTGCTGCCTGTCAATGTAGACTGCTGCTTTGGAAGAAGGCATTTTTATATGTTGATGTGCAGCGAGGATGTTCATCGCGTATGCCATGCATCAAGGGGACTGGAAGGACACAAGGCGATGGCTCTTTCGACATGGGAGGGAAATTTGGGTTGAACTGAGGTGTGAAACCACACTTGCACATTGTAGCCATACCTACGTTTCCTTCTGACTCTCTTCTTTCAAGTGGCCCCCCATTGGAGTTAATTTTTGCTTCTTTTTCTACTCCGTTTCATGTTTACTGCCGTCTACGTGCCCCATGTCAGTAGGCATAAAAACACCGTTGTTTTCAAACAACTACCGCCATTGTTAGTTATGACGCTAGCTTAATCCATTGTCCATAAAACGGCCATGCACTTTGTCCATAAAATTACTGACAAATAGTAAGCGGAGTTTGACTCTACAGGCATCACTAAGGCATGCTGGGTGCTTGCGTGTGACAATATATTATTTTTGTGTTCTGGTTGTGGGGGAACAATGTGCTTGAAATTTGTGACATGTGCAGGTGGAGGGGGACTTCTAAATAAACTTTGCCACAAACAGACTTATCTGGTGGAACCATAGCCATTATGGCCGGATCATTAAAAATACACACCACTTCAAACAACCAATCTCCTTTATTGACATAGAGAAAGTGAATCATATACATGGATCAGAACACGACACAGTGAACAAAACAGTAGGAGATACTTTAGGATAAAACCGTCCAGACATTGTGAGGTACGAAAACAGCTCTTGGGACCTATGGTAATGTAATTTCACCACGTCGCTTAAAAATCTTGCCACATTCTCCACAACATCGTTCCTACAATTGTTCGGCAGATAAGACACCCTGGAAGAGTCAGTGCGATAAATCCCCTCCTTTAATAAGGGGGCCAAATACTTACACATAAAATAAAATGTGTGTCATGGATTCAACCTGTTTTGTGCCGCAAGGGCAGTATCTTTCAGAGAACGGGATTTTTGAAAATCTACCTTGCAAAAGTGCAGACAGTAAGACGTTAAATCTTGTGAGGGAAAGAGCTCTGCTTAGGTGGGGATCACAAAGGTTATGTAAATATGGGGTTGTCCTGGCCAAATGAGGGGGGAGCTTACAAACCACTTGCGCCCTGAACTCTTAACCAAGTTGCAAATGCCTTGTAACTGTTAGCAGAGTTGAACCCCTGTATAGAAATGGTGATTTTCATGGAACAGGGTATGTGTGGGGAGAGGCAAGAGCTCATGCTTTGCATGCAGAAGACCCCCAGCCTCATTTTCTGGCATCTCCAGACAAAAGGATCAGGTGATAGGGAAAGTCCTTTCCACCCGAGACCTTGGATAGCTGCTGCCAGTCAGAGTAGACAAAAGTGGGCCGGATGGACAAACAGTCCAATTTGTTCTAAGCCAGCTTCCAACGTTTTCCATGTATCATTCAGGTAGATGAATGGCCAGAATTGCACTGGCTCTGGGCAATATGCTTGGGAAGTGTGAACTGCCAACTGCGTGGCGGCAGCTGACCATTGGAACTGGTAGGGCCAAGGATGGGGAGCCTAATAATAATAATAATAATAATAATAATAATAATAATAATAATAATTTTTATTTATACCCCACCCATCTGGCTGGGTTTCCTCAGCCACTCTGGGCGGCTTCCAACAGAATATTAAAATACAGTAATCGGTCAAACATTAAAAGCTTCCCTAAACAGGGCTGCCTTCAGATGTCTTCTAAAAGTCTGGCAGTTCTCTTTGACGTCTGATAGGAGGGTGTTCCACAGGGCGGGTGCCACTACTGAGAAGGCCCTCTGCCTGGTTCCCTGTAACTTGGCTTCTTGCAGTGAGGGAACTGCCAGAAGGCCCTCAGTGCTGGACCTCAGTGTCCGGGCAGAACGATGAGCCAATGACAGTCAATCAACTCATTTTAGTTTTACCCTCCATCCTCCGCCTTGCTGAATTCTACCGTGGCAACACTGAGACCAAGCAGGAAGATACTGGCCGGTGGTGTCACCCCCTGGACTGGTTGCAAGTAGAAAGGCAGGCATGTGTGGGGCTGGCCGAGGGCAGACTGAGGTTGATGGGGCAGTACGCCATCTGCCTCCACTGCCCCAACCTCTTCAGTGACTTACAGAATTGGGGATAGTAGGCTAACATAGTGTGACTTTCCTTTCTGGATTTTGCATGCTGCTGACTTTCCTGAAGTTGTACATGTATACCACAGTGCAAGCAGAGGCTTATTTCCTTAAAAATAATTCTTGCGAGAGACACATGTACCGTAATGACATTATTTATTAAGATCTCCAAACATTTATGACTAATTGAATTTTTCATTTGAATACAAGGTGTGCAACTTTGCTTCTAGATCTGTTCCTCAGCTCTTTTCCCCCTGGAATTGTCCACCCATCCCTTATTTCCTTATGGTTTTAAAATGTTGTATTGTGCTCTGTAGTTCAGTTGCCATGCCACCAGCTTCCATTTTTCATTTTGCTGCATAACGTCTCTCTTCAACACAGAAACTTCCTCATGTGAATTGAAGTTAAGAATATTTCCCATCGTTGACAACCAACTTAGCTTGCGTTAGAAGTGCTGCGGTTCATGTGTGTCTTGAGCAATGAAAGGACTCACATATCTCTTTGAGAAATGTAACACCACAAAGGGGAGGGGATGGCAAAATTAATTGAAACGTTTATACTTGGTAACTGGATTTGCTAGCGGAATGCGTGCTCGCCAGAAAACACACCAGGACTCACAGAATTGGATTGGATTGGATTTTCCTGAATTTTACGTACAATTTTAAGTGATTAACGGGATAGCTTAACGCTTACATTAGCAGAGAAAGACTAGTCACAAGGATGAAGCAGGTGAAGAGAAGCGGTGTTGCCGTCACAGGGATCCTGCTGTTGAAGGGAGCAGCATTGGTGGGCGACACTTTTAAGGCGGTGGTCATCTTGTGGAGTGTGCTGGTTCCCACTGTGGTATTTTGAGCAGTCGTAGTAGTGCCTGATGCGGAAACCAAGTCAGGTTTGCACAAAACTACAACCACCAGGGCAGGCCAGAGCCATTTCAACAGCCTCTTCATTCTGCATATTCAACAGTGAACATTAGTTAACAATTCACACATTTCCAGAAGACTTGACTTTTGTGTCATGAGGATGGTGAGGATTTGGCTAAATAGGAATCCACACGCTGAGAGAGTTCACTCTCGGGGGGGGGGGGGTTGCACATAAAAATGTTTCCATACAAGTGGGCCAAATGTAGTGGGGGAAATGACTTGGAATTTAGGTCACAAAACCACCATTTCTGGACCTCAACGAGAGAATGAAAGCATGGCCAATCCCAAACACAAAAATGAACAAAATCAAGAAAGCATGGCTTGTGTCCAGTAATAGTCCAAGCTAAGCAGTTGGCTCCTTACCTCTCTCGCCCTGACCTAGCCACTGTGATCCACGCGACGGTCACCTCCAGATTGGATTATTGTAACTCACTCTACGTGGGGCTGCCCTTGAGACTGACCCAGAAACTCCAGCGGGTGCAGAATGCCGCGGCGAGACTCCTTATGGGGTCTTCGCTGCGAGATCACATTCATCCGGTGCTACACCAGCTGCACTGGCTCCCGGTGGAGTACAGGATCAGATTTAAGGTGCTGGTTTTAACCTTTAAAGCCCTATACGGCCTAGGACCCTCGTACCTACGGGACCGCCTCTCCTGGTATGCCCCACAGAGAAACTTACGGTCTTCAAATAAAAACATCTTGAAGGTCCCAGGCCACAGAGAAGTTAGGCTGGCCTCAACTAGAGCCAGGGCTTTTTCGGCTGTGGCTCCGATCTGGTGGAACACTCTGTCACAAGAGACCAGGGCCCTGCGGGACTTGACATCTTTCCGCAGGGCCTGCAAGACAGAGTTGTTCCGCCAGGCCTTTGGCCAAGGCACAGCCTGACTCCCTCCCTCGGCAATCTTCGCGGAGCTCTGGCCCAATGGTTGCCAGTGGCCTGAATTAATTAATTTTACAATGAATGATTTTAGAGTGTTGTTTATGTTATACTTTTATACTGTTTTATTGTTGTTAGCCGCCCTGAGCCCGGCTTCGGCTGGGGAGGGCGGGATATAAATAAAATTTATTATTTATTATTATTATTAGTCTTACTCAAAGTAGACCCATTGGAAGTAATGAAAATGACTCACTTGGTCCCACTGTTTTCAGTGGGTCTACTCTGAGTAAAAATCAGTACCCCTTGTTTGTATATTTTTGGAAAACCCATGAGGTTTTGGAAATTTATTATTTTATTAAAATATTGGTATTCTGCCTTGCGGTCAAATATTCCAGAGGCAATTGAGGCTGCCTTGTACCTGAGCATTTCTATATTTAATTAGTTATAAAAAAAATTGCATCTGTTAGCCAGCTCTTAAAGGCATCCCAAGGAACATTAGTTAGGTTAGAATTGTGCAATACAAAACTAAACATGGAGACTATTAAAATGGAGCCAAATCCCTTTTGGGGAGGTAAAAGGGCTTATTTTATTGCCAACCCAAAAAGCTGAATGGACAGGACTCTCCTGGGCAGGAATTCCAGAGCCAGGGAGCCACAGCCAAGATTACAACATTTTTTCACACACGTGATCTTGTGATAATCCTTACAACAATCCTGTAAGGGAGGATCAGTATCATTGTCCCCTGGGCGGGGCCTGAGGCTGAAGCAAGTTTGACTTGCCTGTGGTCACTTTGTGGAATTAACGGCAGAAAAGCGATTCAAATGGGAAGGGGGGCGGGGTGGGGGAGCTTTCCAAGTCATAGCTCATTCTCTCTTCTTTGCCAGAAATGAGGATTTGTGCATTGTTCTGAAGCCCAGTTTATGATTATAGGCTTAACGGTGCAATCCTATACATGTCTATTCAGAAATAAGCCCCAGTGACTTGAACGGGTCTTGCTGCCAGGTTCATGTGTGTAGGAATGCAGCCCAGGATCTTGTTCTTAGAACCAAATTCTACATCAGCTGCAGTTAAAAAAAACAACAGCCAATTAAAAAAAAAAATTCCAAGGGCAGAACTGAACAAAAATACATCAGTTCCAGGTCTGTCTCTCTGCCTGAAGCTGGGTGCTCAACAGGCTTTAGGTTTCCTTTTTTTACGCCGTCATGATTTGGTTTATTTGTCGTTATGGAAGGAGGCTTGATATTCTCAAGACGGAGGGACAATGACAGTAACAGATTGCAAAGGGAGGTGGGGACCGCTAAGGAGAGGATCTGAGAACGTTACAGAGAGGGAGCCACCTCCAGTAATTACTGAAAGCCCCAGCCCAGGCCTTCGTTGCTTAACACTTAACAATCAAAACTTGGGACAGGTACTAGAGGGTTGTAAAGACTGCAGAGAGAATAATTGGGTGCACTTTTCCCACCTTAGATCAAATCTATGTTGTCTGGTGCCATAAGAAAGCGGCAGAGATAGCGCGGGATAGTATGCACCCCGGAAATGTTCTCTTTCAGCTTCTGCCTTCTGGAAGAAGGTCCAGGGTTATAAAGGCCAGGACTAGCCGCCTGAGAAACAGTTTCTACGCAAATGCAATTCTGGTTCTAAACGCAGCATAAGGGGTCTCTATAGTATAGTGTATGTTAAAATGGGGTTTCAGAGTTTTTAGGGGTTTTTGAATGTTTTATGTAGTTTTTCAATTTCATTGTTCTGCATGGGACAATGACAATAAAGATATCGTATATCGTATACCTTCCTACATTTTCCAGTGGTGATTCTAAATCCCTTGCATAATCTGTAGTGTGTTGGAATCAGCCCTCCATGGCAGGCACCCTCTGCCAACAAACTCACTGTTTGATTTCACTCCTCCTCATTAATCATGAGGGCTAGGAACATCAATCGCAAGGGGTAGGGATGTGGTTTTTAAATTTTTTTCCCAAGTTTAGATTTTGTTCTTTTTACTCCCTGACTTCTTTTTTATTTTAAACATGCATTTTATTTTTCTGTTATCTGCCATAAGAGGTTTAACCTCAAAGGCAGGATTTAAATGTATTTATTTTATTTATTTAACACAGGCAGTTAGTATTCTGCAAGAGCTAACTAGTTCCATGCTACATGTCATCTTTTACAGCAGGCTCTGTGATTCAAATCTTAACAGGTTACTTAAGCCATAACTGCTCCAAGATCACACAAGAAATTTGCAGGTTGGGTTGCTAGTTTTCTTCCAGTATGCACACACATTTCAAGATAAAAATATCTCCTCTTAGTTTGACGCATCAGCATATCAGGCAGTTAGGGGCAATTAATCACCCTTTTAAAATTTGTAATTAATTTTACCATTTGTTCCGTACCTGTTCCGCGTTTCAGATGCTTATGATGAGAGTAAAATACAGAAGCCTCTGAGGAGCTCCCTTGCATGCAGCCGGTAGATGTGTCGGCTCATTCTGCCATTTAAATATAATTTCAGGATGATTATGCAACCACAAGCCTCATAATGATTGGCTCCTGTGGCTTGCAAATGTCACTTTTTTTCCAAGGCAACGGATGCAAACATGAAACACTTTCCACCCAGCAATTTGATGGAGGAAGTAAGAGGAGTTAGAAATCATGGTGTGGGCTTCTCCCTCCAGCTTTATCCTTTTTTTTCAACGAAGAGAGCAGGAAAGAGAATATAGTGGTACCTCAGGTTAAGAACTGAATTCGTTCCGGAGGTCCGTTCTTGACCTGAAACTGTTCTTAACATGAGGTACCACTTTAGCTAATGGGGCCTCCTGCTGCCGCTGTGCCGCCAGAGCACGATTTCTGTTCTCACCCTGAAGCAAAGTTCTTAACCCAAGGTACTGTTTCTGGGTTAGCGGAGTCTGTAAGCTGAAGCGTCTGTAACCTGAAGTGTCTGTAACCCAAGGTACCACTGTATTTCATATCTGAATAAAGAACTGCCAGACAACATACAGCGCAGGAAGAATTCTTTCCAAGATTGTTGGGATTCCTGGTCTCCTTAAAAAAAGTGTAGCTTTATGATTGCAGAAAATTAAGACTGCACAATTTCGACTGGAGAATGTAGCATGAAAAAGGAGCTATTTAAAGACATCATAATTTTATTATGTTCTTCTCCAATGGCTTGGAAGTCTGTTTAAAGTTTTAAGCTTAGGCTCAGGTGGGCCACAGAGGCAGCGTATACACCTGCAGTGGAATGGGATGGTAGTGAGAACTGTACCATTTGACGCGGCAAGGAGGGCTGTGTGTGCTATTTTTTGAATATTTCCCACACATTATAAAAATGCTTGCAAATCGGAAAGCAGCTCATGAGGAAGTTGGATTTCTTTTCAGCTCTACATAACACAAAATGGTGGCCTCATCTAAACTAAGAAACTAATGTTGGTTTGCAATATCCGTGGGGTAAGGCAACTTGCCCCCTTCCCTTCTCCTTTTACTGGTTGAAACATACAAGTGGGCACCCAAGTTATGCTCCTGATTGGAGTTGGGTTTTCACACAGTTTTCTGGACACTTCCTGGAAGTGGGGAGAGGATGGAACTGACACACTTCTGTCAGTGGTACCATCTCCTTCTTTGGAAGCCATTTGCTAAGTAAAATGGAGCATGATCGTCACTCCACATGCACACATAGGACACCATATTTTCTGAGAGCTCCTGATTTAAAACAACTTTAAAAGGAGATTAGACCAGTGGCTCCCGAACTTTGGTCTCCATGGATCACTTGAAAATTGCTAGACCACATACTGATTTTTCTGCCTGTTGTAACAATTATAATGAGTTGTGCTATATAATTTTTAATTGTATTTTTAAAGCCACACCCTGAACCACATGATTGTACAGTCATACCTCATGTTATGTCCGCTTCATGTTACGTTCTTTCAGGTTACGTCCCACGGTGACCCGGAAGTACCGGAAAGGGTTACTTCCGGGTTTTGCTGTTCGCGCATGAGCAGAAGTGCAAAATGACATCACGTACAGCAGTGACGAATCACAACCCGCGCGTGCCCAGACACGCCGCTGCAGGTTGCGCTCTTTTCATGTTGCAAACAGGCCTCTGGAACAGATCCCATTCGCAACCAGAGGTACCACTGTGTCTCGTCAGCCACTGGTGGTCCATGGGCCACAGTTTGGGAACCCCTAAATTGTAAAATTTATGGGAGGACAAAGCCATCAATGGCTCCTACTCAGGATGCCTATATTTTACCTCTGGGATTAGACGCAGGATGCGTGTGAATGCTGGCCGCTGGGGAACCATGGCAAGAGAAAGCTATCGCTGTCACATCCCGATTTTGGTCTTTTCCCATTCAGGCACCTGAATGGCCATGGTGAAAAAGAGGATGCTTGACTAGAAAGGCCTTTGGTCTGGTCTAGCAGGGTTGCTTTTAGGTGTAGTGGACAGAGGCAAGTTTTTTTCCTCTCTCTCATAATGCTATAGAACTCTGATTCATTCAGTGAACCTGGTCGATGGAAGATTTAGGACGGTCAGAACTTTGCACAAAATGCACAACTGATTTAGGGAATTCACTGCCGCAAGATATGGACAGCCGCTGGCTCAGATGGCTTTAAAAGTGGATCTGACAAATTTATGGGGCAGGCCACTTATGGAGCAGTGACTATTACTCATGGTGGCAATAATAGTAATAATAATATTTCTTTCTACCCCATCTTTTCCTGGGAATCAAGGCAGAAAATATATAAAGATAAAAACACAGGAAAAGACAAAAGTCCCAGAAGACCTGCTCCCTGCCTTGCCGGCCTTTTCCTACCTGGCATGGGAGGGGGGGGCTGGACTGACTCCAGCTGCAGAAACTGAGGTTGCTGGACAGACTTGGGCTGGGGTATTGTTTAGGGCAGGGTTTCCCAAACTTGGGCCTCTAGCTCTTTTTGGACTACAACTCCCATCATCCCTAGCTAGCAGTGGTCAGAGATGATGGGAACTGTAGTCCAAAAACTGCTGGAGACCCAAGTTTGGGAAACACTGGCTTAGAGTTTTGTTGAAGGCAGGGTCGTTGCTGTTACTGATGTTAATTATTTTGTGTTTTTATTTTAGATGTTATGTTTTATGTGCTTTTTGGTGTCTTATTTACTATTTCGGACTACTGTTGCTGTGTTTACGTTTTTTTATATATTGTAAGCTGCCTTGAGCATGGTTTTAACTATGGAAAGGCAGCATACTAAAATAATTTAAAAGAAGCCTCCATGTTGTTAGGGACCAGCACTTGGAGGGAAGCTGTTGCCTCTGAGAGATCTGCATTGGCTCCCAGTATGTTTCCGAGCACAATTCAAAGTGTTGGTGCTGACCTTTAAAGCCCTAAACGGTCTCGGTCCTGTATACCTGAAGGAGCGTCTCCACCCCCATCGTTCAGCCCGGACGCCGAGGTCCAGCGCCAAGGGCCTTCTTGGTAGTGGCACCCGCCCTGTGGAACACCCTCCCACCAGATGTGAAGGAAATAAGCAGCTATCCTATCTTTAAAAGACATCTGAAGGCAGCCCTGTTCAGGGAAGTTTTTAATATTTAACGCTCTACTGTTTTTAACACTTGATTGGGAGCCGCCCAGAGTGGCTGGGGAAACTGAGTCAGATGGGCGGGGTATAAATAATAAATTATTATTATTATTTGTGCCTGATTGGCTCACATGGCAAATAGGGTTGCTGGGCTGGATGTTTTCTTGCTCTGATCCAGCATGGCTGCTCTCATGTTCTCAAAGGCGTCGTTACAGAGCAACATTATTGTTAATATTTTCATTTGCCAGTAGCAACGACACTGTGTGCATCTTCATTTCCTGATACGTGCGCTTGCCGAAGGTGACTTTTTTCTGGAATGACTTTCTTCTTAAAAGGGCACAATAGTGCTGTAATTCTATCCCTTCCTGGAGTGGAACAGATAGTCTGAAACACAAATGTGTTTTGAGCTTTGTGGCTTCACTGTTAAGAGGAGAAAGCATCTCTCTCTTTTTCTTTTCAAAAGCACCAGTAGCTATGGTATCGCTTGCCTCTGAGTCAGTTGAACACTTGTCGTGAAACCCGCCTGTGGTACAATGCTATGCCACCTTCTTTCATTTTTGTTTCCTGCAAGAGAATCCTTTAGTTTCATCTTCTTCTGAAAGGCAACTGCAGCTTAACACCCGTTTCTGAGCAGTTCACATTGCTGATCAGATAACAAGTCAGTGAATAGAACAGTTTCTGAACCTTCATGATAGAGAACCGCATTAAGTCAACAAAAAAGAGTGGAAACTTGTGGGTTAACCAAGAGTTTCAGCATCATGTACAAGTTGGGTTCCTGGTACATAGAATGGTAGAGTTGGAAGGGCCTCTGAGGATCATTTAGTTCAACCCCCTGCAATGCAGGAATGTACAGCTGTCCCATGTGGAGATCAAACCTGCAACCATGGCGTTATCAGCACCACGGTGTAACCAACTGAGCCATCCACATTTACTTGCCGCACAGGTGTATTGTATCTACTAATGTGTGCACAAGGTGCCTCAGCCTGATTTATAGAGGTGTGATTCTTCTGAATGGAGACCTGTGTGGTAAGGCTCTTTAAAACACCTGGTGCTGCATTTAAATAAGAGTATGATTAGCAGGTATTCAGAAGTGTGATCAACTCTTACACCTACTGCCTTACCACTTTTCTTTACATTCCCCCTGTTTTTGGAAACTTCTGCCCCAATTTTAACATTCTGTCTCCTTCCTTAGCAGTGGGTCCCTCCTTCTTAAGTAATGTCCTGAATTAATGTGGATGTGGTTTGGTAGGTCAGAATCTATTTTTCCTAAACTACAACTTGTTATATATATGAATTGTAGGCAGACAGGGTCAGAAATGGCCAGAAATAACATAAAGGAAAGTATATAACTTTCATTCAATCTTTGCAGCTTGAATGGATGGTTGGAACGAGTCCTGTGAAAAGTTTTGGCAGGATTTTGTTAGGCCATCCTGTCTCATTCCAAATAACGTAGAAGGTCTATCTTGATCAGTTCCTCACCTAAGGATAAGTACTTTATGAAGTGGTCTCTGGCCCACAAAACTTATGCCACAGTGCATTTGCTAGTTTCCAAGGTACCACTGGACATTTCTTACCACCTATTTAAATCCAGGTATAATTTGAGGAATGCTGAACCTGGGATAATTTTCCATGTAAATCTCAGGTGTAGGTGTTTTGCATCTGCAAAAACTGAAGCAAATTATTGTCACGTTGGTGGGATTCCTCTGAATAGGTTTTGAACCCTTTCCTATTCATTACCAGGTTTCCTGGACCTAAACCTGTCCAGAAAGGGGAAGCACGGTTTTTATTGAGAGCAATGTGACACAGTGGTTGCTGCAGCAAACACACAAAGCATGTTTTGTGCACAGCTTTAAACACCACTGTTCATGAACCTCAGAAACTTGATCCGAGAAACCTGGCCTGTCTGTGCTGATGTTGGAAGGTGCAAATGCACTTATTCGTGATTTCCTCACGTTATATGTTCCCTGAAGCAGTCAGAATGTGTGGAGCTGCCAGCAGATGTAGCTTCAGCTTGTTCTGAAGGGCTGTAGCTCAGTTTTGGAGTTTGCATGCAGAAGGTCCCAGGTTCAAACACTGCCAATGCCAGGTAGGGCTGAGAGATACTGCCTACCTGAAACCCTGGAGAGCTGCTGCCAATCAGTGTAGACAGTACTGAGCTAGATGGGCCAGTGGGTCTGATGCAGTATAAGGCAGGTTCCTATGTTCTGTTTTCAGGTAACCTTACCCAAGTGTTTTTGTGTATTCTGAACAAGAGTGTGCTTGTTTCAGTGTATATGATCTAGGTACCATGTGCTGTTTCCCACCTACCCAGGAGATGCAGGGCAGGTAGCAACATCCCCAGTATCCTCTCCTTACAGGTAGCAGGTAGCAATATCCCCAATATCCTCTCCTTACATAAAGCTCTTGTACTGCTTTTGAAATTCACTAAGTATGGCAGGGGGCAGGGACCAAAAGGTAGGATGTACAGTGGTGCCCCGCAAGACGAAATTAATTCGTTCCGCAATTTTTGCCGTCTAGCGAATTTTTCTTCTTGCGAAGCACGGTTTAAACGGTTTAACAAAGTCGCAAGACGTTTTCGTCTTGCGAAGCAAGCCCATAGGGGAATTCGTCTTGCGAGGCAAATCGCGAATGAAAAAACCTTTCGTCTAGCGAGTTTTTTGTCTTGCGAGGCATTCGTCTTGCGGGGCACCACTGTACACAAATATGTATGGCCTTTATCAAACCTTGTGCATAAGGTTCATCTTGGAAATCGTTTAGTTTTCCAAAGAGCTCTTTTGCAAATAGTAGCAGCAGAGGGGGAGGGAGAATAAGAGGGAGGGAGAATTTATCGAGCCAGAACATCAGTGCTGAAAATCTAAACCTAGGTGAACAGCATCCACAAGTGTTTCTGCATCTCTGAAGTGCTTACTGTACTTGCATTTTTTATGTTGTGTGATATGGCCACAAGAGGGCGCACCCACCTAAAACCTCACCTCTCTTCAGTTGGTATAAAGATCTTAACTTTAAAATCGCAGCACCCTGAAGCCTCCTTCTCCGACTCTCAACCTCAGAGGCCTTCCAGCTAGCTGCTTCTGCTATGCCACCCAAGCTCCTCAGTAAATCTCTCTTTTTATTTTGTTTGTTTATTTGCAGCAACAGTTCATAAAGTTTTTGCTGGAATTGATTGAAATACTGCATTGCATCTTTTGAGATCTGTACATTGGCAGCTCTGCAAAGCAACTAAATGCCTTTGAATAGTTAGTGAAATAGCAGGGTTCAATAGCTGTCCAGTACCCTGTGGGTTCATCCTGGACAGCCAATGAAATCCAGACCTTGAACAACTTCAGGAGCTGGCAAGTGAACTTTCCCTTGTTCATTCTTGCCCCTCAAAATTGAACAGAGGACAGCTTCTTCCCTGCAAGATACAGATAGACTCCCAGCATAGATTCTGACAAGTGAAACACATATCTGATGTTTTTTTTTAATATGTATGTATGTATGTTTGTATGTTTTAGGGCATGTGTATGCACACAATGCACTTGCTTACAATCTTCCACATATTCATTCTTTAAATTTTCACGCATGCATTTGAAACTCCTGAGCTGCCCCTCCAAAACATAAAAGTAGGATCATAGAGTTGTAGAGCTGGAACGGACCACGAGGGTCATCTAGTCCAACCCCCTGCAATGTAGAAATCTTTTGCCCAATGTTGGGCTCGAACCCACAACCCCGAGATTAAGAGTCTCATGCTTTTGGTTGCCTGACTACATGGGATACATTCCCAAAATTATTAAGGAACTGGAGTGTTTTAAAGATCTCTCTACAGATGCGCTCGCAACCCCTCTTCCCACAGTAGGGCTTCCACATGCAAGTGTTTGAGGTGTAAGGCCGCTGCTTTGCATGCAACAATTAAGTTCTATTTCTGCCTTTCAGCCGTTCTTGTGGGCGTATAATTTCCTCAGCCGGGAGGGGCTGCTTTCTTTCTTAAGGTCTACGTGCAACTTTCACTTGGGGTGTAGGCGGAAGCCTTGTTTTGTTTTATTGGTGCTATGGTCACTGCTTTGGAGAACTTCCTGCCATTGTTGAAACGCTGGAACTTGCTCACAGATCCTGCATCCTCCCATCTACAGGCCAGATAATGTTATCATGCTCTGGTCTGCTGGTTTGGATTGGCTTCAGTTAAAAGTTGAGCATGGTGGACGCTTTCCTGGAACACTGCTTTAAATCACGCCTCCCATTTCTACATGTCAAGTACTCTGGTATTTGGATCCGTGTTTGGCAAGGAAAACTTTTTGTGTGTGCTAATCAGCCAATTAGCTTGTAGTGTTTTGCATATTGTTGAAAGGATGACTTGAAATGTTGGGTTTTATGGACCAGAGCTAGCACTCATTGTAGGCTACAACAAGGGGATATCACTGTGGCCTGGAATAATGTACATACCGTATTTTTTGCTCTATAACACGCACCAGACCATAACACGCACGTAGTTTTTAGAGGAGGAAAACAAGAAAAAACATATTCGAAACAAAATAGTGGATATATGATTTTTGTGGTTCACGCTGTGGCCACAGACATGTGATCTGACAGTGAGTTTGGAGTAGCCCAATGCAAAAATCCTGAGGATCCATGTGGATCCATGCTTTGTAACCACGGAGGAGGAAAGGAAGGGGAACCATGGATCCTCTGCTCACGACTGCAGCAGATCCCCCCCGACACCCGCAGGCATTCACTCCATAACACGCACAGACATTTCCCCTTACTTTCTAGGAGGAAAAAAGTGAGTGTTATGGTGCAAAAAATACGGTATTTAGCGTGAACGCTTACCCCTGCCTCATAAGCCTAATTCCTTTCTGGTTTTTCCACACATAAATTACTGTCTTCCCCCCATCAGACCGAGTTAGAGTCATAGAATTGTAGAGTTGGAAGGGACCCCATGGGCCATCTACTGTAGTTCAACCCCCTGCAATGCAGAAATCTGGACTAAAGCATCCATAACAGATGGCCATCCAGTTCTT
Source organism: Podarcis liolepis (assembly GCF_965112155.1). Classification (NCBI taxonomy): domain Eukaryota; kingdom Metazoa; phylum Chordata; class Lepidosauria; order Squamata; family Lacertidae; genus Podarcis; species Podarcis liolepis. The sequence goes on from NC_139567.1 coordinate 37,110,812, forward strand.
GGGGGTTTGGGGGAAGCTCCTCCCACTGAAGGGGACCAAGCACAGAGGAATCAGCATGGCCCAGCCTGGTGCCCTTCAGATGTTTTAGAGTTTAGACCATGGGTAGGCAAACTAAGGCCCGGGGGCCAGATCCAGCCCAATCGCCTTCTAAATCCTGCCCGCGGACGGTCTGGGAATCAGCATGTTTTTACATGAATAGAATGTGCCCTTTTATTTAAAATACATCTCTGTGTTATTTGTGGGGCCTGCCTGGTGTTTTTACATGAGTAGAATGTGCCCTTTTATTTAAAATGCATCTCTGGGTTATTTGTGGGGCATAGGAATTCGTTCATTTTTTTGTCCAAAATATAGTCCGCCCCCCCACAAGGTCTGAGGGACAGTGGACCGGCCCCCTGCTGAAAAAGTTTGCTGACCCCTGTTTTAGACCATAACTCCCCTCATCCCTGAACATTGGTCGTGCAGGCTGAGGCTGGTGGGAATTGTAGTCCAAAACATCCACCATATTGGGGCCCTTCCCCTGAATCAAGTGGGACTTCTGGATAACATCTATCAATGGAAGAGACTGAACATTCACAGTTAAATGCGGTTGGTGTAAGCATCACTTTAGTCTCTAGCAAGGGAGAAAATTCTGTTTTAGCGAGGTCTAATGTACAAGGAAAGGAGGGAAGGGTCAGTGATTTGATCGCTGCTCTCCTTTCAAGAGTACAGGCCCGATGTTTCTTCTCAAGAGAATTTTTTTGTACGTCATCAGTCGTGAAGCGTAGCCCAAAAGGTGGTTTGTCTTGTGGTTACATGGATGTGGAAGCTTAAGTCAATGACAGAAGAAAACAAATCCACTTTGGCCATGTTTAATGCAAGCAAATACAGTCCGACACGGCATATTTGTTGTTTCTGCCAGTTAAAACAAACATGTAGAAAGGCATTACAGGCAGTGCTATAGCATAGAAATTCTCCTATCCATCTCTTGCCTATAGATCTCACCGCTATCAATTGCCACACCTGCCAGGTGCAACTTGAGCTGCTGCTTGTAAAAAGGAGTGGCACAGACTCCATTTCACAGTGGCAGCAAAACAACCATATGCTAAATTCTGCACATCACCTACTCTTTCCCCACGAACGTCCCCTATGCTTAATGCCCAGCTTGTCTGCTCTCTTTTCTCCAGGGATCAACAGTGAGGAATGCCAGCCCTGTTGACTTTTCTCGTTATCATTTGGGACTGATCCACCAGCTGCTTCCCTTTCATTGAATGGAGCGTTTCGTTAGGCAGGTTGCTTTTATATCTATCTTACACATGGCTTCATCCCCTCTTGATTCCCCAGTAGAACACATTGATCTAATTGCTAATAAATAAATAACATATATGCCCCTAATTCAAAAAGGAGGTCTGGATCTTCGCTCCACCTTTCTCTGGAGTTAATCTTCTTTTTAACTTTCTAGTCCACCACTGTTATGATTCCTGAATAGTGTTTGACATGTCCTCTGATGTCTGGTGCGATTTGAATTAGTTGCTGTCACTTCATACCCAGCCACCCCAATCTCCCCTAATTTAGATTAATAAAACACAGCATTATAAAACAAGGAGAGGGATTCTGTGGCCCTCCAGATAGTCAGACTCCCATGAGCTTCAGCTGGCATTGCTCTTGACTAGGGATGATGGGGACTGGAGAGCCACAGGTTCTCTGTGCTTATGGTAGGACATCGTAGAGACTGTTTTAAATATACTTACACTTGCAAAAATGTTCCTTGCTAAATAATTGAAGTGTAATCAAAACCCAAATTGATTAAAAAAAATGGGATCAGTTGGAAATGCTTAAACTTAAAACTTTGCATGGTATGCTCAAAATAACAAAGTGGTAATTTGTATATCAGAAATGAATTGGGTAGAATTGGGCAATCGTAATTTGTGTTTGTTAATGTTTGTATTTTGTGTACAGTGGTGCCTCGCAAGACGAAATTAATCTGTTCCGCGAGTCTCTTCGTCTTGCGGTTTTTTCGTCTTACGAAGCACGGCTATTAACGGCTTAGCGGCTTTAAGAAAAAGGAAACAAACTCGCAGGAACTCGCAAGACGTTTCGTCTTGCGAAGCAAGCCCATAGGGAAATTCGTCTTGCGGAACGACTCAAAAAACGGAAAACTCTTTCGTCTTGCGCGTTTTTCGTCTTGCAAGGCATTCGTCTTGCGAGGTACCACTGTAAATATGTTTCTTTGTGTTTTTAGAATTAATAAAACTGTTTTTTAAAAAAAGGCAAGCAGACAAAACACCCCTCTACAGAACAAGCTAACAACAGAAGCTGTCAAAATGCATTAAATTTCCAACCTGAGGTCTTGGAAGTTCTTGATTTGCTGAAGTAAAATAAAAGAGAACTTATTGAGGCCTTTGATCCATGCAGGACTGTTTCTGTATTGCTGGCCTCTACGTTCCTGATGCAGTGGGGTCTTTGAGACACATTTTGTTCTCTTCCCTCTTCCTTCACATGGTCAATGCAGGATGGTCCATGCAGGGGCTGCAGACCATTTGCAGAGACCAGCAGAGATGTCACAGTCTTCATGATAGGCTTTTGTCAATAAATTTGGTGGAATCCTGGGGGAACAGCTACCTGTCCATTTCCATAGGATGCTTCACTGTCTTCCTTCTGGTTGAGCGCTGTAAGCAACTGTTGCGAGAAACTGCTGGCTGGGCATGCCTAGAGATAGAACAAGGTTGTCTTGGCAGTGACTCTTCTAGATCCGATCATAGGGTTAGTTGGGTAAAGCAAAAGTGTAGGGAGGCAGATTGCATAGATGTGCAGTAGGCTTCAAGTGTGCCGAGGGAAGGAGGCCCAGGGACCACTTCCATTGCCCCCCAAATCAACACAGCAAATGATACACCTTAAGTCTCCCATGCACCATGAGATAGATAGAAGGGAACCCAGTTTAGTTCTTGCCTCCTGTTGCTCCATCACAGAATTAAGGAAGGTTGAAGGGAGTGTTTGGAAGGCACTAGCTCTTTTGCTAGGAGCAGAGAGTATTTACTCACAGCTCATTATTTGCTCACTATTATTTGCTCACATTGGCCTTGATTGCATACCATAGTTAAAAGCATCTCAACCACTTTTAGCATGTGGGAGAAAAGCTACGATCCTTGGCCTAGCATAATAGCCAAAACCGGGATTGCTCAAAACCATGACTTGGAAGTAAAGAACAAACCTTTGACATCACAATCATGGTTTGCTTTGAATGAAACCAATCATGATCCTCAATTTAGGGAGCAAAGCTAGGAATTGTGGTCTGGACCATTGAAAACCCATGGCTGAAAGTGAGCTGTTGTTCACATATCCAACAATGTAAATCAATTGTAATTCCAGCCTCCCCAGAGCTTACATAGTTTATGAATATGTGCCATGGTTAGATAAAAGCTGCCCTGTCCCCAGCTCAGTCTCACAATCCTCTAGCTTCAGTGTTGGATTTGCTCGATCTGTCAGTGAAAGATTGGGGTATTTGTAGAATATTTCAAATAGGAGGTGAAACGTCTCAAAGAACTGACTTGCAGACCAGTTAACAGTGGAAAGAGGAAAGCCTTGTTTCCCTCCAAGGATGGCAGTGTACAACAGAGAAATACTTCCTTACAGGCAGAGTACAGAAAGGGCAAGCAATGCAAATCCCAAAAAGGAAGAAGTTGGGAATACAGCAATATTGGTTGGTTTCTTTTGAGAAGCGCTTGTAGTGCCATTGTTCTGGCTGGCTGTGGTCTTGGTGGCTTGGCCAGGAGAAGATGAAGTGGCGTTGGTTTGATCTTTTGTGACTTTGGCTGTGTTGGTGGCTTGGCCAGGAGAAGATGAAGTGGCGTTGGTTTGATCTTTTGTGACTTTGGCTGTGTTGGTGGCTTGGCCAGAAGAAGATGAGGTGGTGTTGATTTGACCTTGAGTGTCTTTGGCTGTGTTGGTGGCTTGGCCAGGAGAAGATGAAGTGGCGTTGGTTTGATCTTTTGTGACTTTGGCTGCGTTGGTGGCTTGGCCAGAAGAAGATGAGGTGGTGTTGGTTTGACCTTGAGTGACTTTGACTGCGTTGGTAGCTTGGCTAGGAGAAGATGAAGTGGCGTTGGTTTGACCTTGAGTGACTTTGGCTGTGTTGGTGGCTTGGGCAGGAGTAGAAGCGATAGCATTGTTAGCTGGCGACATAGTGGCATTGCTGGTTAGCCCTTTAGTGGACGTGCTGGTGGTGTTGGCGGGTGATGTGGCCATGTCGCTGACTGGGCCAGGAGTAGAGGGGGTAGAGGGGATGTTGGCTGAGCCAGGACTGGATGTGCCGGTGGTGCTTTGGAAGGTAGTGGGTGAGTCTTTTGCCATTGGCTCACAGTTAATGAAGTGAAGCCCACTGAGCATGAGGATAAAGATGGAGTGTGGACCGAACTGCATCCTGCACCTGGGGTTCTGGTAGAGAAGAACAATACAATACAATTAATATATAACTCACAGTTGTCTTTGTAAATGGCTTGCTGGCTGCTCAAACTAAGCCATCCAACTGTGCCTCCTTCACAAAGTCACCTTCAGGGCTCATGAGATCTTGTTTTTGGACTTTGCCAAGCATGTGGTGCACCTTTACCACTGAGATGTCTATCCTATGTGACTTTTAAAAAAGTGATGTAAATTGGCCCTTGGATATAGCGATATCAAAGCAGAGATTCATTGTTTTGCATGCCACACAACATCATAAGAAAAAAACGAGATCTAAGTGGGCCAAATCTTGTTGTTTTTGATGCTGTCTTTTAGTACACTTTATTGAAGTTTTTGACCCAAGCCCAGCCCCTGCTTTCCTCTAAGTATGCTTTATTTCCTGGGCCCCCAACTTAGAATGAGAGCCAAAGAACTACATAATTAGAAGAGGGAGTCTCACAAGTCCCTATTATTGTTGTTGTTGTTTGTTTGTTTGTTTGTTTGTTTGTTTGTTTGTTTGTTGTTATACCCCAGCCATATGACTGGGTTGCCCCAGCCATTCTGGCTGGCTTTCAACAAAATATAAAAACACAGTAAAACATCAAACATTAAAAAATTGCCTATACTGGACTGCCTTCAGATTTATTCTGAATGCTGTATAGCTGTTTATCTACTTGACATCTGATGGGAGGGTGTTCCACAGGGTGGGCGCCACTACTGAGAAGGCCCTCCAGTTCCTTCAGTGACTTTTTGGATTCTTTAGAATTTAGATTCTTCAGAATTTCAGCTTTTATTATAGACTCACTCAGTTGTTAAAATAAAAAAGGAGATGCAGAAGCATTCATTATTTATGGGCACTATGCAATAAATCAAAATCTCACCCCAAATATTATTACAGTTGCAACATCAGGCAGATAACAAGTAAAAAAATTAAGTGGTCCACCAGGACCCTCAACAGTGTTCAAGTGGTCTGTGGAGAATAAACTTTGGGAACCACTGATCTAATGCACCAGTACCAGTGTTGTGATTATTGTGCCCTTGGAGGAAAGTTGGAAAGCAGACAAAAAATAAATAAATCAAAGGAGCAGGTACTATCATGTTCAAAATGAGGCAATTATATCACAGTGTCAAATTCCATACCTCTCTCTTTTCCCCTTCGGATCCTCGTCCTGGGAGATCAAATGCACCTCCTTGGCTTATCCACCTCTCAGTCTTAGAAACAGCTGGGCAGGAATATTGGGGACTGCAATTTATGTTGAGCTTAAGAATGATGTAACCATGCAGCTAACAAAAGGTTCGTTTCCTTGTTTGCAAAGCATAATCCAAACTAAATATTGTTTTTAATAAAAATAGACTTCATGGAGCATTCAGGAAGCATAATAGAAATGCTGAAAGCATTTTCAACCTTGAATGTTTGCAGCAGTATATTTTGAAATCTAGAGCTGCAGTGTTTTCTTGATCAATTGTCTAGATAGGTATGGTCTGAAGGCACCTTGTTGAACTTTAGCAGACCTTATTCTGATGAGCTTCTTGGAAGAAAGGAGGGATATAAATGTAAGAAAATAAATGCATCAATAAAAACAACCTATTCTGCTAACCACCTTTTGAGTAAAACTATAGAAAGTTGCCCCAATCGATCAGAATACTTTTTTAAAGACTCTTAACTCATTTCAGTAGAAATGCTAATAAAATCAGCATTCCCCCATATGTAGGAGGAAAATAGCACATCTAAGGTAGTGGCAGGTGGATGCATCATCTCAAAACAGTGTGTGATTTTATATTGCAAAAAGCAATGTTTTGCTCTAATGTAAATTTACAGATTTAATCAAATCAGTTTAAAGCCACTGGCATTTCATTAACCTGTTGACGGCTCCATTTGCCTTATACCTTTTATTATTATAATTGGGTTTTATAAACAATAATAATCTTATAGAAATAAGTATTCAGTGGTACCTCGGGTTACAGACGCTTCAGGTTACCGACTCCGCTAACCCAGAAATAGTACCTTGGGTTAAGAACTTAGCTTCAGGATGAGAACAGAAATCGCGCAATGGCAGCAGGAGTGGTACCTCAGGTTAAGAACAGTTTCAGGTTAAGAATGGACCTCCGGAACGAATTAAGTTCTTAACCCAAGGTACCACTGTACCAAGTTTTCTCATGTCATATGTATATCACAAAAATAACATAATAAATGTGGAAAAATATCTACAACATATGTTTCAAGCATGATGATGTGAAGATAAGCTGGCCTGTCATTCAGAAAGGCACGCTGTGTCTTAGGCTGTGAATATTTTGTGCACCTGTCTTTTTACTGTGGGTAGGGCCTGGTGAAATCTCAAAACCCAGTGGTATGGCTATGAACAAGCTTCTGGGGCAGCTAAGCTTGCAGGCTTCCGGATGCTCCAAAAGAAGAACTACATCTGGGTGCTGCACGATGCTTTGATGGCTGAGGCATTTGGCCACCCGGAGACCTCAAACTAAAGCAGCAAAAGGCTATAAGCACATTCCGTGTTTCTTGCACATCTTATGTAGAAAGATGGATCACTGAGCAGCACTGTTTTAATCAGAAATCGCATCAGTCAGAAATTGGGTGGCATGCGTGAGATGAGAAGGGTAAGCAAGTGGCTTTCAGGGTGTATCCTGGAGAAACCTGCCTTTGCTAAGAAGCTTGTCAGATACCCTCAGTGAGAAGATTAGCAATGGAAGCTGAGCTTCCCTGAGATCACCATGACCAGTCTTCACCTGAGATGCTTTGCCACAGGGCAAGGTTGCTGTGTTTGAAGGCAGAGGTGGGAAGAAGCTAGGGATCTGCTGGCAATCTTTGAATGGATAGATTGGCAAGATTTCTCTTTCTCTCTACTTTCTCCACACCTAATGGGGCTGAGAGGCCAAAGCACTTGCCCTATCTCCTATTATTATTATTATTATTATTATTATTATTATTATTATTATTATTATTATTATACCACACTGCCAGCATCCTCACATCCACTTTGGGAGCCCTGTTAGGCTGAGAATGCAGGGCAGAAATGCAAGCAATAATAATTAAAAGAGACAACACACATTTGGCTGAGATGGAGGGCCCCTGATCAGGCAGGGTTAACTGCTAGCATAGCAGGTTCTGCCTCTTCTGTGTGTCTGGGAATTCACCCTCCCATCTCTCTCGAAACCAGCTATGAGGAAGCTGTCTGAATGCACTGGTTCATTTGGCCCTAGAGTAGTGTAGGTGAGTAATAGGCCCATTTTTAGCACCTCTGGGATACTGCCACTTCGCCTTTTCTTCAGTTATGAGATGAGCATATTAATCCTAGTTCTCGCTTTGTTTTTCGGTTCTGATTTCCTTGAACCACGGTGGGGGAAAACAACTCTGTGGTTTGGGTTTTTTTTAAAAAATAATGTAGAACTGGTCTCCCTTTCTGAATCCTCTGCTTCTGGTAACCATGGAAATGGCTGCTGCAATATGTAACCTGTTGTGGGAGCTGCAAAGCAAGGATCTGGCACGTGTCAGGCTTTCGCTGCCAGTTCTGCCCCTCTCTACCTTAGCATCTCGCGAAGGAATATTTGCATTCCAAACAGAGTCGTGGTTTTCCGCAGCCTCTCACAAGGACACTGGCCTGGGTTTATTTCCAGAGTTCACTCCTCCAAGCCTAGACAGCCTCTGACTTTTATTACTGAGGTAACTAAAGGCATGAATTTACTGGTCTCTCTTTTGGATTAGTACCCAACCTTTCCTCCCCCCAAAAACCAACTAACTAGAATATGCTGCTCCTGCTGCTTTAGGTCAGCTTAATCATTCAGCCACCGCCTATTCCTGCTTTTTGTGTGCACCCAGTTCCTACAAAGCAGATACTTTGCCCATAGCTCTCATTTCCAGGGAAACCAGGCTTCTGCATGGCTGTCGTCAGTACATCCGTTCAGATAATTGGCTTTTTGATGGAGTTTCCTGATCGCTTCTAGTGAAAGCTCCATGTTGGACAGTGCAGAAAGCTGTCTGATTATTTGTCCACCTAGCCCAGCATTTTCTACTCTGACTGGCAGCTGCAGCTACAGAGCAGTCTCTTTCCCACGCCCTGCAGCTTGATCCCTTTTTAAAGCTAGAGATAGTGGGGGTTGAATTTTGGACCTTTTACATGCAAAGCAGGTGTCCTACCTCTGAGCTGCATGGGGATGCTGCCTCCCCCCCAATCTTTGTGGGTTCTTAGGATCGCATTATCCTCATCAAACATTCTGTCATTTCTGGATACAAACTGAAGGTTACTCAGACAAGACTTGAGCCCTGTGCATGGAAGGGCTGTAGCTCAGGGCAATTTCTTTGCACACAGACGGTCAAAGGTTCAATCCCCAATGGCATCTCCGGGCAGTGCTAGGAGATCCTCCCTGTTTGAAACCCTGCAGACCTACTGCCAGTCAGTGTAAAGTGGTACCTCGGGTTACATATGCTTCAGGTTACATACGCTTCAGATTACAGACTCCGCTCACCCAAAAATATTACCTTGGGTTAAGAACTTTGCTTCAGAATGAGAACAAAAATTGTGCTCCAGTGGCGCAGCAGCAGCAGGAGGCCCCATTAGCTAAAGTGGTGCTTCAGGTTAAGAACAGTTTCAGGTTAAGAACGGACCTCCGGAACGAATTAAGTACTTAACCTGAGGTACCACTGTATTCCCTTACTGGGCTAGATGGACCAGTGGTCTTGCTCAGTAGAAGGCAGCTTCCTGTGTTCAAGCAGCATGTTGTAACGGGATTGGGATCAAGCTGTCCCATCCTGCCTTATCCAGTTCCAACCTGCAGGTGTTGGTCTTCTATCCACAAACAACTCTTTGTAAAAGTGCTGGCCAAACAGATGGGGATAGAGGAGCAGCCTCTCTGGAGCTCTATGGGAGATTAGGGACCTGTGCACACCAGGTTAAAAGATCCGGCCACCCAGTGAGCATATTTTTTTTGTTCTGAAGAAATGGCCAGATTTTTCACTATGAACTCTTGTGTTGTGATGTGTTGTGTGCCCCATCTGAATTGCCCCCTAATGATACAAAAGGGCTATCCCTGAACTAAACCAACCTTCCTGTTAGTTTCTAGAGAACTGGAGGCTAAGGCTGCATTCATGCATTCATGCTTAACCATGGTTTGTTTTCTTTAACTTTGGCTGTGCTAGGTTATGACACTTTAAACCATGGCTATGCATTGACTGCAAACCATGGCACAAAGTCGTGATATGAAAGGGGTTTGCAGAACACTTGTTTGGTTTTAGCCACAGTTGATTGTTTCATCTGCCTTGAGCAATGCAGCTTCCTGTCGCCTCTACTGGTCTTGCCACTGTCTCCCTATATGTAGGGCTTACCTCAGCAAATTGAAGTAATGACTTTATTGTATGCTTGGGAAGAGAATGTGAATTAAGGCAACCAGCTGCAGTGAGTGGTAAGCCTAGCCAACAGTGCAATCCTAACCATGTCTACTCAAAAATAGATCCTGTTGAGTTCAGTGAGGCTTATTACCTGGTTGATGGGGTTAAAAAAATAATAAGAGCTTGCTGCACAAGGCCAAGTGCCTAACTGGTCTAGCATCCTGTTCTCACAGTGGCCAGCTAGATGCCTGTGGGAAACCTGCAAGCAGCACCCAAGCACAGGAGTCCTCTCCCCTCCTGTGGTTTCCAGCAGCTAGGATTCAGCAGCATCGCTGCCTCCAGCTGCAGAGGCAAAGCATAGACATCATGGCTAGTAGCCATCAATAGCCTTCTCCATATTAATCCAATTATCTTTTAAAGCCATCCAAGTTGCCTTCTGTGAGACTGTACTTTCTTTTATCTGCCTTAATCTCCTAGCATTTGGCTTCAGTGGGTGGCCCCAATGTCTCACTTTATGAGAGAGGGAGAAAAACTTCTCTCTCTCCAGTTTCTCCATCCCATAATCACTTATGTCCCTTCTTACTCGCTTTGTCCCTTAAACTAAAAAGTCCCAAAGCTGCAACCTTTTGTCATAGGAGAGCCATTCCATCCCCTTGATAATTGTGGTTGCCCTTTGCTGAACATTTTCCAACTCAACAATATCCTTTTTTTAGGTGAGGCAACCAGAACTCAGATTGCAGCCCAAGTGTTCCAATGCACACACTGTTGTAGATATTAAAATGATTCTGTTATATCATTACATTAATTTAACTTTTGCACATGCCTATGCATGGATGCACCAGCCATGTGCCTCAAAATAAGAAACAGTTAAGTTTTAGATGACTTTATTTCCTCCCTTTTGCATGTCACCATTTATAAAGGACCAGCACTGTTATATTACAAGACTTTCCGGCAAGTCAAGCAAGACAATAGATATATAATATAGGCCTTTCATGTTTTTTTTTTCTTTTCCAGATGTTTAATGACAAAACTATTCATAATCAATACATAAAATACTGACATTTTTCATATTTTTTGTGTGAAGAAAATTAAAAATGTAAATACAAAATAAGCACATTTCATAAAAACGATTATATTTGATAGAATTAGGCTTCCTCTGTTTAATTTCAGTAAGACATAGTTAAAGTAAGTAGCAGCTTGGTTATCGAGACATAATTTTGTGCAGTCTTCTCGTTTACAGTCGTATTTCAGAATCTAAACGGGCATTTCTTCTTGGCATTTGAATCGTTGCGGGACATGAGCGTTTCCCCCCCTTTGACCATTTTATTAATATGGGATAAATGAAGCAATTCATTCACTTAAGCACAAATCCATAGCCAGACTGCAGGGCCACTGTGGTAAGCATTACGACGAAGGCCAACCCCCCCTTGGGAATATTTGCCTTGGAGGGTGCGCGAGGGTTGATTTTTGTGGTCGTCTCCTCTCTCTTTACAGTAACAGCTGTGCTCTGTGGTCTCTTTGAGTAGTTTGTAGGCATCCCACTGGTGATGCTTAAGGTCATGGGAGTGGTGGACGGTCCTACCAAGCCCATTGTGCTTGAATTCACAGAGGTTGTCTCTTGCATGTAGATGCCGTTTGTGGCTGCAGCTGCTTCATAAGAGCTGAGTTTCTCTGTGCTCAGGTCTTCCGGGTAGAGGACCAGTGGCCTGTCCGTGCTCGTGAAGGCGATGGTTTGGCCAGTGGTGGCGCTCAGGCCAACATCCTTCATTCTAAATTGTTGGTGCACTTGTCCGGTTTGCTCCGTTGCCACTGGAGACCCAGCTGCGTCCGCCGCCTTCATTGCTTTAACAAGGAGGTGGCTCTCTGCAGCTGTCGAGAATGGCGTGGCAGCCTTCCAAGGGGTGGTGGCCTCATCTGAGCATGGCGACCCTACGACGGTAGCCCTTGTCTCTCCTATCCATTTCTGCAAATAGGAGAGGTCCTGCTTGTTATCCTCGCACGACCAGGGGTTGTTGTAAAGCGTGACGAGCTGCAGCTGAGCAAGCTGGTCGAAAGCCTCGTCAGGAATATAAGCAAACTTGTTGTTGTGTAGGTAAAGTTCGGAAAGATGTGCCAGCCTCGCCAGTGTGCCGGGGAGTATCTGTGTCAAGAAGTTGTTGGATAGATCCACTGTCTCGGTGTTGTAAGGAATATTGGTGGGCACCGTCCACAGTTTGTTGCTACTGAGGTTGAGGGACTTGAGGCTGATCATGGTGTTGTTAATCAGAACAGCCCTTTCCACCATATTCCCAGACACGTCGAGGACTTTAAGGTTCCACTGGTAAGCTGTGTCCAGCTTCTGAAGGACCTTAATGTTGTTGTGTGCAGCATATATTTCCCATAGTGACCTGGGCAGATAAGCCGGGAGGCTCTGGAGCCAATTGTGGGAAATATCCAGGGTCCTCAGATTGGCAAACCGAGTGAGCTGATGGTTGAGGTCAGCAAAGTGGTTATAAGACAGGTTTAAATAGGTAATGTTGTCCTGAAGTCCATGTGGCAGCGTGGTCAGGTTTCTGCTGGAGCAGTCCACGTTTCTGTCATTTCCTGAGCACAAGCACGCCAAAGGGCAGATACCCTGGACAGCTGGTATGAAGAAGAGAAGCGCCAGGACGCAGGGCGATGCCTTCAAGACCCGGTTCTCCATTGTTGCCTGGAAACAAATACATGCCAAAATAGCCAGTTTATTGCACAGACTATGAATACAATTCAGAAGGTGGTGTTTATTTTTTAAAACACTGGTTCCTTTCCAGTTGCATTTCAAGAAAAAGACCACGCATACCTACATCGCTGTGGCATAGACCTCGTTGGTGTAAAAAACACAGCTATTTACAAAGGATCTCTTCATCCTACTGTCTTGCTGTCTGGCAGAAAGAGGCTCATCTATTTCCATCTCCCTCCTTTTTCTCCCCCCCCCCCCATCCGCCTCCAGCTCCCAATGGTAGCATTCTTCCTAAACTGCTAGTCTCTTCCAAATGTTATACAATATCTGCTTTCTGTTTTCAGCCCTTTGAATTTCATGTTTATCTATGGGGTTTTCTCCCTTCTTTATTTTACAATGGATTATTTTATAAAGCAGGGACAGCATCACTGGCTACAGAATAGTCTTAAAATCCCTGCAGCTATACATCAGTTGTTATCTGCTGTAAATAAGATAATTTGATCAAATGGCATTTTCAATTCAGGCATGCATTCGGAACCGTGCAAGCTTAAACTCAGACTACTAATTGTGTTTCCCCCCTCCTTTGCCATAATATTAATCTAATTTTTCCCAAGCTTGGCAAGGTGTTCATTTTCAAACCGGGGTTTAATGTTAGGATGAGATTCTGTAGCTGTCACTGCAGTAGACAGCTAGTCTAAGAAGCTGCCGAGTTATACTATATAGTAATATATATTCTCTCTCTCGCTCTCTCTTTCACACACACACACACACACACACACACACGTACAATGTGGCAGCATTTGGCCTTAAAAGCAAATGAGAGGAAGAAAGAGCAAAAGAAGCAAACTTACCTTAGTCCCTGCTGCAGTATCAGTGCATCGTTTCCCTGAAAGACCGAAACGCAAAGGTCGGCTCACTCTCCAGGGTAGCCACAGTTTGTCTGTGGGTTGTGCTTTGCCTCCTCAGCTGCATCGTACTGCCGTTTCCAGGGGCTCTGCAACCACCTGATCAGTGCTCCATCGGAGGACTGCAGAGCTGTCGTTTTGGTGCTGACTCAAATTTATTGCAAGGGGTTGCATACTCAACAAAATGGACAGTCTTTTCTTGTTTTTTAAAAAAAGCAAAAGCCCAAGTTTCCAAACTTCTCTCCGCATGTTCCTTCCCTCCGCCCTCCCCCTGGGATGTGTCTCAGTGCATTAGGATACGACATGCATACTTTAACTGTGCAAATAGCATCCAGTCTCGATTTTTGGTATTTGTGCTAGTCATAAGCTTGCTTCAGCGTCTGACTGTTCCCGGCTGCTCCCTGCTTTTACTTTTAACCAGCTTTTGTCTTGCTGGGATTCTCTGTGTGCCTTAAATGCTGCAGCTCTTGAAATATCTCTGTGCGGGGGAGGGTGGTATTAAATATAATTGGTTTCGTAGCACTTCAGGGAAAGCCAAATATCACCTAGTCCAGCCCCCTGCTTTAGGGTGAGGCACTTCTTCTGTTGACCCATGTCTAAGAGCGTAAGGAGAGCCCTGCTGGATCAGACCACTGGCCCATTGAGTCCAGCATCCTGTTCTCGCAGAGGCCAAGCAGATGCCTCCGTGGGAAGCCTGCAAATGGGACCTGAGGCACAACACAACCCTCCTTTCCTGTGGTTTCCAGCAACTGGTATTCAGAAGCAGGCTGCCTTCATCAGTGGAGGGAAAATATAGCCATCACAGATAGTAGCCATTGATAGCCTCCATGAATTTGTCTAATCCTCTTTTAAAGCCTTCCAGTTAGTTGGCTATCGCTGCCTTTGTGTGGGAGCGAATTCCAGTTCATTATTTTATTTTGTCTGTCCTGAGTCTTCCTACATTCAGCTTTGTTGGATGACCTGGAGTTACAGTGTTATGAGAGAGGGGGAAAGAAACTTTTCTCTATCCACTTCCTCCATTCCATGCATCATTTTATACATACCAATGTCACCTCTTACTCACCTTTTCTCGAAACCCAAACGCTCCAGATGTTTTAGCCTTTCCTCATAGGTGAGCTTCTTCACCCCCTCGGTCATTTGGGCTGCCCTTTTCTGAACCTTTCCCAACTCTACAGCATTATTTTTGAGGTGAGGCTGCGAAAACTCAACACGATAGTCCATAGATTTGTATAATGGCATTATGATATTGGTGGTTTTATTTTCAGTTCCTTTCCTAACGAGCTCTAGCATGGAATTTGCCATTTTCACAGCTGCTGCACACTGGGTTGACATCTTCGTGTCATCTTCACCCACCTAACAGATTAACCCCCATTGACCCAAACGCTAACAGAGAGACCCTGTGCCGAAATTGCCTGTCTGATTCAAGCAACTACCGAGTAAAGCCTGTTATTCTCAGCGCTGCAATCGGTTTTAATGACTTGCCAGCTGCAATATAATATAGCCACACTGAGAATTTGTGGTGCACGTGACTAATAAAAAGGTAACAGTGTGTGCTGAAAAATAAAACTCTGAAACTTTTTTTTCTTACTATGTCTTTTTTTATAACCAACTAATTCCAAGAGCAGCTTTGAAAAGACCCCATCCCTCTGTAACGCCTTGTCCTTCACCTGTCTTTTCAAAGTCCCCCACATTTTTGTCTATTTTGAGTTGGCACTATTCCTTACAATGGTTGAATAGTCTTTTCCGCAGTTCTATCGGGAGACTAGACTAGGAATATAAGAAGAGTTCCGGTGGGTCAGACCTTTTGTGGCCATTTCATCTGCCATCTTTTTCCCCGCAGCAGCTTCCAGGAATCCCACACGCAGGAAATAAAACAACAGCCCTCCCATTGGGTTTCACATTCATACTCAAAGGCAACTGAGAGTGAGAGGGAGTCTGCCTCTGATCATAGAGGTTATAATGAGAATTTGACTTCTTCAGTGCTGCTTCCTTGTTCAACTGCCTGGCTAAGTTCAAGGTGCTGGTTTTGGTCTACAAAGCCTGATATAGCTTGGGACCAGAATACTTGAAAATATAGTATCACCCCCTATATTACTAATTGATCAGTGTGTTCTGCAGCTGAGGGTCACCTGAAGATACCATCTTATCAGGAAGTCCATTCTTCACAATGTATGTGTCAGACCTTTAGTGCTATGGCACCTACCCATTGGAATTCCCTCCCCTTGAATATTAAATGGAGGGCATCACTGTTGCCTGTTTGACACCTGCTGAAGACCTCGCTCTTTCAACAAACCTTTTAAGTTGAGATCTTTCCATGACTGCATGTGTATTAGAATTGTGTTCAGGTGTTTTGATTGCTGTATCACCTGTGCCTTTGCTGCCCTGGGCTGTTTGGGGAGGAAAGGTGGCATATAACTTTTAATAATAAATAATATCAGCAACAACAATTTCAATGCTAGAGCATTTGGCCAACAGCCATTTTGTTTTGTGCTCTGTCTCGCAAACTGGGTGACATGTTTCCCCAACTCCCCATACAATCTGCTGCTAATTACTTTTACTGTTTCAGCTTTAGGACTTTTCCTTGCTCCATATGTAAGCTCATTTGGACTAGGACTCTGTCACCTGCATTGCATTCCAGTATAGCGGGTAGTTAGGAAGCTGCCTTTATGCGCAGTCCGATCCATCTAGCTCAGTGTTTTGTTTATAGACTGACGGCGTCAAAGTGCCTCCAGAGCTGAGGGTTGCCTGGTTAGAGCCCCAGCTTCCTGTTTGAAGATTGCTTTTTAAGACAGGCATTTGGAGTTCAGGGACAATATTTTTGTAGGCTGGTAGTGGTGTTTTTTATTGAATTTGTTGGTAGATCTTGTGGGCTTTTATTTTCGTTTCGTAAACAGCCTTGTTTTGCCAAGAAAAGGAGATGGCGGGGTGCATCAGTGGGCTTTCCTTCTAAGCAAATGTGATCAGGAACAGCAACTAAGTCTCATTCTCCACCCAAAGGCATCATCACTCAGCCCAAAGATTCTGGGCTTCACTATTCCTCAGCTCTGCTGTATATGTGCACAGAGGGGTTCCAGCCTGCTCTTGCCCTTTTGCCGGTTGGCTCAGCTGACAGACGTGTCAGACAAAGTGTGGGCTCTGCAAGGTGCACAGACTGCTCCAGGGAATACGGGGCTTCCACAAAGCTGCTTCCTTTACCAGTGCTAAGCACACATTTTGCATGCAAAAGGTCTCCATTTCAATCCCCAGCATCTCCAGGTGGGGCTGGGGGAAGAGCCACTGTAAGTCCATGCCAACAGCACCAAGCTAGATAGACCAACTTTCTGACTTTTTTTCTTAACTGGTGGCCTGCAGGCTGTTTCTGGTCCACAAGATGTGTAATCCTACTATTGACTGAAAGATCCCATGTGAATACACCTGCAACAAAATGCTGCAGTGTGGAGTGCCCCTGTTAGCCGACTCCATTCCATGCCCCCTTCCAATTGGTTTCCCATTCCTCTCCCTTCATAATCAGCCAGCATTCCATGATCACCAAGCATGCTCAAGCTTTCAATGGACTGTTTGGGGAGTTACCCTTCAGCAAGGTTTCTTTTTCTTCTGCAAACCTTGGAATTCACCCAAGGCTGCTGTTAGCTCCCCTCTCTTGTGTGTGGGTGATGCCATCTTGGCTGCATAAGTCGTGGCACTCATGCCTGAACATCAGAAATAGAAGGAAGGATACTGCCTTCTGTTACTGCCAAGGAATGCCTTTTTCAATCAATCATGTTATCCAGAGGTAACTAAGGACAGACTCAGGATTGCGACTGGAGGCTGATTAGCTATTTTATTGAGACTCTATACGCCAGAATAGATTTCAGCAAGATCTCAGCACTGCAGAGCCAACAGCAGCCAAGAAGAGTAAAATGAGTAGTACCTTTAACACTGCACGGGTAAAATGATATACACTGGAATATACAAACTGCACGTGGGGTGGGGGAGATTTTGCTAGGTGAACCAGGCGGAATGATGTCCTTTAAAAAGGACACAAACTCCCACCCTTTCAAATAAGACCCCTGCTGAAAGTTGGGTGTTTAAGAGCTTGTAAAACCAAATACGCTCACATGCATTAAGTATGAGCATGAAAAGGTAGCTAAAAAGGTATTAGCATCAGATTCCAAAAAAAAATATTGCCAACTGCCTTAATAGGGAGCATTGTGGATATTTTCAGTGGCCCCAGCTGAGATGATGCTTCATTTGTGCAGATATGAAATGTTATATTTTCTGAAGTGGTTCACAGGTGAGCAGATGTCCTTAGCAGGATGCTTAGTGTTATTTCATATTTTTATTGCACTGGCAGCCTGGTAGGCATGGTGCAATATATGTTTAAAAAAAGATGGAGAGAAGGGCTGCACTTACAGATAAACCTATGGGAAATTTGCCATGGTTTTCAAGTGGGAGGTACTGCAGCACATCCAAGGTGATCTCAATTCACTCTGCCAGGTTTGATCGGTGTGGCAACATGTTCACTTTCCCATTATACTTCAGCTTGCCAATTCATGCACCAAAATCAATCAGTCAATCGTTTTATTTGTCTGCCACCTTTCCAAAGTTAAAACCATGCTAATGGTGGTTTACAGCTTATAAAAACAATTACAGAACTACACACATAGCAATAGTAGTCATAAACAATAAACAAAACATCAAAAAAGTACACAACCAAATCAAACAATTTCCACATAAGTCGTAAGATCCAAAATAAACAGCAACAACCCTTGCCCCCAACAAAACTCCCTAAACCATACCCTGGCCCAAGATTCTGTCCAGCAGCCTCAGCTTTTGCAGCTGGAGTCATTCAGGGCCCTGCCTTTCCAGGCCAGGTGGGAAAAGACCTGCAAGGCAGGGAGCAGGTCTTCCAGGATTCACAGCCAAGATGGTCAGATAATTTATCTGTAAGCATCAATCCATGTATCCAGAAGTGGTTGCTTTCATGATGTTACAAATTTGGGCATGACTGACTGATGGCTGCCACCCATACATCCTAACCCAATAGTCTTTGACTCTTCAGACCCAGGATCCACCCTTCACCCCCAGCTTGCAAAATGGGACCCATCTATTTTCTTGATAACATCTATTACAACTGATGTGTGATGCAGCATCAGCATACTGAGAATTTCCCTGTCCTTCAAAACAGCAGCCAATGGAATGGGTGTAAGCAAACCTGCAGTCTGATGATGTCAGGACACACATTTTGTAACTACCTATTTCCCCAGGAGAGAAGGAGGTGGAACCAGGTTGCTTTTTCCCCATGGCAGACATACATCTGCAATAACGCCCAGTTCTGGCCTGAGTTGGTATAGTGAAATGAATAGTGTGACCCTTGGCAATATAGCTTTGTGTGGATATGGAGGAGTTAAGGTCTCAAAGCCTAATTATCTCATAGGCTGCAGGAACGAAACATGTACATTTTCATGAGCCCTTTAGAATGGAGGCAGGAAAAAATCTAAATATAGAATGGACTATTTCATGACTTGTAACTTCATGACAAGGCTCTGGTAGACCGTCACATCCTCTTATGCTAACGATTAGCACATCTTGGTGCATCTCACCACTTAACCAATGTATAAAAAAAGAAACATAAGACCAGGATGCTGAAGTTGCAGTAACTTTTTTTTTAAGTGTTGAAGAGCACAAAGTTTAGCATTAGAATCAAGAGTTGATTTCCCCAAGGTCCACCCAATCAGGTCCGGCCAGATTCCAAAGCGAGTGTTCTTGCTTGCAGCAGAGCTTTTAATTCTCATGGATGCACTTTGCAGTAGAACTTTGAACAAGGAAACGAAAGCATCGTCTAGGGATCTCTTCTGCGTACATAAGATCCCCTTGATCAAAACTGGCAGCAGTTTACTCCACTGGCTCAAATGTGCAAGTGGAAGAAATCCGAGTCACGTCTGTGTTGTAGAATTATTGGAGAGGTTCTTTCTTCCAGGGGAGGTGGAAGCGGTTGGATATTGCAGAATTTGGTCCCTGGGAAAACCGGTCATGGGGCTGAGGGTGGCTGAAATAGGGGTGAGTTCACTATCCTGCTTCCCCTTGTTCTAGGATTTATATTCCCAGGACACATTTCTCCTCGGCCAAAAAAGAGCGGAGTTCACCACCACCTCCCTTTGAGCCCCAGCACCAAAACTCTGTCTCCCACCATATCTTCTGCAACATAGGGCGCTGCCTTATGCTGAGTCAAACACTTGCTCATCTAGCTCAGTACTGTCCACACTGACTGACAGTGGCTCTCCAGGAGTTCAGGCAGGGATTGAACATGGGACCTTCTCCATGTGGAGCAGATGCTACCACTGAGCTATGTTCCTTTCCCCAGAGTTCCCATCCCATAATCCCCTGGGGCTTACTGTACCTGCTGAACCCTCTGAGCTTTTGGAGCTCAGTGGAACTGCTGCCTCACCTGCGTCAAATTGGTTGGCACTAAAGATATGCTCAATGGGTTCCTGTGTTTCATTTTGTATAGCCATGTTGTGGTTACTTCTCTATAGTACTGCAGTGACGTGGGTGCAAAAGTGCTTCTGTTGCATATGATCGGTCTGAACCTGCAATCATGAGTTCTGATAAAATTTGCTTTGGGTTGATAACAATAGCAAACAAAAATTGGGGTGGGGTGAGAGGTGGCTTGCCTTTAGATTTAAAAAAGGCAAAATTTGTAGACGGGGGAAAAATTGCTATTATTTAACAAGTTATAAAAGAGCCTGTTGGAAAGGAGGCTTAATACTTAGTGGTGCCCAGGAACCAGGGCAAGACGCAGATGTTGTTGGTCGGCTTGGAAACAGTGACCATAGTGCTGTAAAATTCAACATACAGTGGTACCTCGCAAGACGAATGCCTCGCAAGACAAAAAACTCGCTAGACGAAAGGTTTTTCCGTTTTCGATTTGCCTCGCAAGACGAATTTCCCTATGGGCTTGCTTCGCAAGATGAAAACGTCTCGCGACTTTGTTTTCTTTGTCTAAAAACAAAGACATGTTTTGTTTATAAAGTTAATTTATTTTCCCTTCAATTTTTGAACTGCTCTTTACAGTATGTGTGACTTTAAAGAGCAGTTAATAAACTGTTGTTGTACCAAATTTGGCTTTGTTTGGACTTTTTTTGACCATAGGAACGCATTAATTGATTTTCAATGCATTCCTATGGGATTTCGTGCTTCGCAAGATGAAAAATTCGCTAGACGACAAAAATTGCGGAACGAATTAATTTCGTCTTGCGGGGCACCACTGTAAATGCAAGTGGTTCCCAGGAAGTCCAGCAAGGTCACATTTTTCAGTGTCAAAAAGACGTATTCTTAAAAGAGAAGGCATTGCTTAAAAGGAAGCTGCAAAGGAAGTGCCAGAAGGTTCAGATCTCTTCCGGACACTTGGAGATTATGTAAGACCAATGTAGTAGAACCACAGATAAAAAGGATGCCATGGGTTCGTAAAGGGTACAAACAAATGGAAAGGTATTCTAATGTGATCAACTGCTGCCCAAATGAGGGTGAATAAAAAGGAGCAGAAACTCATGGAGGAAATGTTTTATCACTGCATCCCATTTGCAAAGGTTGTGTATCTCTGAAAGTCAGTTGTTTCCTTCATGCACAGCTTGTTAACTTTCTGGAAGCTTCTGGTTGATCACAGTGGGCAATGTTGATACTCAAGACCATTGCTCTTGAGTTCTTATGTGAAAAAAGGCAATGGCGTTCCCTTTTGCTCACAAAAAAACTAGAGCTAACAGCATTTGATAGGTTTTCAGCCTTTTTCTTTGATTGGTTTGATTCCCTAAACATTTTCCTCCTTTAAATCAGTTAGATAACAAGTCTTCTGGAGGAGGTGGTAGTAGTAGTTCTTCGCCTGGAATTTGATGGGAGAGAACTAGGGATCCAGAACCCTGGATCTCTGCAATTGGTTCAAGTGAGAGGGACTCTGTCTGCTTTGGACAGAGATCCTCATTAGCTCCATCAAGCCAGTTTGGCGGTGGAGGCAAATCAAGTGGCTCTGGACTATCAGACTGGAGTGGAACATCTATCAAGCTGCATGGTTCTTCAGAAATGGCAGTTTGCATGCTTGCAGAAGAAGCTGTTGCTGTGGAGCTTGACTGCGTGCCACTCTCTTCAGCCCCACATATAGGGGGAACATCCGGGCCTTGGCTTGATTCAGACAACTGTCCCTGTGCATTTTCCAATAGCTGCGTATCCTTGTTGAATTTCCAAGGCAAGAAGGAGAGAACTGAAGTCCGCCTCGTGTCTTGAATAGGTTCTTTATCCGCAGTCATATCTGGTACTTCTCCATCTGCAAATGGGGAACGGCCAGCCCAGTGCGGGACAGGTGTAGCGGACCTTCTCCATCGCCTCCATAGGAAGATGCCAACAATAATTACTATCATGACAGTCAGGATGACCCCAATTACTACCGCTGCTATGAAGTGTCCACCATCGTGAGGTTTGGGATCTTCTGCTGCAGGAACCTGGGGCTGTGTGGTGGGTGTTTGCTGGTTGAATTTCACAGGGTCTCCAGGTTCGCTTGTTTCGTATGAATGTATGGGGTTTTTTACACCAGTGCCAACTACTGCAGTGGTAGTGATCGGAAGTGTAGTTGATACGTTCCACCACAGCTGCCCGTAGAAGAAAACAAGCACAATGGCTCTGGAGTCCATAGTTGCGTCAGTGCTGATAAACGCTTCTGTGGCACAAAGGGAATAAAAGGCAGTAAATTATCAGAACCTAGAGCAGGCACCCCCAAACTCGGCCCTCCAGATGTTTTGGGACTACAACTCCCACAATCCCTAGCTAACAGGACCAGTGGTCAGGGATGATGGGAATTGTAGTTCCAAAACATCTGGAGGGCCGAGTTTGGGGGTGCCTGACCTAGAGGGTTGTATCCAACTCTGTTGTACTCAAAATAGACCCATTGGAGTTAATGAACCCAAGGAAGTGATATCCATTGTTTTCAGTGGGTCTGCTCTGTGTGGCATTGGATACAACCGAGAATCTTTGCTTTTTAAAATAAGTAGTGTTGTTTGTAACGAAAGTGTACTGACTCGTGCTATGATGGCCAGGATTCAACTCTGTCCTAGAGAAACAAAAGTTAAAACTTTTGCATGGGCTTGACTTCCCTTACTGGGAAGTGTGAGAGTGTGAGAATTAAGTGGCCTCAGAGTTAGGTACATTTCAGGAATCTGATCATTGTACATTCCAATGTGACTAGCATGCAGAGTAAAACATGCAGATTAAAAATGCATATTTTGGTGGGAAATACTTTAGAAGCACGTATTTTGCGAGAAAACATGTTCAAAAGTACTTATTTAAACGCAAATTTTGGGGTAGATTTTTTTTCATTGCAGGTTAATGCAGAAATTACTTACTTATACCTAGCCATTTCCCCTGATGGGACTCAAGGTGGCTTCCATATAAAAATGAAAACCACTAAAAACATAGAAAGAAATGGAAGAGAACGAACTTATGAGTGAACACATCCAAAATAGATTCAGACCAGAAATACGTGGTTCTGTTCATTCCTAACGTCTGAAGAGCACTTCCCATTCCTGTATGTATTTGTATCCCTGTTTGGAGTGTGAGTTACTCACTGGGAAGAGGCAGGTCTGGAGCAGTAACTCATATAGAAACAGAGTAATTAGCCTGCATCTTTAAATGGGGGATGATTAATCCATTCACAACGGATAGAAAGACATGAAAGAATTCCCCTTCCCCTAACTGGGCCTGACTGAAAGGAGACTAGCCCAGAGCAAAAACAACAGAGTTTAGTGGCACTTGGTTTAATGAAGGGACATGCAGGAAGGGCTCCAGGTTTGAGGGGGCCCAGGGCAAAATGCCCTCTGGCAAGCCCCCTCATCCATCGGTAGGTGGTGAGCAGCAGTAGCATGACAAGTGACTCTGGGTGACTGGGTCGAGCTACCATTTAAATTTCCCACAGTGCTCCTGGAGTGAAGCTGCATTGTGAGAAATTAAAATGACAGTGCGATGCAGCCGCTGAGAATGCTCAGAGCACCAGGTCAGAATTCTTTTTAAGGGCAAGGCAGGCACCAGCAGTGGGTCCTGCTGGGGTGCTGAGAAACCCTATGAGTGGGAACTCTTGCCTTGGGGCAGGCCTTCTGAAGGCAATCTTAATAGCAGCTGTCCTCAGTAAAATGCTTTCAAGGTCTGTGCATCCATTTTAAAGGAGTAACATTTTAAAAATGCAAACCTGAAGGGATGGAACTAGAAATCTTAACAATACGGGGGGGGGGTTCTTGTTCCAGATTGGATCCTGCAGATGTGAACCCCGCCCCCCTCTTTTGGGGGAATCTCAAGAATGAGCGATAGCATGGAATCTTTAAAGTGGAACACTATTTTGCAACAGTTCAAATTATCTATATATGTCAATAGCTTACATTAGCAGCTCTGAACTACACATTCTGTTGTGAAATCCTATATAAACGTGTGAGTAAGCCTCGCTGAACTAAGTAGGGCTTACTTCAAAGTAAACAGTGTTGCGGCATGAGCCTTTTTACTTTTTTATGCTATCATGAATTACTCCTGTGATGAAGGTCACTGAACTTATCTTGCTTTCACTGCAGCTCAAATTCAATTGTTGCAGCCAATTGCCCTTTAACTCCAATATACACACATATATATTTACAGACACACATAGATACTCCTTTTTCCCCACCTTTGTGTTTACTTACATAAATTTGTTGGTACTTAAGATGCCCCAAAAGTTTGTGGATTTTTTTGTTGTGATTTGACTGTTGGTTGCAGAAATTACATCCAGAGATTTTACTAAAGATAACAAAGTTGCAAGCAAGAAAAAAAAATTCATGCATTTGTTGTTATAATCCCAGTAGTAAGTAAAAATAAAGAATAAAATGAAGGGCGTATTTTTGCATAATGTATATATCTCTTTTGGAAGAAAAAACCCTCACTTAATATAACATTAGCCTTGCATGTGATAGGGAATGCAAAACTTTTTTTAAAAAAAATAGAACATTCTAAAAAGTAAAGCACACATTCCTAAGATATTCAATACCAGTTTTACTGTTCTAGAGGTGTTTTTTATCCAAAGAAGTATAATTGTGTCTTACCTGTTCGATATCGTTTCTTGTTCTAACCAGGTTCTCGTTTTTAAGTTCACATTTTAATGGTTCAAGAGCAGAGAAAAGGAAGCACAACACAACAAAGTGTTTCTAAATGGCTGGTGGTTTACACGTTGCAAAATGATCCTATTTTCACTTAAAGAGGAAGTTTATCAACACTTTTTGCAGGAAGCCCCAAGAACTGAGAAGTGATTAAGTGTGTGGACATTTTTCTCTGCAAAGGCTGTACTCTGGGCAGCTTTCTCTGTGGAAGTATTTTTCGGTGTCTAACCAAATTTTAATGGTAGCAGATGGAAATTAGAGAGTTTTTGTGCCTGTGAAGAGAAAACACAGCCAATCAAATGTTGATGTTGTTAAATTATGTGACATTTACATTGACACAAATATAGGTGCTTCTGTTGCTTTTTCTTGGAAGGCCAAGGAAATAATTGCTCGGAGTGTGCTTACACACATTCAAAGCACATTCGCCCCTCCCTGCAAAAAGAATACTGAGAACTGTAGAATATCCAGCAGGTACAATTCTCAGCACCCTTAATGAACTAGAGTTCTTGGGATTCTTTGAGGAACTTGTGTATTTTAGATACGGTATATAGTCACTTGCTGGTCCAGCATAGATGTTACACATCTATTTCTTTTAAACATGGTTAAAAAATTAGGAGCAGGCTGTAAGAGTGTGTGCTTCCGCCCCAAACCCTTCCATCCTCCATGTGACTCTCCTGTACCTCAGTCTTTGCCCCAGTGATACAAAGCTTTGATTTAACCATGGCTTACGATATTCAAGTTCCTACTGAACCAAGGCCTTCACCCTTATTTCAAAATCAAGATGTGAACCTAGTGTGATGTAGTTGTGGGAGTTTCTGAGCTGGTCAATGCATGTTCAGATTGCCAGTCTCCGCGTCTTGTGGCCCTTCAGAGCCCAGTACAATACATAGCTCAGTTTGCTAAGCCTGTGCCTGCTCAGAGAGCCAGGTGCCCGTGCAGGGCTTGCTTTTCCTTCCCCATTCTCAGCTGCTAAACGGCATTAAGGAGCAAGCTGAAGGTCCACACCGAGCATTTGCCCGGATGCGTTTCCATATGAGCAAGTTCCGTAGTGACTGTTGGCAACTGAGGCAACTGTGAACAGGAAGCGCTGTGTTCCTTTGTGGTTGCAAGTGGGTGTTGTGTAGCTCGGAGTTCTTCCTCCTCTTTGCTTAGCTAAGCTGCTGTTTTTGCTTCCAAGGGGAATTTTCTTCTCTGCTTGCTTGGCTCCTTGTTGAAGGAGCGGTTGCCAGGCTCCTTGGTGTTTTCAAAAATGGCTAGGCTTCTGTTTGGATGTTCTCACTCGGTTTTGAGTAGCTGGGTACATGGAGGAGAAGTCTTCTGTTCTCCCTGCCCAAACTCTCAGCTTGAGTAGCCCTGCACGGGGAAGTTGCTGAGGTTCAAAATGACTCAGTTAGGGATGCAAATTTCTCCAGCCCATAATGCTTCATTGCACCTGTGCATTCTTGCACTTTGGACTGCAGATCTAAGCATGTTCTTGTGGTTCTTGACATGGAAGGTGGCATTTCATTTTTGGCAAGCCTCTGTAATCCTGTTGTCCACATTGACACCTATTACTATATGTGTTTGTGAGTATACATGCACATGCATGTGCATGGGAGCCGGGGATCGTTCCAGAAGCACCCATAAAGCTGCCTATTGTAAATTAGGTCGCTGATCGTAAAACTCTCTAAGTGGATCTGGTCATGCTTTGGTTAAGTATATATCAGTTAGTAGGTTCCAGTGATCAGCTGATGGACACAGTGAATTGTCTTGTCTAAAGTGCTGGGTCAATGAGTCTCTTCTGTTTGTAGTCGGTCTTATTATATTTAGGCAGGCTGGACTTTGTTTACTTTAATTTACTTAATTTACTTATTTATATTCTGCCCGTGTGGCTGAGTTGTCCCAGCCACTCTTGCTACAAGCATCTTAGCTCAGCTCAGGTCCTACCTGCCATCTTAACTTCCTCCTTTTCTCCTCACCTGGGTTTCAAGATGTGTATTGGGTTGTGGGTGGTGTTGTGCTCTCCCTCCCCACAATATTAACCCCAGCTTTGCCCCCCAGCTTCCCTCAGCTTTTACTTAGCAGTCCCTGGATAGGAGCTGGCATTAACACTCAATATGCTTGCTCACTTTCTACCCTTCCCACGTAAGAAGTTGACTTATAGTGAATCTGGCCCTTGGTCCATTTAACCGAGTAGTATCTGGTAGTGGTTCTCAATGGTTCTGGGTAGGGGTCTTTCCCAGCCTTACTTGGAGATGTTGGAATTCAGTCTGGGGTTTTCTACGTGCAAATGGTGTGCTTTACTGCTGAGCTGCAGCCAAGTCCCTTAGCTTGTGTTGGGTTTGGGGTAGGTGGGCTTGATAAATTTATATTTCCTGCACATCAGCTGTATGATGTTGGCTAGAGCTTCAAGCCTATGTTCACTAACAACTTTGGAAGTTTGATACTAATATATAGATATTTATTTCCCAAACCAAAATCATACGTATCTTGGGTGGGGAGAGGAAGAGATCACATCATCTGCTCATTGGGGAATAAGCTGAGTCACTTGGCAGTATGATCATTTTAAAAATCCCATTGAGTACTTTTATTTCCTGGGGGTGGATGGGTGGAGGGAGAGACATGCCTAACATGGAACCACCTGCTGTAAGTCTTGACTAAAAATGACTTGGCTCAACTGCACGGCAGTTCAGAAAGTCTCATGCTGTGCCAAGCACATTCAGGAGATGGATTAATCACTAGGCTAAGTATGCAGCAGCAGAAAGTCCCAGACAGTTTTTCTATGGTGTCATTATCCATATGTCTTCCCCTGCCCAGCATAGGAGCTCACCCCCCACATCCTTGAGTTAAATTCTTCTTTTTTGAAAATTTCACGTAACATGGAGATTGGGGTAAGACTTTGCATTTGACCTCCCCACCCCCCAGCATAGCTTTTGATCTTAAGGGCCTCCTCTTGCCTCAAGCAGTGTTCATCATGTGTGATGAAAGGGGATGTCTTTGCATTGGGGGCCGAGGGGTTAAAAGGACACAGCCTCCAAATCTGCTTGTGTGGGAGTGAGTCACCGAACAGAGCCAGTTATTGCCGAACCTCCCATGCTTTCTTCTTTCAAAATA
The DNA here is from genome assembly GCF_965112155.1 of Podarcis liolepis. Taxonomy (NCBI): domain Eukaryota; kingdom Metazoa; phylum Chordata; class Lepidosauria; order Squamata; family Lacertidae; genus Podarcis; species Podarcis liolepis. Next base: position 37,138,397 of record NC_139567.1, read on the forward strand.
TAGCTTTCAGCTAGGGAATAGCAGCTGCACACTTCTTATTATAGGGAACAAGTGACCAAGCTGCAGGAAAATCTTCAAAGTTGAGAACGCGGTCAGCTGGAAGGACTACTTCATAGACTGCACAATATTTAAGGGGTGGGACAGGAAGAAGCAGATGGGAGTGAGGCAATGTGTGTTTGGGTGGGTCTCCTCTAGTGCACGAATGCTGGCAGGGCAGAATGCATGCTTGCGTGTGTGACCTGTGGACCCCCCTGCCTCCAAATATTGTTCTAAATAAAGTTCCCCTCTGCCTTTTGACTCAGATTTATCCTTGATTTTATCTCGGTGTGCTCTGCTTTCTGTTCTGATTCAGCCAGTTGGTTTTATTGCTTGCTGGTGGTTTCTTTTTCTTTGTCTTTTAAGCCGTTCTGGGAATCCCTTTTCGGACTGAAAAGTTTCTCTGAAATACTAGCAGCTGGGATCATCCAGTGAAACTGAATGTTGGAAGATTTTTGGGCAAGACCCCCCCCCCCAAAAAAAAGTACTTCTTCACACATTGCAGGGTGAAACGGTGGAATTTGCTACCGCAGAATGTAGTGATGGCAAAGGTTTCTCAGGTTCCTTTCTGGCCTTGTATGTTGTTCAAGCAGGATATCTTGGAAATACGGTCTTCTGTGATATGTATTGCCTCTATGTATGGTAGTCTGGTTCATAGAGTAATGGGCCTGATTCATACAGTATCCCTAAGGGAAACAAGGCAGCATTTGTGTAGGAAGAATACATACTCTTGACTCCACTCCAAATGTATTCTCTACTGAGAAATTACTAAATTGGAATGACAAAAACGCTGGAGAAGTAGAGGTTTCTATCCTGCTGTGGTAATGTATGAATTGAAGCAAAAGCATCCGATAAACAGGAAAATATTGTATTGCTCAGTAAAGGGATTAAGTGTCCATTGATGTGCCATCTCGAGTATACTGTATACCAGAGATGGGAACCTGTGGCCATTCAGATGTGCAGGGTGGTGCGCTCTACACTAAAGAACCCCCCCCACACACACAAAATAACCCCCAACTCAAAAAACTGATGGGAGGAGGAATTTTACAGCCTCTACAGAGCCACAGGTTAGCCATCCCTGGTTTTTTCCTGCCTTTCCTCCAAGGAGCTCACAGTACGTAAATTGTTCCCTTCACTCAACATATATTAACCTATCTGCAAAATGGGAAGAGTGGTCAACCTCACACAGCATGGAAAAGTCTATGAAGTTATTTTGCAAATGAAGGATAAGGGAGGAGGTTTTTTTGTGTCTAATGTAAACAACTTCAAGCTGCTAAATGGACCATTAACGCATCATCGTCTTCTATCCAAAACTGGGTGTGTTCTTAGATACTTAATTTTGTGCCAAGAAAGCTGAGCTCTACAACCTAAACAAATTATGCCATGTTACATAATTTTGCTAGTCATTGAGAGGTTCAAGGTACTGAACTCCTGATCCTCTCTGTTGGAAATACTGGCCACTCCTTTCGTGTTCTGCTGCTTGCTTTCAGCAGGCGTTGTTCCCAATTCTGTGTTGCCACATAAGGGGATTAAACATAAGAAGAACCCTACTGGATCAGGCCAGCGGCCCGTTTAGTCTAGCTTCCTGTTCTTCGCAGCAGTTAACCAGTTAACCTGAGCACCAGAATGCTCGCCCCTCCTGCAATTTCCAGCAACTGGTATTCAGAATAATAACTGTCTCCACCAACACCTTCTCATACCCCAAGATTCACCAGTTGGAGCCAGCTGTAAAACAAGAGCTGCAAAACTGTGGTTTGGAGAGATCAGCTAATGGCACTCCCATCAGCCGTATGCTTCAATCTGCATATGCAGTTGGGATTCCGAAACCCTGGTCAATCTACTGCAGATCACCCAGTGATTCACCATGTATCCCATCTTAACCTTCTGCCAATATCAGCTTTTAAGGAAAGGATTTCCCTTAAAAATAAATAAAAGATAAACGAAAGCAGGAAATTCCTTATCCAATCTCACCATTCCTTATCCAGTCTCACTGATGCCCTCTAATTCGAGCCAGAACAAAGTTTGGAAGGATGTGTTCTAAGGCTCATCAGTCTTGGGGACGATGGCTTTTGAAATTGAGTTCATATACTCAGCTCCCCCAGGTTCCAGATTCACAAATAATAATTACTGGTGACTTTGGGATTGTGTGCGGTAAATTTATTGCTCAGCTGTTATACTTCGTATATGTCAGGAAATTGAGGATTCATCTTCAGGCTCATACATAAAGAAATCCAGGAAAGGCAAAAACCTCTACTCTGAACAAACTGAATATTCTGCAAGAACATTGCATTTAGCAATCTAGTATGTATTGACATCGGCTGTTCCACAATCTCCTGCAAACATTTTATTGCTGAAAACTTAACTGTGGCCCTGTTTTAAAAGGGAACAACACCCCACTCCCCACTTCCGTAAAAGGAAACCCCAAGAAGCCTGCTTTATTTTTCATTACTTACAAGGAACAATATTACAGAAGCTGAGAACAGACCTTGATTGTAATCAGGTCATTTAAATCCACCTAACAGAGGAGAATTCCTGGTATATTGGCTCCCGCATTAAGGGATGGGGACAGGAAGTACGACGTAGACATTCTGCCACAAGCAAGAAACTTGGCATTTTGCTAGCCCTGATCAGGTTCCTCCCAAGCACTTGACTAAACAAAGGAGGGGTGATTGATCTGGGATTTTTTCCTTGTCTCTCTCTTGTTGGTACACAGGTATTAAATAAAGATCAACACAGAGAATTGGGAGGGAGGTGGAGCTCATGTAGTTGCACAGAATCAGAGGCTTGGGGGATGAGGAGTTACACAAGCCTCTTGCAGTCTTAGACATGAACAGCTGGTGGAGGCATTCTGCTGTACAGTGGTACCTCAGGTTAAGTACTTAATTCATTCTGGAGGTCTGTACTTAACCTGAAACTGTTCTTAACCTGAAGCACCACTTTAGCTAATGGGGCCTCCTGCTGCTGCCGCGCCACCGGAGCACGATTTCTGTTCTCATCCTGAAGCAAAGTTCTTAACCTGAAGCACTATTTCTGGGTTAGCGGAGTCTGTAACCTGAAGCGTATGTAACCTGAAGTGTATGTAACCCAAGGTACCACTGTATTAGTCCAGTCAGGATGCACCCAGGTAGCTTGGGACAGGGGGAGGAAGCAAGCAGGTAAGAGCTTGCAACACCTCCGTGGCATTGCTTTCCTGTGCTGAGACCCAGTGTTCTAATGTAAGGGAAACGAGCAGGGATATGATGCATACATTTGTGGAAGGCTTTCCTCGCAAAGACTGGCTCCGCCTCTCAGCCATCCTTGTTGTTCTGTGTGGGTGCCAAGGGGACATTTCCCCTTCCAGCCTCGCATCTGCTCAGTTTTTCACCTGCATCCTTGCATGTGTAGCACCTGAATTTTCTTAAAACAAGTCGCCCACATTTCAGGAGCTGTGGACTGCTTGATTTCTGAAGCATCGTGGACAATTACCTCTCTGGTAATAGCTCGCTATGGCATTCCAACCTGGAAAGTTCATTACCGCCCGGAAACCCAATGCCTCTGCAGTGGTGGCGCATAGCCTTCAAGTTCTCTCCCCCCACACTTTTTTTGGGTGTCCGCATGATGCTTGAATCTAAATGATGGTTGTGGTGCTGCTGGGTGGCTTTGCCGACACCTCCTTGAGCTTCTGCCTGTCTGACAGTTCACTCGCTAGTTTCTTGCTGGCTTCTTCGCCAGTTTTCCCTTGTCCCGCTTTTGTTCTCTCCGACCCCGTTCTTTGTGCCATCAGCTCTGCTGCTGCTGCCTCGTTGGTCATTCTCTGCAACGTTTCCAATCCAGCTGGCCACAAGCTATTTGTGGTGAGGAAATCGCCATTGCTCCTGAGGGGGCGCTTGCTTGCCTGCCTTTTCTTCATATAGGAGAGTTTGTTTGCCATTGCAACAGTAGCCACGAGTAGACATACACAAATGAAGATAAGCACCCCGATGATGATGAGGCAAATCAGTATTAGCCTTTTGCTGTTCTCTTCGCAGAGTTCAGCTTTCATTTGATCCTGACTAGGAGTTGCAAGTTCTTGATCTGTACCAGTAACGGTGTAGGGAGATGGGGGCACTTCTGGTGCAAGCGTTGAGGGCATTTGCGGGGCAGTTGATGTCTCTGGTGAAGAATGAGAGGTGGATGCTTGCCCTAAGGATGTCCAACTAAAGGTAGTTGGCTGCATTGTGGATGTCGATTTGAAGGTGCTTATCTGTGTTGTATAAGTAGACGTCTCCCCCAGAGGCAATGTTGTAAGAGCCCCACTGGTGTGTGTTGGGGTTTGAGTTGTAGGGACGGTGGGAGTTTCTGTTGTCGTCAAAAGAGCTGTGGTAGTGTCCGCTCTTACTTCTATGTGAAATAGCAAGATGGCCCACCAAAGGAAACCCAAATCCATGTGAGAGTTGCCCATCAGTTTCATGTTTATGGGGACGTTTGCTGCCTGCAAGAATAATAAGAAACACTTGTTTCAGTTGTCAGTGAGGCTTTTCCTAAAGGAGAACTTAAATATTATCATGTTTGAATTGTGTTGTGGCATGGTTTGCTTATTCGTTTCTAATTACCACATCCCTAGGTTTTAAAGCAGATAAACACCACACTATAAAAGCATAATAAAAATCAACAAGCCCCGTATAGCTTGTTATTATGGATTAAAGCTTAATCTGACTTTGGGTCTAAGGTATAATGGCTTTCATCTTATAAACTAAACACAGATTGAAGGTTGATTGCTCATAATTCATGTTCTCAAGCCTCATAGATATTAAGAAAAATATAGTTTCTCTTTTGGTTATTTATAGCATCTTCTGTTCTGTTAAAATTGGAAGGGATAAATGTCATGGCTGTTTTCCCATCTGTGCTGAAACTTAAACTGCTTCTGCAAAAGATTCTTCCACAAGCCATCAGTGCCTTGCAGAAAAGTAATAGAGGAGGTTTTAGTTATACAGCACAACCAAAATGTATCATTTTTTCATGAAAAAGTCCTTCAGAAGGTAGACTCTTTGAGAAGTTTTTTTAGTGCCTTTGCTATATCTCTGGTAACCTTCAGATACACCAGTGCTTTCCAGCAAAACAAAAGGACAACGCCCTCATGTTCCTGTGATCATGAACAAAGAGCCCCAGGCAATCTGTACATATAAAGAAGAGCACAAAAGCAACTCTTCAGCAGTTCATTTTGAGAGCTACATTACTCATCTAATATAACATGTTCCTTCGGCAGTCAGTGAAGGGGCATCCTATTGTTTTGATGCCTGCATGGCGCTTCCTTTGTATGAAATGTTTTGGAGAGCGGGGGCTGTGTGCATCCTGTAGATCTGTAGGTGCCCAGTTCAAAAATTGGACATCCACCGTGGAATTGGGTGTCCCATGAGTCCATAAAGCCAGTTCACATGTAAAAAAGGACACATCATATAACAATAGATTGCAGATCTAACCCACATTGGGAGAGTTTTCCTTCCATGCACCTTGTGCTAACTTTGCATGTTGCAGGAAGAGAATTTTAGTGAGAGATCCCATTGAAAACTACAACCCTCCTCCACCTGAAGTGGTAAGGTAAAGGTAACGGGATCCCTGACCATTAGGTCCAGTTGTGGCCGCCTCTGGGGTTGCGGCGCTCATCTCACGTTATTGGCCGAGGGAGCCGGCGTACAGCTTCCGGGTCATGTGGTCAGCATGACTAAGCCGCTTCTGGCGAACCAGAGCAGCTCACGGAAACGCCGTTTACCTTCCCGCCGGAGCGGTACCTATTTATCTACTTGCACTTTGATGTGCTTTTGAACTGCTAGGTTGGCAGGAGCTGGGACCGAGCAATGGGAGCTCACCCCATCGTGGGGATTCAAACCGCTGGTTTTCTGGTCGGCAAGTCCAAGGCTCTGTGGTTTAACCCATAGCGCCACCCACATCCCCTATACCTGAAGTGGGGGAAATTGAAGGGAAAAAAAAGCGCAACAACTTTGGTCGGCCCTCATGCATGTTCACTTAATCAAATCTGGCCCTCTTTGAAAAAAGTTTGGGTACCCCTGACCTAGCCCAAGCATTGTCTACCTTGCCTGGCAGTGGCCCTCCAAGGGTTCAGGTGGAGGTTTTTCCTAGCCCTGCTTCCCAAATTCCTTTTACTGGACATGCCAGGAACTAACCCTGGGACCTTGTGCACACAGAGTCCGTGGTGTCCTGCTGAACTACAGCACCTCCTATGTATCAGCATCAAATGATGTATCAGCATCAAATGGTAGAAGACAACCTCCAGTCTGTGTTCATCTCTAGCCCTCTGTTGTTTGCTTGACCAGCTCTTTCTGCACTCTCTGGCTGTGTGTTGAACCAGACACAAGCTAGGAGCCAATGACCCATGTAGTCTAATATCCTGTTCCCACAGTGGCTTACCAGATGCCTGGGGGAAACCTGCAAGCAAGACCCAAGCCCAGGAACACCCTCTCCTCCTCTGGTTTCTGGAAACTGGTATTTAGAGGTGCTACTGCCTCAATCTTTGCTATTCCCTCCCACAAAGGGAGGGCAGGGACTCCAGATTAAAAATTTACAATAGATGTACATCCGCCCCTTTTCTTCCTTGTGCAAAACTTGGGTTTTTGTTTTTCACGCCCAGAGTACACATGACACTGGTGGTACTTGAGGCTTCCTTCCGTGCCCCCAACCTTTCAGATATTCTTGTTGTTTTTAGATTGTCCTGCCTGGATGGTGCCAGTCGTACGAAACTGAAAGCATCCTCGGATGCCCACCATTGCCACACCGCAACGACTACAATGCTGCCTTATGTGCCTCCACTGCCAGCACAAAGCACTCACTGTTAATTGTAGTAGCTGATGGTTGCTGTTGAGGATTTCACTTAAACAGACAAGAGCAAAGGAACTGACCATTAAGGGCTCTTTCTCCACCTAAGCTCACTCTGGCAAAGTGGCTGTTTTGTTAGAAAACAGTGTGTTGGGCTTTCCGTAAGCACCTTGACAGGTTTCTAATTGTCTTTCTCTCCTACAAGAATGCCTTCCCTCCTCTGTTACATAAATAACATTTGCGGTTCAGTTAGCACCAGGCCCTCGCTTTCTTCAGTAAGTTTCCTGCTTTGCTGCCTAAGGCTCATCGGAACAAGTTAGTTTGACTTCTTGGTACTGGAAACCTCAATCTGGGACCTGCTGCGAGGAAAGATAGAAACAGAACCAAGTATAAAAGGTAGACATACACTTACCTGGAGGAGAGGTCAGCGAAGGGTGTGACTTGGGAGGTCTGTGATTCGCTAGCTAACCGCACCTCAATATTTGTCTGCCTTACAGTTGCAAACTCTAGATTCTGGAGTCTAGAAGGTGGGGATGTTTTTATGCATTGAAAGTGAATGTGCCTCTGAAACATGGTGTTTAGTTCTCCATTTAGAGAACTAAACCACAGAGATGACACATTTCCTTTCTGGTGTAAGTGACGTGTTAAGAGGGAGGGAGGGAGAACCACCATCTTGCCTAAATTAGACCTGCAGATTGACGGATAAAGCATTTGCTTTAAGGCAGGCCTGTTTCTCCAAGCAGCTGAGTACACTGCCACGGTCATCTTTTTCCCTTTTCTTTTTATGTAAATCGATTTGGTGGGGAAGTTGATTTATTGCAGGCTCCTAGAGCCTGTGTGTTGAGTCAACTCTTGAGTATGGAGGCGAAGATTCGCTGTACAGTTTATTGAGATCTGTCTGACACTCAGACTTCCATGTAAATTATCGGTGTGTGTTTCTTTCCAGGGCTGCTTTCACATTTATTTTAATTGCCTGTAGGGTAATTACTTTTTTTAGCTGGCTAAATCTGGTGGGAGGTTTGGCCAAGCAACACCTGGAGGGCCACAATTTCCTCATTATATTTCGTAAAACTACAGAGAGTTCATCCTTTGGGCTAAGCGCTTCATTCTAGCCGTTTGTACACAGGACAGTTGAACAAATAATGGTGGTGATCTTCCACTACTTCAGGATTAGTGTACCTGTTACGCCTCCCTAAGGAATTAGATTCATTGAGTAATATCTGCAGCATATACATCTATCGCGCTCGGCATTTTAAGACGTTCTCTGCTGGAACGACTTTTCCTCCTGAAACAACAGCAAAGCTTTTAATTAAGTGTACGACTGCTTTACATGGGCTTGTTTGGTGTCCTGAAAGCATCTAAATGCCTCCACTCCTGTCCCTTCATCTCCTGCTATTCATTTGAGCGCTCTTAGACACATCCAATTAAGCAGCAGGATGCCACGTTTCAGCTCTTGGCAAATGAAACATCTGAATTATAATCCCATCAAATGGCGGGCTTGTAATGGAAATGCCAGTACTTGCTTAATTAGGGCAGCACTGCTCTAATAAATGACCTCGTTTTCGTGTTTCAGCCCGGGCGTAATTTGAAAGTTTAGGGAAAGCAAATAAATCGGGGTTTGATGAAGAATCCTTGCTGAGATGTGGTTGCTGGTTTGTTTTTATAGAGGAAAAGTTTAAGAGTGCCTTTAAGTGGGAAGGCCAATTTCAAAGTAATTGATGTGCTATTACTCCCTTTTGCGGCTTTTCCAGTTGAGAGGTTTGGAAATTTATCTGTCACTGTGCTTTTTGAAAGGAATGTTTTTGGAGTTGGGGAAGGTCCTATGGGGCAGTTCCAGATGTTTGTGCACCATAGGCTTCTCATAGTGATGGTGTTCAAGGACCAAAAAGCAACTCACATTTATGAGCAAGGGTGGGAGACCTGTGGTCCTCCAGATGTTGTTGGCTTTCAACTCTGATCAGCCCCAGACAGCATGGCCCGGTGGTCAGGGATGATGGGAATTGTAATCCAGCAAAATCCAGTGCCAGATGAGGAGACTTTTTCAGACTGAGAGCCACCATGCCTTATGGGCAGCCTTCTGGTTGCCGGTGATGATGGAGCAGAGGGGAAAGTGAGTGGAGCAGTAGATGCGATTCTTACCATCATTCAGCCACTCAAGAGCCAGAGGTTTCTTCACCCTCACAACTATCATAGGTCAGGGACACATTCCAGCCAGGCTAAAGCACCCAAGGGGCCTCAGAGCAGGACCAGTGAGGGGGGTGGCCTTGGGAGAGTCCCAAGGGCCAGATAGAGAAACCTTGAGGGCCACACTTGTACCGTGGACTTGAGGTTCTCCATCCCTGATGAGAAGCATAGATGTGTGTATCTCCTGCAACAAGGTGCATGCAATGTGGAAGACTATAATGAAGGTCATCAGTATTTTTGCATGTCATGTGCGCTGTTTCAACAGTTCCTGCCTCATTTGAATGTCTGAATCAGTCCTCAAGGCTGAGCCATACAGTGCGTGAATGCAAACTTTGGTTTAATCAGGCTACAGTTTCCTACAAGGAGCTGCACGCAATCGCAACTCTGACGAAATACATCCATGTGAAATGTCTGTTTCCAAACACCGGTGATTCACGTTCATATATTAAAGCCTTCCCCAACCTGGTGCCCTCCAGGTGTTGTAGGGCCACAGTGCCCAACAGCCCACAAACAACATGGGGAGTTGTTGTCTACAACATCTGGAGGGCACAACTCCTGCTCCACAGGACGACATCTTCAGATCTCATATGGTCACATTTTTTCTCCTTCCTAGTAGAAGGAGCCCCCCCCCCCAAAAAAAATTCAGATATGTGGTGAAATAATTATGGCCCTCCTGGGCCATCCACATCTCCCCAGATTTGCCTTTAGTATAGCACCAGCTCTGTCTATAATAATTGCATTTATTGTGGCCTCTTCCTCAAAAGGAGATGAAAATTTCAGTGTTATTTCTTCCGTTCTTTAAAATTCCTTCTTGTCTCTAACATGACAGATGAGCAAAGACTAAATTCTAATCACTGCTGTTTGTCCCTTGCCAGCAAAGTCACCCTGGAGCTAATTCTACTGTGTTCCTGTTTTCCATTAGGGGAAAGGGGTAATCTCTCTCTCACACTCTTTTTTTATTGCTGTTGCTGAAGACTCAAGCCAAGCTGCACCCTAACATTTCCCCCCTCTCAGCTATTTATTTTTCCTTTCTAGGTTCAAGACCGGCCAGATAAATGGTGATCTGCTGATATACCACGTCTTGCTAACTTTGAAGCCATACTACGCTAAGCCATATGAGATTGTGGTGGACCTCACTCACGCCGGCCCCAGCAATCGGTTCAAAACGGACTTCCTCTCCAAGTGGTTTGTTGTTTTCCCGGGACTCGCTTACGAAAACGTCACCGCTGTTTTCATCTATAACTGCAACTCGTGGGTGAGGGAGTACACAAAATACCACGAGAGGCTTCTGACAGGCCTCAAAGGCAGCAAGAGACTCATCTTCATTGACTCGCCTGGGAAGCTGGCTGAACACATAGAGCATGAGCAGCAGAAGCTCCCGGCGGCCACTTTGGCCTTGGAAGAAGACCTGAAGGTTTTCCACAATGCGCTCAAGCTGGCCCACAAAGACACCAAAGTTTCTATTAAAGTGAGTCTCATGCAACTCTGTGGTCTTTGCCCTTAGGGAATTGTGCCATATATACATTTAGGGCAGTGTGGAGTCTCCATTTAAAACAAGCAAGTGCAGAGCATTGCATGGCCCTCCAGATGTTGTGGGACATCTACTTCCATCATCCCTGACCACTGGTTGTGCTGGCTGGGGCTGATGGGAGTTGGGGTTTATTAAGCTTAGCTGTACAGTTGTATGCAGTTGTAAACAAATTCTGCTTTATTGAAAGCTTTATTCATACACAGCCACGCACAAGACTGCTTGCCTTGCTGTGACCAAGATTTCCTGATCAATAACAGATTTTATCTCTGTCTCTCACCGTCTCTCCCAAAGTGACTGACCACTTGCTAGAAGTCAACCAGGAGAAATGTTAGCTTGCTAGTCAACCATTTTCTGTTCCAAAGTAACCAGTTCACACAGCTTTCTCCTGCTAAATAGCTTGACTCCTTGAGAAGAACCCGATTTCAGAGTGGTTAGGATTCTTGTACCTAATTAATACACATACTCCCATAGAGATTGGTTGCCATCCTTTTTGGAAATGGCACATAAAGAATAAATTGATCTTACTGTTAACTAATGAAACCCCTTACTCTTTTTAAAAGGAGGTAACATAACTGGGGTTTTTTTTTGGGGGGGGGGAGTGCGTTGACCATGTTTTCCTTGTACAAACTAAATACCTTCCCATAGGTTGGTTCTACAGCTGTCCAAGTAACTTCAGCGGAGCGCACAAGGGTCCTGGGACAGACGGTGTTTTTGAATGACATTTACTATGCCTCTGAAATAGAAGAAATCTGCCTTGTGGATGAAAACCAGTTCACCTTAACCATCGCCAACCAAGGCACACCTCTCACTTTCATGCACCAGGAGTGTGATGCCATCGTCCAGTCCATCATTCACATACGGACGCGGTGGGAGCTATCGCAGCCCGACTCCATACCGCAGCATACAAAAATCCGCCCAAAGGATGTGCCTGGGACACTGCTGAATATCGCGTTGCTCAATCTAGGGAGCTCAGACCCAAGCTTACGGTATGGATCTCTTAATTTCAACTGAAACTTTGTAACAGGCACCAGTTTCTTTAAGGGTGTTATTGGCCTTTTCTCCTTACATCCTGCTTTGAAGCATACCGGCTACAATTTAGCCGGTGTGTTGTATATGCAGCCAGGGTTCTCCCCTTGTGTATTGTGGATCACCTTTACATTCAGAACTCTTTGCTTGCCTTGGTTTGTGTTGAAGCCCGATTGTCTCAGTTGCGGCCGTTATGTAAAAGTAAGTGCATTTGAGGTTACTGAAGCTTAATGCTATACAGTACAAATGTTTAGGATTCATATATACACTTATATCATTTTTCAAGCCATTGAGGTGTCGACCGATTGACTTGTCAAGTATTTTAATAGACTAAGAAGAAGTTCTTGATTCATTGGTTGGCGAGTTTTAAGCATTTCTTAATTGCAACTACTTCTGAAAACTGTGTGTGGCAAGCACCATCTTGGAAGAGGCATTCCCCATTCTCTCTCGTTCATTCACGGGGGGAAGGCCTCTTTTAAGGACATGTCCAAGGCAACCCATACACTATCTAGAAACAAAATGTGCTCTCTTCTTTAATTGTGTTCTCTGGAGGTCCCCAGGCAGACTAACCAAACAGGGTTAACAGGAAAGGATACCATGTGGAAAACAGCTTGATCTGGGGTTCACTTAATTTTTTTCATCAACACGCTCCCTCCCCCCCAAAAATACCCCAGCAGCCTCAGAACCACTCTGGATTTAAAGTGGCTGAACCAGCGCATGAAGGGATACTCACTCATGATGGAAACACTAGAGTTGATCCTGGAAGCCATGAATAAAGGCAACTTTATGTTGTCAACATAGCTGACCTTTCCTTTGCCTGTCGCATATTTACCAAGCTCTTGGTGAAAGTGATGGTGCATCTCCACCCACAGCGGTATGGACAGTCTCATTTTTCCCTAACTTAGACATCGTTGCAATCAAATCCCCCACTTCCTTCAAGGAAGAAAGGATGTGGAACAAACATCCTTATAGCTTTATAATCAGGGTTCCATGAGCTTATCTTGATGCAGCGGATTCCACATCTGGGGTCTGGACATTGTATCACCAAGGACAGAGCATTCCTGTCAAGGGAATGACAACCAAAGCTGGTGAACATTCCTACCACCCTGTCACAAGTTGGTCCACTGTAGGCGGGAGATAGTGACAAAGCCTTCAGTGACAAAGCACGCCAGTTTTGTTTGTTTTAAACTGTTCTTAATATCACATTTTTAAATTTCTGTAACCTGCCCTGGAATCTTGTGGCGAAGAGCAGATAAGAAATTGAAACCGTAATCCTGTTTTCTGCAGGGATTTGGTGTATGAGGGAGCTCCCGTTCCCAATCCAAGAAGGATTGAACTCTCTGCACATCAACTGGTGTGTGTTTGTTCATTCCTGCTGCCTGTAGAGATTGGCTGTGTGCACTACTTCTCTAAGGGAGGAACTGTGCATGCAAGTGAACCAAACAGGATTGAACCTCCAACCATCAGGTGGTGTCACTTGACAGCCAGCAAGTGGGAAATGGCCTTGTAGGCCAAATTGGAACCCCCAGTAGGCCAATATTGGCTCACAGACCAGAGGTCCGTCCCCCCGCTACCCCTGTTTTAGGGGTAGGCTAGTTCAGGCATAGGCAACCTCGGCCCTCCATATGTTTTGGGACTACAACTCCCATGATCCCTAGCTAACAGGCCAGTGGTCAGGGATGATGGGAATTGTAGTTCCAAAACATCTGGAGGGCCGAGGTTGCCTATGCCTGGGTTAGTTTTTTATTTGATTTCTTATGAGTTAGGGTCAGTGAACTGCTTCCATAGTCTGGACTCTCTCCAGGGCTAGAGGAGAAGTACTTCCCCATACGGCATCATTTCCTGCTGGCCCTGTCTGCTGATCAGAGGAAGTCCGAACAGTCAAAGACTTTTATGCCCTAGAATATCTAAGAAAGGAATTACAGGAAGTGTAGATCTCCCTTTTTCTCGTATGCCAGTTTTTGTAGAGTTAATTAGTTGATTCACTAACAGATTCACATATAACTGATCAACAAATATTTATTTTAATTGAGTTCTCTCCCCCCCCCCAAACACACACACACACACACACACACACACACACACAGAGGGAGAGAGAGATTTCCTTGGGATTTCAATTTGGGGGTTTTGCACTGATTAATCTTACATGGTAGATGGAGCCGGTGCTATAGTCCAGAGAGCAACCCTGGTTTCAGTGTTATGGAATTGTGTTTTTGAGTAAAGCCTTTTCAGTCCCCATTGATGAAAGATTCTTTTTTTTAACTGCTTCCCTTATTCTTTGTTGCAGGTCTGCGGCCTATAATCTTCTCTGTGCCTTAACCTGTACCTTTAATTTAAAGATTGAAGGCCAGTTACTGGAAACTTCAGGTCTGTGTATCCCTGCCAACAACACCCTTTTTATTGTCTCTATTAGTAAGACTCTGGCAGCTAATGAGCCCCACCTCACCTTAGAGTTTTTGGAGGAATGCATTTCCGGATTTAGCAAATCTAGTAAGTAGAGACACTTTCCTTCTGCTCTTGTTCTGACAATGGAAAGGTGTTGGGTTTGGGTAGCACCGTTACCAAAGTCATAAATGGAAGTGTTTCCTGGTTAGTGTTTTTCCGATCAAGTTCCTCCTTTGCACAACCCATAGCAAGTCCATTGGTGCCCATTTCCAAATGTAACAGACTTATCTCTGTCCTAATCTGGTGCCAGGCAGTGTTATGATACAGACTGCAGTCCGTGAGTGCCAAGGACGATGCCAAGCCAAGTTTATTCTATTTGAGTAATCAACCATGTCTTCCTGATTTCTTGCTTACAGGGAAAATGCAACTCCCCCCCCCCCCCCCGAAGATTGAACCAATTTTGTAAAATAAACTTTGCTGTCCAACATTAAAGTGTGTTTTTAAAAACGGCTCTGTCTTTACGCTAGCGGTCTGCTGCCTCTTCTGAAATTAAGCAGAGGGCTATGAATTGTATCTGACAATTAGCCCTATTCAGAGTAGAACCATTGAAATGAATGGAGAGAGCTAACTTAATGCCATTCATTTCAATGGTCTACCCTGAATAGAATTCAATTGGATGCAACCCAATGTTACCAGGACACACTTTGCAGAATTCAAGTGAGCCTCTCTTAACTTGCCAAAATAAGATGTTTATTTATCAAGGGCATAGATTATGACATCAAAGGGATACAGTGTTAGACTGCAAGCTTTCGTGCTGGTTGGATGTTCCTGAGCCCATGGATGTTGGCCTTGCTTGTGTATGAATGACCATGTGTAGATTGAAGTCTATTGTCTCCAGCCCCGTAACCCTCTTTTGAAGGGCTGCCTTTATAATAATAATAATAATAATAATTTTTTATTTATACCCCGCCCTCCCCAGCCAAGGCCGGGCTCAGAGCGGCTTACAAGCAATAATAAAAACAAGATGAGTGATTACAACTTAAAAACAAAAATAAAATACAACATTAAAATAATGGAACATTAAAATATTAAAATGAAGCCTCATTGCAGGAGAAGGAAAAGAAAAAAGAAAAAAAGGGGGGGAGGGAATCAAATTGGCTCCAATCCAAAGGCCAGGCGGAACAACTCTGTCTTACAGGCCCTGCGGAAAGAAATCAGATCCTGCAGGGCCCTGGTCTCATGAGACAGAGCGTTCCACCAAGTTGGGGCCAGTGCTGAAAAGGCCCTGGCTCTGGTTGAAGCCAATCTAACTTCCTTAGGGCCTGGGACCACTAGGGTGTTGTTATTTATGGACCTTGAGGCTCTCCGTGGGGCATACCAGGCGAGGCGGTCCCGTAGGTACGAGGGTCCTAGGCCGTGAAGGGCTTTAAAGGTCAAAAGCAGCACCTTAAATCTGACCCTGTACTCCACCGGGAGCCAGTGCAGCTTGAAAAGCACTGGATGAATATGCTCCCATGGCAGAGACCCTGTGAGGAGCCTCGCTGCAGCATTCTGTACCCGCTGGAGTTTCTGGGACAGCTTCAAGGGCAGCCCCGCGTAGAGCGAATTACAGTAGTCAAGCCTGGAAATGACTGTCGCATGGATCACTGTGGCCAGGTCGGGGCGGGAAAGGTAAGGGACCAACTGCTTGGTGCGGCGAAGGTGGAAAAATGTCGCCTTGGCTGTTGCTGTGACTTGGGCCTCCATGGAAAGGGAGGCGTCAAGTATTACACCCAAACTCTTAACGGAAGGCAATGGCACTAATTGGGCCCCCGCAAGAGAAGGGAGTTGGTCCCTCATCCCCATGCTATCCCGACCTAGCCATAGGACCTCTGTCTTCGAAGGATTTAGTTTCAATCGGCTCCCCCGAAACCATCCAGCTACAGCTTCCAAGCATCTGGTCAGTGTGTAAGGGGCCGAGTTGGTGTGGCCATCCATCAGCAGATAGAGCTGAGTGTCATCAGCATATTGATGACAGCCCAGCCCAAAGCTCCGGATAATCTGGGCAAGGGGGCGCATAAAGATGTTAAAAAGCATTGGGGAGAGAATTGCGCCCTGCGGCACTCCACACACCAAGGAGTGGCGTGACGACATTTCCCTCCCCAGTGCCACCCTCTGTCCCCGACCAGAGATAAAAGAGCACAACCAGTTACGGGCTATGCCCTGTATCCCCACGTCTGCAAGGCGATGGTCCAGAAGATCATGATCGACCATGTCAAAGGCTGCTGACAAATCTAAAAGGATCAGCAGTCCTGACCCGCCTCGATCCAGTTGTCTACGGATATCATCTGTTAGGGCAACCAGAGCCGTCTCCGTCCCAAAACCAGGACGGAAACCGGACTGAAATGGATCTAATGCCGATGTTTCCTCCAGAAACCTACCAAGCTGTTCAGCAACCGCTCTCTCAATTACCTTACCCAGGTATGGAAGATTTGAAACTGGGCGGTAATTGGATAGGTCTAAGGGATCTAATGAAGTTTTCTTTAAGAGTGGACGCACCACTGCTTCCTTCAGTTCCCCTGGGAATGTCCCCGTGTCAAGGGACAAATTGATAATTTCAACCAGGGGGGTCCGCGCAACATCTGGACACTCCCTAATCAGCCAAGACGGGCACGGATCAAGGAGGCAGGTGGTGGGCCTACCAACTTGGAGGAATCTATCCACATCAGTAGGGAGTATCCGATCGAAATGGTCCAACACTGGACCTGAAGTCAGTCGAGGGGCCTCCAGTTCAGTCACTGTATCTAAATTGGCAGGGAGGTCACGGCGGAGCAACAGGACTTTCTCCGCAAAAAAGCTCGCGAATGCCTCACAGCTGTGGGTCGAATTTGTGCTTAAATTTGGTTGTCCTCCTAAGGACGTTATTGACCTAATTATTCTAAAAAGTTGTGCCGGGCGAGAGCTAGCGGATGCAATGGAAGCTGCAAAGTAAGATTTCTTAGCAGCTTTCATAGCCATCTCATAGGCTTTCATAAGCGTCCTATAAGATGTTCTTGAGGCTCCGTCACGAGTCCGTCGCCATACTCGCTCTAGCCGTCTGAGATCCCGCTTCATTTTCCCGCTTTGAGTGCATTATATTATTGTTGTTGTTGTTGTTTGTTTGTTTGTTTACATTTTTCTATCACTTTATACAACCTCAAAAAAAAGCCTCAAAGTGACTTCACAAGATAAAATACACCAATTAAGAGTAATTTAAAACAATGAACAATGCAAAATACGTAGAACGGGCATCCAATAATATATCAATAGGGACAAGTCCTACCCATCCCACTAATAAATGAAGACTACCGTAGGAGGCAACTTAATTACAAGAGGCCTGAGTAAACAAAAAGGTCTGGTACTTAAAAGACTTGGCAATGATGGCTCTAGAGCGTTTCATGGGATGGGGGGAGGGTAGGACTAAATAGACCAGTTCTCATGTGGTTGCCCTTCACATGAAATGTAATATATGTTTAGGCCTTCTGGTCCCAGTCCATACATCATGGTATGTATGCCCCTGTTTTTCCAGAGGGTTAGTCCGTACTTCCAAGGGGTCCGTTTGCCCCAGCACAATTGCCAGCTTTCGTCAGTGCCACATCTCAAACTGCTATTGAAAACCCCCTCCATTTTAAAGTTAGTTTGCCATGCAGCATGGGAAGATGCACTTCAAGAAACACCCATCCTAAGTCACCTTTGGCAGCATGCCGAAGAACTATTTACTCTCCTTTGGATCCCAGACGTCGTTCCTTCTTTCTAGTAATCTTCATTGGACAATGTTATAGGATAATAACCTTGAAAACTTTTGCACAGAATTCTGCCTATTCTAAGGGAGAAACGCCCTCTCTCAGACCTCCACACGTACTACAATATGTATGTATATATGTATTTATTTTATTTCAGGTATTGAACTGAAACACCTCTGTCTGGAATACATGACCCCCTGGTTGTTGAATCTGGTCCGCTTCTGCAAACACAATGACGATGCCAAACGCCAGCGAGTCACTGCTATTCTCGATAAGCTCATCACAATGACCATAAATGAGAAGCAGATGTACCCTTCCATTCAAGCCAAGATATGGGGGAGCTTGGGCCAGGTATTGCCTTTTTTTGTGTGTTGCAGATCTTATCTGTGGTGTTCATGGGAGAAACGATGTCCTTGACAGTCGCTTAAGTATTAATTACAAGAAGGTTCGCTTCCAGTCTCGCTAGAGTCACAAATAAAGATAAATTTACATCTACCTTAAGTGTTTGCAATTCATGTTAAATATTCAACTCTTGTTATCTTTGAACCATCTCTGTGACATCTGTTGTTATTTTTTGCTGGGCCTTGGAAGGAAAGGGGCTCAAAATGTCATATTCAGAATCTTCCAAAAAAGTAAGCGTCCAGTTTGAAACTGTTGAGGGAGATCTGTTGAATCGGTTGATTTTTTACAGTTTCCGTGTTTGATTCTGGCTTAGGTATGGAAATGTGGCTGGTCTTGAGAAAGCCATTTATTTTAATAGTGTAATAAATTGTAATGCTACTTCCGTTTGGTCAGCAAGACTAGTAGAATGGGTTTAGGCTCCACCTTCTGGTCAAGGCAGGAACAAACTCTTTGGAAGTAGGCTAGTCCCATGATCCTCTCGTTTGCTTCTTGCCTTCATCAAATTCAGTGGATTGCTTAAGCTCCCTTAATATTTCTCCTCAGAGTCCTTTGCGCTGTTTCTTCCCTCTTAGCTCAGCTCTTCTTGTTCCTAACAATTTGCTGCTGTTGGTGTTCCCTTGTGTCTCTGGATTGCTTCAGGTCTCCCCCCCCCCCTTTGTTTTTTTAAAAAATTATATCCCACTCTTTGTCCCAAAGGATCCCATAGTGGCAATATGCTAAGCATTCCCAACTTGGGGGTAGGAAAAGCTATGAGATCACCTGTTGGTTGGTTTGACAAAATTTGTATCTTACCATTAAAAGTCTTGCATTTCCAGGTCACCTGATCGGTAGTAAATGCAAAAGTGCCATTTAAAAATAAATAAATGGATTATTAAAATGAAGCAAACTAACTAACACAGCACACGCAAAGAGCAACAGCTTGCTTGCACAGGTAGATAGTCAAAGAAGACTGCTCTAAGTAAAAATGCCAGCATGAGACCTTTTTAAAAAAGGATGGGAAGTGCCGTTACATGGAGTCTAATTGATAGCTGCAAGGGCACCCAGCAGCCTTCTCCAGGGAGAACAATCAAAATGCAAGAACACATCACGGGAAAAGGGC
This sequence comes from Podarcis liolepis, assembly GCF_965112155.1. Lineage (NCBI taxonomy): Eukaryota > Metazoa > Chordata > Lepidosauria > Squamata > Lacertidae > Podarcis > Podarcis liolepis. The sequence goes on from NC_139567.1 coordinate 37,157,610, forward strand.
TCCCTCCAGTTGAAGATTGCGGTGGATGGATGGCAAATAGTTTGTGGAGAGCCTCCTGTGAGGTTCGGCTGAAGTTCTTATGTTAACAGATGCAAATGATTTATTGTCTTTTACAACAGATTACTGACCTGCTTGACGTAGTGCTGGACAGTTTCATCAAAACCAGTGCCACAGGGGGATTGGGATCCATCAAAGCGGAGGTTATGGCAGACACAGCTGTAGCTCTGGCATCTGGAAACGTGAAATTGGTTTCCAGTAAAGTAAGTTCTTCTCTTCCTTAACCAGTTTAAACCTAGTGAACTGTTTTGACACTGTCTCTCCACATCTGAAAAGAAATGTTATGGTCGTGTGAAGTCATCACTCCCTGCCCTCCATCCTTCCTTATAGTAATCTAAGAAAGCTGCAAACCATAAGGGAGGTAGTTCCTAAAGAAGGAAAGGGTTAGCTCCCTTCTCTGTCCTGCTTTGTTGGGGCAGCAGGCAGAGCGCAGGATAATTCCTGCAGAGGCAGCACAACACTGTTGGCTGTGTGGTATTCAGTTCACGTTGGTGGAAATGGCACTAAAATGTTAAAATATAAGATGAGACCTGCTAGTTCAAACCAGAGATCTATTTAGTCCTGCCTGTTGTCAGCCAGATGTTCTGGGAAGCGCACAAGCATGACTCTGAAGGCAACAATTCTTCCTAGCTGTTTCACTGTTACAGTTGTGAATTGACACTAATTTCAGTGGTAGTCCACTTGTAGAAGCTTAAGGTGCTATTTATTTATTTAAATATACATGTTCTGTGCTGCTTGTCATCCCAAATAAATTTCAAAGCAGTTTACAAAGACAAAATAATAATTAAAAGCATGTCAATTAAAAAAACCATAAAGTGTCACAAATACCAACAATAGTGTAGAGAGCATTCAGATTCTCTTTTACCCTTTGAGTACAGCAATGGTTGGTTGGCCCTAACATTGGTCATAAAGCCATCCATCAGAACAGTTTTTAAAGTATTTTTTCATGAGGGGAAGAAAGGCTTTTCCATAGCCCTGAACAAACCTTGGTGCCATTTAGAGCAGATATTTTGTGGGGTGAGAAATCAGAGCAAAGCAGATAGCCTGCCTGAAGCATTTGGGCGGGGGGGCAGAAAAGCCGGAAGAACTCTTGATTTGGCCCCTGTGCATGTCAGTTGAGGAAGGAAAATGTGGGGTTGCAGGGAAGAACTAGTCTTGCAGCTGTAAAGTTCTTCGTTGCAGGTACATCTGTTCATGCCTTAGCAGGTTAAGCCCAAAGGCTTCCCTGGAAGAGGTGTGTTTCAAGGAGGAACTTGAAAATAATCCTATGTAGGATTAACAGTGGAAAAGAAACCTAAATGTCAGGATACGCACCAACAGCTGTTGACGAGCACAATGTCTCTTTCTTTGGGAGTCTCAGACTCTGTTCCCCTGTCCCTTTCCCCTCTTGACGGTTCTCTCAAGCGTCCCTTGGGAACACCTTGTCCCTCAGGCAAACTGTGATGCTACCTTTTGTTGTTGTTCTGAACGTAGAGCGCTCCTTACTAAAAGTGACTGGTTGCTCCCTTTCAGGTAATTGGAAGGATGTGCAAAATAATCGACAAGACCTGTCTGTCTCCAACTCCTACATTAGAGCAGCACCTGATGTGGGATGATATTGCCATTCTAGCCCGTTACATGCTGATGCTGTCCTTTAACAATTCACTTGATGTGGCTGCACACCTCCCCTACCTCTTCCATGTAGTTACTCTGTTGGTGGCCACCGGTCCTCTTTCCCTTAGAGCTTCCACCCATGGCCTGGTCATCAACATCATTCATTCTCTGTGCACTTGTTCACAACTCCACTTTAGTGGTAAGTCCTTTACGAGATGGTTTTATTGACTGAGTTGATCTCTCCTTTAAACTTGTACTTTGTTTCCTAGCAGCTGACCTTGGGGGAGATTTAAAGGGTTAGCAGGGTCCAGTATAAATTTTGAGTATGTCCAAAGTCTGTATCAGTGATGAGCAGCTACCTGCTGCCTCTTTCCGCCCCATCTCTTTTGTCCCTTCATTTATCTCTCTGCTACTTGCAGGAATTGTGAGTGCCTCCCTCCTAAACACTGTGCTTTCTTCTCCTGCTGTTCAGCTGCACATGGGCCTGCCTGCCTGCACATAGCAATCAGGACCGGGATTTTCTAGGGGCCATCCAAGTAGGGACAGTCCTGACAGCAAGGAAGGGAAAAGGCTTTGAGAGGCCTTATCTGGGTCGCAAGATACCTGTTGAGGAACAAAGATCTAGGCTAGTGCACACAAATTATTTGAAGAATCAGCTGCGATTATACAATATATCCAGTGAGTGTGACACTCACTGCATTAAACTGAACATAGGAAAGCAACTCAGTAGTGATGAGTTGATTTTAGAGTTGTCTCATCAGCTGCTGAGCCATAAAGGTGCTTGAACACGTTCCTAATAATTGTTGGAGAAGTGAGTTAGATACCACAGACCTTCCCTTGCTTAAAAATCCAGTACAAGTAAGTGATGTTACATAAGCCCTTTGAATTATAGCCAGTATGGTAGATCAAACTTTGATGTACAGTGTTGTGAAACTGTTTAAGGTAAGCAAAAACAAAACAAAACCCTGTGCTCTCTATTTTAAATACATTATATATCAAGAGAGCTAATGGAACCTGTGCTCCATATTTGCTGACCCTGCTATGTATGACCTCTAGCTCTTCCCCTGTAGCCCTCCTTTATCTTCTCCTCTCTCATTTTCCATGTAGTCACACTATACAAAGCTGCAATTTCGACTTGGGGGCTATATATTTAGTGTTTTAATAGAGTGAGGTTTTAGTGTTGCATTTAAAATCACACTGTGAGGTCTAAGGAATGCTAAGATCAGTTCGCTCCCGCTGAAGGCTCTACAAGCATCGTAAGGTAGAACAAAATTGACTGCCTGTCATGACCGTAAATTAGGGATGCACGTAGTGTTGCCATTGGGCTTAAAATAAATTGTAGGGCAACCTTTTGCTTTTGTGGTTAAAGAAGAATACACTGTAGAGATCAATAGCTGGAGGGAAATGTGGAGCATTTAGGCAATTCTCAATCTCCCATGGTGGGTAAAGCGGTCTCCACATAAGAGGCAGTGTCACTTTGTGATGAAACAGAATTCCTCTGCCCAGGGTAAGATGCTTCCCTGCTCTGTTTACTCTTGCCTTTGCTGATCTGAAGTCACCCAAAGTTTTCCACTTTGAGCTCCTACCTTCCCTCCTCTTCTCAAGCATCCAGTGTGAACTTTTTTTCCCTTTTTTTCTTTTTTTTGGCTCTCTGATTCAGTTACAAGAGCATGCCTGCCTTAAAGCAGGTCAGACTATTTCAGCCCTGTGTTTAATAACTCGCCTGGTAGCCAGAGGCGAGAAGGAATTATGTGTAGGCACACAAGTGGGCTGCCTAGAATCTGGCTGCCTGGTTTCTGTATTGGTTGAAGAGCAGTCCCTCGACTTCCTTCTGCCAGCACACATGGCAGGATGCAATATTTATTTTCTTTACTAGTTTACTAAGAGGCTAGTATTCAAGGGGTTCTGTACTAGACACTTTGGGACGGGGAGAGTGTCCTCTCATGTGGCCAGCATGAAAATGCAGAATGCTAGCCTCTTATCCAGGTGAGTAAAAAACATTATTTACAGGCTAGTAACTTTTGCCTACTTATTTACAAGGCTGGGCTGTTTGTCCCATCTAACCCCAGTATTGTCTGCTCCAGGGGTAGTTGGAACTACAACTTGGGCAGGTGGGTTGTGCATTTGGAATCTTACTGGTTGTTGACATCGCCCAGAGCTGGGCAAGTAAAATGAGAACCATCAGAGGCATGACCATTATGGAAGGACATGGTTAATGGTTTTACTTTATTTCAGGCCAGGTCCTAAAATAGGCACTTACCATAATATGGACGTTGTAGTGGCATATGTGTGTGTATGTTTGCGATTTAATCTAAACAGATGGAAGGAGATTCGAAGTACCTGTTTTTACTTCCTTCAACAGAGGAGACCAAACAAGTGTTGAGACTGAGCTTAACAGAGTTCTCACTCCCCAAGTTCTACTTGCTGTTTGGAATAAGCAAGGTGAAGTCGGCAGCTGTCATTGCATTCCGATCCAGTTACCGGGACCGGTCGTTCTCTCCCGGCTCCTATGAGAGGGAGACGTTTGCACTGACTTCTCTGGAAACGGTGACAGAAGCTCTGCTGGAGATTATGGAGGTATGATATGTGCAAGGCAAACCATGAATGTGCCACATCATCTGTGGGTTGAATTCAGGATTGTAGCTTTGGTTGGTTGTTTCTGGACAGGACACATTTTAATCAGTGATGCCAAGAGTTAGTGCATGGGCTTGTATTTGGAGGGAGCAAGAAAGAAAATGTTTCAAATGACCTTGCTGACAGTGAATGGCAGCTCTTGGCTTAGTCAACACATGTAGCAGACTCAGGTGGTAGTGGATTGTACCACTCCCATAATATTTGACATAGGCCATGCTGGCTAAGGTTATGGAAGTTGGTGACTTCCAACATTTGAAGCCACAGGTTCCCCTTCCCTGCCTTGTACCTTAGTACCTCACAAAGGACACCTTTGCTGCATGTGTGGATAACACCATAAGGTGTCTGTTAACTTAGCAGTTAAAGACAGCAGGCAATGTATCCATAGGGAGAAAGCTGTTGTTTACTAATTACTGGAATGGGATCATAGAATAATCCCATTGGAAGAGACCACGTGGGAAGGATGCTGGAATGAAGTTACATGGCTTTAGCAGAAATGTTATAAAGAATTAAGTAAAAATGGATTGTTAATGGGCCAAAGTATAAAATTTAAGGTCAGACTGGGTTAAGGTAAATTATAGAACAAAAATTGAGTAAGATGGAAAGGATTTGCTGAAATAGCTAAATTGAATTAGAATACAAAAAAGGGAGGTGTGAGGAGGTCGATGAAACAAGTAAATGAAAGGTAAAGATATGGAATATTGGATGTGTGTTTTAGTGTTTCTTTTTGCTGTATTGTTGTATTTTTTATGTTTTTCTTTTTATGTATTGTAATGTATGTTCTGTTAATTTCCTTATTGTTGTCCTTTTTTCTTTTTTCTATAATCTTCAAACTTTTAATAAATATTATTATATAAAAAAAGGAAGAGACCACGTGGGTCATCTAGTCTAACCCCCTGCAATGCAGGAATTTTTTGCCCACGGTAGGACTCGAACCCAAAACCCTGAGATTAAGAGTTGAGCTCTACCAACAGCTAATTGCTTGTCATATATACATATATGGCAATTATACATATGTAATGTTGCATTTATTTTTGCTTTATTTAAAAAAATAAAAAACAAGCATCAGAAAGAGAAAGCGAGCACATGCCTGAAATTTAATGTTGCTTTTACTTAACGTTATTTGCTGAGACACTGTTGCTTTTGCCTTTCCCCCCTGTAGGCATGTATGAGAGATATTCCGACCTGCAAGTGGCTTGACCAGTGGACAGAACTAGCTCAGAAGTAGGTCATTTTGCCCCCCAACCCCAAGCTTGTTTGGTGGTACACCCGTGTCACATTTGCTATTCCTTCAGCCATCTTCCATCCCCACCCGATTTCACTGTTGGCCTTATTCTAGTCGGTGGCCTGCTTGATAGCTGCTTTTCCTCCTCCACAGGTTTGCATTCCAATATAATCCGTCCCTCCAGCCAAGAGCCCTGGTTGTCTTTGGTTGCATTAGCAAACGGGTGTCACACGGACAGATAAAGCAGATCATCCGGATTCTTAGCAAGGTATGTACCCTCCTTTCCTGCCTGCTGTTGCTTTTCTTTTTATGTAGCTCTTATTTCCAGGCTAAGGCACTTCAGCCCATTGAAACACATACTGTCTGGAATGCAAGCAAGCATTCAACTCCTCCTGCGAAACATTTCGGTGCTGTGCAGTACGCTGCAGTCACAGAAGGCTTGAAGTCTTGTGGCCTTTTTGTGGCACTTGCTTGTTCTGTCTGAGGAGTTATGTTGGTTCAAGGCATCCCCAAAAGTTTAGGGGTGCTTGCCTGCCCCCTCACACTTGGATGTGCATCTCCTGGGCCTGGCACTACTATATAGAATGCTTGGGCTTGTGGCATCTGCCATGTTTTGTGGCAGTGGGCATTTCCCCCATCACATTGTACTTTAGCTGTCAATAAGTTTGCCATTCTGGTTGCCCAGGATTACACTCTGCTTAGCTCCCAACCCAACTCTGAAAAACAACCCTGGATCCAACCCTATTGATGACACTTTTGAAACAAGCCCATAAATGAGAAACTGACAATCTGTGGAGGGGGAAGCAGGGCTTTCAGGCTACGTGAGGAACGCTCCTCTCAGCGGCTTCAGTTTTCTCCTAGAGGCTTTAAAGGATACATCTCACAGGTTGGATCTGTCACTGTGTGAATGGAGACAGAATGTGAAAATAGTGATCCAGCTGCTATATATATTGCATAGTCCAGCAGGGGGCCAGTCTGCTATCCTATTGCTTCACAGCTTGTGCTGTAATGATAGGCACCCTTACCTCGGAATAATACCCATTGAAGGCAGTCTTACTTCCTTCTGAGTAGATATGCTTAGGATTCTGCTGCTTGTCCATTGTTAACATATTAGATCTTGTAATGCAAAAGTGGGCCTAAAAAGATTGATGAGGGCATTCTCAGCATACTGCCAAAGAGAACAGCTAGCTGTGAATTACAAGAAAACTGAAGTCATGGTGTTTTCAAGAAGCTATAGGGCCCATAGATGGTATATGGATAATCAGTTGATCGAACAAGTCTTTAAGTACTTCGGCCTTATTTTTCAGTCAACAGGGTCATCAGAAATATGCAAAGAAAAGGAGTCTCAGAGTGCCAAAATTCTGACATGTTTTTCCATACAAAAGGTGGCAATCACATACCATCAGCACTTGAAGTGTTAAAGCTAAACCCCTAGCACAATTATTATTTGGGGCTCAGATTTGGACTGGCGCTCGTCTTGGATCTACAGAAGCTGTTCATTCTAAGTTCCTAAGGCAATTTTTTCCTGTTCCGTCCCGTGTTCCAAATGCTTCATTGCGCTTGCAGGCTAATCTACCTTCTGTTGAATTACAGATTTGGTTCAGGACATTTAATTATTGGCTTCGCTTAAATTTAAAACCCACAGGTCTACTACTCTTAGCATCACAAGATTGTCATGAGAGCGCTTGGACTAAAATTGTCAACCAAAAGCTTTACTTTTCTGGTTTATCACCACAACAGTTATTAAAGGAAATAATTTAATTAGACAGCGGCTATATATCGCGTAACAGAAAAATTTGGCCACAATAAGGAAATTTTGTCCATGATAGGATTATTTTGCACCTAGTCATTTTGACACATTGGCACCCTATTTGCAAAATTTAACAATTCCAAAATACAGACATGCTTTCACTTTCACAATATTGAATATACTGCCTTCAGCTGTACTTGTGGGTCGATTTCAAAAAAATCCACTGGGAAAATGGTTGTGTCCCTGTGGAGATGGCAGTATTGAGTCCGTGACTCATGTGCTTCTGGCTTGCACTCTTTATAAACATTTGAGGAGTGAGGTTATTACCCTTCTATTATTGTCCATGCCGGGTTGCTCAACCATTGCTACTGTGTCCTTTCTTTTAGCAGATGAAGATGATCAGGTGACAGCAAAAACTGCAAAAAATAAATAAATAGCAGGGCCAATTAGAATAAGATCTATTATTTGATTATTGATTTAAACCTCCAGAACATATTTTGTATAGTTAAGTTTTTACCTCTATCTTCAGTACATGGATTTTTGAAAAATTTCTATGGCTTGTGGCTGATGCAAATAAAGCTTCTTCTGATCTTGTAATGGGCTTACTTGTATATCCAGCTGGTTTTCTGCTTAAATCTTTCAACTGGGAGGTACCTTTGTTGCTTCTTTGTTCCCAGAAGGGGAAGTGCCATAGCTCACTGACAGAGCACCTGCCTTGCATGCAGAAGGCCTAGGGTTCAATTCCCAGCATCTCCTGGGAGAGGCTGCTGTCTGAAATCCTGATGAGCTGCTGCCCGTCAGTGTAGACAGTACCAGGCTAGATGGAGCAATGGTCTAAGGCATCTTCCTGCGTTCCATATTTAGGCTAGAGCTGCATGCTGCTGGTACAGCAGAGAGAGGCCGTGGTTGGTCCTGAATGGGATTGTAGAACAAATGAGTCCAAAGCAAAGTGTTGTCATCACAGGACTCAATCTTCTGCACAAATAGGGGGAAATTGTGGCATAAAGAATAGAAAGAGCAGAGGGGAACAGATAGACCTTTCGCTCAGCTGTGAAAGGGATCAATAAAGGGAAAAGATGGGAGCAATTTGTAGACTAACAGCTTGATGCTAGAATGAAAATAAACATGAAAGCATTTCTGAGGGGGTGAAACCATAGTGACACGTGGGTGAGAGAGGTTCACTTTAACAGAGGCATTTGTGATTGACAGAAGCGGGAGGTGGTTGGAGAGTAAGAACGCAAAAGGAGAGACTGAGCCTCAGCCTGGTATTTCAGTGTTGTTGTTTTTTACTACATTTACATAGCTCCCCAACAAAGCATATTCTGCAATATGAAATAATAATAAAAACTAAAAGCACAGATTTTAAAGCTAAGAAGATGACTCCATGAAACATACGTTATTGAAAATGCCTGGGGGAGCAACAAGTCTTCAGGTGAACTTCTGCAGGAAGACTGATCCATATAACTAGGGTGCCACCACTGAATAGGTCCTCCTCTCCCTAGTGATAACCCACCTTGTGTTATTGGGCAGGGGCAATGCAAATCAGCTTTTAAAACCTGGAGCAAAGAGAAGGGGAGCCATGCCTTGCAATCACAAGCCAATCCTCTTTTTCCTTTCTTGATTACAGGGTCTCGAGAGCTGCTTGAAAGGCCCCGACAACTACAATAGCCAGGTTCTAATAGAAGCCACGGTCATAGCACTGACCAAGCTGCAGCCACTTCTTAATAAGGTAAGCTGCCTCAGTGCTCAACAGCCTGCTCTGCATTGCTGTTTAGAGCAAATACAAGGTGGTTCGAATGAGGAGGCCCTGGTAGCTCAAGCGCAGATCTTCCGCCTGTCTTTCCTCTCTGAACATCTTCTTTGCTGAAGAGGAATTTTTAAATGTTGCTGCTGTACATATTTGGCAAATGGAACTTAGTATGGCGTGGCTTAAGACACTGTGGCCTGATGTCATTAGGACCATTCCTTGGGCTTGCACATTCTCTCCCTCGCACATTCTACTTTTTCGCCTTGCCTCTTGGTTCTCAGTAAACCATGTTTTCTGTTCTGTTTGAGAGGCAAACTATGGTTTGCGCTAATGGTAGTTTACTTGACTTGGTCATAATCAGAGCACCCACAGGCAGGGGGGGGGTGTAGAGGGGGTGTTTGAGTCTGAGGTGTGGCACCGACAGCTCAATGCTGGTGATTTTGAGTTGGTTGTTTAGCAAGTAAGTGCCTAGCATGTTTTCAGTCTCTGCCAGCCCAAGCCAGGATACTGAAGCACAGTTCGAAGTGGAATTTAGGATTCCATCTTTTCTCAGAGCTGGTAATTGTAGCTTCCTTGTTTTGATGAAATGGGAAACTGTGGTTAATTAGAGACTTCCTGAAGAGAGTAGCTGTATGTGTGGTCAAAAGGCTGTTTGGCCACATAGAGTTGTATCATTGGAAAGGTCCAGCTCTCTGCAATGCAAGAATCTCAGCTAAAGCATCCATGACAGATGGCCATCCAACTTCTGCTTATAAACTTCAAATGAAGGAGAATCCACCACCTGAGAGAGCCCATTCCACTGTCCCAACAGCCCTTGCCGTCATTAAGATCTTCTTAAGGCTTAGTCAGAATCTCCTTTCTTGTAATTTGAGTCCATTGATTTGGGCCCCAACCTCTGGCACAGTAGAAAACAAGCTAGCTCCATCTTGCATCTTTACATATTGTGGCTTACTGAGCCGCAGCATATTATCCAAACCAAGCCAACAGGTACACAAATGTGATTCTCCCCAATTTGCATATATTGTACCAGTTACAGGCCCCCTTCGGCTGCTAGGGTTGTTTACATTGCAAAATGAATCCAGTGTACGTGATGAATGCAGCGTGTGACTTTCTGCTTTGGCTGTTCATCACAGAAGCGAGTTTTGCATTTCAACCTGGTGGCTTTTGCCTTCCCCTGTCCAGGACTCGCCTTTGCACAAGGCCCTCTTCTGGGTGGCCATGGCTGTTCTGCAGCTGGACGAAGTCAGTCTGTATTCAGCGGGCACAGCTCTCCTCGAGCAGAATCTCCATACCCTGGACAACCTTCGAGTATTCAATGACAAAGTAAGTCAGCCACTTGTCAGGATACATCAACACACACACACACACCTGAATACTCTTTAGTCGTGCCGGCAATTGGAGGTGAAACTTGCTTGAAAAACGGTGCATCTTTCCTTTTGAGTGATAACTTGAGTGTTGAGAATGGAAGCAATTCCCCCACCCTACTTCAGGTTATTTAAAATAGTAATGGAGAAAATAATAATAAAAATGACAACAACAACAACTAATAGTAATAGTAATAATAATAATAATAGAAGATGATGTGTATGGGAATTGTCCAGTTGTGCTGCAGGCTTCATTAAAACACTGGAGCCAGAGGAACTGCAGGTTGTCTGGGAAGCCTACAAAGTACCGTATTTTTCGCTCTATAACACGCACCCGACCATAACACGCACGTAGTTTTTAGAGGAGGAAAATCCGTAGGCATGCCACCCGTAGGCATTCCCTCCATAACACGCACAGACATTTCCCCTTACTTTCTAGGAGGAAAAAAGTGAGTGTTATGGTGCAAAAAATGCGGTACCGTATTTTTCGCTCTATAAGACAAACTTTTCCCCTCCTAAAAAGTAAGGGGAAATGTGTGTGCGTCTTATGGAGCAAATGCAGGCTGCGCAGCTATCCCAGAAGCCAGAACAGCAAGAGGAATCGCTGCTTTCGCTGCGCAGCGATCCCTCTTGCTGTTCTGACTTCGCTTCGCTGGAGAGGCGCTGCGCAGAGAGGGAGAGCTGCGCAGCACTCCTTCAGCGAAGCGGGAGGAGAAACGGAGCCCCTTCCATTTTTCCTCCCGCTTTGCTGGAGAGGCGCTGCGCAGAGAGGGGGAGCTTATAGAGCAAAAAATATGGTAAGCTCCTTTCCCATGGATGTTCTTTTGGACCACAAGAGTCCACCGAGGTTCCTACCTCGGGTTTTGGTGGCGTGACTTTATTAGATAAAAGAGTTGGCTAATTTGCCAGGTAGTCTTGGGAATGGTTCCCAAGAGTCCTGGCTGCCGTGGATTCAGGAGTTCCTGAGAACCCCACCCTTATTATAATCAGTTTTGTGCAAATATATAAAATAATACCAGACGAAACAAAATAGAAAACCATAGCAATAAAATTTCTAATAAATGAGCCGACTTTAGCAGACTTATAGTTTTGTTTTATATGCCTGGCGTTTTATAGTATTAGACATTCATGGGCATGGTGGACCAGCATCTCCCCCCCCCCCCCCGATGATTGTGATGGTCTGTACTTTGACTTCCCAGCAGAGCCCTGAAGAAGTTTTCATGGAGATCAGGAGGCCTCTGGAGTGGCACTGCAAGCAGATGGACCATTTTGTGGGACTCAATTTCAACTCCAATTTCAACTTTGCCTTGGTGGGGCATCTGCTAAAAGGTAGGCAGGTAGCCCTTTGTCTCAGACCATGTCAGTTGAAGGTATGCTTCCCGCTGTTTACAGACACTCACTGAAACATTTCCCCACCAGGTAAATATTCCCATCAGGTTTTATAGAGGCAGTTTCATTGGTCAGTCTGCCAGGTAATTGACATTTAAAGCACACCATTCAGCCCACCACAAAAAAATCCTGGAACTGTACCCTTCACAGAGTGACACTTCCAAGCGCTGTTAAGGAACTAGAGTTCATAGGATTCTTTCAGGGGAAGTGCTTTGAATGTGCTTTAAATACATAGTATGCACACAGTTTGGCAGACTCAGAGGGGGGCATGATCAGATTGGCAGCTGGCTTCAGATTAGCTGCAGCCCCCAGCACAGCCAGTATTTTGACTGCTTGTGCTGTAGACGACAGATTGTGTGTGTTGTCTGTCTGCTGACATTCTGTGGAGGAGGATGCATTTATTGATATGTTTTCTGCTTGCTTTTTCGCATCTTATTTATGATGTGAATCTTACATACCTGTAAAGCTTTGTTCTCTGTTAATACATAAAAGGAAACTCTTAGTCTCCTGCTCCCTAGGATTCCCAAGGGGCCTTCTTTATTCACTGCCATTAGAGCGGCAGTGAAGAATACAGAACACCTCCGAATCAACGGAATGGAGGGCAAGGGGAGGGAGGGCTGGGAAGGACAAGTCAGTTGGCGGCACTTGGAGGGAGAGAAGGAGCTGAGGAGAGAGACCTGTGGGGAGGAGGAAGTGGATGAGAAAGCAAATGGACCAGACCTCAGAGAGCAGGAGAAGCGTGAACACAAGCAGCAGAGCCAGTAGGCTGAAAGACTGCTTTTATGATGCAAACCGAGAGGTATTCCATAATGTATCTAGATACAGATAATCCTTGTTTTGCACATGTTCAAAGCCAAATGTGCGGGCCATTTTCGGGCCCGGAAGAGGGCAGGGCTCCATTGTGTGCTCTGCCAAATCAGGGGTTGCCTGTATCCATTGCTGAAAAGCACAGGAGGGTAGAGTGCTCTTGTCCTCAGGTCCTGCTTGCATCTGCTTGGCTGCTGTGAGAAGGGGTTGCTAGACTAGATGGGCCACTGGGCTGGCTCAGCAGTCTCTTCTTATGTTCTTATTCAGCTAGGGACATAGGGAGCTGCCTTGTACTGAGACAGGCTATTGGTCCACCTTGCTCAGCATTGTCAACAGACACACTTGGCACAAGTCAAGTGGTAGAGATGGGTTGGGCTGTGTGTGCACATTGGGAGTGGGGCGTGGGTGGGTGGGTGCATCTTTTTTCTTGTTTAAAAGTGTGTGCTTACACAATAAATAAATCTTCATATTCCTTAGACTCCAGAGTGATTACCAGTTTACCTTTCCTCAGCTGTGGTTGAGAAGCTTGTGCATTACTTTAGGATGCAGAGGAGATAGATGAACTGAACCCTTTCGGGCTCCAGGAATCAGTTCCTGGAATGCTCTCCTATGGGAAATTATCTGTGCAGGTAGAGAAACAGCACAACAGGGAGTAGGCTGGATTAGAAGTCTTCGTCCTGAGATGCTAGTTTTCTACTTGCGGGGAGTGGTTACAGTGTTGGGAATGGCATCTTCCACCTGGCAGGTTGAGGTGATCTAGTCTGTACTATAGGTACACCCCCCCCCCAATGTGCAGACAGAGCTCAAAAGAACCCTATTCAAGCATTCTTGTAATTGGGAAATTCCACAACATGTGATCGAGGGGCAGCAGAGAGGAGCTCACTAGCTCTGCTCTCCTCTGTTCTTGTCTCCCTCTGTGATCTGAAGGGCAACTGCCTGGAGAGGTGAGCCTGCTTCTGCTTTTGAAAGATCTGGGTGGTGTAGACCCCTGAATTTCCAGGAGTGCAGGAGGCTTCCTGCTTCAAACAGTTGCCCTTCAACATGTGGAGGGCAACAGGAAGAGAAGGCAGTGTGCTTGTCCATCCGCCACCATTGGTTACAGGTCTGAGGGTATTGGCGGCGAGCCTGGCTCGTGTGGCGGTTAGGCATTGGCAGGGGTATTATTATGCAAATGAGTTGGGGGGGAGGAACGCCACTACCTCCCCCAAATGTTGAAGGGTAGTTTGTTAAAGGACTCCGGGGGGCGTCGCCTCGTCCGAAACCTTTGGAGGCTTGGGCCTAAAGCGCGCTCCCGAGCGGTAACCCCTCGGGGAGCGCCTAGGGATGTGCATCTCGGGGGCTCCCACTGTTGGTGCTTAACCCTTCCCGGTTCTATGCCGGTTAGTCTGATAGGGCCAATGCCTTACCTGTAATCAATAAAGTTGTGGCCATTTTATCCCCATTAACCTAAATTCTGGTGTCCAGTGTCTTTATTTATTCCATCTGTGGGAGGGGGCGGGAATCGCCACGCAACACCTGAATTTGGTTAGTGAGATGGGCAGCTAATCCTGACCAACTCACAGTTGTCATTGCATCCTTAATCAGATTATAACTTCATTGAATTTCAGTCTCTGTGAATGATGCCTATCTCTGTCCTCACTAAAGACCCTGAAATACATTGTGTGACACACAAACCCCCCATCCATAAAACGCTTTGCAACCATCTCCCTGTCCCTGTAGATAACTGACTGCTTAATGCATTTTTTACCCGGTTTAGGCTATCGGCATCCCTCTCCAACCATCGTGGCAAGGACAGTCAGAATTCTCCACACGCTCCTCGCTCTGGTGAACAAACATAGGAACTGTGACAAGTTTGAGGTGAATACCCAGAGTGTGGCTTACCTTGCAGGTAAAAAAACCCAACTCTATTAGGCTTGTATCCAATCCAATTCTAGCATCCAATCTGACTGTTCTTCTCTTTGCTATTAACAAAATGTAAACAACAAAGGAGAGAGCTGGTGTGGTGCAGTGATTGTAGCGCTAGATTACGGCAGAATCCTCCCCCAGCCATGAAGTTCCCTGGGTGATTGGGGATCCCTTAGTCTGCTCAGTCTAACCTATATTGGAGGGTTGTTGTAAAGATAAAGTTGGATGGGGAGAGAAATGTGTGTACTGCTTTGAGCTCCTTGGAAGAACATACAGTAAAGGAAGAACTACGTTGTGTGTGTCGTTTTCCCTTTCCCACCCCTGAAGAGCTGGCTTTTTAAAGGCTAAGCCTCTCCCAGCCCAATAGGATGGTTTCTGGAGTGTTTTCATCAGTACGGATCTGTAGAGCGACTCCTCATTTTATATTGCAAATTTGTTTGTTTGTTTCTATTAAGCCAATCACTCAAGCTTTTTTCAGTGTGTTTGATTTTGGAATTTATATCCCGCTCTTCGTCCCTAGACCTCAGTTAAAAAGTTTTTAAAATGTTGTATTGAATTTATATTCTGTGGAGCTCAATGCAGCATACATGGGGCTTCCCCAGCAGCCTCCCATCCAGGCACTGACCATACCCAGCCCTGCTTAGCTTCAGCAAGGAGGCTGCATCATGTGCCTATGGACTGTGCCCTGGGGCCCCCTGTGGAATTTGGGAAGCTGTAAAAATGATGCCAAGCAAGCGCATTGGAGTGCATTGTGCTTATTTTCTGCAACTGATTCTGTTTCTGCCTGTCGTGGAGACTAGACAAGTGTCGTGCAAGGCACCAAAGTCCCATTTTGACACCACTGGGACTCTGCTCAACCTCAACCCCTTCTTCCGAGTACTTGCCAATGTGTTTTTGTAGCCTTCCTTTGGAGTCCTGAGGGCTGGATTCCCACCTGCCCCACCTTGAAGGAGGCTTGGAATACTGAAGTCTTTATGCAATAGCAGCTTCTGGACCTGTACTGAGTAACAAGAGAGCAGCTACATCCTGCCTTGCTTTACATACCATGATGGTGCTGTTAGGCTTTGGGAGATTCTGCGGCGAAGTATATACTTTGGACATCTGTTTCCTTCCTTTTATCATTTCAGCTTTACTCACTGTGTCCGAGGAGGTTCGAAGTCGGTGCAGCTTAAAGCATAGGAAGTCTCTCCTCCTGACAGACGTTTCGATGGAAAATGTTCCAATGGAGACATATCACATACACCACAGCGATGGCAGCTTCAGGTCAGGGGTCCTCCTAAACTTTTCATAGGGTGGTGCATTTTAATTTGGGATCAAGGAGGTTGTCTGGGGAGGGCCATAGCTCACATGCTTTGCTTTCAAAGGTCCTGGGTTCTGTTGCTGGCATCTTCAGGTAGGGCTGGCGAAGGAAACCTGCTTGAAGCCCTGCAGAGAAACCGCTGCTAGCCAGTGTAGACAATATTGAGCTTCCTGTATTCACAGCACAATTTAAAATGGACAGGTGACCTGCGGCCCTCCAGCTCCCCTTGACCCCAGCCCAGTGGTCAGGCATGATGGGAGTTGTGGTTCAGCAGCATCTGTAGGGCCACAGGTTGCCCGTCCCTGATTTCAAGCCATAGGTTCAAAATCTGCAAAAGGCAAAGTGGACAGGAAGGTAAGCGTGTGTGATGCTTTAAGTTGAGGGCACATGATAGAGCAATGGCAGGAGGAAGGGAAGACCATGTGGGAGTTGGTCCCAGGCAGATTAATTGATGGTGCCTCATTGCCTCCCCTCTCGCTTGGAGGCAGGCAGCTGGAACGGCCGTTGAGTCGCAGCTCTTACCAGTTTGGGGCCACAACTTGAATTTGGGGGGGGGCGGAGCTGTAAACTGCGCGCATGGCAGAGAGTGTTTTGAGAGAGTCACAGGCTGGCTGCTTTTGAAGGAGGAGGGGGGGTTTGATGTTCTTACTCTGCTCTTTTAACAATAAGCGGTGCGTTGTTTTCTAAACATTTGGTTTGTCCTCTCTTTCAGGACACTAAGGGAAAACCAGCCATGGTCTTCTCCCAAGGGCTCAGACAGACATCTCGCTGCCAGTTACCCAACAGTGGGGCAGATCAGCCCACGCACAAGGAAGTCCATGAGTTTGGATATGGGGCAGCCTTCTCAAGCCAACACTAAAAAGCTACTAGGTTAGTGGGGAGTTTCCCTCCTCTCTTTGTCACTAGGTTAGAGGCATGTGTGAGGAAGGCAGACCTGCAAACCTGCGCCTAAGAGACCCTGGGCTGATCACCTTTTTATTTTTCTCTCTTAGCTGGGGGAGGGTGGGGGATAAACAATTTTGGTCTGCCACTTTTGTGGCAAGCTTTACATTCAGCTTCCTGTTCTGACCAGACTGCCATTCAAGAAAATGTGTACCTTTTAACAGCCCTATTAAAGTAAGCCATCTCTACTTACTTGCCAGCATATCTTGGATGTACAACTAATTTTTTCAGCCACAAATACCAAAGCATTATTGTTCAGGCAGGATACAGAGTGGATGTGAGTGCATGCCAATTTACTGTTTTTATTTCCTGATCTGTTTCCCACGCCCCACTCTTTGATTTTGATTTTTTAATATATATATATATAGGTACAAGAAAGAGTTTTGACCATTTGATGCCTGACACAAAAGCGCCTAAAAGACAAGAAATGGAATCTGGGATCACCACACCTCCCAAAATGAGAAGGGTAGCAGAAAATTATGAAATGGGTAAGGAACAAAGCTGTTGGACCCAGCTACTAGTTAACATGTCCTCGCAATATGAAGGATTGCAAATATAGCAGGGGAGTGGGGAACCCAGCTGATCTTAGGGCATTGATCATTTGCCTGAGGCCACATGGCAATCATGGTTGAGACGGGAACTGAAGCCTGGTCTCCCAGGTACAATATCGACTTTCTCTCAAGTGAGACACTCTTGCTCTCATACTAGTGATTTCCATCTGTTCTGATGGCACAATAAATAGATCTGTCCGTTCTTGCTTTCCTCATTAAATACGTTGCTCTCTTCCTACAGAAACTCAAAGGATATCGCCGCAGCAGCATCCTCATCTGCGGAAAGTATCAGTGTCAGAGTCCAATGTCCTCCTGGATGAAGAAGTCCTCACAGATCCCAAAATCCAAGCCCTGTTGCTGACCATCCTGGTATATGCACTTTTAATCTCAGTTGCTTGCATTGTGTTTCCTCCAGCATGTTTTAAAAGCACAGTAGTCAAGGCAAGTAGCTCACCAGGACTTAGATGTTGACCTTTTTCTTTCTTTCTGTCCCCTCCCCCGCTTTTTTTTTGGCAGGCAACACTAGTAAAATATACGGCAGATGAGTTTGACCAGAGAATCCTGTATGAGTATTTAGCAGAAGCCAGTGTGGTGTTCCCAAAGGTCTTTCCTGTTGTGTAAGTGTTCACATCTTCTCACAACATGTCTGCTTCCTGCTCGAAGGTTTTTAATGATGAAGTGATATACAAATTCTGCTAAATGAAAGGAGATTTACACTCATGTAATGGGGGTTCAAACCTTAGGAACTAGTCTACCAATAGAGGCTGGTCCATTGGGTTAAGCAAGGCACTGCCCTACCAATTTCACTCTGTCCTCAGCCAGCCTCCATTTGCTTACCTTCTCATTTATAACCAGTCCAGGGCTGGTCCTCCTTAGGTCTCAGTGCTCAGCAAGGAGGAGGATTGCGACAAAACTATAATTAGTTGGATGTGCTTGTCATTGGCTCTGGCTTTACCTACTGTTGGCCTCCAAACATTCGCTCTACGTGTCCCAATAGGCACCTGACCCCACTTTTTGCTGATATCTCTTTATCCTAGCTGAGTGGAATGATGAAAAAGACCCCATACAGTGAGGATAAATGGTAGATAACTCCTTACAGAGTTTCCATTCTAGGTTGATATTTGTTCATGGGATTGGATCCACTTGCCAATGCATCTCTGGGAATGAATTCCCCAAGCCTAGAACCATAGAGATGTGCAGCTTGCTGTGTATACTGTTTAAGAGCAGGCTCGTAGTTGGACAGCTATTACAGTCAAAATTAACTGGAGCCAGCTGTCGTCAGCTGTTAGGAAGTGCATGTTTATCTTGAGTTTAGCTGCCATGCCTGTGCACCCAAAGAATCTCAAAAATTGTAGTTTGGAAAGGTGCTGATAATGCTCTGTTAGAGATCCCTAGCCAGCTTTATAGAAATATTCCCTTGCAAAAGGAAACAACTATTGATGTCTGTCTGTCTGTAATGCACATATGCCCTCCATTGCAAGCCACATGTTGTTAGGATAGATTTGTTGGCTAAAATAGGCTGTACGGTCCACCTTGCTCACTGTGATGAAAACTTAACAACTGATGAACTGACATGGTGTGTTTTATTGCCTAGGCACAATTTATTGGACTTCAAGATAAATACCCTGTTGTCGCAGTGTCAGGATCCCAATTTATTGAATCCAATTCATGGCATTGTGCAGAGCGTGGTTTACCATGAGGAATCTCCGCCACAGTACCAAACTTCTTATCTACAAAGTAGGTATCTTGCAGCTCCTTTGAAAAAAGGTCTCAGATGCTCAGGTAAAGAATAAAGGCTAACATTTAAACCCCACAAGCATGGTTGCCTTTAATTGTATATACTTTGCTTTTCTCCAAAAGACAAATTGGATTGCCTTTCAACAGAAAACTGTTAACAAAGTGGCTTACCATTTTAAAATGACAAAGTGTTGCTTCTGTGGGCGTGTGTCCCATCAAACCCCGCTCCCCCAAGTGCATCTGTTCCCTCCCTCCGGAGACAAAAGCCTGGAATCTGGTCTGTTTCATTACTAGTTGCCAGGGAACCAGAAGAGAAGCTTGACCGCACAAGCTGTATTGTATATTCCATCCTTTACGCCAGAAAAGGTCCTGCTCCTGGTAGATGCCATCCTTTCTTTCCTGAAGGAAGGCACCAAGAGCAGAGTTTCACCAGTGGATCATCTTGAGGCCTTGGTATTTCATTCAGGAGAAGGTCCTTCCTGGGAGTAGCAGTGCTCAAAGCTCCTTCCCTAACCACTCTCAGCTGCATTTGCTTTTGCTTTTGCAGACACTTTGGTGTCACTTGGTAGCTCTCAGTCAGAGATGAGGAACCTGTGGCCCTCTAGATCTTCTTAGATTCAAAGTCAGCCAGCACAGCCAGTGGTCGGCTATGATTAGAGGTGTAATTCAAGAATACCTGGAGGTTCCCAATCCCTAAGAACATAAGACGGAGCCTCCTGGATTAAGCCAGTGGCCCATCCAGTCCAATATCTTGTTTTCACAGTGGCCAGCCAGATGCCTGTGGGAAACCAGGAAGCAGGACTTGAGCGCAACAGTGCTCTTTCCACTTGTGAGTCCCAGCAACTAGTATTTAGCAACATATTGCCTCCAGCAGTAGAGGCAGAACCATTGTGACTAGGAGCCATTGGTAGCCTTATCTTCTAAGGACTGAGCAGATTGAACAAATAATAGTGGGTCCAATGGTCAAGAAGACTGTCTCTGCACGTGCTGTAGAGAGAAGTGAGGGGCGGATGGGGGTTGTCAACCTGGTAAGGTAACCCATCTAGGAGAAGGAAAACTCTGGTCTTCAACACCCGCTGCCTTGTAGGATGTCTTCGGGAGAAGAAAAGTCTAAGGAGTAAACCCCACATAGATCTGGAGTCCCTAAAATGGTTGGATGGCACCTTGCATACCTCCTTCCGGCAGCTCCTGCAGTCAAGCTGCTGCCAAACCTATTGCTCTGCTTTCCTTTGGACCACATCAGCGAGGCCAAGAGAGGGGTCTTGTCATCTAGGCAGCTCAGGACCTCCATACACTCTGTCCAGGCTTGCGCCCCAGGGAGGTCACTTCGGTGCTGCTAATGCAGTGGTTTGACTTCACCCCAGGAAGCGCACTCCATTCTCTCTCTCTCTTGACAGACGAATGCCAAAAACAACAACTTTTAAAGCTATCCAGTCTGGTAGCCATCACTCCTCATTTTTTGTTCATCATTTCTTAAGAAGGTCAGAAAGACCACCTTAGATTCTTTAGGACGATTTCTGAAACTTCCCTTTGATACATCTTCTCCTCCTCCTCCCGTTTTCCCTTGAGAGACAGGAAAATGTGTTTAAATGGCTTTTATGCCGCACTGTTGCATTTTATTATTTTAATGGAAGCAGCCCCGAGCAACGGATTATTTTATTGTGTACTACATCAGATGCTAATATGCGAGCGATAGGAGAATATTATCAAAACAATGGGCTGTATCCAATGCACTCCATACTCAGAGTGGACCCTTTGGAATTAACGGACCTGTTAGTGGCAATAAATGGGTCAACAGTGGGGCAATTTAAATGTTAAATGTTGTACTACACTGATTTGGGCTCATGTGTACGACATCTCTTGGTTTTTCCACACTGATTACTTGGCAGCGAAATGTGTGAATGGATACACTTGCAAAGCAAGTGCATTTGAGGGGAAATGAAAGTGTGTGCAAAAGGAAACAGAAAATATAACAAGATATATATTTATTTATAACCAATAAATCTAGTACGTAACAGTCTCTTTTGTAGCCTAAAAGTAATGTGTTCTGTCATATGACAGAGAAATGGTAACATATTTCCTAGCCACTGCTTAAGTGACAGTTAGTTACTACTGGAGGAAACAAAATGCCACCCACATTACAGTGGTGCCTCGCAAGACGAAATTAATTGGTTCCGCAAGTTTTTTCTTCTTGCGAGTTTTTCGTCTTGCGAAGCACGGTTTCCCATAGGAATGCATTGAAAATCAATTAATGCGTTCCTAGGGAAACCGCTTGCCAGGCTGGCGGTGCGGAGAAGGGCTTTTCTCCCCACCGCAAGCCTTCAGGACAGGTACGGGAACAGAGGGGAAGGCGCGCAGCTCTTTCCCTCTGTTCCTGGGGCTTGCGTGGGAGGAGGGTTTTTCCTCCCCGCCACCAACATTCAGAACAGCATTCTGAATGTTGGCGGTGGGAAGGAAAACCCTCCTCCCACCCCAAGTCTTCAGGAAAGCCATCCGAAGCTGGGCGGCGGGAGGAGGCGTTCCCCCCCCCCCGCCCGGCATCGGAGCTTCGTTCCGATGCCGCGCGGCGGGAGGAGGCGTTCCCCCCCCGCCCGGCATCGGAGCTTCGTTCCGATGCCGCGCGGCGGGAGGAGGCGTCCCCTCCCCCGCCCGGCATCGGAGTTTCGTTCTGATGCCGTGCGGCGGGAGGAGGCGTTCCCCCCCCCGCCGCCCGGCATCGGAGCTTCGTTCCGATGCCGGGCGGCGGGAGGAGGTCCGAGGACAGTGGGGAAGACGCGCTGCGCTTCCCCGCTGTCCCGGAGATTTCCCTATGGGCTTTCGTCTTGCGAAGCAAGCCCATAGGGAAATTCGTTTTGCGAAGCGCCTCCAAAACGGAAAACCCTTTCGTCTAGCGGGTTTTCCGTCTTGCGAGGCGTTCGTCTTGCGGGGTACCACTGTAGATACAAAAATTTGGGAGAACGCTGAAAGATGTATCAGTTCAATGAAACATAGTACTTGTACAGGAGAATGTTAAACCACAACTATAATTGGGAAATTTGTAAAAATGTTTTGTTTTTCTATTTATCTACATTTTTGTTTCTACGGTTAAAAAAAAACAAAAGTTGAATATTTTGTCATTACTTCTGCTTTATATTTGTCCTTGTATCTACTATTACAGTTTTTTGAGAATTTAAAAAGTGTTGTTGTTTTTTCTTTAAAAAACGATTATTTGTGGTTTCTTCAGATGGCTCATTGAACATCACAGGATGCTGATGTTGTCAAGTGATGTTTATGCATTTGCAAACATTTGCTTTTGATGAGCAAAGTATGAGGAAGTTCTTGCAAATGTCCTTCTTTGCATCTTGCCCTATCTTTCTTACTAAGGCGCACATTCATGCTTCTGCTTTTTTTGCTGGTTGCAGGTTTTGGATTTAATGGCTTGTGGAGGTTTGCGGGACCATTTTCTAAGGTGAGCAGTTGGGGCCTCTTTCAGCTGAAACCTTACATGGCATTTGTAGTAATGCTTAAGTGGACAATTGAAGTCCCTGTTGGAGGTTAATAAAACTTGCACACACTTTTTTGATGTTGGTTAATTGATTTAATTACCCCCCCCATAGGCTAAATAGTTGTTCATGACTTATTAGTCAGCAGCTTTGAAAAATGTATTGCCTCCTGGATGGCGTCCCAACCCTTTGAGAGTAGACCCTCTTCTCCTGGGCAGCAGACAGAGCCAGTCAAGAGGATTCTTTCCAGGAGAGGAGCTATCGTGCCCTCCTGGACTGGCCCTTTCTGCTGGCAGTGCCACTGGACTTTTTGGTGAGATCCCTCAGGCTCATAACTTCAAAACATTTAAAAACTTTTTGGGTTTGTTTTGTGCAGCTTCCCCATTGGCCTCCTTGCCCCATCTAGCTGGAGGCACAAGGAGGAGAAACAGCACTCCACCAGTCTTTCCCTTCTGAATGTGTAGGACCTGTTCATTGGTGGGAACCACACATCCCAGTAAGAGTGGGGCAGCAGGAAGCTTCTTCAGACACACACACCTGTGGCCCTAGATTGTAAGCCAAAGGCTCCCCCCGCCCCCAGTGAGAACTAGCAGGTAGAGATGGAGCTGATCTGTTTCTCATTTTTTCCAGCAAACACAAATCCCAGACTATGCTGAGCTCATAGTAAAGTTCCTTGATGCCTTGATCGACACCTACTTACCTGGGATTGATGAGGAAACCAGCGAGGAATCCCTGCTGACGCCAACTTCTCCTTACCCTCCTGCCGTGCAGAGTCAGCTTAGTATTACGGCAAACCTAAACCTCTCCAATTCCATGACCTCACTTGCAACTTCCCAGCATTCCCCAGGTCAGTTCGCCATGCTTTTCCATTGCTTACGTCAAGGGGGAAGGATTTGTTAAAACACCTTTGAGGGCACTGCTCCCTTTTTTGGGTGTCGGGCTCTTTCCCTGGGGCAGCTTATCATCACCCCTTGTTGAGCCTCAAGGCTCTGTTCTTCATTAGACTTATTCTCAGAGACATTTCTTGCACTGAATTTGTGGGGGGCAGAGGTGGGGTGAATTTCCACTCGCCTGTTCCTGACGTTGGCACAAATCAAGATGAGATAATACATGCAATGAAGTAGTCTAGCTTCATGGACAACGATATGGGATCAGATCTTATCTCAGCTCGGTGGCTTCCTAACTGCTTTGGATAAAGCATACTCTGACTTGGTTTGTCCCCAAATGGCAGTGTTGATGTACAAGTGCAGAATTTGTTCTTGGGGGCGGAATGAAATGTCCCGAGAAGCTTAAAAATAAACACCCTTTGGGTTCAGTTGCTAGGCTACATAGGAAGCTTCCCTAAACTGTATCAGGCTATTGGTCCATCTAACTTAGCATTGTCTCCACACTGACTGGCAGTGGCTTGTCAAGGTTTTGACAGCAGATATATATGCAGCCCCACCTCCAGATGCCACTGAGAATTGAACCAGGGACCTGTTGCATGCAAAGCGGGTGCTCTGCTGCTGAGCTAGAGCCCTTCCCCACGTTACCCAGAGGCAAACATGCATTTGCCGGAATCTGCACTCTTGCTTTCGTTCACAGCTCTTTGGTGAGCGAACCTCTCTGCAACTGTGAGTTTGCTACGTTGACTTGTTAGGTCTGCGCTTAAAAACATCTTGGGCGTATAAGTAAAAAACAAACAAACCCCAAACACACACATGTCTACTGGATCAGGCTACAGGTTTCATCTAGTCCAGCATCTTGCTTCCCATAGCGACTAGCCAGATGCCTCTGGGAAACCAACAAGCAGGACATCATGGGAAGATCCCTCTGCCACCCTGTTCTTTGCTCTCTAGCAACTGATACTCAGAGAGACATTGTTCCTTATCAAGGCCCTGGGAACTGCTGTTCTCCATGAATTTGCCTAATTCCCCTTTAAAGCTATGTAAGCTTTTGACCATCCTCACTATACCTTGTGGCAGTGCCCCAGCCTTTTGAAAGTCCTTGCCACTGCTATAAAGCTATAAAACTAGGTCTAGAAGGGTGGGGTAGGGCTCATTATTTCCTCTGAGAAGCTTTCCGGGGCTGATGGGAGTTGTATTTCAGCAGCCTCTGGTGAGCCAAAGATTCCCCGCCCTGGGTGTAAAGCAATGCTGATGGGTGGGATGCGAAAGTAAGAAGGGTCCCAGAGTCAGACTGTTGCATTTGTAATGGAAATGGAAGTAGTGAGTACAAGCTCCCATTTTGTCCCGTAACATGCAGTGTAGCTGTGTGAGGTTGCCTCCGCTCCATAGAGGCCTAGATATATATCCATTCCTAAGCTATTACACGTTTTAAAAAGATGCAGAAACGGATTTGCAAAAGTCCCCGGCTCATTTTAAGATGTATTGCCATCTATTGTATCCTGCAAAGCTGTCCGTCCTTCTGTAGCTGAGAAGGCTCCCGGCCCCAAGAGCTTGGTCAAGAAGACTTTTTGCCTCCTTAGGCTAAAGAACAGGGGGAGCAGCCCTTTACAAAGCCAGGTCCTTAGTCCATCTAGCTCAGTGTTGCTGATCTATGACTGCAGTAAGTAAGGCTAATGGCCAGGGGTGATGGGAGCTGTAGTTCAGCCAAAGGTTCCCACACACTTGCTGTGGACAAATCTAGTATTTTTATAGTATTACAAGTGTCTGAAAAGCAAATGTTTGAAAACTCTCTATGTGACCGAGACAGGGGGTGGAGAGAAATGGGAATTCACTTTTTGTACTCCTGACAAGCTATTTAACTGAAAGTGAGGTGCTTGGGGCTGTGGCTAACATGTTATCCTACACATCTCTAGGTTAGAGCCCCCACGTCTACCCCCCCCCCAGATATTCATATGGAGGGCTCCAGAAATGCTTTCTGACTTGGACCAGTGCTACTGAAAGGGAGCGTCTTTCAACCCTAATCCTTTCCTGGCTTTTGTAGCTATGCCTTAGCTTCTTATATCCAAACACAGTTTTTTTCTTGAATTGGGAAGTGTTTTGTTGTCCTGTGCCGTGTCACGTCCTTAGCAATGAGCAAAGAGTAACCACATAATCCTGTTCTTGCTGCTGCTTTCACTGTCTCCCACCTGAAACTAGGAGGAGGAACGTGTACCGTAAGCTAGTGTGGAATTGTTAAGAAACAGACCTCCCTGGCTCTAGGTCATTGTGTGCCCTGTGGGTCATAGAACTGTTGAAAAGCAGCTCTTGCCGTCCAAAGGGGGGGGGGACCAAAAACTTTTTCAGCATGGGGCAGGTGGGACACCTGTGTTCAGTTCCTAAGACCCCATGTGCTAATTAAGGCTTCCCACCCATGAATGCTTCTTCAGCTGTGTTCCTGACCTGTAGGGCAGCCACCCTCCAGTTCTTATTTTGCACGGCAGGTTGTGACATTGGCTATATCTGCGCTACACATATAAAGCGGTCTCCTACCACTTTGAACAGTCATGAATTTCCCCCAAAGAGCCCTGGGAACTGTAGTTTGTTAAGGGTGAAGAGAGTTGTGAGGGAAACCCTGTTCCCTCACATAGCTACTATTTCCAGTGTTCCCTAGGAAGAGAGAAATATTGTTAAATGACTGAGAATTGCAGCTGTACTGTCAGGGGTGGTGAGAGACTTAGTTCAACAATATTTCAAATGTTGTTTTTTTAAAAAAAACCTTTGGTTTTGGGGGTGTTTTTTTCTCCTTGATTGCCACCCTGGGCTCTTTTGGAAGGGTGGGATAAAATCAACATATAAATAAATTTATTTGATGGTGAAATAAAAAATTACGTAAGGCTTTATTTTAAAAGATATTTAAGGACGGAGTGAAAATCAGTTCATTAATTAATCTGGAGAGATGCAGGTTTCCCTTCCCTGTCCATAATCACTGTCCTGTAAATGTTTTCTGTCTGTCTTCCAATCATGAATGTTGATCGCTCATCTTTTCTCTTTCATTCTGTGTCTGTGAAGCTTCTCTGCCTTGCTCTAAATCTGCAGTTTTCATGCAACTTCCTCATCCAGGTACTCTCTCTAATTTTCATTCTACTTGCACGAGCTACTGCTTTGATCTGTGCCAGAGCTGGGGCTCATGACAGGAAGAGGAGTTTTATTTTTATTTTGCAGAGATCCCAAAACCTAGGACAGAATAGGGGCAGGGAGTGGGCCTTTAGCACGCGACTGTAGTGCTTCTGCTGCTGGGCATTTTGGGAGGCTGGGTGTTCCAGGGCACAGAGCAGTGAATTTGGACCTGTGTTTAAACCCTGCATCAACCCTAGGATTCTTGGCTGGGTTGGAAAATGGAAATATTAATAATCTCTCAAAGCACTACTAATGGTGCTGTAGAGACGACAGTTATGTACCCAACTACATTTTGTAA
Organism: Podarcis liolepis; assembly: GCF_965112155.1. Lineage (NCBI taxonomy): Eukaryota > Metazoa > Chordata > Lepidosauria > Squamata > Lacertidae > Podarcis > Podarcis liolepis. The sequence goes on from NC_139567.1 coordinate 37,184,431, forward strand.
AGGCATAAGAAAAGCACCCTGCTGGATACAGCACCTTTTCCCCTGTGTTGGCACGGCTAAGTGTCTCCCAGCAAACCCATCAGGAGGGTATGAAGGAAAAAAACCCTCTCCCATTGTTTATTGCCCCCCATGTTCTATTTACCTGCCATAGATAATAATAGCCAGTGATAAACCTCCGCATATTTGCCTTCTCCCTTTTTATGTCTGCCAGCCACCATTGCCACATTTTGTAACTTTGCTCTCAAAGAATTGTCCTTTTAGCAGCAAAATGGATGGAGCCGTCAGGTGAGAATCTCCTCTGCAACGGCCCCAACCATATAGAAAAGTGCTTAGAGTTCCCCCTTCAGCCCAAACCCGTTAAGTATTCCTCACACGTTTAATCTACAAAGCTGCATTTTACTGACATTGTTACTGAGAGACACAATTTGTTTTCTTCAGAAGTGGCAAGATAGCTTTGTAAAAAACACACCACACACACCAAAGTCGACAGTAGAACGTGAAGCGGCACTCCTAGTGGTTATATATCGCAGCACATCTGCCTCTCATGCTTCTCTGCCTGGAAGAAGGAACATTGAAGAGTAATAGGAAACTAGTTCCTTTTGACACTTCCCATTGTGTAGGTGTTTCCACATTGTGTGGTTTTTCTGTGTTGCTGAGAAACAGAAAAATGAAATAACCCACAGAAACTTTCAGCTTAACAATACCAAGTCTAATTAGACAAGTCTGCTGTTGTATACTTTAAAGTCTAAATTGGTTGGACATGTATCACACGGCACATTTTTGTCACGAATGAGTTACAAGGTCAATTCAGGGTTTCTTAGTTGTTTCGCTAAACCACCCCTTAGCAAAAACCCTCAAGTTTTGTCCAAAAAGGCTGGTTCACACGATACAAAAGGGCCAGCATGTTTTGATTAAATAAATAAATACCTTGAGAATCAAGGTGGTTAAATTCCTGTTAGTATTTTTACTTGCATTCTCACTCCATAGGGCTGAGGGGTACAACATAGGTGGTCCCTCCCATTTTATCCTCACAACCGTCCTGTGGGGTAGGCTGGATTGAGAGAGAGACTGGCCCAATATCACCTAATGAGCTTTGTGGCAAATGGGCAGATTCAAGCCCAGAGCTTCCTAGTCTAAGCTCAGCATTCTGACTACTGTACATCGCTGGCTGCCTTATTGGTGAAATGACACTCTCAAGATCCTCTCTCTTCTTCTCCTTCTGCCCTGTGCATTTCAGTGTTCCCCAGGTCACACCTTGCAAAACTTGCTGTACTGCCAGGGTGGGGGAAGACTTGTACCTTGTTTTCCTAGAGCAGCTCCCATCCATGTGCAAATGAAGATTGCGCCTGAGTCCCTTTTGCAATAATTCCGGGGACACTGGGGCGCATGCTCAGTTCACTCAAGAGGCTTGGCTATACTGAAAAGGGAACACGGGCACCCCTCGAATTATGCTGTTTCATGTAGCAGTCTAGTTTTGAGTTTTGCCTTCTCTCTCGGTCTTCCTCGTTGCCTCTCTGCATTCATTTGCATGCAGAACAGTGGCTAAATTACACAGTTGCTGCAGAAAGAAATGATATGGCGTGCACATGTTCATTTTGATGCTGCAGGAATACCAAAGAGGCCAAAGCACCAGGTAACTGGCTGAGACATTGTTGGTTGGGCTGTTCATTCAGGCTAGTTGTGCGGCAACTCCATGCTGTGACCTCTCTCTCTCTCTCCCTCTCCCCCTCTCCCTGAACCGTAGATGCAACACTGATTGACTCAAGGTTGCTTTTACTCAGCATGGTGAGAACCAACCTTGCAAACCAGGGAAGCCACCTGACCAGAATTCTTTATGCAAACCAAGTATATTAGCATACCTATTTCTGCTAGTCATAGGTGGGCTGAGGTGGAGCTGTGCAGGGCAGAGAAGCTCCGCCCCCCTGCTCATCCACATGGCCCCAACCCCAAGGATTTCTTAAAAAGTGTGGGCCACAAACTTCCAAGGCAAGTTTTGCAGCCACAAAAGGATGTAAGCAGGCAAGCATCTGCACAGAAATTTATTCCATTTTGCATCTGCAAAAAGAGTTCGTGGTGGGGGAGTAGTTTGGACCAAAAGTCCCCTCTTGTCCATAACCCTTTTTAAAAAAATCACTGGCTAGCTAGGTACCCTTGAGATGGGTACCTTGAGATGGGGCACAGGAAGTAACAGCCTTCCCTTACAGTTCCCTTCTCCCCTCCCCGTTCCAGACTGCCTCTGAACATGGGAGTTGCCAGTAGTAAGGGTAAATGATACCCTTTGGCGAGTCTGGTCATCTCCCCCGAATCCTTCTCCTTTCAAAAGCCATCCAAGCCAGCGGCTTTTCTCCACTTCTTTGGATAGCGAGTTGAATGACGCACCATGTGAAGTTGCACATTCTTCTGCCTGTCCCACATCTACCGCCAATCAAATTTCACATTTGTTTCTTTAAAACTTAAAAAAAATAAATCAAACCCTTCAGCTGAAAAAGCCTGCCAGAGTGACTTGCACAGGCTTAGTAGCAAACAAGAGAATCCCTGCCTGCAGGCTTAGTCTGAGAGACATGGCACACAAGAAAGAAGGGGGAAAGGATGGGTTGGGAAGAGCAGTAGGAGCAGCAGACAGGAGCAGTTACACTTTCCCCACCCTGTGCATAAGTTTTCTACATGGCTGCCAGGCCCCTTCCCTTTAGTTGTGTGCCCCCACCCCTTCTGTATTAAGGATCCCTCGGGGCTCTAGCTTTTCCCTCAAGGGAAGGTGATCCACTCACTTGATCTTCTCAGTTTCCCTTCGTCTTCTTCCTCCTGGACTCCTGCCTCTCTACCTGTGATATTTCTGTTGCCCTTTTGAATTGTGCCTGTTTTTCTGCCATCCCACTTCATTCATAATTCTGTTTGTTTTGTTTTTTTGAAACCACTCAAATTATGGGTTTGGAATAAAGGATGCAAACTCAGCAGCTTGTTGGCACAGTGAGCACATCTGCCTGGTTGTCAGCATTGTGCATAATTCTGTTAACACAAAACACAGCTTTCCTAGGTGGAGAAGGTACAAGGGAAAGCCGGGTGCCAAGCGCTCACATTTTGCCTAATGTGGCTAACCCACATTTAGTTAGGGCTTGCTGTCAGCCTCCTCGGTGGCACAAGTCTCAGGAAGGCATTGCACACGGGAGCCACACAGACCTTTTTACCCCGTGGCTCCTTCGGGGTGACTTCAAAAACATTCCTTTTTCATTTGACCTGAGTCTCGACCGCATGTAGTGGCACATCCGGAATTTATGAATAACAAATCCATGCTGCCAGTTTGTGGTGTTTTTCTGGTCTGATGCTGCAGCTGCAGCGGGGGTGTCAGGGTGGGAGGCAAGGCGGGTCAGGAGTTGCATCACCACAGACAGTTCCAAGTGAGCAACTTGATGGACAAAGGGTGGGAGCAGAGTGAGCCTTTTTAAGCCTCTGCAACCCACCCACCCCTTTCCCAGGCTCCACCTACCTCTCCCAGGCCCCACCCCCTTATGGCTCACTTTAGATTCTTAAAGGGCCAACCCCCTGGCCTGCAGACCAACTCTCTCCCTCTGTTCCACAGCTCCCACCCACCTGGTGTGCTCCTTGTGCCCCTTGGCCAGTGAGATGCTGTGGGAGGCATTAGGTTCCTCAGGAGAAGTAAAGCCTAACTCTAGCTGTACCAGCCCTCAAGGTATGGGAGCTTCTTCCGGGGGAGAATCTCAGGCTCAGAGGGGAGTCTCCCCATCTTTAGCAGCAGGCTCCAGCTCCTTAGGTGTAGACTTTGCAGCCTCTGACTGACTCTTGCCTGCTGCTGGATTCGGGGGGTCGTACACCTTTAGATGTTGCTACCTGTGGGGACTACAACATCGCAGGATCGCCTCAGCTCCCTGCAGGACTTTTGTAACTGTTTATAAAAATGTGCGAACCCCATCCCTGCCCCATCCCTGTTACTGTCTGCTGTATGCCCCTACTTTACCAACCAACCATGTTTCTGCCTTGTTCAGTTTTCTGTTCTGCCTCATGCAAGTGACCATCTGCCCACCTGTACGTACCTCCTTGCCTCTCAGTGTGAGAAGGGTTTTGAGAATGTTTGGAATAACTTTAAGTCTAGGGTGGCAAGCAGGAAGTGGGGCATGCCTCATTTATTTGGGGGGAGGAGTTGGGGGTTCCCCATGTAAAATCCATGAGCTCTGGCACCACACACACACACGTTCATCCCGATATTAGTCAAATCACGCCCCCACCTTCCAACAACCATTGTTAAGAGAACCTTCATAAGAGGCAAAAGGTTGGGCCCTTCTGACCCCTACTAATTCAAACCCAAGGAAAAGGTTTTGTGCTCCTCAACTGTGCAAATGGCATCAACCTCTTGGCAGCAGATTTCCAAATTTGCCATCCATTCTGAACCCATTGATGCATTTGCAATTCTGAGAGTGCCGTGGTCCCTGCCCTGTCTGATTGCTTCTCCGCCAGGTCTCACTCATGAACACACAAACACCTGACAGACAAACAGAGAAAAGGCACACACCCACCCCAAAACATTGTTTTTTCCAAGGAGTGAGGGTTGGCTCAAGTAGAATTAAAAGAGATCCTCTTGAATTTGCATGAATTTACCCTGCAGCCCCATGTAATTGAATTATAAAGCATACAGTAGCAGACTGAACAGCAAAAACCACAGATCCAGTGCTTGCCAGCAGCACAGGAGCATTAATCTAAAGCAAAGATGCTCAGAGACCTCTATGATTTTTATGCAGGATGGTGACAAAAACACCAGCAAACCACATCTATGAACTCAGGTGAACTCACTGATCTATAAGGATCAGTGCCTCAGATCCAGCTTTTTGTGGCATAGTGTTGCTGGATCTGTGATCTTTATGCCTCAGTCAATTGAGATAGATGTGTTCTGTGGTTTGATGGTGGTTGTAGGTGAAACAAGTAACAAAAACGTGCCTTTTCAGGAGGATGCTTTGTGAGCATTTGTGTGTGTGTGCATATTCCCTCTGACTCCTGTGGCACCCCACTTTCTCCCAACCACTCCATTTCCCTTACAGATCATTCTCCTTTCGAGCTCTGGCTCGGAAAGCACATCAAGCTGGAAGAGGACATGGGAGGGAATCTCTTCCTCTTTTGCCTTGTTAATCCCCCCCCCCCCAATGTCAACATGAGCCTTGAAAAATGAATAGAACTGAAAGAGTAAGTAGGAAAGTGTGGCTCTTTCAGCTTTCTCCTTTGAGCTCCAGGTGCTTTTTTTGCCAGGGTGGGGTGGAGGTAACTACCCCAACTACCTCATGATGAAGGAAGCAGTGAGCGAAATGGACTGAGAGGGTTTGCAGGTGCCAGAAGCAGCCCTCTAGGGTGGCATCATGCCAAGCAGACAACCCCAGAGTTAGGCAGTCAACAGCAGCACAACGTTGAGCTAGAGAAAGCTTCAGCCTAAGGAAGCCGCATGGGCCCATTCTTGCCCCTCCTCCTTTATGTGCAGCTCTTTGAACAGGCTCCAAAGTGACTGGAAGCAACGCTGTGTGACTGGGAACTTGTTCTCATGCCCAAATAATGGCAGTGAGAAGTGGACTGGGGAAGAATAGTTAGCAGAACAGAGAAATACTCTGTTTGTGCATGAGGGAGCACCCACTGAGGCAGAAATTGAATTGAGGTGATGTCAGGCACCCGTGGCACATCCTGCCCTCCTCCCTCACTGTTTGCCAGCGGAAAATGCAGGCAGTTGCACATCCAGCAACCTCGTCAGTGCCAGGGAAATCTCATTGGGTGGGCTCTCTTCAGCCTCAACTTGCATGATAAATGGTTGGGGTGATGGGAGCCAAAAGTCCATCGACATCTGATGGAACACAGTCTCCCCATCCATACGCTCAATGGAGGAGGATTTGCAGAGGAGAAAAGGGTGTGGGTGGGTGTTTCTATTCCATTCTACACTTACAAGATGCTGCTGTAGAGCTTGGCACTAGCATGGTCAGTGCTAGTGCCCAAGATCCAGGAATTCAGAGTGGTACTCATTCTCAAGTACCAATGGGGGGAATGGTCTACCTTGGAGGGGTGTTATGAGGCTGAAGGTATATTGCCGAGCAGAGGCTCTAAGGAACATTTTTAGCAACAAGGCTTCAAGAATGAAGAAATCTAGTCATTTGGACTACATGTGTCTAGCTTCATTGCCTGTCTTACCTCCCTCCATATCCCGCCTTTGTTTTAGTGTGATCTGTTACTGGGAGGGTTCTTTGTGAGGCCTCCATAATAGATCAAGGAAAAGCATAAAAATGTATATATTGCTCTGCTTCCCCTGGAAGTGCTGAACCATCTGAATGGTGGGTAGCATTCCTGGCAACTGTGAAATGCTTAGGGAATAATAGACCTTAAAGGCAGGAGCCTAAAGACTCTCCAGTGGTTCATTTTGAGCTCTAAAATTGTACCCTTGCGCTATCAGAACAATACAAACGGCATGAGAGGGTGGGCTAAGTCACACCCTACGAGGAGAAGTAACCACCACGACCTCTGAGGGTGTGCTTGCAGGGCCTTGGATCATTCTTGATGCTAATATGGCAAGGGTCATGTGGTTGCAAGTCTAGCTCAAACAAAAACACAATGAAAATCTGCCTTGCTTATACATGAAGATATTTGGGCGTCGAAGCCTCTGGCCATGATTAGCTGAGAGACCGCTGATGTCACAGAGGAGACAGGCCAAGATCCTCTGGCAGAGCTGACCAGACCATAAGCATTGCTGACCCTTAGCCCCGCTGGCTGGGAGAGATGGGAGTTGCCAGCCCTCAGTATCTGGAGCTGTTGGGGGACGGCTCTCCCAGAGCAAAAGCGACTTACGCAGCAGGCCAAGTGGCTTGAGCAGCTGGGAGGAGGCTGGAGCAGCCGAGGAGAAAGAGAAAGGCCAAGAGCTGCAGATGTGATTATTAGACCATGGGCCTGCAGGTTACTTCGGTTCTGTCTAAATAAACAGTCAGGAACATCTTGTAACCGAGGCTAGCATCACAAGTTCCACTTTTGCTTTAGTGAAGTTGATTGCTCCCTAAATGGCAGTGTGTTCCCCAGCAACCCAGCAGTGGCCACCTGGGGGTCAGATGTGCATTAGAAAAAAACTCTTGGAACTGCCCTGGAATCCCATTAAGCCCTATCTCTGCTTCTCGCTTCACCAGCAGCTTTCCCCTTCCTTCCCAGCGCCCGTGGCATACCCTTGGCACAAAAGAGAATGCCTCCTGCTTCTCTCTCTCCTCCCGCCACCCATTTTGGATGCTTCTTTGATCTTAACTGCAGGCGGAGCTCCTCCTTGCATGATAACAACAGGGTGGGGAACCTGTATGGTCCTTCAGAGGTGGCTGGGCTCCCATCAGCCCGGACCACTGGCCACGCTGGGAGTCCTGCTGGAGGGCCACGGACCCCGACCCTGAGTTGGCCATTTCAGATGGAGTCATCCGGCGGAAGCTTCCACATTACCTTTCCCACTCATGGCACTTCCTTTTTTAATAATCTTTCTTTTACTCCCACCACCACTTTAGGAATCGATAAGGAGAACGTGGAGCTCTCCCCGACCACGGCACACTCCAGCAGCGGGAGGACGCGCCACGGCTCCGCCAGCCAGGTGCAGAAGCAGCGCAGCTCTGGCAGCTTCAAGCGCCACAGCATCAAAAAGATTGTCTGAAGCCTTCTCCTTTCCCCTTTGTTTTCCCTTCCTTCCATCCTTGGTTTTCTAACGTGGCGTAAGTACTTCCTGCCCCACCTCCGCAAGTGGTCGTGCCGCACTTAATTTCAAACCCTCCTGCCCACTCGCCCAGTCAGCCGTGGTGCCAGACGATCAACTGTCGAAACATTTTGTCTGAATTTATTTTGGATTTTCATTTCTGTTTTTTGCCACCTTTAAAAAACAAAACAGAAGCAGCGGCGGCAGCAGCAGCAGCAACAACAACCCTTCTGTTCTTTTTCTTGTTTTTAAGCTGGTAATAGCCAAACTGTGATGAACAGAACCACTTTTAAGAATCTGAAGAAAGCAGGGAAATGACCGTAGGTTGTGTCGAAAGGCAGAAATCATGTCTCTCGCATTTCAGACACGTTTTTGTTACCTTATTGGGGTGGGGAGCTTGTTTGTTTGTTCATGGCTTGTTTTGTATCTAAAGGGGGGGAGTGTTAATATTCAATCCTGTTTGCACATTAGAGGTTTTGATGGCCAGTGGACACAGTCAGTATCCTGGTTTCCATCCCACATCCCTGTAGCTGTGGCCATCCTTTTCCTGAGCTTAAATGGCCTCTGAGCACAAGTACAGTGCAATGAGTTTAACCAAGGGGTGAGAGTTTTTGCCCCGTCAAGGTGTATCTTTAATGATCTAGGCATTTCAGAGTGCAGGGTGCCTCTCTTAATACTCCAGAAAATAGCCTCCTGGGGGCACATGAACCAGACTGGAAGAAACTGGCTGTATTTGTTGAGTTTTCCTTTGGTGAATTTAGACTGCTTTCTCATATATATATATATATATATATATATATATATATATATATATATATATATATATTATATATATATATATATATATATATATAGATCAGCAGCACTTCCATAGAATCATAGAGTTGGAAGAGACCACAAGGGCCATCGAGTCCAACCCCCTGCCAAGCATCCATGCCGCTTCCATCTTGGGAGAGAGAGAGCGAGAGAGAATGAATGAATGAATCAATGCATCTGTGGGAAGGGGCACTTCTTCATTGTAGAGTTGGAAGGGACCACAAGCGTAATCCATGCCAACCCCTTGCAATGCAGGAATATTTTGCCCAACGTGGGGCTCGAGCCTACGACCCTGAGATTAAGAGTCTCGTACTCTACCGACTGAGCTATCCTAGCTATTTCAATGTTCCGTCCCACTCCACAGCATGTTGTGATTGTGTGGGCCTTTCCTGCTCATTCGCCCTTCCCAGCTGGGGTCCTGTGTGGACTTGATTCATTCCACAGCAGCTCCTGTGTGGAAGCTCCACTGCAGCCATTTGTGCTTGTGTCACCTTGGGCTGCTGCTCCCACAAAGATTGTTACGGCTGCTTCTCATGTGATAACTCTCCCCCACCTTCCTTGCACCACATTGACTTAACTCATTAATGTTCCCAGTTAAGGAAAGGTGCCGTTAACAATTCCCAAGCGGCCTAGACTTTTAATTGGCTCATACCCCTTTTTCCAAAATATCCACATTGCTCCTACTCAAAGTTTTACTTACTTTTAAAGGAGCAACTGCTGCTCTCAAACCCAGAGTGGCCCAAATATCCTTTTCTGATAGTGTAAATGTTTTGGGTTGTATCCAGCTTTAGCTGTACTTAGAGCAGACCTATTGAAATTAATGGGCAAGGCTAACAGATTTTAATTCCGTTGGGTCTGCTCTTGAGTAGAATGTAGTTGGATTCCAGGCATACACTCAAACTTTGCCCTGAGGGCTTATTTTAAAAAAGCTTTAATTGGCGAGTAATCCTTGCCAACAGAAGCATGTTTCAGCTTTAGGAACCACAGACTGAAACAGCTTTCAGCCACCATGAAAGGCCTTGTCAAAATGCTATAGCGGTAATAGATGTCTCTTCTGAAAAACACGTGTGGAATAAGGGCTAGGTTGTTGGGCTAGGATGAGAGAGATGGGGATGGCTCCACCTCCCTCTCTCCCTCCCTCCTTCCCTCCCTCTCTCTCTCTCTCTCTCTCTCTCTCTCTCTCATAGCCTAACCGTACTTCATAGGCAGTATTGTGAGACTATATTAATAGGGGGAAAACATTTATGCTGATTGGGCTGGAGAATGGATGGGCCAAAGTCAGGCACTGAACTTTGTGGCTGAGTTGGGGTTTTGAATCTGGGTCTCTCTGGTTCTTGTCAGACACTCAGCCACTAGACTGCTGTGGCTCTGTGTTGAGATTACCAGAGTCCTCAGCAGCAACATGGATGATGAACGTGCTGCTTTGACTGGCTGCCCAAAAGTGTGCGGCTTGCTTAGATTTTGGAAGCACAAATTCTCAACTTCTAAAAAAGCATGTCAGTCAGAAATGAAATGAAATGTATGTCTTGCTGACATAATCGGTTATTCAGTGGCTTCAAAGGGAATAATATACATACAATTGAAACTGTATAGTGAAATTTTAATGATGACTTTGGGTAAATCAAATTCCACAGCATTAGACAGAGGGTGCAAATGAATGGTCCATTAGCAAGCTATTAACATTCATTTAAAATGCCATGGGTTTTATGTGTATAAAACAACTGCTTTTGGTATATTGATTCAGAGAGGAACTATTTTATTTTGTTCCACTCCTGGAACACAGTCTTAAGGTGCCAACAACAGTCTGCCCAACCAAGAAAAGTTTTTTGGGTTTTTTTGAGGTAGAGAAAGGAAACGCTCTTGATCATGTTGGCATTTCAGCTGAAATAGATTTGAATCAAATGGGAAGGGTTAAAGTAGGAGCGATGAAACTGTCGCAGGTTAGAATCCTTCAGGTTTCTTGGGGGTTGGACCCGATGGCCCTTGTGGTCTCTTCCAACTCTATGATTCTATGATTCTTCCCAGTTCTGCGGTCAGAGGAAAGACTGCCTATTGTACCAGGTCACAGCTGCATTGGGAGCTTTCCTGTTCTCATTGCAGTGTGCTGGAGTGTCAAATCATAAGTCTGGGAGAAAAATAGCACGATGTAGTCCTCAGGAGTCCTGTGCTGTGCTAACATCTCTCACTGGGCCATGTGTAGACGTTGCACCCCCAAGCCAAGGTCAGGAGATGTGCAGCTTGTGGTGCCAGAGGACTGGACAAGGTGGATGAACCCTTTGGCTTCCCAAAGGGAGCCCTGCGCAGAAGCCCCTTTAATCCTTTCCCCCCCTCTGACGTATTCCTTTGTCTCCATCGCATACCTTGAGGGCTCACCCAAAGCTTGAGCCAGTAGGATCTCTCATGGCAGATGTGACAGAAACAGGGAGTGGCGGAGTGTAAGCTCTGAATAGGCACAGCTAATCCTCTGCCCAGAGGATCACAGCCCGCCAGCCCATTCACAGCAATGGTCAGAATTCCAAGCGCACCCACCAGGTTTCCTTATGATAACGCCCATGTTTTAGGCGTGTGGCAGCTGGGGTTTGCACAGGCAGTCACTGTGAACAGCCGAGAGAACTCTTGAGGGCAGGGGGATACAGGGGAGGAGGAGGAGAAGCATTAACAGCAGTTCAGTAGGTCTTGATGTAGCCTCTAGGCTGCGTCATCAAATCATGGGTTTGGCAAAACAGGCCAGCGAACCCAAAGTGGGGTTGGCAAGGGAAGTAATTTCCTTCTCTCTTTCTCTCTTCTCCCACCAGCCTGCCAAACATCAGGATCTCCAGACAATCTGACTTTCCTGGTTTCTAAAATTAGGCTGTATTATGTAAGCACTCAGTTTTAGAACTTCCTTCAGCTATATAACTTTCAAGAGGTACAAATCAAGAGAGTTGGAGTGAGGTCACTCTAGCCCCACACCCCACCATTTTTAGTCTTAGTTTTGACACTGCTTTTTCTTGCTGCCAACATGCATCTTCCCTGGAGGAGGGAGGCTAGTGGGAGATTTCCAGATGGGTGTTCAGCACCCTTCTCATGTTCTTTGCAAAGTTAGCCTTTAAAAAGGGTGTGTGTGTTCAAATTCTAGAGAAACTGGTGAATTATGCACTCAAGGAATTGAACTACAGCCCACATTGTCAGGTGCATAAAGTGTCGTCTTCACAGCACATATATTTACATTATACGTGCCAGTTGATGCATCCAGTGGAGTCAGCTTTAGTCCATGAAAGTTGATGCTGCATTGTATGTTAAAAGCCTGTAAGAAGCTACATGCGCAATTCGAGGTTATTTGGATGTAGTAATCGGCATGGGTCAGTTGGCCAAAGACCACGGGGACCTAGTGCTGTACACAGTGATAGTAAGTGAATCTGTTGCGTTCTTCGGCCATCCAAACTATGCATATTTCGAAAGAAATCGGACTCTGCACCCTTGAGAGAAACCACTACAGGGCAGCAGAAACTCATCTGGGCAGAATCAAAAAGATAGAAAAGCTTACTTTACAAGATGTGCTTTAGCAGAGCTGATTTCTGGACTGAGGTGTCTTAACGGGATAAGGGAGCAGCAATTCAGAGATGCTTCTTTCCAATGCAGAGATGGTGGGTGCATTGATGGCTTTGTCCCCGAACAAAACCCATTTAGTGGCTGATTTGCTCAGTGCCTTAAGTGTTTCTCTCATCCACTTGGTGAAAAATGTCCTCTCCTTAGCCACTGCAGCTGATTTGCCCTTCCACCAGCTGTTGCTGTCTTCACCCTTTATTTTTCGGATATCGGCTACACAACCCAGCGAACGATTCTGTGCTGTTGCTTTAAAAGGACACCTTCTCACGGTTAGGTTCTGGGCCATTGGGGGCCATCTCATGTTCTCTGGGCCCAGAAAGCAGCAGAATACACTTCCCTGTTCTGGAGGAAGCTGTGCATCTTGCTGAGCTGCTTGTGGGTTGGTGGCATCCATGTGCCTTTAAAACAAAGTAGATCCATGAATAAATTCCTGCGTTAGCATGTTTAGACAAGAGAGGGACCTCTGGGAGTGTTTTCCTTTGCTTTTTTTTTTTTTAAATGGAACACAGGAAAGAGGTTCTCAACCAGAGGTGTCCCAGCAGGCTTTGGCAGAGGGCTAGCAATTTGATTGTTGTGTTTAAATTTGAACCTTCTCCTAGAGGATTTCAATATCATGTCGAGAACCAAGTAAGGTTGCTGCAGGCTGTGCAGCAGGGGCTATTCACCTGTGGCCCCGCAGATGTCGCTGGGCTTAGCGCTCCTACTGTCCCTGACCATTGGCCATGCTGGCTGGGGCTGAAGGGGAAGGTGGAGTGCGGTGGCGTCTGCAGGGTCAACCATTCCCCACTCTCACACTAAATAAAAGGAAACCAGTTTGACACTCCTCGTTTTCAAGCACGGGCTCCATGTGCACTATTAAGTACTGTAAAGTTGTTTTGCGTTGTTCTCTTTTTGTATTTTTTTAAATCTTTCCCCCGATTTTGAAGTTTAAGCCTGATGCATTTTCCTTGCGCGTAAAGAAGAATCCCTGTTAAATCCGCCAGTCTGTTACGCTTCCATTCGCATGCACTTGTTTTCGATAACCAAGAAACATTTCAAAGTCAACGTTTTACGGGACTGAGCGCTGAAGATTGTGGCTGGTGCTCTTTTCCTGATGGGTTTGTGGGGTTTTAGGGCTTCTTCTGCCCCTTCCTCCTGCTTTGTTTCTAGTTTTAATTTCCCCCACGATGTATTAAAGCACGTCTTAATGTTATGCAAGAGACTCTTATCCACAGAAGTCACTTTTTTTGCATTGGCCACACACTTTTTTTTAATGCAGTATATTCACCCTGTAAATAGTTTTGTGTAAAATTTGACAGAAAAAAGTATATTTACTACACTGTAAATACATGTGACAATATATTGTATTATTTTGCTTTTTTGTAAAGCAGTTAGTTGCTGTACATGTATAACATAATGACATTTGAATATCTTTTAGTGTTTAGTAACTGTTAACGTGCTTCTTTCCTCCCTGCTGTTGCGTTCTGTCATTGAAAGGAAGTGATGCTGTGTACTATAAACCTAACGCCATGTATTATAGAACTTGCTACTTCCCGTTGGGGCCTCAACCTTGAAGACTGGTTCCCTCTCCTCCTCTGTCTACAATCCTGTTAATATTTGTAAGTTCTTGTGCAAGGCGTTGGGCGTGAGCCCCGCAGACTTGCACACTTATGGGTGGGTAATTGGAGGTATATATATAAATATATAAATATATATTAAAATTAAAATAAACCTGTAGAGATCATGGTTTCAAGCAATTGTTGTTTACCCCCCCACTTTCCCTCATGTATGTACTTCCCTTTTTTTGAAGTAAAAAATGTAAATTCAACCTGCTTTTGACTTGTTGGAGTAATTATTTGCTTGTGCGTCTTTAATGATTCTAAACCCATTTTCATCACTTGATTTGGGTCGTGGCTTAGTCCTGAATCTAATCTGTAAAGGCTTCACCTGGGGTATGTGAAATACTAATGGCAAAGCAGCCATTTCCCAAAAGCAATTGATCACATCTCAGAATAAGAGGCTATCTGTATACCAGGATGCCTCAAAGCTGTAGAAAAAGTACAGAATATGGGTTGGGTGTATCATTGAAAGTCTACTCAATATGATCCAGAGTAGATTCCAATGTATAGTTAGCAGAGTAAAAACTTAAACAGGTTGCAGGATTCCCAAAAATAGACCAGAGGCAATATTTCATCCAGCAGAGCTTTAATGCTACTGAAGGCAAATGAGCATAATGGTCACAAATCCAATACATTCAGAATTGGCACTGTCCATAAATAATCCATTTGCAGCAGACTTAACCTTACACTTACAATAACTTATAATAAATCTAAAACCTTAGCACTATGCTTACTTTGAACAGAACACCACACAAAGGGAAAAGAGATAAAAAAAGAGAAAGTGAAATTCAGGCTCATTCTGGCCCTACTTTTATAGTCAGCATGACCTTGATTGAAAGAGATAAGAAAACCAGTTCAAACCAGCTGTACTTAGCTTCTCTGAAAGTATAACCCAAACAATCATGGACCCTCTGCTTGTTTCTCACACAGATAAGCTTCCAGAACCCTCCTGAATTAAGTAGAATAGGAAAGATCTCTACACATCAGATCAATACTTTCTGTACTAAGAAATGCAAACTGACAGGATGCACAGTCCAGGTTTCAACGATTCTGAGTTTTTCTTTCTGCTCTTCAAAGTTTCTAACCCTTATGAGCGGCAAAGACAGCTTTGAAAGGTGGATGGGTCAGTGTATGGGATAATCTCAGAAGCCAGAGGAAGTCGGCGGGAATAAGATGTCAAAGGGTTGAGGGCTTCTTCCCCTCCCCTTTGGATTAGCAAAACCAAAATGAATCATTCAAAGCAGTGAATGTTTCAGAGTAAATTATGTACAGTACTCTGGTTGGAGACTTCATGTGCTTTTGCTTACATGGCACAGAACATGGCCAATCGTGTTTTTTTAAATAACCACTCCCCAAAAGACACATGCTAATAAGGGCTTCCAAAAGAGGCTTCTATGTGGCCTTGAGCTGAGTGCCTTACACAAATGACTTATGCTTCACACTTTTATACAGTGGTACCTCGGGTTACATACACTTCAGGTTACAGACACTTCAGGTTACAGACTCCGCTAACCCAGAAATAGTGCTTCAGGTTAAGAACTTTGCTTCAGGATGAGAACAGAAATCGTGCTCCAGCGGCACAGCGGCAGCAGGAGGCCCCATTAGCTAAAGTGGTGCTTCAGGTTAAGAACAGTTTCAGGTTAAGTACAGACCTCCAGAACGAATTAAGTACTTAACCCGAGGTACCACTGTAGTACCTTTCATGAAACTGAAATGCTGGTGGTCAAGTGCTCTTAACACTTAGTTCCTGCCCAACTTTGCCAAGTGTTCTTGATTGGCAATGGATCGCCAAAGCCTCAGGTGAAAGCTACCTAGTTTTTTTTTCTAATGTGGAGGAACCAGGAACTGAGCTTGGGACCTTGTATGAGATTCCAGGTAGCAGAAAAGTTCTCCCATGGTTCCCTCTCTCCTCCCCTCCCAGTTCTGCCATTGGTTTATGAGGGGGGAAATTGCATTTGAAAATTATCAGAGGGGTGGATTGAGTTATGGGTGAGGTGCAGGTGGCTGCAAGGTGTCCTTTTATTCTACAAATCCATCTCAGTACAGTGGTACCTCAGGTTACATACGCTTCAGCTTACAGACTCTGCTAACCCAGAAATATTACCTTGGGTTAAGAACTTTGCTTCAGGATAAGAACAGAAATTGTGCAGCTGCGGCGTAGCAGCAGCAGGAGGCCCTATTAACTAAAGTGGTGCTTCAGGTTAAGAACAGTTTCAGGTTAAGAACAGACCTCCAGAACGAATTAAGTTCTTAACCTGAGGTACTACTATACTGCAGCCTTCTTGGGTGCTCAGGCTTCAGTTAAAGTCCAGGAAAAGACATCCCAAGACAACTGATATGAAGCTGATGGACAGCAGAGCCAGAGCACAGTCTGGGAATGCAGTGCCTCAGAATTCCACCAGGGGGCTGGAACCTCTCTCTGATTAACTACCAAGACAGCTAACCAGAAGGGGGTGGAGCCAGCACTTTTGGAGGGAAAATAAAAGGAGCCATTTCTGAGAGAATGTTCAGATAGGGTTTAGTTTGAGAGGGGAGAGAGTTGGTTCTGGGTTGAAACAGCCACTCTGAGAAACATATCCAAAGCTAGGGAAAGGAATCTCTGAGCTTAGTGTGAAGGGACGGTGTGTGGTATTAGGCCAGGAGTTAACTGGGAGGCCGAGCCAGAAGAAGTAGAAGCTAAAAGGATACGGTCTACTTAGGTCTCGTTCTAGTCAGGAGGGGAGAGATTCTTCTAGAAAGAGAAGACTCCCAAATCAGTTAAGAGGGGTGTGGTGATCCCCTGGGTCTGTTACTTGGAGTACCTCAGGAGTGGGGTTGTCAAAGGGCTGGGTAACTGACAGAAAGTACCACCTTGTTTAAGAACCAAAGTATTCAGCTGCAACACCTGTTCAACAACTGAGTTAAAGAACTGAAGTGAAATAACTGGAAATAAGCTGAGAATTTACCATCTAGTCTAGAAACATCTACCTGAAGTGAAGTAGCTGAACATAAGCAACTGAAGTTTAAAAGAAGCTGCGCTTGATTAAAAGCCCGTAACATCCGTTAGATTCAGTATAAATACTATTAGGTGAACGGTTTCCTGAAATAGCATTATATCCTGATGTATCCTTTGTTTTATCCACGTTCTGTTAAATAATAATAATAATAATAATAATAATAATAATAATATCATCTTTATTGTCATTGCCCCCTTCGGGGACAACGAAATTACAAATCTTTCTTACTTGTTCCAACTTCTGCATTAGTCTCCCAAGTACCAAAGTTTTCCCTCACACAAAATCCAAAAAGATAACCTGTGGTGGTTATTATAGAGTGTGTGTGCAGTTTGGATCTGCTGCAATTGGTATATAAGCGGTGGGATCTGTTATAGAAGCTTTTTCAAATCAGAGGTGCTGCTCAGGAAAGTTTACTGAGGGAGAAAGCAACACACGTCCCTCACCCACCTTGCAATAAAGTTCAGAACGCCATGCCCTGCCAATCCTGAAATGCCCTGAGGATGAAGGAGGAAAATGGAAAATGCCTTTTGTGGGAGAAAGTGTTTGAGAACCTGCTGGACAGAGTTTGGCACAGCTCTAGTTCTGAGCGAGGTAGAAATTTGGGAGCCGGACTGTGCAAGTTAAACACATGCAGTCCTGGAGCTCCCTCTGCTGACTTCCAAAGATCATTTCCACCTCACCCAGCAGATGAGGGTGCTGTTCCCTCACAGAGAGAAGCATTCACCACCCCACGAAGCCCATCACCCAGCCCTTCCCAGCATTAATAATAATAATAATTTATTATTTATACCCCGCCCATCTGGCTGGGCTTCCCCAGCCTCTCTGGGCTGCTTCCAAAAAAATATTAAAATACTGTAATACATCAAACATTAAAAGCTTCCCTAGATTTTACAAGCCAGGATGGGCAAGGATCAATGGACAGGAAAGTGTCCATAGGTTTTGCAGCTTAAATGTTGAGTTCAATGCTTCAACATCGATACATATCAGATACAGTGCAGGGTTAGCAAAATAATTACAACGCCAGTGCTGGGGGCAGGGAGAGACACAATATACATGCATACAGATTTTGTAACTAGGAGAATAGCAAAACCCACAGTCAAAAACAGCCTTAAAATGCAGACAACTTTGACTCATCACTCCTTTAACAAATTTTGATGCCCTCAGGGATGACCTATTTTTTTCTGTAGTCTTAAGGTTGCAGTCTTCAATTAAGATTTAAACATTAAATTAATCTAAGTTCCCCAAGTGTAAAGAAAGCACCTGAGAGATAAATCAGGATTTGTATCCCCATAAAAACTGCAGTCCTGAACAATGGTTGCAAACCTTCCCCCCACCCTACCCTCCATGGACCACTTGAAAATTGCTGATGGCCATGTTGGACCACTTAGTGATTTTTCTGCCTGCTGTAGCAATTGTAATATGCTGTATTGCAATTCCTTCCTTTAATTTTATTATATTACAATCTGAATTCCATACCATTCATTCATTTATTTATTTACGGCTATTAGCCCATAAATGAATTCCATATAATTCAAACTGTGAGACGATAGAATGCAATTTAAGAAATCTATCTTGTCCTTACCAACCAGATGCCCCAGTGGGAAGTCTGCAAGCAAGACCTGAGAGCAAGCCTTCTACATTTATTTATTTGAACAAATCATATACCGGTACTTGCAGGACATCTTCAGGAGAAGAAACGGCTAAGAAGTAAACCCTACACGAATCTGGAGCAGAGTCCTTAAGACGGTTGGATGGCACATTATATACCTCCTTCCTGCAACTCCTGCAGCCAATCTGGTGCCAAATATCTTGCTCAGTGGTTAGAACATCTACTTTGCATGCAGAAGGTCCCGGGTTCCATCCCTGGCAGTTCCAAGTAGGGTTGGACAATGCTTTTATTCTAGAAAAAAAGGTGCCTGTGCTCACCATGAAGTTGTTTCAGTAAGTGCCATACCTTCTACCAGTGCTTTTCTTATTGGGGGGAAAAGGTGTCTGTACTGCGTACTCTTGAATACCCCCGGGGGGGAAAGACTCCTACCTGGAATCCTGGAGCAGTGGCGTAGCGTGGGGGGTGCAGGGGGGGCCGGCCGCACCGGGTGCAACATCTGGGGGTTAGGGTTAGGGGGCGCAAATTACTTGCCTTGCCCCGGGTGCTGACAACCCACGCTACGCCACTGTCCTGGAGAGCCATTGCTCCCAGTCTGTGCAGACAATGCTGAACTAGATGGACCAATAGAATGAGTCAACTTGTGCAATACCTCAAGGACCACCTCTCTCCATATGAACCTATCCAGACTCTGGGATCATCTTCTGAGACCCTTCTTTGTGTGCTCCCTCCACGATAGATTTGGAGGCTGGCAACACAATAATTGGCATTTTCAGTGGCGACTCGCTGTGGAATGCTCTCCCTCAGGAGTTTGGCTGGAGTCTTCATTATACATCTTTAGGCACCAGGCGAAAACGTTCTTCTTGAACTAAGCCTTTGGCTGATTGACATCGAAGGGCCTTTTAAAGTGTGTTGTGGAAGGTGGATTTTTGGGTTGTCTTTGTTTTCATTTTCATTTTTATTATGTATTTTGTGTTTTTTATATTGTGATTTTCATGTTCCACCCTGAGAGCTACAAGTATAGGGCGGTATACAAATTTAAATAATAATAAAAATTAATAGGTCTCTCATTAACCCCACCCAGCATGGCCAGTGGTCAGAGATGATGGAATTCCTACCCAACAATGCTCAAAGGGCCACAGATTCCCCAGCCCTACCAGGCAGCATTCTTATTCAAAACAGGGCCACACTTTATAGATGTTGAGTGGGTGTAGGTAGGTTCAGCTGGTTTGTCAGGCACTGAATCCCATGCCCTGCGGGATAAGCTTCTCTGGCTGTGCAAGAGAGTTACCTCCTGCCATTTCTGCTGTGGCCTGTTTCAGCAGGCAAGATTGCTGCTGTTGTCTTCCAAAAAGGCCTGAGATGGAAGGTTGCTGACTTTAAAAAAATCAAAAAAAAAAAATCAAGGGTGTGTGCCAGTGTTATGGAAAGAGGGCAGGAAAGCACATGATATAAGAACACTCATTTTGAAATGTTAAGTACAATTTGTGGCACAGACAGGAGCATTAGCTGTGACGGTTTAGGTCAGGAGTCAGCAAACCTTTTCAACAGGGGGCCAGTCCACTGTCCCTCAGACCTTGTGAGGGGCCAAGCTATATGGGGGGGGGGGAGTGAACGAATTCCTATGCCCCACAAATAACCCAGAGATGCATTTTAAATAAAAGCACACATTCTACTCATGTCAAAACACCAGGCAGGCCCCACAAATAACCCAGAGATACATTTTAAGTAAAAGGACACATTCTACTTATGTAAAAACATGCTGATTTTACATAACTGTTCGCAGTTTACATGACTGTTCGCAGGCTGGATTTAGAAGGCAATTGGGCCGGATCCAGCCCCCAGGCCTTAGTTTGCCTACCCATGGTTTAGGTCACATTTTTAGTGATCTGAGACAGGTTGAGCCAATTCCAAATTTGTGGACTTATTAAGAGAGGTCAGAATTCCTCCCCCCCCAAATAATAATTTACAGTAGGCTTTCTTCTGATGTCAGAGTCACAAAATCACCAATTATGCAAAATGGGAGATCAAGCCCTGTGTTGCTTTGGGTACAATCCTATAGGGAACTACCTATTGAATGTTCTGGTGGGAATCATAAGTGAGATACCCACGCAGTAGAATTTGCTCCCAGTATCAGCTGCCACATAAAGGTAAAGGTAAAGGTACCCCTGCCCGAACGGGCCAGTCTTGACAGACTCTGGGGTTTGTGCGCCCATCTCACTCAAGAGGCCGGGGGCCAGCGCTGTCCGGAGACACTTCCGGGTCACGTGGCCAGCGTGACAAAGCTGCATCTGGCGAGCCAGCGCAGCACACAGAACGCCGTTTACCTTCCCGCTGGTAAGCGGTACCTATTTATCTACTTGCACCCGGGGGTGCTTTCGAACTGCTAGGTTGGCAGGCGCTGGGACCGAGCAGCGGGAGCGCACCCCGCCGCGGGGATTCGAACCGCCGACCTTTCGATCGGCAAGCCCTAGGCGCTGAGGCTTTTACCCACAGCGCCACCTAGAAGCAGATAAATATTAAGATAGTTTACTGTTGTAGAAGATAAGGCTCAGCAAAACAATTCTGGATGTAGATATGTACAGCTTGTAGGCTTTTGCAGACCCAAATATAAACAGATACACACAAGCACAAAGTATCTCTGCTGCTCTAAATAAATTCAGCAATTTAAGATACAACATTGGACTAACAGACAGACTGCAGACTAACAGACTATTTTGCTGACGTGCATTAATCACAGATACAGTTGGGGTACTGGGCTGTTACCATAGCAACCGTCTTGGATGACCTTGCACCTGTGATTAGCTCATTCATGGGATGATTTATGCTCATGAAGGAAATTAACCCTTTCTCATGTCCAGATACTCCAGCATGCTCTACCAAGGGAGGTTCCACCTGTATTCCAGTTGACTGACTACTGCTTCTTAGGGTGGGATCAACTTGTATGCATTGTGTGGTGATCATGTCAAGAGAGTGGTTTTTATTTATTATTTTGTATTTTACTGATGTGGTCATTAGAATGGAATGCTTTATTGTGTTGCATATTGTTGAATTTTTATATGCCTTTTATTATTATATTGTAGATTGCCTAGAGATGACCAGTATTAGATGATCAAGGTAAGATAGAGCCATAATTTGTTAGCTACATTTAGTCAACCAACCAACCACTTGATTGTTCTGTCCAAAGACCATGACAGGTTGCATGTAATCTCAATAGTGCCACTACACAATGCAGAGCTTTTGGTGTCTCTGAAAAACAACCATACCCAAATCTCCACCCTCTGTTGGGCCACTTACATGTCTCCCTGATACTTCTTAGAAATCTTCTTTGTTATATTTTGTTGTCCATTCTGCCTGCTCATTGAGAAGACCCAATGCCTATTGGAAAGCCTTTGTCATGCATGTGGGTAAAAGAAAGCAGAGGATTAGTTAAGAACATTTGCGGCCCTCCAGAGGTTGTTGGACTCCAACATGGACCATGCTCAGGGATGTGGGGAGTTATAGTCTTGCAACATCCCTCATCCCTGATTTAAGACCAAAGGAAAATCAACAAGGTTGAAATAAGGAGAGGATATATCTCAGAGGTGGGGCGCATGCCTTGCAGGCAGAAGATCCCACATGCATTCCCTAGCATCTCCAGTTAAAAGAATCAGATAGTACATATTGGAGAAAGCCTCATGTCTTCCTGAGACCGTAGAGGGACCAGTTTGTATGCCTAATTCATTTACTCTATGATTGCCTATCTTCTGATGATTTAAATGCAAAGAAAGTGTGTGTTCTTTTGGTTAAAGATAAACTAAGGGAGGAACATAATTGCCCAGCCATGTCAGTAGTTCAAAGCTTGCCCCAGAAGCGGCAGTGTGCACATTGGCAGGCTCCATGGTGCCTTAATCTTCATGCACATTCATTGACCCTAGGGATTATGTACCCACTCTCCAGAGTAGAGCAGTGGCCCTCCATAGGTTGCTGAAATACTGCTGATTGATGATGCTGACTGAGACTGATGCAGTCCAACAATGTCTGGAGGACCACAGGCTCTCCATTGCTGCTCCACGGGCCCTGTGAACGGGAGCTGGTCCCTGACAAAGGACAATGGGGAAGGATACAACCCCAGTGAAAAAGCACAGACTTTGCATGCAGAAAGTTCCAGATCCAATGCCTAGCGTCTTTAGTTTAAGAAAACCAGGAAGCAGATGATAGAATAATCCCTGTCTGAAACCCTGGAGAGCCACTGCCAGTCAGAGTAGACAATACTGAACCAGGTGGATGATAGGCAGTGCTTCCTGTGTTCTTATTCCTCTCTCACACACTATGGAGAGAGTATCCCTGGGAATGTGCAGAGTGCATTTCTCCCACTGAGTCCCTGCAGCTGACTCTTCGCCCGTCCTCTCCCACCTACACACACCTGGAATAAGCTCCTCTGCTATATTGGTTGGAGCATCAACTACCACACCCCTCACCCCCAAATCAAGTGCAAATATATTTCATTAGGAAATACCATATTTTTTGCTCTGTAAGACTCACTTTTCCCTTCCTAAAAAGTAAGGGGAAATGTGTGTGCATCTTATGGAACGAATGCAGGCTGCGCAGCTATCCCAGAAGCCAGAACAGCGAGAGGAATTGCTGCTTTCACTGCACAGCGATCCCTCTAGCTGTTCTGGCTTCTGAGATTCAGAATATTTTGTTTCTTGTTTTCCTCCTCCAAAAACTAGGTGCATCTTGTGGTCTGGTGCGTCTTATAGAGTGAAAAATATGGGTAAGTTGACAAGTCCTGCTCAAGCGCTGAAAGGAAACCTACCCTAACCCAGATCCTAGTGGCTTCTGCTGAACAAACCCACCTCATAAAAAGAGTGAGGTTGGTGGAACTTGAATTTGTGTGCATATTTCCCTGGCACATAGGGCAACAGCTGGGCACAGCAGCAGTTTCATTCTCAGACAAATAATCCATCTGACCTGCTTTTTGCTCTCTGTTCTCACTCTTAGAAACAACACTCTGGCTTCAATTCTGCTATAGCAGTGGGTTTGGGGGTAACCTGGTGCATCCCTTCAAAGCATTTAAATGACGAAATCAGCAGCCATGCACCCTGGGCTTTTGAAGATTGGTAGTGCCAGGTGAGCAGTCTTTCCCAGCAATGGGCAAACCACAAGAATGAATGAATGAATGGATCTTTATTTGCGTCAGCCATCGGCCATAGCAATAAAACAACAATACGATATACAAAGAGTTGGGGACTGGTGCTCTGCATGATCGTGATTCCCCCTAATATTCTTAAGAATCCTTTGGAGTGTACGGGCATTCTTTGGCGAACATGCAAACCAGGTGGAAAGGGTTCGGGGCAGGGGGAATTTGGAAACCAGAGGGACAGACACTCTGTGGAAGAAGCTTATTTATTTGCATCCCACCTAAAGCCTTGATTTAGCATTTTTGCAGCCTGATCCCAAGCACATTTACTGGGACATGAACCCCAGATTTCAAGGGAGTTATTTGCAAGCTGAGTATGCCTAGGATTGCAGCATTAGCTCTCACAAACGCTCTGTAAAATAGGATAGACTGGCAGTGTTTTGCCCAAAAACCTCCAACAGCCCTGCAAAGACGACTAGCTGTGACTTCATAGCTGACAACGGATACTTTTAAGAGAACCCTGAATACAGTAATCATAATTAACTACAAGGCTGACAAAAATATATTTTCAATCTCTATCAGTGCTGGAACATTCACCAATCAATAACATTAATAAATTGACAACCTTAAAAATGTCTGCCCAATTAACTGGGCAGATTGATTTTAAAACGATAATTAATACAAATGTCCATCTCCATCACGATGCTTCTAATAACACAGAAAGGACTGCTACTCTGAGCTTTTATATTCTACTGATGCAAATGTTTGCATGTTTAATGGATGACTATCACTCCATCAAAATTCTCATGCATCGTTACTTAGAAGCAAGCCCGTCTTCGGGGCTTGATCCCAAGCAAGAGTGCCTGATGGTGCGATCTATGCACGTTTACTTAGGCGGTAGGCCTTTTGGGGAAAGTGGGACTTGCTTCAGAGTAAATGCGCACACAACCTTACTCTGCAAGGTCTCTTTAAGCGACTGACAGCCTCAACGAGGGTCAAACACACCCTGTCAGAACTAACCCCGCCTCTTATTTCCTTGCATGGGGAGAGGGGGCGGTGGAGAGAGAGAGAAAAAAAAGCATGCTGCGGCTGCGCACGCGCACAATTTGCCCCTTCCCCACGCTCCCTGTTCTCGTTCTCTCTTGCCCTCTGACTCACGAGCCCAGTCTGGGGAAGGAGGGGGCGTGGCTTCCCCCTCGCCGTCTCGCGCGAGCTGCGGCCGAGAAGGGGGTAAGCGGGAGGGGCGGGGCGAGCGGGACGTTGAGCGAGCGGTGGGCGGGGCGAGCAGAACGTTGTGTATATCGGTCGAATGTCTCAGCGTTCCGAAAGGCCCGGTCGGGCAGCACGTGGGGGGACGACCGAGGAGCCCGCGGCGGGTGGAGGGGCCGGGCGCGGCGGCAGCGCACGGGGGCTTGGCACCGGCACCGGGGGTGGGACGGCCAGGAGGAGACGGAGGAGGGCGAGCATCACCGGGCGGATCGTGAGTAGCGGCTTTAACAGGAGGGTTAAGGCGCCAGTCCTCATGGGGGAGGGCTGCTTTATGATCAAACACACGCTTTGTTTTTTGTGGGAGGACAGAGCGGCAGTTCGGGGCCTCCGCTGGATTACACGAACGGTTGCTCCTTCCCAAGTAGCGATTTTTTAAACTGCATTTGTTGGGTCTTTTTTGCCGTTTTCTCTCCCTCCCTCCCGCAACAACTTCCCGACTCGCCCCTGCAGCTGTGCCCCTTTAAGGGTCTTCTGGTCTGCGGCAGTTAGCAGGTGAGAGAGCGCTCAGCTCCGCCGGCCGGCGGCATTTTGCACCGAGAAGCACCAGGAGCAGGCCTCGGTAACCTCTCCTCCTTCGCCTTGCTCCGCGTTGGCGTTTCGCCCACCCAGCCCGTGGCACGTGGTTCGGCCCTTCCTCGTTATGGGCCGCTCTCCACCCCACACGCACTCTCCCACCCACCCTAGATTCGTAAAGCGGCGGCTTCATAGGGGATCCCTTCGCTCGAGCCAAGGCTAGAGATTAACCCTTGTTAAAGCGCGACTCTTCCGCTGTGCTCTCGCCGACTTTGTCTTGTGCATTAAACAAAAAGAAAGCGTTTTATAGTGTCCTTCGAAAATTCAGAAAAGTTTTGCACCCGTGATTTTGTTGAACGTGGAGCCACTCCTCCTTGGCCCCAGTGCACTGTCATTAGCCTGCCCTTGGGAGCTCCTCTTTGCTGTGTGGCATTGAAATGTGTATCTTCCTTTTCATGTCTCTGTACTAGCATTTCTCCCCTGCCCCACCTTTGGGGGGGGGCATAAGGAGACAAGCTGTTCCTTAATTCTCTGCTCTCTGGGTCCTCCATTCCCCTTTATGAACTTTGAACAGCTAAGCACTATGGAGCTATGTCACCTTAAGTAGGAAACCTGGGATCTCTGGTAAGATTCTCCCTCGTTGTTGCAGGTGGTGTTGTGGCTTTCTGAGCCCTTGGCTTGTGGAAAGTGTTCATGGCTTGGAGGAACAGGTGCTAGGCCTGCCTGGAGTCTGCCAACGAAGACTCACAGGTCTGTGTCACCTCTCTTCTCATCCCGTGAAGATGCCACTGGATTGAGCCTGTGTGATTTGCTCTGGTTGCTGCTTTTAAACTCATAGGCTGGGAAAACATTAGCTGTAGACTCTCTTGTGCACACACACACACACACACAATGCACATGTAGATAACATGCACACCATACATTTAAAGCATTACAGCTTCCTGCAAAGAATCCTGGGAACTGTAGTTTCACCCCTCACAGTTCCTAGTACTCTTAACGAACTGATTGTTTGGGTAAAGCCGTGTGGTTTAAATATACAGTGTGGATATTTCCCTTGTGTTAAGTTCTGGCACAACAGCATGCTGAGCAAAATCTACTTTTCTGGGTAGCTTTGGTCAAGTTGCCTTTTTCTCCACTGTATCTGCAGCCGAGGCCTAACTCACAGGGTTGCTGAGTCGCTCTGTGCTTGTAAGGGAAATGTTGTGTCAAACCTAGCATTATTGAGTGGCAGGTGGTGTTTGGTGAAGCAAGAGGCTGCTGTTGGCTGTTAACAAGAGGACTTTCACACAATGGGTGAGAGTTTGGATGGCTGTTGAGTTAGGTTAAGATACTTGTTCAGGTGTGAAACTCATTAGCACCCCCCTGGCAAAAAACAACCAAACCCTCTTATGCTGCAAGGAGTAATATGAGTGTCTTACTGAAATAGTGAGGTCCTCTCTGACCTTTACCCCTCCACCCCAAATACAAGTCACAGAGCTGGCTTGGGTGTGTTCTGTGAGTGTTTGGCATTTGTTTCGGCTACGTGGACTGTGATAATTCCTCTAGAGTAATTGCCACACCTTGTGTCTGCCTTTTCAATTACTTCATGTGCCTTTGCTTTTACACACATACACAGGCAAACACTTTGGCAATTTCTGGGAAATAATTTGATTGTAAACACTTTTTTTTTGTGTGTGTGAAAAATTTCTGGTGTAACGCAACTACATGCTCTTG
This sequence comes from Podarcis liolepis, assembly GCF_965112155.1. NCBI lineage: Eukaryota > Metazoa > Chordata > Lepidosauria > Squamata > Lacertidae > Podarcis > Podarcis liolepis. The sequence goes on from NC_139567.1 coordinate 37,211,348, forward strand.
GCCCTGACGTTACTCCAATGGGAGATGGGGCTCTGGCTCAGTGGGTGGAGCTTCTGCTTTGTGTGCAGAAGGTCTCTGGCTCAGACCCCCAAAGGCATCTCTAGCTACAGGCAGGAGAAGCTCCCTTCCTGAATCCCTGGAGTGCTGCTGCCAGTCAGTGTACACTATACTGAGCTACATGGGCCCAATGGTCTGACTCAGGAGAAGGCCGTTTTCCGTTTTCCCTAAGCAGGTGAACCACCAATTGGACCGATGTGCTTTTTTGGTACTTTTAAATTTATTGCATTTACATCCCGTCTTTTTCCTCAAGGAGCTCAAGGTGGCCTACATTGGTTTCCTCCTTCCTCATATAATCCCCACACAACCCTGTGAGACAGGTTAGGCTGAGAGGTAGTGACTGGCCCCCAGGATCACCCAGTGAGCTTAATGGAGATTTGAACCCAGATCCCCCAGGTTCTGCTCTGACACTGTTAAGTCAGTGCTTCCCAAACTTGAAGTGTCTAGCAGTTTTTGAACTACAATTCCCATCATCTCTGACCACTAGTCCTGCTAGCTAAGGACAACGGGAGTTGTAGTCCAAAAACAGCTGGAGACCCAAGTTTGGGAAGCACTGCTCTAACCACTAGACTGCAGTTTAATTTGCATTGTGATCCACAAATATGACACTGGCAGATTTGAGAAGTGGGTGCCTTGTGCCCGAGGGCATCTTTTAGGATCTATTGATCTCTCTGTAGTGGTGACCCTGGCCTTCGCCCTTTGACTGTGACCTTCCTGAGTGTGGCAGATGAGGAGGAAAAGGAAAAGAAGTTTCAATGGGACAAGTTCTCCAGCTTCCCTTGTTTGTTTTCGTCCTGTCTGAGGTGAGCAAGTTCCTGGTGCCCGGATCCCCAAGCAAGGCCTATGTAGCAAGCTAGTGAGCTTGCTTGCCTTCTGAGAGGTATTGCCCTACTGGCATAAGTGGCTGCTGGAGGTCACCCTCCTTGCACTGCTCTCTCCCTCCCTCCCTGGAGGGGGGCTAGTGTTGAATGGTAACTTGAGAAATGTCACTCACTCTTTCCTCCTCCAGTCCCTCCTCCGCTGGAGTCGGTCTTCTCCCATTGGCTGCTGGTGATGCCTTCCTCTTGCAAGCGGGGGGGGGGGGGAATGATTAAGCAAAGTTGGAGGGTTTTGGGGGGGGGAATGGAAGGAGCCCCAAAGCCTCGCTTTTCTGCTGAAGCAGAGATCTCAGTCCCCCAACACTTAGGCGGATTCCTAAAGGTACAGCTGTTTTAAATGGAAGCCTTTAAAAAAATATCATTTATGAGTGGCTGCCATTGATATGTGGTAGAGCTAGCCATGTGGTCACAGCGAAAGCAAGCATCCTGGGACCGTTTGGATGGAGGCAGAGGGTGTCATTCTGGAATATTGTATGTCCTGGGACGGCAACTCCCAAGAGGCAGTGTTGTGTAGTGGTTAGAGTGCTGGACCTGGGAAACAAGGGTTCAATTTCTGTCGTGGAGCTCACTGGGTAGTCTGGGGACAGTTGTGCTCTCTCTTCCTCGGCCTAACCTACCTCACAGGGTTGTTGTGAGGATAAAACGGAAAGAGGGAGAAGGGTCGGCACCACTTTTGAGTTTATAGGAGAAAAGGTGGGTTATAAGTGTAATAATAAGTTAACCCTGATGCTGAGCTGCTGCTTTTACTGTTGTTGCTCCCCATCATATTGTTGCTGCGGGGGCACATAGTCTGGTACAGTGGTATCTCGGGTTACAAGCACCTCAAGTTACAAATACTTCAGGCTACAGACTGTGCTCACCCGGAAGTAGTACCTCGGGTTAAGAACTTTACCTCAGGATGAGAACAGAAATTGTGCACCGGTGGCATGGCGGTAGCGGAAGGCCCCATTAGCTAAAGTGGTACCTCAGCTTAAGAATGGATCTCCGGAACAAATTACAGTGGTGCCCCGCAAGACGAATGCCTCGCAAGATGGAAAACTCGCTAGACAAAAGAGTTTTCCGTTTTGGAGGTGCTTCGCAAAACGAAATTTCCTATGGGCTTGCTTCGCAAGACGACAATGTCTTGCGAGTTCCTGCTGTTTTTTTTTCCTTCCCCCCCTTTTTCTAAGCTGCTAAGCCGCTTATCAGCTGATCCGATCAGCAGAAAAGCCGCTAATAGCGCTAATCCGTCAATGGGCTTGCTTCGCAAGACGAAAAAACTGCTAGACGAAGAGAATCACAGAACGGATTCTTTTCTTCTTGCGAGGCACCACTGTAAGTTCATAACCAGAGGTACCACTGTATTTTTTGTTTGTTTGTTCGTTTGCAGTAAAATAAAATGTCATTTATATCTCTCATTTCAGGATACAAATTCTTCTAATGCGCATAAAGCTACAATAATAATCATGATGACCATGATGAAATATTGCAGTATCTATCCCTATTGGGTAGTTGGCGGTAGATGATCTTTGGAGAGGTAGGAACAGTCCACTTTGAACAGGAGTGCAGGTACAGCCATGGACGGCTCTCTTTTCCCTCCCCACAAACGGCCTAACCATCCTTTGTAAAGCAACTGGGCATTGTGGACTCTTGTGGCAATGAGTTCTGTAGGCTAATTGTGTGTCGCGTGATGAAATGTTGCTGAGTTATGCCGCTCCCAGATGTAGGGCAGAGGTCTTTCAGTATTGGTCCCATCACCTGGCATTCAGAGATATGCTCAATAGGAGTTGGAGAAATTTCCCCCCTCTTGGGTGTTGCTGAACTGTAACTCCTGTCAGCGCCAGCAAGCATGGCCAATGGCCAGGGGTGGGGGGAGTCGTAGTTCAGCAAAATCTGGAGGGCCACAGGTTCCCCACACCTGCTGTATAAATTGATAGCCATCCTGTTAGCCCCCAATAGTGTTACCCTCTGTGAATACCTTTAATCCCCATTTGGTGCCATCTGAGTTGGTGGCTGCGCCTGCATCTTGTGGGAAGAGGTTCCGCAGTTCCACTGTGCTGTGAAAAAGTGCTTCCTCATTGTCCATCCCAAATCTCTTACTGGGTGGCCCCTAGAGGGTTCTGGTATTAGGAGACAGGGAGGAATAACTTTCAGCCCTATTATGGGGGGCTACATTAGTGCTGTAGCACATGCCGAGTGCTCTGGGTAATGAAATATGAATGCATTTTGGCAGGTTTTAGGGATTTGTCCTTTAGCAGATTCCTAGATTTTCTTAAAAGTTGCCCAATGCTGCCTTAAGCGTTGCAGCCTTAAATGCTACTCAGATACCATTCCCTGAGGCAGTGGTGTCTTAACAGGCTGTGTTGCCTTCGGCCTGCTTTGCTGTTTATTCATTACCCAAAGCGACTTATAGTGATCCAAACACTGAAACCGAGTATAAAACCCCCCAGAACAAACCTAAAAACACATCCATACACTTAGAAAAAGGCAAGTTGTAACACATCCCACTCCAGAGGCCACAGATACCTAAAAATCCTCTCAAGTTAAGGGCCAGAAACCTGGGTGAAAAGAAATATTTTTGCCTGGTGCCTAAACCTAAAAAATAGGTAAGGATGGCACCAGGGGTGCCTCACCTAAGACAGCATTTCGTAAGTGGGGAGCCACCACTGAAAAGGCCTGTTCTTGTGCTGCCCCTCAGTACTTGCTAGGAGGAAGTCATTTTTAAAAAAATTAAGCATGGTTGGTTTTTTGTTTTTTGTTTTTAAATCCAGCCGGTGAAATTAGAACCCCTACTGAAAGAAAGCTAAATGTAAAAATACCGCACAGTTCGTATACCAGGAGTAGGAAACCTATACTAGACTCCAACTTCCATCATACCTTACTGGCTGGGGCTGATGGAAACTGGAGTCCATCAACAACTGGAGGGAAGCAGGTCTGGCCCCCCACCATTCTTGAATAATGGCTGGACGATTTTGTATTTTCGCAAGTCAGCACTGGGAAGGAGTTCCACACTTGACAGGCAATGATTCCAGTGTTGACTTGGTGCGTACTTAAAGAAGGTACACTTCCTCAGTGTTGTGTGACTATAGCAACACACAGAGAAAGCAGAGGTGGCCTTTGATTAAAGCGCGTCTCACCTGAGAGGTCATAACTGGCACACAGGAATTACATTTTTTTAAAGACTATTGTCCTGCCCTTTCTCTTTGACACTTGAAATGGGACACATGGCTCCCACCCTCCCCATTTGTCTTTCCAATACACTGAGAAAGAGGCTGTGTGCGTACATTTAAAGCCTGTGACTTACCCTCACACCAAATGATTCTGGGAACCGTAGTTTCCTAAGGGTGCTGGGAACTGTAGTACCACCTCTCACAAAGCTACAGTTCCCAGCACCCAGTTCTTGGAGGGGGCGAGTCACGTGCTTTAAATCTGTGGTGTGCATGCTTGTTCTCCACATTCCTGTCCTAACACTTGGACTGGTGTGGACCTCAGACACTAAAACTGGAGTCGCCTCCTGTGCTTTTAGTTCACAAGGTGTTTGGTGATTCAAAGCGTTTGGTAGATTCCCCACCTGGAGAGGGTTGTGTTCTGCTTCAAAGTCCATAGGTGGGAGAGCCATTCAAGGATTTTTCTTCTCTTTTTTTCGTGACGCAGAAAATGATTGCAGCTTGCTGAACAGAATCATAAAATCATAGAGTTGGAAGAGACCCCCCAGGGTCATCTAGTCTAACTTCCTGCAATGCAGGAATCTTTCTGCTCAACGTGGGGCTCAAACCTGCAACCTTGAGATCAAGAGTCTTTTGCTCTACTGACTGAGCTATATTGTTGCTTTTAATGTGTGCATCCTTTTCTGCCTTAAACGCTCATTGTTCCCATTTTAAAGATTGTTCTTTATTAAATTGTTATACCACCCTTCACCCGAAGATTGCAACATAAATGTACAAAATGAAGACGTAAAATGCATAATAAATGAAAACAAACCAATAACCGTCTTCCCACTGACACATTTAAAAGACCAGAGAATGGTAATCAGCCAAATAAAAGGCACTGAGGACAAAATATAGCCAGTTGGTTGCAGGGCAGGCAGCTTAACTGCCCTGGACCCAACCTGCAGTTTTCCTTTAAATCAGTGTTGGGCTGCGGCCATGGCTTCCCTTAGTGAATCTGGGAACTGTAGTTTGTGAGGGGTGCTGAGGGTTTCTAGGGAGAGCCCTGTTCCCTTCACAGAGCTACAATTCCCGGACTTCCCTGGAAGGAGGCATTGATTGTTAAACCATCCTCTGAAGCCTGCAATTGTTCCTGAGCCTCTGAAGTCAGAAGCCCTGTTGCCCCAAAGCAGCTAGCTGTGGCTCAAGTCTTGCAGGAGCCCTATGTGATGTCAGAGCAGCCGGACTAATCAAAGCTGTGAAGTTTAGGCCTTCTATTGGCTCAGAGGGACCTGTAATTGCACCTGTGGCCCATCACACTTGATTAGTTCGTGATTAATATCTCTCTCTCTCTCTCTCTCTCTCTCAACACTTTGCATTCAGTGACCTTGGTTCACCCAGAAGCCGAGACTTCTAACTGCCCCAGGGATAGGTTCTGTGTAGCTCAGAAGCCTGTAGAGTCTTGCATCCAAAATAAATTGAACCCATAAGAGTTCCCCTTTAGGTGATTTTTGTTGCCTTGACTCTCTCTCCCCCCTTCCCCCTTGCAAATCAGCAACTTGACTAGTGGTAGCAAAGGGAAAGCATGCCCCTCCCTCCTCATAAACATAAAAAAACCGGAGTGAAAGAACTTCAAAGCCGAGAGGGGTGTGTCTGATAGAGCAGCTCTGGAATTGCTTTAATGATGCGCTTGCTCTCCGTAGGAAGAGGGGAAAGTTTTTACTTTGCTGCCTGTGTTTGCACTAAGTCCTTGGCTGAGTTGTTACGTGCGTAACGTTGCGTTTAAACTTTTGTTTGGTTTTTGAAAGATAAACCCTGTACTAAGTTAATTGAGTGAGCAGCGAATCTGGATTCTCTGCAGTGCAGTAAATGGGCAGACTTCTTGTAGATCTCTCACTTGACGCCTTCTGCTGGTTGATAACAAGGAGCTTTTGTGGGGTGTGGAACCCCAGTCTCTGACTCAAGGGTGTGTTTGCAATAAGTTTGAGGGTGTGACACTAAAAGCCCTGGGTGCCATAAACATTATATCTACCTTACCTGACTTGCTGGGGTCTTATCTCTGCCACCTGAAATTTTCCCCAGGACGTCCTCAGGCTTGTAAATGTTTTTTTGTTTTGTTTTTTAAAATCAATGAGGCCTAGAAGCTTGCTCAAAGGGAGATTTAGTAAAATTTACTTTTTGTGGCATCTCTATATAATTTTTCTCTTCCTTTCTCTCTGCACTCCAGTGAAATTGTGTCATTTTCTCACTGACGCATGCTCTAGGTTATCAAAATGAATTATTTATTTGGATTGTTACGTGTGGCAGTATTGAGTTAAGTTTTACTTGGAGTAGATCCATTGAAATTAATAGACCTAACATGTTCATTATTTTCAGTGGTTCTACTCTTGAGTAAAACCCGTTCTGTTTTGACATGAATCAGCATTTCGGCTGCATATGCAATATAATTTTAAAGCGCATTTGAATCATATTATCTCCCACAAAGAAGCAATCCCATGAACTGTAATTTCCCTCTCACAGGACTACAATTTCCAGCAGCCCTGGAAAAAAAGTGCAGTTCCCAGGATGCTTTGGGAGAAATAATGTGCTCCAAATGTAGTTCACATGTTTACTATTGGGGAATGCCTGTCGCTGCCCAGTAATTTGTAGAAACAACAACAACAAATAATAATTATTTAAAAAGGGATAGTGCAATTAGTGAGTTTGGACCTGCCATGCCAAAAATTAGGTGAAGTCACACCAAAGTCACAACTGAGTTCGCCATCTGGATTCAGATTGGCAGCTGGTATCCAGACATAGACAACGACTGCTGCCCCTGGTTCAGGGACCCTTGTGCCAGGTTTGGTGAAGACATCTTGAGAGGCAGCCTATAGAAAACAGAAAGACAAATCAGTTTCCAAAATGAGCCACATTGGAAGCACTGATGTTGGGAGAAGTGGCATACAAAATGAAATCATAAATTAAAATTTCTATTTATCACCCCACCCCACCCCCGGCTGCAAAAACTGTATTATCCTAGTAGGAGCCCCTATTATATAGAGCCTAGGAAGTGAGACAATTTGGTTTTGTAGACCAGGGTTTCCCACTCTGATTGTCTGCCAGTCTTGACTGAAGGTCTTGGGCAGCTGATCTTTTTAATTGGAGAGTTAAGGGGGTTGAACCCGGGATCTTGTGCTTGCAGCCAGGTGCTATTCCAGTGTGTTCAGTCTTCCCAGTTTATTTTCCTTTCTTGTTTCCAAAAAATATAGGGGGCAGGTTGGCTTTCCCCTCCCAATTTTCCCTTCCCCACCAAGCCTTGACACCTTTAGAACCACCCATCATTGGAGAATGCATGGGTATGAAGTGATACCTGGCAGGAGGGGAATTAAACACATGGGGAGACTCAGCCACATGGGTGGGGTATAAATAAATTATTATTATTATTATTATTATTATTATTATTATTATTATTATTATTTCTATTATTTCAACACTTTTCAGTCTGATGGTGTATGCCTTTCCTGC